>NC_133648.1:39782291-41210135 GCF_009905375.1 Apium graveolens
CTTCACCATCTCATATGGTGTTTTTCCATGCTTGTTAATGAGTGTTGCATTTTGAGTAAAACAAGCAGTCTGCACAGCTTCAGCCCAGAAATAGGTTGGAAGCTTTGCTTCTTCAAGCATTGTACGTGCAGCTTCAATGAGAGTTCTATTCTTCCTTTCAACAACTCCATTTTGCTGTGGAGTTCCAGGAGCAGAAAATTCCTGCTTTATTCCATGGCTTTTGCAGAACTCTTCCATTATCAAATTCTTGAACTCAGTGCCATTATCACTCCTTAAAATTTTCACAGAATCTTTGACCATTTTATCCAGCTGTTTGACATGATCAATCAAGATAGATGCAGGTTTTACTTTTTGTGTGCAAGAAATACACCCATGTGTATCTGGTGAACTCATCCACTATGACCAACGCATACTTCTTCTTTGCAATAGACATGACATTTACTGGACCAAATAGATCAACATGTATAAGATGATAAGGCTCAAGAATTGATGATTCAGTCTTGCTCTTGAATGAAGATTTTCTTTGTTTGGCTTTCTGACATGAATCACAAAGACCATCAGGAGCAAATACTGTGTTTGGCAATCCTCTCACAAGATCTTTCTTGACCAGTTCATTTATATTGTTGAAATTTAAATGAGAGAGTTTCTTATGCCAATTCCAGCTTTCTTCATTGATGCTCTACTTAACAGACAGATTGCAGAGCCATCAGTACTTGTTGAAAGCTTAGCTTCATAAATGTTACCACATCTATATCCTTTCAGAACAACTTTGCCTTTAGATTTACTCACAATTTCACAGTGTTCTTCAAAGAAATCAACATGATAACCTCTGTCACAGATTTGACTTATACTCAGAAGGTTGTGTTTAAGTCCTGAGACCAGAGCTACTTCTTTAATGATGACATTCCCAAGATTGATATTGCCATATCCCAATGTTTTTCCAATGTTGCCATCTCCATAAGAAACACTTGGGCCAGCTTTCTCCACAAAGTCTGATAGCAGGGCCTTATTTCCAGTCATATGACCTGAACATCCACTGTCCAGAACTAGAATATTTTTCCTGTTGCCCTGCAATCATAAAGACCACTAATTATTAGTTTAAGGACCCAGACTTGCTTGGATCCTTTGGTCTTATTAAGTTTGTTAACCATTTGCAGCGGATTTAGCATCAGAGTTTATGTTAACATTTTTCTTATCAGAATTTACATTATCAGACTTTGAATCAGAATTTATACTAGAAGGAACATGGAAACTTTCTTCAAAGAAGATTTTATTTGATAATAATCATAGTACATACTATGATATTCCTTACAAGTATAAATGGAATGCCATAAACTACCACAATGAAACAAGGATTTTGTGGTTTGTATCTAACTGACTGACTCTTAACTCCTGATTTCGAAGGTAAGGAGTTAATATTCTTATTTTTCCTGCAAAAAGAAGCCAGATGGTTAGAACTTCCACAGTTATGACATGTTTTCCTAGGTGCATCAGGAACAGGTTTATAATCATTGCTTTTATTTACACCTTCCTTTCCATTCCTATTTTTCTTAGGTAATTTTACCTTGTTTGCATTCTTGACATCTTTCAGCTTATGCTTAAGCTGCTTCTTTGTCATTAAGCCTATGTTTACTTCAGCTGTCTTTTCCTGTTTTAGTTTGTCAGAAGTTAATTCCTCTTTAACTTCTGATTTCTCATTATCAGACTTTACAGTTACAAACTTAACAGGTTTTAACTTTGGCTTTTGCTTAACAACAGGCTTAATTTCTTCAGTTCCTTTATCATTCTTATTTTCTCCATAACCTAAGCCCTCTTTCCAATTTCACTACTTAGCAAATTTTGAGTTGTTCTGCCAGAGTTAGTCCAAGTCCTGATTATCTCTCTTTCCTTTTCTAACTCAGTTTTTAGAGATTCATTCATTTTTAGCACTTCATCCCTAACATAAAAAGCATCATCTCTATCCTTCTGAGTTTGATGGAATATGACTAACTTTTTTCTAAGAAATCATTTCTTTTCTTATATGCAAGGTTTTCAGAAGTTAATCTTTCACATGTTAAAGTTTGATCTCTATAGCTAACAAACATGGTTTTAAGATATCTTCTCAACTCATTAATATCATCAGTATGAAAAGCATAAGTAGTCTGAGGTACCTTTGTTTCAGCAGCTTCAGAACTGCTCTCAGCACTTTCTTTATCAGCATTTGCCATTAATGCATAGTTCTCCTCACTTTCAGAGTCTGAGGTGTCTGTCCAGCTTTTCTGCTTTGTGACAAGAGCCTTGCCTTTGTCACCCTTTACTTTCTTGCAGTCAGGAGATATGTGGCCTTTCTCACCACAGTTATAGCATTTAACATTGGTGTAATCTCCTCTGTTGGACTTTCCTCCTCTTCCTTCAGATCTTCTGAAATTCTTCTTATCAGAACTTATGTTTTTTCTGGGAAACTTCTTTCCCTTCCTGAACTTCCTGTATGCAATCTTTGTGATTCCTTTCACCATAAGAGCACACAGTTTCATCATTTCCTCATCAGCATCAGTCTCAGGCAAGCTTTCAGAATCTGAGTCATCATCACTCTCAGAACTTGATGACTCAGTATCAGACTTTATGAAAAGAGCTTTACCCTTGTCTTTCTTTGAGGAAGCTGCTTTGGGGAATTCTTCTTCAACCTTAAGAGCAACTGTCCTTGACTTTCCTCCTTTCCTCTTGCTTCTTTGTTCCATCTCCAGCTCATGTGTCTTGAGCATTCCATAGATTTCGTCAAGAGTTGTTTCATCAAGATTGTAGTTGTCTCTTATTGTCGTTGCCTTCAAATCCCAGCATTCAGGAAGAGCTAACAGGAACTTAAGGTTTGAATCTTCAAGATCATACTCTTTATCAACCAATGACAAATCATTCAAAAGTTTGACAAATCTATCATATAAATCATTCAATGACTCATTAGTCTTTGAGTCAAAGTGTTCATACTCTTGAGTGAGTATTGTCTTCCTGTTCTTCTTAATTGTGTCAGTTCCCTGACATCTTGTTTCCAGAGCATCCCATATCTCCTTAGCAGTCTTGCAGTTGATTACCCTATTTGACATTACATTATCAATGGCACTATGCAGTAAGTGTCGTACCTTAGCATCCTTAGCAATTGATGCTATGTCCTCAGCAGTATAATCACTCTTCTCCTTTGGTACGGTCGTTGCTGCTTCACCTGCAACTGCAACAGCGAGTTTGGTTGGTTTGTGAGGACCTTCCTTGATTCTATCCAGGTATTCTGGATCTGTTGCTTTCAGGAACATGGTCATCCTTACCTTCCATATGGGATATTCAGATGGTCTCAGTATGGGGACTCTGATGGTCTCATACCGACTCTGAATTTGTGTCTTTGGTGGTTCCTCAGTTGTGGTAGGCTTAGTTGGAGTTTCTGTGTCCGACATGATTGTGTTTGGATCTTTAACTGTATGTAAGTTAACAGATAGGCTCTGATACCAATTGTTAGGTCACACACACACTGTAGAGGGGTGAATACAGTGTATAGTACACTCAAATCGAACTTAAAGAACTTGAGTAACAGAAAACAAACTTTATTGAAACAATAAACTCTGTTACAATATGGAACTGTTACCTCTCAGTGATGAACAAATATCACGAGAGCTGCTAGGGTTATATAGAATAATAACTTCGATAATGATAACACTTATAGTGTAAACCCTATGCCTGTGTTTATATACTACACAGTTACAAGATAATCGCTAATTGATATGGAATATAATTCTGCTTCCTAAAATATATCAATCAGATATCTTCTATTCCAAGTATTCCATTCTTCACAGAATTCCTTCTTCATGCATATCTCTTCTTATGTTTTATCTCTATCTTCTTTCCTTTAATCAGCTACTGTCCTTATCTGATCGTCCTTCAGCACTTAAGTTCTGATATCTATCTTCTGATGATTATCTCCTGATAATATAAGTACTGATATCCTTACGTACTGACTTCCAGTATAAGTACTAATCTATCCTGTTCACACAAGATCTGAAAGCTAAACATAAAACATATTAGCCATGACATTATCAAATATATCTAACAAAGGAACTGAAGAAATTAAGCCTGTTGTTAAGCAAAAGCCAAAGTTTAAACCTGTTAAGTTTATAACTGTAAAGTCTGAAAATGATAAATCAGAAGTTAAAGAGGAATTAACTTCTGACAAACTAAAACAGGAAAAGACAGCTGAAGTGAACATAGGCTTAATGACAAAGAAGCAGCTTAAGCATAAGCTGAAAGATGTCAAGAATGCAAACAAGGTAAAATCACCTAGGAAAAATAGGAATGGAAAGGAAGGTGTGAATAAAAGCAATGATTATAAACCTGTTCCTGATGCTCCTAGGAAAACATGTCATAACTGTGGAAGTTCTAACCATCTGGCTTCTTTTTGCAGGAAGAATAAGAATATTAACTCCTTAACTTCAAAATCAGGAGTTAAGAGTCAGTCTGTTAGATACAAACCACAAAATCCTTGTTTTCATTGTGGTAGTTTATGGCATTCCATTTATACTTGTAAGGAATATCATAGTTTGTACTATGATTATTATCAAATAAAACCTTCTTTGAAGAAAGTTTCCATTGTTCCTTCTAGTGTAAATTCTGATTCAAAGTCTGATAGTGTAAGTTCTGATAAGAAAAATGTTAACATAAACTCTGATGCTAAATCCGCTGCAAATGTTAACAAACTTAATAAGGCCAAAGGATCCAAGCAAGTCTGGGTCCTTAAAACTAATAATTAGTGGTCTTTGTGATTGCAGGGCAACAGGAAAAATATTCTAGTTCTGGACAGTGGATGTTCAGGACATATGACTGGAAATAAGGCCCTGTTATCAGACTTTGTGGAGAAAGCTGGCCCACGTGTTTCTTATGGAGATGGCAACATTGGAAAAACATTGGGATATGGCAATATCAATCTTGGAAATGTCATAATTAAACAAGTAGCTCTGGTCTCAGGACTTAAACACAACCTACTGAGTATAAGTCAGATCTGTGACAGAGGTTATCATGTTGATTTCTTTGAAGAACACTGTGAAATTATGAGTAAATATAAAGGCAAAGTTGTTCTGAAAGGATATAGACGTGGTAACATTTATGAAGCTAAGCTTTCAACAAGTACTGATGGCTCTGCAATCTGTCTGTTAAGTAGAGCATCAATTGAAGAAAGCCGGAATTGGCATAAGAAACTCTCTCATTTAAATTTCAACAATATAAATGAACTGGTCAAGAAAGATCTTGTGAGAGGATTGCCAAACACAGTATTTGCTCCTGATGGTCTTTGTGATTCATGTCAGAAAGCCAAACAAAGAAAATCTTCATTCAAGAGCAAGACTGAATCATCAATTCTTGAGCCTTATCATCTTATACATATTGATCTATTTGGTCCAGTAAATGTCATGTCTATTGCAAAGAAGAAGTATGTGTTGGTCATAGTGGATGAGTTCACCAGATACACATGGGTGTATTTCTTGCACACAAAAAGTGAAACTGCATCTATCTTGATTGATCATGTCAAACAGCTGGATAAAATGGTCAAAGATTCTGTGAAAATTTTAAGGAGTGATAATGGCACTGAGTTCAAGAATTTGATAATGGAAGAGTTCTGCAAAAGCCATGGAATAAAGCAGGAATTTTCTGCTCCAGGAACTCCACAGCAAAATGGAGTTGTTGAAAGGAAGAATAGAACTCTCATTGAAGCTGCACGTACAATGCTTGAAGAAGCAAAGCTTCCAACCTATTTCTGGGCTGAAGCTGTGCAGACTGCTTGTTTTACTCAAAATGCAACACTCATTAACAAGCATGGAAAACACCATATGAGATGGTGAAGAAAAAGAAGCCAAATCTGAAATATTTTCATGTATTTGGATGCAAGTGTTTTGCTCTCAAGACTCATCCTGAACAGCTATCAAAGTTTGATCTAAAAGCTGATGAAGGAATCTTTGTTGGATATCCACTTTCCACAAAAGCCTTCAAAGTCTATAATTTGAGAACAAAAGTGGTCATGGAATCTATCAATGTCTCTTTTGATGACAAGAAGATCACCGGTCTTAAAGATTTCATTGACCATGATCAGCTGAGATTTGAAAATGAAGACTCATATTCTGATACTGAAAATCCTGACAGTCTAAGTCCTGATACTGCAAACTCTGATGGATTAAACTCTGATGTTATTGAAACTGTGGTGACTACGTTAAAGGAAGATGCACCTATGCAGGGGGAGCATACTCAACATCCTACCACATCTCAAGAAACATCAGAACATGCATCTGGCTCTTCAAGTTCTGATTCGTCAAGTTCTGATAAGCCAAGTTCTGATAGTGCTGAAAATCTAAATACTGAAGAATCCAACTCAGAGAGCATAGTTTCAGGGGGAGCATCAGAAAATGAAAATGAAGATAGCATGGATCATGGGGGAGCATCCAGTTCTAGAGAAAACCTTCCATCTGCAAGGAAGTGGACAAAATCACATACACCTGATTTGATAATTGGAAATCCTGATGCAGGTGTCAGAACTAGAACAGGTACTTCAAATGAGTGTCTTTACAATTCTTTTCTCTCTCAGACTGAGCCAAAGAAAGTGGAAGAAGCTTTTCAAGATGCTGATTGGGTGCAAGCAATGCAGGAAGAGTTGAATGAATTTGAAAGAAACAAAGTCTGGACCCTAGTACCAAGACCAAAGAATAGATCTGTTGTTGGTACAAAGTGGGTATTCAGAAACAAAACTGACAGTGATGGCATAATTACAAGGAATAAGGCAAGGCTGGTTGCAAAAGGATATTCTCAACAGGAGGGAATTGATTATGATGAAACATTTGCATCAGTTGCTAGGTTAGAAGCCATAAGGATATTTTTGGCTTATGCTGCTCACAAAAAGTTTACTGTCTTTCAAATGGATGTGAAAAGTGCTTTTCTCAATGGAGAATTGGAAGAAGAGGTATATGTTGAACAACCTCCAGGTTTTGTAGATAACAAAAATCCAGATTATGTCTACAGGCTTGATAAAGCACTTTATGGACTTAAGCAAGCTCCTAGAGCATGGTATGAGACTTTAGCTCAGTTCCTTCTGGAAAGTGGATTCAACAGAGGGATAATAGACAAAACACTGTTCTACCTCAACCATGGAAAGGACTTACTTCTAGTCCAGATTTATGTTGATGATATCATTTTTGGATCTACAAATGACAAACTTTGCAAGAAGTTTGCCAAACTAATGCAGTCAAGATATCAGATGAGTATGATGGGGGAACTTAGCTATTTTCTGGGCCTTCAAGTCAAGCAGAACGAGGAAGGCACTTTTATTTGTCAAACCAAGTACACCAGAAACTTGCTAAAGAAATTTGGAATGCAAGATTGTTCAAGTGCATCCACTCCAATGGCCACTGCGACAAAACTGGATAAGGATACCGGTAAATCAGTAGATATTACTGACTACAGAGGTATGATTGGCTCTCTACTCTATCTAACTGCTAGTAGACCTGATATCATGTATGCTACCTGTCTTTGTGCAAGATTTCAAGCAGATCCAAGAGAACCTCACTTAACAGCTGTAAAAAGAATCTTTAAGTATCTTAAAGGAACAGCTGCTCTGGGATTATGGTATCCTAGAGAATCAGATTTTAAACTAATAGGTTACTCAGATGCAGATTTTGCAGGTTGCAAAATTGACAGGAAAAGCACAAGTGGAAGCTGCCAATTTCTTGGAGGCAGATTGGTTTCTTGGTACAGCAAGAAACAAAAGTCAATTTCCACATCAACTGCAGAAGCAGAGTATATTGCTGCAGGAAGCTGTTGTGCACAGATTCTTTGGATGAAGAATCAGTTACTGGATTATGGGTTAACATATTTCAAAATCCCTATTTACTGTGATAATCAAAGTGCTATTGCTATGACAGGTAATCTAGTTCAACACTCAATGACAAAGCACATCAGCATCAGGTACCACTTCATCAGGGAACATGTGGATGAAGGTACAGTGGAATTGCATTTTGTTCCCACAGATCAACAATTGGCAGATATCTTCACAAAACCATTATGTGAAGCTACTTTTACAAGATTGGTAAATGAACTTGGAATGGTTTCAGGTTCTTTCTCTAAATCTGCTTAGACTTGTTCTAAGTTATCAGACTGTATGCTCAAAATTTACAGAATTAATCTCATTGTATATTCTGTGCTTAATTGATAAATGTCTTTAAGTAATGACTGTTTTCTGATATATGTTTCTAAACTCTGATAAGTGATATGTTTGTTCTAGTACCTATTCAATCCTATGAGGATAACTGTGCTAGATAACTGACCTAATAGTCTTTAATAAACAAATGATTCCATGTAAGAAGTAATTATTTCGGTGGAAATCTTATGACACTAGCAAATTCTGATAATTGAGCTTAGTTAAGTTTACTTTGTATATCTTATTACTAAGTCACAAATTAGAATAATGCTACTCATCTGTTAAGTTCTGATACTAGTAAAACTGCTGAATGTACTAAGTGCTGATAAACCTCACTTATCAAAAGAAAAAGCAAAAAGATCAAAGAATAACATCAGGTACTCCTTTGAGATCTAGAGTAAAAATGTGGAAGGGACGACCCAAGTGCATTGCTGGTATTAAGTAAATATGCATTAGAAAAGCAAAATATTTTCTTGGTGACTTTTCACACTCTATGATTATTGGAGAAATACTCTGAAAATAGCATAAATTCTGCTAAACAGTCGTGACTCACTTACACTGAGAAGCCACTGTAAAATAGAATTGCAAAAGATGCATAAAATTAGCACAAAACAGTTGAGATGGACTCAAGCATGAACTCATTCATTAGTAGGTTTCAGGACAATGACAGATCTTTAGCAAAATTTTAGTTATGCCTTATTTCTAAGATGTACTAAAGTGAATCAGACTTTACTCTTTGTCTGTTTTTAGCTTAATGCACACACTAATCACTCCATCTGAATGATGAAAATTTCTGTGGTGGTCTATGTTATTTTAGATAAACAGTCATTGTGTCATTATTGCATAAATTCTGAGGACAAGTTCTAAGTTACACGTTCTGATGATTAAGTTCTGACGTCCATAACTCAGAACTTGTATGAGTATTTACTAAGATAGGCATTCCTTTTCGAGTTCAGAAATTATGTTTAGATGACTGTTAAGTTCTGGTATAGGTCTAAGTTCTGATTTCTCAGTCTAATCCTTTACTTGGCTTATCTGTGAATAAAATTTGATAACAGTCTCAGTTCGAACTAGAATATGTTGAAGTGGAAGATTAATAGTCACTATGATTAGGATTAATGGTATTTGTACTTGAACAGTCCACTGTTTCTTGTGTCTTGTGCGGTCTAGACCATGATTCCTCTTTCCAATGACTATTATTCTTTTTCAAAGTCTAGGGAGACGAGGTAGAATTACTTCTACCTGTCAGCATTAAATATCTTTGCGTCTCTTGGCATTCTCTAGCCTATATAAGCAACCACTTCACATTAGTCTTCTCATCACACTTTTATCACAAATTCAGTCTTGTTTTTCATTTACTATCACAAATGGCTGAATTTGGCTGGTTCTACAATTACGGTGATGAGACTGTGCATGTCTTTTTGAATGGAATTCCAACTCCCTACCCTATCACCAACATCCCTCACAATCTCTGGATTCAATTTCCAGAGGTTATCAAACGTGATCTGGTGGCCGTTCGAAGAGACCTTCACCTTCGTCGTATCCGTCAGCAAGAGCGAATCATACGACTCGCCATCTTGTTTGTCGAAGATAGGAAGTGGAAGATGACTTAATCTTGTCTTCTTCCTGTTCTTCTTCATCCTCAGCTTTGTCAGGCTTCTTAGCTAGGACTAAAGCTGTTGATATTAGGATTAGGAGCTTAGGGAAAATCTTGTATAAGTATTGATGTAATTTCCATTTCATAAATGTATTGTCTTGATATATTAATGAAAATTGTTTTTACTTCAAGATTTTGTCTCTGAGTTATTTTGTCTTGTGTTGATAAATCCTGATTGATATTCTGATGACCATTTAAATTTTGTTTTTATTTAAGTTCTAATTCTCTGTCAGCACTTATTCATCGAAATTATCTCGGTCATTTTTAACATGATTTATTTTCAGAATTTCAATGATGCAGTGAAAAATAATTCAATTAGTGCTAACAGTTTAAATTTTGAATTAAAACTGTTTCTCTTGATAAATGGAATGGTTTTTCCTTGAAACTAGGCAACTGGGTAAGTAATGATTCCTGTTTTCTCGAGCCCAGTAACTGTCCGTTATTACTGCATGTCTGACAGGTGTCCAACGGTAACATTTTTGTTCAGAGTATAAGTACAACAGAGAGAAGATTTCTTTAATCTTTTATTTTCTTTATACTTTATCTCTCTCCTTACTTTTACTCTCTTTCTCCTTCTTTTTCACGTTGGTTTTTCATACAGACATTATCTCAAACACCTAACAGGCATACTTGAATCTCAATATTTTTTCACATGGCACCAAAGGATTTAATCATTGATGGAGCAAAGTTTGTTCCAAACAACTATGCTGCAATTCTTGATCATGCTGAAGCTCCATCTGAATTGCACTTTGTGCAAGATCTTCTTGCACATAGTGAGGTTGGGTACGCCTTAACTCAGCCTGAATTATTTTCAAGTCAACAAGTTCCGAGGTTCTGGAGGACTGGAGTTTTTGATGATGGTGGTAACCGTGGAACTCCCAGTATTATCTTCCAAGTGGGTGATTCATCCTTTGTAGTCACTCCTGGTACAGTACGCAGGGCTTTACATCTTCCAGAAGATTGTACTTTCTCAATTCCAGAGGACTCAGCCCTTTGGGAGTTAATGGCTGAATTGGGATATGAAAAGAGTCTGACGAAACTTGGATAGTTAAAACGGGCTAATATCAGAAGAGAATGGAGTTTCTTCTTTGATTGCATCACCAAAGCTTTTGGGAACAAATGTTCAAATTTTGATGCTATCCCAATTCTGAGTCAGCACATAGGGTATGCTATTATTCATCAAACTCATTTTGATTTTGCAACTGGAATAATTGGTTTTATTGGGGATAGGATGACAGAGGATAGAGATGTTGTGTATTTTGCTAGATTCTGTCAACTTATTTACACTTACTGTACTGATGAACCTCATTTAGTCAGCACTCAAACCCCACCTTTTAAGGTTGCAAAACGATACTTTAATGACCTGGTAAATGCTGATACTAAGAAGAAAGTGGTTAGACCATTACAGATTCCTAAGTCTGTAAAACAGATTCTGGTAAATGCTGATCCTGATACTTATAGATCTGTTTACTCTGATGTCCAATCACCTCCAACCACCCAAAATCCATCAACCTCAGTACCTACCTCTCATTCTACTCAACCTACCCCCAGAACTTATCTCAAATCCTATCTCTCCACTTCACAGACTGCTCAACCTTCTTCTTCAGCACCTACTGTGAAGCCTACATCCTCTAAGCCAAAGAGAACAAAGACTGTTCCTCAAACACCTCAAAAGAGGAGGAGAATTACTTTGAGAGATGAATCAGATTCTGAGGATCAGATTCCTTCTTCAGAACCTGTGGTAGATGAATGTAATAACCCCAATTTTTGGGAAATTTTGAAACCCTTATGAATAGTATTTTTGCTGAATGAGAAAACTTTTCATGCCACACTATGTAGGGGTTCTGATATGGATATTCTGAGATTTTATTAGTACTTTATATGGGATATAAGTGTATGTAAAGATCGTCAGAATCCAAATCCGAACACTTTAATTTTTCCCGGAAATCCAATAGATACGGAAAGAATTGAGTATAAGGTAGCAGGATAAAAAGGATTTAAATTAAAGGATTATAATAGAGGATCATAAAAAGGAATATAATGTATTGAGAAAGGTTAAGGGAACCTAAGTAATAAGATCCCGGGTATGATCCTTCAAACGATAAACGAAAACGAAAGTTAAGCGAACCGTATAACAGATCAGCGGTCATTAGGCAAATAATTAGGAAGTTAATCAAAGGGATTAGAGAGAGTGATGTCACCCAACTAATGAGAAGAGGACAAGGAGGGAAATATGACATCACCACATGACATGGGCATGATATGGGAAGGAAGGAGATGTGGTGGCTTTCTAACCACACAAAATCAAGGGCAACAAGGTAATTAACTAAATCAAACAACAAAAATCAACCAACCAAAAGCAAAACAAGGCAAAACACAAAAATCTCTCTTCTTCTTCTTCATGCTCTCGGCTTCTTTTCTTAGAAATTGAAGATCCAAGCTCCACCACTTACTATTTAGCAAGGTAATTATCTAAGCTTCCCCATGGATAGTTACATACTTCCTATAAGTTTAAGCTTCTAATTCCAAGCCAATCTTTTTCTATAAATCATGGAAGAAGATGGTGAATAGTGTTTTTCAAGAAATAAAATTTGTGTTCTTGAAGTTTTGTTTAGATTAAGCTTGGATAAGGACTTTAAGGGTGATTCCAAGCAATTCTCTTGATTCTCCACTCTTCAAGGAAGGTATATCATCTCCAAATCCTAGATTCCTATGTATTATAAGATGATTTTGATTAGTAGGGTGATATTGTAGCTTGATGTTTGTGAGTTAGAGTTTGGGATTGAAATGGTATTGAATCGGATTGGTAAATCTTGTTGTTTTGGTTAAAAGAATGTAATATAGTTAAATTCAAGCTTAGGCATAAGTATGAATGTTAAAATTGAATTGGTTGGGGTTGTTATGATGTGATAAGGATGGATGTTGGTTGTATGTTGGATTGAGGTTGAATTGGGTTGGTTTTGAATGGTTTAAAATTTGGAAATCGCGTAAACATAGCCGTCGTAACGTCCGATTTTCTTTAGATTGTTTTTGTGCATAACATTAGAACCCGAGAACCCCCTGCTAGATTATGACCATTGCCATGTCTAGATAGCTCGTGTTACGATCTTCGTTTTGATATGTAGTTCATTCGATTCCGATGCACGGTTTAGGAGAAACGACCGTTTCAAATAACGGCGTTTCGCGAACGAAACTTTTCCCCTCGCCTTACTTTGAAACATAGGTTAAAGACCAAAAAGGGTTAATTAATGTATGAAACATTATGGTAAGTGTGTTAGGCAGTTGGTAAGACACTCGCGAAGGAATCGCTTTAAAACTCGTAAAGGTTAAATTATTAAAAATGGTGGAGCCGAGGGTACTCGAGTGACTTAAGCGAGTCAGTAAGCGCAAAACAAGCGTTAGAGTCTAAGTTAGTGGAAGTATAGATTTACAAGTGACTTTGGTTTAATTCCAACTTAATTGTTGCTTATAGGTTACCAGACTCGTCCAGAGCCATTCGTAACCCCCAAGTCGCTCAGGCAAGTTTTCTATCCGTTATAACTGTTGTTGTGATGTATTGGTGTATATGCATGATCTTGCGTTAAATGCATATTTGTTATAGCAAATTCTTGCGATATATTGTAGAATGTTATATGGTATATATGCATGCCTGTTTCGTATTCTGGCTATATATATCTGTTGATTCAGTTGATAATACCTATGCTAGAGGATAGCGGTAATTTGCATATACCCTTAGTATAGGGACCCAAAGGTGAAAATATTTTCTAAAACCGGGAGTCGAGGATCCCGAGTAGATTTTGTATATATGAATATATATATATATATACTTATATATATATGTGGTCATAGTTTTCAAAACTATTAATCGAATAAGATTTATTCGATAACTTTAACCTTATTTTATTATTGAATATTATTTCGAATATTATTCGAAGGCTTATGACTCCTTTATATTAAATGAATATTATTTTGAATATTCATTCGAGGGCTTATGACTCAGTTTATATTATTTAATGAATATTATTTGAATATTTATTTGAGGATCTATGACTCCGATTATTTGCTGAGTTATATTCTTTATTTTATTAAAGAATAAGGTGTCAATAATCAAACTTATTTTCGATTATTCAAATAAAGATAGTACTTTCATATAAGTATATCTTTGGTTATTTAATACTCGTTTCAAGTATAAGTTTTAATACTTCTACTTCAATTATTTTTATAAAGATTATTCTTTATGGGAATATTATTTAAATAATAATATTCAGACATTTTCTAAATATTCTGGGGACTGATTTACTTCATTAAATCAGCTTTACTCCAAACACTCTTTAAAGTGTTTTCGAGTCTTCAAAATGATTTTTAAAAGTTAGAGCGGATCCCAAAACTCATTTTTATATTTAAGATCTTCCTTTTTAAGGGGATTTAAATACTCGCTCAAAACCTGAGGGATCCGGCTCTGTGGTGTATTTTATATTCGCAACACGGTTGCAGTTTTGGTAAATGAATTGATTACTTATCCAACGTTCGGGAAGTAAGTCCATCTATTGAGTCGGCATAAGCAACATGGGCTCAGTGGGCGTCCATGATAGTGTAAGTGGCTCAGTGGGAGTCCATCAAATGCATAAGTGGCTGAGTGGCAGTCCAGCATAAGGTCCTATTGAGACCAGGGTGATGACCAGTGGGGAATTCGTCCATCTACTAGTAGAAAAGGTTACTTATGGGTATCTTTGCCTGATCAACAAGATATCTGGTTTATACCAAATTCTTTCCCTTTCCAAATTTATTGGATATTGCAATTCTGTTCACACTTTACATGACAGAGGTTTTCAGGAAAATGTATAAAGGAAGATGTATATGTGGATATATATATATATATATATCAGAACTTAATGAAGTATGTCATAACTTCATTTCTTTTAATAATATTTTAAAGATTTAATCTATTCAAATCTTGTCTTGTAGTCTCATCTATGTGATGAACTGTTGAAAGCTCATTATACTTTGAACAATGGTAGTTCAAGTAGCTTTATAAATGATATAAGTGTAGTGAAGTATTTGGTAACTTCATCTTTTAAACTTATATCTAATTAATAATTGTCTTATATATGACAAAGATTTTCAGAAAAACGTTGAGACAAGGTTAGATATATGAGATCACCTTGCAACGATATTTTTTTATACAGTTATACACTGGGACTTTGTGTATATTATGCATGGAAGAGGACTTCCAATATTTTGAAAAGTATATATGTATATATACTGAATATTTTGAGACTTCATCGCATTAAGATATCAAACTTGGTTCATTTCTTTTGACCAAGACTTTCATGAGTATTATGAGTAGGCTCATATATTATTAATCATTATACATATTATTTTGGTGGGCTTGCTGCTCACCCTTGCTTTCTTCTTTCATCACACAACATCAGATAGATAAGATGAACAGGACCAAGCTCCCAATTCGCAAGCGGATAGGAAACGTTCCGCAGCTTTCTGGAAGCGTTGAGGCCGCTGTAGCTGAGGTAGAAATTACCAATAGGCTAAGTTTTCAACTAATAATGTACCAGACTTATGTATATTATGAATTGTAATAATGGCAAAGAAATGTAAATTTATTCAGAAACCTTTTTAGGGTGTATTGACATATAATTGTGGAATAAAACGACTTGTGTTATTTTTTTGAGTATTCATCTCTGAGACTATAACTTGTGGTGTATGTGTGTGTATATTGTGGGGTCACAGTAAAGAGTAGTTGATTGTTTAATAAGATTGGGTGTTGTTAAGGGAAGTGGAACTCGTGACAACCCGGATCCCCGACCCCGGATTTGGGGGTGTTACAGAAGTGGTATCAGAGCTAAGCGTTATAAACCTCAGAGATGATGTGACGTTAAGATAATAAGTTCACTAAGATAATAAGAACTCTTTCCAAGTTCATAGTCGGGCTACCTAACGTAGCACTGACAGTTAAAACCCTTATGGGAACCCCTATAAATATCGTGATAGTAGCGTAGTTCGTTATCGTACATGGTAGCGGGACTCCGAACCCTGAGGTTGAGGAGCAACAACGCGATGATGTTTTATTACTAATTGGAGATCGGATTGTGGATCCGATAGAGTGTCCTAATGCAGGACCGGATGATGTTGATATTGAGGATGTAGCGGTTGAGGATGTTATCCTAGAAGGGATAGTTGTTGAGGAGGATCCCATGGAGGATCCTGACAAGAATGAATAAAGGACCACTGATGAATTGATGACCATGGTTAGGTCGACTACCAGAGGTAGGATTGGTCGATCACTACCGGAGGTTCGTTCAAGTTTGTAAAGATAGTAGCCCCCTTTAACGTGGCTTACTCGTAAGACTGAGAAGTTCGAATGGACAAAGAAATGCGAGAACAGCTTTCAAGAACTGAAGCAAAGGTTGGTGACGACCCCTATGTTGGCGTTGCCGGAGGGAAAAAGGAGATTTTGTGATTTGTAAGTGACGCTTCGCATAAGGAATTAGGGTGCTTCTTATATAGCACAGCAAGGTAATCGCGTACACGTCAAGATAATTAAGGGAATATAAAATTCGATATCCCCACCTATGAGCTTGGGCTCATGGCAATAGTTTTGCCCTAAAGATTTGAGGCCCTACTTGTATGGAGAGAAGTGTGAGATTCACAAACCATAGGAGCTCTAGTACATTTTTACGTAGAAAGAGCTCAACATACTCCCGAGGAGGCGGTTAGAGCTAATCAAGAATTATGATTGGGAGATTCTGTATCATTCGGGGAAAGCCAATGTGGTGGCTGATGCCCTTAGTAAAAAGGAGAGACTCAAGATGATAATGTCTTTGGGAGAATTGATAAGAGATTTCGAGAAAATGGAAATAGTAGTAAAGGTAACCGGAGCCGGTACCGAAAAGCTGTTTGAGATTGCAATACAGACCGAATGATCGGAAAAGAACATATTGTGCCAGAAAAAGTTATGAATGAAGGCAGAGAGCCAACAATTAGATAAAAGATTAATACCGAGAAAGATGATAAGGGAATAATGAGGTATTCCTACAGAATTTGGATTCCAAATGTTCAAGAGCCTAAAGATGAAATCTTAGATGAAAGCTAGTTTGAGGAATAAGATTTAGAGCAAACCCTGAACCTGATAGTCAGGGAGGTCGCCATCAAGATAGAATGAACCCATAACATAGTGAAGTGGAAAAAATGAGGATTTAAAATGTATAAGATAACCCCAAGTATGGGAGAAGGATGAAACATTTCATACTAAGGAAACAGAAAGTCGAGTAAGGAAAGGAGACCCGAGACGGCACTCCTATACAGCAATTCATGGACCTGTCTAAAAAGAACTTAGACTATTATCCCCAACCACCACCCTGAGGAGACAGTGCGGTGAGAAATTCTTTCAGGACCTTTAAGTCGCTAAGCTCTCAGAGTTCAAAGGAACAAGCTGACCCAGTCGAGGCAAAAGCCTGGCTAAAGGAAATAGAGGAATCATTTGAGATTCTAAATGATTGACGAATCACAAAAGACTGTTTTGTCACTTACCCTCCTAAGAAAGAGACCACCCGCTGGTGAAAGGCCAAGGGAGGCATGAAGCAAGAGATTATAATAAACTGATTTAAGTTCAGTCAATTGTTTTCGGGAAAGTAAATCCCAAAGATAAGGAGATAGTGTAAAAGCTTTAGAGCCAGAACAAAGGCAGACGAGTATGATGAATTATGAATCTAAGTTGTAAAAGTTATCAAGATTCGTTCTGAGGACACGAATCCAGAATGACGGGATGTTTGAAATCAATGTTTATGTTGTGTTGGTTCATGAAATAATGATAAGAGAAAGGAAAATTAAAAGAAATTGAAGTGGAAAGGAATATAACGGCAATAGAGTTTGAGGAATGATAAGGGAGTTGGGTATAGGGAAACCCTAAAGACTCGTAGCAATAGAAATAGAAAAGTATGTAATCGTCAGGATGAGGGTGATTCACCATGAGTTAAATTGATGGTGGAAGGCATAAGAGATACACATATTTTATTTCCTGTAAGTTGGAAGGATCCGAGGAAACCTTGAGATAATTCGAAGGATGAAAAATAAAATGCGAATAGACTGAGGAGACAAGGGAGTAAGAAATTAGGAAAAATTGAATGAAGGAAGTGACCTTCAAGAAGGTGAAGTGTAAGACCGGTGGCATGATACCCAGAAAGGGAGACGCCAGGTATGGGAGATATCCCAACATTGAGATGACTGTTGGGATAAACAACAAAAGTAAATAAGGAATTATTAAGAAGAAGTTCACGTTGAACATGACCAATATCTTCCAGAACATCCTTGTTATCATTACCAAATTTAGGCAAGAAAAGCGGGTAACCATTGTTATCTTTTGAAGGCCATTTGGGTTGACCTCAGTTTGAATAAGGATGCTATCGTGAAATTGGTATAAACTATCAAGGTGGGAATGATTGATTAAGATAATCTATCAAGGATATAAGACTTGATTTATCCATGGAAGGATGCAAGTACCTTTTTAAAGGTGGAATTAAGGATAAAACATCAGTAACTTAAAACGAATCCTAGGGGAATGCATAAAGGTTGGCATTTCATCCTTAATAGGGATAGTATGAGTTTTGACAGTATGAATTGGAAAGGATTAAGGTAATAACAACCTTTAAGAATCAGTGGAGAAATTTTTCAGAAGTATATAGACAATGGTTCTAGTAATAGTAAATGGTATTTCGATATGCCCTGTATCTAGGGAATACAGGAGGAACTATTGAAAGATAACCTTAGAGGTTTTGCATGGAGATAGGTAATATTCAAATTTCTCAAGAATAAAAATGTTGATAAAAGGAATGTGATGTAATTATAATGATGCCAAGTAGGGCACGTGTTACACCACGAGAAAGTATGGATCGAACCAGTAATGGTCGAAATTGTTCAGGGCAATTAGGACTTAAGATAAAAGATGTTCTAAGTATGATTGAGAGTCAGTCGTGACAGTGATTAACCTCTAAAGACTGAGGCAATAACTTATGGAAAAATGGTGATATTTTTTTTTACTCATCAGATTTTAAGGAAAATATCTTCACATAAGCTGTGATTGAAATGAGGTAGAAAATTTATTTGAAGGTGGTTAAAATGACATTGACTGTAAGGAAATTTTACTATCAGGAAAGGCCAAAGAGGTGGCCGACACTTTAAAGGTAAGAGGATAATTATAGGCGCTTGTGCCAAAGGAATACAGTGATGATGGTTAAAGCTATGAAGGTTGTATTATGGTTTGGAAGATTGACATTCCTTCTGATGACTGTGCAATACCCAACCGTAATAGTAGTTGGTAAAGGTTTAATTCGTGTAATCGCCATGAACGGGCTATCTATCTTAGAAGGTCCTATCTTGAGATAAGCCAGGACCATATTTCAAAAAGGACTAAACAAACCTTTGAGTTGAGTCTTCTATTGAAGGCATATGATTAAGAATGGTATTAACCTGCTATCGTTGCTTTGAGCGAAACTCTTCTGCAATTTTATCTGCTTCATGTCATGTATATATGTCAGGATCAGGAGTGTTCTTCATGAATCAGAAATGGTGATTATGTTACCTCCTTAGAAGGATTTGATACGACATGTATGGACTCCGTATGGTTGGATATTAAGACTTCATGGAAATTGAATGACTACAATAGGTCAGTGGTGGACCATAGTAAGGCAGCAATGATTCTGCAAGTATTGAGCTGATTACAACCGTGAGAGTTGTATTGGAATGGGTGTTGAGATTGAGTACCACTAATCGGGTCGTGGTAGTGTATAAGTTATCATTGATAGACTAATTAAGTAGAGTATCTACCTAGTGAATAATTATTCTTTCTTATCAATAGAGAGTCGTATTATTATACGAGGAAGGTTGCGGTGCAAGCATAGAATTCTAGTAACGATGATGTATAGAATGAGATCCCAGATTCGATTTTCGATGTCGAGGGAGTTTCAAAGGTGATTGTGTATAAGCTCGAGGAAGAGTGTGGGTCCATAGAATGATGGACGGGATAGCAAAAATATTTAAGCATGTGAAATGCGATGCGATAATACTTGATGTTGATATATATACACATATGTTTTGTTCTCCTATATCAAACCTCTATAGTTCAGAGGTAGGTTCCAAGCCAGATATTTGGTGGCAGTATATTTTTTTTTTCACATATACAATTCTCTTCAATTCGTTCTTTTCTCTTCTTTTCATTTCATGTAAGCTGAGAAGAACAACCCTTCCAGAAGGGGAGGTATTGCCGAATGACTATCTATCTGTGTGATAGAAGCCTAGTAGGATACCATCTATTGTTTAATTGCTTGTCAAGTACTAAAGGCTGGCCACCTTCTGTACTAACTATGCGATATAACAAGTGTTCATGATCATAGTGATCTCTCAAATAAATTCTTTTACTTCTATATGAAGGACTAAGCTTTCGAAGATAGAAGCAGCTGAAAAAGGAGTAGTAAAGTTGTGGTGGTATGCGGAATGGAAACACATTCGTGATACTAAGGTTGACGAGGTTATTAAAAGGTTATAGAACGCTAGTGAGCAAAAGTGTAACCAGTATAATATTAGGAACGGAGGGCAGTAGCGATTACGAACTGGAAAAGAATGGGTATTGAGAAGCAAAAGCTCAAATGCTAAAAGCTATAATGAGAGTCTGTGCAATAGACTTGAAAGAAATTAGAATGATCACTTAACACGGGTTGAGTTTTCTTACGACAATAGATCATATGTCAGTATTGAGGTATCGCCTTATGAGATCCTTGAGGGAAGACAATGTCGATCCCCCTTATGTTAGGATGAAGTTGTAGAGCGCAAGATGCTCAGACCAGTAGTGGTCCAAAGGACCAAGGATATAACAGATCTAATCAGAGGATGGCTGGTAGTAGCCCAAGATGGACATAAAAAGTATGTTGATTTGACACGAAAGGACAAGGAATGGGAAGTAGGGGACCTAGTGCTGTTATAGGTATTCCCTCGGAAAGGATTGATGAGGATCGGAAAGAAAGGAAAGCTAAGTCTACAATTTGTTGGACCCTTGGATATATAAAGACATTTGGGAAGTTTGCATGTGAGCTAGCCCTACCCCCGAACCTGTAGCAAATTCATAACGCGTTCCGCGTATCAATATTGAGGAAGTGTAATTCGGATGTCAGATAAATAGGGGCATAGGAGCGCATAGATATGCAACCCGACGTAACCTATATGGAGCAACCAGGAAGGGTTATAGAGTGAAAAGGAACAAGTGCTTAGGAGAAGGGTTATCAAACTAGTCAGAGTTTGATGGTAGAACCACAATGTGGGAAAATTACTTGAGAGTTAGAAAGTGCAATGCTAAGAGAGTATCCCTATTCATTTTCTATCTGATCCCGGGACGGAATCCTTTTAAGGAGGGGAGACTGTAATAACCCCAATTTTTGGAAAATTTTGAAACCCTTATGAATAGTGTTTTTGCTGAATGAGAAAACTTTTCATGCCACACTATGTAGGGGTTCTAATATGGATATTCTGAGATTTTATTAGTACTTTATATGGGATATAAGTGTATGTAAAGATCGTCAGAATCCAAATCCGAACACTTTGATTTTTCCCGGAAATCCAATAGATACGGAAAGAATTGAGTATAAGGTAGCAGGATAAAAATGATTTAAATTAAAGGATTATAATAGAGGATCATAAAAAGGAATATAATGTATTGAGAAAGGTTAAGGGAACCTAAGTAATAAGATCCCGGGTATGATCCTTCAAACGATAAACGAAAACGAAAGTTAAGCGAACCGTATAACAGATCAGCGGTCATTAGGCAAATAATTAGGAAGTTAATCAAAGGTATTAGAGAGAGTGATGTCACCCAACTAATGAGAAGAGGACAAGGAGGGAAATATGACATCACCACATGACATGGGCATGATATGGGAAGGAAGGAGATGTGGTGGCTTTCTAACCACACAAAATCAAGGGCAACAAGGTAATTAACTAAATCAAACAACAAAAATCAACCAACCAAAAGCAAAACAAGGCAAAACACAAAAATCTCTCTTCTTCTTCTTCATGCTCTCGGCTTCTTTTCTTAGAAATTGAAGATCCAAGCTCCACCACTTACTATTTAGCAAGGTAATTATCTAAGCTTCCCCATGGATAGTTACATACTTCCTATAAGTTTAAGCTTCTAATTCCAAGCCAATCTTTTTCTATAAATCATGGAAGAAGATGGTGAATAGTGTTTTTCAAGAAATAAAATTTGTGTTCTTGAAGTTTTGTTTAGATTAAGCTTGGATAAGGACTTTAAGGGTGATTCCAAGCCATTCTCTTGATTCTCCACTCTTCAAGGAAGGTATATCATCTCCAAACCCTAGATTCCTATGTATTATAAGATGATTTTGATTAGTAGGGTGATATTGTAGCTTGATGTTTGTGAGTTAGAGTTTGGGATTGAAATGGTATTGAATCGGATTGGTAAATCTTGTTGTTTTGGTTAAAAGAATGTAGTATAGTTAATTCAAGCTTAGGCATAAGTATGAATGTTAAAATTGAATTGGTTGGGGTTATTATGATGTGATAAGGATGGATGTTGGTTGTATGTTGGATTGAGGTTGAATTGGGTTGGTTTTGAATGGTTTAAAATTTGGAAATCGCGTAAACATAGCCGTCGTAACGTCCGATTTTCTTTAGACTGTTTTTGTGCATAACATTTGGACCCGAGAACCCCCTGCTAGATTATGACCATTGCCATGTCTAGATAGCTCGTGTTACGAGCTTCATTTTGATATGTAGTTCGTTCGATTCCGATGCACGGTTTAGGAGAAACGACCGTTTCAAGTAACGGCGTTTCGCGAACGAAACTTTTCCCCTCGCCTTACTTTGAAACATAGGTTAAAGACCAAAAAGGGTTAATTAATGTATGAAACATTATGGTAAGTGTGTTAGGCAGTTGGTAAGACACTCGCGAAGGAATCGCTTTAAAACTCGTAAAGGTTAAATTATTAAAAATGGTGGAGCCGAGGGTACTCGAGTGACTTAAGCGAGTCAGTAAGCGCAAAACAAGCGTTAGAGTCTAAGTTAGTTAAAGTATAGATTTACAAGTGACTTTGGTTTAATTCCAACTTACTTGTTGCTTATAGGTTACCAGACTCGTCCAGAGCCATTCGTAACCCCCAAGTCGCTCATGCAAGTTTTCTATCCGTTATAACTGTTGTTGTGATGTATTGGTGTATATGCATGATCTTGCGTTAAATGCATATTTGTTATAGCAAATTCTTGCGATATATTGTAGCATGTTATATGGTATATATGCATGCCTGTTTCGTATTCTGGCTATATATATCTGTTGATTCAGTTGATAATACCTATGCTAGAGGATAGCAGTAATTTGCATATACCCTTAGTATAGGGACCCAAAGGTGAAAATATTTTCTAAAACCGGGAGTCGAGGATCCCGAGTAGATTTTGTATATATGGATATATATATATATATACTTATATATATATGGTCATAGTTTTCAAAACTATTAATCGAATAAGGTTTATTCGATAACTTTAACCTTATTTTATTATTGAATATTATTTCGAATATTATTCGAAGGCTTATGACTCCTTTATATTAAATGAATATTATTTTGAATATTCATTCGAGGGCTTATGACTCAGTTTATATTATTTAATGAATATTATTTGAATATTTATTTGAGGATCTATGACTCCGATTATTTGCTGAGTTATATTCTTTATTTTATTAAAGAATAAGGTGTCAATAATCAAACTTATTTTCGATTATTCAAATAAAGATAGTACTTTCATATAAGTATATCTTTGGTTATTTAATACTCGTTTCAAGTATAAGTTTTAATACTTCTACTTCAATTATTTTTATAAAGATTATTCTTTATGGGAATATTATTTAAATAATAATATTCAGACATTTTCTAAATATTCTGGGGACTGATTTACTTCATTAAATCAGCTTTACTCCAAACACTCTTTAAAGTATTTTCGAGTCTTCAAAATGATTTTTAAAAGTTAGAGCGGATCCCAAAACTCATTTTTATATTTAAGATCTTCCTTTTTAAGGGGATTTAAATACTCGCTCAAAACCTGAGGGATCCGGCTCTGTGGTGTATTTTATATTCGCAACACGGTTGCAGTTTTGGTAAATGAATTGATTACTTACCCAACGTTCGGGAAGTAAGTCCATCTATTGAGTCGGCATAAGCAACATGGGCTCAGTGGGCGTCCATGATAGTGTAAGTGGCTCAGTGGGAGTCCATCAAATGCATAAGTGGCTGAGTGGCAGTCCAGCATAAGGTCCTATTGAGACCCGGGTGATGACTAGTGGGGAATTCGTCCATCTACTAGTAGAAAATGTTACTTATGGGTATCTTTGCCTGATCAGCAAGATATCTGGTTTATGCCAAATTCTTTCCCTTTCCAAATTTATTGGATATTGCAATTCTGTTCATACTTTACATGACAGAGGTTTTCAGGAAAATGTATAAAGGAAGATGTATATGTGGATATATATATATATCAGAACTTAATGAAGTATGTCATAACTTCATTTCCTTTAATAATATTTTAAAGATTTAATCTATTCAAATCTTGTCTTGTAGTCTCATCTATGTGATGAACTGTTGAAAGCTCATTATACTTTGAACAATGGTAGTTCAAGTAACTTTATAAATGATATAAGTGTAGTGAAGTATTTGGTAACTTCATCTTTTAAACTTATATCTAATTAATAATTGTCTTATATATGACAAAGATTTACAGAAAAACGTTGAGACAAGGTTAGATATATGAGATCACCTTGCAACGATATTTTTTATACAGTTATACACTGGGACTTTGTGTATATTATGCATGGAAGAGGACTTCCAATATTTTGAAAAGTATATATGTATATATACTGAATATTTTGCGACTTCATCGCATTAAGATATCAAACTTGGTTCATTTCTTTTGACCAAGACTTTCATGAGTATTATGAGTAGGCTCATATATTGTTAATCATTATACATATTATTTTGGTGGGCTTGCTGCTCACCCTTGATTTCTTCTTTCATCACACAACATCAGATAGATAAGATGAACAGGACCAAGCTCCCAATTCGCAAGCGGATAGGAAACGTTCCGCAGCTTTCTGGAAGCGTTGAGGCCGCTGTAGCTGAGGTAGAAATTACCAATAGGCTAAGTTTTCAACTAATAATGTACCAGACTTATGTATATTATGAATTGTAATAATGGCAAAGAAATGTAAATTTATTCAGAAACCTTTTTAGGGTGTATTGACATATAATTGTGGAATAAAACGACTTGTGTTATTTTTTTGAGTATTCATCTCTGAGACTATAACTTGTGGTGTGTGTGTGTGTATAATGTGGGGTCACAGTAAAGAGTAGTTGATTGTTTAATAAGATTGGGTGTTGTTATGGGAAGTGGAACTCGTGACAACCCGGATCCCCGACCCCGGATTTGGGGGTGTTACAATGAAGCTGAGAAAGCAACTTCTCAGAAGGATTCTGAAATTGGGGGTTCTAGGCTTCTCAAGAGGCTTAGACGTATGATAGTTCTTGAAACTCCCAAGGAATCCAAATCAACAAGGAAGTACAAGAAACAGAGGGCACAAAGGCCTGTTTCAGATGATGAGGAGGAAGCAGCTAAGGAAGGGGATCAAGAATCTCTGATCTCACAAGACAAGGAATTTGCTCCAGTCACTTCTTCTCCATCAACTCCATCTAAAGAAGCTGTATCTGACAAGGCTAACTCACCATCTGTGTCTCTTGTTGATCCAGGCACAAGTGCTGAAATTGATATTCAGAACCTAGTTGTGCCTGAAATACTTTTCTTAGAAGCTCCAACAACAAATAATCCTTCCACAACACCTGTTACTGATGCTGTTCAAACTCCAGAGTTATCAACAACACCTTCTCTGCATCAAGATGCTGATGATCAGATTTTAGGTGAGTATCAGGATATGGCTGTTGATCAGAACTTAGTATCAGATCAGCAATTAGAGGATGCTGAAGCCTCCATTGCTACTCACACTGTTGTCTTATCAGAAGATACTGATTCTTTAAGTTCTGATGCTGCAAATGTTGGAGATACTGGTGAAGCTGCTACAACTGTAGATGCTGATGAAGCAGGTCCTTCAGGACATACTCCTCCACCGACTCTTCCTAAGTCTGAACTGGTAAAAGAGTTTGTTATCAGGGATGCACCAGTGCCTTGGAGTGAAACTCCTACAGGTCAGGAGTGGACTAAGGAATGGAACTCAGTTTCATGTGTTCCAAATGCTTTACATCTTGCTGAGCACTTGACTAAAGCTGATGAAATATTAAATTCTGATGATTTTAAAACCCAGCGTAGAGTCACTGCATTGAGTACTAAACATCTACAAGGTCTTCATTCCAATACTCATGCAGAGCTACACAAGATTCAGGAGAACTTTATCAAACAGGAACAAGTTTGGAAAATTGATAAGAAAAAGTTCTTTCAACCTACCATTGACAGGATTGCTTATATTGAGAAAACTCAAGAGAAACAACAAACTCAGATTGGTCAAATTCTGATAAATCAAGCTTCTCAGCAATCGCAACTTACTGAAATCCAGACCTCAGTGGAACTACTTATCTCTCTTTTATTACCTGCTGATGCCAAAAAGGGGGAGAAGGTAATTAAGTCCAAATGCAAAACCAACAAGACACTGCAAGGAAAGGATGATGGAAAAGATGACCAAGGAAACTCTGGAATGGGTAGTGGTCATAGTCAAGGTAGAAGGTTTACATCAAGACAAGCTAGTCGCAGAACAAGTTCTGATACTGTGAAAAGAATAAGTTCTGCTGCTGGTAAAAGGATAAGTTCTGATGAACTTCTAGATCTTGATGAGGAAATGTCGAGACAGTTATTTCTTCAAGAAAATCCAGGAATGGAATTGGAAAGTTTAAAGGAAGAAGAAGCCAGACTTAAATCAGAGAAAGTCACATCTAAATCTGAAGCTTCTGGTAAAAAGTTACTTCCAAAACCTAAAGGCATTGTGATCAAAGAAAGGACACATACTGAAGCAACATTGGCTAGATCACAACCACAGATAGATCCAAGATCCAAGGGTAAAGAAAAGGTTGGTGAACCTATCAAGGCTTATGTACCTCCTGAGGAAGAAGAAATTACTGATAGAAAAAATGATCTTGCTCTGACTTCAAGAAAAGTTCTTAAAACAACCTCTGACATGGCTCAAGTTGTTCAGAGTCAAGAAATTGTAAGTTCTGATATTTAGAAGAAGCAAGTAACCTCTGACAGAGCTCAAGTTAACTTGATATCAGAAAATAGATCAAAGACACTCCTACCAGGATTCACTAAAGCAAAACAGACTCAATCTTTGAAGACTACTGCAAGTGGTTTTGAAGCAAGAGTAGTTACTGGAAAGGAAGCTAGAGATAAAACTAGATTGGGAAGTGCTGATGAAAGAAGAGTACACAACACTACCAATGATCCAACTTCTTTGAGTGAACCAGGTATTGGAGCAACTCCTGAGAGATTGAATCAACTGGAATCTGTACAGATGGTTTACCATACCTACTTGAAAGAATACATCATGTTGTATTTCATGACAGATGGTAGGGTTTATCATATAAGACAAAATGCCATTCCTTTGAAGTATTTTGAAGAATTGGAGCATGTACTTTTCTTACTTCAAGTGGATGACAAAATAACAGAGACTGCTGCAAACTACTTAAAAGAACAGATTCAGAGACAGAAAAGGCTTTATTCTGTTAAGTCTGACAGCATATATGTTCCAAAGTACAGAGATCACAATGGTGATATTGTTGATATGAAGCCTAATACTGCACAGATCAGAACGTATCTTGGTATTAAGGGACTTGAATTCAATCTTGAGTCTGACAAAGCTTATGTCATAAGACTAGATCAGGAGTTGAGAAAAACAAAGATTAATGATCTCAGAGCTGCAATCTTTCAAACTGGTGAAGATACTGCAGAGCTTAAAGGTGTTAAAAGGAGAATGATTGATGAACTAAGATATGCTGAGAAATGTTTGTTGAAGAACTATCTCAGAACAACTCCTGATATCAGAGAGATCAGAAAATGAAGAAGCCAAGTCAAAGATCTACAACTGCTTAAATTCTGATATTTATACAGATTGAAGTTGTTATCAGAAGCTGAAATTGGTAAAAACTTTAAGGACTGTAAGTTGTAGTTATCTAGTCTAATTCTCATGCATTTGTACTTAATGTTTTTGACATCATCAAATATCTGTTAAACTTGTATATTTTGTTAATTTACAAGTTGGGGGAGATTGTTAGATATATTTGATAATGTCATGGCTAATATATTTTATGTTTAGCTTTCAGATCTTACATGAACAGGATAAATCAGTACTTAACTGTTAATCAGTACTTATACTGGAAGTCAGGACTTAAGGATATCAGTACTTATATTATCAGGAGATAATCATCAGAAGATAGAATATCAGAACTTAAGTGCTGAAGGACAATCAGATAAGGACAGTAGCTGATTAAAGGAAAGAAGATCGAGATAAATATAAGAAGAGATATGCATGAAGAAGGAATTCTGTGAAGAATGGAATAGTTGGAAGAAAAGATATCTGATTGATATATTTTAGGAAGCAGAATTATATTCCATATCAATTAGCGATTATCTTGTAACTGTGTAGTATATAAACACAGACATAGGGTTTACACTATAAGTGTTATCATTATTAGAAAAGATTATTCATTGTAACCCTAGAAGCTCTCGTGATATTTGTTCATCACTGAGAGGTAACAGTTCCATACTGTAACAGAGTTTATTGTTTCAATAAAGTTTGTTTTCGGTTACTTAAGTTCTTAAAGTTCGATTTAAGTGTACTATACACTGTATTCACCCCCTCTATAATGTGTGTGTGTGACCTATCAGTATTACTAAAGGTATCACCTTGGAAAGGATTAATGCGATTTGGTCAGAAAGGTAAGTTTAGACCTAGATTTATAGGACCATTTGAGATTTTGAAGGAAGTAGGGAAAGTTGCCTAAGAGATAGCGTTGCCGCCGCAGATGCAGCATATCCATAATGTGTTCCACGTATCCATGTTTAAACCCTATATTCCTGATTCGAATCAAGTCATAGAGTACGAACCGATTGAGCTTCAGCCAGATTTGTCCTGTGTGGAACAACCAATCCATATCTTAGATCGTAAAGACCGAGTCCTTAGGAATAAGTCGATCCCCATAGTAAAGGTTCTTTGGAGAAATCCTCGAGTAGAAGAGTCTACTTGGGAGTTAGAGTCAGACATGCTTGATAAATATTCTCATTTTTTTAGTTAAGTCAGACTCTGGGGACATAATCTTTTTAAGGGGGGAGGATATAACGACTCATATATTTTTTATTATTGTAATGATGTAATTATTGAATAATTAATTAAATAAAATATGTGTATTGGTTTTGGCAGCAGTATGTTGTTTTTATTATTTATTTGTGATTTATTGGTGAATAGGTTGGAATTGTGTAATTTATTATTAAGTTATATTATTTTGTTTCACGTTTAAAAGTGACTGTATTGCAGTTTTGTATATATAAATTTCTGGATTGTCTCTAAAATTGGTTTTATAATTTTATAATTTCAATAATTATTTTTAGAATTTTATAAAATTGAGAAGTCAATATTTCACTAATTATTTATCCTTAAATGATTTTCTGATTGCATTTATTTGTAAAATTTGTATTTAATTCCAGGATTCTTCAAAAATCACGAAACTCATATTTTATGAAGTTTATAATATTCTGAGAATTTTAAAATTATTTTGGAAATTTTTGGGATTAATTTCACCTGCGCGTCGATTCGTTTAATTGTTAAAAATGGGCATAAATTGCATTTCAAAAATTATTTTAAAATTACGAAATTTACGTTTTAACAAACTTCAGGATAATTGTAACATTTTAAGACTATTATTGTAATTTTTTGAATTTGTTTTAAAGATGACTTGGTTCGTTAATTTCAGAATTCGGGGTGAATATTGGGTCCCCGGGTATTCAGGGACACGTGCGGGTTGTAGATTAACTCCCCCAAAACATCATCTCTTTCTCCTCTGTCTCGTCTCAATCTCTCTTCCTCGTCTCAGTCTCTCTCCCTCGCTATCTTCCCTGTTCTTCCTTTCTTTTTCCTTCTATTCCTCCATTTTCTTCTCCCGGTAACGACTCTCTTCCTGTTCTTCGACTTTTCCGGCCGATTTTCCGGTAATTGCCGTTTGTTCCTGGTGATTCTGGTTCGGTACATATATATACATATGTATATGTGCGTATTTGTGTGTACTATTGCATGTTTGTGTTTGTCAGTTGTGATTGTATGTGTTGTGGTAGTGTTTTGCCGCCTGGTTATGTGTTTTTTCGGCCACGATTGTTGGTTTGTGTTGGGCATGTGTATACGCGCGTGTTGCCCTGTTCATTTTGGAATTTTAATTATTTTATCTAAATTCTGCAGGTATTTTTATTGATTGATTTCGTGAAATAAAAATGTTGCGTGCGGAAAATTAATTTTGTATCGGTGAAGTTTCCCGCTGGAAACCCGAGAATTAATCGGGTACCCACGAAGTTTTGCCGCCGTTTGCGCTGACTTTTTACGAGCGGATGGTGGACCGTGATGATCGTTATCTGAGTCCTAAATTTATAAAATAAATAAAAAATAAATCGTATATTGGAGTTGTACGTAAATAATTACGTTATTGTGAAATTTGTGTTGTGACGAGACTTGTGGATTGTTATGAATATTGACGTCGATTGTGATCGACGGGTAGTCTTATAAACAGAAAAGTTGCTGCCAAAATTTTCTAAAAATTTATTTTAAATACGAGAAATGCACTTTATTATATAAAACGTGTTACCCTTATTTGAATACGAAGTACGTGGTTATGTGTATAATTATTATACGAGTCGGGTTATCGAATTGGGTTATTAGGATTTAAGGATATCAAGCATGTCGGTATAACTGATTAGGGTATTCTGTTATTGTAGATCCCAGTCGAGTCTCGCAAGGACCGAAGTCAGCGTAAAAGCTACTTGGGGTTTCCAAAAGCGTCGCAAGGCAAGTACCTTGATCATTCTTTATGGTTTAGTGTGTATGAATAGATTGTTGTTTTATTCTTGTAAAAGAACAAAACCGTTTTAAATTACGTATCCCCTTTAGTTATAAATCACTGTTTTAAACCTGTTTTGAGGAAAAGTAACTTTGAAAGGTACCTATCTCGAATGAAAATGATTTGTGAACCAGTTTTTTTACGCGTGCTGTTAAAATGAATGGTTTTGAAATGAGATAGGTGAAAGAGATATGTCCAAAGTCCAATCATGTATGCAGATTTAGGAATAACTTTTATGTAATCTATTTTGATTTCATTGATATTAATAAAAGGCTTGTTTTGTTTTTATTTCGGGCTCTATCTATTTAAATGTTTAAATAAGATATACCACAGTTTAGAGTAAAGCTTTTTATGGATTGTGATGAGATCATAATAATGAGACCTAAAAGATGATAACTCTAAATTTAAATAGTTCCTGGTCGTAGGATTACTAACTGGTAATTAATAATCCGCAAAGATCGGTACATACTATGCTTGCTTCATTATGAAGGATGTCTGTTCTCATAGACATTTGTGTGGTGACACTATAACTAGTATGTAGGTGCTTATTATAGAATAAGTTCACTGAACATGACTCACACAACTGAACAACTGATGGAGTTACTTGACCCCTTTGATTTTGAATCATATCCTACATGCGAGTCTTGTTTATTGGGTAAAATGACCAAATCTCCATTTAGTGGACATGGAGAGAGGGCTGCAGATTTGCTAGGATTGGTACACACAGATGTATGTGGACCAATGTCTACGCAAGCCATGGGTGGATTTTCATACTTCATTACTTTCATAGATGATAGATCTAGATTCGAATATGTGTATTTGATGAAACACAAGTCTGAAGCCTTTGAAAAGTTCAAAGAATATAAACATGAAGTGGAGAAACAAACCAAACACAGTATTATAACTCTTCGATCAGATCGAGGTGGTGAATACTTGAATGGAGAGTTTCTAGATTATCTCAAAGAAAATGGAATAGTCTCCCAGTGGACTCCTCCATATACTCCACAGTTAAATGGGGTATCTGAAAGGAGAAATCGAACTTTGTTAGACATGGTTCGGTCCGTGATGAGCTATGCGAATCTTCCAGTATTCCTATGGGGTTATGCATTGGAAACCTCAGCATATTTACTGAATAAGGTGCCTTCCAAATCTGTTCCTCAAACACCATATGAGATATGGAAAGAAAGGAAACCGAGTCTTAAACACGTTAAGATTTGGGGATGTCCAGCTTATGTCAAGAAAGTTGACCCAGATAAGCTGGAATCTCGATCCGTAAAATATAATTTTGTGGGATATCTTAAAGAGACTTTGGGGTATTACTTTTACACCGATCATCGGGTGTTTGTCTTCAGACATGCTACCTTCTTGGAAAAGGAGTTTATCCTTGAAGGAAACAGTGGGAGCAAAATTGAACTTGATGAAGTTCAAGAAGCACAAACTACTACGGATCAAGTGGAAACACCTGTTCAGACTGAACAACCTTCTGTGGAACAACCTATTCGTAGGACAGGGAGAGTGTCTCGCCAACCTGAGAGGTATTATGGCCTTGTCATTGAGAATGACAATGAGTTGTCAATCATTGATGATGACAACCTTGTGACCTATAATGAGGCTATGAGTAGTGTTGACTCAGAGAAATGGCATAGTGCCATGAAATCCGAAATGGAATATATGTATACCAACCAAGTATGGACTCTGGTTGAGGCGCCTGAAGGTGTTAAGCCTATTGGGTGCAAGTGGGTATACAAAAGAAAGATTGGAGTAGATGGCCAGGTGGAGACCTATAAGGCCAGGCTCGTGATAAAAGGATTCAAACAAAGGCAAGGGATTGACTTTGATGAAACTTTTTCTCCTGTAGCCCTGTTAAAATCAATTCGGATTTTGCTTGCGATTGCTGCTTACTATGACTATGAGATCTGGAAAATGGACGTGAAAACGGCCTTCCTCAATGGGGAACTTGAGGAGGAAGTGTATATGACACAGCCAGAGGGTTTTCTTTCCAAGGGAAATGAACACCTAGTGTGTAAGCTGCTGCAAACCATATATGGTTTAAGGCAAGCTTCTCGTAGATGGAACATCCGTTTTGATGAGACAATCAAAGAGTTTGGTTTTATCAAAAACATAGATGAACCATGTGTCTACAAGAAGGTTAGTGGGAGCGCGGTAACATTTCTTGTATTGTATGTGGATGACATACTTCTTATAGGAAATGATATACCGATGTTACAATTAGTCAAAGTATGGCTATCAAAGAACTTCACCATGAAGGACTTGGGAGAAGCATCCTACATTCTCGGTATGAAGATCTATAGAGATAGATCTAGAAGAATGATAGGTCTTACCCAGGGTACATACATCCGGAAAGTGCTTAAAAGGTTTAGCATGGAAAACTCCAAAAGAGGTCTCATACCGATGAGTCATGGAGTGTCCCTTTCCGAAAAAATGTCTCCTAAGACACCTGAGGAAAGAGAGCGTATGAGTAAGAATCCTTATGCTTCAGCAATAGGATCTATCATGTACGTGATGTTGTGTACAAGGCCTGATGTTGCTTATTCAGTTAGTGTGATGAGCAGATATCAGTCCAATCCAGGTGAAGACCACTGGAAAGAAGTGAAAAAATCCTTAAGTACTTGCGAAGGACTCAGGACATTTTTCTTGTTTTTGGTGGTGAATCTGAGTTGAAAATATAGGGTTATACTGACTCTAGTTTTCAATCAGAAAGTGATAGCAAATCCATGTCAAGGTACGCGTTTACTCTGAATGGTGGTGCAATTCAGATTGTTGAAAGAGGGGATGTCAACGTCGAGAGAGTTGACACACATAACAACGAAGTAGACCCACTCACAAAGCCACTTTCTCAGAGTCACTTTGATCATCATAAAGACAAAATGGGTATTAGATACCAGAGTGATTGACTTTAGTACACGTGGGAGATTGAAAGAGATATGTCCTAAGTCCAATCATGTATGCAGATTTAGGAATAACTTTTATGTAATCTGTTTTGATTTCACTGATATTAATAAAAGGCTTGTTTTGTTTTTATTGCGGGCTCTATCGATTTAAATGTTTAAATAAGATATACCACAGTTTAGAGTAAAGCTTTTTATGGATTGTGATGAGATCATAATAATGAGACCTAAAAGATGATAACTCTAAAATTAAATAGTTCCTGGGCGTAGGATTACTAACTGGTAATTAATAATCCGCAAAGATCGGTACATACTATACTTGATTCATTATGAAGGATGTCTGTTCTCATAGACATTTGTGTGGTGACACTATAGCTAGTATGTATGTGCTTATTATAGAATAAGTTCACTGAACATGACTCACACAGCTGAACAACTGATGGAGTTCACTCACGTGTCAGCAGTTGTTCACATAGTGATAGTTGTACAAGTATCCTTAGACTTGAGGTCATCATAGTCATCTTGTGTACACTGAACTATGCTTTGGTTTAGTTCTTAGTCTCAAGGGACAATTATAAGGGCTCTACTGGGTATAGGAATTTGTATACGAAGATAGTGTATGATCAATAAAGGATCTACCCCTTCCAGTGTAGGAAGAGAATGTTCAATGCTGATCCGCTTATGTTAGTTCAGGAATCTCTAGCCAGAGTGAATGAAACTAGAAAGGAGTTTCTAATTTACATTAAATAGAACTAAGCATAGTGAATGGGAAAGCAAGTGATTAAATAAGATAGGCTTGACACAAGTTCCATGCCTTGTATTTAATCGTGGCATTGCAGGGTAGAATGAATTAATTGTACGGTAACTACTCACTGAATAGGTTCTTGGTATTCTAAGCAGTGAATTCGTATTATCCGGATAGTCGTGATATGCTGAGAAGTATCCCTCACGATGTAGAATAAATATGATTAATTAATTAATCATATTTAATTAATTAGAGAATTTATATAAATAATGATAAAATAGTTTTATTATTATTTATTTCTACTACCGGCTTAATATTAAACCTACAGGGTCACACCATAAAAGAGAATGATTTAATGGTGGAGAAATTAATTAATAATGGCTGATAATTATTTATTTATGAAATAAATATTTAATTGGGAAATTTAATAATTGATTAAATGAGATTTAATTGAATATAAATTAATTAAGAAAAGGTTCTTAATATTATTAATTAAGAATTTAATTTTTAGAAACTAAATCAAGTGAGAGGATTATTTCTAAAGAGTTTAGAAAAAGGATTAATAATTAAAAGGTGTTTTAATTATTAGTGAGAATAATAAAGGGTTAATAATAATAATATTTTATGGGAAAATTTTCAACTGAAAATTTTGCCTATAAGTATACTATTATAAACCCTATTTTTGCCACAACCAAAAAGATTTACAAAACCCTAATTCTCTCCATCTCCTCCTCCTTCATTACATCGTTTTTTTGGTGGATACCGGTGGAGTGCTTCACACTTGAGGAGCAGCTGCTAAGGATCTCCGTTCATCGTTCTTGGACCGCTATTAAAGACCTCCATCTTTCCATTAACGTAAAGCTTCTTAAGGTAAACATACTGAACTACGAATTAAATATTATTTTTCGCATGGATCCTGCGGAGGGTTTCAGTTTTTTTTAAGATTAAATTTACGTTTTCACTGTTTTTATGTGCTAAAAACCCTTCAATAAGTACAAGTGTTTTGAAAACTTGATAAAACGATCAGATTATGGGATACATAGGGGCCAGAGTAGGCCTATTGAGGTGGCATAAGAGGCTAATTCGGTTGCGCGCAATTCATAACCGATTAGTCCAGCAGGTCAGAGACCTAGCTAGTCTCTGAGTTCCGGAATAGATATACGGGATGGCAGTTGGAGCTGTCTGATGTTGATAGCCTGATCAGCTGTCTTCACATATCCGTTACGTATTTGATTTGGCTTTGTGATTCCTGTAAGGGATTAAGTAATTGATACAGTGGATTTATAAATGTAAATAGCATGCTAAAATTGGACTCTGGTACTTACACATCACACAACTACGTTTGTTTTGTTAAAAGCATGCTAGTCAGCGATATCCAGTTATCTCAGCTTTTCTTATTTACTGATGCTCAGAATGATTTACAGATTGCGGATTTCATATTGTTTTATAGTTCTGTTCCTATAACTGCTTACATTACTGTTGTTATCTTGATATTCATATGTTGGTACTGCTGAGCGATTATGCTCACCCTTGCAACCTGTTATATATGTATCGCAGATGCCTAGAAGACCAATCAGACCTTGGTAGAACCGTGTCTCAGACCCTTCAGGACCCGGCTCCTCAGAGGTAGTTAGTATCAGACCATGTGCGGTCTGATGAGTTGCTGAATAAGTTAGTGTGTCAGAGTTTTTAAATAAATAATTTATTATAATGTGTAGCTTGGATCATACTTGAACCTGGATCGGATCTTGGTTTGGGGTCACAGTAGTTTAATATTAATAATAATCGTGTTGTTTATATTTCTGTTTGTCGTGTTTGGTGACGTCAACTCTTGACCCCGGGGTTGAGGCCGTCACAATAGATAACTGTGGTTATCCGTTGATGGCTACAAAAGACACTAAATATATCTACTAAGGTATTTTGGTGAATTATCATCAAGACTATAACATATTACTAACAATCTCCCCCAATTTATGTTTAATAGAATTATAGGCATAAATTCAGGTTGACTTTATGATAACAAAATACCCTATAAAAACTTAATATTAAAAAGTAGATAAATTATAAAGTGTTGCATTAAAATTGAACTATACAAAGAAAGTTTATAGAAGTTTACATGCCATTTTTCAAAGTGCTCCTTTAGACTGAGCAAATCATTTCTTTTTCCTTGATTCCCTTGTCTTCTTTCCTCCTAATTTCTCATTGTTTTCCTCTATTTAACTTGGAGTTATCTATAGAATTCAGCTTCATCTTCTTCATTGATATCCATCATCTCTTGCATCTCTTTGAGAGTTTCATTGTTTGAGATTTTGAGATGGTCTTCAAGTCTGAAGAATCTTCTGACATACTTTTCATCCCTGAACTCCATAATCTAGAAGGGTTTCATATGCACTCTATTCCCAGTGTTTGGAATAGCTGAAACTCTTGGTAGTGCACTAGGATCTCTCCATCTTTGTCTGTTTGAACTTATATTTTTGAGAATTATTGGCTTGTCAATTTTTGTGAATTCATAGTCCATCTTCATTGCAGAAAACACTTTGACCAAGACATTGTAGATTTCATTGAGAATCATGTAGAAATGCCATGTGATCTCATTACCCCTTTGTATCTGAACACTAATCTTTCTGGAACTTGTAATTAGCATCAATCCCTCTCACCTCATCTAGTTCTTCCAGAAAGAGTTCAATATCTGAGAATTCTTTGATGTCACAGATGTAGACCTGATCATCTTTTTTGACAGTAGGCTTGGATTTTGAGATAGCTTTGGTTTGATGCAAGGTTTGCTTGGCTCCTCTATTTTTCTTCCTTAGATTTCTCTTCTTTGTAGGCAATGGAATGTTTAGATCAGGAATTGGTAAACTATCCCAATCTATTGGTTCATCCTTTGGCACAATGGATTCACCATGAAAGTTGACCTCAGGGTTGACCTTTATTTCAGATGCTTCCATAGTGGTTACATATGGTTGACTTGTAGATATAGATTGAGATGGTTCACTTTCTTTTTATATAGAACTCCTTGGTCTTTTAGCTTTGACCTTGACCCTTTTTTCTACTGCCCATTGAGGTTTTTCTATAGCCATTTTCTTGTTCAGTTGTAGTAGCAGGCTTTTCAGTTAGAGTGGTACGCTTCTCAGCTTTCTTTTTAGCTTCATTAGATTCCTGCTTCTTCCTTAGCCTTACCCTCTTGGCTTCTTCCAACTTGGCTTCTTTAAACCTTAGATGTCCACTCATCACACATACCATTTTTCCATATATGTAGATTTCTCTATTTTGTCTCTCTAAGTGGCATCTTTGGTAGTCTTTTAGCTGAAAATTGTTGATCCAAGAAGTTTCTCTTAATCTGGCCTAGGAGGTGGAGAATCCAGCAGTATTGGGTGTTTGGTTATAAACTTGAATGTTGATTGTTTTGGCTTGAGCACCACATTGGGCTTGAATTCATCGGATTTTGAAGTTTCTCCCTTTGCACCTATCCTCAACTTCATTTCCTCTAGAGTTAGTGCCCTCAAATGTGTGAAGTGCTTCACAAGTTTTGATTGTTGAACAGTTAAGCCAAAAACTTGAGAAATTCTTCCATCAATTTTTTTCTGTTGTTCCTTTATCTTCAATTCAGATGCAGCCAGATTAATGACATCAATGATATCTAGCTCCCCCTTGGCTGATGACTTTGGCATAGTAATAAATGGAACTATTACTTCTGAGACTCGAACATGCGTTCATCCTTCTCCCCCTTTTTGTTATCATCAAGTGGAAGGACATGAGTTGAAGTTTGTGCAGCCACTAGCCGTTGGAGTAATTGATTTTGAGTTTCTTGATTTTGAAGTATATTGGCAACTGAGTCTTCAATTGTAACACCCCAACCCGAATTACTTAACAAAAGAAAATATACTACAATAGCATTTCGATTTCATCATATAAGCTTCAATATTTTTTTAACTCCAACAAAACCACATTATACACATATAAAGTCTACTTTTATTCTTTAATACAAACCATGCTTAAAAACGTACTATAAAACGTGTCATTACTAGGTGACATATAGCAAAACATATAGATAGGCCATTCCCAGGTCAAAGTAGCCATATGTATATCATCCAGGCAAGGTTCTGCTTCAGCTTGGTCCCACTTCTACTTATTTTTATCTTTACCCTTGCCTGTAACACAAGAAAACTATGAGCTACTTTACTCAGTAAGTAAAGTAACTAAAGATGAATAACACACGTAAGTAACTCATCGTGCATTTCATCTTATCTTCATTATTTATGAATCATGACACATTTAGTTAGTGAACCATGTTCAATACATTTGCTTGCATAGCTTTCTTACAACATAATATCCCATGGGAAACCTCCTCTGGCGCCATTACCAACAGAGTGGCTCGTTGTATACCTTATTCCATCGTTGCCCCGTCGAGCTCAAGACCTAAGGCGTCCTTTCTTAGCGGTATCTGATCATATAGATCTTAGATCATATAGATCTTAATCACATGGAGGAGGCAAGATCAATTCATATTCGATAACCGAATCTGGCCTGCCCGTAATGGACTACCCTTACTAGCCTACAAAAGGCTTGGTAAAAACTCATCTTCTCGTAACAGTGACACAATTCAATATATATTCATATTCCCAATTGATCATATGCATAATTTCATATATATATATATATATATAGCAACATTTCAAGTTTGGGAGGTAAACTTGAGGTGTAAGGGTGTCAACCGTACTCAAGAAACCTTTGATGTCATCCTGAAATCACCATAATGAGCACATTCACTTAACATTAGTTTTAGAGCACTTATAAGTGAGGCCTAGGTTGACAATCATAGTTGTAAGATAGTATAAGGTCAATATAGTGTAGAGACAAGGTCAGGGTCAATAGGAACTTGATGGTTTAGAAAAGGCACTTTGAGTTATGAGGTCAATATATATTCATGATAAATACACCCATCAAGTCACGTAACTACAACCGTTTCAATCATCACAAAGTAACAACAAAATTGAAAATAGCTAAGGACAGATTCAAATAAGTGATCTTGTGTTGCGGTTAAGTACTTTACTTACCTCAAGTCCATCTTAAACAGCAAGATACTTTCGATCAAGGTCTTTTAAAATCACCTAAAATCATACATATTTTCCTTTGTCATAAATCGTTCTCTATGCCACTTATATAATTTATAACTTTGGTTAAGTTAATTGAACCATGATTCAACCTTTAAATAACTACTTAAAATATTATAAGTACTATCTAAGAAGTTAATAAAATATTAAAATATTATTTAATAAAATAAGTAGAAAATACACAACTTAAAAGAGGTGAGATAAGTAGTTACCTCAAAGTTGAACATAACTTTGATTCCTACTTCTCTACTAGGGGATGACTTCCCTCACTTATATAGATGAGAGTTTGTCCCTACTCATCTAATAATTTGATGTGGGACATTTGAGTTGATTGGAATAAAACCAAGTGGACTTGGGACATTTACTCCAACAGTTTGTTGTCTCCGGTGCCCATATCATTTGTGCAACTAAGTTTTATATGTATGCTTAGTAGTACTATATAAATAGAAGCCTACTATTTGTATCCAACTCGATCTGGGACTCTAGTATGATTTTGAAAACTTCCAACACTTAGGGTGAAACACTAGCACGCTCAACATTTTAATAGTGTACTTTTTAGTTCATTTGTTAACATTCCCAAACTAACATTTTATAAACACAAACTTATACTCTTTTAATCACTTGTAGGATCTTGGGAAAAATATTTCTTATAAAGAAAATCTAAGTCATCTTCTAATTTTAGTTGTGTGGACCAAGCAAGATGCTCAAAGTCCTTAACAACACTTATTTTCTATTCAACTCTTTGAAACCTATCCTGTTTAAGTAGGCTCTTTGAGCCTTGAACTTCCACACCTTTTCGATGTAGGAGGAAAACTTGATTCTTGCAAACATTTTCATGATATATATAGGAGTTATAGCTCCTTTCATCTAATTTGGTCGCGATGCGGGATACTAATCCTCCTATAGCACTCAAAATTATTCAACTTATTATACACAACACTTGAGTTGTTTATTATGCTTGGTAAGAGAGGAATCTAATTGAAACTAGTCTCTTTTAACCAAGTTTAGTAAAAAAAATTCAGTTTGCTTAAAGAAGATGGATGAATAAAACAAAGGCTTTAAGTCCATATAAACTTGAACTCATGACATGAAATGAGTTTAAATAATGGGTTGAGAGTCACCCATTTTCTCTTCTTCTCGACGTGGGAAGTAGAGAAGAAAAGTTTTAAACTAGAAACTTATTTATAAAGTCCTTTATGTTAAAGAATTCAGCACATCCATCTACTTATGGAGATATAGGGCTAGCATCTTTATCATTTTGTCTCGATGAAAAGCCAATACATTAAAAGTTAAACTAGCACTTGTAAGTACATACCACAAGTTTGTGCCTTCATTTATAGTTTAAGGATACCTCTTTGCTCACATTCTCACCAATGTGGGAAGTGAGCCAAGTACCTATCACACAATTTAGACCCAATACACTGTTAGTGTTTGTGCCCTAAAGACAACACTATGATGTTTTAGTTTAAGACATTAGGATTATTTATGTTTATGTTCTATCGATTATTCCCTTTATAATTTATTAATTCTTAATTTACTGCGATATAAATGTTAGATTAATAAATGTCCTTGGAATATGATATGCAATTCTATATCTCTAAGTACGTGACTTAGAAATGAGATTATGAGAATAGTATCAATATTCCTAAAGCTCCCTAGTCGAGTATTATTATTAAGGGACAATAATAATGTATTAAGACTGGTGTGTTTGTTGACTGATGATCACATCTCATTGATCATAGGTATGATGATACTAAAGTCAAAAACACAGGCAGATGTATATGTACATGGTGCTGGACAGACCCAATGTGAGATTCTACATGTCTGTTGTGTCATAAGTAATTCTCACAGTGATAATGATGTAATGGTCCTTAGACCTGAAGTCATTATATTTCTAAACGAGAATTAATATAGATTAATTCCATTAAAAGTTATCCTTGACCGGATAATGATAATAGTGGACATTGGGTATATTATGAATCGTGTGAGAAATATGAATGATCTAGATGGGATTTAACCTTCTTATTTTAGGAGTGATATTATTGGCCTCTTGTGTGAGCTAGACTATGAAATGCGTGGCCACGCTCAAATGTTGATTTGATATGATAGTCTACTCATTGATCAAGGAAACCTAGATTAAATATTGATGAGGATGACACATTACATGCCTCTAGTTTAATCTATAATATGCGGTTAAAGGGATTATATTATATTGTACATTATTCACGAAAGGTTTAATCAATCACTGATTCAATTATTATTACTTAGGTAGCAATGATGTATTACTAGATGTCGCTCATTGTTTACGATTTTAAATTAGATTTAAAATTCATTGCCAATGTAATAATAACCTATAGGGTCGCACCCAAAGAATGCTTGAAGGATTATTTAAATTGGATTTAAATTAAATTAAAGTAATTTGAATTATTTATATTATTAATTAAGTTTGACTTAATTAATTAGATAAATAATGATATTCAAATTTACTAATATTAATTATGAAATTTATTTGTTAAATAATTAAGTGAGACTTAATTATAATACAAATAGGAATTTCGAATTAATAATAACTCCTAATTAGATAAGAGTTATAATTCATTTTTCTACTCTCTATATAATATCTCTTGTGTGGCTGATTTTGTGGGATGCAAGACTTTTACTAAAACTCTAGCCACCAAGAGAGAAGATGGAGAGAGTAAGAAGAAACGGGTTTGTGCTAGTACACATCCAATCCTTGAGTTCAAGCATTCGTGTGGATACCGATAGAGCGTAGATCGCGAGAGTGGGATGCGTGGTGATTGAACAAGATTTGGATCTCCATTAGTCAACCAATTGGTAAAGCTTCTTAAGGTAAACAATCTGATCTACGAATTAAATATATGTTTTTCACATGGATCCTTCGGTGGGTTTCGAAAGCTCTGATTTTTCATGTTTTTAATTATTGTTTCCGTTGCGTTTATGTGCTCGAAACCCAACAATGGCATTAGAGCTACTTGCGAAAAGTGTTTAATTCATTTATGTGTTTACTGGTTTTATGATGATAACATGTATACAATATTCCATGACTGTTATGTATGCGATTTTGTATGTTTTACATGTTGTTATTTTATATATGCGTATCTATGTATATGTTTTGAATATATGATATTCATGAGAGTTGTATAATCATATGATGGTTATATAATCTGTATATATACTGATATATACATGTTTTGTGTTTGTTCTTATTATTAGAATCGTATTTGATACGATTCTGAATCGGATGCAGCGGATTTGCTGAAATCTGTGTCCAGTGTCCGATTTTGGAAAACGAATATATGCTATTTCATATGGAACAAAGCGTCTGAACGTAACTGATAGCTAGATCTATCACCGACTGATCTGTAAGGCGTTTGACGTCGTTTAGGCCCTATAATCTGTGTTTTAATGTTATCAGATTTAATTTCAAATTTTCTGATTTTTTCAATATTTGGTTTTTATGATTAAATTATGATGGGTATGATATGTTAAGATCAGATTATGTGATTTAATATGTTCTTATGTGTTAATTGAGCATGGTGGATGGTTATGACTTGTGACCTTAGGTTAATGGTTTTGGTTTTTCAAATACGGCTTGCATGTCGTTTAATCTTGTAATTATTAAATCTCGAATGTAACTCGAGTTCTTCTTGTAAGTTCATTAGATTAGTTTTCATATTTCATTCTTGTAATGTACATGAATACATGAAGATTTGAAGATCAGGGGTAATCCCACACGGAGACCATCCAAGGAAGCAATACAAGAAAGAAGACATGTAATAGTTAGCCTGCATTTATTTTCCACCTTAGATTGACCTAGATCTTTGTCATTAGCTTGATAAAGATCACATAGGATGAATCCATAACCAACCACATTTATTTATTACACTTTACATATATATGCGCATATAATGAATGTATGTATAGAGTAGTTTATAAAGATGCATGCTTAATTAGATTAAGGATGTATGTATTAGATACGACACCCATGACATGCTTGCTAAACAAGATAAAATCTGTAACGATTAAAGATTTTAAAAAGAACAAACGATTATGAGATTCTCATGTTTATGAAATAAGAAATAAAATAAAAAAATTCTTTATTTCTGACATGGTGCGATTTTGTCAAAAGCGAGTTTTTTGAACTTGTAAGGTTGTGGGTTTTAAGCGAGATCGTTGTGACTCCCTCACTACCTGGAAATCAAACCATTGATGAATATTGATTTGAAGTATTTTATTGAAGGAAAAATTGGGAATCTCTTTATAATGGGATCATGATTGTTTTAAAATTGACAAAATCCTGAAGTTAATATTAAGTTGATCAGATTCCTTCCAATGATCAGATCGACCAAGAGTGGGTTCGCCAAGTGAAGTACTCCTACCTATCGTGGGAGATGTGTTGAAGTATATTGATACTTTTTGACTATTGGGTTTGACTTAACTAAGTTACCACAATGGGATTGTGAACTTAGAGGCATAGAGTTTGGTGAGATTTATTAGATAAATATGAATAAATGTTGTTCTACCAAGCTATCCAAGAGTTATATAGTTGATATAATTGACAAATGTTGTCTACCTAAATAATCATATTTTAGGAGAAAAGCCAAAGCTGACCTAACCCATGGTGAAATATGGATCTTGGCTCACTAGAAAGGATATAGAAGATATTTTTTCCGAATTAATAGTTAGGGCTATTGATTTGATAAAAATAGTGGGAGATATATATTATGAATATATATATAAATAATCACTTGAACATAATTTATTGATCATCTGTGGACTAAGTCATTTTATACACTTTAATATTGTAGACATCAAATGACAAATAACACAAATAACTTCTCTATGTAATAGTCCTTGAGAAGGACAAGCTGACATGAAATAATTTTCTCGATTGACATGGGAACTTGAGGATTGTCCTCGGGTTCAAGGATGTCACTCAAACCCCTCCCTTATTTCTTCTAGCTGAGAATGAAACATGTGTAGAACAAAATGCTTACCAGAAGCAAATTAATTATTCAACTGATGTTTCATATCTCATGCTTGTAATTATGAGTGTTGAGCTTTAGAAGCAACAAGAGCATAGTGATGCTTATGATATGATTAAGCACCTTCAAAAGATATTTGAAAGATAGGTTTGCCAGAAAGATTTGACAATAATAAGGCACCATACTTTTGCATTAATGGGAGAAACATATCCGGTTGGACCACATGTTCTAAAGGTGATAGGCATATGTACCTTGATATTTTGGGTTTCAAGAATGGTCTAGAGACTCATCTTGATTTGTCAAACGATCTTTGAACAACTTATATTCTCAGTTTGTTAAGAACAAAAGGAATGAAATAGTCAGAACACTCACTGAGTTGTTAAGTATGTTTAAAACTGCTGAAAATAACATGGTAAAGGCATGAATTACGTCCATATTGATGATGTACACATGGAATGCAAATGGGAAATGAAAGTGGATAGGAAAGGTGAAGATTTGATCTTATCCGGTGCCGAACCAAAGTCCAATCCCAAAGGGCTTTTGAAGCCTAATAGTGGTGTTGCTAAAGGAGATGATTGTCATTTCTGTGAAACTGGATGAATGGAAGTTAAATTGTCGAGCTTATTTGGAAGATCTAAAGAAGAAGACTAGCAATGGTCAAGTTTCAGGTATAGGGTTAGAATTGGAGCAAAAATTGTTGCTCTAGTTGAAGGAACTCGATACCAAATTTTGCCCATAAGGCGAGATTGAGAACTTGATAAATTGTTATTACATGCCTGCCTTTAGCGGATACATTAAGTCAATTTCTTGTCAGGACAAGAAAGTTTTTCATTTTAATTAAATAAACAATAGTTGTTTTTTCTATTTCAATGATAAGACTTATAATGTTGCACAATTAGTTAACAATTTATATGTTCTAAGTTGACTCAAATCAAACATTACCTCTAGCATTGTCATTAAGCCATATTAATGAGAAACATATTTCTGAGTTACATATAGATGAATACTTGGATAAGTTTGATTTTGAATCATACGGAAGATGCGAACTTTGTCTCATTGGAAAAATGACTAAAGCTTCTTTTACCTGATCAGTTGAAAGGGCCACCAAACGATTATGACTTATACATAATGATGTATGTGGTCGAATGCGTATCATGGCAAGCGGGCTTATACTACTTCATAACATTTACTGATGATTTCAGTAGAAATGAATATGTGGTTCTTATGAAGAACAAATCTGATTCTTTAGAAATGTTCAAAGAATATAAGGCCGAAGTAGAAAAGAAAACAAGGGAAAAGTATAAAAGTTTTACGATCCGATCGTGGAGGAGAATACTTAAACCTCAATTTCAAGAGTTTCTTGAAGGAGTATGATAGTGTATCATAACTTACTCCTTCTGGAAGACCTCAATGGAATAGAGATTCTAAGAGGAAAAATCGTATATTGTTGGACATAGTGCGATCGATGATGAGTTAAGCGGATCTTCCATTCAATTTCTAGGGTTATGCTCTGGAAACGGCTGCATATACACTTAACCAAATTCTGACTAAAGTGGTTCAAAAGACTCCATATGAGATATGGACTGATAAACGTCATGGAATGTCATTTTTGAAAATTTGGGGACGTGAAGCGTTTGTAAAATGTTTAGCCTCTGACAAGCTTGGACCAAAATTAGATAGATGTTATTTCATAGGATACCCAAGTGAGACTAGGGTATAGTTTTTATAATCCTTCCGATAACAAAGTGGTTGTTGCTCGGGCCGCTGTATTTTTTGTGGGAGAACTACTTTCTAAGAAAATCAGTGGGAGGACAATACATCTCGATGAAGATCGAGAACCACATGATAACATTGAACCAGAGTTGGAATAAGATTAGGATGTACATCAAAATGTTGAAACTAATCCCGTCCAAGAAACACAGGTTATTCGTAGATCTAGTAGGATTCACCATGAGCCCGGGAGAAATTATGAATTTCTTTTGACTCAAGATGGTGATGTGATGCTTACGGATAATGATAAGCCTCTCACCTACCGAGATGCTATAAACAGTTCAGACTCCGAGAGATGGCTAGAGGCCATGAAATTCGAGATGAAATCCATGTATCAAAATAAAGTATTGTCTTTAGTTGATCCAGTCGAAGGGGTAAAACCTATAGGGTGCAAGTGGGTTTTCAAGACGAAAACTGACATGGATAGTAAAGTACAGACCTATAAGACGCGACTAGTGGCAAAAAGTTTCAAATAAATTCATGGTATAGACTATGATGAGACATTTTCACCGGTTACTATGGTCTAGTCCATCAGGATTTTATTAGCAATAATTGCTTACTTTGACTATGATATTTGGCAAATGGATATCAAAACTTCTTTCTTATATGGGAGCCTTGAAGAGATATATATATATGATACAACCTGAGGGTTTTGTCAATCCAAAGTTTGCTAAGATAGTTTATAATTGCTTCTATCTATTTATAGATTAAAGCAAGCCTCAAGGAGAATGAATATTCATTTTGATAAAGCGGTCAAAGTGTTTGGCTTTATTCAAAATGAAGATGAACCATGTGTTTGCAAGAAGGTTAGTGGGAGCCATGTGACATTCCTAGTATTATATGTAGATGACATATAACAAATAAGGAATGTCATACCTTCTCTATAGGCTGTTAAGACTTGGTTGAGAAATAGTTTCTCGGTGAAAGACTTAGGCGATGCCAACTATATATTAGGGATCAAGATCTATAGAGATAGATTGAAAAAGATTAATCGACCTAGTCGGAGTATATACATTGATAAAATATTGCATCATTTTAGGATGTAGAAGACAAAGAGAGGATATGTCCTGATGTCTTATGGGATAGTGATCTCATAGGATAACTGCCCTAAATCATTAGATGATAAGGGCCGTCCGAGAAAAGCTCCAAATGCTTCAATAATTGGATCTATAATGTATGCAATGATATGTATGTATCCAGATATTTCCTATGCTTTGAGCGTGATGAACAAATACCAGTCTAATCCAGGTGAGGGTCACTGAATAGGTGTCAAGAATATTCTTAAGTACTTAAAGAGGACTAAAGATTTATTTTTGGTGTATGGAGAAGATAGGGAACTGGTTGTAAAGGGTTACACTGATACCTGTTTCTTAACCTAATTTTTTGATAGACAAGGATGATTATGTGTCCATGTCTGGTTTGTGTTTTGTCTAAATATAAGTTATGGTAGCTGGAATGGTTCACAGCAAGAACATTGATGATTCTATAATGGAAGCCGAATATATTGATATTTTTGAAACAACTAAGGAGACTGTTTAGGCATGTCCTTAAGCGCTATCACCTTAATAATGAGATTAATGATCAAGGAGATATAAATGTAAAGTGCATAGTAATGATAGTGTTACAGACCCACTAACTAAGGCTTTGTGACAGGAGAAGCATGATGGCCATACTAGTTCCATGAGTATTAGATACATGGGTGATTGGCTCTAGTGCAAGTGGGAGATTATTAATGTTTGTGCCCTAGAGACAACACTATGATGTTTTAGTTTAAGACATTAGGATTATTAATGTTTATGTTCTATCGATTATTCCCTTTATAATTTATTAATTCTTAATTTACTGTGATATAAATGTTAGATTAATAAATGTTCTTGGAATATGATATGCAATTCTATATCTCTAAGTACGTAAGTTAGAAATGAGATTATGAGAATAGTATCAATATTCCTAAAGGTCCCTAGTCGAGTATTATTATTAAGGGACGATACCAATGCATTAAGACTGGTGTGTTTGTTGATTGATGATCACATCTCATTGATCATAGGTATGATGATACCAAAGTCAAAAACACAGGCAAATGTATATGTACAGGGTGCTGGACAGACCCAATATGAGATTCTACATGTCTGTTGTGTCATAAGTAATTCTCACAGTGATAATGATGTAATGGTCCTTAGACCAGAAGTCATTATATTTCTATGCGAGAATTAATATACATTAATTCCATTAAAAGTTATCCTTGACCGGGTAATAATAATAGTGGACATTGGGTATATTATTAATCGTATGAGAAATATGAATGATCTAGATAGGATTTAACCCTCCTATTTTAGGAGTGATATTATTGGCCTCTTGTGTGAGCTAGACTATGAAATGTGTGGCCACGCTCGAATGTTGATTTGATATTTTGATGCCCTCAATCTCGGGGTTAGGAAATGAGGACCCACACACATCTAATCTAATAATTAAATAAGCATAAACCCCGATTACCTACTAACAGGATCAAACAGGATAAAGTATGAGACAAGATTACAACTACCAATCATAAAATATAACTTACAACCCCAAAATAAAATCAAATATACATAGTCGATCCCGGCTTGGAACTGACAGATAACCCATTGTATCTTTACAACTCTCTGGCTAAGCGCTTGCTCACTCAAAAATACCACTACCTGCTCTGGCAACCGGAAGCCCTCAACACGATAGGGACCACCAGTTACGCTCTTACGAGCAGTGCGCCTAAGCCTGACCATCTTCTTGCTTAACTGCCATGGTTAGATTAAAATAAAACATATGAGTATAAAACTCAGCAAGTAACTATAAATCAGTTCTACGATATAAAACCCACAGTATACTTTATCAATCTAAAGGCATTCTACTTTATCAGATCTAGGTGGCAGATTTATATCTTTCGGGGTATAAAAGGGTTATGAAGGAAATTTTTGGGCTTTCAAGGAACAAGGCTTAAAGCAGGGGGAAAGCCGACATTCATCACAAATAATTAAAGCATCAAAACAGATCTTTTAAATGAAAAGCGATAATCTTTTCATTATATGGAATCAATTGTATGATCAATAGAATTAAAATCATGGTTCATGAACTATAAGCTTTACAATATCACAATCAACTCTTTTCAAAGCAATATAAACCATTTTCATTTTAAAAGAATCAATTACTGAGTAGGAAATTTTATTTCCTTTTTAAAATCAATATGGAACCCTTGATTGGATCACTTTATCTTTCATTCCATTATAATACGGGTGATCAGCCCGTACCGATCTCCATCCGGTCTTTAAGGTACCAATGGCATAATTTCAGCCTTAAATGGACTTAGCCCCGCTAGCCTCTTACTTCGACTGGACTAGTTCCACTAGCCTCTTATGTCTCAATTCAATCCATCAGGAATTCGTTTGGAAAACCTTGAGTTGGAAAAAGATAGGTTTTCTAAATTCATTTCATCATTACCAAGAATATGAAATCATTCGGACTCTTTCAAGTCGAAACTCATTCTTAAGTTCAATTTCAAGAATTCAAAGGGAGTGAATAAACCAAAGGCAAGCAAAGTTCAATACTAAGGATCTTGATCAAATGATAACCAGGTATACAAGTTAAGGAACCAGAACCGTTTCAAGGATCAATAGGGTATAAGGTAAATAAAGGAACAAAGGATCATTACATAAGGGGCTCGCAAAGGTTCTTATAGGGTTTACAAGAATTTCTGGTATTGACAAGTAATCTGGATAAGAAAAGGTTACCAAAAGGTTTGAACAATAATCTTATCAATAACAAGTTCACAGGAACAATAATAGGGCATATCAAGAATCAATAACAGGGGTACATTTCTATAAAAGTTCAATACTCTACATGGCATGAACAATATCCTCTCTATAACCATTTAAACAAGTAATTAGAGTTACTTGCCTGAATTCGCTTTGCTGAAGGTTGAACTACTACCATATAGTAAACCTTTCCCTTCCTAGCTTTAATGCCCTCACGCTCTGAATCTACAATCAAAACCAAAACCTTAATTAGATTCTCAACTCTCGTTCCCAGAACGTTCACTCAATACGATAGCTCGACTAAACTTTTGACTCGAACTAAACGATTATAGCTTATATACACACATGCACATAGCACATAACACATTCTTTTCTCGTAGCCTTTATATCTTTATATACTCAATAATCAACTTAGTTCCCTTTTCTTTTATTCCTTAATTCGAACCACATACTACAATCAAATAATCAAATCCATAGACATTTACACATACATACCCAATCATTCTTTCGATCATCAAAAACCAAGTTTTGACTTCTAACTCTTAGGGCCTATTCGGCCTTATTGCAAATACCAACCACAAAATCAACCAAATACTAACTTAGTTCACATAAACACATAACTCATTCAAAAACCTTTAAAGAATCATTTTTCTTTCTTCTAATCAACAAAATTCGAACCATAACCATACATATATGCTTACATGCAATTCAAGTTCATCTCTTAATTAAATCAAACACTCATTTTAATCACAATTTTCTAATTACACATCAAAACATCACGTAATGATTCAAACCCTAATCAAATTTTCCAATTAATCATGCATGCATTCATTTAGCATTAAACCAATTTCTTTTAGACTCATTTTTCATTAGGCTATAACCATAAATCACAACTCAAGAACCAAACAATGACATGCACCACTAATTCTTCTTTTAAACCAACATGCAATCTCATTTCTCACTAATTAAACATAGTTTACACCAAGATCAAGTCACAAAAGTCTGATTCCCTTTTTATTAGTACAAAAGCCGAACCAAAACATCAATATGCAACCCTCAAATTTGATTTCTTAAGAATCCAATCAATTACACAAGTCCAAATACTTTTAAAACAATCATAAAAATCCTTTTATCAACAACAACTTATTTTCATCATAAAACCAACTTAATAAAGAAGAACCATTCGGTTTTCAAGCAAAACAATACTTGCAACTTCTATTTTGATTCTCTAAATCCTCAACTAGTCAAATCTCTTATTTACCACTAAGAACATGCATGAACAAGTCATTTTATCAAGAACAATCACATTTATTTTTCTAAAAATCAAGGACTCATTCGGGTTTTTCAAGAATAACACATGCAACAATCAAAAATGAGTTTTTTGTGTGGTAGAGCTCAGTGATTACATCATCACTCACCCCCGGTTCACCGAAGTTCATCACCGGTGGCGGTGGCTTCATGGTGGTGCCCTCATTCGAGGGTACCCAACCACGAAACCTCCGATTACTTCAAAAAATCACAACAACAAACACATGCAGGACATGAACATCACAAATTCACATCATCTTGATTCTATAACACAAGAACTCGGCAAAACCGAACCTACACACACACATCCGCATACAAGTACCAAACCACACATGCAGGTGGATCAAAGCTTATATATAGAACAAGGATGAAGTTTTATGGAAGAATCAATAAAAATCAAGTGAAGAAGAGAGATGTACCGAGAGGAAAAGAGAGAGAGAGAGACTTCGAGAGTGAGAGAGAAAAAGAGAGAGAAAAATGAGAAAATGGGAAAAAGAAGGAAGTGGCCGGGTGGAAAAGAAAGAAAGGGGAAGAGAATAAGTTTATATATGATAATGGGGCAGGGGTAATTTAGTAATTCACTAATTCCCTTTTTTATTTGATTTACCTTCTCTTTTACTCAAATAAGATAAAAATTGAATATTGTATTTATCCCTCTCAGAAAGTCGAAAATTATTGCGAATGATAATTTTAAGATGTAGATCTTGAAATTAGATTTCCAACCATTATCATAATAAACTTTTGAGCGTACGGTTGATTTTATACGATTTTTACAAGTTTGTGCTAATAATAGCATTCAATCACATAAAAATCAATTTAAAATGCAACGATCGCCAAAATAAATCCGTCTATCATTTTTAGAAAGTCTCTAGGACTATTTCGAAGATAAATAAATAAGTCTCATACCTTTACCTTAGTCAGATAATTTTATAAAAATGTGCGAAGGTTAAATAAACCTTATTTGAATCAAATAATTCCCTTAAATCCATAAAATATTAACAGATAACGTAATCACGCATACAGACAAACAAGCACATATACTGACACATCACAACTCTTGTCTGATCATAAAAATTTCCCTTTTTATCATTACTCCTCTTTTCACGTATCGGGTCACGTTCTGCCTGACGGCCCGGCGCTCAGCGTTTCAATTACGCTTCACAATATCATTATCGACCGACTCGTCACTAGAACGCAATACTTCACTTGAACATTCATTTCAAATAATAACACATATTTCACATTTTAAATACTTTAATTTTTTTTTTAGGACGGGTTCCGTTCTACCCGACGGCCCGACAACACATCTTAATTCCTAAGCTGACTCTTTAAATTGGAACGCGTCTATATACGCTCCCAGATACTAATATACAATAAAGACAATTAATCATCACTTAATCACATATTTTATAATCACTTCACATAAATCATACTTTATTGACTTAATTACGTCGCAAAATTCTCAGTCGTCACAATCTACCCTCCTTAAAGGATTCTGTCCCGAGAATCTAGTCTAAGCAAATAGATGGGGATACTTTTCTTGCATTTCATTCTCTAATTCCCAATTTGATTCTTCCACTATTGGATTTCTCCACAACACTCTGACTAGAGGTACAACTTTATTTCTAAGTGTCCTACATAAGACAAATCTAGTTGAATTTCTACTGCTTCCAATTCGATCACATGGCTCGTATCAGCATTATACTTCTTCAAAAGAGATACATGAAATACATTGTGTAGATGTTGCATTTGCGGAGGTAGCGCTAATTCATATGCCACTTTTCCAATTCATCGTAATACTTCGAATGGTCCCATATACCTAGGACTCAACTTCCCTTTCTTTCCGAATCTGGTTAAACATTTCCAAGGAGATAGCGTTAATAAGACTTTGTCTCACAGTTCGAATTGCACATCTTTTCGTTCTCGATTTGCATACCTCGTTTGTCAATCTTGAGCGGCAATTAATCTTTTCCGAATCAATTCCACCTTTTCCTTCGTTTGTTGAACTAGCTCTGGGCCAATTAATTTGTGCTCACCAACTTCGTCCCAATACGTAGGGGATCTACATTTTCTTCCGTACAATGCTTCATAAGGCGGCATGCCAATACTTGCGTGATAACTGTTGTTGTAGGAAAACTCAATTAACGGCAAATGATCGTCCCAATTTCCTTTAAATCTATTGAACAAGTTCGCAACATATTCTCAATTGTCTGAATTGTCCTTTCACTTTGTCCGTCAGTCTGCGGATGATATGCCGTATTCATTTTCAGCTTAGTTCCCAAATGATCATGGAATTATCTCCAGAATCTCGAGTTAAACCTTGGATCTCTATCAGACACGATAGATACAGGAACTCCGTGACACATCACAATCTCATCCAAATAAAATTTGACCAACTTTTCCAACGAAAACCTTTCATTTATTGGCAAGAAATGTGCTGACTTCGTCAATCGATCGATTACCACCCAAATCGTATCATGATTAGACTTAGTTTTGGGTAATCCTACCACGAAATCCATCGCGACATCTTCCAATTCCCATTGTGGTATATCTAGTGGTTGAAGCAATCCGCTTGGCCTCTGATGTTCCGCTTTGACTCTTTGACACGTATAACACTTACTTATCCATTCCGTAATTTCCTTTTTCATGTTTGGCCACCAATAATTCTCTCTTAAATCCTGGTACATTTTCGTACTTCCAGGGTGAATTGAAAATCTCGAGTTATGCGCTTCTTGCAAAATCTCGTGCTTTAGCTCCACAATATTAGGTATCCAAATATGTGAGTTAACACGATATATTCCTTTTTCATCTTTTTGAGCTTTGACTTCTTCTCCGGATAACTTATCCTTTTCGCGATTCATCACTTGCTCTTGACAGCATCGAATCTTTTCCAAAATTTCGGGTTGAAATAACATCGCATATAATGCTTCACCTCCAAATTCTGGAGTCTGCACTTCTATTTCCATCCTTTCGAAATCGTTAATCAATTCCTCCAGCGACGTAAGCATATTTAATCTTTCTTTGCGACTTAGAGCGTCTGCTACCATATTTGCCTTTCCAGGATGATAGTTTATCGCATAATCATAATCTTTGATCAACTCTAACCATCTTCTTTGCCTCATATTCAATTTCTTTTGAGTGAAGATATACTTTAAACTCTTATGATCAGTAAAAATCTCGCATCTTTCCCCATATAAATAATGTCTCCAAATCTTAAGGGCAAACTTAATTGCTGCCAATTCCAAATCATGAGTGGGATACTTTTGCTCGTGCGGCTTGAGTTGCCTTGACGCATATGCTATTACCTTCCCGTGTTGCATTAGTACATATCCAAGTCCTTTATACGAAGCACCACTGAATATCACAAATTCTCCTTTTTCATCAGGTAACACCAACACTGGGGCGGTTACCAGTCTCTTCTTTAACTCTTGAAAGCTTTCCTCATACTTTTCCGTCCACACAAACTTCTCGTTCTTCCTTGTCAATTTCGTTAATGGGACAGCAATCTTAGAGAAATCTTGCACAAACCTTCTGTAGTATCCGACTAATCCCAGAAAAGTTCTGACTTCCGTAGGAGTCTTTGGACTTTCCCAATTCATCACAACTTCTATCTTGGCGGGGTCTACTTTGATTCCCTCTTTATTAACTACATGACCAAGAAATTGCACTTCCTTTAGCCAAAATTCATATTTTGAAAACTTAGCGTACAACCCTTCTTTCCTCAGAATTTCCAAGGAAATCCTCAAATGCTCCTTATGATCTTCTTCCATCTTGGAATAAATCAGTATATCGTCGATAAACACTATAACAAACTTGTCGATGTATTGCTTGAACACTCTGTTCATAAGATCCCTTACGGCTGGCGCGTTCGTCAAACCAAACGCCATTACCAAAAACTCGTAGTGCCCATATCTCGTTCGAAACGTTGTCTTGGGTTTATCTTCCGCTTTAATTTTGAATTGATGATACCCAGATCTTAAATCAATCTTGGAGAAACACGAAGCTCCTTTTAACTGATCAAACAAGTCATCGATTCGCGGTAGAGGGTACTTATTCTTAATCGTCAACTTATTCAATTCACGATAATCAATGCACAACCTCATACTTCCATCCCTTTTCTTAACAAATAATACTAGTGCACCCCACGGGGATACACTCAGCTGAATTACTCCTTTATCCAACAATTCTTGCAACTGTGCTGCCATTTCTTTCATCTCGACTGGTGTCATTCGATAGGGAGCTTTCGATACTGGTTCCGTTCCAAGAGCCAAATAAATCGTAAACTCGATCTCTCTATCTGGAGGTAGTCCAGGTAATTCATCAGGAAACACATCAGGAAAATCTCTTACTATTGGGATATCTTCAATCCTTACAGATTCTTTTTCCACGTCTTTAACATGAGCTAAATAAACTTCACATCTTTGACGTAATAATCTTCTCGTCTCGATAGGTGTTAGAAACTTCTTTTCTTGCCTTTTTCCTTTGAATATCACTTCCTCACCATCCTTGGTTATTAACTTCACCTTCTTACTTTAACACTCTTTCTGCGCCTCCTGGTTTGACAACCAATCCATTCCTAGTATAACCTCAAATTCTCCTAACTTAAAAGGAATTAAGTCAGCAGAAAAGTGCCGACCTTCTATAACCACATCACAATTGGGACAAACTTTATTAACAATAACTTTCTCTTGATTTGCTACCTCTACAATTAAATTAGGTTCCAGAGGGTACACAACACAATTTAGCTTATCAAGCATACTTTCAGAAATAAAAGATCTAGTTGCTCCAGAATCCGTCAATACTTTTACTTCTACTGAGTTTATAACGAGCATACCTGCCACCACGTCCACATCTTGCACTGCATCTTTCATTGTTATATTAAAGGTCCTAGCTCTGGGTTGAGCTGACGGTGCTGGGAGAGACGGTGGTCCAGCAATCCTAAGAACATTGGCCTTCTGGACAGGTTCCTTGCAGTTTCTAGCCATATGGCCCGTCTTTCCACATTTGAAACAAGCCAAGTCAGGTTTTATTGCTCCATTTGGACACTCTGAAGAGTAATTCCCTTTCTGGTTGCACTTGAAATAGGTCACGTCCAACTTATTACACCTTCTTGAATCCGAGGTATGTTATCCTTTCCCGGTTGTCCTGCTTTCTGGAAACGGTTCTTCTGGGCTCCGTTACCGGGTTTAAACTTCTGAAACTTTTGGTGCTGACCTCCACCATTCCTTCCAAACTTTCCTCTAAACTTTAAACTTCCTGGCTCTTGCTCCGAGCTTTCAAACTTTCTTTTCCTTCCTTCATTTTCTCTCTTTGCAGCTTCACGCTCTCCTTCTACTATCATTGCCTTCTGTACCAAGGCGACATAATTCTTGATCTCCAGTAATGCCACATGACTTCTAATCCATGGCTTAAGTACCTGTTGGAACCTCTTAGCCTTGTTTGCCTCCGTATTTACATACTCAGGTACAAATCTAGACAGCTCTGAAAATTTCACTTCATACTCCGCTACCGACATATCTTCTTGTCTAAGGTCCAGAAATTTCATCTCCATCTGATCTTGCATATAACTTGGTAAATATTTCTCCAGAAACATTTCAGTGAACTTCTCCCATGATAAGTCCTTTCCTTCCAACAACGCCTTCGAAGATTCCCACCAGAATCTCGCTTCATCTTTAAGGTAATAACTCGCATACTGGGCTTTCTTGTCATCTTTAACTTCTGTTAGTTCGAATGATTTTTCCATTTCTCTTAACCACGACTGTGCTTTAATCGGGTCTGGAAAACCTAAGAATTCTGGGGGATGAACATATTGAAAGTGTTTGAAGTTTCCAACTTTAGGGGCAACAGGTTGTTGCAAAAGCTGAGCAAGTCTGCTCATCCTGGCGGTTTCTGGGTTTACTTCTGGGTCTTGGGTTAGAATTTCTTCTTCTTGGTGATCTGGTGAGTTGGCCATTTCTTACAAACCTGATTGAGCAATTATTTAACAATACAATAGCATGTCATATATAACAACATTTTATTATGGAATCTCTTTTGCGGGTTTTAAGCTTTACCCAATTTTGCACATGCAATCCTATTACTACATAATTCTCATATCAGTGTTGTTTTCTCATGGCACAGGTTATGATATTACGGGATTGTAAGCATGGTTGTAGGAAAACATGATGTTCAGAACAGTTCATGCAGATCTTTAGGGTGCACAATAGAAAATAAGATATATAATGGATTTATCAAACAAAGGGTACATAAAAAGTCTGGTTATCACAAGTTCAGAAATAAGGTACAATAACAGGGTTAAACAGAGGAAGAACTGGAAAATATCCCCTATCTACCCCTAACTTCTAACAACTACAACTACTACAAAGTTCCGAAATACAATACAACAAATGAAAAAGGGATCCCGGCATCTGACCAAGTATCCCAAAGCCTACTGGCACTGAAAAATAACAACTACAGGCTCAACCAACAATCCCGCCTAACAACTAATCATCCAGAATCTCTCTCAACACAACCAACATCCAGCGAATGATCTTATGCAGCCTACGGGCCTCAGCATCAACATCACTAGTGGATGGTCCCTCATCCAATTTCCTTCGGGCAAACTGCTCCACCAACTGAATCCTAGCTCTCCACTCCTCCATCACTACTGAAGTCCTCTGCCTAGAGTCTCGAATCAACCCATCCACCAAAGCTCCCAACTCAGGAATACGGGAGTAAACAAAGTCTCGGTCCTGGGCTAACTTGCCACCAACACTGACATGCAAATTCTTAGGCATCCCAGACTCTGGCTCAGGGGCAGGGGTCTCTGAATCTAGCCTCAAGGGTGAAATCTGCATAGGGATCTCACTACTCTCAGAAGGATCCTCCTCTAGATCTGAACTAACATACACAGGCTCCTCTGGAGAGGGTAGAATGGGGTCCACTGGGGTACCGGTCAAACTAATCTCTCAATCTGAATCACTACCACTACTGGGATCCTGAGAGAAAACACAAAATAACAACCAAGAAACAACGTTAGGGTTAAATAAATCTTCCAGCTAACTCACACCCTAACTCTAGTTGCCATTTAGCTAATGCACACTTTTCTTAGACTATACCTAATAGTCTAACTCAACTCTATATGAGTCGAACTCTCTCGCGATATATAAATATATACCCAAAATACCCTTTTTAATCCTAACTTATCTTAGGGACTAGATCTTGTAGCTCTGATACCAACTTGTGACGCCCTCAATCTCGGGATTAGGAAATGAGGACCCACACACCTCTAATTTACTAATTAAATAAGCATAAACCCCGATTACCTACTAACAGGATCAAACAAGATAAAGTATGAGACAAGATTATAACTACCAATCATAAAATATAACTTACAACCCCAAAATAAAATCAAATATACATAGTCGATCCCGGCTTGGAACCGACAGATAAGCCATTATATCTTTACAACTCTCTGGCTAAGCGCTTGCTCACTCAAAAATACCACTACCTGCTCTGGAAACGAGAAGCCCTCAACACGATAGGGGTTTATGCTTATTTAATTAGTACGCTCTTACGAGCAGGTACGCTCTTACGAGCAGTGCGCCTAAGCCTGACCATCTTCTTGCTTAACTGCCATGGTTAGATTAAAACAAAATATATGAGTATAAAACTCAGCAAGTAACTATAAAGCAGTTCTACGATATAAAACCCACAATATACTTTATCAATCTAAGGGCATTCTATTTTATCAGATCTAGGTGGCAGATTTATATCTTTCGGGTTATAAAAGGGTTATGAAGGAAATTTTTGGGCTTTCAAAGAACAAGGCTCAAAGCAGGGGGAAAGCCGACATTCATCACAAATCATTAAAGGATCAATACAGATCTTTCAAATGGAAAGCGACAATCTTTTCATTATATGGAATCAATTGTATGATCACCATAATTAAAATCAGGGTTCATGAACTATAAGTTTCACAATATCACAATCAACTCTTTTCAAAGCAATATAAAACATTTTCATTTTCAAAGAATCAATTATCGAGTAGGAAATTTCAATTCCTTTTTAAAATCAATATGGAACCCTTGATTGGATCACTTTATCTTTCATTCTATTATAATACGGGTGATCAGCCCGTACCGACCTCCATCCGGTCTTTAAGGTACCAATGGCATAATTTCAGCCTTAACTGGACTAGCCCCGCTAGCCTATTACTTCGACTGGACTAGTCCCAGTAGCCTCTTACATCTCAATCCAATCCATCAGGAATTTGTTTGGAAAACCTTGAGTTGGAAAAATATAGGTATCTAAATTCATTTTATCATTATCAAGAATATGAAATCATTCGGACTCTTACAAGTCGAAACTCATTCTTAAGTTCAATTCCAAGAATTCAAAGGGAGTGAATAAACCAAAGGCAAGCAAAGTTCAATGCTAAGGATCTTGATCAAATGATAACCAGGTATACAAGTTAGGGAACTAGAACTGCTTCAAGGATCAATAGGGTATAAGATAAACAAAGGAACAAAGGATCATTACATAAGGGGCTCGCAAAGGTTCTTATAGGGTTTACAAGAATTTCTGATATTGACAAGTAATCAGGATAAGAAAAGGTTTCGAAAAGGTTCGAACAATAATCTTATCAATAACAAGTTCACATGAACAATAATAGGGTATCTCAAGAATCAATTACACGGGTACATTTCTATAAAAGTTCAATACTCTACATGGCATGAACAATATCCTCTCTATAACCATTTAGACAAGTAATTAGAGTTACTTGCCTGAATTCGCTTTCCTGAAGGTTGAACTACTGCCACCTAATAAACCTTTCCCTTTCCTAGCCTGAATGCCCTCACACTCCGAATCTACAATCATAACCAAAACCTTAATTAGATTCTCAACTCTCGTTCCCAGAACGTTCACTCAATACGATAGCTCGACTATACTTTTGACTCGAACTATACGATTATAGCTTATATACACACATGCACATAGCATATAACACATTCTTTTCTCGTAGCCTTTATATCTTTATATACTCAATAATCAACTTAGTTCCCTTTTCTTTTATTCCTTAATTTGAACCACATACTACAATCAAATAATTAAATCCATAGACATTTACACATACATACCCAATCATTCTTTCGATTATCAAAAAACAAGTTTTGACTTTTAACTCTTAGGGCCTATTCGGCCTTATTGCAAATACCAACCACAAAATCAACCAAATACTCACTTAGTTCACATAAACACATAACTCATTAAAAAACCTTTAAAGAATCATTTTCCTTTCTTTTAATCAATAAAATTCGAACCATAACCATACATATATGCTTACATGCAATTCAAGTTCATCTCTTAATTAAATCAAACACTCATTTGAATCACAATTTTCGAATTACACATCAAATTATCACTTAATGATTCAAACCCTAATCAAATTTTCCAATTAATCATGCATGCATTCACTTAGCATTAAACCAATCTCTTTTAGACTCATTTTTAATTCGGCAATAACCATAAATCACAACTCAAGAACCAAACAATGACATGCACCACTAATTCTTCTTTTAAACCAACATGCAATCTCATTTCTCACTAATTAAACATAGTTTACACCAAGATCAAGTCACAAAAGTCCAATTCCCTTTTTATTAGTATAAAAGCCGAATCAAAACCTCAATATGCAACCCTCAATTTTGATTTCTTAAGCATCCAATCAATTACACAAGTTTAAATACTTTTAAAATAATCATAAAAATCCTTTTATCAATCAACAACTTATTTTCATCATAAAACCAACTTAATAAATAAGAACCATTCGGTTTTCAAGCAAAACAATACATGCAACTTCTATTTTGATTCTCTAAATCCTCAACTAGTCAAATCTCTTATTTACCACTAAGAACATGCATGAACAAGTCATTTCATCAAGAACAATCACATTTATTTTTCTAAAAATCAAGGACTCATTCGGGTTTTTCAAGAATAACACATGCAACAATCAAAAATGAGTTTTTGGTGTGGTAGAGCTCAGTGATTACATCATCAGTCACCACCGGTTCACCGAATTTCATCACCGGTGGCGGCGGCTTCACGGTGGTGCCCTCATTCGAGGGTGCCCATCCACGAAACCTCCGATTACTTCTAAAAATCACAACAACAAACACATGCAGGACATGATCATCACAAATTCACATCATCTTGATTCTATAAAACAAGAACTCGGCAAAACCGAACCTACACACACACACATCCGCATGCAAGTACCAAACCACACATGCAAGTGGATCAAAGCTTATATATGGAACAAGGATGAAGTTCTATGGAAGAATCCATAAAAATCAAGTGAAGAAGAGAAATGTACCGAGAGAAAAAGAGAGAGAGAGAGAGAGAGAGAGAGAGAGAGAGAGACTTTGAGAGTGAGAGAGAAAAAGAGAGAGAAGAATGAGAAAATGGGAAAAAGAAGGAATTGGCCGGGTGGAAAAGAAAGGGGAAGAGAATGAGTTTATATATGATAAGGGGGCAGGGGTAATTTAGTAATTCACTAATTCCCCTTTTTATTTGATTTACCTTCTTTTTTTACTCAAATAAGATAGAAATTAAATATTGAATTTATTCCTCTCGGAAATTCAAAAATTAGTGCGAATGACAATTTTAAGATGTAGATCTCGAAATTAGCTTTTCAACCATTACTCATAATAAACTTTTGAGCGTACGGTTAATTTTATACGATTTTTACAAGTTTGTGCTAATAATAGCATTTAATCACATAAAAATCAATTTAAAATGCAACGATCACCAAAATAAATCCGTTTATCATTTTTAGAAAGTCTCTAGGACTATTTCGAAGATAAAAAAACAAGTTTCATGCCTTTTCCTTACTCAGATAATTTTATAAAAATGTGCGAAGGTTAAATAAACCTTATTTGAATCAAATAATTCCCTTAAATCCATAAAATATTAACAGATCACGTAATCACACATACAGACAAGCAAGAACTTATACTGACATATCACAACTCTTGTCTGACCATAAAAATTCCCTTTTTATCATTACTCCTCTTTTCGCGTATCGGGTCACGTTCTGCCTGACGGCCCGACGCTCAGCGTTTCAATTACGCTTCACAATATCATTACCGACCGACACGTCACTAGAACGTAATAATTCACTTAAACATTCATTTCACATAATAACACATATTTCACATTTTAAATACTTTAATATTTTTTTAGGACGGGTTCCGTTCTAACCGATGACCCGACAACACAGCTTAATTCCTAAACTGACTCTTTAAATTGGAACACGTCTATCTACGCTCCCAGATACTAATATACAATAAATACAATTAATCATCACTTAATCACATATTTTATAATCACTTCACATAAATCATATTTTATTGACTTAATTATGTCGAAAAATTCTCAATCGTCACAGATATGATAGTCTACTCATTGATCAAGGACACCTGGATTAAACATTGATGAGGATGACACATTACATGCCTCTAGTTTAATCTATAATATGTGGTTAAAGGTATTATATTATATTGTACATTATTCACGAAATGTTTAATCGATCAACTAATTCAATTATTATTACTTAGGTAGCAATGATGTATTACTAGATGCCGCTCATTATTTACGATTATAAATTAGATTTAAAATTCATTGTCAATGTAATAATAACCTATAGGGTCACACACAAAGAATGCTTGAAGGATTATTTAAATTGGATTTAAATTAAATTAAAGTAATTTGAATTATTTATATTATTAATTTAATTTGACTTAATTTATTAGATAAATAATGATATTCAATTTTACTAATATTAATTATGAAATTTATTTGTTAAATAATTAAGTGAGACTTAATTATAATACAAATAGGAATTTTGAATTAATAATAACTCCTAATTAGTTAAGAGTTATAATTCATTTTTCTACTCTCTATATAATATCTCTTGTGTGGCTGATTTTGTGGGATGCAAGACTTTTACTAAAACTTTAGCCACCAAGAGAGAAGATGGAGAGAGCAAGAAGAAACGGGTTTGTGATAGTATACATCCAATCCTTGAGTTCAAGTATTCGTGTGGATACCGATAGAGCGTAGATCGCGAGAGCGGGATGCGTGGTGATTAAACAAGCTTTGGATCTCTATTAGTCAACCAATTGGTAAAGCTTCTTAAGATAAACAATCTGATCTATGAATTAAATATATGTTTTTCGCATGGATTCTGCGGTGGGTTTCGAAAGCTCTGATTTTTCATGTTTTTAATTACTGATTTCGTTGAATTTATATGCTCGAAACCGAACATACACTCCATACATATATAATGAAAGAAGAGTTTCCCTTCTTATTTCTAATCAATGTGGGACGATAATCTAAATAACAATACACATTAATACCCTAATATTAATTGGAAAACAAAAATATTAAAAACATATCTCATGTGATCAATAAATTTAATTCACACATATCTCAACTACTATTATAATAATATAAAATAAAATATCTCAGATTTTATTATATTGTCAAACCTGGATATTACAAGTCTCCCGGCCTTATAAAAATTTCGTCCTCGAAATTTGCTATTGAAATAACTCCGGATATTTGGATCTCATTTCATCTTCTCGCTCCCACATACTTTCTTCTATTTTAGACCTCCACAAAACTCTTACTAGTGAAATCTTCTTATTTCTAAGCTCTTTTTCTTATCTATCAAGAATTTGCATAGGCTTTTCCATATAGGTCAGATCTTGACTTAATTCCAATGGTTCATAGTTAAGCACATGAGATGGGTCAGACACATATTTTCCTAACAATGAGACGTGGAACATATTATGAACCTTTTCTAATGATGGAGGCAAGGCTAATCTGTAAGTTACTTTTCCAACTTTTTTGAGTATCTCAAAGGGACCTACAAATCTTGGGCTTAACTTTCCATTCTTTCCAAATCTCACTATCCCCTTTACTGGTGCTATTTTAAGAAATACTTTATCTCCAATCAAGAACTCAACATCTCTCCGTTTTGTATCCGCGTAGCTCTTTTGTCGACTCTGTGTGGCTAACATTCTCTCTTTAATTCTTTTCACCGCCTCTGTTGTATCTATGACCAACTCAGGGCCAAGATAATTTCCTTCCCCCATTTCATCCCAATGGATAAGAGATCGACACTTTCTATCATAGAGAATTTCGTATGGAGCTGCACCAATTGACGCTTGAAAACTATTATTGTACAAAAATTCTATTAGTGGAAGGTACTTACTCCATGAACTTGAGAAGTCAAGAACACACACCCTAAGCATATCCTCTAACATCTGAATCATTCTTTAACTTTGACCATCTGACTGTGGATGAAAAGCAATACTAAACTTTAATCGGGTACCCATGGCTTTATACAAACTTTCCCAAAACTTAGAAGTAAATTGAGTGTCCCTATCAGAAATTATCGATACTGGTACTCCATGCAATCTAACTATCTCTTGGACGTACAATTCAGCTATCTGATCCATACTATATGTCATGCGTACTGGAAGGAAGTGGGCTGATTTTGAAAATCTATCAACAATAACCTCATGCTGTTTAAGAGTTTTTGGTAATCCAACTACAAAATCCATGGTGATCTCTTCCCATTTCCATTTGGGGATCTATATTGGTTGTAACAATCCGGCTGGCCTTTGATGTTTAGCCTTAACCTGTTGACACGTCAGACACCTCGCCACAAATTCTACCACATCTTTCTTCATTCCTGGCCACCATTAATGCATTTTTAAATCGTTATACATTTTGGTTGTTCCTGGATGTACTGAGTATGGGGTACTATGAGCTTTTGTAAGGATTTCTTTCTTTATCTCTACATTGTTAGGAACATATATTATATCCTTAAACTTTAAACTCCCATTTGCCGATATCTTAAGGTCTGTTCCTTTACCACTTTCCACTTCCCCTTTTCGTTCATTCAACTCATTATCTTTGATTTGACCTTGCTTGATTCTCTCGAGTAATATTGACTCGATACTCATTTTATCCAATCTATTAATAATCAACTCAATATCAGATCTACTAATATCCTCTTGAAGAGGTTTGGGTAATGATCTCAAAACTGATAAATTACCATAGACCTTTCTACTAAGTGCATCACCAACCACGTTTGCCTTTCCTGGATGATACATAATCTCGCAATCATAATCCTTGACTAATTCCAACCATCTTCTTTATCTCATATTCAACTCCTTTTGATTAAAGAAATATTTCAAACTTTTATGATTTGTGTATATCTCACATTTCTCTCCATACAAATAATGCCTCCAAATTTTAAGAGCAAATACAACTGCTTCCAACTCCAAGTCATGTGTAGGATATCTCTTTTCATAATCTTTTAGTTGTCTAGATGCATAAGCGATAACCTTACCGGTTTGCATCAGTACGCATCCCAAACCCTGCTTAGAAGCATCACTATAGATAACAAATCCTCCTGATCTTGATGGAGTAGTAAGAATCGGAGCAGACACTGGACGCTTCTTTAATTTTTAAAAACTCCTTTCACAAACATCCGTCCACTCAAAGTTGTGACTCTTTCTAGTCAATTGCGTTAATGGGGTAGCAATCTTAGAAAATCCCTCGACAAATCTTCTATAGTACCCTTCTAATCCAAAAAAACTTCTCACTTCTGACGCATTCCTTGGTCTACTCCAGTTGCTCACTGCTTTTACTTTTGCCGGATCTACTGAAATACCCTCTTTTGATACTATATGCCCTAGGAATGCCACTTTTTCCAACCAAAACTCACATTTCTTCAACTTGGCACATAATTTATCTTCTCTTAGCTTTTGTAAGGTCAGTCTCAAATGCTCCTCTTGTTCATCCCTAGATGAGAATACACTAAAATATCAACTATAAACAATATAACAAACTTGTCAAGATAATCCTTAAACACTCTATTTATGAGATCCATAAATGTTGCTGGAGTATTTGTTAGTCTAAACACCATCACTAGAAACTCGTAATGACCATACCTCGTTCTAAAAGCGGTTTTGGGTATATCTTCTACTCTTATCTTTAATTGATGATACACAGACCTCAGATCTATCTTTGAAAATACCACAGATCCTTGTAATTGATCAAAAAGGTCATCGATTCTTGGAAGGGGATATTTATTCTTAATGGTAACCTTATTTAACTCCCTATAATCAATGCACATTCCCATGGTTCAATCTTTCTTCTTCACGAACAACATTGGGGCTCCCCATGGCGAGAAACTAGGTCTAACTTCTAATAGTTCGTGTAGTTGAGTTTGTAACTCTTTCAGTTCTGCGGGGGCCATTCTATAAGGTGCTTTAGATATTGGAGCCGTACCAGGTATTAAATCTATTTCAAACTGTATTTCTCTATCGGGAGGTAATCCTGATAACTCTTCTGGAAAAACTTCTAAAAATTCTTTAAATACAGGTATCTTCTCGGGCTTATTTCCTACTACGAGATTAGTACCTAACACATTTACAAAATACCCAACACAACCCTCTTGTAACATTCTCCTTGCTTACATAGCTGAGACGGTCGATATCATGTTATTGGGGAAATCAACAATAAACTCAAATTGGTCCTTCTCAGAAGGTTTAAACATCACCTTTTTGTTTTTACAATCAATGGTAGCATTATACTTGGATAACCAATCCAAACCTAGTATCACCTCATAATCATACATCTCTAAAACCACTAAATCAACATACAATTTATGGTTATTAATACATACATGAACCTCTCTTAACCATTGGTTAGAATATAATATCTCTTTGGACGGTAATATTGCACTAAACTCACTTGATACCTTTTCAAAGAGTCTCCTAAGTCTTTTCAAAAAATTTATAGATGCAAATGAATGTGTGGCTCCTGAATCTATAAATGCATAAGTAGGAATACCATCGATAGTGATGTTACCTGACACCAACGTATTGCTAGTATCAGCATCTGCTTGAGTGATAGCAAAGATTCTGGCATTAGTCCTTGAAGGCTCCTCTTTCTTTTGCTCATTTTACCATATCGAACAATCATTGATTAGATGATCCTCCTTTCCACATTTGTAACACTTCCTTATTGATGATTTGCATACCCCGAAATGACGCTTTACGAACTTTTGACATTGTGGCCAAGGTTGTAGCCCCAACTGTTTATTTCATGGTTCACCTTTAAATCTTTTATTTGGATCAAATCTATTCTGAGATCCTTGACCCCCTTTTTGTTTGAAAATCTATCTTGATATTTATTAAATTGCACATCCCTTCGAGGCATTGAAGTAGAACCCTTTACCCTTATTATCTTTTGTTCCCTATGTTCAGCCCTCAAAGCTTTTTCAACTTCCTGAGAATAAGTGAGTGGCCCAGTACGTCCCATGTCAACATCTCTAGCTAACTTCGGTTATAATCCCTCAAGAAAATGATTCACCCTACTAGCCTCGATGATAACCAAATCCGGTGCAAACTTAGCTAATCGATCAAACTTTCGAGCATACTCAGCAACCGACAAACTTCCCTGGTACAATCTACTAAACTCGTTTACTTTAGCACTTAACATAGCTTCACTGTAACACCCCCGAATCCGGGGTCGGGGATCCGGGTTGTCACGAGTTCCATTTCCCTTAATAACACCCAATCTTAATAATTACTTAACTACTCTGTACTGTGACCCCACAATAAACACACACTCCACACGTTATAGTCTCAGAGATGAACATCCAAAAATAACCACAAGTCATTTTATTCCAAAATTATCTGCCAATACACCTTAAAAGGTTTTCTGAATAAATTTACATTTCTTTGCCATTATTACAATTCATAAATATACATAAATCTGGTACATTAGAAGTTGAAAGCCTAGCCTATTGGTAGCTCCTACCTCAGCTACGGCGGCATCAATGCTTCTAGAAAACGGCGGAACGTCTCCTAATCGCTTGCGAATCGGGAGCTTGGTCCTGTTCATCCTTTCTATCTGTTGTTGTGTGATGAAAGAAGAAAGCAAGGGTGAGCAGCAAGCCCACCAAAATAATATGTATAATGATTAATAGTATATGAGCCTTCTCTTAGTACTCATGAAAGTCTTGGTCAAAAGAAATGAACCAAGTTGATATCTTAATGCGATGAAGTCACAAAATATTCAGTATATATATACATATATACTTTTCAAAATATTGGAAGTCCTCTTCCATGCATAATATACACAAAGTCCCAGTGTATAACTGTATAAAAAAAAATATCGTTGCAAGGTGATCTCATATATCTAACCTTGTCTCAACGTTTTTCTGAAAATCTTTGTCATTCATAAGACACTTATTAATTAGATATAAGTTTAAAAGATGAAGTTACAAGATACCCCAATATACTTATATCTTTCCCAAATACTACTTGAACTACCACCGTTCAAGTTATAATTAGCTTCAAAAGTTCATCACATAGATGAGACTATAAGACAAGATTTGAATAGATTAAATCTTTAAAATATTATCAAAATAAAATGAAGTTACGAGATACTTCATTTGATGTAAACATCATTTTGAAAACTTGACCCTGCCAACACTCAACAATCGCCCAACCGTAGCCTTTCTATCGAAGTGCTCTGGGTAGTGTTGCAGAAATTATCCTATTGGATGATTAACTCATTACGGGAGTTTGTCGCGCCAGGAAGACCACTTACGATGATCAGTCGTAGTAGTACAACCCCACCATTTTCTACATGTAGAGGAGAACCTGTCGGATTTACTTGTCAACCGAACACTGAACTCCTAAGGAATGGACCGCCTTAGCGGAACTTCCAGGCCATTTGTGCCAATATAATAAGGCTGGGCCGGCGCTACTCGGCCACTTACGCCACTCCTAGTTCAGATGAAATCCATGACTCTGAAACGTAAAGCTCGTCCCCACTTTCCCCAAGTAGAAACTTGTTGATACGGCTCCACCAAGAAGTCGTATCTATTTGGAAAGGAGAACTCACCGATATTTCCCAGGCGATGCCTGTTAATAGATTAACATGTTCCAAGAATTTTACTTCCCGAGTGTTGGGTAAGTAATCAATTCATTTATCAAAACAGCAACCTTGTTGCGAATATAAAACACACCACAGAGCCGGATCCCTCAGGTTTTGAGCGAGTATTTAAATCCCCTTCGAAAAGAGGATCTTAAATATAAAAAAAATGAGTTTTGGGATCCGCTCTAACTTTTAAAAATCATTTTGAAGACTCGCAAAACATTTTTAAGAATGTTTGGAGTGAAGCTGATTTAATGAGGTAAATCAGTCCCCAGAATATTTAGAAAATGTCTGAATATTATTATTTAAATAATATTCCCATAAAGAATAATCTTTATAAAATAATTGAAGTAGAAGTATTAAAACTTATACTTGAAATGAGTATTAAATAACCAAAGATATACTTATATGAAAGTACTATCTTTATTTGAATAATCGAAAATAAGTTTGATTATTGACACCTTATTCTTTAATAAAATAAAGAATATATCTCAGCAAATAATCGGAGTCATAGATCCTCAAATGAATATTCAAAAATATTCATTAAATAATATAAACTGAGTCATAATCCCTCGAATGAATATTCAAATAATATTCAGATAATAAAATAAAAGGAGTCATAAGTCCTCGAATGAATATTCGAAATAATATTCAATAATAAAATAAAGTTAAAGTTATCGAATAAACCTTATTCGATTAATAGTTTTGAAAACTATGACCATATATATATATAAGTATATATATATATATATTTATATCCATATATACAAAATCTACTCGGGATCCTCGACTCCCGGTTTTAGAAAATATTTTCACCTTTGGGTCCCTATACTAAGGGTATATGCAAATTACCGCTATCCTCTAGCATAGGTATTATCAACTGAATCAACAATTATATATGGAAAGAATACGAAACAGGCATGCATATATATATATATATATACCATAGCAGCATGCTTCAATATATTGCAACATTTGCTAATTAACCAACATGCATCTATCGCAAGATAATGCAAATACCTATATACATCACAACAACAGTTATAACTGGTAGAAAACTTGCCTGAGCGACTTGGGGTTACGAATGGCTCGGGACGAGTCTGGTAACCTATAAACAACAAGTAAGTTGGAATTAAACCAAAGTCACTTGTACATCTATACTTTAACTAACTTAGACTCTAACGCTTGTTTTGCGCTTACTGATTTTCTTAAGTCACTCGAGTACCCTCGGCTCCACCATTTTTTGTAATTTAACCTTTATGAGTTCTAAGGCGATTACTTCGCGAGTGTCTTACCAATTGCCTAACACACTTACCATAAATGTTTCATGCATTAATTAACCCTTTTTGGTCTTTAACCTATGTTTCAAAGTAAGGCGAGGGGAAAAGTTTCGTTCGCGAAACACCGTTACTTGAAATGGTCGTTTCTCCTAAACCGTGCATCGGAATCGAACGAACTACATATCAAAACGAAGCTCGTAACATGAGCTATCTAAAAATGGCAATGGTCAAAATCTAGCAGGGGATTCTCGGGTCCTAATGTTATGCACAAAAACAGTCTAAAGAAAATCGGACGTTACGACGGCTATGTTTACGCGATTTCCCAATTTTAAACCATTCAAAACCAACCCAATTCAACCTCAAATCCAACATACAACCAACATCCATCCTTATCACATCATAACAACCCCAACCAATTCACTTTTAACATTCATAATTATGCCTAAGCTTAACTTTAATCATACTTAAGTTCTTTTAATCAAAACCACAACATTTACCATTCCATTTCACTACCATTTCAAATCCCAAACTCTAATCACAAACATCAAGCTACAATATCACCCTACTAATCAAAATCGTCTTATAATACATAGGAATCTAGGGTTTGGAGATGATATACCTTCCTTGAAGTGGTGGGAGGAGCTAGGAAGCCTTAAGAAGCTTTGAGAAGTCTTAAGAATGCTTGGATCTTCAAGGAAAACAAGAAAAATTTCAAGTTAAAAACTTGAAAACACTATTCATTGTCTTCTTCTTTGATTAAATGAAGAAGATTGAGAAGGAATTAATGGCTTAAACTCATGATATAGCCCTAACTAAGCATAAAGATGATTAGGGAATTATCTTACCAATTTAGGAAGCTTGGATCTTTGATTTTGAAATTCTTGCCCTTTAAAAAGCTAAAAAGCCGAGAGCAAAGATGAACAATGCCTTGGTTCTTTTTGATTTTTGATGAAGAATGATTTTGCTTGGCTTGGTTGATTTGTTTTTGTGTTTGATTTAGTCAATTACCTTGTTGCCCTTGAATTTGTGTGGTTCTCATTCGACCACACCTCCTTCCTTCCCATGTCATGCTTGTGTCATCCTCATGATGTCATCCTCCCCTCCTTGTCCCCTTCTCATTGGTTGGGTGACATCATCCTCTCTAATCTCTTTGATTAACTTCCTAATTGTTTGCCTAATGACCGCTGATCTGTTATACAGTTCGCTTAACTTTCGTTTTCGTTTATCGTTTGAAGGATCATACCCGGGATCTCATTACTTAGGTTCCCTTAACCTTTCTCAATACATTATATTCCTTTTTATGATCCTCTATTATAATCCTTTAATTTAAATCCTTTTATCCTGTTACCTTATACTCAATTCTTTCCGTATCTATTGGATTTCCGGGAAAAATCAAAGTGTTCGGATTTGGATTCTGACGATCTTTACATACACTTATATCCCATATAAAGTACTAATAAAATCTCAGAATATCCATATCAGAACCCCTACATAGTGTGGCATGAAAAGTTTTCTCATTCAGCTGAAACACTATTCACAAGGGTTACAAAAAGTTCAAAATTTTGGGGGTTATTACAGTCTCCCCTCCTTAAAAGGATTCCGTCCCGGAATCAGATTGAAAATAAATAGGGATACTCTCTTAGCATTGCACTCTCTAACTCTCGAGTAAATTTTCCCACATTGTGGTCCTACCACCAAACTCCGCCTAGTTTGATAACCCTTCTCCTAAGTACTTGTTCCTTTTTCACTCTATAACCCTTCCTGGTTGCTCCATATAGGTTACGTCTGGTTGCATGTCTATGCGCTCATATGCCCCTATTTATCTGGCATCCAAATTATACTTCCTTAACATTGATACGTGGAACACGCTATGAACTTGCTACATGTTCGGGGTTAGGGCTAACTCATATGCTAACTTCCCAATACGTCTTAGTATATCCCAGGGTTCAACAATTCGTTGACTTAGCTTTCCTTTCTTTCCGAACCTCATCAATCTTTTTTTCCAAGGGATACCTATAACATTACTAGGTCCCCTATTTCCCATTCCTTGTCCTTTCGTGTTAAATCAACATACTTCGTGTTCCCATCTTGGGCTACTACCAGCCATCCTCTGATTAGATTTATCATATCCTTGGTCCTTTGGACTACTGCGGGTCCGAGCATCTTGCGCTCTACAACTTCATCCTAACATAAGGAAGATCGACATTGTCTTCCCTCTAGGATCTCATAAGGCGATATCTCAATACTGACATATGATCTATTATCGTGATATAACTTAATCCGCGTTAAGTGATCATTCCAAATTCTTTCAAGTCTATTGCACAGACTCTCATTATAGCTTTTAGCATTAGAGCTTTTGCTTCTCAATACCCATTCTTTTTCCAGTTCGTAATCACTATCACCTTCCGTTCCTAATATTATACTGGTTATACTTTTGCTCGTTAGCGTTTTATAACCTTTTAATAACCATGCCAACCTTAGTATCACGAATGTGTTTCCATTCCGAATACTACCACAACTTTATTACTCCTTTTTCAGCTGTTTCTATTTTCGAAAGCTTAATCCTTCATATAGAAGTAAAAGAATTTATTGAGAGATCACTATGATCATGAACACTTGTTATATCGCATAGTTAGTACAAAAGGTGGCCAGCCTTTAGTACTTGACACGCAATTAAACAATAGATGGTATCCTACTAGGCTTCTATCACACATATAGATAGTCATTCGGCAATACCTCCCCTTTCTGGAAGGGTTGTTCTTCTCAGCTTACATGAAATGAAAAGAAGAGAAAAGAACGAATTGAAGAGAATTGTATATATGAAAAAAAAATATACTGCCACAAAATATCTGGCTTGGAACCTACCTCTGAACTATAGAGGTTTGTTATAGGAGAACAAAATATATACGTATTTATATCAGCATCAAGTATTATAGCATCGCATTTCACATGCTTAAATATTTGATATTCCGTCCATCATTCTATGGACCCATGCTCTTCCTCGAGCTTATACACAATCACCTTTGAAACTCCCTCGACATTGAAAATCGAATCTAGAATCTCATTCTAGACATCATCGTTACTAGAATTTATATGCTTGTATCGCAACCTTCCTCGTATAGTCATACGACCCTCTATTGATAAGGAGGAATAAATATTCAATAGGTAAATACTCTACTTAATTAGTCTATCAATGATAACTTATACACTACCACGACCCGTTTAGTGGTACTCAATCTCAACATCCATTCCAATACATCTCTCACGGTTGTAACCATCATCACTGTATTCTTTTGGCACAAGCGCCTATAATTATCCTCTTACCTTTAAAGTGTCGGCCACCTCTTTGGCCTTTCCTGATAGTAAAATTTCCTTACAGTCAATGTCACTTTAACGACCTCCAAATAAATTTTCTACCTTATTTCAATCACACCTTATGTGAAAATGCTTTCCTTAAAATCTGATGAGTAAAAAAAAATCACCATTTTTCCATAAGTTATTGCCTCAGTCTTTAGAGGTTAATCACTGTCATGACTGACTCTCAATCATAATTAGAACATCTTTTATCTTAAGTCCTAATTGCCCTGAATAATTTTGACCATTACTGGTTCGATCCATACTTTCTCGTGGTTTAACACGTGCCCCACTTGGCAACATTATAATTACGTCATATTTCATTTATCAACATTTCTATTCTTGAAAATTTTGAATATTACCTTTCTCCTTGTAAAACCTCTAAGGTTATCCTTCAATCGTTCCTCCTGTATTCCCTAGATACAGGGCATATTAAAATACCATTTACTATTACTAGAACCATTGTCTATATACTTCTGAAAAATTTCTCCACTGATTCTTAAAGGTTGTTGTTACATTAACCCTTTCCAAATCATACTGTCAAAACTCATACTATCCCTATTAAGGGTGAAATGCCAACCTTTATGCATTCCCCTAGGATTCATTATAAGTTATCGAAGTTATATCCTTAATCCTATCTTTAAAAGGTACTTGTATCCTTCCTTGGACAAATCAAGTCATATATCCTTGATAGATTATCTTATTCATCATTCCCACCTCGATAGTCTATACCTAACTTCATAATAGCATCCTTATTCAAATTGAGGTCAATCCATATGGCCTCCAAAAGATAACAAGGGTCATCCGCTTTTCTTTCCTGATTTGGTAATGATAACATGGATGTTCTGGAAGATATTGGTCGTGTTCAACGTGAACTTCTTCTTAATAATTCCTTATTTACTTTTGTTGTTTATCTCAACAGTCACCTCAATATTGGGATATCTCTCATACCTGGCGTCTCCCTTTCTGAGTATCGAGCCACCGGTCTTACATTTCACATTATTGAAGGTCACTTCCTTCATCCAATTTTCCTACTTTCTTACTTTCTTGTCTCCTTAGTCTATCCGCGTCTTATTATTTATCCTTCGAACTATCTAAAGGTTTCCTTGAATCCTCCCAACTTAAAGGGGATAAAATATATGTATCTCTTATGCCTTCAACCATCAATTTTAACTCATGGTAAATCACCCTCATCCTGACGATTACATACTTTTCTATTTCTATTGCTACGAGTCTTTAGGGTTTCCTCATACCCATCTTCCTTATCATTCCTCCAACTCTATTGCCTTTATATTCTTTTCCACTTCAGTTTCTATTTATTTTCGTTTCCATTACAACCATTACATGAACCAACACTACATAAGCATTGATTTTAACCATCCCGTCATTCTGGATTCGTGTCCTCAGAACGAATCTTGACAACTTTTACATCTTAGATTCATAATTCATCATACTCGTCTGCCTTTGTTCTGGCTCTAAAGCTTTTACACTATCTCCTTATCTTTGGGAATTACTTTCCCGAAAACAATTGACTGAACTTAAATCAGTTTATTCTAACCTCTGGCTCCGTGCCTTTCTTGGTCTTTCACCAGCGGGTGGTCTCTCTCTTAGGAGGGTAAGTGACAAAAACAGTCTTTTGTGGTTCATCAATCATTTTAAATCTCAAATGATTCCTATATTTCCTTTAGCCAGGCTCTTGCCTCGGCTGGGTCAGCCTGTTCCTTGGAACTCTGAGAGCTTAGCGATTTAAAGGTCATGAAAGAATTTCACACCACGTTGTTTCCTCAAGGTGGTGGTTGAGAATAAAATATAAGTTCTGTTTAGACAGGTTCATGAATTTCCGTATAGGAGTACCATCTCGGGTCTCCTTATCTCGCTCGACTTTTGCTTTCTTAGTCTAAATATCTCTTCCTACTCCCCATAATTGGAGTCATCTTTAATTTAAAATCTTCATTTTCCACTTTATTATATTCCGGGTTCTTTATATCTTAATTGCGACCTCCCTGATTATCACGTTCAAGGTTTGCCCTTAATCTTATTCCTTGTGGGGGCATATTACTTGGAAAATTTTGAGAATCTCCGGATATTTGTCTTACTTACTTTGCTTAAGTCTTCCCCTCGTTTAGTCCTTGCACGATTGCAAATTATGAATTCTTAAGTTCGATAAACTTCATGACACTCTCTTAAGTGTTAATAGAGCAATTAACAATGTGATTTATCACAAACAAACTGATCTGAACTGAAATTAACGAATATATACATAACCATTTGTTCGAGGGTACAACAACTGAACATATTAAAGAGGATTACATCATATGAACTTATCGCTCCTATCCCAAAAATACTACCATTGATAGTCATCTCGTCATTAAAACTAATCATTCATAACTTAGGCTAATCCTCCAAAAGCGGTGCTACATGAAACCCTTGTTTGATTGCTCTGGCTCTGCACACTACCATGGATTAAGAGATGCGAGCACGCACGACATCCCTAACCTGCTCCATCACAGAGGTGATGAGGTCTAAGATAGTCGCAAGTAGAGCTGGATCAACCTGACCCTCAAGTGGCCTCTAGCTGTAACACGAGTGGTAGCCTCAATCCTTTCCATGCTATACGGTAATCCTGCCGAAAGTATCCCACCCTCAATCCTTGGTGCAGTAAGTCGATCCAACAGATCACTCCTAACATTCCGGGCCTCTGACAGGCCACCCAAAGTCATATGATAATCAGCGATAAGAGAAGCCTGAGTGGTAGCATCTAGCAGTCCATGGGGTGCAGGTGGTGCAGACCCAGGAGATCCAAATGGATAACCAAGCACGGTATCAGGTGACAATGGTTCAGGGGATAAAGGTGGCATTTCCTCAGTATGTGCTGGGCTCTGTACAGGGGAGGGAACAGGAATTGGTGGAACCTCATGGGTGTCTACAGGAGCCTCTGGAAGAGGGTCTGATACTGGTATAATTGGGGTCGTGGAAGGCCCCACTCCTTCTGCCCTCATTAACCTTTGGGCCCTTGGTAACTCTTCATCCTCTAGTGCCACCCTCACGGCCATTCTTGCTCTGGTAGTCGCCCTGACTACGGTCATCTGTTCCTCAACGATCCTTTCTTCATTCTCATCAGGATCCTCCATGAGATCCTCCTCAGCCACAATCCTTTCCGAAATAACATCCTCAACCGCAACATTCTCTATCTGAACCTCATCCGGTCCCTCATTAGGGTACTCCATCGGATTCACAATTTGATCTCCAACTTGTAATAAAACATCCTCATGCTGATGCTCCTGAACCTCAAGGTTTGGTGCCCCGCTGCCCTATACGAGAACAAACTATGTTACTATCACGATACTTATAAGGGTTCTCGTAAGGGTTTTAACTGTCAGTGCTACGTTAGGTAGCCCGACTATGAACTTGGCAAGAGTTCTTATTATCTTAGTGAACTTATTATCTTAACGTCACATCATCTCTGAGGTTTATAACGCTTAGCTCTGATACCATTTCTGTAACACCCCCGAATCCGGGGTCGGGGATCCGGGTTGTCACAAGTTCCATTTCCCTTAATAACACCCAATCTTAATAATTACTCAACTACTCTGTACTGTGACCCCACAATAAACACACACACCACACGTTATAGTCTCAGAGATGAACATCCAAAAATAACCACAAGTCATTTTATTCCACAATTATCTGCCAATACACTTAAAAGGTTTTCTGAATAAATTTACATTTCTTTGCCATTATTACAATTCATAAATATATATAAATCTGGTACATTAGAAGTTGAAAGCCTAGCCTATTGGTAGCTCCTACCTCAGCTACGGCGGCATCAATGCTTCTAGAAAACTGCGGAACGTCTCCTAATCGCTTGCGAATCGGGAGCTTGGTCCTGTTCATCCTTTCTATCTGTTGTTGTGTGATGAAAGAAGAAAGCAAGGGTGAGCAGCAAGCCCACCAAAATAATATGTATAATGATTAATAGTATATGAGCCTTCTCTTAGTACTCATGAAAGTCTTGGTCAAAAGAAATGAACCAAGTTGATATCTTAATGCGATGAAGTCGCAAAATATTCAGTATATATATATATACATATATACTTTTCAAAATATTGGAAGTCCTCTTCCATGCATAATATACACAAAGTCCCAGTGTATAACTGTATAAAAAAAAATATCGTTGCAAGGTGATCTCATATATCTAACCTTGTCTCAACGTTTTTCTGAAAATATTTGTCATTCATAAGACACTTATTAATTAGATATAAGTTTAAAAGATGAAGTTACAAGATACCCCAATATACTTATATCTTTCCCAAATACTACTTGAACTACCACCGTTCAAGTTATAATTAGCTTCAAAAGTTCATCACATAGATGAGACTATAAGACAAGATTTGAATAGATTAAATCTTTAAAATATTATCAAAATAAAATGAAGTTACGAGATACTTCATTTGATGTAAACATCATTTTGAAAACTTGACCCTGCCAACACTCAACAATCGCCCAACCGTAGCCTTTCTATCGAAGTGCTCTGGGTAGTGTTGCAGAAATTATCCAATTGGATGATTAACTCATTACGGGAGTTTGCCGCGCCAGGAAGACCACTTACGATGATCAGTCGTAGTAGTACAACCCCACCATTTTCTACATGTAGAGGAGAACCTGTCGGATTTACTTGTCAACCGAACACTGAACTCATAAGGAATGGACCGCCTTAGCGGAACTTCCAGGCCATTTGGGCCAATATAATAAGGCTGGGCCGGCGCTACTCGGCCACTTACGCCACTCCTAGTTCAGATGAAATCCATGACTCTGAAACGTAAAGCTCTTCCCCACTTCCCCCAAGTAGAAACTTGTTGATACGGCTCCACCAAGAAGTCGTATCTATTTGGAAAGGAGAACTCACCGATATTTCCCAGGCGATGCCTGTTAATGGATTAACTTGTTCCAAGAATTTTACTTCCCGAGTGTTGGGTAAGTAATCAATTCATTTATCAAAACAGCAACCTTGTTGCGAATATAAAACACACCACAGAGCCAGATCCCTCAGGTTTAGAGCGAGTATTTAAATCCCCTTCGAAAGGAGGATCTTAAATATAAAAAAAATGAGTTTTGGGATCCGCTCTAACTTTTAAAAATCATTTTGAAGACTCGCAAAACATTTTTAAGAATGTTTGGAGTGAAACTGATTTAATGAGGTAAATCAGTCCCCAGAATATTTAGAAAATGTCTGAATATTATTATTTAAATAATATTCCCATAAAGAATAATCTTTATAAAATAATTGAAGTAGAAGTATTAAAACTTATACTTGAAATGAGTATTAAATAACCAAAGATATACTTATATGAAAGTACTATCTTTATTTGAATAATCGAAAATAAGTTTGATTATTAACACCTTATTCTTTAATAAAATAAAGAATATATCTCAGCAAATAATCGGAGTCATAGATCCTCAAATGAATATTCAAAAATATTCATTAAATAATATAAATTGAGTCATAATCCCTCGAATGAATATTCAAATAATATTCAGATAATAAAATAAAAGGAGTCATAAGTCCTCGAATGAATATTCGAAATAATATTCAATAATAAAATAAAGTTAAAGTTATCGAATAAACCTTATTCGATTAATAGTTTTGAAAACTATGACCATATATATATATAAGTATATATATATATAAGTATATATATATATATATATATTTATATCCATATATACAAAATCTACTCGGGATCCTCGACTCCCGGTTTTAGAAAATATTTTCACATTTGGGTCCCTATACTAAGGGTATATGCAAATTACCTCTATCCTCTAGCATAGGTATTATCAACTGAATCAACAATTATATATGGAAAGAATACGAAACAGGCATGCATATATATATATACCATAGCAGCATGCTTCAATATATTGCAACATTTGCTAATTAACCAACATGCATCTATCGCAAGATAATGCAAATACCTATATACATCACAACAACAGTTATAACTGGTAGAAAACTTGCCTGAGCGACTTGGGGTTACGAATGGCTCGGGACGAGTCTGGTAACCTATAAACAACAAGTAAGTTGGAATTAAACCAAAGTCACTTGTACATCTATACTTTAACTAACTTAGACTCTAACTCTTGTTTTGCGCTTACTGATTTTCTTAAGTCACCCGAGTACCCTCGGCTCCACCATTTTTTGTAATTTAACCTTTACGAGTTCTAAGGAGATTCCTTCGCGAGTGTCTTACCAATTGCCTAACACACTTACCATAAATGTTTCATGCATTAATTAACCCTTTTTGGTCTTTAACCTATGTTTCAAAGTAAGGCGAGGGGAAAAGTTTCGTTTGCGAAACGCCGTTACTTGAAACGGTCGTTTCTCCTAAACCGTGCATCGGAATCGAACGAACTACATATCAAAACGAAGCTCGTAACATGAGCTATCTAAACATGGAAATGGTCAAAATCTAGCAGGGGATTCTCGGGTCCTAATGTTATGCACAAAAACAGTCTAAAGAAAATCGGACGTTACGACGGCTATGTTTACGCGATTTCCCAATTTTAAACCATTCAAAACCAACCCAATTCAACCTCAAATCCAACATACAACCAACATCCATCCTTATCACATCATAACAACCCCAACCAATTCACTTTTAACATTCATACTTATGCCTAAGCTTAACTTTAATCATACTTAAGTTCTTTTAATCAAAACCACAACATTTACCATTCCATTTCACTACCATTTCAAATCCCAAACTCCAATCACAAACATCAAGCTACAATATCACCCTACTAATCAAAATCATCTTATAATACATAGGAATCTAGGGTTTGGAGATGATATACCTTCCTTGAAGTGGTGGGAGGAGCTAGGAAGCCTGAAGAAGCTTTGAGAAGTCTTAAGAATGCTTGGATCTTCAAGGAAAACAAGAAAAATTTCAAGTTAAAAACTTGAAAACACTATTCATTGTCTTCTTCTTTGATTAAATGAAGAAGATTGAGAAGGAATTAATGGCTTAAACTCATGATATAGTCCTAACTAAGCATAAAGATGATTAGGGAATTATCTTACCAATTTAGGAAGCTTGGATCTTTGATTTTGAAATTCTTGCCCTTTAAAAAGCTAAAAAGCCGAGAGCAAAGATGAACAATGGCTTGGTTCTTTTTGATTTTTGATGAAGAATGATTTTTCTTGGCTTGGTTGATTTGTTTTTGTGTTTGATTTAGTCAATTACCTTGTTGCCCTTGAATTTGTGTGGTTCTCATTCGACCACACCTCCTTCCTTCCCATGTCATGCTTGTGTCATCCTCATGATGTCATCCTCCCCTCCTTGTCCCCTTCTCATTGGTTGGGTGACATCATCCTCTCTAATCCCTTTGATTAACTTCCTAATTGTTTGCCTAATGACCGCTGATCTGTTATAAGGTTCGCTTAACTTTCGTTTTCGTTTATCGTTTGAAGGATCATACCCGGGATCTCATTACTTAGGTTCCCTTAACCTTTCTCAATACATTATATTCCTTTTTATGATCCTCTATTATAATCCTTTAATTTAAATCCTTTTATCCTGTTACCTTATACTCAATTCTTTCCGTATCTATTAGATTTCCGGGAAAAATCAAAGTGTTCGGATTTGGATTCTGACGATCTTTACATACACTTATATCCCATATAAAGTACTAATAAAATCTCAGAATATCCATATCAGAACCCCTACATAGTGTGGCATGAAAAGTTTTCTCATTCAGCTAAAACACTATTCACAAGGGTTACAAAAAGTTCAAAATTTTGGGGGTTATTACATTCACTCTAGAACTTCTCATTAAAAAGGGTCTCAAAATCAGCCCAAGTCATCTGTGTAACATCACGTGTAAGCTTAACAACATCCCACCAAATCTTAGCATCTTTCTTTAACGTATGCACGGTACAAGACACCTTCTCCCTATCATTTAATTACATAAACTCAAAGATATCTTCTAGGGAACTCTTCCAATCTAGTGCTTCTAATGGATCACTGCTACCCTCAAAAGTAGGTGGGGGTTGTTTTCTAAATCTCTCATATAAAGGTTCCATATGTTGTAGGGGAGGTGGTGGAGGAGGTGAGATAACTTCAGCATTACTTCCTTGTCATAACTTTTGAGCTAGTTTCTCTATCTGCTCACCTTGTCTGCGAATAATTTCTTGTAATTCAGCTAATTCCCTAACATGCCTTTCTCGGGTGGGACTATCACCAGCCTCAGATGTTTATCTTTCAGCCATCTCTTTCTACTCAAGAAACCATACAATTTAATTATTCACCTATACTGAGTAGCGTATCAGCATATAGGCAATTGAATTAACATATAACTAATAAATGTAAACACTTACTATGAGTGAAGCATTTTCTTCCTTGATGTGTACATATGGCCGGTCTATAGAACCACTTTAAACCTGGGATCTGATACCAAACTTGTAACACCCAACCCGAATTACTTAACAAAAGAAAATATACTACAATAACATTTTGATTTCATCATATAAGCTTCAACATTTTTTTACTCTAACAAAACCATATTACATACATATAAAATCTACTTTTATTCTTTAATACAAACCATACATAAAAACGTACTATAAAATGTGTCATTACTAGGTAATATATAGCAAAACATATAGATAGGCCATTCCCAGGTCAAAGTAGCCATATTTACATCATCCAGGCAAGGTTCTGCTTCAGCTCGGTCCCACTTCTACTTATTTTTATCTTTACCCTTGCCTGCAACACAAGAAAACTATGAGCTACTTCACTTAGTAAGTAAAGTAACTAAAGATAAATAACACACATAAGTAACTCATTATGTATAAATCCATTTCATCTTATTTTTATTATTTATGAATCACGAGACATTTAATTAGGACACCATGTTCAATACATTTTCCTGCAGGGCTTTCTCACAACATAATATCCCATGGAAAACCTCCTCTGGCGCCATTGCCAACAGAGTGGCTCATTGTATACCTTATTCCATTGCTACCCCGTTGAGCTCAAGACCTAAGGAGGCCTTGCTCTACGGCATCTGATCATATAGATCTTAGATCACATAGATCTTAATCACATGGAGGAGGCAAGATCAATTCATATTCGATAACCGAACCTGGCCTGCCCGTAATGGACTACCCTTACTAGCCTACATGTAACGTCTGAGAAATATTATGTAATTATTTTATTCAATAAATAATTATTATGTGGTTATTATGTGAATTTTGGTGAATTATTTGATGATTGATATTAATATTTGGATGTTTATTTCTGATAAAAATTTAGATATTTTAATTTTTAATTATCCAGAATTAAATGTATATAATTTTGGTATTTTTCTGGTAATTTTTTGGATTATTGTATGATTTTATAAGGATTTAAAAAATTAATAATGATTATTTTTACATAATTATAAAATTACTTTTTAGAATTAGAAATCGTTCCACTTCAATCATTTTTACGTTTTTACAACCCAAAACTCTTTTCTAACCTAATCTGATAATTCTGAACACTTTTCATGTTTTGACTTTTTCGATCCGGGGTTCGGTTTGACCTGTACGAGTCCCGACGTGAGATTTTCGATACGCAAAATATTATATATATTGATAAGAATCCATATTCTCAAAAGATGAGACATTTATACCTTATTTTTTGTGTAAAGTATTTTATAGGAAGCTCTGTTTTGATAATTATCCAATTCTGGTATTAAAATCGTATCGTCTTTTTAGTTACTTAGCGGCTAAGTAACCTATTTTTGGATCCAATATGTAAATGTAATTATTGAATTATTAAATACATAAAATATGTGATGGTTCTGTCAGCTATGTGTTGTTGTAGTATTAATTATTTATGATTGTTGGATGTGGAGATTAATTTTGTAATTAATTATCGAGCTTTATGAACTGAATTCATTTTTAAAGTAATTTTATTGAATAATTATTTTTAGAAATGCTAAAAATATTTCTAAAATTATTTTTTTTGTTTTGTAATTTCATTTATTATTTTTATGAGTTTATAAAATTTAGAAATTAATATTTTATTAATTATTTATCTTCAATTAATTTTCTGATTTCATTTCATTGTAAAATCCGTATTTAATTCCAAAATGCTTCAAAAATTGTGAAAATTATATTTTATTAAGTTTGGAATATTTTAAGAATTTTAAAATTTATTCGGAGATTTTCTGGCTTTTATTTCCCCGTATGTGTATTCGTTAAATTGTAAAATACGGGTCCGATGCGCGTTATAAAAATGATTTAGAAATATTGCAAGTGTGATTTTACTAATTCCTAATTATTTTGGGATTTTTAAAGGAATTATTTTCGTAAATTTCAAATTATTTTACCCATTAAGTATTCGGTCCATTCTTAAATTACGATACAAATAGGGATAATCACGGGAGTAAAGTAAAAATAAAGAAAACCAAAAAAAAGAAGAAAAAAAAAATTTATAAACCAAAACCCCCACCACCCTGTTTGTCACGCCGCCTATCTCCTTCTCTGGTAATCTCTCGAAGTTGCTCGATTTCTCTCCTCCTCCCTTTCGTTTTTTTCAATCTCTCTAATCTCTCGGAACTCCCTTTTCCTTTTCGATTTCTTCCTTTCTTTACTCTCCCTTTTCTCTTTCTTTTCCCCTGCCTTGTCTCTGTTTTTCGGTGAGTTATTCCGGCTGCCGTGTTTGCTTCTGTTAATTGTTTCGTTCCTATGCTTGTTGATATATATACATATACTTTCATGTGTATATAAATCAGTGAAGTGGGGAGGGACTTGTGATGTGCTGTTTGTGTCTCTTCCCGGATGCCGCCGTTTTCCTTTCCGGCGAGGCGACCGGGGTTGTGTGGGTATGTAATTTGTATGTGTGTGTGTGTTATATGTGTGCGTGGGTGTTTTACCTGTGTGCGTGGTGTGCGTGTGTCTGTGTGCAGCGGCGCGTGGCCGTGTTTGTTGGCTGCGGTTCCTGTGTTTTCTATTGTGGCTTATTGCAGTTCTTATTGTTGGGCCTGTTGGGCCGTGGTTTGATTCCTGATCTCTTTTATCTCTGCAGGGACTTTTGTTGATTGATTCGTGAAATAAAAGAATACTTTGTGCAGAAAAATAAATTTCGTAATCGGTGAAATTTATGTTGGAAACCCGAAATTAATCGGGTACCCGTAAATTTTATCGCCGTCGGCGAGCCGACGGTGGACAATGATGATTAATTCTGAGTCCTAAATTATAATCAAATAAAAAATTAGTTGATAAAATGAACTGTGAAATGAAAAAATTCGAATAAAAACATAAAAACACGGATGATAATAATAATTAATAATTGAGTTGTACTGGTGTTTGGAATTGTAAATTGGATTGGATTGAATTGTTGTTGTGATTTGACGTCGAATTGTTTCGACAGGTAGGCCAATAACCAAAGGAGACGCTGCCCGATTTTCGGGAAATTAATTCCGAAATTACGGGAACGTAACCTATAATTATTGGAAATGTCGAATAACCATATATAGTTATATTATATAAACTTAAGTGCGATTGAGACAAAATAATTTATAAATAATCGATTGCCTTTTTTTCAAAACGACGAATATATGTATTTTCCGAAAATAAATACCGAACCGAGTTTCGAAGATGTGAACCATAATTACTATATGTATTTCAATAATAAATATAAATATGAATTCGGTTATAAAATCGTATGGGTAGAATAGGATATCGATTTGATGTTAAGCTTAAGCGGTTATCTGAATTAGGGTATTTCAACCCTGTAGGTCCTAGTCGGAAGACCCGAGACGTGACGTTGGACTAGGAATGATCTAATGATTAGTTATTAGACTCAACAAGATTCCAATCGAAGGACACGAAGGATAGGGTTGTATCCAGAATAGGATAGTGATTTGAGGATGAAGCCATACGCTCAAGCCGATAATAATGGTTAAAGCCTATCGAGGCAAGTATTCCCAAACTTTCTTTTAAATACTGCAAGTATTCCTGATTTTTCTTTTAAAATACTGCACATATTTATTCGTTCATATTCTAAGTTCAGAATAGTTAACTGTTTTATATTTCACTGCAATTACTCTGATTATGCATGTTCTTTTATTCTTGTTACTATAATTCGATTGCTCTCTTGAGCAAATACCCATTCTTTCGGGTTATTTGCGAACCCTGAATTGGGATGTTTTGAATTCAAAATGATTTGACATCAAAACACTCTACGGGCTGGATAGTGATATTTTGGGGATTGAGTTTTACTTAATCCTGAGGACCGGGTTATGACTGGTGCCTCGAGATGGGCCGTAGTGCCTGGGGACCCGACTGGATCTATATATGAGATATAGATCTGCACTGTATCCTGACTGATCAGCAGGATATAGATGCGAACTAGTGTCCAGTCTAATTTGTTGTTGATCGCCATTAACGACATTCTCTCTCGAAAGGTTTTATGATTCCAAAAACCGGACAAAACCCTGATTCAGGAGATGAATCTGGGAATCGCTTGTCGCTTTTAGATTTATAATCGAAGGCTGGTGACGACCAACATTTATTCGCTCACTCACTCAAATAAATAGAATTGTTTAAAATTTCTTTAAGATTTTGTCCGGAAGTTTTCTTTTGGTATTAATGCTTGAAAATCAAATTATATACTTGCTGGGCATTTTTGGCTCACTCTTGCTTTGTAAATTCTTATTTCTGCCAGAAACATATAAGGATAAAAGTGAATAGCTTTGATAGACAACAGAAGTTAGAGAAATCTCCGCTGCGAGAGGTTGAAGAAGTTAGAGGAATATGACAAGAACGTTAGGACAAAGGTATTCTCATTTGTATTTTAGTTGTTGTAAGTTGTAGAAGATTAGATTCTTGTTTCATACCGTAACCTGTAAACGATCCGGATTCAAGGGGTTAATTGAATATTCTTTTATTCTATGAAAATATTGTTTAGTGACACCAAATCTTGACCCTGGATTTGGGTTGTTACAAGTTGGCATCAGAGCTGCAGGTTATTGGTCACTGAAATAAGAATAGGTGAGAGTAAGATAGGAATGATAGGTCGTACATGATAGGAAAGACCCTAGGCATACTCAGGTTAAGTTGAGTTGAGTGCGAATTAGGGTTATCAGATCTGGTACGGAATGGGTAAGCCATGATTGTTGAGGGAAGTGTAAGGAGAATATCGCAACACTGTAGGTATAGTGAGTTCTTAGATCTTACCATAATGAGGAATCGATGGATCGACAGAGACTGGGTATGTTACCCTACTTTTCATGTGGTTTTGAAGAATATGCGATCGATTCTTGTGAAAATTTGTGTAAGAAAAGCTACGGTTTAACTTTGAATTAAGTAGTAGAACGAGCTTCACGCCGGAGGCAACCAGTTGATGGAAGCTGATGAAGAACCAACATTGCACATTTCGAAGGCATCATCGTTGCAAGAAGATTCTTATCACATACCAGGCGCTGCGCGAGGAATGATATCTACCTTCCTAGATATAGGTAAGATTAGCAAGAAGATGCGACCCTATCTACAGACAGAACATCGAATCGCATGCGTGGTTGTAAGCATAATGTTAAGGACGACGACGAGAATATGAAAGACAATGGCAGGCGTTAGCATTGGGTTCGAGTTAGGAATAAAATGATCTACAACGGTAAATGAAGTTTCGTCAATCAATAAGTGCGAGCAGAATCCAAGGAAAAGTGTAAGAGGTACCAAAGTGGAGAGACCCTAATATGAGCAGTCTTTTAATTAGACATTTTATTGGTAAATCAGGAAAATAACAAGTAACTTATATAGTAATGACGACCAAATATTTGATTTCTAAAACTTTAAAATGAGATTTTGAAAAAGATTTTCTTAATTAGCTTTCAGAGGATTTTTGGCATGAAATAAGCTTCACAATTTGGTTGTCGAATTACTACTTAAGTTCTTGTTATTATAAACAGAAAATGACCCAAAAAGAAGAATGGTTATAGACCCAGTGTTGTTAATTCGAAGGACCAAGTAGACCACTAGTAAGAAGAAAGTTTAAATTTCTCCGTGAAAGACGAACATAAATTCTGTTTAATAATATCAATAATTGAATCAACATGTTAAAAATATTATTTACCCAATTTATAAAATTATTAAAATTTAACAAAATTTGTTATTCGGGCGGTTAGAGGGTGATTGATGAAAATGAAAGAACCTTCTAGATGGTTGGAGAAGAATCGTATTTCTATCGACGAAATTGAGGCATTGCGTGATCGATGGTTATTCTATGCGACATAGATGAGATCTGAAGCAATGATTATAAATTTCGGAAGGACGCGATTAAGATAAAATTATTGAAGCATTTGATGCGAAGGCATTTCTAGGCAGCATTTCGAAGCAATGATGTGACTTGAATCGTGAACCTGTATTCGCACGATCCTGAAGGCAGATGTAGGCGAAGCATGGAAGGTGATCAACACTGATATTCTTTTTTCTAATATGATAGTATATGTTTGTCTTGATTTTTGAATACGTATGAGCTTCTTCTGTGGATAAATCATATGAGGCGAAAATGAAAGAAAATTTAGGGTATTCCTTCAGAATCGTTTCTTTTCTCAAATTCTTGATTCCTGATTGAGACACCAGTGTTGTGATATACGCTTTGTCGAAGTGACGAAGAGTCGGGTGGGACGCCACCTAATCATGTGCTTTATGCCATATAGTATGAAAGACTGGCCATCTTGCATACAAATATGGTTGTCTCATTCACCTCTAAATCTTTACTTATTCTTTTTCTTCAATTTATTGATTTACAAATTCTTCCAACTATTTATTGTATTGTTATTTCTTATTCAGTCTTCAATCAAAATCTTATCCACACACTCTCCTCTTACATCGAGTCTGTTCTCTGATGATTACAAAAGAAATAGAATAGTCCCATACGATAGGAAGAAATACGTGTCGAAGGAAGATATGATTGCAAATCAATAAATGGTAGACATTTGCGAGCAAGGAAAAATGGATACACCGAAAAATGTTGACATGGCGAAGATATCAAGTCAACCAGTTGTTCTTGCTACCGGGATCTCATCAGTATGGTAGATTACGTTAACACGATGCACTTCAAATCAGAAGATTTCGACAAGAAATAAATCGTTAGTGAATCGTAACGAATAAATTAGTTATAAAATAAGGAAGTAAAGTTGTGTGCGTCAGACAAAGCAAGCGCGTGTCGAAACGATAATTGAAGATCAAGGGAATTCTGAACAATGACTCAGACAGGCAGTTAATACGTGAAGCATCCCTTCATCGCAGGAAGATATCTATCGCGACGATTCAAGATAGGAGAAATTTTAATTGTAACCGAATTTTGGACGTCTTCTTTAAGGAATCGTGAAGTTCCCTAACTTGAGAAGATAAGTTATGGTGAATTTAATACCCGTAACCGGACTAATGTCGAAAACTCGATAGATAAGTGGAGATGAAGGAATGGCAATTCGACTGCGAAATCTTTTAAGAAATAATGATCAGGCAATTGAGTTCTTTTTTTTATTTTTGCTTTCCCTTCTTGATCCGTTAAGAACGGAATAGTGTTCGTGCCCAAAGGTGAGTGGTGACTTCGACTAGATGAATTGTAGCGATGGAATGATTAAGTTAGAATTCATTGGCTAACTGTCCACTAGATGATGATGACAATCAAGACCCTGCATGGTTATTAAAAGATAAATAGGCTCACTAATAAAATTGAGTGTGTATCGTCAAAGAAGGAGGATTAGTGTGGTTCATCGAATGATGCAGCATAATTCTTAAAAGTAACAGTACAAAATTAGTAATGACAAGAAATAAGTAATGATAAGAAATAAGTTAAAAATACTCACAAAATGAAATTTTTGAGAGACAACGAGATAAATTTTAAGTGCACTAATAATATTTTGTAATTTTGTGAAAGAACTGAGAAATTTATGATTATAGTCATCATTGTTGGTGTAAAAAAAATTGATTACTGATCAAAATGATAAAAATGTGAATTGTGGAAAAATTGATGATTTTGGTTGATGGAAGTGGGTGGATATGATTGTGGATGATTTGATTGATTGATGGTGTCGGCTTAAATCCGATTGGTAGTCAATGATATAGGGAAAGTGCTGCCCAAATTTTCAGAAATTATCCTACATTTAAGGATAAAAAAGTATATTAACGTTCTCGTCAGTACTCTAAATGATTGTGATCTCGGTTCTTGAGAAAGTTGTTATGACCAAACTGACTTTATATAATTGGTCTTTGATTCCAGTTAGCTAGTCAGCACTTGGTTTAAGTGATCAGTTTAAGGAGTTAATTAACCAACTTTACCAACTAATGGTTAGTTAAATGGAGATCGATTCCAATTAGATTGAGTCAAGCTCTAACATGATTTTCAGATCCGAAATCAAAGCGATTAGAAATTTGGAGGAAGTAATGACATTAACAGAAATTGGAAATTGAATAAAAGTAGCGTGATGTTACTGCAAACATGTGCAAGGTTTTATCCAGAAGAGTACGCCCTTTTCAATAAATAAGAGGAACGGAAAGTTATTAGTGCAGGCCAATGAGAAGAATATTTCTAAGAACTGAAGGTGTAAGACAAAACGAAGAGACGTTATTGAAAGGCATATGTCATAGCCTATTCGTTTATTCGAGGATTTAACTCAACTCAAATAAGAATGTAATAAGTAAATAGTGGATCTATCATCAGAGAGATCTCACAAAGTAACATCTGTCAAAGGATAAAGAAACATTGTTCATCTGCAGACTTGAAGATTCACTGGAAGAAGTTCAAGAATTTGATCATGCCTCAGTGATATAAATCAAGATCGTGGATTTAATCAAGTGACAGAGATCTCGTCAGGGTATCATTTTAATTACAAGGATTTAATCAGAGTATCAAAGTCAAGACATGAAGAAACGTCACAGAAGTTAGTCACTCATGAACCAGACAGTACATCGAGTGTCAGCATTGAAGTGGCGGAATTGATTCATAAGTCTCAGTGATTTTCAGAAGATTGTCAGAAGAATGGATGCTGCTCAGGGTTAGTATTAATTCTCTATTAATTAATTAAGTCATATAATTTAATTAAGAAAATAAATTATATCTGCAAAGATTAATTTATTGATTAATTGAATTAAATTGATTAATTAATTTAGAATTAATATTGAGGATTTACAAGATTTTAATTGGTTTAAAATCTGCTTAAATTCAAAACAAGACAATTCATTTGAACTAGTATGACAATCGGTATGACAATTGATAGTCATACCGAAAGTCATGCCAATACATTTAATTGTCTTATTAGAATTTCTGTTTAGATTAAAATCTGTTATTAATTCAGCAAGACAATTTATTTGAACTAATATGACAATCGGTATGACAATCAATAGTCATACCGAAAGTCTTGCTAGTTCATTTTGATTGTCTTGCTAGTTGTAAATATTGTCATACCGAAAGTCTTGCTGGCCAAAGAGATTGTCATGCCAGTACATTTTTCAGTTCGGTGTTTGATAAAAGCAGCAGAAGACTTTTGTTGATCAACACTTACAGAATCCAATCAAACAGAACACACAAGAGAAAAAGGAGCAGAAAACAAAAGCATAACATTTTATTTTTCATCTGCTTTTCTTCAAGATTAAATTTCTAGATTGTAAAGTTAAATCCAATCAACTAGAAATATTTATCTTGTTCTTGTGTATCAATCTAGCGGATTAAAATCCCTAGAACTTAATCTCAAATCGCATTTAGCATTTGATCTTTTAATTACAAAAATAGAAAAAGTTCATGTCGAATTTATTCTAGATTTGTAATAATTGATTTGAGATTAATCCCTTGTAACCGATACCGTAGTTGTAACACCTTTCAAGTTTAATAAAAGTTTTATTTAACTTGAATTTTGTTTCACAATTTTATTCCGCATTTTATTCGATTAAACGGTATTGTTTGCATTCAACCCCCCTTCTACAAACAAATTGGGACCTAACAATTGGTATCAGAGCCTTCTGATTAACGTACAAATCTAGATCCTAGACTTTTGTGTTTCTTTCACTTCTTGAATTTTTTATTCACTCAAAAAAAAATTCATAATGACTACACAAAAAGTTGGAACCGTTAAAATTCCACTTTTCGATAAAGAAAATTATGTTATGTGGAAGAAGAAGATGCTACTGTTTTTACAGGTTGCTAATCCCAAATATTTGCAAGTGTTGAAGAAGGGTCCAAAAATTCCTATGGTTATTGAACCAGAGGTAATAGAAAATGATGTGGTGATCACCAAAGCGAGAACTTATGTGAAGGATCCTGAGGACTTCTCTCCTGCTGAAATAGAAGAAGCCTCCCTGGATGCTAGCCTTCAATTAATCTTAGTAGATTCCCTTAATCCCCTGATGAATAGACATGTGATGAATTGTAAAGATTCCAAACATATCTGGGAAACTATTGAGATTATTAATGAAGGCACAGAGGAAGTTAGGGAGAACAAACTAGAAATCCTAACCTCTGAGTATGAATACTTTAAATCCAATCCAGGGGAAGGAATCACTGAAGTGTTTGAGAGGTACAATGCATTGATCAACAACCTGAACATTAATGGTAAATACTATTCCATCAGGGAGGTCAACAAAAAGTTCCTTTTAACACTGCCAACTCATCTCGAACATAGAATCACTGCCATAAGAGAAGCAAGAGATCTGAGTGAGATTTCTTTGGAAAGGCTCTATGGTGTGTTAAAGACTTACGAGTTGGAGCAGATTCAGCAGAAGGAAGTTTACGGGAAAGGAAGAGTGGTCAGCACGTCTACTGCTCTAGTAGCTGATGAACAACAACCACAACCACAATATCAACAACAATCTCAACAGTCAGAAAGAATGGTATAGTCTTCCAAGGTTGAAGATAATGTGATAGTAGCAGAATTTGATTCTCCTACTACAAATCAATCAGGAGATGATTATTATTCCTTGGAAGAACTGGAGCAATTGGAGGATGAGTCAATGGCCCTGATTGTCAAGAGATTCTCAAATGTCAGATTCAAAAGGAATCCCAAGTTCAAGTACAAGTCCAACTACAACAGATTCCAGAAAGGTGGATCTTCATCCTCTAACACCAGCAGTGGTGGGTATAAAACAGGGATGGTTGATCAAAGCACCATTCGATGCTTCAACTGTAATGAGTTGGGACACTTTGCCACAGAATGCAGGAAGCCAAAACAAGCTAGGAAGAACTCTTACGATTCTAATCAGAAGAGTAAATCTGAAAGGGCTTACCTGGCAAAGGGAAGAAGCTGGGATGATACTGACAGTGAAGATGAAAAAGTTGGGAATCTTGCTCTCATGGCTAGTGATGCAAGCACCTCATCGTCAAGAAAAGAGGGCATTAAACAGGTACAACCGGTAGTGTGGATTCTTGACAGCGGATCGTCAAGACATATGACCGGAGATAGAGCCCTGCTATCAAATGTGGTTGAGAAAGCTGGCCCAGTGGTTACCTTTGGAGATAATAGCAAAGGTTTAACGGAGGGATATGGCTGTTTGCTAGCTGGAAATGTTATCATTGAAAATGTATATGTTGTGCAAGGACTTGAACACAATCTGCTTAGCATTAGTCAGTTCTGTGACAACGGCTACAATGTTTTATTCGACAAGCTGAAGTGTCAGATTCTGCACAAGAAAAGTGAAAAACCCTCCTTAATGGGAATCCGGAAAGGAAATCTGTTCGTAGCTGACATGAACTCTGGAAGCAATCTTGAAGTCAATTGTTTCTATGCAAAGGCATCGTCAGATGAGAGTTGGCTATGGCACAAGAGACTTTCTCATCTCAATTTTAAAACAATGAATTCTCTTGTCAAAAGAGAATTGGTAAGAGGTCTGCCTCAGCTGGAATTCTCTCCAGAAGGACTATGTGAGGCTTGCCAGAAAGGAAAGTCAAAGAAAGCAAGTCACAAAGGCACTGACACATCTTCCATAACTGATGTTCTGCAATTATTGCACATGGATTTATTTGGTCCAGTTAATATCCTTTCAATGTCAAAGAAGTGTTACTGTCTTGTGATAGTTGATGACTATTCCAAGTATACGTGGGTTTTATTTCTTCACTCTAAGGATGAAACACCACAAGTTGTGATTGATCATATCAAGATGATTGAGTTAGATTCTAACGTCCCTGTTAGAGCAATAAGGTCAGATAATGGGACAGAATTCAAGAATGCACTTCTCAATGGATTCTGTACAGACAAAGGGATTACCAGACAATTTTCAGCTCCTAGAACCCCTCAGCAAAATGGAGTGGTAGAAAGGAAGAATCGTACATTGATTGAAGCTGCAAGAACGATGTTAAGTGAATCAGGTCTTCCAATGTACTTTTGGGCTGAAGCTGTCAATACTGCATGTTATACTCAGAATCGAACTCTAATCAACAAAGACTTCATGAAAACTCCTTATGAGATTTTGAATGAACAGAAACCTTCTATCAAATACTTTCATGTATTTGGTGCCAGATGCTTCGTGCTCAAGGATGGAGATGATCGTCGTGGTAAGTTCGAGGCAAAGGCATATGAGGGTATTTTTGTTGGATATGGAAGAAGATCATATAGAGTGTATATCATTGATCAACACAAAGTAACTGAAAGTGTCAATGTTACATTTGATGACACTAAACTCCCTAGTATCCAAACTGAAGATCCTTCTGAGAAACTGAAGTTTGATGATACGTCAGATTCAGAATCAGAACATGGTCAAGAACCTGAGGTTGTTGCTGGTGAAGAACCTGTTAATCATGATGATACTCAAGGTAATAGTGATGGAAACTTTGGCAACAATGAAGATACCACTGCTACTGACGGAGAATCTTCAAGTCAACATGGCAACAACTCAGGGGGAGATACTGAAGGATCATCTAGTAGGACACAACATCACAATGAATTTCAAGGCGAATCATCAAGATCAAATCTTCCAAGACAGACTGTCTGGAATAAAGCTCACCCTTTTGAGTTGATTATTGGTGATCCAGATGTTGGAGTCAGAACTAGACGTGCTACTCAAAATGAGTGTCTGTTCTCAGGATTTCTTTCTGAGATGGAACCTAAGAAGATTGAAGAAGCACTAACTGATCCAGATTGGGTGATTGCTATGCAAGATGAGCTCAATCAGTTTGAAAGTCAACAAGTCTGGAAACTAGTACCTAGACCTACACACAAGAAAGCTGTTGGTACTAGGTGGGTATTCAGGAATAAACTAGATGAAGATGGTGTGGTTACGAGAAACAAGGCAAGACTGGTAGCAAAAGGGTATTCTCAAGCTGAAGGCATTGATTATGATGAAACCTATGCTCCAGTGGCTAGACTTGAGGCCATCAGGATATTTCTGGCATTCGCAGCATTCTCAAACTTTAAAGTTTATCAAATGGATGTCAAGAGCGCCTTTCTGAATGGAAAGCTGGATGAAGAGGTATATGTAGAGCAACCTCCTGGTTTTGAAGATCCAGATCATTTGCATTTTGTCTACTTTCTTTTCAAGGCAATCTATGGTCTCAAACAGTCTCCAAGAAAATGGTATGACACTCTCTCTGAATTTCTTATTGAAAATAGCTTTGTTAGAGGTGTCATAGACAAAACTCTCTTTTCTAAAAAACATAAGAATGATACTATATTAGTCCAAGTCTATGTGGATGATATAATATTTGGGTCTACTAATGATAATCTCTGTAAGAGATTTGCTAAGTTAATGCACAGCAAGTTTGAAATGAGCATGATGGGAGAGCTGAAGTTCTTCCTTGGATTACAAGTAAATCAAAGGTTAGATGGAACATTTATTTGTCAATCCAAGTATCTCAAGGAACTCCTCAAAAAGTACAATCTAGAGGACTCTGCATCAGCAAGGACTCCATCAACTACAGCTGTCAAGCTTGGACCATGTGAAAACTCCATTAAGGTAGATGTCACAAGCTACAGAGGTATGATTGGCTCGTTACTCTATCTTACTGCAAGTAGACCAGATATTATGTATGCTACATGCTTATGTGCAAGGTTCCAAGCGGATCCTAGAGATATTCATCTCATTGCTGTTAAACGAATCTTAAGATATCTTAAGGGAACACCAAATCTAGGTATTTGGTACCCTAAAGAATCTGGTTTTAACCTTGTCGGATATACAGATTTAGATTATGCAGGAAGTGTTGTTGATAGGAAAAGCACCTCAGGGAGTTGTCAATTCCTAGGTACCAGACTAGTCTCATGGTACAGCAAGAAACAATAAACAGTTTCCAACTCAACGACCGAGGCTGAATATATTGCTGCTGGAAGCTGCTGTGCTCAGATCTTGTGGATTAGGAACCAACTACGAGACTATGGCTCTGTATTGAACAAAATTCCTATTTTATGTGACAATACAAGTGCAATAGCCATCACCAACAACCCTGTGCAGCACTCGAGGACAAAGCACATTGACATCAGGTATCATTTTATTAGAGAGCACGTCATGAATGGTACTGTTGAACTATTTTTTGTTCCAACAGAAGAACAAATAGCAGATATTTTCACTAAACCACTTGAAGAATCCACATTTACCAGATTAGTTGGTAAATTGGGCATGTTGAATAGTTTTAGTGATTAATTTAGTTAATATCTGGGATCTGTTCTTGAATGAATTTACAAATGAATTTTTCATAAAAGAAAAAATTCATTTGCAAATTTATTTTATCATTTTATCATATTTCTTGCTTATTTCTATGTAATTTATATTATCTTATCTGTTTTTATTTTCCCTACTTGTTAATTTAAAATATCTCAGAATATTTTATTTTCTCTAAAAATATTTTTCTATGAATTTTATTTGCTAAAATTCAATAGAAATCTATTTTTAGAATAAAAATAATAAATTCTGATATATTGTCTTTGTTTCTGTAAATATTATAAGTCTGTATTTCAGTTTTACTAATTTGTTATATAATTTCAGTACATAGATATGTATATTTATATAAGTCTGTACATATTTGATTGTATTTCTACTAAAATGACAATCGGCAAGACAATTGAAATTGTCTTGCTGAAAGTCATTTCAGTACTTATATATATATATACTTATTTTCATGAAATCAGTTTATTTCCAGAATGACAATCGGCAAGACAATTGAAATTGTCTTGCTGAAAGTCATTTCGATATATAATTGTCATATTAGTGTTTTTCAGTATAGTTTATACTGGCAAGACAATCGGTATGACTATCAATTGTCTTGCCAGTTATAAACAATATATATATATATATATATTTTCTTTTATTTTATACTGGTATGACAATCGGTATGACTATCAGATTGTCATACCAGTTATATATACTCAGTGTTTATTTTGTTATTTCTTTTATTTCTGTTTTTTTTCTTTCCTTTCTTTTGCCTGGTATGACAATCGGTATGACAATCCAGGATTGTCATACCAGCTGTAATATAAAGGCGTACAGTTCAGTTTTCCTTCAAATCACAACAGTTTTCTTTTCTTTCAAAAATTCGAACAGTTTTCTCTCCTCTCTCTCTACTCGATCTTAATCAAACCCCAACTGCCATTGTTGATCTTAATTGCTCGAGTTTTTACTCAGCATACAAATTCATCACTTTGTGATATATACATACAAGTATATATATATACAGAGGTGCTGTTGGATTTTTGTTAAAAAATCAAAAACAAATCAAAATCAGTTTCTATTTTTTTATTTTATTTATTTATTTTGGTTATTTTTAATTTTAATTTCAATTTCTGTTTTGTGTCTTTTGGCTTTTCAAAACTGCGTTTGTGAGTTAAGAATTTTAACGAGATACATTTCTGTCTAAATTTTTCAATTATAATTAATTTAATTCGAATTATTAAATTAATTTAATTAATTCGAATTTTTTTAATATTATTCTTAAAATTCTGAAAGTGTGTGTCTTATTATTATTTTAAATGGCTCTCAATTTCCAAATTGTCGCGCATAATCAGGTTGGTTATTTTAATCCAGAAAAATGTGATGTGGAAAAATTTATGCCATGGATTAGATTTTTAAATGACCATTCGATTGTTAGCTCGGCTATTAAATCAAATGTGATTTTAAACGTCGATCTACTTAGACTGATTTGCACAACCTCTACTCTGGCCGATGATTCAAAATCTTTTTCATTCACCGTCGCAAACACACAGTATGTAGTTGATGAAACAGTCGTCAATCGTGCGTTAAATTTTCCACTAGACAATTTCTGTAATTTATCCTCTGAAAATGATATCACAAATTTTTTCCATGCTATTCACTATCAGGGGGTGATCAATTTAACCAAACTTTCTAAATCCAATTTGGTGTCTGAATGGGATATTTTCTTCGATACACTTTCCAAAGTGTTTGCCAACTGCACAAAATCCAATTTTCATAACATCACTTCCACTCTGCAGTATATTGGTCTTGCGGTTGTTTTCAATCAAAGGATCAATTTTGGCAAACTACTTTTTCCCATTCTCTTGAGACGTCTAACTTCTGCTTTACGTGATCATTCTGCAAATCGTAGGGTATCATGTTACTATGCTCGTTTTCTCATGCTTATAGCAGATCATCTTCTCTCACCTGAACACAAAGCCCTTTTTGCTAACTCTGCAGTAACCGAACCCCCTCCAGTTAGCAAAAAGATTTACACTCGCCAAGACACAACCTTCAAATTCATGCAAGTTCCAGTACTTGTATCTGCTTTCATGGCCACTTATATTCCTTTACCTATTTTTAATCTTCCCGGTCATGAACAGCAACCTCAACCTCCAGTGGTTCAAGCCACCCAGGCTCCTCCAACATCAGATGCTCTTCCATTACAGGTAGTAATTCCTCACTCTCACTCCCTTCCTACTTCTGTTGAAAGACCCCCGGTGGTTGATAGGGCTGACCATGAAGTTGTAGAATCACAGCTTCAATCCCAGGTCATAGAGCCAAACACAGAGTCACATTCTATCTCAACCTCTCCCCCACTGTCTAAAATGTTACCCAGAAGATTACTAGGAAGTAGTACATTGTTAAATATGAGTGAACCCTCAGCTCTGCCTCCTCCTAAGAAAAGAAGAACATATTCTGAGGCATCTGAAAGCCCATCCTTGTCCTCCCAACAGGACATGGACTTTGAAATGGCCAATGAACAGTTACTAGAGGCATTCTCTCAACAGGATGCATCTATTGAAATTCGCCATAGGGTCATGGCATCTTGTACTGAGTCAGGCTCTGGAGGTGATGGAGGTTCCAAAGGAAGGTCAGAAGAGGATCCCTCAACTAAGGGGGAGAAGAAAGGGAGTAGTGCCAAAGGGAAGGAAAAAGATACCTCTGCTGGAGATAAAGGAAAGGCTGATGATGTCTACTACAGTGGAGAACAGGATGACTTTGATATTTTTGACATTCCCACTGAACCAGTTCAGGAAGATAAAGATGGGTTATTTGAAGCTGAAGAGGAAAGTGATTTTGGAGAATGGGAAGAAGAAGCTCAAGTGGATCTTCTGTTTGAGAAAGAATTTCAGAAGGAGCAGTCAGAGATGAAAAGAAAAGAAGCTGAACTCAAGAAGGTCTCTCAGATCATTGACATGAGAAAAGACATTCAAAGAACAGAAACTCTTCAAAAGCAACGTCTTCATGACATTAAGGCTCAAGAAAGGAGAAGAGATGTCAGACTGAAGATTGGTGAAAAATGGGATGAAGCTAGGAGAGTACTTGATATGCCTCAGCTGAGCACTAACAATGATAGGCAGTTCTTACATCTTCTTGACAAGCTGGAAATCTCAAATCCTAACAATGACATGTACATGAATGCTATCAAGACTGAAGTCTCAAGGATCACAGCTGCTTTTGATAGATCCCTAAATGAGATGAGCATTTTTGTATATTGTCAGAGTGAAGGATCTTTCAAGGTGTCACTTCATCTATTTGAGAATCGTTCTTTGTCAGAGATTTGGGTTCTTTTAAACAAAGTCAAAAGAAGCTCAGAATTGAATGAAGTTCTTCGAGAAAGGCTTAAAGAGTTTGCCAGCAGGGCTAGTCCTCAAGTGGTCAACAATCCTCATCAGGTGAGATTCTTTAAGTCTGATTGTCTTCAAATCTGTCAGCTAGATGTACAATCTCTTAAAGACTACTCAGCTAAGCATCTGGTCTGGATGGAACATCATTTAAGAACTGCTGGATACTCATCCATGTTGAAGACTCAAGCTGCTGATTTGATTCAAGCTTATTGTGAAAAGAATATTAAAAGGTACAATCAGATCAAGAATAAGCTGAAGTCAATTGGAGTTCAACCAGTCAGACCAACAAGTTTCACTTCAGAAAAGGATCGTGTCTTTCACAAGGAATTGCTTCAAGATTTAGAAGAAGGTGAAGTCAGAAGAGAAGACAACTGAAGTCAATTAGCTCAAAACTCAATGTAATATAATTAGAGCTTTATGAATCAAGATAGTCTAATGTAGTTATATGTTCAGGCTAGAGGAACATCTATCTTGTATTCACTTGTAAATTTCATTTGGAATCTGGAAAATGTTAAATATAATCCAGAACTTTTCTGCTATTTACTTTGCATTACTGTTTATATCTTTTTCTTATTTGTTAGTTGAGTTATCCTCTAGGTATTTGTTGTTATTGTCTAACAAGCAAATAGGGGGAGATTGAAAGGCATATGTCATAGCCTATTCGTTTATTCGAGGATTTAACTCAACTCAAATAAGAATGTAATAAGTAAATAGTGGATCTATCATCAGAGAGATCTCACAAAGTAACATCTGTCAAAGGATAAAGAAACATTGTTCATCTGCAGACTTGAAGATTCACTGGAAGAAGTTCAAGAATTTGATCATGCCTCAGTGATATAAATCAAGATCGTGGATTTAATCAAGTGACAGAGATCTCGTCAGGGTATCATTTTAATTACAAGGATTTAATCAGAGTATCAAATTCAAGACATGAAGAAACGTCACGGAAGTTAGTCACTCATGAACCAGACAGTACATCGAGTGTCAGCATTGAAGTGGCGGAGTTGATTCATAAGTCTCAGTGATTTTCAGAAGATTGTCAGAAGAATGGATGTTGCTCAGGGTTAGTATTAATTCTCTATTAATTAATTAAGTCATATAATTTAATTAAGAAAATAAATTATATCTGCAAAGATTAATTTATTGATTAATTGAATTAAATTGATTAATTAATTTAGAATTAATATTGAGGATTTACAAGATTTTAATTGGTTTAAAATCTGCTTAAATTCAAAATAAGACAATTCATTTGAACTAGTATGACAATCGGTATGACAATTGATAGTCATACCGAAAGTCATGCCAATACATTTAATTGTCTTATTAGAATTTCTGTTTAGATTAAAATCTGTTATTAATTCAGCAAGACAATTTATTTGAACTAATATGACAATCGGTATGACAATCAATAGTCATACCGAAAGTCTTGCTAGTTCATTTTGATTGTCTTGCTAGTTGTAAATATTGTCATACCGAAAGTCTTGCTGGCCAAAGAGATTGTCATGCCAGTACATTTTTCAGTTCGGTGTTTGATAAAAGCAGTAGAAGACTTTTGTTGATCAACACTTACAGAATCCAATCAAACAGAACACACAAGAGAAAAAGGAGCAGAAAACAAAAGCATAACATTTTATTTTTCATCTGCTTTTCTTCAAGATTAAATTTCTAGATTGTAAAGTTAAATCCAATCAACTAGAAATATTTATCTTGTTCTTGTGTATCAATCTAGCGGATTAAAATCCCTAGAACTTAATCTCAAATCGCATTTAGCATTTGATCTTTTAATTACAAAAATAGAAAAAGTTCATGTCAAATTTATTCTAGATTTGTAATAATTGATTTGAGATTAATCCCTTGTAACCGATACCGTAGTTGTAACACCTTTCAAGTTTAATAAAAGTTTTATTTAACTTGAATTTTGTTTCACAATTTTATTCCGCATTTTATTCGATTAAACGGTATTGTTTGCATTCAACCCCCCTTCTACAAACAAATTGGGACCTAACAATTATCATTCATAATGACGTTCTAGGAAGGACTTGAAGGTATACTCATTTTGAATGACGATTGAATGAAAGTTGCTGTAAAATAGCAAAAAGCTCGCAAATTCAAGCATCTAAGGTAAGACGGAGACTGATGAAGTCCGCATGGGAACTCAAGGAAAAGAGATGTTGGCCAATGAGGTGAAGTCAAATACGCGATCCGTGATGAATTAAGCAAGGCTAAGAAAATAGCTACTGATGAGATTCGATAATTCTGTTAGTAAGAATTTAAATATTATAAATAAAAGCCTTCATTCCAGTGTGAACTCCAGAAATGACCTATCCAATAATAAACAAATTAATATTACTAAGAAAAAGAAATTTGTTATGTTTAAAAGAGATAATGAATAATGAGAATGGAGAAATAATAAAGAAAAGAAGTGGAATCAAAAAGGATGATAAAGAAATTTTATAAAATAATCCAGGAAATATGCAAGTTGGGAACGTCGGTTGTGCCAGAATTGTCAGGAGAATGTGGTGAAACGCCAATAGTTGGAGATAGGAATTCGTTCCAAGAATGCGTGTAAATAGGGAAAATTAAACAAAGGTATTAGTGGCGAATTGTTAGAGAAGAACGTTACAATGAATCTAATGTCGGAATTCTTTAAAATTAAAGTGAAGTCCCGGAGGTTCGAATGAATGATTACCAAGGTTACCTCAGGGAATGAGGTAAGAATTTCTCGTCGGTTACTGCACAGAGTCAAGCTGGTGTCAAAAGCCCTGTATCGTCTAACTAAATAGGGATGAAATAATAAATGAAGAAAAATTTCAGGAAGGTGGAATGAAAGAATAATGAAATAAAGAGTATTTTACGTTGTGCACAAAAGCGGTCATGGAAAAAGAGAATGGAGATATGAGGTTACACGTGGATTATCAGAAATTATAAGTTTGAAGATTTAGTGAACACAATGTACCAGGAGTATTGGAATAGTGTGATTGTATTTATTGATAAAATCCTCGCTAGTACAAGGACTAAGGAAGACCAAGTTGAACGCCTGAAGATATGCTTGCGAAGAGTTGGAAAATAGCAGCTGCATTCTTAGCTTCAAGGGTATGAATTCTGGTTATGATGGATTATGAGCTATGATTGTATGATTAATTCCCAACCAAGCAAGATCCATTTAAAAACTGATGTCTAGAGTAGAAAAGAAAGAATAAATGTTACTAAGATTGCTGGGAAGTGGATAAAGGAATTGGAAAAGTTAAAAATTGAAGAATAGGCTTTGATCCGTCTTCTGGGTTATGCTGATACTTACTTTGTTGTTGGATATCAAAGGTGGTATTAATACAGATGATTGATGTTGACTTCAGTATGAGACGTTGTGAGCATCAAAGTTCGTATTGATATCTAATTTCATATGACAACAAAATGAGTATTAGTACCAAGAGACCGGGTTTTGAATGAAGTTATGGTTCGTTTCGTTTCCAAATTAATATATTTCCTTTCAGATAGTAAGAGATTCTCGCTCAATGAATCTACTTGATAATGGTTGAAAAGAAATAGAAGTATGCTATAAAGTGGTGAGTTAGATGCATTTGCCGAGATTTTTGTTTTTAGTTTTTGAATAGATTAAGAAAGTTCTGAAACATCAGACGCCATGAGCTCAACATACCGGGCGCAGAAGGATAGAAAATGCAAGAGACCGATTAAAGATTCTCGAATACGATTGAAAACGATCATGGGTTAGGCTAATCGGACGGAAAGAGACATGAAAAGTAAAGTAGAATAGTCAGTGAAAATAAAAAATTTCATGAACAAGAATTATTAGAATTGGAAAGGAAAGAAGATTAGTGTGAATTAAGTTAGTCCTTTGAGACAATGAGATATATAGAACAATTGTGAATGAGTTGGTCTTGTTGTCACAGGTATAACGAGTTTATAAGACATTCATGTGTGTATGACTACAAATATTAATTTAGCTCCAAATGTATGAAACAAAGATTGAGTTAGGGGTTGCATAAGCAAGTGATAGATTTGATGACGGTAAAAGGCCATTGAGTTGTGATTAAGGTGATGAGAACTGAGAAATTATAAGAAAGATACTTGGAAAACATCATGGTATGTTCCTTAGCATGATTCTGAGGGCATAATCCTTTTAAGGGGGGAAGGATGTAACGTCTGAGAAATATTATATAAATATTTTTATCAATAAATAATTATTATGTGGTTATTATGTGAATTTTGGTGAATTATTTGATGATTGATATTAATATTTGGATGTTTATTTCTGATAAAAATTTAGACATTTTAGTTTTTAATTATCCAGAATTAAATGTAGATAATTTTGGTATTTTTTTGGTAATTTTTGGATTATTGTATGATTTTATAAGGATTTATAAAATTAATAATGATTATTTTTACATAATTATAAAATTACTTTTTAGAATCAGAAATCGATCCACTTCAATCGTTTTTGCGTTTTTACAACCCAAAACTCTTCCGAAAACTCTTTCCTAACCTAATCTGATAATTCTGAACACTTTTCATGTTTTGACTTTTTCGATCCGGTGTACGATTTGACCTGTACGAGTCCCGACGTGAGATTTTCGATACACAAAACATTATATATATATTGAAAAGAATCCATATTCTCAAAAGGCGAGACATTTATACCTTATTTTTTGTGTAAAGTATTTTATAGGAAGCTCTATTTTGATAATTATCCAATTCTGGTATTAAAATCGTATCGTCTTTTTAGTTAGCGGCTAAGTAACCTATTTTTGGATCCGATATACAAATGTAATTATTGAATTATTAAATACATAAAATATGTGATGGTTCTGTCAGCTATGTGTTGTTGTGGTATTAATTGTTTATGATTGTTGGATGTGGAGATTAATTTTATAATTAATGATCGAGCTTTATGAACTGAATTCATTTTTTAAGTAATTTTATTGAATAATTATTCTTACAAATGCTAAATTTTTTTTTTTTTTATAATTTCATTTATTATTTTTATGAGTTTATAAAATTTAGAAATCAATATTTTATTAATTATTTATCTTCAAATGATTTTCTGATTTCATTTCATTGTAAAATCCGTATTTAATTCCAAAATGCTTCAAAAATAGTGAAAATTTTATTTTATTAAGTTCGGAATATTTCAATAATTTTAAAATTTATTCGGAGATTTTATGGCTTTTATTTCTCCGTATGTGTATTCGTTAAATTGTAAAATACGGGTCTGATGCGCGTTATAAAAATGATTTAGAAATCTTGCAAGTGTGATTTTACTAATTCCTAATAATTTCGAGATTTTTAAAGAAATTATTTTCGTAAATTTCAAATTATTTTACCCATTAAGCATTCGGTCCATTCTTAAATTACGATACAAACAGGGATAATCACGGGAGTAAAGTAAAAATAAAGAAAACCAATAAAAAGAAGAAAAAAAATTTTATAAACCAAAACCCCCACCCCTCTGTTTGTCACGCCGCCTATCTCCTTCTCTGGTAATCTCTCGAAGTTTCTCGATTTCTCTCCTCCTCTCTCTCGTTCTTTTCAATCTCTCTAATCTCGCGGTACTCCCTTTTCCTTTTCAATTTCTTCCTTCCTTTAGTCTCCCTTTTCTCTTTCTTTTCCCCTGCCTTGTCTCTGTTTTTCAGTGAGTTATTCCGGCTGTCGTGTTTGCTTCTGTTAATTGTTTCGTTCCTATGCTTGTTGATATATATACATATACTTTCATGTGTATATAAATCAGTGAGGTGGGGAGGGACTTGTGTTGTGCTGTTTGTGTCTCTTCCCGGTTGCCGCCGTTTTCCTTTCCGGCGAGGCGACCGGGGTTGTGTGGGTATGCAATTCGTATGTGCGTGTGTGTTATATGTGTGCGTGTGTGTTTTACCTGTGTGCGTGAAGTGTGCGCGTGATGTGCGTGTGTCTGTGTGCAGCGGCGCGTGGTAGTGTTTGTTGGCTGCGGTTCCTGTATTTTCTGTTGGGGCTTATTGCAGTTCTTGTTGTTGGGCCTGTTGGGCCGTGGCTTGATTCCTGATCTCTTTTATCTCTACAGGGACTTTTGTTGATTGATTCGTGAAATAAAAGAATATGTTGTGCAGAAAAATAAATTTCGTAATCGGTGAAATTTACGTTGGAAACCCTAAATTAATCGGGTACCCGTAAATTTTATCGCCGTCGGCGATGAGCCTCGGCGAGCCGACGGTGGACAATGATGATTAATTCTGAGTCCTAAATTATAATCAAATAAAAAATTAGTTGATAAAATGAACTGCGGAATAAAAAAATACGAATAAAAACATAAAAACACGGATGATAATAATTAATAATTGAGTTGTACTGGTGTTTGGAATTGTAAATTGGATTGGATTGAATTGTTGTTGTGATTTGACGTCGAATTGTTTCGACAGGTAGGCCAATAACCAAAGGAGACGCATCCCGATTTTCGGGAAATTAATTCCGAAATTACGGGAACGTAACTTATAATTATTGGAAATGTCGAATAACCATATATAGTTATATTATATAAACTTAAGTGCGATTGAGACAAAATAATTTATAAATAATCGATTGCCCTATTTTTTCAAAATGACGAATATATGTATTTTCCGAAAATAAATACCGAACCGAGTTTTGAAGATGTGAACCATAATTGCTATGTGTATTTCAATAATACATATAAATATAAATTCGGTTATAAAATCGTATGGGTAGAATAGGATAGCGATTTGATGTTAAGCTTAAGCGGTTATCTGAATTAGGGTATTTCAACCCTGTAGGTCCTAGTCGGAAGACCCGAGACGTGACGTTGGACTAGGAATGATCTAATGATTAGTTATCAAACTCAACAAGATTCCAATCGAAGGACACGAAGGATAGGGTTGTATCCAGAATAGGATAGTGATTTGAGGATGAAGCCATACGCTCAAGCCGATAATAATGGTTAAAGCCTATCGAGGCAAGTATTCCCGAACTTTCTTTTAAATACTACAAGTATTCCTGATTTTTCTTTTAAAATACTGCACATATTTATTCGTTCCTATTCTAAGTTCAGAATAGTTAACTGTAATATATTTCGCTGCAATTACTCTGATTATGCATGTTCTTTTATTCTTGTTCATATAATTCGATTGCTCTCTTGAGTAAATACCCATTCTTTCGGGTTATTTACGAACCCTGAATTGGGATGTTTTGAATTTAAAATGATTTGACATCAAAACACTCTACGGGCTGGATAGTGATATTTTGGGGATTGAGTTTTACTTAATCCTGAGGACCGGGTTATGACTGGTGCCTCGAGATGGGCCGTAGTGCCTGGGGACTCGACTGGATCTATATATGAGATATAGATCCGCACTATATCCTGACTGATCAGCAGGATATAGATACGAACTAGTGTCTAGTCTAATTTTTTGTTGATCGCCATTAACGGCATTCTCTCTCGAAAGGTTTTATGATTCCGAAAACTGGACAAAACCCTGATTCAGGAGATGAATCTGGGAATCGCTTATCGCTTTTAGATTTATAATCGAAGGCTGGTGACGGACAACGTTTATTCGCGCACTCACTCAAATAAATAGAATTGTTTAAAATTGCTTTAAGATTTTGTCCGGAAGTTTTCTTTTGGTATTAATGCTTGAAACTCAAATTATATACTTGCTGGGCATTTTTGGCTCACTCTTGCTTTGTAAATTCTTATTTCTGCCAGAAACAGATAAGGATAAAAGTGAATAGTTTTGATAGACAACAGAAGTTAGAGAAATCTCTACTGCGAGAGGTTGAAGAAGTTAGAGGAATATGACAAGAACGTTAGGACAAAGGTATTCTCATTTGTATTTTAGTTGTTGTAAGTTGTAGAAGATTAGATTCTTGTTTCATACCATAACCTGTAAACGATCCGGATTCAAGGGGTTAATTGAATATTCTTTTATTCTATGAAAAGATTGTTTAGTGACACCAAATCTTGACCCCGGATTTGAGTTGTTATACTATAAAAAGCTTGGTAAAAACACATATTCTCGTAACAGTGACATAAGTCAATATATATTCATATTCCCAATTAATCATATGCATAATTTCATATATATATATATATAGCAACATATGTTATCGAAATTTCACGATAAATACACGCATCAAGTCACGTAATTACAACCATTTCAATCATCACAAGGTAACAACAAAATTGACAATCACCAAGGACATATTCAATTAAGTAATCTTGTATTGCGATTAATTACTTTACTTACCTCAAGTCCAGCTTAAACAACAAGATACTTTCGATCAAGGTCTTTTAGAATCACCTAAAATCATACATATTTTCCTTTGTCATAAATCGTTCTCTATGCCACTTATATAATTTATAACTTTTGTTAAGTTAATTAAACCATGATTCAACCTTTAAATAACTACTTATAATATTATAAGTACTATCTAAGAAGTTAATAAAATATTAAAACATTATTCAAAAAAATAAGTAGAAAATACACAACTTAAAAGAAGTGAGATAAGTAGTTACCTCAAAGTTGAGCTTAACTTTGATTCCTACTTCTCTACTGGGGGATGACTTCCCTCACTAATATAGATGAGAGTTTTTCCCTACTCACCTACTAATTCGATGTGGGATATTTGAGTTGATTGAAATAAAACCAAATAGACTTGTGACATTTACTCCAACAGTTTGTTGTCTCCGACGCCCATATCATTTGTGCAACTAAGTTTTAAATGTATGCTTAGTAGTACAATATATATAGCAGCCTACTATTTATATCCAACTCGATGTGGGACTCTAGTATGGTTTTGAAAACTTCCAACACTTAGGGTGAAACACTAGCACGCTCAACATTTCAATAGTGTGCTTTCTAGTTTATTTGTTAACATTCCCAAACTAACATTTTATAGATACAAACTTATACTCTTTTAATCACTTGTAGGATCTTGGGAAAAATATTTCTTATAAAGAAGATCTAAGTCATCTTTTAATTTTAGTTGTGTGGATCAAGCAAGATGCTCAAAGTCCTAAACAACACTTAGTTTCTGTTCAACTCTTTGAAACCTATCCTGTTTAAGTAGGCTCTTTGAGCCTTGAACTTCCACACCTTTTTAATGTGGGAGGAAAACTTGATTCTTGCAAACATTTTCATGATATTGTTAAGGCAATTCCACAAAATCAGCACATCACTTAAATCATAGCAACAATTAAGTATGTTCTTATTTGAATTCAAATATAGCTTTAGTTTAGGGTCTGTTTTGATTCTGTAATTACACCAGTTTATTTCACATATACTAGCTCCTGTAATAGTGCCTGTAATTATTCATGTACTCTGCTATATATTGTACAAACTATACATCAATGAGAGATAAGGAAATACAATTTCTACATGGTATCAGCCTAGGTCTAGGATCATCTCTCTCTCTCTCTCTCTCTTTCTCTCTCTACCTCCCTCCCTCTCCCATCATCTCTTTACTTTTCTATCATGGCTTCTGCATTTTCTTCACATGTTTCTTTCCCTTCTCAAAACACAGCTCAGTTCACCAAACTAACTGAAACAAATTACTTAATTTGGCTGAGACAAATCAAGCCCTACCTTTATGGTGCCAAATTTTGGGGATATGTTGATGGCTCTATACCAGAACCTTCTCGCACCATAATGACTGCTGCTACCGACACTTCACCAGCAAAAGAAATTCCCAACCCAAAATATGAGGAATGGTTCATTGTAGATCAGCAAATAGTCAGTCTCATCACTACTTCTTTGTCTGAAAGTGTCTCCCAGCTCACAATTGGCTTTGATACCTCAAAAGAAATTTAGGACTTCCTAGCCAGCCACTTCTCTCAGTGTTCTGCCGCTAGTGCATCTAGCCTCAAGCTTCAATTACTTGAGCTCAATAAAGGCTCACAATCAATTGATGACTATCTTCGCCATGCTAAGTCACTTGCTGACCAGTTAGCAGCTATTAAAAAGCCAGTCTCTGATGAAGATTTAGTACTTGCAACACTACATGGACTTGGACCAGACTACCTCATGCTTCGAACAGCCCTCTCGCAACACTCTTCGCTTCCAAATTTTACTGAGCTACGCGCTCGAATATTAGCCTTTGATGCCCAACAACGTCACCAAGATCAAGGGACAGCAACTGCTTTGTTTCATGGAACTAATGCCCGTCGCGAAAATCAAGCTCAGAATAGCCGCAATAATAATTCAAATGGTCGAAATTTCAACTGGTCCAAGAGATATTATTCAGGGCGCAACTTTGGAATACAAAAAAGGGGAATTTCTCATCACCGCAATTCCATCAGCAACAATTTTCTACATTTAGACCCTACGCTACTCCGAGTTGGGCTCCTCATCCTCAACCATCCAGTGGAATACTCGGTCCGGCTCCAACTTGATGTTCTAATTGTCACACAAATCAGTACGGACAACAACAATTCCCCCATAGGTTCACAGGCCTAACCACTTTTGCACCCTTCGCAGGAGCTCATTTTGCTACTGATCCAAATTGGTACCCGGATACTGGAGCGACCCATCATATGACCGCCATGCCTGTCAACAATCCAGAAGAGTATAGTGGTCCTCATAATGTTTATATGGGTAATGGGAACTCAATGTCTGTTTCCCATACTGGTAAACTACCAATATCCTTGGGATCTTCTCATTTTATATTACAAAATGTCTTTCACATTCCCTCTATTCGTAAAAATTTGTTATCTGTTGCTCGTTTTACAAAAGATAATCAAGTCTTCTTTCTTTTTGCCCCTGATTTTTATCAAATATATTGCTTACAATCTGGCCGTCTCTTATTTCAGGGCCCTTGTAAAGATGGGTTATATCCGCTTAAGTTATCTCACACATCTTCCAGTCCACAAGCCCTCGCTGCTATACACTCTTCCATCTGGCACAATCGTCTTGGCCATCCCTCATCTGATGTCTTGTCACGTTTAAGTCCAAGTATTGGTTCTAAAATTTCTTTTCGTAGTTTTTGTCATGAATGTGCTCTTAGCAAGTCCCATAAATTACCTTTTGAATACAATAAATCTTATGTTGATTCACCTTTTTATGTTGTTCATAGTGATGTATGGTATTCATCTACCTCTTCCACTCGTGGATTTAAGTATTATGTTCTTTTCACCGATGAATTTTCTCGTTATACATGGATATATCCAATGCATCGGAAAAATGAAGTACTCTCTCACTTTAAGAAATTAGTTGCAAAAATTCAAAATCTCTTTGGCATCACCATTAAATTTCTCCAAAGTGACAATGGAAATGAATATGTTAATCATGAATTCACCAAATATTGCAACTCTTTGGGAATTCAACAACGATTCTCATGTCCTCACACACCTGAACAAAATGGGTTAGCAGAAAGAAAGCATCGTCATATTGCAACCATGGCCCGTAACCTTCTACTTACTTCTGGTGCTCCACACAAGCTTTGGATGGAAGCTGTTCTTACATCCGTCTATCTTATTAATCTTCTTCCTATCTCTATCTTAAATTGGGATTCTCCACATCATCGTCTATACGGGAGTCATCCTTCATATACTTTCCTTCGAGTCTTTGGGTGTTCTTGTTTTCCGTATCTTGGTCCTTATGTCTCTGATAAATTTTCTAGTCGAAGTATAGAATGTGTCTTCTTGGAATACAGTCCTCAACATAAGGGTTATAGATGCCTTGACCCTAAAACTGGTCGTGTCTATGTGTCTAGGCATGTTATTTTTAACGAAACTTCTTTTCCCTACAAAAACATGCAGGTACAGGCACGCGTCCTTTGGAATTTGCTCTTTAACCAGGCCCATCCTCTTTTCTAAGGCTATCGGAAGGATCAGCAAACCCTGGGCACATTAATCCATCTACAGAGTCTCATTTCAACAATAATAAAGTGTCTCAATCCTCTGATAAGACATCATCACTACCATCTTCCAATTCAACAACACCAAATCAGGCCCCAACTTCCATAAATCTACCACATGTCCTCACCTATCATCGTCGCAATAGAGTTAATCCAGATTCAATTCCAGAATCAGTGACGACTGAACCTGACCCAACAACAAAGGCTTCAACAGCCCGTATTCCACATGCTCAACATCCGATGATAAATCGTTCCAAAGATGGCACACTTCCGCAGAATAAACGTCATGAAACAACAGTAAAACATCCTCTTCCTCAAGCTCTCTTAAGTGCCATTGAAAATTCTGAACCAACATGCTATTCAGAGGCTTCTAAGCATGAAATTTGGCGCAATGCTATGACAGAGGAAATCAATGCACTATTGAAAAATCAAACTTGGACTCTTGTGCCTCCATCACCATCTCACAACACAATCGGATGCAAATGGGTATTCCGCACCAAGCGAAATTCGGACGGCACAATCGAGAGACATAAAGCTCGGCTTGTTGCCAAAGGATTTCATCAGCAATAAGGCATTGATTACGAAGAAACGTTCAGTCCTGTTATCAAACCTGCCACAATAAGGACAGTCCTCAGTCTTGCTGTTTCTCGAAAATGGGCGCTTCGACAACTAGATGTCAAAAATGCATTCTTATATGGATTTTTAAAAGAAGATGTTTATATGGCACAACCCCCTGGATTTGTCGATCCATCTAGACCACATTATGTCTATAAACTTCACAAATCACTCTACGGTCTCAAACAGGCTCCTCGTGCCTGGTTTCGCTGTATGGCATCTTTTCTCAAAACAGCTGGTTTTGTTCAAAGTTTAGCTTATCCCTCACTTTTTATTTTTCGTCATAACAACCATACAATCTACTTCCTGCTATATGTTGATGACATTCTGATCACGGGCAGCGATGATAAACTTCTAGACCAGTTCATTCATGTACTTAGTCGTGATTTTGACATCAAAGATCTAGGACCTTTGTATTATTTTCTTGGGTTACAAGTAACTTCTCAGGATGACGGAGTTCATATTGGCCAACTTAAATATGCTCATGATCTTCTAGTAAAGCATGACATGCTTTTCTCTAAACCAGTCACTACTCCCATGTCGGCAAAAAGAACTCTTAGTTCTGATGATGGCAACATACTTGCCAATCCTACTGCCTTTAGGGCACTTGTTGGTTCCTTGCAATACTTGACGATAACTTGTCCTGATATTTCCTATGTCGTTAAGTCAATTTTTCAGTACATGAGTCAGCCACGCACCTCTCATTTACTTGCTGCGAAGCGCATACTTCGATACATCAAGGACACTCTTCATCATGGCATGTTCTTTAGTCCCCAATGCCAACCCACATACATTAATGCCTATTCTGACGCAGATTGGGCAGGCTGTCCTGAAACTCGTAGATCAACCACTGGATATCTTTGTTATATTGGCACTAATTTGGTCTCCTGGTGTTCCAAAAAGCAGCCTACAATTGCTCGGTCAAGCGCCGAATCTGAATATAGAGCCCTTTCACATGCTAGTGCAGAAACCACGTGGTTAGCTTTCTTACTACATGAGCTTGGAGTTAAGCCATAATTTCCTATCCTTCTTCTTTGTGATAATTGAAGTGCAACATACATGGCCTCTAACCCGGTATTTCATGCCCGTACCAAACACATTGAACTAGACTACCATTTTATACGCGAGAAAGTTGCACTTCGTAGTCATCATGTGTGCTATATTCCATCTATCGATCAACCCGCTGACCTACTTACCAAGCCTCTCCACAAGCGCAGGCATTTTCTTCTTACTCACAAACTTGTCCGTCAAGGATCGTCCAGTTTGCGGGGGGATGTTAAGGCAATTCCACAAAATCAGCACATCACTTAAATCACAGCAATAATTTAGTCTGTTCTTATTTGAATTCAAATATAGCTTTAGTTTAGGGTCTGTTTTGATTCTGTAATTATACCAGTTTATTTCACATATACTAGCTCCTGTAATAGTGCCCGTAATTATTCATGTACTCTGCTATATATTGTACAAACTATACATCAATGAGAGATAAGGAAATACAATTTCTACAATATATAAGAGTTATAGCTCATTTTATCTTATTTGATCTCGATGTGGGATACTAATCCTCCTATAGCACTCAAAATTATTCAACTTATTATACACAACACTTGAGTTTTTTTATTATGCTTGGTTAAAAAAAATCAGTTTGCTTAAATAAAATGGACGAATGAAGCAAAGGCTTTAAGTCCATATAAACTTGAACTCATGACATGAAATGAGTTTAAATAATGGGTTGAGAGTCACCCATTTCCTCTTCTTCTCGATGTGGGAAGTAGAGAAGAAAATTTTTAAACTAGAAACTTATTTATTAAGTCCTTTATGTTAAAGAATTCAGCACATCCATCTACTTATATACATATAGGGCTAGCATCTTTATTATTTTGTCTAAATGTGGGACAAAAGTCAATATATTAAAAGTTAAACTAGCACTTGTAAGTACATACCACAAGTTTGTTCCTTCATTTATAGTTTAAGGATACCTCTTTGCTCACATTCTCACCAATATGGGAAGTGAGCCAAGTACCTATCACATAATTTAGACCCAATACACTCCATACATATATAGTGCAAGAAGAGTTTCCCCTCTTATTTCTAATAAATGTGGGACAATAATCTAAATAAAAATACAATTAATACCCTAATATTAATTGGAAAACAAAAATAATAAAAACATATCTCACATGTTCAATAAATTTAATTCACACATATCTCAACTACTATTATAATAATATAAAATAAAATATCTCATATTTTACTATATTGTCAAACCTGGATATTACATCAATATTTGACATCCTTGTGCTCAAAGCCTCAACTTTTCTTTATAGATCACTTTCTTTCCTGAACTTTAGCTGAATTTCTCTCATAATAGCTGCATGAAGTTTCTCATCAATCCTTGTTTGCACAACCTTCTTTACTTCATTAATTGATAGCTTGAAACCATCCAACTCTAGACTCTATCTGATATTTTGAATTCTATGAAGGTGGAGGGACTTTATATGAGTTTGAAGAAGTGATCTTGTGTTGGCATTTATATTGGCTGCTATTGATGTCTGAGCTTGATTGATCAATTTGAAGAGTGTAGAGGTGAAGTGGTGAGAGCTGCATTCATTGCTGAATATCCAATTAGAAGTTTCTGTTGTAGAGCTAGGGCCTTCATCTCCCCCTATATTTGTTCCAGCTTCATCACCAAACTCATCATCCATTAAATCATCAACATCCTCTTCATATTGAAAGTTATCCTCAGCTACATGAGGAAGGCATGAAATAGCATCTTTGACTCTTTGCATAGATGCAGTCGTGTGAACAAGATTTAAATTCCTTTCAGCCTCCTCATTGCCCTGAGCAGCCAAAGTTTGATAGGCTAAAACAGGGTGAGTAAATGTCTCAGCATCCAAAGAGATAAAATCTATAACAGTGTTGTATTCTTGCTGATATAGTCTCTCTTTTGCTGCATCACTGACATTCAATGACTCATTTGCAATGGTTGCCACCCTTATATCACCAGTACATGCTTTTCTCTCTTTATCTCTCTTTTCTTGCATCAGGGGCTCTTCCGGATCAAACCACTCACACCCTCACCTTCACCTACTAAGGTGGGACTCTACTCACTCACTTTTTCCACACTTGAAGAAACATTGTGTATAGATGAACTCTCAACCTCTCCTTTTTCTTGGGAGCAACCCAGCCTCTCGCTCATTTTACTCTCTTCTATCAATCCTAAAAGTGATTGAACAACTACTAAGTTAACTACACTTGTAATTGATTTAGAAAGACCAAGTTGTGTAGTGACTGTCAACGGATGTGAAATATCTGTTGAAGGTGTAGTTGTGACTGTCAACAGATAACTGTTGTGAAGCATATCCGTTGAAGGACAATCACTTATCAACGGATGATCAATATCCGTTGATGAAGAAGAAATAAGAGAAATAGAAGTTGAAACTATTGTTGAGTCTATGGAGATTGATTTTAGATTTTGGTGTATAGACTCTTCAATAGTTGAAGAAAGAAATGGCAAGTGATCCAATAAATCATCATTTAGATGATGATCACTTGTTTAAGTAGTTGGCTCCTCCATGAGTTTGAGAGATGGAGAATCAGAATTTGATGTAGAAATCATGTATACATCCATATAAATGGTTCGAGAGTTTTTTGTTTGATGTGTATCAATAATTAGAGAGTGGGGTTGTGACTCCATATTTACTGGAGCCACATCAAACTGAATTTGAGATGGTGCAGAGATCAAGTCTTTGACATGAGATTACACAGTGTGTTCATCCTGTGACTCCCCCATTGGTTTAGATTTCTTATTTCTAATATAAGTTTGGGCTAGGTCTTTAATGTCCCTACCCATATTGTTCTGTGCTCCTGGATGGGAGCTCTTTTCATTAGTCACATTTTTTATGAGGATGCTACTAAGGATGTGCTAATTTTCTTTTCAACAGTTGCAGTATGTTGGGAGACTACAGTGTGGCTAGCTTGGGACATACTCACCTCACCCCCTTATTATTGGGGCTTCTTTGATTTTCACCCCTTTCCTCACCTTGATTACCACCCTGTACACTCTCCTCAAGTGTTGTTGTAGTTTTTATAACTTGTCTTTTGAGAGATACTAGAGGTTGGTTTCTTTGCTTTACGTTTTGAAATTTTAGGTTTAGTGGCCTTGGTAGGAATCTGTTTGGTCACTATCACAGATTCCTTAGCCACTATAGAAGGCAAAGAAATTAGAGGTCGAGAAGAGATAGGGATATAAACATTTACCTCACTTACTGAGGTGCCTCAATGATTGGAAGATAGTTGAGGGGCACCTCACTGTTTAAGTTGTTTCTGATCAAATCTACAAGAACTCCCTTTTCTTGAACCCAACAATCAAGCTTGTTGTTTGGGTTCTCAATAACCAGATCCTTAGAAACATAGTTAGCTAGCATCATGAAAATATAGCATAATACACATTAATAGGTCTTTTCCGAATATCTCCTAATTTGTACCCCATTTCTAGCATGACATAGTTGCTAAAATTAAAATACTTATCAGATAAAAGCATGTAGAACATGTTAAGCAAGGCAGAAGTAATAGCATCAAAGTTGCTAATTTTACCATAAAATACCTTAATAAAGGCATCACACAAGTATCTCCATTATTTCCTAGGCCTTTCCTTTTAATACAACCTAAACTAGCAGTATCTAAAGCATAACCCAATGAAATTAACCATGTTAACCACATCAGTGTCTGTGTGTGGAGCAGTTGTGTTATTTTTAGGTAATTTAAAGTATGATTGAACTACATCAGAATTAACACAATAATTGTTACCTTTGAGAGTAAAGGTAATAGTCATATCTTTGGAATCAAAGACTGCAGTTGTCCATATTTCTTCGACCACTTCATAGTAAATGACTGTTGCTTCGAGCATGGAATACTTGAGTTTGTAGTTGCTAATGAACTCCATCATCTTGTGATAGTCTTCATGAGAAATGCTCTTATCCACCAGTGTTATGAAGTTATTCTTCTCATAAACATGCCCGGTCTGAGACATGATTTTCACAACTGGGGTCATTTTTTCTAGGTTTTGAAGTTACAGAGAGAAAGGGGTTTTGGAGACAAAGAGAGTAAATTTGCCTTGTAAATTTAGAGAAAGATAAAAGTAAGATCTGTAATTGAAATAAGCTTTTATACTTTACCAGAAAAAGACAAGTAAATGATTAAAAACAAAATAAAGTAACCAATGATAATTGCCAAAAATAATCGTTTAAAAATAAAGTAAACTGTAGAAATTCTAAAATTATCCATTGATATATACATACAAGACTGTAAGTATCAATCAACATATAACACTTTAGAATAAATGGTTATAATTGATCAACGAATATCAACTACACTATTATCCGTTAAAGGATAATGTATCCAGAAATAATTTTGACTGTCAACGGATAATCTTTATCCGTTGAAAGAGTAGTTTTGAATTAGCCAAAATTTTACCTTTTCATGACTTGATCAAGAAGATCAAATTTATTTTTGGCTGCATATCAAATTGCATAGACATCAACAAAAGTAATTTATGAGTAGTTTAGCATACCTAACTCACTTACCAACCTAGTAAAAGTTTATTCATCAAGTGGCTTGGTAAAGTTGTCTGTAAGTTGCTGCTCACTGGGAACAAAATGAAGTTCCAAACTACCATTCATAACATGCTCTCTAATGAAATTATACTTGATGTCAATGTGCTTTGTCCTTGAATGCTGCACATGATTTTCAGTAATGGAAATGGCACTTTTGTTGTCACGGAATATTGGAATCTTGTCCACATGTAGACCATAATCCAATAGTTGATTTCTCATCCATAAAATCTGTGCTCCGTAGCTACCAGCAACAATGTATTAAGTCTCAGCTGTGGAAGTAGAAACTAAATGTTGTTTCTTACTAAACCAGAACACCAGCTTATTTCCTGGAAATTGACAATTTCATGTTGTGCTTTTTCTGTCAATTCTGCAACCTGCATAATCCGCATCAGAATAACCAATTAGATCAAAATCAGAATCTGTAGGGTACCAAATGCCAAGTTTTGGTGTACCCTTGAGATATCTGAAAATCCTCTTAATAGCTACTAAATGAGATTCCCTAGGATCAACTTGGAATCTAGCACAAAGACATGTAGCAAATATAATATCTGGCCTACTGGCTGTCAAATATAAAGTGAGCCAACCATACCTATATAACTTGAAATGTCCACATACTTTTCAGTTATGTTTAATTCAAGTTTGGTGGCAGTGGTCATGGGAGTTTTTGCATATGTGCAATCCATTAGTTCAAACTTCTTTAAAAGATCATGAATCTATTTAGTTTGACCAATGAATATTCCATCACTAACTTGCTTAACTTGCAAACCAAGAAAGTAAGTTAGTTCTCCCATCGTGCTCATTTCATATTTACTTTGCATCAATTTGGCAAACTGTTTGTAAAGTTTATTATCTTTAGAGTGAAATATTATATCATCTACATAAATTTGAACAAGTATACTAGAGCCATTTACATATATAAAGAAAAGTGTTTTATCAATCGTACCACTAGTGAAGTGGTTATCTAAAAGGAACTTTGAAAGAGTTTTATACCAGGATCTATGTGCTTGCTTCAATCCATAAAGTGCTTTCAAATAATAGTAAATATAGTCTAAAAAATTAGGGTATTCAAAACTTAGAGGTTGACTGACATAAACTTCCTCCTCCAATTCTCCATTCAGAAAGGCACTTTTTACATCCATTTGATAGACTTTGAAGTTGGCATGGGCTCTGCAGAAAATGTATTATCAAAATCTATTCCCTCTTGCCGAGAGTACCCTTTGGCAACCAATCTAGCTTTATTCTTTATGACTATGCCATTTTTATCCATCTTGTTTCTAAATACCCATTTTGTGTTAATAGAATGCTTGCTTTTAGGTTTGGATACCAGCTTTCATACTTTGTTTCTATCAAATTGGTTTAGTTCTTATTGCATAGCTAACATCCAATCTAGATCCATCAGAGCTTCTTCTACCTTCTTTAATTCTTCCCGTGATAGGAAGCTACTGTACATACATTCATCTTGAGTTTCTCTCCTTCTTTGCACGATGTTGCATCACTAATGATTAGTTCAAATGGATGATCCTTAGTCCATTTTCTTTGAGGTGGTAGATTTGCTCTAAATGAAGTGGCCTCATTGTTGTCTTGATGTGTAACTGATTGTTGATTTGTTGACACTCCCCCTGAGTTGATGGATCTTTGATTTGAAGATGGAGTTCTGTCAAACAATGATCTAGAATTACTTTCAGTGCCTACTGAAGAATGATCATTAACAAATGTTGTATTTTGTCTTTCAATAGATACCTTTCCTTGTCTTTCAACAGATGCTGCATTTTGTGCATCAACTACTTTCGCTTCACTTGAACATCCTTTTTCCATTCCTTCTTGTTCACTTTCATCATCACTTTCATTACAATATATCTCAACATTATCAAATTTGAGGCTTTAATGGAAACCTTCATCTTATAGTCCTTTAAGCTTGTTATCATCAAACACCATATGTACAGATTTCATAACAATGTTGGTTCTTAGATTGTAGACTCTATATACTTTTTCAACAACATATCCAACAAAGATACCTTCATCAACTTTTGCATCAAAGTTTCCATGTTGGTCAGCTTGATTCCTTAGAATATAACACTTGCATCCAAAAACATTAAAAAAAGTTCAGTGTTGGCTTCCTATTCTTGAAAAATTGATAAGGAGTCATGCACTTGGTTTGATTTCTCAATAAAATATTTGAGTGTAACATGCAGTTTTGACAGCCTCATCCCAAAAATAAGTTGGTAACTTTGATTCTTCTAGCATAATCCTTGCAGCTTCAATCAATAATATGTTCTTTCTCTCAACCAATCCATTTTGCTGTGGTGTCCTTGGAGCTGAGAACTCATGCATTATTCCATTTTCTTCATAAAATAACCTCATTGTAGAATTCTTGAACTCGGTTTCATTTTTACTCCTGATTCTTCTAACTTTGAGATCAGAATGATTGTTGACTTGCTTGATATGATTGATAATGATTTCACTAGTTTCATCCTTAGATCCAAGCAAATATGTCCATGAGAACTTTGAGAAATCATATACAATCACTAGGCAATATATCTTCTTGGAAATTGACAATACATTGACTGGTCCAAATAAGTCCATATAAAACAGTTGTAATGGTTCATCAATTGTTGATTCAAGTTTTCTTTTGAATGATGCTTTCATTTGCTTTCCTTTCTGACAAGCACCACACAATCGATCCTTTGAGAATTCAACTTGAGGAATGCCTGTAATTAGGTCTTTCCTGACCAATTCATTCATTGTCTTGAAGTTCAAATGAGATAGCTTTTTGTGTCATAGCCAACTTTCATCTTGACTTGCTTTGCTGAAAAGGCAAGTGATTAAATCTGCATTTTTTGAGTTGAATTCATCTAAGTACACATTCCCTTTTCTTACTCCAGTAAGAACCACTTTGTTATCCCTTTTGCAGGTTACAACACGGGCTTCAGTACTAAATGTAATTGAGTTGCCTTTATCATATAGTTGACCGACACTCAATAGATTGTGTTTGAGTCTATCAACTAGTGCAGCTTCATCAATGATGACATTCCCTTTTGAAATCAAGTCATATACCATATTATATCCTTTGATGTCATCTCCAAAGGTAATGCTAGGGCCAACTCTTTCCTTGAACTCTGTGAGCAGGGTAGAATCTCCAGTCATATGCCTTGAGCATCCACTGTCCAAATACAATAGATTCTTTATGTTTCCCTGCACACATCAAAACCAAATTAAGTTGATTTTGGTACCCAAGTTTCCTTGGGTCCTGCCTTGTTAGCTTTCTTCTTAGGTGTTTTAGACTTTTCACCATTAGACTTAGGTGATTCATGGTCAACCTTTATCTTATGAGTAGGACTTTGAAACACATGATTAGTTTGTGATTCAATAGACACATTGTGATTAACATGATATGGCATAGATTGTGCAAACATGTTATTCCAGACAAGCATGCTATATGGCATTTGTGGCATATTAAATGCAGAAGAATAAGGATTTTGTATAAATGGCATATTACTAAAATATGAAAGTGAATTCTGTGTGTGCATAATAGGCATGGCATGCATAGGTGATATAGGCATATTAGGTAAAGAGTGAGGCACATATATGGGTGCATTCATGACAGACTTGCAATTAGTAGATAAATGATTAACACCACCACACTTCACACAAGTTTTTCTAGGAGCATATTTATCATGAGTGTAGTTATTATGTTTGTTAATCCCTACTTTCCCAATGCTATTAATTTTCCTTTTAGATTTTACTTTGACCTCAATCTTCTTCAACATGTCTTTCTATTGCTTCATTGACAAATGCCCTACATTCACTTTTCCTGTATCCTTGGTATTTCTTGATTCTCTCGAGACAAAATGCTTTACAACTGAACCATATTTCTCATTGAGCTTGGCTAGCTTTCCGTTGCTAATGGTCTTTTTCTCCATCAAAGGATGAGTGTCATCTTTTAACGGATGAGCTTTGTCTTTCAACGGATAAGCTTCATCATCCTTTGATTCAATATCCTTGGATAGACCATCAATTTGTTCTTGGTCCAGTTTCTTCTTGTCTTTCTTCCATGTTGCTTCATAAAATGACTCAATATCTTGAACTTTGGATATCTGTGCACTAACATCCCTAAAAGATTTCTATACTTTAATGACTTCTTGCTCACATTCAAGCTGCTTTCTCAGAACTTCCTCTTTCTTCAAAGACTCAGTTAACTCATCTTTAGCAATCTTACACTGAATTTTCATTTTCTCAAACTCAATGAATTGAGTTTCTAACACACTGTGAAAGATCAGTAGTGATTACCTAATTGCTGGATGAGCTGACCTCTGTTTCATCTGACTTGGCCATGAGAACTAGGTTGACATAGTTCAGGTCCTCATCTGCATCATCGCCATCAGCCGCCCAGTCATTTTCTTGAGTGATGAAAGCCCGTTCATTTTGTTTGAGCAAATCAAAATACTTCTTTTTGTAGTCAACGGGCTCAAATATCTTTTTTCTCAGAATTTAGATTTCTGCACTCATTTGCAAAATGACCACTCACTCCACACTTGAAATATTTGAATTTGGTTTTGTCAACCATGGTTTTGTTGGACTTTGGAGCTCCAAAATTCTTCTATAATTTAAGCTTTGCAAATCTTCTGGACAGAAAAGCGAGATGCTCATCAACCTCATCCATATCATCTTGACTTGGACAGTCCTCATCTTCAACCATGAGTCATTTCTCTTTGCTCATTTTAGGCATGCCTTCACAAACACTTAGGTTTGGTGCAGATTTAACAACTTCACCCTTCAACTCTATTGTTCTCTCTTGTTCAACTACCAATACATGGATCCACCTTTCTTCCTTTCCTTCTCTATCAGCTCATCCTGTTCCAGCTCAAGCTCATAGGTCTTTAAAATACCATACAGGCTCTCTAGAGTAAAGTCTTTGTATTCTTGAGAATTTCTAAGAGAGACTGTCATTGGCTTCCATTGCTTTGGCAAAGACCTTCGGAATTTTAGGTTGAAATCCTTGGTTTGGTAAACTCTTCCATACAACTTCGGTCCATTTAACAACTTCTGAAATCTACAGAAAGTGTCATTCAGTGACTCACCATCTTTAAAGTGGAAGTAATCATATTATTGTATTAGAAGTTGCATTTTATTTTCTCTAACTTGCTCAGTACCCTCACATAGCACTTGGATTTGATCCCAAATTTTCTTATCAGTTTTACAATTTATGACATTATCAAACATGTCTGAATCAAGACCATTGAACAGAATGTTCATGGTATTCTTGTCTTTATGGACTTCTTTGATATCTTCAAAAGTCCATTATGCTTTAGGCTTTGGAATTGTTTGCCCATCTCCAATAGCATCAACAACATCTGTTGCAACTTTGACATGAATGTGAGGTCCATTTTCTATTCAGTTTACATAGCTTTCATCCTGAGAGAGTAGATGAAGGTGCATCTTCACTTTCCAGTGATGATAGTTGTCTTTATCCAGAATTGGAATCTTCATACCAATACCCTTCTTGCTCATGTTGTTTGATTGCTTTGATCTCTTTGTATGTCAAGAGCTTGCTCTCATACCAATTGTTATTCCCTAACAATATAACAACATAATTACAGAAGAGGGTTGAATGGAATATTGGTTACATATTGTCGATTAAGAAAAATTCTTCCTTTGATATACAATTGTGTTTGAATATGCAATAGTGCGGATTATGATGATAAATTATTCAATCACGTAAAGTAATTAAACACAAGTTTAAAAAACTTTCTGGTGGATTTGTATTTCCACCAGAGATGTATATTAATTGAAGAAAACTTTGTGATGCAAAGATACACATAGCTGCTTACAAGTATTACAACTTAGAACTTGAGAGTGCTAAAGGGTACAGCTTACAAAGACTCTCTATCTGATTTCTTGTAATTCTTTTTTCAAAATACTTGCTACACTTGATTTATATATCACCAAGTTACATGTGCAATAAGACAAAAGTATCCCTATCAGTTAAGTCTAATTCACATGTTTCTTCATTTCTCTGTCCAATGTAATCCTAGTTATATACAACATCTTTGAACGAGCTTGTTTTACATGGAAATGGAAATGCTTCATTTTCTTCTAACACCTGCAATCAGGCTTCCACATTCCTTTTGTGCTCTATCAACCCATGTGACTCTGTCAGCTCCTGTAAAGTCCCAATCAACTTCATCTGGTTGATTATCCGGTGAAGCTTTTTAAATGTTATTTGTTGACACTATATTGGTGTCATCCGTTAAAGCTTTGTAGACAATATCCGTTGATAGCTTTATATGTTATCCGTTGATTACTTGACTGGCTCATCCGTTGAGGGTGTATGAGTTATCCGTTGAAGCTTGTAGAGTCATCCGTTGAAGCTTTGTAGATTAGCAGTTGAAGTTGTTTCCATAGCAGTTAATACTTTTTCACTTATACAAAATTACAAGGCATTTTATATTTACAATTAACCCACCTATTTTGCATATCTTACTAGTAGTCAACATGACTTAAAAACAAACCAATACTACTAAATTCCCCAACTATTCTAGTGTACAAAATGTGCTAAAAACTTATTGTTATAAGCTACCCCATCAACTGATAGATAACTGTGGTTATCCGTTGATGGCTAAAAAGACACTAAATAGATCTACTAAGGTGTTTTGGTGAATTATCATCAAGACTACAACATATTCTCAACAAATGTACATATATATAATAGAGCAACTATGGGATTTATTAGATAATTTATACAAGTAAAATGATAGTTATGCCCTCTGAGATATAAAATAATGTTTCAACCCTTATCCTATTTATTTCATATTAATAATACTTTCATTAATTGTACCATATTAAATTCTCTACCCATTTATAGCTAATGTTCATTAAAGTATAATAATTATTTTATAACTAGTAGATATATGTTATTTTAAATAATACTCCCTCTGTCCCAAATTATCAATCCACCTTAACTTTTAGGCGTTATTTAAGATGAATTGACCGCACACCTCATTTGATTATATTTTAAAAAAAAAAAAAATTAAATCTTAAACTTTTATTCTCAAAAATAAAATTTAAACATTGATGAACATATGTGGTCAATGCACCTTAAATTATGCGCAAAAGTCAAACTAGACAAATAAATTAGGACGGAGGGAGTATATCGTATAAAAAATAATTAGATGTGATTAATAAATTAATGATTTTCAAGTAATTATAAATTTAACATAATATAATGACATCAAATTTTCAGGAATATAACATTTTCATATCACATTAATTAGTTTACATGTTTGACGAAAATAAACTATTCATCACCAACTAATTTTAAAGTAAATGCAAAGTCATATCAAGTAAAGAATATGCCATACAATATGGAATATACTATGTAGTGTCAAACACTGACTCAAAAATCGAGTCACATGTAGATTATGCATGTTTATTGCACATATCTTACACGTACCTCCTACTAACTCAATATAAGTTACAAAATAACGGATGTTAACCTCAAAACAACTAACTTATATTTTTTAAATATACGGAAAATTATGAAAATTTTGCTTAATATTTTAGAACATGCCTGTATCTCGAACGGACTACAAAGCTAGTTACTATTTAATTTACATTCAACCATTCAAAATCAAATTGAGTTACCATTTTTACCTGTAGAAAAGAAGGTGGTTCTTCAAATCAGAGGTGGGCTGCTTCGCTGAATTTAGAAATGATGTAATGGATGACTGAATTTTGAGAAGACCGTAAGATGCTTTACTAAATTTAGAAAGGATATAATAGACGACTGAACTTGAAGAAGATCGCGTCTGATGAAGGTGTTATAGACGTGGTTTAAATTTGCAGGAGAGATGTGGATCGAGAAAAGTGTAAAATAGGGCTACTGACTCAATTTAGGTTATCTTTATATTTGTAAATGGAAAATAGTTTTTGCTCCAAATTTCAAAAGTAAATATTTAATATTAGGGTCTTTTTTGTATCAAAGTATAATGATATGTCAAACGGATCAGATTTTGTTGAACTAAGATATCGACAAGTCAAAAATTCCATGTAGAGAACTAGAGATATCGACAAGTCAATTCTTCATGTAGAGATCTAGAGATATCAATAAGTCAAATCTTCATGTAGAGAATTAGAGATATCGACAAGTCAAAAGCCTATATAGAGAACTAGAGATATCGACAAGTCATTCTACCTGTAGAGAACCGGAGACCTCGACAAGTCATTAACACATGTAGAGAACTCAAGATATCGATAAGTCATTTTACTTATCGATATGTGACATCTCTACAGAACAAAAGAGATCTCGAAAAACTACTTCACTATTCATAATGCAAATAATTTGAAGATTCAAGATTATCAGCCAACAAATATTTCTATCACTGAATTGGAAAGACTACAAATATAGCTTGAAGAATACAAGATCAAGGGCCACAATTCACTGGAAAAAGAATGGTCACAGACCTATTAGATTTTGCACAGATTTGCTAACACTAGAAATGAAAAATGTACAAAGTAGCTTCAGAAACTGTGTTGGTCCATTTTAGTGCAAATTTTGTAATCCTATGCATGTTGATCTATAAAGCATGTCACAGGTCCTTTATTTAGAAGTAACAAACAAATCTAGGAAAAATCTTGTATTCTCTCTCAAGAATTGTAGTTGAGTTATTATCTTTAAGTGCATGGATTTGTAATAAGACAAATTTGATTTAATAGAAATCAAATGAGTTTTTGATAATCTTCTTGTGTGTTTACATTTATGTATTTTATCTCTACAAGTTCATATATCTGTTTTGTTCCAATTAGCCAAACATATATCAGAGAAAAATCTAAAAGTAAAAAGATAAAGATCTTGGAAGTATGAGTGCACAGAAAATCAGTTGTATCAAGTATCATGTCTTTGACAAGATAAACTACACCCTATGGAAAAAGAAGATGATGTTGTTCATCAGGATGGTCAATCCAATGTACATTTACTTCTCATGCATGGACCCTTTATTCCTATGGAAAGGGTTTCTGAATCAACAGAAGGAGACACGGTCATTCCTACACACTTTGTACCTAAAGATCCTTCTACCTACACTGAACCAGATAAAGAAAAGGTTGCACTTGGCAGTGGCTTATAACTCATATTAATTGAATCTCTTGACAATGTAATGTACAACAACATTATCAACTGTGACTCAGCTAAACAAATATGGGAGAAGAGAAAGATCTTGTGTGAAGGAACAAAAGACGTGAGATCTAACCAGAGAAGGATCTTGGTTTCACAGTATGAGGGCTTCATGGCTAAACCAAAAGAAGGCATTACTGAGGTCTTTAAGAGATTCAACAAACTGATAAATGATTTGCAGCTCCATGACAAGTACTATGAAGCTGAAGAAGTTAACCTCAAATTATTGCTCACTCTTTCTGACCACTTGGAACAAAAGATCTCTACAATAAGAGAAGGAAGAGATTTAGGGAGAATAACTTTAGAGGTTTTGTATGGTATTCTCAAAACCCATGAACTGGAAATGATACAGAGAAAATTATTGAAAGCTAGTCAAGGGCATGTTGTGGATGTGTCAAGTGCCTTGATAGCAAATGATAACAAAATGACTGAAGATGAAATAGAACCCCCAGACTCAAGTTATTCAAGCTATTGAGAAAAAAAACAAGGAACCTAAAAAATAAGTCATTTTAGAGTTGGAAGAGGATGAGTTTTATACTCTTGATGAGTTGGATGAAATGGACCAATATATGGCTTATCTAGCAAGAAAATTTTCGAACATCAGAGTCAAGAAGCCTAGATATTTCAAGGGTAAAGGCCAAACATCCTCCAACAGCAACTGGAAAGGAAAGACTCGGTTAAATGCAACTGGAAAAAGTAGCTACAAGTCAGGATATATGGACAAATCTAAGATTAGGTGCTACAACTATTATAAACTTGGTCACTTGGTCACTTTACCACAGAATGCAGGAAGCCAAAGAAGGTAAAGAAAGATAAGGCTTATTTGAAACTGGAAGCTAAGTATGAAGCACTTCTGAGAAAGCAACAGGAAAAAACTTATATTAACGAGGGTAAAAGCTGGGATGATACAGATGATGAAGATGATAGTGAAGAATATGGAAACTATGTTCTCATGGCTTTAGAGAAAGGAGAATCATATGCATCTAAGTCTGAGGTACTTATCATAATTACCATTGATTTAAATGCTGCACAATATAAGAAAACCGTTGAGAAAATGAGTGTAGAAATGTTTCACATTCATACAAGCATGGTGGCAGTTGTCGAGGAAGTGAGTAGGCTGTCAAAAATTAATGAAAAACTTAAGATTGAGAAATATGAGCTAGAACTACAGCTTGTTAGTCTTGAAGTAGTTAAACAAGAAAATGAGTACCTCAAGAACAAGCTTAAGTGTGCTGGAGAAGTAGAATTAGAGTTAAGAGAAAGAATTGAGAAAAATGATTTGAAGCTCAAATTATTCAAAAATGCATCTCAATTGATTGGTCAGTATCATGAGAAAAACAAACCATGTGTTAACATGGCCATTGGCTTGGACTATGAGGCTTTGAATTCTCACATGAAAAATGAAGTTGATAAGCAGAAGGACAGTGTGAACCAAGATGTTCATGTGATACTTAAAAATATAAATTCACCTTTGTTCAAATCTTGTAAGGTGAACTTCAGTGAAGTGGAGCTTGTCATCAAGTAGGAAATTGTAGATGAAAATAAGGAGAAGAAAGATGAAAAGTCCACTCTCAACACTGAATGTGGGAAGATGCCTATAGTGAGTCCAACTGCTAAGATACCAATAAAAGAGATCATGACTGAAAACACTGGAAAGAAAAAGAAGAACATAAATGGGAAGATAGGTGTCAACAAAAATAACAACTATGCCTATGTTGCAGATACTCAAGAAAGCAGTGTCAACGATGTGGCTCAACAAATCATCTAACTAACATTTGTAAGAAGACTGTTAGTGAGCCAAAGTATGGAGCCTGCAAATACAACGAGGCATAAACAGATGACCCCTATTCTTTCTCTGACAAGTTTGACTGCATTCCATGCTACATGAAAGTTATGACCAGTTGTTTTAAGTTAAGAAAATATCTTAAAGAAGTTAACTTTAGATCTGTGATTAAAGATGAAAATGCTGATCAAACTAATAATGTTATTCCTTTGAATATTCAAGTTCTACTTCTGCAAATTCTGTAAAAAAAGAAAAGAAAGTGCCCAACACTGCTTGGGTAGCTAAAAACACTTAAAACTCATTATGTGCAGGGTAAGAAGAATAGAGTCATATGGATCATTGACGGTGGATGTTCCAGGAATATGACAGGTGATAAAGCCGTGTTATCACAGTTTGAGGAGATGGTTGGCCCTTTGGTTACCTTTAGAGACAATGTCAAAGGATTTACAATGGGATATGGTAAATTGATTTCTAGAAATATTATCATTGAAGATGTAGCACTGGTTGCAGGTCTTGAAGTAAATCTTTTCTATGTCAGTAAATTTACAGACAAAAGTTTAAAAGTTATATTTGACAATGAAGATTGCTCAATCACTAGCAAGAAAATTGGTGAAGTTGCTCTAAAAGGAGTAAGGAAGGGAAGCCTGTTTGTTGCAGATTTAAATTCAGCAAACAAGGACAGAATATGTTGCTTCTACAGCAAGGCATCTATTGAGAAAAGTAAACTCTAGCACAAGAAGCTCTCTCACTTGAATTATAAAGCAATCAATACTTTGATGAAAAGAGAATTGGTGAAAGATATGCCAGCTTTGGAGTTTGCTCAACATGAAGTTTATGAAGCTTGTCAAAAAGGAAAAATGAAGAGGTCCAGTCAAAAAAGCAAAGATGTGAATTCTATTAATGCCCTACTACATCTTATTCACATGGATTTGTTTGGACTTGTAAATGTCATGTCTATATCCAGAAAAAAGTATGCTTTGGTGATGGTGGATGACTACTCATGATACACTTGGGTGGAGTTTATGCATTCAAGAGATGAAACTCCACACATCATTATTGAACACATAAAGAAAGTCGAGAAACAGGATGAAGATCAAGATTGTGTCAAAAGATTGAGGAGTGACAATGGCACAGAATTCAGGAATGCAATTTTAAGTAAACTCTGCGAGGACAAAGGCATTGTTCAAGAGTTCCCAGCTACAAGAACACCTCAACAAAATGGTGTGGTTGAAAGGAAAAATAGAACTTTAGTTAAGCTGCTAGGATAATGCTACAAGATGCCAACCTGCCAACAAGTTTTTGGGAAGAAGCTGTTAACGCAGCATGTTACACTCAGAATAGATATCTTTGTAACAAAAACATTGGCAAGTCACCCTATTCATTTTTGTCAAAAAAAGCCTACTGTTAAACATCTTCATGTGTTCGGAAGCAAGTGTTTTGTGCTAAAAGACAACTTTGAATATGTTGGAAAATTTGACTCTAAAGTATTTGAAGCTATTTTTCTGGGATATTCATTGGAAAGGACTTCCTACAGAGTTTATGTGCTAGAGAAAAAGAAAATTATGGTGAGCACATATGTGACATTTGATGATGATAAGTATCCAGGCTTGGAATGCCTTGATGAAAGTGAAGTTGAAGCTTTAAAGTTTGAAAATCTCAATATTGACAGTGTTTCTGAAGATGATGCCGAGGTCAATACAAATAATAGAATGGAGGAAGAATCAAGTGAACCAGTGAATCCTGACAATGAGAATTCATCTCAAGAAAGATTAACACCTAAATTTGGTGGCACAAACTCAGGGGGAGAAGGAGATGATGGTTCTGCAAGTCATGCGAACAATGAAGAAAATGAGGGCAATTCTAGTCACCATAATCATCACACCAGGAAATGGGATAGAAGTCACACTAGAGATACTATAATTGGTGATCCTAATGATGGAGTGAGGACTAGAAGTGCTACTGCTAATGAATGCTTGCATGCATGTTTTTTGTCTCAAATTGAGCCTAAGAAAACTGAGAAATCTCTATCAGATCCTAATTGGATAACTGTTATGCAAGAAGAAATAAATCAATTTGAAAGAAAGGAAGTTTGAGAATGGATTCATGCACCAAGAAATAGAAGTATCATTGGAACAAAATGGGTATACATGAACAAAATGGATGAAAATGGAATTGTTACAAGAAACAAAGCAAGACTGGTTGTCAAAGGTTACTCACAAGAAGAAGGAATTGATTATGATGAAAAATTTTCTCCAGTTGCAAGACTTGAAGCAATAAAAAAAATTCCTTGCATTTGCTGCACATTCTAATTTCAAGGTGTATCAAATAGATGTGCAAAGTTGTAACATCCCCAAATACGGGGTCAGGATTTGATGTCACCAACCAACTTTAAACAATATAAACCTGTATATTAAAACAAATATACAGATAACCCCTCAATTCCGGATCATTTATAGGTTATGGTATGAAACAAGAATCTAACCTTCTAAAATTTATAACAACTAAATAAAATTTTACTACCTCTTTACTAACTTCCTCGTCTTACTCACTCTGACATCTCCAACTTCCTGCAGTTGGGATCTCTCCAATTTTGATGTATATTAAGAGCTATTCAATTTTATCCTTATTTGATACTAAAAGAAATAAGAATTCATAAAGCAAGAGTGAGCAAAAAATGCCCAGGAAGTATTATAATTGGTTTCCAGGTATTATGATCAAAAGGAACTCCCGGAAACAATCTTTAAATGATTTTATAAATACCTTTATTTATTAAAATAGTTGAGCGAATAAAATATCGGCCATTATTAACCTTCAATCATAGATAAAAAAAATCAATGAACAGTTCACTTTCCAAGAAGAAATATCGTTAATGGCAATCAACAATAAATTAGACTAGACACTAGAACCAACATTTGCACTATGCTCTGCTGATCAGTTAGAATATAGCGTGAATCTATGCCCATCTGCATAGACCCATTATCACATCGGGTACCCAGGCCCATTCTGGCCTCATATCAAAGGGTCTAGCCATCTCTAGCCCTTATCGTAACCAATAGGGTCCAGCCATCTCTGGTCCTTATCATAACCATCCAGTACATAGAGTATTCTAATATTAAATCATTTTGATTTCAAAATATCATGTTTCAGGGTTCGAAATAACCCAGAACAATAGGTATTTCCTCAAGAGATCACAAATAATAATAAGGAACAAGAATAAAAAGGTACTTGCATAATTAAGAGTAATTGCAGCGAAATATAAAAACATTTAACTATTCTGAATTTAGAATAGGGAAGAAATACTTGCCTCAATTGATCCGCAATCTAACTTTCCATCAGAGTTTAACCGAGGGTCAACATTCTATTGTTCAGCAGCTGTTTCTTTTGTACTTTGTGCACCTGTAAAATATAACAAGTAACACTTAATCTCTATGTTCTTTTAAAGTAGTCTCACTACTCCTCACACCACACAGCTCATAACTTTTATTAGTTAGAGTTTCCTCACAAGGATTACTAAATCCTGACTCTCATCTACCTCTCATTTTGCCAAGAAGGATTTTGCCTCTCTTTAATTATGTTTTTCTCTAAATCTTTTCACACAACTCACATTAAAGACTCAGATAAAAATTCAGTCCTACAGAAATAAGAGGTGGCTAAAGAAAGGTGGTATGTGGTCATACAGCTAGAGGTAGTCCTTAAATAAGGTCTAGATATAATCATACCAACAAGATTTATAACATGCATAATAAATGTTGATAATACAAAATCAGTATTTAAGAAAATGCTGATAAGGTGAAATCAATATTTATACCTTGTGAATCTGAAGATTCAGCTTCTGTGCAGGCCTTCATTGCAACTTTGATGCAATGGTTCTTGTGTACTCTTCTCCATATTTGCAGTGTTTGACTCTTGAGCAGGGTCGTCATAAAAAGCAGTTGTCTGCCTAAATCTTTCAGGATCAAATTGCCTACGAAATTCCTTAATCTGAGAGATTTCTGCATGAATTGTGGCAGTTTCTTCATCATGCCATTGTTGAATCGTGTTGTGTATATGTTGTGAACTTGTAATTTCATTAACAAAACATCTTAGTAGATTTAACTTAGTGAAAAATGTAGCACTCTACGGATAAGGAATATAGTCCCGACAGATGACTCAATATAGTCCCGACGGATGATGATTTATTATCCATCGAGTGAGTAACTTATATAACAATAAGTCATGTAGCACATTTCTGCAAACACCTTTGTTTAGATTCTGTAGTAGCATATAAGTCATGTTGACTTTAATTAGATATGCAGAATAGGTTGATTAATTGTACATAGATGAGGTCTTGTAATTCTCCATAAATGAAATGAAGTCAAGTGCCAAAAAGCTACTCGACGAATGATCAACAATGCTACTCGACGGATGATCAACAAGGCAACCCGACAGATGATCATATACCCGACGGATAATCAATTCAAACATCTGTTGATAGTGACAACACAGTCATATGCGTCGAGTGTATGCAAAAGGAATGTGGAAGCCTATTCAACTGGGTTTTTGAGAACAAAGAAGCATTACCATTTCCATGCTATTATGAAGATATTCAAAGATGGTGGAATAGAGTAATGAAGCAACATAGTATTAGACTTGATAGGTTTTGTTTTATTATCCTGTCTTATTACTGTGTAATCTTGGTGATATATAAACCAAGAGTAGCAATTAGAACAACAAGAAGACTAAGCAAGTAAATTCTCAGAGAAACATTTGTAAGCTGTATTCTAAGCATTTCTCTGTAAGTTTAGTTGTTCTCATTTGTAAGCATCTGTGAGCTACTCAAGCTTCACAGAGTTCTCTCGATATATTTATATATCTCTGGTGGATACTTTCTAATCCACCAGAAAGTTTGAAAGACTTGTATTTTTATTACTTTGTGTTTTGATTCATATTTAACTTGTTATTCCGCACTTTACAAATCAAAACACTGTCATATATATCTTAAGTTAGAACATTTTTATATTTTAGAAAAAGGTTCAAGAATTCCATTCAACTCCTCTTCTGTAATTCTTGTTGCATTGTTAGGGACTAATAATTGGTATCAGAGCAAGCTCTTAAAGAACAAAGAGTTTAAATATCACAACAAACAGCAAGATGAACAAGAAGGATATTGGAGTCAAGATTCCTTTTCTGGACAAAGACAATTACCATCAGTGGAAGGTAAATATGCATCTTCATTTACTTTCTCAAGATGAGGCCTATGTAGATTGCATAGAAAGAGGCCCTCATGTACCAATGAGAGCTGCAACTGGAAATGAGCCATCAGTTCCCAAGCCAAGGCATGAATGGTCGGATCCTTATATTGAACAAGTCAGGAAGGATAAGAAGGCCATGAATATTCTGTTTAATGGAGTTGATGGTGACATGTTTGACAACATCATCAATTGCAAAACTGCTAAGGAAGTTTGGGATACAATACAGATCATCTGTGATGGCACTGAACAAGTTAGAGAAAACAAGATGCAGCTACTAATTCAGCAATATGAGCATTTCTACTTTGAAGAAGGTCAATCTCTCACTGATATCTTTAGTAGATTTCAAAAGCTACAAAATGCTCTAAAGCTGCATGGAAGAGTCTACCAAACCAAAGACTTTAATCTCAAATTTCTGAGATCCCTACCAAAAGAATGGAAACCAATGATAGTCTTCTTGAGAAACTCACAAGAATATAAGGAGTTTACACTAGAGAGACTGTATGGCATTCTAAAGACATATGAGCTTGAAATAAAGCAAGATGATAGAATGGAGAAAGGGAGAAAGAAAGGAGGGTCCATTGAACTGGTTGCTGAGTTAGAGAAAGAGAAAGAAGTGAAGATAGAAGCTGTTGAGTCTACTTCAAAGGTCTGTGAAAACAAGGGCAATGGGCTGGTAACAGAAAATGAAGATTCTTTGAGCCAAGATGACATGGAAGATATTGATGAACATCTAGCATTTCTTTCCAGAAGATTTTCCAAGCTCAAGTTCAAGAAGAACTTTGGAGAAGCTAAGCCAAATAGAAACATGGTGGATAAATTAAAATTCAAATGTTTCAAATGTGGCTTGGCAGGGCACTTTGCCAGTGAGTGTAGAAAGTTAGATTCCAGCAAGAAGAAGTTTGAGCCTGTGGATTATAAACATAAATATTTTGAGTTGCTCAAACAAAAGGAAAGGGCTTTCATTACACAAGAAAATGACTGGGCAGCAGATAGTCTGGATGAGGATGAGGATGTCAGCTATGTCAATCTAGCCCTAATGACCAAGTTTGATGAAACATAGACAAGTTCTTCAAGTAATCACCACTAACCTAACACATTTATCTAAAGCTGAGTGTAATGATGAAATAAATGACATGTCTATAGAATTATATCACTTGCATGTTACACTTAAGTCTCTTACTAAGGAAAATGCTAAAATCAAATAAAACAATTTGCTTTTAAGTGAGAGGAATAATGTGCTAGAATTTCAGTTCATTAAATTTGAAAAATTGAGGATTGAGTGTAAAATTGCTAAGGATGAATTAACTGAGTCATTGAAGAAAGAAGAGATCATGAAGAAGCAGCTTGAACGAGAACAGGAGGTGATTAATGCATGGAAAACATCTAGAGATGTTCATGCTCAAATCACCAAAGTTCAAGGTATTGAGTCCTTTTGTGATGCAGCCTGGAAGAAGAATAAGGAGAAGCTGGAATCCAACTTGGTTGAGGGATTGCTAACAGATGTGGACTTGACAGATGATGAGAGTCATCCGTCGGATAACCAAAAGGATTATTTGTCGAGTGACATAAATCCTCATCCGTCGGCTGTGAGCAAACCTGTGAGTAAAGCCAAACTTGCCAAGTTAAATGAAAAGTATGGATCAGTTTCCAAAAACTTCATTTCAGGAGAATCTAGTCAAGTGAAGGAAAAGATAGTAAATATTGGTCATCTGTCTATCAAACAATTGAATGACAGACTAGAAAAGATTGAGGTTAAAACAGAGATTAAAAGGAAAAACAATATAAATGGTAAAGTAGGGGTTAACAAGCATAACAACTACACACCTGATAAGTATGCTCCAAGAAAAATCTGTGTTAAGTGTGGTAGTGTAAATCATCTGTCTGTTAATTGCAAAACTGTCATGCCTACTTCCATATCTGTGCCACCTCCTTTTTACAACATGAATGACATGCCTTCTATGCCTATGAATGCTATGTCTGCACAAAATATGAATGCACAATTTGCTAATATGCCATTTGCACCTAATCCTTATTATGCTACATTTAGTATGCCTCAAATGCCATTTAGCATGCCCTACTGGAATAACATGTTTACTAATAGCATGCAATTTCCTGTTAATCAAAATATGCATGATAATTCTGTTGTAATGAATGGTTTCAAAGGTTCAACTCAAATGACTAAGGATGAATCTGATATCCCCAAGTCAAATGAGATAAGCCTAAGAAACAGAGAAAGAAAACTAACAAGGCAGGACCCAAGGAAACTTGGGTACCAAAATTAACTTGATTTGATTTTAATGTGTGCAGGGAAACAGAAAGAAACTATGGTACTTGGATAGTGGTTGTTCAAGACACATGACTAGTGATTCTACCCTGCTCACAGAGTTCAAAGAGAGAGTTGGCCCAAGTATCACTTTTGGAGATTACAGCAAGGGTTATATTGTGGGATATGGCTTGATTTCTAAAGACAATGTCATCATTGAGGAGGTTGCTTTGGTGGATGGTCTCAAGCATAATTTGTTGAGTATCAGCCAGCTGTGTGATAAAGGCAATTCAGTAACCTTCGCCTCAGAAGCCTGTGTTGTGACAAACAAGAGGAGCAACAAAGTGGTTCTCACTGGAGTGAGAAAAGGAAATGTGTACTTAGCTGACTTTAACTCATCAAATGCAGAATATGTTACTTGTCTTCTCAGTAAAGCAAGTTAAGATGAAAGTTGGATATGGCACAAGAAGCTATCCCATCTAAACTTCAAGACCATGAATGAACTTGTAAAGAAAGAACTGGTTAGAGGCATTCCTCAAGTAGAGTTTTCTAAGGATGGACTGTGTGATGCTTGCCAAAAAGGGAAAGCAAATTAAAGCATCATTCAGAAAGAAGCTTGATTCAACAATTGAAGAACCTTTGCAACTGCTACACATGGATTTGTTTGGACCAGTCAATGTGTTGTCCATCTCAAGGAAAAGATTTTGCCTAGTAATTGTAGATGATTTCTCAAAGTTCTCTTGGACATATTTCCTTAAGTCTAAAGATGAGGCTAGTGAAATCATCATCAATCACATAAGGCAAGTCAACAATCATCCTGATTTCAAAGTTAGAAAAATCAGGAGTGACAATGGAACTGAGTTCAAGAATTCTGTCATGAGAGTATTTTGTGAAGAAAATGGGATTTTGCATGAATTTTCAGCTGAAAGAACTCCATAACAAAATGGAGTAGTAGAAAGAAAGAACAGATCACTTATTGAAGTTGCAAGGACAATGCTTGAAGAGTCTAAGTTCCAACATATTTCTAGGCTGAAGCTGTAAATACTGCATGCTACACCCAGAATATTTCTCTAGTTAATCAAGCAAAATGCATGACTCCCTATCAATTGTTCAAGAACAAGAAGCCAACTCTAAATTTTCTTCATGTCTTTGGCTGCAAATGTTATATTTTGAGAAATCAAACTGATCAGAATGGGAAGTTTGATGCTAAAGCAGCTGAAGAAATTTTTGTTGGATATGATGTTGGTAAAGCATACAAAGTCTACAATCTGAGAACCAAAATTATTGTGGAATCAATACATGTTGTGTTTGATGATAAAAAGATTGAAGGACTGCAAGATGGAGATTACCATGAGAGCCTCAAATTTGACAATGTGGAGATGGTTAGTGATGACAGTGATGATGAAAGTGATCAAGAAACAGTATCAAAGGATAATGCAGAAAAATCCACTACCAATGAAGCAAAAAAATCAACATCTGTCGAGTTGCAAAATGCTTCATCCGTTGGGAGACAATCTGCTTTATCCATCGGGAGACAACCAGCTTCATCCGTCGGTACTCAAAATTCACCTTCCGTCGGGTCATCAAAAGAAGCTGAAAGTCAGAATAGATCACTTACAGAAAGTTTCCCTTTCACAAATCAAAGATCCATAAACTCAGGGGGAGTTTCTAATAATCAAAACTCAATCACACATCAAGACAACAATGAGGCCTCTTCATCTAGAGCTAATCTACCTCAACAAAGGAAATGGACAAAGGATCACCCCTTTGAGCTCATCATTGGTGATGTATCTTCTAGAGTTCAAACAAGGAGAGCAACTCAGGAAGAATGTCTATATAACAGCTTCCTCTCTAAGGAAGAACCAAAGAAGGTAGAAGAAGCTTTATTGGATCCTGATTGGATTTTAGCTATGCAGGAGGAGCTACACCAATTTGAAAGGAATAAGGTATGGAAGATGGTACCCAAGCCTAAAGAAAAGAATCCAATAGACACCAAATGGGTATTCAGAAACAAGATGGATGAAAATGGCATAGTAGTCAGGAACAAAGCTAGATTGGTTGCTAAGGGCTATTGTCAACAAGAAGGAATAGATTTTGATGAAATATTTGCTCATGTTGCAAGACTTGAAGCCATCAGAATTTTCTTAGCTTATGCAGCCCATGCCAATTTTAAGGTCTATCAAATGGATGTCAAAAGTGCCTTTTTGAATGAAGATTTAGAGGAGGAAGTCTATGTCAGTCAACCTCCTGGTTTTGAAGATCCAAATTTTCCAGAATTTGTCTACTATCTTTTGAAAGCACTTTATGGACTGAAGCAAGCACCTAGAGCCTGGTATGACACTTTGTCAAAGTTTCTTTTAGAGAATCACTTCACTAGAGGTACTGTAGACAAAACTTTATTCTTTAGAAATGTTAATGGCTCTAGTATACTTGTTCAAATTTATGTAGATGACATTATTTTTGGCTCTACAAATGAAAAAGTTTGCAAAAAGTTTGCCAAATTGATGCAAAGTAAGTATGAAATGAGTATGATGGGAGAACTAACTTACTTTCCTGGTTTGCAAGTTAAGCAAGTTAGTGATGGAATATTCATTAGTCAAACCAAATACATTTATGATCTTTTAAAGAAGTTTGATCTAATGGATTGCACATCTACAAAAACTCCCATGGCCACTGCAACTAAGCTTGAATTAAACACTACTGAAAAGTCTGTGGATATCTCAAGTTATAGAGGCATGGTTGGCTCACTTCTGTACTTAACAGCTAGTAGGCCAGATATAATGTTTACTACATGTCTTTGTGCTAGATTTCAGGTCGATCCTAGAGAATCTCACTTAGTAGCTATTAAGAGTATTTTCAGATATCTCAAGGGAACACCAAAACTTGGCATTTGGTACCCTAGAGATTCTGGTTTTGATCTAACTGGTTATTCAGATGCATATTATGCATGTTGTAGAATTGATAAAAAAAGTACAACAGGAACTTGTCAATTTCTAGGAAACAAGCTTGTGTCCTGGTTCAGTAAAAAGCAAAATTCACTTTCTACTTCTACATCTGAAGCTGAGTATATTTCTGCTGGCAGTTGCTGTGCACAGATTTTGTGGATGAGAAACCAATTGCTAGACTATGGTCTGCAAGTGGAAAGAATTCCTATTTTCTGTGATAACACAAGTGCTATTGCCATAACTGAAAATCCAGTATAACATTCAAGAACAAAGCACATAGATATCAAGTACCACTTCATAAGGGAACATGTAATGAATGGTACTGTGGAACTACATTTTGTTCCAAGTGAAAAGCAGCTTGCAGATATTTTTACCAAGCCACTGGATGAATCCACCTTTTCAAGGTTGGTAAGTGAGTTAGGTATGTTAAATTACTCTTGAATTTTTTTTAATAATTTGCAAGTTGTATTGCAGCCAGAAATTTAATTGGTTTTTCAGTCTTGGATGAAATTTTGGCTAAGTCAAAATTTACATCTCGACGGATGATCATTATCCATCGAGTTTGATCATCCGTCGTTATACATTTTGTTAATAAAATTAATTATTTTTCTGGAATATTTTATGACTCGACAGATAACTGATTTATCCTCATCCGTCGAATTATCTTATTTTTAGCCGTTGATTCTCTGAACATTATCCATCGAGTATACTTACAGTTTGTAAGCATAACACGACGGATAATTGATGGAATTTTTACAGTTTATTTTTAAACGGCTATTTTGGGCAATTCTTATTGGTCACTTTATTTTTACTTTATTATTCTTGACAGTTATTTTTGAGATTGTATAAAAGCATAATTCATTTTCATTGCTTTTTTTTTATCATTCTCAAATCATCTGCTCTAACTTCTCTCTTTCTCAAAAAGCACTTACTATCTCTCTCTGCAAGTTTTTTTTTCTCTCTAACAATGGCACCGGTCATCAAGATAATGTCTCAAACTGGATTCATCTATGAGAAGAATAACTTCACTGTACTTTTGAACAAGGGGATTCAACAGTCTGGTGACTACCACAAGATGATGGATTTTGTGAAGAACTGCAAACTCAACTATGTCATGCTGAAATCACCCACCATATACTGTGAAGTTGTTGAAGATATGTGGACGACTGCAACATACAACTCCACTGATAAGACTATCACTTTCACTATTAAAGGTAAGGAATTTTGTGTTAATAGTGACATTGTTAAAGCATGTTTCAAGATTCCTGATAATACTGTAACTTTACCACACACAGACACTAACATTGTTAATATGCTTAACTCCATGGGCTATGCACTCTCTACTTCTAAGTTAAGTAAAATTAGGAGGTTGGGTCTTAGGAAGGAATGGATTTATCTATGTAATGTAGTTACTAAGGTATTCTCTGGTAAAATCGGTAATTTTGATTCTTTCAATATCTCTATGCTTAACATGCTTTACATGCTAATTACTGATAAATTCTCAACTTTAGTGATCTTGTCATATTTGAATTGGGGTTTAAGTTAGGGGAGTTAAATAAGAGGGGTAATAATGTTTACTATGCTAGATTTTAAATGATGCTTGCTAACCACCTCTCTGAGGATATTGTGCTTGAGAACCCAACCAACAAATTAGATTGTTGGGTTCAAGAAAGGAGAATCATTGTAGATATGAACAGGGCCAACCATCACAAAGAGGTGTCACTCTTCTATTTTCCTGTTATGGAGGCACCTCAGGTAAGTGAGGTAAGTTCATATGTCTCTACTCTTCCAGTCTCACACACTTCTTTGCATTCTAGTGTAGCTATGGAAACTGTGTCATTGACCCAACAGTTTCCTACCTAATCTGCCAAATCCAAAATTTCAAAAACCAAGTCAAAAAAGCCCCCTCTAGTGTCTCTCAAAAGATGTCAGTTGTAAAAACCACCAAACCAAAAGAGGGAAGTGTGAAGGTGGGTAAGAAAGGTGAGGGACAGGGTGAACATCAAATAAACCCTAAGGATAAGTTTGGAGAGGTGAGTGTTTCCCAGCCTAGCCACACTGCAGCTTCCCAACAAACTGCAGTGCTTAATAAGGATATAAGCTCATTACTAGTTGCATCCTCCCAAAAGGATGTGACTATTGAACAAAGCTCTCAACCAAGAGCACAGGCGAAAAAGGTAAGGGACACAAGCTCACCCCAAATCTATACTAGAAAGAAGAAACCAAAGACCTTTGGGGATACACATGGTTCACACACTGTGCAAACTAATGCTAAAGACACAGTCACTGTACCTTCTCAAAGTCAGTTTGATGTGGCTCCAACAAATATGGAGTCACAGTCAAAATCTCTAATAATTGAAGCCCCTGAAACACCAAACTCTCCCACACACTCTTTGGATGTTGACATGATAAACATATCACTTCCAAATTCTCCATCTTTAACTCTCTTGGAGAAGCCAAAAATCCAAGCAAGTGAGCATTATCTTTTAGATGATTTGTTGGCTCACTTGCCATTTATTTTGGAAACTGTTGAGACATCTGTGCCAAAATTCTCATCAATATGCACATAGTCCACAATAGTTTCCACTCCAAACACATTCATTTTTACTCACTCGATGGATATTGTTCATCCGTCGAGTAGTGATTGTATCCCAACGGATAAGTTTAACAGCAGTTATCCGTCGGATAGTCAAACCACTAACCCGACGGATATCCCTTATCTGTCGAGTGTCTCTGCACAGCTTCAAATTTCATCAATTATCACAAGTGCAGAAGACTTAGTGGTAGTGCAATCACTCCTAGGATTGAGGGAATGGAGTGAAATGAGTGAGAGTCTGGGTTGGTCCCAGGAAAAAGGAGAGGAAAAGAGTGACCAAATGCAATCCAGTTCTTCAGGATTGGCAAAAGTGAGTGTGAGGAGTCCCACCTTAGATGGTGAAGGTGAGGGTTTGAGGGTGCGGAGCCAAGATGAGACCTTGATACAACAAAAGAGAGATCAAGAGAGAAATGCAGGTACAGGAGTGATAAGGGTGGAAACCATTGCAAGTGAGTCAATGAGTGTTAATGATGCAGAAAGGAAAAGGCTATTTTAGCAAGAATATCAAGTTGTGATAAATTTCATTTCCCTAGATGCTGAGACATTTACTCACCCTGTGACAGCTTACCAAACTCTAGCTGTACAGGGCAGTGAGGAGGCTGAAAGATTGCTGAACTTGGTGCATACAACACAATCTTTACAAAGAGCAAATGATTCAATCACTGCCATGCCTTCCAACATTGGCAGTGATTTAGAACTGGATGAGACTTCTTTTAGGGATGATGGTGGTGATGATGAGGAAGGTAGCATGGACATAGGGGGGATGTAGATACTCCTGCCTAGATTCTCACAAAAGAATGTTCCTACTCACATCTCCAATAAACACTTTCAAGCTGATTCATGACACTCAAGCAGCCATTCAAGCATCTTCCAATGCTAGCACAAAGCAACTACTCAAAGCACATCTTGAAGGACTTCAGCTGTATAAGATTCAAGCCCTCCAACACAGTCAGAGTGTGGATGCCATCAAGCAGGAAATTTTTGAAGTCAAGCAGGATGTTATAGAAAGGATGGATGCTAGACTGCAACCACCATGACTGAAATTGCTCACAAACTAAGGAAGGAGGCTGATCTAAACAGGAAAGTTGAGGCTATAGACTCAAGACTATCTGCTGTAGAGAAATCAATGTCCAAGATACTAGACAATCAAGAAGCTCAAACTGCACTACTCCAACAACTGGTGGCAGCTCAACTCCCTCCCACACAACTTGATGATAACAAAAAGGGGGAGAAAGGATCAAGTGAGGGGGAGAAATAGGTTAACATTCAAGTCAGTAAAGTAATTTTTCCTGCAATTGCTTTCACAAGCCACCAACAACAACCAGTATTGATCTCATAAATGAAGCAGAAGCTACATTAAGAGCAGCTGAGAAGAATCAGTTGAGTCCAATCAACTGGGAGAAAATTGATGAGGATATACAAAAGAAATTTGGGTTAGTAAAGAAGCCAGAAAAATCAGCCATTCATCACTCTGAAGTCAGGAAAATATATGTGAATGAAATGAGCATGAAGAATCTGGAAAGAGGACAACCATCCTGTATCAAATCTCCAAAGGCTAAGCTAATTTTAAAGCCAAGGGTGAACTATCCAAAATCTTCACTAAAGAACCCCTTGGACACAGTGTATGAGACACCAAAGCCTGATGAAAAGAAGCTGTTGGCCAAGTCCATAGCATTCTACAAGGATCCAACTGATTCAGCATTGAAAAGAAGAATTGCTAAAATTGTCAGGAATGGTAATGAAATTTGTGTGGTGGCTGGACACCCTCAATTTTCTGAAGCAAATAGAGAAGAAAAGGAAAGATTGAAGCAAGAAAAGAAGTAAGCTGCTCTAGATGCTAAAAAGGTCAAACAAAAGAAGGAGCAAGCTGCTATCTTGGCTAAGCTACAAGTTGTGAAACCTACACAACAAGTTTCTGCACAACCATCTGAAATAGTTGAATCTCAAGATCAAGTAATGCAAAATGAACCTCCACAAACAAAGAAGCCAAGATACAAGCAAAGAATAAAGAGAAAGTTGGACTTCAGTGATAAAGAGATGGAAGGGTACTTTCCCAAAAAGTCTATTTCTACAACAACTCAAACATCCATGCCCTCTGTGGCACATGGAGATTTCAAGATAGATCCGTCCAAGAACTTTCATGGTGAACCTATCATTTTAAAGGATGAGCCAATAGACTGGGATAGTCTACCAATACTTGAACTCAATCTACCTCAATTCATGAAGCCAAAGAAGACAAAGACAAGAGAAGTCAAGAAAGTGAAGCTATCAACTCTCAGATCCAAATCTCTAACCAAAGCTCAAACCAAAGTCAACAAGGGAGACATCATGTACATCTGTGACATCAAGGAATTCTCAGATTTAAACCTCTATCTAGATAAACTGGAAGAAGTTAGAGGGATTGATGTTTACTAGAATCTGCCTGAAAGGTTAGTATTCAAGTACAAGGGAGGAAAAGAGATACAGTGGCCACTTCACAAGATCCTTCAGGAAAGCCAATCTGTGCTAATAAAGGTTTATTCATCCTTCAAGAAGAACTTTGGATTCAATGTGATAGCTAGAAGACTTGTTCTAAAGAAGATTGACGAACTGAGGAGTATTAGAGCTAAAGATGCACTCTCAAAGACTCTAACTATTCCTTATACAGGGAGTAGAGTGCATCTAAGGCCCTACCGGCTGATGGAATTCATGGATGACAAAGGAGTTAGAAGATTCTTCAGATTAGAACACCAATTGAGCATCTCTAGCAATGAGACTATTTTGGAAATGCAAGAAATGCTAAATCTCTCAGAATCTGATGAACTGGAATTCCAAAGACAGCTCCAAAATCAGATAGAAGAAAATAACAGAAAGCTTGGAAAGAGATCCAGATCTTCAAGGAAATAGATTAATCTGCTCAGGCTAGATGAGCACCTTGAAAATGACTGTGAGCGAATCTTTGTACATTTTGTTAACTGAAGCAATTTATAGTTTTATTTACTTCCATTTAAATTTGTATTTTTTTTGAATGTTTTGTTATCATCAAGTTTCTCTTATTTTATGGCTAAAATTCTAGTAGACATAAATTAGGGGAGATTGTTGTGTATATGTTGTGAACTTGATGATTTCATTAACAAAACATCTTAGTAGATTTAACTTAGTGAAAAATGTAGCACTCGATGGATAAGGAATATAGTCCCGACGGATGACTCAATATAGTCCCGACGGATGATGATTTATTATTCATCGAGTGAGTAGCGTATATAACAATAAGTCATGTAGTACATTTCTGCAAACACCTTTGTTTAGATTCTGTAGTAGCATATAAGTCATGTTGACTTTAATTAGATATGCAGAATAGGTTGATAAATTGTACATAGATGATGTCTTGTAATTCTGCATAAATGAAATGAAGTCAAGTGCCAAAAAACTACTCGACGGATGATCAACAATGCTACTCAACAGATGATCAATAAGGCAACCCGACGGATGATCATGTACCCGACGGATAATCAATTCAAACATCTGTTGATAGTGACAACACAGTCACATGCGTCGAGTGTATGCAAAAGGAATGTGGAAGCCTATTCAACTGGGTTTTTGAGAACAAAGAAGCATTACCATTTCCATGCTATTATGAAGATATTCAAAGATGGTGGAATAGAGTAATGAAGCAACATAGTATTAGACTTGATAGGTTTTGTTTTATTATCCTGTCTTATTACTGTGTAATCTTGGTGATATATAAACCAAGAGTAGCAATTAGAACAACAAGAAGACTAAGCAAGTAAATTCTCAGAGAAACATTTGTAAGCTGTATTCTTAGCATTTCTCTGTAAGTTTAGTTGTTCTCATTTGTAAGCAGCTGTGAGCTACTCAAGCTTCACAGAGTTCTCTCGATATATTTATATATATCTGGTGGATACTTTCTAATCCACCAGAAAGTTTGAAAGACTTGTATTTTTATTACTTTGTGTTTGGATTCATATTTAACTTGTTATTCCGCACTTTACAAATCAAAACACTGTCATATATATCTTAAGTTAGAACATTTTTATATTTTAGAAAAAGGTTCAAGAATTCCATTCAACGCCTCTTCTGTAATTCTTGTTGCATTGTTAGGGACTAACAATTAGACTTTTCACCAAGAGGCTCTTGTTCTTCAATATCTGCTACACCACTTTTAGGTGCAGGTTCTTGTGGGATTGGATCAGGAGTTGTAGCTGTTGTATCCCTTTAAGATACAGGTTCTTGTGTGCTTGATCCAAGGAAAAGCCTTTCCCTTGTAGGCTCTTGACACTCTCTTCAAGTTGCTCATGAGAGATCTCCTCTGCTCTCTTGTTTTGCTGCTTTATTGGAGAATCAGACAAAATCACAGGTGCATCAGGATTTGATGTAAATGCCCCATGTGTCTCCTCAGCAAGTTTTTGTTTGATCTTGAGCAACATCTGATTGTAGTAAGCTTTGACCAGTCTTCTTTTCTTTGGCCTGGGGCTTGTACCATCAGCAGTATTTCTGGCACTATGAATAGCATCAGTAGTCGTGCCCTTCTCAGTTGGTAGTACAACTGGTCTTGGAGAAGAACCAGATGAAAGGTTTGGAAATTTAGAAGATAAGGTAGAAATGTCCTCATCTAAATCTGATTCTAATAAATCAAGCATAAGTTTCCTCTTGACATATTATGAAGGTTTAGAAGAATGAGGAACTTATTTCGCTTCAACTTTTGACTAGCTACACCAGGATTTGTAGCCCTCTTAGCTAATTCTGTTTGGATTTAAGGAAAGAAAAATAAACAGTGTGGTCAGGAAAAGGATTGGATGTGTCATGTTCCATAGTGTCATATTTTTTTATTTAAAAGTATTTATTTAAGTATTTTGTTAGACAGAAACACCCAAGTAACATATTTTTCATGAGATTATATTCACCCTTTCATTAATCAATTTTGTGACACCAGTTGATCCTTCATATTTTGTATCTATTCTTCTATTGTCATAATAACTCAAGTAAAAATCAATTGCACATGCATTATTAAAAATTTCAGATTTATTGCAAAACAGAATAAGAACAGTCACAATGAATAAAGCGCGTAAGAATTAAGAAATAATTAACCATGCATCATATTTTGAAGAGACATTAAGAAAGATATTTTCATTCATAAAAGAAGACGAGTACAAAGCAGAATCATAAAATAGTCCTAACTTCTAAAAGCTAGAATATATTTCTAGAAACTATTCCGTCTTCAGTTTCTTCGCAGCCTCCTGTTTCTTCATAGCTCTGCGATGATAAGTTCGTGAGATGGAGGATGCAAGAGAAATTATATTCTCTTACAATTCCAGAGCTTGAAGATGATGTTGCTCAGCCACTTTTGCCATGCGTTCTTCTTCCAATGTGGTCTCCAGTTGGAAAAACTGGAGATCCGTTTGTTGCATGAAAGAAAGATCATCATATACTGACATTGGAACCTCATGAGGATAACAAATTTGTTGGTTGATTTGTACTCAAATTCCAAATGGGTCATAGTATATACGACCCTCAACCATGATGTGAGAAGGGTAGTAAACTCCTCCGCGAGAGCGAGTGAAAAACTGATCTTGATTCATGTTTTTGGGTTTGAGAAGAAGATGAGGAGTTGTGTTTAGAGTAGAGTGGATGATTTGTGAGATGAATTGCGTGTTTATATAGAAGAGAAATGATGAACGAAAGAGACTCTTTATTAACCGTGTAGTAATTACTACAGTATTAATTACTACCGCATGCATAATCTTACGTGTATCTAGGCAAAAAGCAAAGTCTCTTTACTAAACTCATATTCCCAATATAAAATAGATACTCAATCATTTTTATAGATATGCACGTCATTATTTACCACAAGTAATTAATAATTACTTACCCACTAACTCACTGCTTAAAATACTGATTAAATATTTATTTTGAATAAATTTAAAACATTATCAATATATAATCATCTACCGACGTTTGACCATTATCAGTATTTAATCACACAATCAGAGTTTAACATGCTTACAATATCATAATTTACTAATCATGAAATCAAGCATGTATACATGGCATCAGAGTTTAATATACTTATCAGAGTTTAACAAAACCTGATACATCAAGAAGATATCATACTCTGATTTGTTCTTTGGTCTTGGAACAAGAGTCCAGACTTTGTTTCTATCAAATTCATTAAGATCCTCTTGCATTGTTGTGATCCAGTTAGCATCTTGAAGAGCTTCTTCCACTTTCTTCAGTTCAATTTGAGATAGAAAAGAATGGTGGAGACATTCATTTTGAGTGGTTTTTCTGGTTCTTACACCACTATCAGGATTTCCATTGATTAAGTCAGGTGTGTTTGACTTAGACCATTTTCTTGCAGATGGAAGTTGACTTATTGAAGAAGAACCTCCCCTTGATCCATGAACTCTCTGTTATTTCTTTGACTTGTACCACTATTATTTCCTGATACTCCCCCTGAATCAGTATTCTCAGTGCTATCAGTATTTGATTCATCAGTATTTGAGGAATTAGTGTCTGATGAATTACTTATTGATATTTCTTGAGTTGATACACTTGTAGAAGACTCTGGATTTGAATCATGTTTCTCGCCCTCAACACGTGCTTCATTATTTGCAGAATTTCCATTATCATGTGGATCATCGAAGTTTGGAGTGATATCAGGACTTGTCAGTGTATCAAGATTTAACTGTTCAGCATATGTTACTTCATTTTCAAATCTCAATTCATCATGGCCATCTGCATCTTCTAGACCTGTAATCTTCTTGTCATCAAAAGATACATGTATAGACTCCACAACTATTCTTGTTCCCAGATTGTAAACTCAGAAAGCTTTTGTTGAAAGTGGATAACCAACAAAAATGCCTTCATTAGCTTTTAGATCAAATTTAGTAAGCTGTTATGGATGGGTTTTGAGAACAAAACACCCGCGATTAAAAATGTGAAAGTACTTCAGATTTGGCTTCTTTCCCTTCACCATCTCAAGAAGTGTTTTACCATGCTTGTTGATCAATGTTGCATTTTTTGTGAAGCAATCAGTTTGCACAGCCTCTGCCCAGAAGTAGGTAGAAAATCTTGCTTCCTCTAGCATGGTTCTTGCAACTTCTATGAGAGTCCTATTTTTCCTTTAAACAACTCTATTTTTTTGTGGAGTTCGAGGAGCAAAAAATTCTTGTTTTATCCCCTTGTATTTGCATAACTCTTCATAGAACTGTTCTTGAATTCATTTCCATTATCGCTTCTGATGATCTTAACTTTGTACGTTGATCCTTTTTCCAGTCCTCTCACATGATCAAGAAGAATGGATGGAGATTCATCCTTGGTGTACAGAAAGTACACCCATGTGTATCTTGTATATTCATCAACAATTACAAGTGCATAACTCTTTTTAGCAATATACATAACATTAACTGGACCCAAGAGATCAATATGAAGTAGATGATATGGTTCAAAAATAGAGGATTCAGTTTTACTCTTGAAAGATGTTTTCATTTGCTTGGCTTTCTAGCATGAATCACATAAGCCATCAGGAGTAAATACTGCATTGGGCAATTCTCTCACAAGATCTTTTCTCACAAATTCATTGATGTTGTTGAAATTGAGGTGAGAAATTCTTTTATGCCAGTTCCAACTGTATTTTACAAATGCCCTACTGAGCAGAGAAACTTCTGATTCATCGGTATTTGTGGAGACCCTGGCTTCATATAACTTTCCATGTCTTACATCAGTTATTGTAATCTTTCCATCAGACTCACTGACAATTTCATAATGTTTCTCATAAAATTTTACATGGTAACCCCTCTCACAGATTTGACTCACACTGATCAAATTATGCTTGAGTCCTGTAACTAAAGCTACATTTTTAATGATGATATTCCCAGATTTGATTTTTCCATATCCCAAGATGTTAGGAAATGAATAACACACAGAGGGGGGTGAATGTGTTTTACTGTTTTTGTGCTTTTCTTGAATATTTATGGTTGAACAAAATAAACTAAATCTTGTAATGAAATGTGTTCATGCAGAATTTAAGCTTGCATAAAATAAAGAACACAGATCTTCAACACTCACTTAATTTTATATTAAAATTAAGACTGTTTTGCTATAAAATTTCTAGGCTCTTTGTTGATAAAGAGCTTAGCTTCTACTTGAGAATGTTACAAGAAATTTGATCTAAATTGTTACAACTGACTAAGGACCAGTGTTAACTTTATAACTTAGTTAACTGCTGGTTTACACAGTGAACTGTCACTTGTCATTTCTATTTATAAAAAAGTAGATCTTCCATTTCTGGCTTAGCATATCTTTAGCATCCCGTGTTTACTTTGACCTTCCTCTGTCAGTTAATCTTTACCATTGATCTTGCACATTCTTCAAGCTGCTTTTTATAGACTTGTCAATCCAGCTGTTTGGATTATTTATCTTGGATATTGAAGATCTGCAAATTTGTACTTGGAGATTGTACCTCGAGATCTCCAGTTTAGGTCTATAGAACACTTGACATCTCGATAAGTATATTGTCTTATCGAGATCTCTAGTACTCTATATTTAGTTTGGCTTGTAGAGGTCTTCAGTTCACTATAAGAGAATTTTGGGCTTGTCGAGATCTCTAGTCTTCACATCTTCACTTTAACTTATCGATAACTCTTAGTTCTCTATTAGCTTCTTTACTTGTCGATATCTCAGAGTTCTCTAGTCAAATTTAACATGTCGATATCTCAGAGTTCTCTAGTGAATTTTGACTTATCGATATCTCTGAGTTCTTTAGTGGAACTTAACTTATCGATAACTTAGAGTTCTCTAATGAATGTAGTCTTGTCGATAACTCTGAGTTCTCTAGTGAAGAAATGACTTGTCGATGTCTCTAACCTTCATGTCTTCTTGACTTGTCGATATCTCACTGAGTTCTCTAATAGCTTTCCTGACTTCTTGATAAGCCATTCTGGAGTTCTCGAATGACTTCTCTATAACAATAAATCTGTGACTTGTGGAGATCTTGACTTAGAGTATTTTTCCTAAAACAAATTTATTCAACTCCAAGCTTCTTCACAATTCTTATGAGGCACGATCTTCTTGATCTTCTGCCAGATAGAATTCTTAGGCTTGACACTGTTTATAGAAAAAGGCTCCAGTCTGCTCCTTTGACATTTTTACAGACTTTAAATGTTACAAGTACAAAATACAAATTTAGATAACAATACAACTTACTTAGGGTTGACAAAATGTCTTAGTCTTGTTAAAGTACATGCATGTCTTTTACAACAATCTCCCCCAATTTGTGAGAAGATTGCTTAACACAAATTCATGCCTGTTAACAAGACTAACCCCAAGTTTGAAATGATGGAGAATAAAATTAATACATAGAGCTTGGTAGAATTACAACTTGTACAATATAAGATTCACAAGTTTCAATGATTACAAGACTCAGGTAAAGACAGTTTTTGCATCTGCTTCTTCCCTAAGTTTATCCTTCAAGTGGTCAAGAATTTCAAGTTCTTCTTTGATAGGTTTCCACTTAGAGCTTCTACAAGTTTTTGTCTTGCTGCCTTAGGACAACCATTGTCCAAAACCTATAGGAAGAATCTTAAGAATCCACCAGCTCTGATGTTTAGAAATCTCTCATCTTTAGAAATTCTGCTCATTCCTTTTGCTTTCAACTCTTCTGATCTTTTTATGAAAATGTCTATTTCTTCATCATGCCTCCTTCTTCTTTCTTCAGCTTCAGCCTCATCTATTTTCTTTGTTTCCTTCCTTTCATTGAACCATTCAGCTAGAGATGATCTCCATGCCCTTGTAACAATATTCTTGTCCTTTAACAAACTTATCACTCTCTTAATTTCTGTGGGAGCCAAAGAATCCATTAAATTTTTGTTTAGAAGAGTGAATCTACCATCCTTAAAATAAATTCTAACTTCTCTCAGGGATACAATCCAGACTATAACAATTTCCTCAGCTAGATGTTGGAAATGGTCTTCATCTGAGATGCACCAATTTAGAGGTAGAAAGTTAGTTTCTTTAAAGCACTTCCATATGGCCCTTTCAGTGACTTCCACTTTCTTTGCAGGCTTGACTTTCTTAGGCTTTCTCCCAACAGATTTGTGCTTGAATTTTAGTGAAGGTTTGGCTAAAGGTAGGGTTGTCATTTTCTTGCGATTAGTTTGGCTTGAGGTGATTGGAATTTTTAGGAAAGAATTTGTTGTTTGTTTTTATACAAAAATTTTAGCTTAGATGGTTTGGAAGGTTTAATGTTTGAGATAGTTGATGTTGTAGGTTGAGCTGAGGTTTGAGTTGGTTGTGTTTGGATTTTAGGGTTTTCTGAGTTTCTGAATCATCATAAGGCTTTCTGTTCTTCCTCTCACCTCTTCTCTTCTTTTCTTCATCTTTCTTATCATCCTCCTTCTTCTTCTCTCCACCCTTGCTCCAGATGGCTTACTGGACTGACTAGAATTTGATCCAGAAGGATTTTGATCATTCTTCTTCTGCTCATCATCATCCAAGTAATCCTTGTTGAACTGTGTTTTGGGCAAGTTGGGTTCTGTATTTTCTAGATATCTCCTCAGTAGCTTTATCATTTCCATATCATCATTGTTCTTATTTTTCTTAGCTTTTAAGCTAGTTCCTAGGATCATGATAAGCTTCTTGTTGCTCATGACACAGTGTTTGGGGATATTGAAATGTCTGAATTGTCTGGTGGTTGGACAAATGTATGTTATACCCTTACTTGGCTGTAGATATGCTTCAGGGAAGGCAGCTACTTGAGCATCTCTCAGTGCAGTTAATAGCATGGTATCTTCACGAGTTATAACTTTAACTTTGCTGATTAAGATATCTAACTTAGATGCCCTCCTTGAGACAATGCAATTGAGGTACACCTGCATACATCTGTCTGTCCCTGAGTCATTTGCATTAACCACTATCTTCTCTTCCAGAAAGTTGTCCTTATTGACGTTGATCACTCTTTTGAAATTGATTGTCTTGTCCGGGGCCTTTTTATATGTGAAGTGATTATTATTGAGAGAAGCTTTTAAAGCTTTGAGTAGTTCTTCAAACTCTCTGCCCAGACTAGGTCCTTCAGCAGACCTAATAAATCTCTCCATGTCAAGATCAACTTCTTTAGATTTCTTTTCAGCACCCTGGACTTGCTGTTGAGATGACCATGATCGTGTCAACCTAGCCTCTATCTCCCCCTAAGTCTTGTTGACATGCATTAAAAGGGGAGTAGGAATTTCAGGCCTTACTTGTTCAGGCAGAGAAGGTAGTGGTATGTTGAGTTTACCCATGATGGTTCCCAAAGCTATAGAATTCTGCATTTGAAGATGCTTATGGGAGTCCACCAGGGTTTGGATATCTGTTTGTTGGCTCTTGACAAGAGATGTCAAGGCCTGAACTTGTGCAGTGAGAGAAGAGTTGGAGTCTTGCAATGCTGTGATTTGACCTTGTAGAGACTGAATTTGCAGATTTATTGAAGTGGATCCAGGCTGATAAGAGCTGCTAGATGTGCCAAAGTGTTCTTCTACAGCCTGTTTGATCCCTTCCATTAGCAAAGCTGAAGGCTTATATCTGCTCTGGTGAAGTTGATCCAGTTGGACCTTGGTCTCATTTGAGTGAGTAATTTATTGATGGATCACTGTATGAAGATTGGTGAAAGATAGTTTGAGGTTTTTCACTTCCTTCTCAATAGAGGCAAGATCCATCCTAACCATTTGCTCAGTAAAATGCTTGAATTTCTTAGAAATCTGCTCTTGAGATGCTATGATCTTGTCCATCTTCTCATTCACCAATTTTCTTATTCTGTCTTCATGGCCAGTAAGCTTGATTTCAAGAGCTTTACCAAACAGATGAAATGCTTTGAGATGAGCTTTGTATACATCTGTAATGGCATCATAGACAGCTTCTGGACTCAAGTCTTTTACATTGCTGCCCAAAATAGTAACATATTCTTCTCTGAATCTGGCCAGAACTTGATTCATCTCCAAGGCAAAATCATCAGACAACCATGCATCCACATTTCCATCTAGCTCAGCATCATTGACAATTTTCTCCTTTTGCTCTTCAATATCTTCATTATAAGCAAGCATAATAGCTTGATAGTCCTGGTTGCTCATATTTGAAGTCAGGAGATGTTGTGAGATGTTGGCCAGTCCAGATATCTGCTCTACTAGTAGATCATCTACAGAAGTTGGTTGAGAAGCAGATTCTTGTAGCCACTGAGAGAGTATGTGAGGTTGTTGAGGTTGTGAGGTGGATGGTTCATCATAAATACCTGTGACTGGGGTCACAATTTAACTCACAGATTGCTCTGTGGTTTTGACAATGTGTTGTCCTCTACTTGTAGTGGGAACCTCCAATTGAATTGGAGGGGATTTGACTGGGTTACTGTCATGCACACCAGCCTCAAACCCTTATGTGTCTTGCAATACACTGGCACTTGAATGTTCTATGCTTGCCTCCCCTATGACAGGATCATGGGCAATTGTACTCCTAGCTTCAACTGTAAAGGCAATTTCTGCTAGGGTTGTGAGGGGAGTTGTCCCTACATGAGGAATCTCCAATTGAATTGGAGAGGATTTAGATAGCTCCCCATCAGGAGTACTACCCTCAAACCTTTCACTCTGTGAAGACTGTTTTGCACATGAAGGTGTATTAAAAGTATCCATGGGGTCTTCAGTAAAGACTGATGAATCCCCCATGTTTGTGATGGTATCATCAAGGTGTACCCCAGCATGTAGCCTCTCACCATCTAAATGAAGTATCTGGGTGGTGAGAAAATGTAATAACCCCAATTTTTGGAAATTTTTGAAACCCTTATGAATAGTGTTTTTGCTGAATGAGAAAACTTTTCATGCCACGCTATGTAGGGGTTCTGTTATTGATCTTATGGGATATTATTAGTACTCTATGTGGTATATAAGTGTATGTAAAGATCGTCAGAATCCAATTCCGAACACTTTGATTTTTCCCGGAAATCCACAATATACGGAGAGAATTGAGTATAAGGTAACAGGATAAAAAGGATTTAAATTAAAGGATTATAAGAGAGGATCATAAAAGGAATACAATGTATTGAGAAAGGTTAAGGGAACCTAAGTAATAAGATCCCGGGTATGATCCTTCAAACGATAAATGAAAGCGAAAGTTAAGCGAACCGTATAACAGATCAGCGGTCATTAGGCAACGATTAGGAAGTTAATCAAAGGGATTAATGGGAATGATGTCATCCAACCAATAGAAAGAAGACAAGGAAGGAAGGATGACATCATGAGGATGAGGTAAGCATGACATGGGAAGGAAGGAGGTGTGGTTGAATAAGAACCACACAAATTCAAGGGCAAGGTAGTAATTTGCTAAATCAAATACAAATCAAGTCAACCAAGCCAAGTAAAAATCATTTCCATCAAAAAATCAAAACAACCAAGGCATGAGTTCATCTTGCTCACGGCTTTTTAGCATTTTCAAGGCATAGATTTTTCAAAATCAAAGATCAAAGCTTCCTAAATTGGTAAGAAAATTCCCTAATCATCTTCATGCTTAGTTATGGCTATATCATGAGTTTAAGCCATTAATTCTTTCTCTAACTTCTTCATTTAATCAATGAAGAAGACAATGAATAGTGTTTTCAAGATTTTTTAACTTGAAGTTTGTCTTGTTTTCTTGAAGATCCAAGCTTTCTTAAAACTTCTCCAAGCTTCTTAAGGCTTCCTAGCTCCACCCACCACTTCAAGGAAGGTATACCATTTCCAAACCCTAGGTTCATATATATTATAAGGTGATTTTGATGAGTAGGATGTTATTGTAGCTTGTTGTTATGATTTAGAGTTTGAGATTTGGTATGGTAGTGAAATGGAATGGTAATTGTTGTGGTTTTGATTTAAAAGAACTTAAGCATGATTAAAGTTAAGTTTAAGCATAAGTATAAATGATTAAATTGGATTGGTTGGGGTTGTTATGATGTGATAAGGATGGATGTTGGTTGTATGTTGGATTTGAGGTTGATTTGGGTTGATTGTGGATGGTTTAAAAATTGGAAATCGCGTAAACATAGCCGTCGTAACGTCCGATTTTCTTTGGACTGTTTTTGTGCATAGCATTAGGACCCGAGAACCCCCTGCTAGATTATGACCACTGCCGTGTTTAGATAGCTCATGTTACGAGCTTCGTTTTGATATGTAGTTCGTTCGATTCCGATGCACGGTTTAGGAGAAACGACCGTTTCAAGTAACGGCGTTTCGCGAACGAAACTTTTCCCCCCCGCCTTACTTTGAAATGTAGGTTAAAGACCAAAAAGGGTTAATTAATGCATGAAACATTTATGGTAAGTGTTTTAGGCAGTTGGTAAGTCACTCGAGAAGGAATCGCTTTAAAACTCGTAAAGGTTAAATTATTAAAAATGGTGGAGCCGAGGGTACCCGAGTGACTTAAGCGAATCAGTGAGCGCAAAACAAGCGTTAGAGTCTAAGTTAGTTAAAGTATAGATTTACAAGTGACTTTGGTTTAATTCCAACTTACTTGTTGTTTATAGGTTACCAGACTCGTCCCGAGCCATTCGTAATCCCCCGTCGCTCAGGCAAGTATTCTATCCGTTATACTGTTGTTGTGATGTATACACTTGTATATGCATTATCTTGCGATAGATGCATGTTGGTTATTTAGCAAATTCTTGCGATATATTGTAGCATGTGATATGGTATATATGCATGCCTGTTTCATATTCTTGAAATATATATCTGTTGGTTCAGTTGATAATACCTATGCTAGAGGATAACGGTATCTTGCATATACCCTTAGTATAGGGACCCAAAGGTGAAAATATTTTCTAAAACCGGGAGTCGAGGATCCCGAGTAGATTTTGTATATATATGGACATGGATATATATATATATATATTTATGTATATATATATATATATATATATATGGTCATAGTTTTCAAAACTATTAATCGAATAAGGTTTATTCGATAACTTTAACTTTATTTTATTATTAAATATTATTTGAATATTCATTTGAGGATGTATGACTCCTTTATTTTATTTAATGAATATTATTTATAATATTCATTCGAGGTATTATGACTCAGCTTATTTTATTTATTGAATATTATTTGAATATTCATTTGAGGATCTATGACTCCGATTATTTGCTGAGATATATTCTTTATTTTATTAAAGAATAAGGTGTAAACAATCAAACTTATTTTCGATTATTCAATTAAAGATAATACTTTCATATAAGTATATCTTCGGTTATTTAATACTCGTTTCAAGTATAAATTTTAATACTTCTACTTCAATTATTTTTTTTATTTATAAAGATTATTCTTTATGGGAATATTATTTAATTAATAATATTCAGATATTTTCTAATATTCTGGGGACTGATTTACTTCATTAAATCAGCTTTTCTCCAAACACTCTTTAAAGTGTTTTCGAGTCTTCAAAATGATTTTAAAGTCAGAGCGGATCCCAAAACTCATTTTTATATTTAAGGTCTTCCTTTTTAAGGGGATTTAAATACTCGCTCAAAACCTGGGGAATCCGGCTCTGTGGTGTATTTTATATTCGCAACGAGGTTGCTGTTTTGAGAAAACAATTTGATTACTTGCCCAATGTTCGGGAAGTAAGTCCATTTGATTGAGTCGGCATAAGCGACAGGCCGGGGTACGGTCTATTATTGTGTAAGTGGCTGGGTGGCAGTCCATCAACGCGTGAGGGGCCGGGGTACGGTCTAGCGCGAGGTCCTAATGCGGCCAGGGTGATGACCGGTGAGGAATTCATCCATCTACAGTAGAAAAGGTTACTTATTGGTATCTTTGCCTGATCAGCAAGGTATCGGGTTTATGCCAAAAATTCTTTTCCTTTCCAAAATTCATTGGATGTTTCAAACTCTGTTCATACTTTGCATAACAGAGATTCCAGGAAATGTTTAAAGGGATATATATATGTGGATATATATATATCGGGACTAAATAAAGTATCTCATAACTTTTTCATTCAATAATATTTCAAAGATTGAATCTATTCAAGTCTTATCTTGTGGTCTCATCAGTGGGATGAACTTTTGAAATTGATTATAACTTGAACGGTGGTAGTTCAAGTAGTATTTGGGAATGATATAAGTGTAGTGAAGTATTTGGTAACTTCATCTTTTAAACTTATATCTAATTAATAATTGTCTTATGAATGACAAAGATTTTCAGAAAAACGTTGAGACAAGGTTAGATATATGAGATCACCTTGCAACGATATTTTTTATACAGCTATACAATGGGACTTTGTGTATATTATGCATGGAAGAGGACTTCCATTATTTTGAAAAGTATATATGTATATATACTGAATATTTTGCGACTTCATCACATTAAGATATCAAACTTGGTTCATTTCTTTTGACCAAGATTTTCATGAGTATTATGAGTAGACTCATATACTATTAATCATTATACATATTATTTTGGTGGGCTTGCTGCTCACCCTTGCTTTCTTCTTTCATCACACAACAACAGATAGAAAAGATGAACAGAACCAAGCTCCCGATTCGCAAGCGATTAGGAGACGTTCCGCAGTTTTCTAGAAGCATTGATGCCGCCGTAGCTGAGGTAGGAACTACCAATAGGCTAGGCTTTCAACTTTTGATGGACCAGATTTATTTATATTTATGAATTGTAATAATGGCAAAGAAATGTAAATTTATTCAGAAAACCTTTTAAGGTGTATTGGCAGATAATTATGGAATAAAATGACTTGTGGTTATTTTTGGATGTTCATCTCTGAGACTATAACGTGTGGTGTGTGTGTTTATTGTGGGGTCACAGTACAGAGTAGTTGAGTAATTATTAAGATTGGGTGTTATTAAGGGAAATGGAACTCGTGACGACCCGGATCCCCGACCCCGGATCTGGGGGTGTTACAGAAATGGTATCAGAGCCAAGCGTTATAAACCTCAGAGATGATGGGACGTTAAGATAATAAGTTAACTAAGATAATAAGAACTCTTGCCAAGTTCATAGTCGGGCTACCTAACGTAGCACTGACAGTTAAAACCCTTATGGGAACCCTGATAAATATCGTGATAGGAGCGTAGTTCGTTATCGTATATGGTAGCGGGACTCCGAACCCTGAGGTTGAGGAGCAACATCGTGATGATATTTTATTACTAATTGGAGATCGGATTGTGGATCCGATAGAGTGTCCTAATGTAGGACCGGATGATGTTGATATTGAGGATGTTGTCCTAGTAGGGATAGTTGTTGAGGAGGACCCCATGCAGGATCCTGACAGGATTGGATAAAGGACCACTGAGGAATTGATGACCATGGTTTGGTCGACTACCAGAGGTAGGATTGGCCGGTCACTACCGGAGGTTCGTTCAAGTTTGTAAAGATAGTAACCCCTTTAACGCGGCTTACTCGTAAGACTGAGAAGTTCGAATGGACAGAGAAATGTGAGAACAGCTTTCAAGAACTGAAGCAGAGGTTGGTGATGGCCCCTATGCTGGCATTGCCGGATGGAAAAGGAGATTTTGTGAAGTGTGGTGACGCTTCGCACAAGGGCTTAGGGTGCGTGCTTATGCAGCACGGTAAGGTAATCGCGTACATGTCAAGACAATTAAGGTAATATGAAATTCGATATCCCCGCCCATGAGCTTAGACTCGTGGCAATAGTTTTACCCTAAAGATTGGAGGCACTACTTGTATGGAGAGAAGTACGAGAATTACCTAAGCCATAAGTGCTCTAGTACATTTTCACGTAGAAAGAGCTCAACATATGCCAGAGGAGGCAGTTAGAGCTAATCAAGAATAATGATTGGGAGATTCTTTAGCATGCGGGGAAAGCCAATATGGTGGCTGATGCCCTTAGTAAAAAGGAGAGACTCAAGATGATAATGTCTTTTGGAGAGTTTATAAGAGATTTTGAGAAAATGGAAATAGAAGTGAAGGTAACCGGAGCCGGTACCGAAAAGCTGTTTGAGATTGCAATACAGCCCGAATTATTGGAAAAGATCATATTGTGCCAGAAAAAGTTATGAATGAAGGCAGAGAGCCAACAATTAGATAAAAGATTAATATCGAGAAAGATGATAAGGGAATAATGAGGTATTCCTATAGAATTTGGGTTCCGAAAGTTCAAGAGCGTAAGGATGAGAACTTAGATGAGAGCCATAGTTTGAGGAATAAGATTTAGAGCAAACCCTGAACGTGATAGTCAGGGAGGTCGCCATCAAGATAGAAGGAACCCATGATATAATGGAGTGGAAAATGAGGATTTTAAATTAAAAGATGACCCCAATTATGGGGAGTAGGAAGAAATATTTAGACAAAAAAAAAAAAAAAAGCAGAAGTCGAGTAAGGAAAGGAGACCCGAGACGGCACTCCTATACGGCAATTCATGGACCTGTCTAAAAAGGACTTAGACTATTATCCCCAACCACCACCCTGAGGAAATAATGCGGTGAGAAATTCTTTCAGGACCTTTAAGTCGCTAAGCTCTCAGAGTTCCAAGGAACAGGTTGACCCAGTCGAGGCAAGAGCCTGGCTAAAGGAAATATAGGAATTATTTGAGATTCTAAATGATTGACGAATCACAAAAGACTATTTTATCACTTACCCTCCTAAGAGAGAGACCACCCGCTGGTGAAAGACCAAGGAAGGCACGGAGCAAGAGATTATAATAAACTGATTTAAGTTCAGTCAATTGTTTTCAGGAAAGTACTTCCCAAGGTTATAGAGATAGAGTAAAAGCTTTAGAGCCAGAACAAAGGCAGACGAGTATGATGAATTGTGAATTTAAGTTGTAAAAGTTGTCAAGATTCGTTCTGAAGACACGAATCCAGAATGACGGAATGTTTGGAATCAATGCTTATGTTGTGTTGGTTCATGAAATAATGATAAGAGAAAGGAATATAACGGCAATAGAGTTTGAGGAATGATAAGGGAGTTGGGTGTGAGGAAACCCTAAAGACTCGTAGAAATAGAAATAGAAGAGTATGTAATCGTCAGGATGAGGGTGATTCACCATGAGTTAAAATTGATGGTTGAGGGCATAAGAGATACATATATTTTATCCCCCGTAAGTTGGGAAGATTCGAGGAAACCTTGAGATAATTCGAAGGATAAATAAGGAGACGCGGGTAGACTGAGGAGACAAGAAAGTAAGAAATTAAGAAAATTGGATGAAGGAAGTGACCTTCAAGAAGGTGAAGTGTAAGACCGGTGGCATGATACCCAGAAAGGGAGACGCCAGATATGAAAGATATCCCAACATCGAGGTGACTGTTGAGATAAACAACAAAAGTAAATAAGGAATTATTAAGAAGAAGTTCACGTTGAACACGACCAATATCCTCCAGAACATCCTTGTTATCGTTACCAAATTAGGCAAGAAAGGCGGATGACCATTGTTATCTTTTGGAGGCCATATGGATTGACCTCAATTTGAATAAGGATGCTATTATGAAATTAGGTATCGACTATCGAGGTGGGAATGATGAATAAGATAATCTGTCAAGGATATATGACTTGATTTATCCATGGATGGATGCAGGTACCTTTTAAAGGTGGAATTAAGGCTAGAACATCGGTAACTTAAAATGAATCCTAGGGGAATGCATAAAGGTTTGCATTTCACCCTTAATAGGGACAGTATGAGTTTTGACAGTATGATTGGGAAAGGGTTAAGGTAGCAACAACCTTTAAGAATCAGTGGAGAAATTTTTCAGAAGTATATAGACAATGGTTCTAGTATTAGTAAATGGTATTTTGATATGCCCTGTATCTAGGGAATACAGGAGGAACGATTGAAGGATAACCTTAGAGGTTTTACAAGGAGAAAGGTAATATTCAAAATTCTCAAGAATAGAAATGTTGATAAAGGAAATATGACGTAATTATAATGATGCCAAGTGGGGCACGTGTTAAACCACGAGAAAGTATGGATCGAACCAGTAAAGGTCGAAATTGTTCCAGGCAATTAGGACTTAAGATAAAAGATGTTCTAAGTATAATTGAGAGTCAGCCGTGACAGTGATTAACCTCTAAAGACTGAGGCAATAACTTATGGAAAAATGGTGGTTTTTTTTTTTTACTCATCAGATTTTAAGGAAAACATCTTCACATAAGCTGTGATTGAAATGAGGTAGAAAATTTATTTGGAGGTGGTTAAAAGACATTGATTATAAGGAACTATTACTATCAGGAAAGGCCAAAGAGGTGGCCGACACTTTAACGGTAAAAGGATAATGGTAGGCGCTTGTGCCAAAGGATACAGTGATGATGGTTAAAAGCTGAAGGTTGTATTATGGTTTGGAAGATTGACATTCCTTCTGATGACTGTGCAATACCCAACAGTAATAGTAGTTGGTAAAATTTAATTCGTGTAATCGCCATGAACGGGCTATCTATCTCAGAAGATACTATCTTGAGAATAAGCCAGGACCATATTCCAAAAAGGACCAAACGAACCTTTGAGTTAAGTCTTCTATTTAAGGCATATGATTAAAAATGGTATTAACCTGCTATCGTTGCTTTGATTGAAACTCTTCTGCAATTTTATCTGCTTCATGACATGAAAGTACGTCAGAGTTTGGAGTGTTCTTCATGAATTGTGATTGGTGGTTATGTTAACTCCTTAGGAGAATTTGATACGACATGTATAGACTCCGTATGGTTAGATATTAAGATTTTATGGAAAAATGAATGACAACAGTAGGTCAGTGGTGGACCATAGTAAGGCATCAATGATTCTGCGAGTATTGAGTTGATTACAACCGTGAGAGTTGTATTGGAATGGATGTTGAGATTGAGTACCACTAATCGGGTCGTGGTAGTGTATAAGTTATCATTGATAGACTAATTAAGTAGAGTATCTACCTAGTGAATAATTATTCTATCTTATCAATAGAGAGTCGTATTATTATATGAGGAAGGTTGCGGTGCAAGCATAGAATTCTAGTAACGATGATGTATAGAATGAGATCCCAGATTCGATTTTCGATGTCGAGGGAGTTTCAAAGGTGATTATGTATAAGCTCGAGGAAGAGTGTGGGTCCATAGAATGATGGACGGGATAGCGAAAATATTTAGGCATGGGAAATATGAGGCTATAATGCTTGATGCTGATATAAATACGTATATGTTTTGTTCTCCTATGACAAACCTCTATAGTTCAGAGGTAGGTTCCAAGCCAGATATTTTGTGGCAGTATATTTTTTTTCATATATACAATTCTCTTCAGTTCGTTCTTTTCTCTTCTTTTCATTTCATGTAAGCTGAGGAGAACAACCCTTCCAGAAGGGGAGGTATTGCCGAATGACTATCTATCTGTGTGATAGAAGCCGAGTAGGATACCAACTATTGTTTAATTGCTTGTCAAGTACTAAAGGCTGGCCACCTTCTGTACTAACTATGCAATAGGACAAGTGTTCGTGATCATAGTGATCTCTCAACAAATTCCTTTACTTCTATTTGATTGATCAAATTCCGGAAAATAGAAACAACTGAAAAAAGGAGTAATAAAGTGGTGGTAGTATGCGGAATGGGAACACATTCGTGATACTAAGGTTGACGTGGTTATTAAAAGGTTATAGAACGCTAACGAGCAAAAGTATAACCAGTATAATATTAGGAACGGAAGGTGATAGCGATTACGAACTGGAAAAGAATGGGTATTGAGGAGCAAAAGCTTTAATGTTAAAAGCTATAATGAGAGTCTGTGCAATAGACTTGAAAGAAATTAGAATGATCACTTAACACGGATTGAGTTTTCTTACGACAATAGATCATATGTCAGTATTGAGATATCACCTTATGAAATCCTTGAGGGAAGACAATGTCGATCTCCCTTATGTTAGGATGAAGTTGTAGAGCGCAAGATGCTCGGACCCGCAGTAGTCCAAAGGACCAAGGATATGATAGATCTAATCAGAGGACGGCTGGTAGTAGCCCAAGATGGACATGATAAGTATGTTGATTTCACACGAAAGGATAAAGAGTATGAAATAGGGGACCTAGTAATGTTATAGGTATCCCTTAGAAAGAATTGATGAGGTTCGGAAAGAAAGGAAAGCTAAGTCTACAATTTGTTGGACCCTTGGATATATTAAGATGTTTGGGAAGTTAGCATATGAGCTAGCCCTAACCCCGAACGTGTAGCAGGTCGTAACGTGTTTCACGTATCAATGTTAAGGAAGTGTAATTCAGATGCCAGATAAATAGAGGCATATGAGCGCATAGATATGCAACCCGACGTAACCTATATGGAGCAACCAGGAAGGGTTATAGAGTGAAAAAGGAACAAGTGCTTAGGAGAATGATTATCAAACTAGGCAGAGTTTGGTGGTAGAACCACAATGTGGGAAAATTGACTCGAGAGTTAGAAAGTGTAATGCTAAGCAAGTATTCCCATTTGTTTTCTATCTGATTCCGGGACGGAATCCTTTTAAGGAGGGGAGACTGTAATAACCCCAATTTTTGGAAATTTTTGAAACCCTTATGAATAGTGTTTTTGCTGAATGAGAAAACTTTTCATGCCACGCTATGTAGGGGTTCTGTTATTGATCTTATGGGATATTATTAGTACTCTATGTGGTATATAAGTGTATGTAAAGATCGTCAGAATCCAATTCCGAACACTTTGATTTTTCCCGGAAATCCACAATATACGGAGAGAATTGAGTATAAGGTAACAGGATAAAAAGGATTTAAATTAAAGGATTATAAGAGAGGATCATAAAAGGAATACAATGTATTGAGAAAGGTTAAGGGAACCTAAGTAATAAGATCCCGGGTATGATCCTTCAAACGATAAATGAAAGCGAAAGTTAAGCGAACCGTATAACAGATCAGCGGTCATTAGGCAACGATTAGGAAGTTAATCAAAGGGATTAATGGGAATGATGTCATCCAACCAATAGAAAGAAGACAAGGAAGGAAGGATGACATCATGAGGATGAGGTAAGCATGACATGGGAAGGAAGGAGGTGTGGTTGAATAAGAACCACACAAATTCAAAGGCAAGGTAGTAATTTGCTAAATCAAATACAAATCAAGTCAACCAAGCCAAGTAAAAATCATTTCCATCAAAAAATCAAAACAACCAAGGCATGAGTTCATCTTGCTCACGGCTTTTTAGCATTTTCAAGGCATAGATTTTTCAAAATCAAAGATCAAAGCTTCCTAAATTGGTAAGAAAATTCCCTAATCATCTTCATGCTTAGTTATGGCTATATCATGAGTTTAAGCCATTAATTCTTTCTCTAACTTCTTCATTTAATCAATGAAGAAGACAATGAATAGTGTTTTCAAGATTTTTTAACTTGAAGTTTGTCTTGTTTTCTTGAAGATCCAAGCTTTCTTAAAACTTCTCCAAGCTTCTTAAGGCTTCCTAGCTCCACCCACCACTTCAAGGAAGGTATACCATTTCCAAACCCTAGGTTCATATATATTATAAGGTGATTTTGATGAGTAGGATGTTATTGTAGCTTGTTGTTATGATTTAGAGTTTGAGATTTGGTATGGTAGTGAAATGGAATGGTAATTGTTGTGGTTTTGATTTAAAAGAACTTAAGCATGATTAAAGTTAAGTTTAAGCATAAGTATAAATGATTAAATTGGATTGGTTGGGGTTGTTATGATGTGATAAGGATGGATGTTGGTTGTATGTTGGATTTGAGGTTGATTTGGGTTGATTGTGGATGGTTTAAAAATTGGAAATCGCGTAAACATAGCCGTCGTAACGTCCGATTTTCTTTGGACTGTTTTTGTGCATAGCATTAGGACCCGAGAACCCCCTGCTAGATTATGACCACTGCCGTGTTTAGATAGCTCATGTTACGAGCTTCGTTTTGATATGTAGTTCGTTCGATTCCGATGCACGGTTTAGGAGAAACGACCGTTTCAAGTAACGGCGTTTCGCGAACGAAACTTTTCCCCCCCGCCTTACTTTGAAATGTAGGTTAAAGACCAAAAAGGGTTAATTAATGCATGAAACATTTATGGTAAGTGTTTTAGGCAGTTGGTAAGTCACTCGAGAAGGAATCGCTTTAAAACTCGTAAAGTTTAAATTATTAAAAATGGTGGAGCCGAGGGTACCCGAGTGACTTAAGCGAATCAGTGAGCGCAAAACAAGCGTTAGAGTCTAAGTTAGTTAAAGTATAGATTTACAAGTGACTTTGGTTTAATTCCAACTTACTTGTTGTTTATAGATTACCAGACTCGTCCCGAGCCATTCGTAACCCCCCGTCGCTCAGGCAAGTATTCTATCCGTTATACTGTTGTTGTGATGTATACACTTGTATATGCATTATCTTGCGATAGATGCATGTTGGTTATTTAGCAAATTCTTGCGATATATTGTAGCATATGATATGGTATATATGCATGCCTGTTTCATATTCTTGAAATATATATCTGTTGGTTCAGTTGATAATACCTATGCTAGAGGATAACGGTATCTTGCATATACCCTTAGTATAGGGACCCAAAGGTGAAAATATTTTCTAAAACCGGGAGTCGAGGATCCCGAGTAGATTTTGTATATATATGGATATGGATATATATATATATATATATTTATGTATATATATATGTATATATGGTCATAGTTTTCAAAACTATTAATCGAATAAGGTTTATTCGATAACTTTAACTTTATTTTATTATTAAATATTATTTGAATATTCATTTGAGGATGTATGACTCCTTTATTTTATTTAATGAATATTATTTATAATATTCATTCGAGGTATTATGACTCAGCTTATTTTATTTATTGAATATTATTTGAATATTCATTTGAGGATCTATGACTCCGATTATTTGCTGAGATATATTCTTTATTTTATTAAAGAATAAGGTGTAAACAATCAAACTTATTTTCGATTATTCAATTAAAGATAATACTTTCATATAAGTATATCTTCGGTTATTTAATACTCGTTTCAAGTATAAATTTTAATACTTCTACTTCAATTATTTTTTTTATTTATAAAGATTATTCTTTATGGGAATATTATTTAATTAATAATATTCAGATATTTTCTAATATTCTGGGGACTGATTTACTTCATTAAATCAGCTTTTCTCCAAACACTCTTTAAAGTGTTTTCGAGTCTTCAAAATGATTTTAAAGTCAGAGCGGATCCCAAAACTCATTTTTATATTTAAGGTCTTCCTTTTTAAGGGGATTTAAATACTCGCTCAAAACCTGGGGAATCCGGCTCTGTGGTGTATTTTATATTCGCAACGAGGTTGCTGTTTTGAGAAAACAATTTGATTACTTGCCCAATGTTCGGGAAGTAAGTCCATTTGATTGAGTCGGCATAAGCGACAGGCCGGGGTACGGTCTATTATTGTGTAAGTGACTGGGTGGCAGTCCATCAACGCGTGAGGGGCTGGGGTACGGTCTAGCGCGAGGTCCTAATGCGGCCAGGGTGATGACCGGTGAGGAATTCATCCATCTACAGTAGAAAATGTTACTTATTGGTATCTTTGCCTGATCAGCAAGGTATCGGGTTTATGCCAAAAATTCTTTTCCTTTCCAAAATTCATTGGATGTTTCAAACTCTGTTCATACTTTGCATAACAGAGATTCCAGGAAATGTTTAAAGGAATATATATATGTGGATATATATATATCGGGACTAAATAAAGTATCTCATAACTTTTTCATTCAATAATATTTCAAAGATTGAATCTATTCAAGTCTTATCTTGTGGTCTCATCAGTGGGATGAACTTTTGAAATTGATTATAACTTGAACGGTGGTAGTTCAAGTAGTATTTGGGAATGATATAAGTGTAGTGAAGTATTTGGTAACTTCATCTTTTAAACTTATATCTAATTAATAATTGTCTTATGAATGACAAAGATTTTCAGAAAAACGTTGAGACAAGGTTAGATATATGAGATCACCTTGCAACGATATTTTTTATACAGCTATACAATGGGACTTTGTGTATATTATGCATGGAAGAGGACTTCCATTATTTTGAAAAGTATATATGTATATATACTGAATATTTTGCGACTTCATCACATTAAGATATCAAACTTGGTTCATTTCTTTTGACCAAGATTTTCATGAGTATTATGAGTAGACTCATATACTATTAATCATTATACATATTATTTTGGTGGGCTTGCTGCTCACCCTTGCTTTCTTCTTTCATCACACAACAACAGATAGAAAAGATGAACAGAACCAAGCTCCCGATTCGCAAGCGATTAGGAGACGTTCCGCAGTTTTCTAGAAGCATTGATGCCGTCGTAGCTGAGGTAGGAACTACCAATAGGCTAGGCTTTCAACTTTTGATGGACCAGATTTATTTATATTTATGAATTGTAATAATGGCAAAGAAATGTAAATTTATTCAGAAAACCTTTTAAGGTGTATTGGCAGATAATTATGGAATAAAATGACTTGTGGTTATTTTTGGATGTTCATCTCTGAGACTATAACGTGTGGTGTGTGTGTTTATTGTGGGGTCACAGTACAGAGTAGTTGAGTAATTATTAAGATTGGGTGTTATTAAGGGAAATGGAACTCGTGACGACCCGGATCCCCGACCCCGGATCTGGGGGTGTTACAGAAAAGCTTCTTGAGCTAAGTCACTTGATTTTTGGTGCACTTGAGAAGTGGATTCAAGTGGAATTGGAAGAGAAGAAATTTTAGATAGAAGAGATTGTTACTCAGTTGTGAGTGTTGGCAGCTCCCCCTGAGTAGATGAGGGAACTTCAAGGGATGTGTCCTAATAGTGTGTGCCTTCTTTATTTCTCCTACCATACACTTGAATTGCTTCTTGTGCAGGCTGTGTGGACTTCCTTCTAGTTGTTTTTACAACTGCATCCTGTTGGGAGGATACAGAGGTGGCTAGAGTGGTCAGCTCAGTTTGTTTACTCCTTTTGGATCTTTTGACCAGAGGTGTCTCTTTTTTAGCTATCTCCTCACCACTCTCAGTTATTGCAGTTAGGTTTATCCCCTTCTCTTCTTTTTACTGACCTCATCATTTTGAGAAGATGAGGTAGTTGGTTTCCTAGCTTCTAAAAGTTGTGAAAGAATGGTTGCATCTTGGGAAGATCCCTGATGGTGTTCCTGTGTTTATACTTCCACAGGTTCAGGAATCATAGTTGTGCTAGATTGTGTATTAGATCTCATGTCAGGCATAGGATAAGGATAAGTCCTAAACCTCTCCAACATAAATGGAGTGATTTTCAGACTTACATTGACCTTATTCTTTGTAGTAAGTGAGCCAAATATTATTTTGGACACTTGCTTACAATTTCCTATTTTAGTACTATATATACCATTCAGTAGGTGTATGTCAGCTACTTTATTATTTAAAGTGGACATAATAAATCTAGGGAAGAAAATTTCCTTACCTCTAGCTGACAGGGGCATAGTTAGCCTTGTTGCAAGTTCTTCCAGGATCAGCAGACAAACATTCAAGTGTTTGTTATGGGCAATTGAATACACCAGCTTTTGCACCACATTTGAAATGTTGTCATATCCTGTCTTCCTGCATGTAAATGCTCTCACCACTGAATCAAAAATGAATGACCACTCCTTCCTTAGATTAGTTCTGTTTAGGCTTGATAAGTTGATTCTTCCACCATAGTTAATGAAGTCCAGAAACTCAATCAGCTCATCAGGAGTTGGCACCTCCACCAGATTTGCAGTAGGCAGTCCCACAGCTAGGTTCACATCCTGCTCATTAAACTCAATTTGTTGACCTCCAACTGAGCAAGTCACTATCAAGGATACATCATCATCATGCATCACAGTCCTCACCACAGCTATAGTCCAAAAAGCATGTAACACATCCAGGTTCAACACTGGATTAGCAGTCAAGGCTCCTGCAATAAGATTCAGACAGAAATTTCACAAACCCCTTGAAACTGTCAGGGGCTTGGTTAGCATCAGTAAAAGACAAGTAGTTTGTTCCTTTCTCTGGGATAGTTGCTCTAATAGTGTTTTGTGCCATTGTAGTGTAGTATAGTAAGAGAGAATGGGTAAGAAGAATTTTTGAGAAAGGAGTAGATACGAGAGAGAAATAGGTTTTTGCTTGAAGAGCTAGGTCAATTTAGATCTCGAAAGTTGTAAGTATGTGTATGTATCGAGAAGTCTGGGTATTTATAGTAAAAGTAAATGACTTGTCGAGAACTCAAAAATAGATGTTTGGAGTTTTTCTATTTAGAAGTCATTTTAAGGAATGAAATGAAAGGAATATGTCCTAAGTCTAATCATGTATTAGGATTTAGGAATAACTTTTTATGTAATCTGTTTTGATTTCATTGATATTAATAAAAGACTTGTTTTGTTTTTATTACGGGCTCTATCTATTTAAGTGTTTAAATAAGATATACCATAGTTTAGAGTAAAGCTTTTTATGGATTATGATGAGATCATAATAGTGAGACCTAAAAGATGATAACTCTAAACTTAAATAGTTCCTGATCATGCTGCTAAGGATCTCCGATCGTTGCTTTTGGATCGCTATTAAAGGTTAGTAATCGATTCATATGTTTTAATCACGATTTATATGCTTTTATTTGGATTTTATATGTGTAAAAGTGTTTTACCATGCCTCTGCTGCGATTAAAAATCCATCAATGGTATCAGAGCATAGGTTGTATGCATATAGATCTGTGGTAAAAATTTCAGAATTTTATGTGCTTGTATGAATTAATTATGATTTTTACAAGTTATATTATGGATTAATTATGTCTGATGAGAAATCGTTTCTCAGAATAATTTTGAATATTGATCTGGGTTCTACAAGTGTTGTAGATCGTCTGGGTATTTTTTTCATAATTTTATGATGTATAGATTATTTATTATGAATTTTTGAAGTTATTGCAATTAAATTCGTAATTAAATAATCATATATATATATATATAAATTGTTAGTATGTATATATATACATCTGCTGTTGCTGTTCTGTTGAATGCACGAAAAAGGTACAGAGAAGACAGACATGGCAGAAAATGTCAGGCGCGGCGATCGAGAGGAAAAAGCAACGGCGGCTGCTGCAGGCGCGTGTGGCGCACGCGCGCGCGGGGGGTGTCGCGAATTTCGGGAATGCGTTACACCCTGTGGCGCATTCACGGAATGCGTTACACCTTTTAATGGCTTAAAAGGCTTGTAACGCATCACCGGAATGCGTTACAAAGCTAGTAACGCGTTCCTGTAATGCGTTACAGCCCATCTGTTATTTTTAAATTTGATTTCTGGGAGTTTCGTAACTCCGTTTTAGGCGTGCAATATATCGTTGGATTTGTTTTTCCGAGACGGATCTAATGGAGTGATCACATTTTAGTTTATATAAAAGTTTTGAACTGTTTATATTTCCGAAAGTGTTTTAAAGCTGTTTTTAACTGTTTTAATTGCTTTTAAATGCTTCATGTGATACATAGAGATGTATAATGCTTAGACCAATATGCTAGATGATGTAACATGCCTACCTTGATGTTTATTCATATTGATATATGTGATATATGCTTACTTTATCATGCGATGATAGATTTAGGTGAACTTAAATGAACATAAGACGTTTGTTAGACAACCTAGTATAGTGAAATTGTTTCATAACCTTAATAATAATATTATGAATACAATCATGAGATTCTTGTGTTTATGAAACACGTAATTGAATATGAATTTTCGATATGAGAGAAAGGATGATTCTGTCAACAACAGATTTCTATCTGTAAGAAAGGGTTATTAAGTGACGCCTCTTGACAATGCTCCACCCGATCTGGGAATCATCTGATTATTGATTATTCATTTGAAATATTTAATTTAAAAGGAAGAATCTCTTAATAATATGATTATGATTGTAATGTAATATAATCCCTCTAAAATTAAATAATATCAAGTAGTAATTGGCCAATGATACAACGGGCTAGTGTCGGTCATAGCCTTCCAACATGATAGAAAGTAGTTCTTATTTTTGAATCATTGTCGGTTCGTGCTACAGCTGAGGGCTTTGATTTTGAAATAAGAAATACTTGTCTATTACATAGAGATGTGTACATTGAATAAGAATCTAAAGGTCGGTACGTGCCACAGCCGTGGGCCTTTGGGGACTGATTCAATTGTACGAAATGTTGGGTTAGACTTGACTTAGAATATTGAGTTTGTCGTGCCACAGCCGTGACTCAATTATTCAAGAGGCTAAAGTTTGATTAGGGAATAACATAAGATGTAATTGACAAGAGTTGTCTGCCTATTGAACATTACATGGCAGTTCGTGCTACAGCTGGGGTTGTGTAATGGAATGTAGGATCCCTATTCCCACTAGCATTATGAATGCTTAATTTTTCATGTAGGGGGTTGAATAAATTAGATAAACTAGTGGGAGCCACTTATGAATAAAGACCCGATTCATATAGTGTTTTAAAATGAAATCGAATATTTGCTAAATGTTGTTATGTGTTTATCATTTACAGATTTACAATATACATTATGTCTTCTGCACTATCACTCAGGAGCATACTGGATGCTCACAAGTTGACTGGTCCTAATTATGCTGACTGGCTTCGAAACTTTAGAATTGTTCTCAGGATTGAGAAGTTGGAATATGTGATTGACTCACCTAAGCCTACTGAACCTGCTATTGATGCACATAATGATGAACATGTTGTGTATCGTAAGTGGGTAGATGATGCAAATGTTGCTCAATGCATCATGCTAGCTTCCATGAACATTGAGCTATAGAAGCAACATGAGCATATGGATGCTCACACTATCCTCATGCATCTACAAGAGTTGTATGATGTGGCAGGGAGGACAGCTCGATATGAGATATCGAAGGAGCTGTTCGGTTGTAGGATGTCTGAGGGATCATCTGTGAATGACCATGTACTTAAGATGATCAATTTGATTGAACGTCTTGGACAACTTGGTTTTGCATGGATGGGGAGCTGAGCCAAGACTTGGTCTTGCAATCGCTTCCGAGTTCGTTCTCGCAGTTTGTTGTGAACTTTCACATGAATAAGTTGGATGTCAGCCTGCCTGAACTCCACAACATGTTGAAGACTGCGGAATCGAATTTTCCCCCTAAGAAGAGTTCTGTTCTTCTAATTGGTGAAGGTTCCAATCCTAAGAAAAGGAAGAGGAACCCTTCCAAGAAGAAGAAAGTAGGTGAGAAAATGCCGGTTCCACCAAAAGCTGAAGACCCCAAGAGCAAAGTTGTTTGCTTTCACTGTAACAAGGTGGGGCACTGGAAGAGGAACTGCAAGGTTTACCTTGCAGAATTGAAAAAGAAGAAGGGTAGTGAGACTACCGCTTCTGATTCAGGTATGTTCATGATAGAAGTGAATATGTCATTAAATCAAATTTCTACTTGGGTATTAGATACCGCCTATGGTTCTCATATCTGCAATTTGTTGCAGGGACCAAGGAGAAGTAGGACTCTTAAAGAAGAGGAGGTGATTCTACTGATGGGAAATGGAGCAAGAGTTGCTGCTAAAGATGTAGAATCATTTCATTTACATATGCCTACGGGCAAGACTATTGTTTTAAATAATTGTTATTTTGTTCCCTCGATTGTGAGGAATATTATTTCTATTCCCATGTTAGACTTGGCTGGATTTTCATTTATTATTGAGAATAATGAATGTTCTATTCTTAGAGATAATATTCTTTATGGACGTGGTACTTTAAATAATGGTCTGTATAAATGTGACATAATTTACTTCAGATTGAACAAACTAATAAAAGAAAAGGGATGATGAAAATCTCACTTCATTGTGGCACTGCAGTCTCCATTTAGTAGACATGGAGAGAGAGCTGCAAATTTGCTAGGAATGGTACACACAGATGTATGTGGACCAATGTCTACGCAAGCCATGGGTGGATTTTCATACTTCATTACTTTCATGGATAATAGATCTGGATTCGGATATGTGTTTGATGAAACACAAGTCTGAAGCCTTTAAAAAGTTCAAAGAGTATAAGTATGAAGTGGAGAAACAAACCAAACATAGTATTATAATTCTTCGATTAGATCGAGGTGGTGAATACTTGAATGGAGAGTTTCTGGATTATCTCAAAGTAAATGGTATAGTCTCCCAGTGGACGCCTCCAGATTGGTATCTGAAAGGATAAATCGAACTTTGTTAGACATAGTTCGGTCCATGATGAGCTATACAAATCTTCCAGTATTCCTATGGGGTTATGCATTGGAAACCTCAGCATATTTACTGAATAAGGTGCCTTCCAAATCTGTTCCTCAAACTCCGTATGAGATATGGAAAGAAAGGAAACCGAGTCTTAAACACGTTAAGATTTGGGGATGTCCAGCTTATGTCAAGTAAGTTGACCCAGATAAGCTGGAATATCGATCCGTAAAATGTAGTTTTGTGGGATATCCTAAAGAGACTTTAGGGTATTACTTTTACACCGATCATCGGGTGTTTGTCTCCAGACATGCTACCTTCTTGGAAAAGGAGTTTATCCTTGAAGGAAACAGTGGGAGCAAAATTGAACTTGATGAAGTTCAAGAAGCACAAACTAATACGGACAAGTGGAAACACCTGTTCTGACTGAACAACCTTCTGTGGAACAGCCCATTCGTAGGTCAGAGAGAGTGTCTCGCCAACCTGAGAGGTATTATGACCTTGTCATTGAGAATGACAATGAGTTGTCGATCATTGATGATGACGACCCTGTGACCTATAATGAGGCTATGAGTAGTGTTGACTCAGAGAAATGGCATAGTGCCATGAAATCCAGAATGAAATCTATGTATACGGGATACAAAAGAATGATTAGAGCAGATGGCCAGGTGGAGACCTTTAAGGCCAAGATTTTGGGAAAAGGATTTAAACAAAGGCAATGTATTGACTTTGATGAAACCTTTTACCTGTAGCCCTGTTAAAATCAGTTCAGATTTTGCTTGCGATTGCTGCTTACTACGACTATGAGATCTGGCAATTAGCCAGATGGTTTTCTTTCTAAGAGAAATGAAAACCTAGTGTGTAAGCTGCTGCAAACCATATGTGGTTTAAAGCAAGCTTCTCGTAGATGGAACATCCGTTTTGATGAGACAATCAAAGAGTTTGGTTTTATGAAAAACGTAGATGAACCATGTGTCTACAAAAGGGTTAGTGGGAGCTCGATAACATTTCTTGTGTTGTATTGAATTAGAGTTGACACACATAACAACATAAAAGACCCACTCACAAAGCTATTTTATGAAAGTCACTTTGATCGTCATAAAGACAAGATGGGTATTAGATACCAGAGTGATTGGCTTTAGTACAAGTGGGAGATTGAAAGGAATATGTCCTAAGTCCAATCATGTATTAGGATTTAGGAATAACTTTTTAGGTAATCTGTTTTGATTTCATTGATATTAATAAAAGACTTGTTTTGTTTTTATTACGGGCTCTATCTATTTAAGTGTTTAAATAAGATATACCATAGTTTAGAGTAAAGCTTTTTATGGATTATGATGAGATCATAATAGTGAGACCTAAAAGATGATAACTCTAAACTTAAATAGTTCCTGATCATAAGATTACTAACTGGTAATTAATAATCCGCAAAGATTGGTACATACTATGCTTACTTCATTATGAAGGATGTCTGTTCTCATAGACATTTGTGTGGTGACACTATAGCTAGTATGTATGTGCTTATTATAGAATAAGTTCACTGAACATGACTCGCACAGCTGAACAACTGATGGAGTTCACTCATGTGTCAGCAGTTGTTCACATAGTGATAGTTGTACAAGTATCCTTAGAATTGAGGTCATCATAGTCATCTTGTGTACACTGAACTATGCTTTGGTTTAGTTCTTAGTCTCCAGGGACAATTATTAGGGCTCTACTGGGTATAGGAATTTGTACACGAAAATAGTGTATGATCAATAAAGGATCTACCCCTTCCAGTGAAGGAAGCGAATGTTCAAGGCTGATCCACTTATGCTAGTTCAGGAATCTCTGGCCAGAGTGAATGAAATTAGAAAGGAGTTTCTAATTTGCATAGAACTAACCATAGTAAATGGTAAGCAAGTGATTAAATTAGATAGGCTTGACACAAGATCCATGCCTTGTATTTAGTCAAGACATTGTAGGGTAGAAGGAGTTTATTGTACGGTAACTATTCACTGAATAGGTTCTTGGTATTCTAAGCAGTGAACTCGTATTATCCGGATAGTCGCGATATGCTGAGAAGTATCCCTCACGATGTAGAATAAATATGATTAATTAATTAATCATATTTAATAAATTAGAGAATTTATATAAATAATGATAAAATAGTTTTATTATTATTTATTTCTACTACCGGCTTAATATTGAAAAAGAGAATGATTTAATGGTGGAGGAATTAATTAATAATGGCTGATAATTATTTATTTATGAAGTAAATAATTAATTGGTAAATTTAATAATTGATTAAATGAGATTTAATTGATTATAAATTAATTAAGAAAAGTTCTTAATATTATTAATTAAGAATTTAATTTTTGGAAATTAAATCAAGAGAGAGAATTATTTCTAAAGTGTTTAGAAAAAGGATTAATAATTAAAAGGTGTTTTAATTATTAATGAGAATAATAAATGGGTTAATAATAATATTTTATGGGAAAATTTCAGCTGAAAATTTTGCCTATAAATATACTATTATAAACCCTATTTTTATTCTAACCCGAACCCAAAAGTTTTTAGAAAACCTAATTCTCTCCACCTCCTCCTCCTCCTTAACGTCATTTTCTTAGTGGATACCGGTGGAGTGCTTCACGTTTGAGGAGCAGCTGTTAAGGATCTCCGATCGTTGCTTTTGGATCGCTATTAAAGGTTAGTAATCGATTCATATGTTTTAATCACGATTTATATGCTTTTATTTGGATTTTATATGTGTAAAAGTATTTTACCATGCCTCCGCTGCGATTAAAAATCCATCATGAAATACATATCAAGAAGTCATTTTAAATTACTCTTTTAGAGAAATCAAAAATTGACTTATCGAGATGTCAAATAAATACCCAATTTGTCCAAAAGGTGGACTGAATTAATTCCAACTTTTATTTGAATAAGTTCAAAATAAAATTAGAATAAATTTTTCAAAAGTATTTACCAAAATAATTTATTAAATTAAATTATTTCAATTCTGAATTATTGATAAGTCAAAAATTACACTTGTGGAGAACTCTGTGAATTAACACTACTAGAGAACTCTACAAAGACTTTTCGATAAGTCATATTAAGCCTATCAGAAAGTCACTCGAGAAGTCATTAATTGACTTATCGATGACTCACTCGAGAAGACCTAAAATGACTTGTCGAGAAGTAAATTTTTACTTATCGAGAACTCAGTTCTCTATATACTTTTGGTTTTTGTAATCATGCCTTGTGTTAATTTTACATATTAAGAATGTAAATTAACAACTGAGCAGTTTACTTAAAATTTTAAAAAAAATCCAAGTTGAATTTGAATTTGAAAAAAAATATGCAGAGATTTCTGAAATATTTATAATTCATATTTCAGTTAATTTCCAATTTAATCAAATCAATTTTGATTTACTGGAGATTAATTTGATGCAAAACATTAGTTGAGTTCTTGCCTTAGGATGAAGAGTTAAGCATTCCAATTTCACCTACGAGTCTAGTGAAAGTTGCTTCATCCAAAGGTTTAGTAAAAATGTCAGCTAATTGTTTTTCTGTTGGTATAAAAATGAGCTCAATAGTACCCTTAGTAGCATGTTCTCTGATGAAATGATACCTCACTTGAGCACATCAACTTCCTGCAGCTGTGTGTTTAGCTTCAGCTGTAGAAGTTGATACAGATTGTTGTTTCTTGCTATACCAGGATACAATTCTTTGTCCAAGAAATTGACAGCTTCCACTAGTACTCTTTTTATCAACCCTGCATCCAGCAAAATATGCATCTGTGTAACCAATAGCTTCAAAACCAGTTCCCTTAGGATACCATAATCCCAAGTTTAAATTTTCCTTCAAGTATCTGAAAATCCTTTTTCTCCCCCTGAGTTTGTGTAATTAAATTCAGGTGAATGAGATGAGCTTCCATTTTCATGATTTTCTTGTTGAGTAGTTTCTTCATTTTTCTATTCTGACAGACTTCACAAACTTTAACTTGAGCAAACTCCAGCTTATGCATGTCTCTTACCAACTCCTTTTTGAAAAGGTGTTAATTTCCTTAAAATTCAAGTGAGACAGATTTTTATGCTAGAGCTTGTTTACTTCTTCTGATGCCTTGGTGTAGAAGCAACAAACACCATCCTTATTTGTTGAGTCAAAATCTGCAACAAACAAGCTTCCTTTCCTTGCTCCTTTCAGAGCAACTTCACCAGTTTTCTTGCTGATATCAGTGCATTCTTCTTTATTGAATAAGACTGAAGGCCTTTATCTGCAAATTTGCTAACTCTGAGAAGATTCGCTTCAAGACCAGCTACCAATGCTACATCATCAAAGACAATATTTTCAGAAATAATCTTGCCATATCCCATTGTGAATCCTTTGTTGTTGTCTCCAAAGTTCACTAAAGGGCCAACCTCTCCCTTAAATTGTGATAGCAGGGCTTTACCACCTGTCATACGCCTAGAACATCCACTGTCTGTGATCTAAATGACTCTCTACACCATGCCCTACACACAATGAGTCTTAAGTGTGTTTGGAAACCCAAGCAGTGTTAGGTAGTTTCTTCTTGGTAACTTGTTCAGCAGAAGTAGAATGAGTTGTTTTAGAAAAAAATAGAATTTAGTGATTGTTGTGCATGTTTTCCTTCTGATGTGGACTCATTTCTTGTTTCTTTAAGGTCTACTCTCAGTTTGTGGCAACTCTTCATTACTTTCAAGTTGCAAGGAATGCAGTCAAACTTGTCACAGAATGAATGGGGATCATTTGAATCTGCTTCATTATAGCATGTTCTCTGATGAAATGATACCTCACTTGAGCACAACAACTTCCTGCAGCTGTGTGTTTAGCTTCAGCTGTAGAAGTTGATACAGATTGTTGTTTCTTGCTATACCAGGATACAATTCTTTGTCCAAGAAATTGACAGCTTCCACTAGTACTCTTTCTGTCAACCCTGCATCCAGCAAAATATACATCTGTGTAACCAACAGCTTCAAAACCAGTTCCCTTAGGATACCAGAATCCCAAGTTTGGAGTTTCCTTCAAGTATCTGAAAATCCTCTTTCTCCCCCTGAGTTTGTGTAATTAAATTCAGGTGAATGAGATGAGCTTCCATTTTCATGATTTTCTTGTTGAGTAGTTTCTTCATTTTTCTATTTTGACAGACTTCACAAACTTCAACTTGAGCAAACTCCAGCTTAGGCATGTCACTTACCAACTCCTTTTTGACAAGGTATTAATTTCCTTAAAATTCAAGTGAGACAGATTTTTATGCTAGAGCTTGTTTACTTCTTCTGATGTCTTGGTGTAAAAGCAACAAACACCATCCTTATCTGTTGAGTCAAAATCTGCAACAACCAAGCTTCCTTTCCTTGCTCCTTTCAGAGCAACTTCACCAGTTTTCTTGCTGATATCAGTGCATTCTTCTTTGTTGAATAAGACTAAAGGCCTTTGTCTGTAAATTTGCTAACGCTGAGAAGATTCGCTTCAAGACCAGCTACCAGTGCTACATCATCAAAAACAACATTTTCAGAAACAATCTTGCCATATCCCATTGTAAATCATTTGCTATTGTCTCCAAAGGTCACTAAAGGGTCAGCCTCTCCCTTAAATTGTGATAGCAGGGCTTTACCACCTGTCATATGCCTGGAATATCCACTGTCTATAATCCAGATGACTCTCTACACTATACCCTGCACACAATGAGTCTTAAGTGTGTTTGGAAACCCAAGCAGTGTTGGGTAGTTTCTTCTTGGTAACTTGTTCAACAGAAGTAGAATGAGTCGTTATAGAAAAAAAAGAATTTAGTGACTGTTGTGCATGTTTTCCTTCTGATGTGGACTCATTTCTTGTTTGCAAGGAATGCAGTCAAACTTGTCACAGAATGAATATGGATCATTTGAATCTGCTTTATTATATTTGCAAGTTCCTTCAGCTGGCTTGCTAACAACCTTTTTACAAAGGTGAGTTAGATGATTTGCAGAGCCACATTTTTCACACTTCTTTCTAGGAGCATTTGCAACATAAGTGAAATTATTGCTTTTGTTTATCCCTATTTTCCCATTTCTATTTTTCTTTTTCTTTCTTGCATCTTCAGTTTTGGCTTCTTGAACAGGAGTCTTGGGACTTTGTTTGTTCATAAGCTTCTCTTCAGTATTGGAAGACTGAACTGATTCTTTAGTTTTCTTCTCTTTATCTTCATCAGCAATTTCTTGCTTGATAATCAATTCTTCTTCACTGAAGTTGACTTCACATGCTTTGAATATAGGTGTATTAACCTCTTTCAAAAAGGTTGGAACATTCTCAATTCTCTTTTCTTACCTTTTGTCACCTACAGTCTTCTTTTTGTCATTCATGGCATCATAGTCAAGGCCAATAGCAATGTTTGTACATGGCTTATTTTTCTCATGATATTGTCCGACCAATTCAGATGCATTTCTGAAAGATTTCATCTTCACTTCATTCTTTTCCAGCTTCTCCCTTAGCACTGCTTCAATTTCATTTGCACACTTGAGCTTGTTCTTTAGATAAGCATTTTCTTGTTTTAAAGCTTCAAGCTCCACCAACAACAATCCAGTTTCTTACTTCTCACTTTCAAGCTTCTCATTTATCTTTTGTAATCTGCTAACTTTTTCATTAGCAGCAACCATGCTTGTGTGAATGTGAAACATTTATGTGCTCATCTTTTCAACAATTTCCTTATATTTATTCATATTTAAATCAATAGTGGTAAGAGTTGGTGTTTGTGCTTATGATGAGGATGATCACCTTGCTCCAAAGGTATTAGAGCATAGTTTCCAACTTCCTCATCTTCATCATTATCTGAATCATCACAACTCTTTCCCTTTGCAATATAAGCTTTGCTTTGCTGCTTTTTCAGAAGAGCTTCATACTTTGCTTCCAGTTCAAGATAAGCTTTGTCTTTATTTTCCTTCTTGGGTTTCCTGCATTCTGTAGCAAAGTGGCCTAGTTCATCACAATTGAAGCACCTTATCTTAGATCTGTCAACATATCCAGCTTTGTAGCCATCCTTACTATTAGAATTGTACTTCCCTCTTTCTTTCTAGCTGTTATCTTTATTGAAAGTCTGTCCTTTACTCCTGAAGTATCTTGGCTTTTTTACTTTAATATTAGAGAATTTTCTATCCAAATAGGCCATTGACTGATCTAGCTCATCCAGTTCTTCAAGAGTGTGGAACTCATCTTTTTCTAATTCTAGAATGACTTGTTCCTGTGAATCATTTATTATTGCTCACTTTTTGAGGCAACTAGTATTTGAGATCTTGACTCATCAGTCGATGTTTGGCTTTCATTGACAATTAAAGCACTTGAACCATCTACAACATGTCCTTGGTCAGATATCAATGATTTTCTCTAAATCATTTCAAGTTCATATGTTTTGAGAATTCCATATAGAACTTTCAATGTTATCCTACTTAAGTCTCTTCCTTCTCTAATTGCTGAGATTTTCTGTTCCAAATGATCAGGGAGAGTGAGCAAGAACTTTAGGTTTACTTCTTCATCTTCATAATATTTTTCATGAAGCTACAAATCATTTATCAGCTTGTTAAACCTTTCAAACACATCAGTAATACTTTCCTTTGGCTTTGCCATAAAACCCTCATATTGTTAAATCCGTATTCTTCTTTGGTTTGACTTAACTTCTTCAGTTCCTTCACAGAGTATCTCAATCTTTTCCCATATTTTCTTGGCAGTGTCGCAGTTGACAATATTGTTGTACATCACATTGTCAAGTGACTCAATCAATATTAATTACAAGCTACTATCCAGGGAGACTTTCTCCTTTTCAGAGTCAGAATATTCAGAAGGATCTTTTGGAGCAAAATGAGATAGGATGACCATGTCTCCATTTGTAAATTCCTCAACTCTAACCATATGAATGAAAGGTCCATTCTTGAGGATCTGAATGTAGAGTGGATTGGCCATCCTGATAAACAACATCATTTTCTTTTTCCAAAGAGTGTAGTTAGCTTTGTCAAAGGTAGGAATTTTGATGCTACTGATTTTCTGTGTATTCATTCTTCCAAGATCTTGAATATGTTTACTTTCAGATTTCGCTCTAAATACCACTTGTTAGGAAATGAATAACACACAGAGGGGGGGTGAATATGTTTTATTATTTTTGTGCTTTTCTAGAATATTTATGGTTGAACAAAGTAAACTAAATCTTGTAATGAAATGTGTTCATGCAGAATTTAAGCTTGCAGAAAATAAAGAACACAGATATTTAAAACTCACTAAATTTTATGTTAAAATTAATACTGTTTTGCTACAAAATTTCTAGGCTATTTATTGATAAAGAGCTTAGCGTCTCCTTGAGAATATTACAAGAAATTTGATCTAAATTGTTACAACTGACTAAGGACCAGTGTTAACTTTATAACTTAGTTAACTGCTGGTTTACACAGTGTATAATAAGACATGCTATTAGCTTTTCTAAACTGTCACTTGTTATTTCTATTTATAGAAAAATATATCTTCCATTTCTGGCTTAGCATATCTTTAGCATCCCGTGTTCACTTTGATCTTCATCTGTTAGTTAATCTTTACCATTGATCTTGCACATTCCTCGAGCTGCTTTTTGTAGACTTTTCAATCCAGGTGTTTGGATTTTTTGTTGATTGTTTATCTTGGATATTGAACTGATCTGCAAATTTGTACTTTGAGATTGTACCTCGAGATCTCCAGTTTAGGTCTATAGAACACTTGACATCTCGATAAGTATATCGTCTTATCGAGATCTCTAGTACTCTATATTTAGTTTGGCTTGTAGAGGTCTTCAGTTCTCTATAAGAGAATTTTGGGCTTGTCGAGATCTCTAGTCTTCACATCTTCACTTTGACTTATCGATAACTCTTAGTTCTCTAGTAGCTTTTTTACTTGTCGATATCTCAGAGTTCTCTAGTCATATTTAACCTTTCGGTATCTCAGAGTCCTCTAGTGAATTTTAACTTGTTGATATCGCTGAGTTCTCTAGTGAATTTTCACTTATCGATATCTCTGAGTTCTCTAGTTGAACTTGACTTATCGATAACTCAGAGTTCTCTAATGATTGTAGATTTATCGATAACTCTGAGTTCTCTAATGAAGAAATGACTTATCGATATCTCTAACCTTCATGTCTTCTTGACTTTTCGATATCTTACTGAGTTCTCTAATAGCTTTCCTGACTTCTCGATAAGCCATTATGGAGTTCTCCAATGACTTCTCTATAACATTAAAACTGTGACTTGTGGAGATCTTGACTTAGAGTATTTTTCCTAAAACAGATTTATTCAACTCCAAGCTTCTTCACAATTCTTCTGAGGCATTATCTTCTTGATCTTCTTCCAGATAGAATTCTTAGGCTTGACACTGTTTATAGAAAAAGGCTCCAGTCTGCTCCTTTGACATTTTTACAGACTTTAAATGTTACAAGTAAAAAATACAAATTTAGATAAAAATACAACGTAGGGTTGAAAAAATGTATTAGTCTTGTTAAAGTACAGGCATGTCTTTTATAACACAAGATTTTTCCTAAGTTGTCATCTCCATAAGAAACACTTGGGCCAACCTCCTCCTTAAACTCTGATAGCATGGATTTATAACCATTCAAATGTCATGAGCATCCACTATCCAAGACTAGAGAATATCTCCTGTTACTCTGCACTCAGTATTTAAATCAGTTAGTGTTTTTAAGGACCCACACTTTCTTGGATCCTATTTAAGTTTGTTAACATATGCAACAAAAGACTTCTTATCAGAGTTTATGTTAACATTCTTACTATCAGTATTTACTCATGCAAAAATAGATTTTGCTTTATTTAAAGAGGGTTTCAGTTCATAATAATCATAATATAAACCGTGATACTCTTTACATGTATAAATAGAGTGCCACACACTATCATAATGAAAAAAGGATTATGTGGTTTATATCTAATTGTTCTATTCCTAAACTCTGACTTAGGAGGAACAATATTATCTCTTTATTCTTCTTGCAAGAATTAGCAAGATGATCAGTACTACCACAGTTCAAGCATGTCTTTCTAGGTACATTGGGAGTAGTTACATAATTACCATTCTTTTTAACACCTACTTTGCCATTTCTGTTTTTCCTAGGCTTTTTCTCCTTGTCTTTCATGTGTAATTCCTTTAACTTTTGCTTAAGCTATTTCTGATTCATTAAACCAATATTTACAGACCTTGTGTGAACTTGTTCACTCTTATCAGTACTTAAGTTTGAGTTAGGTGCTGAGGTTGAACCTACTTCATGAATTGACTTAACAGTATCAGCACTTGAATTAAACTTAATGGGCTTCAACTGAACCTTGTTCAGTTTTACCTTGATATCAGTATTTACTGGTTTAGTTTTCTCAGTTTCTTTTCCAATTTTCTTATCATAATTAGATCTATTTGTATATCCTAATCCTGATCCCCAACAACCATTTTCTAAAATTTCCTGAGTTATTTTTCCTGAGTTAGTCCAAAGTTTATTGACCTCTCTTGCTTTGGCTAACTCCTTTTCTAGATAAGCATGTTTTTCTAATAGTTTTTCTTTATCATAAATAGCATTATCTCTCTCTTTTTGAATTTCTAGCATGGAAAGCAACTCAATTTCTAGGTGATCATTCCTTTTCTTTAACTAAGAGTTTTCACTCTTATTTATATTATTCTCTAAGGTTTGATCCCTATAACTAACATGCAGAGATATAAGAAACAATCTTAATTCATGGATAACATCAGTATCACAAGCAAGGGTGGTTTGAGGTACCTTTAATTCAGCATTTCTAGCCTCAGTATCAGCATTTGCCATGAGAGCATAGTTAACACCATCATCTGAATCTGATGAATCACCCCAGTATTTATTCTTTGTGATCAAGGCTTATTTCTTCTCAGCTATTGGTTTTCTGCAGTCAGCTGCAAAGTGTCCAATTCCATCACAATTGTAGCATCTTTCCTTTGACTTGTCAGATTTTCCAAACATTGATTCCTTCATATCAGTATTTCTTCTGTCATTCCTCTTCTCAGAGTTTGAGGAACTGGAACCCTTTTTTGAAAACTTTCTCCCTTTATTGAAATTCTTGTAGACCATCCTCTTGAAGCTTTTAACCAACAAAGCAGCCATTTGTTCTATGTCTTCATTGTTGTCATGATCACTATCAGTGTCTGATTCACTATCAGTATTTGAGTCATCATCAGAGTTTGATGACTCAGTATCACATTTTGCAATCATAGATTTTCTTTTGGAGTAACCTTTTCTCCTAGCTTTCTTCTTTGGCTTCTCTTCAATTCTAAGTGCAATTGGTCTAGTCTAGGATCCTTTTCTCTTGCTTCTTTGCTCCATCTCTAGTTTATGAGTCTTCAGTATGCCATAGATCGCATCTAGAGGTGTCTCATCACGTTCATAATTATCTCTTATTGATGTGACCTTAAAGTCCCACTTTTCAGGGAGTGCAAGTAGAAACTTCAAGTTTGAGTCCTCTAAATCATATTCCTTGTTGACAAGAGATAAGTCATTCAACAACTTTTGAAATCTATCATAGATCTCAGTTAAGGACTCATTATCTCTTGAGTCAAAGTGCTCATATTCTTTAGTAAGTAATGTCCTCCTGTTCTTCTTGATAGCAGTGGTACCTTGACATTTTACTTCTAAAGCATCCCAAATTTCCTTTGTTGTTTTACATCCAGTGACCCTATTGGACATAACACTATCAAGACTGCTATACAAGATGTGTCTGACTTTTGTATCCTTTATGATTGATGATAGATCTTCAGGAGTATAATCCTTCTTATCCTTATCAACCATATTTTCTTGTTCTCCTACAACAGCAATAGCTACCTTCATTGGTCTATGAGGACCATCATAAATCCTGCTTATATATTCAAGATCTATAGCTTCCACGCACATGGCCATCCTAACTTTCCATATTGGATATTCATGTATCTTTAGGATAAAAACCTTGATAGCTTCATACCTACTCATATTACTGCTAATCTGTGATGTGGTTGGGGGTCGTGGTGGATTCTGTGGAGCTTCTTTGTTTGTCATTAAAGATGGATTTTCAGATCTTAAACTATTTGTATATTAACAACAAGCTCTGATACCAATTGTTAGGTCCATAATCAACTATATAGGGGGGTGAATACAGTTTATGCAAACAATTTGATAAAGCTTTAACATAATCAACAATTTTTATATTAATCTGATAAAAACTGTTACACAAGTACTCTCTCAAAGAATGAACAATTATACTTGAGAGCTGCTAGGTTATATGAAAGATATAACAATTCGTAACAACATATATAGTGTAAACCTAATATGTGCTTATATAGTGCACATTTACACAATCAATAAGGAATAATATTCAATTACAATAAGGAAACCTATTTCATATCCATGTATGATTGCTTCTGAATAAAGTCCTTCACCGCCTTGAATTCTGCAATCATTTTCCTTCTCAAATATTTATTGAAGTGACTAAGTCCTGATGACATCAACTGATGATCATCAAGTACTGATGACCTCACCTTTAGTAAGTCCTGATATCATCAATTATATCTAACAAAATCCATTGTTGCTAATCCAGTTAATCATTCTAAAACTAAGCACATTGATGTAAGGTACCATTTTATTAGAAAATATGCTGCAAATGGTACTTTTGAGCTTATTTTTGTTCCAACAGAAAAATAGTTAGCTGGCATTTTTACTAAACCTTTGGATGAAGCAACTTTCACTAGACTTGTAAGTGAAATTGGTATGTTAAATTCTTCATCCTAAAGGCAAGAACTCGGCTAACTAGTTGCAGCAGATTAATTCCAGATAAATCAAAATTAATTTGATTTAATTAGAAATTAACTGAAATATGATCTATAAATATTTCAGAATTCTCTATATATTTATTTTTCAAAATAAAATCCAACTTGGAATTATTCTGAACTAAGTCAAAATGTCCAAAAATTAGTTAACATCATTAATATATGAAATTAATATAAGACAAATATAAGGCGGATCAAAATTATGTAGAGAACTGAGTTCTCGATAAGTCTAAATGACTTGTCGATAGAGTTCTCGATAAGTCTCTTTTATGATTTCTCGATGGACATCTCGATAAATCATTTTATGACTTCTCGGCAAGTATTGTAGAGATCTCGATATACTTATGGATATGGAGTTCTCTACAAGTTCAAATTTTAGACTTATCAGTAACTCAGAACTGAAACAATTTAATTCAATAAATTATTTCAGTAAAATACTTTTGATTTAAAATTAGTTCTAATTTTATGTTGATTTCTTCAATATAAATTAGAATATTTTAGTTCAATAAGGACAAACTGGGTATATGTACAACATCTTGATAAGTCACTATCGAGTTTTCGATAAGAGTCAAGAAAATGACATCTCGACATGAGTTCTCTATAGGTCATGTGACTTCTATACAAGCAAATATCAACCGTTCATTCTTCACTTGTCGATAAGTCACATCTCTACCCTATATATACCTAGACATCTCGATATAACCTTTATTTACGCTTTTGAGATCTCAATTGACCTAGTTTCTGCAAATTTTCACCATTCTCGACTTTTCCAAGCTTTCTCTCTCTCTCTCTCTCAAATTACTTACCCACTAAAACCTTAACTTTTCAATGACTACTAACAACATAAGGGTTGTTATCCCCAAGAATGGAACCAGCTACCTGGATTTTGTAAATCCAACCCAAACACCCGATAACTTCAAGTGTTTTGTCAAATTTATTGTTGATTTTTATTTGTCATGAGGCCTAACTGCAAACCCAATGCTCTACTTGGATGTTCTAAACAAATTATGGAACACTGCGGCAATCAACACCATTGTTCATGATGATCAAGCAATTTTCATGGTGGTTAACTGCACAGTCAGGGGTGTGACTGTAGCTTTCAATGCTGATGACATCAAAAAGGCTTTGGGTATTCCTATAGACAACTTTGTTGAAGCTCCTACAACTCAGGAATTGGCTGAGTTCATGGATTTCATCAACTACAGTAAAAAGATTGACATGGCCAGGCTAAACTAGAAGAACCTATGGAGGGAATGATCATTTATCTTTGACTCAATCATCAGGGCATTCACATGCAGAAAAACTGGCTATGACAACATTTCAAGTGTAATGCAAAAGCTGGTGTACTCAATGGCCTACAACAAGCACCTGAATATTGGAAGCCTAATACTGAAAGAGCTAAGCACAAGGCTCACAATGCCTTTGGTAAGTAGAGGCAAAGAAATTTTCTTTCCTAGATTTAATATGTCTACTTTAAACCATAAAGTTAATGACATACATATGCTAGATGGTATATATATAAAAATGAAATAAGAATTTGTAAATAAGTGTCCAAAATTCTATTTGGCTCACTTGATACAAAGAATCAGGTTAAGTATCACTGACTTTATATTTAAGAAATTTAGAACTTATCCTTATTCTATGTCTGACATGAGAAGCACTGCAATTCCTAGTTGAGCTATGGCTACTGCACCTGTAGAAGCACCCAAACAGGATAACCCACAGGGGCCTTTCATAGCTGAAGCCCTTTCTTCAAAACCACTAGAGGCCAGGAAACCAACTACTTCATCCTCTCAAAAGGATGGAGTTAATAAAAAGAAGAAGAAGCAACCAACCCTAGTAGTTGTTAGTGAGAGTGGTGAGGAACAAATATAAACTGAGTCACTCTTGGTCAAAAAGTCAAAGAAATAAAAGAAAGCTGAGTTGACCACTCAAATAGACACCTCTGCATCTTCTCAAAAAGATGCAGTTGTAACACAAGGGTCTAAACAGACTCTAGTGGCACCTTCTCAACAAGATGTCACTATTGAATCAAGCATTCTCCCCAATTCATTTTGTAATGAGTCTGCACCCCCTCTTGAGCACTCTCAAGAGGGTGAAAGAAGTCAATTGGATGGCACACACTTAGAGGGCACATCAATTAAAACTTCCTCATCTATTCAGGGGGAGTTGCCAACACTCATTCCTGAGCTCACAAATCTTATATCTAAAATTTCTTTAAATTTTAATGAAGGGCTTGATTCATCTTCTCAAGCCCTGCCAAAATCAAGTAACACAGTTCATGAAACTATGATCACCACTCAGGCACAACCTTTAGATGGTGAGAGACTACATGCTGAGGTAGACCTTGATGACATCATTAAAAGCATAAAAGTTTCATCAGTTTTTACTGAAGACCCTGTGCAAGTTTCCAATGCACCTTCATGTGCACAATAGTCTTCACAGACTGACAGATTTGAGGGTAGTACTCTTAAGGGGGAGCTATTCAAATCCTCTTCAATTTAATTAGAGGTTTCTTATGTAGAAAAAACTTTCCTCAAAACCCTAGTAGAAATTGCTTTGATAATTGAAACTATGATTTCAATTGCCAATGATCCAGCTATTGGGGAGGCAAGTCATCAAGCACATTCAAGTGCTAGTTCCCTGTAAGAGAAAAAGGTTTTGAGGCCATGGCACATGACAGTAACCTAGTCAAATTCTTTCTAATTCAAATGGAGGTTCACTTACCTAATGAACAACACACTGTCATAACCACATCTCCCACTGTGAGTTTAACTGTGACTCATGTCACAGGTACAATGTCAAATTCCATAACATCAATCTCAACCAACCCTAACCAACCCTCAACTTCTACACAATCACCACACCTTCTATCCCAATGGTTGCAAGAAACTCAAACACCAAACTAAACTGCGAATGAGATGTTGGTAGACCAACTTGAAGGTTTTGCAAATATTGCTCAGCAACTGCTTACCTCATACATGTCAAATTAAGACTAACAAGCCATCCTTCTCACCTACAGGGAAGAAGTGGAAAAACAGCATGAAAAGATTATGGATGATGCTAATAGAGATAGAAATATGGATGCCTGGCTCTCCAAGACATGGAGGAGGCACTTACCAGGTTTAGGGAGGAGTACATCACTATTCTTGGAAGCAATGCTAAAGTCCTCACTCCAAAAGAATTGTATGATGCCATCACAGAGGTGTACAAAGCTCAGCTCAAAGCCTTTAATTATATTGGTAAGGCTATTGAAAAGACTCTGGATGGTCATCAAGGTGAAGTCAGAGAGATGGTCAACAGGAGAATTGATGAATCGATGCCTACAATGAATGATATGAAACATCAAGTTCTCAGATAGGCTTCAAGCTATCTCTCTCTCTCTCTCTCTCTCTCTCTCTCTCTCACTCTTATTGAAGAGGGTATCAAGAAGCTAAGGAACTCCGTTATTGTACTGCATAATGTGATTCTACATCAAATCACCAACAACAATGACAACAAACTCAAGTTGGAGCAGCTAAACAAAGCAATATTTGAACCATCTGCATTGGTAATGGAGGAAGTCAGAAATGCAGTGTTAAACAGTCTTGATACATCTTCTTCCACAAGCTCACAGAAAGTTCCCTCTACTTCAACTAATCTTCAAATTCAAGTTCTCCACCAGCAAGTCACAGAACTACAATCTTCCAATGCATCTCTCACAGCTCAAGTCTCTCAACTCACTTCCATAGTACAAAGTCAACAACAGGACATCAAGTTCTTAATAGACTCCAAAAGTATTTTCATATGCAGACCAGTGTGTCAATTGGAGCTATTATGAGTGCTTTGAATGTACCCTTTCGAGAAACACCTCAAATAGTAAGGGCCCAGATCCCTCAACACTCAACCTTGCTTGCTACCAAGCCTAAGGGGGAGATGATGGAGCCCAAGCTAAAATCGAGCCGACCATCAAGCAAAAGTGAAGATGATATTGAATTTGAAAGACTCAAGATGACAGCTGAAGGCCCTTTCCTCAATAAGGAGTTTTCCGAGTTTCTAGAAGCCCTGAGAGTCTCCCTCAATTTCAATCATTTTACATACAAAAAGGCTGTGGAATGTAATATCAATTTCCTGAGGGTGGTGTTGGTGACAAGAAAGAATTTCAGACAAAAGATGGTGGTTGTGAATGTCAATGACTCGGGAGTTGACAGGTGTATGCAGGTGTCCCTTTCTTTCCTACAATCAAGAAGGGCATTGAGCTGGACATATTTATCAACAAAGTCAAAGTGATGAGTCTAGAGGACACTCTTTTGCTGCATGGACTTAAAAATGGACAAATAGGTGCCTTTACTGAAGCCTATCTACATCCAAGTAAAGGAATGACCTACATCTATCCCATCAGAAGAAGATGCCAGCACTTCCAACTACCCAAACACTGTCATGGGAAATAAAAGTTGATGATGACTTTGGAGACTGAGTTGAAGACAAAGAAGAACAAGACTCATGAGGATGTGAAGAATGCTAAAACATGCTACAAAGGACTCAAATCAATCAAAAAGATGATGACTGGGATGATGATGATGAGCAGAAGAAAGATGAGCATAAATCTTCTGGCTCAAATCCAAGTCATTCAAGCAAAAGTAATGATAGTCATGTGGATGACAAGAAGAAATGGAAGGATGAAAAGAAGGGAAAGGATGACAACAAGGAAAGGAAGAAGATGGACTAGATGGGAGAGATACAAAGAAGACACCATTAACCCAAACATCCAAAACCTTGCCAATCCAAATACAAACATCGTGCTAAACAATATTTCAAAATATTCAATCCTCCAATCCCAAGTACCTGTATAAACCAACTGCAAATTCTCTAATCAAAATACCTATCAAAACAAACCAAACCTTCTTGAAGAAACTCTCCAAATCACCTTCATTCAAACCTCCAACCAAAACTTACTTTAAGTCTGCAGGGAGAAAATATAAAATGATTCAAGTTGAAGTTGGTGCACTTTGGGATTGTTTTAATCAGAATGACTTTCTACCAATTTCAAAGAACATATCAGAAGATGACTACCATAAACAGCTAGCTGAAGAAATAGTTAAAGTCTGTGTTATATTTCTAGGAGAAGTCAGGATCTACTTCAAGGATGGCACCTTCAATTTGTTGAATAAAGAAGGATTGAGAACTACTCAACTGCAGAACTTGAGAGGGTAATAAGTTTGATGATTGCAAGGGACACTTTTACAAGGATGAGGAAGGCTTCCTTGGCTGAGAGGGTGAGAGGGAGAAATATAAGACATGCGAGGGAAAAGGATGAAAGGGAGGAAAATGAAAGAAAATATGCTCAGGAAATTGAGAAAGGTCAAATGAATTGAAATCCAAAGGATTGAGCATGGTGTCTCCTAATGGTGTGTTTCTGCATATAAAGACTCACAAGTTATCAAGGTACACGATCAATTATCTTGATAAGACTCATTTGCAGAATGGCTCGGGCTGGAGGAAGCTCTAAGAGGAACTGAGATCGTTGAAGAACTTGAGGTCCTAGTCAAACTCAAAGATCTAATTTAGGAACAGTCAGGCTATGAGAAGTTTAGATAGTAATGTAATTGAATTCTGAATTTATCTGCAGGAATGTATTTGTAAATTTGTTAGTCTCATTTTATTTAATTTTAGCTTGGGGTTAGTCTTGTTACCAGGCATGAATTTGTGACAAGTAATCTTCTCATAAATTGGGGGAGATTGTTGTGCAAGAGATGTCGGTACATAACAAGACTAAGTCGTCTTAATAACCCTAAGAATAAGTTGTATGATAATCTAATTTTGTATTCTGTATTTGTATTTCTCGAGTATGTCAAAATGTTAAGTAGATTAGACTGGAGGATTTTTCTATGAACAACCATCAAGCTAAGGAATAAACTCTGGAAGAAGATCAAATCCTGATCATGCCTCAGAGAGAAGTGTAGAAACTTGGAGTTGAATAAAGTTGTTCTAGAAAAAATATTTTAAGTCAGATATCGACAAGTCACGGATCAAGGAATATCGAGAAGTATGTCGAGAAGTCCAAAATGACTTGTAGAGAAGTCCCAAGAGATGTCGATAAGTCAATCTTTATGTAGAGAACTCATATATTGACAAGTCAAAAAGTCCATGTAGAGAACTGGAGATATCAACAAGTCAATTCTTCATGTAGAGATCTAGAGATATCGACAAGTCAAATCTTCATATAGAGAACTAGAGATATCGACAAGTCATTCTACATGTAGAGAACTAGAGACCTCGACAAGTCATTAATACATGTAGAGAACTCAAGAGATCGGTAAGTCATTTACTTATCGATATGTGACATCGCTACAGAACAAAAGAGATATCGACAAGCTACTTCATTATTCATAATACGGATAACTTGAATATTCAAAATTATCAGTCAACAAATAATTCTATCACTGAATTGAAAAGACTATAAATGTAGCTCGAAGAATACAAGATCAAGGGTCACGATTCACTGGACAAAGAAAGGTCACAGACCTATTAGATTATGCACAGATTTGCTAACACTAGAAATAAAAAAAAATATACAAAGTAGTTTTAGAAACTTTTAGACTTTTAGTGCAAGTTTTGTAATCCCATGCATGTTGATTTATAAAGCATGTCACGGGTCCTTTGTTTAGAAATAACAAACAGATCTAGAAAAAATCTTGTATACTCTCTCAAAAATTGTAGTTGAGTTCTTAACTTTAAGAACACGGATTTGTAGTAAGACAAATTTGATTTAATACAAATCAAGTGAGTTTTTAATAATCTGCTTATGTATTTATATTTAAGTATTTTATCTCTACAAATTCATACATTTGTTTTGTTCCAATTAGCCAAATATATTTATAGTTAACTAAAAATCAAGAAAATACATTCATACCTAACAGTTATTTAGTATGTCATTGATATCAAAAGTGTGTCATTTCCATTTAGCAAAAAAAAAAGTGTGTCATTTCCGCCGTAGCTGAGGAATAGACTAAGGTTTTTAGGAATGTTGCTCAAACTGTATATAGAATAACTGAAACACCAAAATGCTCCAAATTGGACTATGCATTTCCATAGTCGGTAGTTGTATTTCGCCAATTTTTCATGTTGAATGGCTGCAAATATGTAAAAATATTTTGTAACATAGTGTGACACATGGTTAGAATAATAAATTTTGATTTTATGTTTGAGTGAAATGCTTAGATACACAACATACTTTGTGTCAGATGCACCATATTTTTTATTGTCGTTAGTTGAGACTCATTCTTGTGAAAAATATCAAATATTGAGTAGTTGGTTGTCGACACAACAATTTGGGCCTTCACATATATACATGTATAATTGATGAGAGTAATTACTTCTTAAATGAGAATGCAAGTTTGAAGAAAGAACTTGTGTATATTCTGACTATTTTGAACGAAAATAATGTCGTGACGTACAACGATTATACGTTAATGGTTAGGAGGAACGTTTTTAAATTTTAAGAATTTATGTGTACATTTCATTAAATTACAAGTATTAAAGTAAAATAAACCCTAAAATCTTATATCTTTTCTAAGTAATGATTTTGTTAGGACAAAATTGTTTATTGTTTGAATTTTATAGACAAATTTCAATGTGTTTTAATAGCTAGAACTTTTTGTTTATTTCTTTTTTTGGTAAATGACAATATTAGTTATAAATTTTTGTTTATCAAAAATAATAAATATGACTTGAAGAAATATGGTCCGATAGAAATAAAGAAAAGAATGGAATATGAGATATTTTTTCTTTTTAAATCTTTTTAAAAGCGTGAAGAATATTTAGGGAATAAATATAGAAGGATTTTTTTTCCAAATTTTTAGAGATTTTTTTTCTGTCTTAGAACAGTTTTTGGGAACAAACGAATGAATCATATCTTCAGTTCATATATTTTTTTTGTTTTATTTATTTTTTCCTTCAATAATCTTCATATTTTCTACCCATTTCATTTATTTTTTAGATCTAAATTATCGGAGTTTCAGGACTTTTGTTTTCAATTTAAGCGGAGTTTATTGAATTTAAGTGGTCAATTATCTCTGACAGTGATTCCATTTTTTAGATCTAAATTTTTTATTTGAATTTTTATTTTACAATTTCAGTTTTGTTTGATTTTCTTGATGAGAGTTGTATGTTCTATTTTTTACTGTGAGAGTTGATTTTGATAGAATGATAAAAGTTTTTATGGGATTACAATTATGATCGATAACTCAAACGGTATCTAACGGAGCAAATAATTATAAATATATATTATATTTAACATATCGCTTGATTGTCTTTACATGAAAACCGGCAATTTGATTTAATTTATTCGGCTCAATCATTTTTATAAATATTGCATATCTTTTTATTATTGAATTATTTTCTCACAAAAATGTCATGATAAAACAAACAAACAACGAAGATTCACAACTTGATTTCTTAATGGTCCAAAAACAGAGCTTCAAAAGCACTTAAATTCATCCCCGATATAGCAATGTAAAATGACTCCCGTTGAAATTAGGCATATTTGTGATAATCCAAATTGTTTAAGTAACCAGTACATTGTTAAGTAATCAGTCTGTCTAAAATGTTAAGGGGTAGAGGAAGGCTCAAAATCTTATACTCTTTAACACTTTCTCTCAATTGTACGATACTTTTCGCTATGATTGACAATAATAAATACAACCAATATCAATACTAATATCAATCAACAATATTTAAATTAAATAAATGGGAATGGGAGGACTCGAACTTTAGTTACCGGTTTTCAAGAAATTAATAAAAACAAACTTAAAACAAAGTGGTAATTTGTCAGAGGACAGCTCAAATTGTGGATTATCCATGAAACAAGATTAGTTCACGGGTGCCAGAATTCCTTATTGCGAGTTGGTACCAGATCTTGAAATAAAAATTCATGTAGCAGAAATGACCGATATTTAATAAATATTTAAAATATAAACAAAATTTAATACTTAAATTTGGGACAGACCAATTCTCTTGCCAAGCTCACGTGACATTGTCATACTGCATAGGGCGGCGAGATTTGAATTTTCCCAGTGATTAAAAATATCCCCTTCATCCTTAAAAATATGTTCAATTTAATTTTTTCTGAGTTATATTGATAGATTTTTGTTTAAATAAGAATTTTTTAAAATCTGAAAATTAAGTTTTAAGATAGATAAATGTACTCTCTAGTAAAATATTAAATTTACAGCCAAGTTAACCTATCAACAGTTAAATTGGTCATCTATTTAGGACGAGCGAGTAGCTGATAAATGAAATCTTGTGATTACATTTTTTTTTCAAAGGCCAAGTACCTTCGTCCCTCCGCCTAGGTATATTAAATTTTGCATAATATTATCTCCTCCATTTTTTATATAAGAATTCATTTTTTTTGCACACATTTCAAAATGTCTTACTTGAATATTAATAATCATAGTTTTTATGATTTTCTTTTTTAAATTAAAATATAAAAAGTCAAATATCATAAAAAAGGAAACTCCAAAAGATGGAGTATTTTTTTGACGAACAAGTGAAAAACTCATTAAAATACGGTCGTAACAGACCTATGAACTGTCAAGTGATTGTGAAAAAAAAATAAGTTAAATAAATAATTGTGACCTATGAACTGTCAAGTGATTGTGAAAAAAAAATAAGTTAAATAAATAATTGTTTTGTTTTCAAATCGTTTAAAACTTAAAATATGCAAAATTTTCAATTTAAAAAATATTACAATGACATTTCGAGTACTTCACCATAGAATAATCATGAAAATAGTAGCATCACAATTTATCTTCATATAAGCATCATACGTAGGGCCACGGTGACCAATGTTCAGGAATATGGACATTTTTAATTGTGGAAAGTGAGTTTTTGCAATATTTCCGTCATCCCCGATTTAATGCGAGTTTTACAAATCTTCCAAAATATTGTAAAAAATTAGAAATACTGAATCTGTAACCGGATATACGAAAACATTAAAAAAGAACATTCAAATCCCAAAAAATGGGACACGAATAACAATCTTGATAACAAAGTACTTAATAAAATTTCATCCAAAAAAATTAAGTTTTGGTTTTATTAAAAAAAAACTCCCTCCATCGAATTTAAAAAAAATGATAAAATAGTGGAGGAAAATTAAAAAAATGAGCAAAATAGGGGTACCGATTAATATTATATGTATAAAATGGGTATAATGCAGAGAATTAGTGGATATAGCTATTTTAAAATAAACAACTAAATATAATTCTTAAAATTTGGTTGATATATAATGTAATTCTTAATATAATAATACTATCAATTTTCCTAAATAAATTATACCAATGAACTTGGATATCTAGGATAAAAAAAATACATTATACAATTGATTCAGACTAATATAAAATTAAAATAAAAATACAATTCGACTAACAAAAAAAATATATTACTAATTATTCAGTCTAAAATAAAATTATCTTATTGATCCGGAATTTAAAAATAAAATAAAATTAAACTAAAAATAATTAGTTTGATTTGGTCGGTGTATTGGGCATCGGGCTAAAATAAAATAATGTAAATCACTGATCCGGATAAATTAAATTAATATTAGATTGAGTATAATTCGTATCATATTCATGTGAAATAAAAAATCAAATTTTATTTAAACCACATTTTTTTAAAATACACTTTTTATCAATAGAACTATATCGTTCAATCAATAATATTACCTTTTTCAAATATCTTTTAGAGTTATAGTTAATCGATTAAGTAATCACCATGCTAAAATAATAGTTTTTTAAGATACTAACATAATGGAGATATTATAGTTTTATCCTCAATAAAATAACAATTTCATTATAATAATATTTCCCCCTTAACAATGTTATCACTTTAAATAAGTTTAAATATTCTAAAAAGTTATGAACATATACGTGTTAGGTATGAATACAACACAGAGGGGGGTGAATGTGTTTTGGCATAAATGTTTACCTTTTGATCGACTTTGGCTTAAGCAGTTGGTTTTTATCAATAAATTAGTAGAATAGATGTTAAACATAAATAACAATGCAAATATGTAAAACAAAGATCTTCAAAACTCACTTAATTTTATATTAAAAATCAAGCAGTGTTTTGCTACAAAATCTCTAAGTTCTTGTTTTAGAACTTAGCTCCTTTCTTGAGAGAGAATACAGGATTTTCTATCTAGATTGTTACTTCTGACTAGAGGACCAGTGTAAACTTTATAACTTAGTTAACTGCTGGTTTACACAGAGGATAATAAACATGCTATTAACTTTTCTAAACTGTCACTTTTCATTTCTATTTATAGAAAAGCAAATCTTCCATTTCTGGCTTAGCATATCTTTAGCATCCCGTGTTTACTTTAATCTCCTCTGAAAGTTAATCTTTGTCATTGATCTTGCACATCTCTCAAGCTGCTTTTTGTAGACTTGTCAATCCAGCTATGTGAATTTTTTGTTGATTTGCAACCTTGGATATTAAACTGTTCTGCAATTCTGTACTTAGAGAAATTTCTTCACTTCGAGATCTCCAATTAAGCTGTAGAGAACTCGACATCTCGATAGGCATGTTGGCTTGTCGATATCTCTGAAACTTCATTGTTGACTTGACTTATCGACAACTCTGAGTTCTCTAGTGAATTTTGGTTTATCGATAACTCAGAGTTCTCTAATGGACTTTGGCTTATCGATAACTCAGAGTTCTCTAATGAATGTATACTTGTCGATATCTCTGAATTCTCAAATGGATATCTGACTTATCGATATCTCCAATAGCATTTTCTAAGTTCTCGATAGACAATTCATGAGTTCTCGATAGGCAATTTCTGAGTTCTCGAATGACTTCTCTATAACACTAATTCTGTGACTTGTAGAGATCTTGACTTAGAATGTTTTTCACCAAAAAGAATTATTCAACTCCAAGTTTCTTCATAATTCTTCTGAGGCATGACCTTCTTGATCTTCTTCCAGATAGAATTCTTAGGCTTGACACTGTTTAGGAAAAAATGCTCCAGTCTGCTCCATTTACATTTTTCAGACATTAAGTGTTACAAGTATAAATTACAGATTAAGGTTACAATACAACTAATCTTAGGGTTGGCCCCAAGCTTGACTGATTTCTAGTGACATTGTTAGCATCAGTAATCTTTGACATCATCTATTATATATTACAATCTCCCCCAACTTGTTCATTATGAAATTATGCACAAATTCTGATTGATGATGTCAAAACTTTAACTAAATGCAGAAACCAAAACCAATCTTCCCATCAGGTCTTCTTTTGTTGAGTTGCATTTAGATTTATTCAACATCCATTAGCTGTTTTGGCATTTAGATATATATTCTCCCCCTTTTTGACATTATCTCCAGGAAGAAAGATCCAGCTAAATGCACATTGTTCAAGCTGCTGTCATTTTCCATTTGGAACACTGTCTGCAGCTTCAAGCTTCACTGAGATTCATGGTGATGAGTTTATCAAAAAGAATAGAAGTTTCACTTAGATCTGCAAAAAAAGTCTGTCAGTGATAAAAGTCCTAAGCTCTCTATTCTTTTGAATAAGTAGTCTCACTTAATCTCACTGCACTAGTCTCATGACTTTTGAGAGTCAGAGTTCCCTCACAAGGATTACTAAATCCATACACTCATTCTACCTCTCCTTTTCCAGGAAGGATCATGCCTCTCTTATTTTCTGTTTTTCTCTCAAGCTTTTCTTTTATCCTCACATGAAAGGCTCAAATGTTGTTTGACCTACAGAAATAAGAGGTGGCTGAGAAGAGTTAATCTTTGATCATATGATTAGAGGTAGACCATATAAGACTAATCATACTCATTTCACCATAAAAATGAGTGCATAAGCATCTATGACTGGGGTCACAGTTTAACTCACAGATTGCTATGTGGTTGTGACAGTGTGTTGTCCTCAACTTGTAGTAGGAACCTCCAATTGAATTGGAGGGGATTTGACTGGGTTACTGCCATGTGCACCAGCCTCAAACCCTTGTGTGTCTTGCAACACACTGGCACTTGAATGTGCTAAGATTTCCCTTCTTATGACATTGTCATAGGCAATTGTTCTTCTAGCTTTGACTGCTAAGAAAGCTTCTGCTAGAGTTATGAGGGGAGTTGTTCCTTCTTGAGGAACCTCCAATTGAATTGGAGAGGATTTAGATAGCTCCCCCTCAGGAGTACTACCCTCAAACCTTTCAGTCTGTGGAGACTGTTTTGCACATGAAGGTGCATAAGAAATACTCATGAAATATTCAGTAAACTGATAAATTTTCATGTTTGGTGGATTCTTTTCTCAAATAACAGAACAATCTGAAGAACATCATGAAATTGCTGTCCTTTTGTAAAACAGGTGGCTTTTGAGAGTCACCTGAGTGGGATTGTGTTTGAGTTTGTGTTTGTGTTGCTGTGCCTGGGTAAACCACAGTTTGGTTTTGAAATGTTTTAGCTGCAGTTTAAGCACTAATACCTGTGAATTGATTATTTGAATTCCATGTTGATGTCTTGTATTAGACCTGTAATGCATTGAACAACTGTATCTTTTTGGAGTTTCATTAGAAAAATACATTGTAAGATATTTTAGTTGCAAGCATTATTGCAGAGAGGACAAAATTTAATATAGATATAAGCACATAGTAATTATTACACAAATAAGTGATTGCAAGACAAGAATCAGAACTTTCATTAAAAATGGAAACATAGTACATTAAGACATAGATTTAACAAGTAAATCATAATCCTAACTACTCTAATTCAGACTCCTTCTTCTCGGCCTCCAACCTCCTTGCCCTGCGCTGGTAAGCTCTGGACATGGAGTGTGCAAGAGAGATGATCCTCTCCTGCAACTCCAAAGCAGCAAGGCGTTGCTGCTCAGCCACCCTGGCTCATCTCTCCTGCTCGAAAGAGACTTCCATCTCAAAGAAAAGAATGCTGATTTGATCATTCCATGAGAGTTCGTAAAAGACCTCAAGTGGAATATCAAAGGAGCTGTAAATAACCCCCTTGAGACGGACACGAAGTCCGATAGGATCAAAATACACTAGATCATCATCCAAATGATGGACCGGTTGGTAAGCTCCATGAATAAGTCTGTAAAAGACTGGGGCATCCATTTGAGTGAGAGAGAGATGAACAGAAGGTGAGTTTGAAATTGGATGTTTGTTGAGAATAGGAGAGTAGTGATAAATGATAAAGAGTGAAGCATTTTAATTTATAGAGGGAGTAAAGATAGAAACCAAGAGACTCTTGAGTTTCCCGGATAATAAGAGTAATAATCACATAAGCATACTTGACAGCTAGAAATGACTAGTTACTATTCCCCATGCAAGTACTCAAGAACATTAGTTTACTTTAAAGAGTGACTATTCCCCATGCAAATAAGCATATACTCCCTACACAAAAAGTAACTCATCCTATCAGCAATCAGATAAATAAATTTACCACTATTAACATACTCAAAACAACACAAATAATGTACTAATCTACTAACATTGGACTAACTTATTTTCACGTAAACAAGAAATCATATAAGCATGTAAATGTGTCAATAAGTCAGAGAAGTTAGAGACAAAGTATGTCAAAAGTATTTTTATGAACAGAATTTATGAATTAAATTTGTTCAGTTTTTCATACTTTTTGCTTCTTTTGATCTGTCATTTACTAAGTTCATATACTGAAGATATGAAGTAATAAATATTCAGTTTACTTAGAATTTTGAAAAATTCTAAGTTCAAATTGAATGGAGAAGTCTGGGTATATATAGAAAAAGTAAAATACTTATCGAGAAGTCAAATAAACGCTTGATATTAAACTTATCGAGAAGTAATTTTGAATTAAAAAAAAGGTACATTCGATAAGTCATTTTATTAATTCTTTTCGAGAACTAAGAAATGATTTATCGAGAACTCTGATAAATACCCAGTTTATCCGAAAATGGACTAAAATAATTCTAATTTATTTGAATTGAATCAAATTAAAATCAGAATAAATTTTCTAAAAGTATTTGTCTAAAATAATTCATTGAATTAAATTATTTTAGTTCTGAGTTATTGATAAGTCTCAAAATATCCTTGTCGAGAACTCTGTGAATTAACATTATTAGAGAACTCTGCATGGTCTTATCGATAAGTCATAATGGAGCTTATCGAGAAGTCATTCGAGAAGTCTGTAAATAGACTTATCGAGGACTCACTCGAGAACTCTAGAATGACTTGTCGATTAGTCATTTTGACTTATCGAGAACTCAGTTCTCTATACCTTTAAGTACTGTTATTCCGCCTTGTGTTAATTTTACACATTTAAGATGTAAATTAAAAACTAAGCAGTTTACTTAGAGTTTTGAAGTATTCTAAGTTAATTTTTGAATTTTTAAGAAAAATAAATATACAGAGATTCTGAAATATTTATAATTCATATTTCAGTTAATTTCCAATTAAATCAAACTAGGTTGATTTATTAGAAATTAATCTGCTGCAACACATTAGCTGAGTTTTTGCCTTAGGATGAAGAATTGAGCATTCCAATTTCACTCACAAGTCTAGTGAAGGTTGCTTCATCCAAAGGTTTAGTAAAAATGTCAGCTAATTGTTTCTCTATTGGAACAAAAATGAGCTCAATGGTACCATTTGCAGCATGTTCCCTGATAAAATGGTACCTAACATCAATGTGTTTTGTTCTAGAATGATTAACTGGATTAGCTACTATAGATATGGCACTAGTATTGTCACACATAATAGGAATTTTGTGTAATACTAGACCATAGTCCATTAGCTGATTTCTAATCTAAAGCACCTGAGCACAACAACTTCCAGCAGCTATATATTCAGCTTTAGCTGTGGAAGTTGACACAGATTGTTGTTTCTTACTATACCAGGATACAAGTCTTTGACCAAGAAATTGACAGCTTCCACTAGTATTTTTCCTATCAACTCTGCATCCAGCAAAATCTGCATCTGTGTATCCAACACCTTCAAAACCAGTTCCCTTAGGATACCATAATCCCAAGTTTGGAGTTCCCTTTAAGTATCTGAAAATCCTTTTTACAGCCATCAAATGTGATTCCTTTGGATTGGCTTGAAATCTGGCACATAGACAAGAAGAAAACATGATGTTTGGTCACTAGCAGTCAAATAAAGCAATGATCCAATCATCCCTCTATAGCTTGAAATATCCACACTCTTGCCTTTCTTGTCTTCATCCAACTTGGTTGCAGTAGACATTGGTGTAGATGCAGGTGAGCTATCCATCATACCAAATTTCTTCAATAAGTCATTCACATATTTGGTTTGGCTGATGAAAATACCATCACTTCTTTGACTAACTTGAAGGCCAAGGAAGTAACTCAATTCTCCCATCATGCTCATTTCATACTCACTCTGCATTAGCCTAGAGAATCTTTGACAAAGCTTTTCATTTATAGATCCAAAGATGATATCATCCACATAGATTTGAACTAGGATCATATCTTCACCATGCTTCTTGTAGAAGAATGTCTTATCAATAGTACCTCTAGTAAAGCCATGTTTGAGTAGGAATTCTGACAGTGTGTCATACCGGGCTCTGGGTGCCTGTTTCAATCCATATAGAGCCTTGAGTAATTTGTAAACAAAGTTAGGAAATTCTGGATTTTCAAAGCCAAGTGACTGTTGCACATAAACTTCTTCTTCTAGTTCACCATTAAGAAAAACACTCTTGACATCCATTTGATACACCTTGAAATTTGAGTGTGCAGCAAATGCCAGAAAAATTCTTATTGCTTCTAGTCTTGCAACAGGAGCAAAAGTTTCATCATAGTCAATTCCCTCCTCTTGTGAGTAGCCTTTAGCAACCAGCCTTGCTTTGTTTCTAGTAACAATTCCATTTTCATCCATTTTGTTCCTGTACACCCACTTAGTTCCAATTATGCTTCTGTTCTTTGGTGCAGGGACTAATTTCCAAACTTTGTTTCTCTCAAACTGATTCAGCTCCTCTTGCATAGCACATATCTAATCAGGATCCAAAAGGGCTTCTTCAGTTTTTTTGGGCTCTACTTGAGATATAAAACATGCATGTAGGCATTCATTAGCAGCTGCACTTCTAGTTCTCACACCAGCCGAGGGATCACCAATAATAGCTTCTACTGTATGACTCTTATCCCACTTTCTAGTGTGTGTCTGCTGACTAGTGCCTTCATCATTTTCTTCAGTATTACCATGACTATCATTTCCATTCTCTTCTTCTCCCCCTGAGTTTGTGCCATCAAATTCTGGTGTCTGAAGAGAGCTTTCATTCCCATGATTTTGTTCAGAGGTCTCTTCATTTGTCACTTGTTGTGCCACAACTTCATCTTCCTCATCAGAATCACTATCAATGGTTAGATTCTCAAATGCAAGGGCTTCAACATCATTTACATCAAGGCATTCCAAGCCTGGACACTTGTCATCATCAAAAGTCACATCTGTGCTTTCCATAATTTTTTTTGATCAATCACATAAACTTTATAGGTTGTTCTTTCCAATGAATATCCCTGAAAAATTGCTTCAAAAACTTTAGAGTCAAATTTTCCCACATATTCAGAGTTGTCTTTTGGAATATAACACTTGCTTCCAAACACATGTAGATGCTTCACTGTAGGCTTCCTATTAGACATGATTGAGTAAGGTGATTTGCCATGAGCTTTGTTGATGAGATATCTGTTTTGAGTGTAGCATGCAGTATTGACAGCCTCTTCCCAAAAACTAGTTGGCAACTGAGCATCTTGTAGCAAGGTTCTAGCAGCTTCAACCAATGTTCTATTTTTCCTCTCAACTACTCCATTTGGTTGAGGTGTTCTAGCTGCTGAAAAATCTTGAACAATGCCTTTGTTTTTGCAGAATTCACTTAATGTTGAGTTTCTGAATTCTGTTCCATTATCACTCCTCAATCTTTTCACACTAACTTGACCTTCAGCTTGCTTCTCAATTTTCTTGATGTGCTCAATTAAAATGTTTGGAGTTTCATCTTTAGAGTACATGAACTCAACCCAAGTGTATCTTGAAAAATCATCAACCATGACAAGGGCATATTTGTTCCTTGAAATGGACAAGACATTTACTGGCCCAAACAAGTCCATGTGAATAAGTTGCAGAGGTGCACTTATAGAATTCACAGATTTTGACTTGTGACTTGATCTTTTCATTTTTCCTTTCTGACAAGCTTCACAAACTTCCAGTTGAGCAAATTCCAGATTGGGCATGTCTCTCACTAGCTCCTTCTTGACTAAGGTGTTGATTGCTTTGAAATTCAAGTGAGATAGCTTCTTATGCCATAATTTGTGTTAGGTCACACACACTGTAGAAGGGGGTGAATATAGTGTAAAGTACAATCAAATCGAACTTTTAATAACTCAAGTAACAAAAAACAAATTTTATTGAAACAATAAACTCTGTTACAGTATGGAACTGTTACCTCTCAGTGATGAACAAATATCACGAGAGCTGTTAGGGTTACAATTAATAATCTTCTAGAATATGATAACACTTATAGTGTAAACCCTATGTTTGTGTTTATATACTACACAGTTTCAAGATAATCGCTAATTGATATGGAATATAATTCTGCTTCCTAAAATATATCAATCAGATATCTTTTCTTCCAAACATTCTATTCTTCGTAGAACTCCTTCTTCATGTATATCTCTTCTTATGTTTATCTCGATCTTCTTTCCTTTAATCAGCTGTTGTCCTTATCTGAACGTCCTTCAGTACTTAAGTTCTTATATCCATCTTCTGATGATTATCTCCTGATAATATAAGTGTTGATATCCTTAAGTCCTGACTTCCAGTAAGTACTGATTTATCTTGTTTAAGTAAGATCTGAAAACTAAACATAAATCATATTAGCCATGACATTATCAAATATATCTAACAATCTCCCCAACTTGTAAATTAGCATAATATACAAGTTTAACAGATATTTGATGATGTCAAAAACATTAAGTACAAATGCATGAGAATTAGACTAGATAACTACAACTTACAGTCCTGAGATTGCGGCTCTGAGATCATTAATCTTTAAACTCTGCAGTATCTTCACCAATTTGAAAGATTGCAGCTCTGAGATCATTAATCTTTGCTCTTCTTATATCCTGATCCAGTCTGATCAAATATGCCTTATCAGACTCAAGATTGAATTCCACAGCCCTGTAACCCAAAAAGGTAGTTATAATCTTAGCAGTGTTGGGCTTCATTTCAACTTTATCACCCTTGTGATCTCTGTACTTTGGAAGATATGTGCTGTCAGACTTAACAGAATAAAGTCTTTTCTGTCTCTGAATCTGATCCTTCAAATAATTTGCAGCACTTTCTGTTAATCTATCATTCACTTGAAGTAAGAATAGTACATGCTCCAGTTCTTCAAAATACTTTAATGGAATGGCATTTTGCCTTATATGATAAATCCTACCATCTGTCATGAAGTACAACATGATGTGTTCTTTCAAGTAGGTATGGTAAACCATTTGTACAAATTCCAGTTGATTCAATCTCTCAGGAGTTGCTCCAATACCTGGTTCACTCAAGGAAGTTGGATCATTGGTAGTGTTCTATATTCTTCTTTCATCAGCACTTCCCAATCCAGTTTTATCTCTTGCTTCCTTTCGAGTAACTACTCTTGCTTCAAAACCACTTGCAGCAGTCTTCAAAGGTTGAGTCTGTTTTGCTTTAGTGAATCCTGGTAGGAGTTTCTTTGATTTATCTTCTGATATCAAGTTAACTTGAGCTAAGTCAGAGGTTACTTGCTTCTTCGAAATATCAGAACTTACTGTCTCTTGACTCTGAACAACTTGAGCCATGTCAGAGGTTGTCTTAAAAACTTTTCTTGAAGTCAGAGCAAGATCATCCTTTTCATCAGTAATTTCTTCATTCACAGGAGGCACATAAACCTTGATCGGTTCACCAACTTTTTCTTTACCCTTGGATCTTGGATCTATCTGCAGTTGTGATTTAGCCATGGTTGCTTCAGAACTTGTCCTTTCTTTTATCACAATGCCTTTGAGTTTTGGAAGTATCTTTTTACCAGAAGCTTCAGATTTACATTTGACTTTTTTCTGATTTAAGTCTGGCTTCTTCTTCCACCAAACTCTCCAAGTCAATTCCTGGATTTTCCTGAAGAAATAACTGTCTTGACATTTCCTCATCAAGATCTAAAAGTTCATCAGAATTTATCCTTTTACCAGTAGCAGAACTAATCCTTTTTCTAGTATCAGAACTTGTCCTGTAACTTGTGATTTCAGCTTTTCTTGATGAGAACCTCTACCTTGATTATGACCTCTACCCATTCCAGAGTTTTCTTGGTTATCCTTTTCATCATCCTTCCCCTTCAGTGTCTTATCAGTCTTGCATTTGGACTTAATTACTTTCTCCCCCTTTTTGGCATCAGCGGGTAAGAGAAGAGAGACAAGCAATGCCACTGAGGCTTGGATTTCATCAAGTTGAGATTGCTGAGAAGATTGATTTTTCAGAATATCATCAATCTGAGCTTGTTGTTTCTCCTGAGTCTTCTCAATATAAGCAACTCAGTCAAAGGTAGGTTGGAAGAATTTTTTCTTGTCAATTTTCTGAATTTGTTCCTGTTTGATGAATTCTTCCTGAATCTTGTGTAGCTCTGCATGAGTAGTTGAATGGAGACCTTGTAATAACCCCAATTTTTTTGGAAATTTTTGAAACCCTTATGAATAGTGTTTTGCTGAATGAGAAAACTTTTCATGCCACACTATGTAGGGGTTCTGTTATTGGTCTTCTGGGATATTATTAGTACTCTATGTGGTATATAAGTGTATGTAAACATCGTCAGAATCCAATTCCGAACACTTTGATTTTTCCCGGAAATCCACTAGATACGGAAATAATTGAGTATAAGGTAACATGATAAAAAGGATTTAAATTAAAGGATTATAAGAGAAGATCATAAAAAGGAATATAATGTATTGAGAAAGGTTAAGGAAACCCAAGTAATAAGATCCCGGGTATGATCCCTCAAACGATAAACGAAAACGAAAGTTAAGCGAACCGTATAACAGATCAGCGGTCATTAGGCAAACAATTAGGAAGTTAATCAAAGAGATTAGAGGTGATGATGTCATCCAACCAATGGGAAGAGGACAAGGAGGGAAGGATGACACCACAAGATGACATAAGCATGACATAGGAGGGAAGGAAGTGTGGTTGAATTATAACCACGCAAAATCAAGGTTAATTAGGTAATTAACCAAAAACAAAATAAATCAATAATCAACCAACCAAGCCAAACATTTCATTTTCACCAAAAAAAACACAAACTTTTCATTTCCTTCTTCCTAGCTCTCGGCTTTTGCCATTTTCAAAGGAAAGAAAAATCCAAAACCAAGATCCAAGCTTTGTTAAATCATGAGGTAATTATCTAAGGTTCCTTATACATAGATATAGCTATCCCATGAGTTTAAGCTTCTAGTTCCTTCACAATCTCTTCCAATAAATCATGGAAGAAGATGGTGAATAGTGTTTTTCAAGAACTAAAATTTTTGTTCTTGAAGTTTTGTTTAGTTTAAGCTTGGATAAGGACTTTAAGGGTGATTCCAAGCCATTCTCTTGATTCTCCACTCTCCAAGGAAGGTATAAACTCCAAACCCTAGCTTTATTTTGAGTAATTAGGAATGAATATGATTGATATAGCATATGTGAAGCATGATGCTTGATTGTTTAAAGTTTGGTTGAGTTTGTAGAGATTAGTTATTTTTGTGGTATTTTTGGGTTATAAATCTTGATAATTAGTTAAGGAACCTAAGTAAAGCTTTTAGTTCATGTGGGGAATAAGTATAAATTGTTAATGTGGAGTTGTTGGGGCTGTTATGATGTAGGATGGATGGAGTTTTGATTGGGTTGTGAATTGGGATTGATTGGTGATTGTTTTGGAATGGTTTAAATTTGGGAAATCGCGTAAACATAGCCGTTGTAATGCCCGATTTACCGTAGACTGTTTTTGTTCTTAACATCAGAACCCTTGAACTCACTGCTAGCTTTTGACCATTGCCATTTTTAGATAGTTCATGTTACGATCTTCATTTTGATATGTGGTTCGTTTGATTCCGATGAACGGTTTAGGAGAAACGGCCGTTTTAAGTAACGACGTTTCGCGAACGAACCCTTACCCCTCGCCTTACTTTCAAACATAGGTTAAAGACCTTAAAGGACTAATTGAAGTATGAAACATTTATGTAAGGTGTAATAGGCAGTTGGTAAGACACTTGCGAAAGAATCGCCTTAAAACTCGTAATGGTTAATTTATTAAAAATGGTGGAGCCGAGGGTACTCGAGTGACTTAAGAGAATCAGTAAGCGCAAAGCGAGCGTTAGAGTCTAAGTTGGTTAATGTATAGATTTACAAGTGACTTTGGTTTAATTCCAACTTATTTGTTGTTTATAGGTTACCAGACTCGTCCCGAGCCATTCATAACCCCCAGTCGCTCAGGCAAGTTTTCTATCCGTTATACTGTTGTTGTGATGTATACACTTGTATATGCATTATCTTGTAATAGATGCATGACGGTTATATTAGCAAATTCTTGCGATATATTGTAGCATGTGATATGGTACATATGCATGCCTGTTTCGTATTCTTGCCATATATATCTGTTGGTTCAGTTGATAATACCTATGCTAGAGAATAGCGGTAAATTGCATATACCCTTAGTATAGGGACCCAAAGGTGAAAACATTTTCTAAAACCGGGAGTCGAGGATCCCGAGTAGATTTATATATATATATTTATATATATATATATATATGGTTATAGTTTTCAAAACTATTAATCAAATAAGGTTTATTCGATAACTTTATTTTATCATTGAATATTATTTCGAATATTCATCCGAGGACTTATGACTCCTTTATTTTATTATTGAATATTATTTCAAATATTCATCTGAGGACTTATGACTCCTTTATTTTATTATTGAATATTATTTCGAATATTCATTCGAGGGCTTATGACTCAGCTTAATTTATTTATTGAATATTATTTGAATATTCATTTGAGGATATATGACTCCGATTATTTGCTGAGATATATTCTTTATTTTATTAAAGAATAATGTTTCGATAATCAAACTTATTTTCGATTATTCAAATAAAGATAGTACTTTTGTATAAGTATATCTTTGATTATTTAATTTTCATTCAAGTAAGAGTTTTAAAACTTCTACTTCAATTATTTTTATAAAGATTATTCTTTATGGAAATATTATTTAAATAATAATATTCAGATATTTTCTAATATATCGGGACTGATTTATTTTAATAAATCAGCAGTACTCCAAACATTCTTAAAAATGTTTTCGAGTCTTCAAAATGATTTTTAAAGTTAGAGTGGACCCCAAAACTCATTTTTTTTATATTTAAGATCTTCCTTTGAAAGGGGATTTAAATACTCGCTCAAAACCTGGGGGATCCAGCTCTATGGTGCATTTTACATTCGCAACGTGGTTGCTGTTTTGAGAAAACAAATGAATTGATTACTTACCCAACGTTCGGGAAGTAAGCCCATCTAATTGAGTCGGCATAAGCGACAGGCCGGGGTACAGTCTATCAAAGTGTAAGTGGCTGGGTGGCAGTCCATCAACGCGTAAGAGGCCGGGTGGCGGTCCAGCACAAGGTCCTTATGTGGCCAGGGTGATGACCGGTGGGGGATTCATCCATCTACTAGTAGAAAAGGTTACTTATTGGTATCTTTGCCTGATCAGCAAGATATCAGGTTTATGCCAAAATTTCTTTTCTTTCCAAATTCATTGGATATTGCAACTCTGTTCATACTTTACATGACAGAGGTTTTCAGGAAATGTATGAGAGATATATATTGGTGTATATATATATCGGGACTTAATGAAGTATCTCGTAACTTCATTTCATTCAATAATATTTCAAAGATTGAATCTATTCAAGTATTATCTTGTAGTCTCATCTATGTGATGAACTTTTGAACTAATTATAACTTGAACGGTGGTAGTTCAAGTAGTATTTGGAAAAGATATAAGTATATTGGAGTATCTTGTAACTTCATCTTTTAAACTTATATCTAGTAAATGATTATCTTATGCATGACAAAGATTTTCAGAAAAACGTTGAGACAAGGTTAGATATATGAGATCACCTTGCAACGGTATTTTTATACAGTTATACACTGGAACTCTGTGTGTATTATGCATGGAAGAGGACTTCCAATATTTTGAAAAGTATATATATATATACTGAATATTTTGCGACTTCATCGCATTAAGATATCAACTTGGTTCATTTCTTCTTAACCAAGACTTTCTTGAGTACTATGAGAATGCTCATATATTGTAAGTTATTATAAATATTATTTTGGTGGGCTTGCTGCTCACCCTTTCTTTCTTCTTTCATCACACAATATCAGATAGGCAAGATGAACAGGACCAAGCTCCCAATTCACGAGCGGATAGGAAATGTTCCGCAGTTTCCTATAGGCGTTGATGTCATTGTAGCTGAGGTAGGAACTACCAATAGGATAGGCTTTCAACTTTTGATGTATCAGATTATGTATATTTATGAATTGTAATAATGGCAAAGAAAATGTAAATTTATTCAGAAAACCTTTTAAGGTGTATTGGCAGATAATTGTGGAATAAAATGACTTGTGATTATTTTTGGATGTTCATCTCTGAGACTATAACGTGTGGTGTGTGTGTTTATTGTGGGGTCACAGTACAGAGTAGTTGATTAATTATTAAGATTGGGTGTTATTAAGGGAAATGGAACTCGTGACAACCCGGATCCCCGACCCCGGATTTGGGGGTGTTACAAACCTTGTAGATGGTTAGTACTCAATGCAGTGACTCTAAGCTGTGTTTTGAAATCATCAGTATTTAACATCTTATCAGCTTTTGTCAAGTGCTCAGCCAGATTCTTTGCAGATGGAACACAAGTAATTGAGTTCCATTCCTTAGTCCACTCCAGACCAGTAGGAGTTTCACTCCAAGGCACTGGTGCTTCTCTGGTAACAAACTTCTTAACAAGTTCAGATTTAAGAACTGTTTGTTGAGGGGCATGTCCTGAAGGACCTGCTACATCAGTAGCTGCTTGTGGAGCAGCATCACAGTATCTCCAGCATTTGCAGCATCAGAACTTATAGAATCAGCATCTTCTGACAAAATAACAGTATGAGAAGCAATTGAGGCTTCAGCATCATCTGCTAAGTGTTGATCTGGTTCCATTTTCTGATCAACAGCCATATCCTGATGCTCACCTATTGTCTGATCATCAGCATCTAGATGCAGAGAAGGTGTAGTAGATAATTCTGGAGTTTGAACAGCATCAGTAACAGGTGTTGTTGATGGATTAGTTGCTGTTGGAGCTTCTAAGTAAAGAATTTCAGGCACAACCAGGTTCTGAATATCAATATCAGCACTTGTGCCTGGGTCAACAGGAGATACAGTCTTAGGAGACACAGATGGTGTAATATCCGGATATATCGTGTAATTATTTTGCTATTAAATAATTATTATATGTGTTCAGTATCTATTCTATGAGTTAATTGTTAAATGTTATCTATACTTGGATATTCAAAAATAATATAAATTGAGTATTTTAATTTTTATATGTCCAAAATAAAATATAGATAATTGTCATATTTTCCTAATTATTTTTATGTTGATTTATGGATTTATAAGGATCATATGAAATTTATAAAATCTTTTTCCGAGTATTTAAAATCTATTTTATAAAAACGGGAACCAACTGACGTCAACCGTTGTTACGTTTTTGGAACCCGAAACTCTTCCGAGAACTCCTTCCTAACCTAATTGTAATATTCCGAGCATATTCCATGTTTCGACTTTTTCGATCCGGCGTACGGTTTATTCTGCGCGGGTCCCGGCGCAATATTTTCGATACAATATTCGTTTCGGTAAATCAATAAAACCCGTATTTTCGATAAACGGGAGCTTTTTATTAAACTATCCCAATTATCACTTCGTAGTACGTGTAACTAGGCGCTGAGACCAAGACCGCAGTACAAATTGTACTGATTTGGATAATTATCCCGAAAACCGATACCGTTTGGATCAGTTTTTATAAATAAACGTACCGTTTTATATCCGGAATGATCCAACGGGATACTAATTTCCCGTAATTATAAATAGCCTTTTTCCGTATTTTATTTCGTATCAAAATCATTTGCAGATAGTTAATTTTATAATTTTCAGAGAAAAACCCTAATTACATAAACTGTTCTAAGAATCAAACAGCAAAACGAAGGTGTTACCAATCTCTGTTTTCAAAGCTTGAGTAACCAAAACGAAGGATTTGAAGTGTTCTATCAGATTCTGAGCTTTGTTTCACTGCAGAATCAAAGGTTTATTTTCAGAAAATTTATTTATTTTCGAATTTATTTTATTAAAAATATGAATTTTTGTTCGGATGATTGTTTGTTTGATTTGATGATTGCATGTTGTAGAGCTTGTTTTCCTGATGATTTTCATATGTTATACGTCTGATTTGGAGTTCAATAACATGCTCAAAAGTGGGTTTAATTTTCGAATTTCAAAATTAGGGTTTATAACCCTTATGAATGTTTTCAATTGAAATTTGGGGGTTTTTGATTCAGGGGTTATTAGCTGTTGATTTATAGTGGGTTGTGTTTCTTATAAAATTTTCAATTGATTGATATATAGCTCGTTAACAGAGGATGCTTGAATCGAAGGGAGTTGTGTTTTAAAGATTTACGATGTTCGCCGGAAATCGGCGATGTTCTTGGCCAATTTCCGGCCAGAACAGGGATGATTAGAATGTTTTGAATGCATGAACAAGTTCCTGGTGTTGTGTAGTGTTGATCTGGAGGTGTTGGTGGGGTGAGGACGCCGGGATCGTCTTCTCCGGCCACCCCCGATTTTCCGGCGACTGAAACTGCAAAATTGCAGTTTAGTCCCTGTATTTTTTAAGATGGTGAAGTTTAGTCCCTGTAGTTTGCAAAGTTTTCAAAAATAGGATTTCTGTTTATAAAATGTTTAAAAATCATATTTCTTATTTATTTTTATTATAAAAAAAATTCATTTTTAATTTCTGAAAATTCTGAAAATTATTATTTTAATTCCGAAAATTATTTTTAATTCAAAAATAAATCTGAATTAATTAGTTAATTAATTTCAGTTAATTTTTAATCGATTAATTGGTCAATTAATTTGGAAATTAATTGATTAATTGATTTAATTAATTATTAATTGATTTTAATTAATTATTTAATTAGATATAATTACTTAAAAATGATTTAAAAATTCCGAAAAATAGTTTCGAGCTTTAAAATATTATTCTAAATTATTTCCAAGGCTTGATAATTAGTATAAAATTGTTTCGGAGCCAGAATTGGCCAACCGAACCCTGTTTATTATTCCGAAATTGATCCAACGACCCGTTTTAATTCCGAAAAATGTTTTAAAAATCATTTTAAATATCAGAAAGCCTATTTATGACCCGAGACTTCTTTATAAATAATATATCATTGATTAGGTGATGTATTATGTGCTATATGTGACTTGTTGATTGACTATCAGTCTATATATTCGGTGTTTACTTGATTATTGCATAACTTTCAATCTGTTAATCAGATTTGGGTAAAACGAAGGGTAGACAGAAGTATGTGTTGAATAGAACTCTATGAGTCGATTATTGATAGATGTTTATGATATGTGAGCAGAAGAGGCAAGGCGTAGGAAAGGGAAACAGGTAGTTGAGGAGTAAGACGATTGTGATTGGAAGTGAGTGCAGAATAGTAAGCTAGTACCAGGAAAGTGTTCTGAACTTTCTCGAGATATTGTAGTACTTGATAATCCTGTGATATTGCAAGTGCTTTGAAACACGTTAACTTAAACCCTGATTCCAGTTATTTATCTTGAGCCATGAACCTTATTCTTTCTAGACCATTGATTGTTGTATACCCAAATACGAACCTCAAGTATACGATACTACTCCACAAATACATGCAAACTAAATTCCAAACACTAAACTGAATTAATTATATACTCAAACATTGTATCATATGCTTTGAAAGCCCAAATCTTTGAAACCCTGAAATGTTGATTCCTTTGTTATCCAATTCTTTCAATACCAACATCCAAGCTTTTAAATTATCTTATTGATCCTTACAAGGATTGAAACCCTTTCATTGTTAAACACTCATTGTTGTTAATGATTCTGATTATTATTTATTATTGCTTATTCTGTTATTATGTTAGAATTGGATTGTTTTTATAAAATTGTGGACCAGATTCGTGGTCAGACCATATAATGGTCAAGTTAGGCCAATGTGTGCCTTGGATCCAGTAGTTAGAGCAATGATGTGTGCCTTGCTCGGGGTTAGTGCGTGACTGATCAGTAGCCTAACCTTGGTTTTTAAATTAAAAGTATAATATCCAATTCTAAATCATAATCCATTATTCACTTGATATCATAATCATGTTCACCTGATGATCATTATTCTCAGTTTTGTCATTGTGACTTGCTGAGCTAGTTAGCTCATTTGTGTGATGTTGTTTATATTCTTTCCAGCTAAAAAGGAACCAGTTGGTAACGAGGATTCCCAGTCCAGCGCGAGAGCTAGGGGTTCAGGTTGAGAAAGCTGAGCTAGTAGGCTTCTTTTGGAATAATTTAAGTCTGTAAAAGTTTGTAATAAAGTTTAGTACTCAGTTTGAGTTTGAATGGTTGGGATTTGAACGATATGTAATATAAGTAGATGTGTGGCTTGTGTGCATACTTTAACCTGTTGCGATCCGTGGTAGTTGGTAAATAGGGTCACTGCATATTATTGTTATCTTTATTATTGTTATAAACAGGTTATAAATAAGAGGTGTGTGTGTGTGTGGACCCCAAACTTCTGACCCAGGTTTGGAGGGCGCCACAGATGGTGTGTTGGCCTGTTCAGTAGCAGTTTCCTTAGTTGGAGTTAATGGAGAAGCAGTGGCTTTAGCAGATTCTGGTTCTTGTGAGATCAGAGATTCCTGATCTCCTTCCTTAGCAGTTGTTTCCTCATCATCTGAAACTGGCCTTTTTGCCCTCTGTTTCTTGTATCTCTTTGAAGATATGGATTCCTTGGGAGTTTCAGCAACATTCATTCTTCTAAGCCTTTTGAGAAGCTTAGATCCCCCAATTCCAGAATCCTTCTGAGAAGGAACTTTCTCAGCTTCTTTGACAACAGGTTCTGATGTAAAAACATGTTCCTCGCTGTCTGACTCATCTCTCAAAGCAATCCTCCTTCTCTTCTGAGGTGTTTGAGGAACAGTCTTTGTCCTCTTTGGCTTGGAGGATGAGGGCTTCATAGTAGGTCCTGAGGATGAGGATTGAACTTTCTGTGAAGTGGTGAGATATGATCTGAGATATTGCCTGAGGGTAGGTTGAGTAGTATGAGTGCCATGTTCTGATGGTTGTTGTGGTGTTTGAGATGTGGTGGTTGGTTGGACATTGGGATAAACAGATCTATAGGATTCAGGATCAGCATTTACCAAGATCTGTTTTACAGACTGAGGAATCTGTAAAGGTCTAACCACTTGTTTCTTAGTGTCAGCATTTACAAGGTCATTGAAGTAACGTTTTGCAACTTTGAAAGGTGGAGTTAAGGTACTGGCTAACTGAGGTTCATCAGTACAAAAAGTATATATAAGCTGACAGAATCTAGCAAAGTAGACAACATTCCTATCCTCTGTCATCCTATCCCCAATAAAACCTATCACAGCAGTTGCAAAATCAAAATGAGTTTGGTTAATGATAGCATACCCGATGTGCTGACTCATTATAGAGATGACATCAAAATTTGAACACTTATTCCCAAAAGCTTTAGTGATGCAGTCGAAGAAGAAGCTCCATTCCCTCCTGATATGAGACCGTTTCAACTGCCCAAGCTTTGCCAAACTCTGCTCATACCCCAAACTGGCCATTAGCTCCTAAAGAGCTGATTCCTCTAGGATTAAAAAAGTACATTCTTCTGGTAAATGTAGGGCCTTGCGAATTGTACCAGGAGTTACCACATGTGTAGAATCATCCACTTCGAAAACAATACTAGGGGTACCATTTTGACCACCATTATCAAAGTTTCCAGTCCTCCAAAATGTCAGAACTTGTTGGCTTGAAAAGGTTGAAGGTTGGGTCAAGGCATACCCAATTTCACTGTGTGCAAGAAGATCTTGCACAAAATGCAACTCAGACGGAGCTTCAGCATGATCAAGAATTGCAGCATAGTTATTTGGAACAAATTTAGCTCCATCAATGATTAAATCCTTAGGTGCCATGAGAAAAATCGAGATTTAAGAATGCCTGTTAGGTGTTTGATAAAATGTCTGTATGAAAAAGCAACGTCAGGAGATGAAAGAGAGTAAATGCAAAGAGAGAAATAAAGTTGAAAAAGTAAATAAAAGATTGTATAATCTTCTCTCTCTCTTACTTATACTTGGTAAAAAAAATATAACTGTTGGACACCTGTCAGACATGCAGTAATAATGAATAGTTAATGGGCACGGGAAAACAGTAATCATTACTTACCCACTTGCAGTTTTTCAAGGAAAAACCGTTCCACTTACCCAGTAATTCCATTAATCAAGGTAAGTCAGTTTTAATTCAAAATTGAAACTGTTTCCACTTATTCAATTATTTTTCACTGCAACACCAATATTCTGAAAAAAAATCGAGTGAGAATGACCAAAATAAATCAAGGGAACAAGTACTGATAACATAAAATCAGAACTTAATATAAATTTAAATTATAATGGTCATCAGAATATGAATATTTATCAGGATTTATCAATGCATTTCAGAACGTTTCAGAGACAAGAACTTGCAAAAAAAAGAAATTTCATTAATATATTGATAGAATACATTCATGAAATTTAAATTACATCAGAACTTTTACAAGATTGTCCTAAGCTGCTAAACCTAACATCAACATCCTTAGTCCTAACTCAAGAAGCAGGGCAAGGCTGATGATGAAGAAAAACAGGAAGAAGAAAATAAATCAATTCTTCTTCCTACTCTCGACAAACAGAACAGCGAGTCGTATGATTCACTCTTGCTGGCGGAGAGCTTCCAGCCTTTCCTCCTCCAATCGCTCCAGATGGCGATGGTAATCCATGTAGAAGAACAGGAGGTGGGTGAGTACCTCCTGGGGAACTGAGTCCCATATCTCATCAGGAATGGCAGTGACGTGCCATTCTTGCTGCCAGGCTTCACAGCTCAGCTCCATGTTAAATTTTTCATAGTTCAAAAACATATTGTAATTAACCATGGTGTTTTTGATATAAAGAGTATGAAGGTGAGTTTGTGATAAAAGATTTGATGTGAAGGCTGATGTGAGATGGTTGTTTTTACAGGCAAAAGAATGCCAGGAGACGCAAGGAATTTAATGCTGACAGGTAGAATTAATTCTACCTAGTCTCCCCAGACTTGGAAAAAGAAAAACAGTCATTGGAAAGGTAAAACATGGTTTAATGCGCACAATGTAGCAAGTAAAAATGATTGTACATGTACGAGTACCACTATCTCTAAATATAGTGACTGTTAATCTTCCACTTCAACATATTCTAGTTTAAACTGAGACTGTTTTTAAATTTTATCCACAAATAAGTCAAGTAAAGAATCAGAATTTAATATCAGAACTTAGACTTATATCAGAACTTAACAGTCATCTGAACATGATTTCTTAACTCGAAAAATGAATGCCTATCTTAGTAAGTCTTCACGCAAATTCTGATATAGATTCTTCAAAACTTAATCATCAGAACGTGCAATCAGAACTTGTCCTCAGAACTTGTGCAACGTGACACAATAACTGTTCATCTAAAACAACATAGATCACCACAGTAATTTTCATCATTCATGTGGAGTGTTTAGTGTGTGCATTAAGCTAAATATCAGACAAAGAGTAAAGTCTGATTCACTTCAGTACATCTTGGAAATAAGGCATAACTAAAACTTTACTAAAAACCTGTCATTATTCTGAAACCTACTATTGAATGAGTTCATGCTAGAGTCCACCTCAACTATTTTGTGCTAATTTTGTGCATTTTTTTAAATTCCATTTTACAGTGGCTTCTCAGTGTAAGTGAGTCACGACTGCTTATCAGAATTTATGCTATTATCAGAGTATTTCTCCAGTAATTATAGAGTGTGAAAAGTCACCAAGAAAATATTTTGCTTTTCTGATGCATATTTACTTAATACCAGCAATGCACTTGGGTCGTCCCTTCCACATTTGTACTTTAGATCTCAAAGGAGTACCTGATTTTTAATCCTTGATTTTTTTCTTTTTCTTTTGATAAGAGAGGTTTGTCAGCACTTAGTACATTCAACAGATTTACTAGCATCAGAACTGAACAGATGAGAAGCAATATTCTAGTTTGTGACTTAGTAATAAGATAGACAAAGTAAACTCAACTAGGCCCAATATCAGAAATTGCTTGTGTCAATGGATTTCCACATAAATAGTTACTTCTAACATGGGATCATTAGTATATTGAAGATTATTAGGTCAGCATCTAGCACAGGTATCCTCATAGGATCGAATAGTTACATAAACAGACATATCATTTTCAGAGTTTAGAAAGTTACATCAGACAACAGTCAGTACTTAAGCAAATTTTCAATTAAGCACAGAATACACAAAGAAAATAATTTCTGTAAATACGGATCATAAAGTCTGATGCATCAGAACAAAACTAAGCAGATTTAGAGAAAGAACCTGAAACCATTCCAAGTTCATTTACCAATCTTGTAAAAGTAGCTTCACACAGTGGTTTTGTGAAGATATCTGCTAGTTGTTGATCTGTTGGAACAAAGTCCAATTCCACTGTACCTTCATCGAGTGTTGAACTGGATTACCTGATGCTGATGTGCTTTGTCATCGAGTGTTGAACTGGATTACCTGTCATAGCAATAGCACTTTGATTATCACAGTAAATAGGGATTTTAAAATATATTAACCCATAATCCAGTAACTGATTCTTCATCCAAAAAATCTGTGCACAACAACTTCCTGCAGCAATATACTCTGCTTCTGCAGTTGATGTGGAAATTGACTTTTGTTTCTTGCTGTACCAAGAAACCAATCTGCCTCCAAGAAATTGGCAGCTTCCACTTGTGCTTTTCCTGTCAATTTTGCAACCTGCAAAATCTGCATCTGAGTAACCTATTAGTTTAAAATCTGATCTTCTGGGATACCACAATCCCAGATCAGCTGTTCCTTTAAGATACTTGAAAATTCTTTTCACAGCTGTTAAGTGAGGTTCTCTTGGATCTGCTTGAAATCTTGCACAAAGATAGGTAGCATACATGATATCAGGTCTACTAGTAGTTAGATAGAGTAGAGAGCCAATCATACCTCTGTAATCAGTAATATCTACTGATTTACCAGTATCCTTGTCCAGTTTTGTTGCAGTGGCCATGGGAGTGGATGCACTTGAACAATTTTGCATTCCAAATTTCTTCAGAAAGTTTCTGGTGTACTTAGTTTGACAAATAAAAATGCCTTCTTCATTCTGCTTGACTCGAAGGCCCAGAAAATAGCTAAGTTCCCCCATCATACTCATCTGATACCTTGACTGCATCAGTTTGGCAAACTTTTTGCAAAGTCTGTCATTTGTAGATCCAAAAATGATATCATCAACATAAATATGGACCAGAAGTAAGTCCTTTCCATGGTTGAGGTAGAACAGTATTTTGTCTATTGTTCCTCTGTTAAATCCACTTTCCAGAAGAAACTGAGCTAAAGTCTCATACCATACTCTAGGAGCTTGCTTAAGTCCATAAAGTGCTTTATCTAGCCTGTAGACATAATCTGGATATTTGGAATCTACAAAGCTTGGAGGTTGTTCAACATATACTTCCTCCTCCAATTTTCCATTGAGAAAAGCACTTTTCACATCCATTTGAAAGACAGTAAACTTTTTGTGAGCAGCATAAGCCAAAAATATCCTTATGGCTTCTAACCTAGCAACTGGTGCAAATGTTTCATCATAATCAATTCCCTCCTGTTGAGAATATCCTTTTGCAACCAACCTTGCCTTATTCCTTGTAATTATGCCATCACTGTCAGTTTTGTTTCTGAATACCCACTTTGTACCAACAACAGATCTATTCTTTGGTCTTGGTACTAGGGTCCAGACTTTATTTCTTTCAAATCATTTAACTCTTCCTGCATTGTTTGCACCCAATCAGCATCTTGAAGAGCTTCTTCCACTTTCTTTGGCTCAGTCTGAGAAAGAAAAGAATTATAAAGACATTCATTTGAAGTACCTGTTCTAGTTCTGACACCTGCATTAGGATTTCCAAATATCAAATCAGGTGTATGTGATTTATTCCACTTCCTTGCAGATGGAAGGTTTTCTCTAGAACTGGATGCTCCCCCATGATCCATGTTGTCTTCATTTTCATTTTCTGATGCTCCCCCTGAAACTATGCTCTCTGAGTTGGATTCTTCAGAATTTAGATTTTCAGTACTATCAGAACTTGGCTTATCAGAACTTGATGAATCAGAACTTGAAGAGCCAGATGTAAGTTCTGATGCTTCTTGTGATGTGGTAAGATCTTGAGTATGCTCCCCCTGCATAGGTGCATCTTCCTTAGGCGTAGTCACCACAGTTTCAATAACATCAGAGTTTAATCCATCAGAGTTTGCAGTATCAGGACTTAGATTGTCAGGATTTTCAGTATCAGAATTTGAGTCTTCATTTTCAAATCTCAGCTGATCATGATCAATAAAATCTTCAAGTCCGGTAATTTTCTTGTCATCAAAAGAGACATTGATAGATTCTATGACCACTCTTGTTCTCAAATTATAGACTCTGAAGGCTTTTGTGGAAAGTGGATATCCAACAAAGATTCCTTCATCAGCTTTTAGATCAAATTTGGATAGTTGTTCAGGATGAGTCTTGAGAACAAAACACTTGCATCCAAATACATGAAAATACTTCAGATTTGGCTTCTTTTTCTTCACCATCTCATATGGTGTCTTTCCTTTCTTGTTAATGAGTGTTGCATTTTGAGTAAAACAAGCAGTCTGCACAGCTTCAGCCCAGAAATAGGTTGGAAGCTTTGCTTCTTCAAGCATTGTACGTGCAGCTTCAATGAGAGTTCTATTCTTTCTTTCAACAACTCCATTTTGCTGTGGAGTTCCAGAAGCAGAGAATTCCTGCTTGATTCCATGGTTTTTGCAGAACTCTTCTATTATCAGATTCTTGAACTCAGTGCCATTATCACTCCTTATTGTCTTCACATAATCTTTGACCAATTTATCCAGTTGTTTGACATGATCAATCAAGATAGATGAAGTTTCACTTTTTGTGTGCAAGAAATACACCCATGTGTATCTGGTGAACTCATCCACTATAACCATAGCATATTTCTTCTTTGCAATAGACATGACATTTACTGGACCAAATAGATCAACATGTAGTAGGTGATAAGGCTCAAGAATTGATGATTCAGTCTTGCTCTTGAATGAGGATTTTCTTTGTTTAGCCTTCTGACAAGAATCACAAAGGCCATCAGGAGCAAATACTGACTTTGGCAGTCCTCTCACAAGATCTTTCTTAACTAATTCATTTATATTGTTGAAATTTAAATGAGAGAGTTTCTTGTGCCAATTCCAGCTTTCTTCAATTGATGCTTTACTCATCAGACAGATTGCAGAACCATCAGTACTTGTTGAAAGCTTAGCTTCATAAATGTTGTCACGCCTGTATCCTTTCAGAACAACTTTGCCTTTAGATTTACTCACAACTTCACAGTGTTCTTCAAAGAAATCAACATGATAACCTCTGTCACAGATTTGACTTATACTCAACAGATTGTGTTTAAATTCTGAGACCAGAGCTACTTCTTTAATGATGACATTCCCAAGATTGATATTGCCATATCCCAAAGTTTTTCCAACGTTGTCATCTCCATAAGAAACACTTGGGCCAGCTTTCTCCACAAAGTCTGATAGCAGGGCTTTATTTCCAGTCATATGTCCTGAACATCCACTGTCCAGAACCAGGATGTTTTTCCTGTTGCCCTGCAATCACAAAGACCACTAATGATTAGTTTTAAGGACCCAGACTTGCTTGGATCCTTTGGCCTTATCAAGTTTGTTAACATTTGCAGCGGATTTAGCATCAGAGTTTATGTTAACAGTTTTCTTATCAGAATTTACACTATCAGACTTTGAATCAGAATTTACACTAGAAGGAACAATGGAAACTTTCTTTAAAGAAGGGTTTATTTGATAATAATCATAGTACAAACTATGATATTCCTTACAAGTATAAATGGAATGCCATAAACTACCACAATGAAAATAAGGATTTTGTGGCTTATATCTAACAGACTGACTCTTAACTCCTGACTTTGATGGTAAGGAGTTTATGTTCTTATTCTTCCTGCAAAAAGAAGCCAGATGGTTAGAACTTCCACAGTTATGACACGTTTTCCTAGGAGCTTTAGGAACAGGTTTATAATCATTACTTTTATTCACACCTTCTTTTCCATTCCTATTTTTCCTAGGTGATTTTACCTTGTTTGCATTGTTAACATCTTTCAGCTTATGCTTAAGCTGCTTCTTTGTCATTAAACCTATGTTTACTTCAGCTGTCTTTCCCTGTTTTAGTTTGTCAGAAGTTAATCCCTCTTTAACTTCTGATTTCTCATTATCAGACTTTACTGCTACAAACTTAACAGGTTTTAACTTTGGCTTTTGCTGAACAACAACAGGTTTAATTTCTACAGTTCCTTTATCACTCTTCTCCTCTCCATAACCTAAGCCCTCTTTCCAGTTTTCACTACTTAGCAAGTTTTGAGTTCTTCCAGAGTTAGTCCAAGTCCTGATAATCTCTCTTTCCTTTTTTAACTCAGTTTTTAGAGATTCATTCATTTTTAGCACTTCATCCCTAACATAAAAAGCATCATCTCTATCCTTCTGAGTTTGATGGAACATAACTAACTCTTTTTCTAAGAAATCATTTCTTTTCTTAAAAGCAAGATATTCAGAAGTTAATCTTTCACATGTTAAAGTTTGATCTCTATAACTAACAAACATGGTTTTAAGATATCTTCTCAACTCATTAATATCATCCATATGAAAAGCATAAGTAGTCTGAGGTACCTTTGATTCAGCAGCTTCAGAACTGCCTTCAGCACTTGCTTTATCAGCATTTGCCATCAAAGCATAATTCTCCTCACTTTCAGAGTCTGAGGTGTATGTCCAGTTTTTCTTCTTTGTGACAAGAGCCTTGCCTTTGTCACCCTTCACTTTCTTGCAATCAGGAGATATGTGGCCTTTCTCACCACAGTTATAGCATTTGACATTGGTGTAATCTCCTCTGTCAGACTTTCCTCCTCTGCCCTCAGATCTTCTGAAATTCTTCTTATCAGAACCTGTGCCTTTCCTGGAAAACTTTTTCCCTTCCTGAACTTCCTGTATACAATCTTTGTGATCCCTTTCACCATAAGAGCACACAGTTTCATCATCTCCTTATCAGCATCAGTCTCAGGCAAGCTTTCAGAATCTGAGTCATCATCACTTTCAGAACTTGATGACTCAGTATCAGACTTTATAAAAAAAACTTTACCCTTGTCTTTCCTTGAGGTAGCTGCCTTGGGGGATTCTTCTTCAGCCTTAAGAGCAACTGTCCTTGACTTTCCTCCTTTCCTCTTGCTTCTTTATTCCATCTCAAGTTCATGAGTCTTGAGCATTCCATAAATTTCATCAAGAGTTGTTTCATCAAGATTGTAGTTGTCTCTTATTGTTGTTGCCTTCAAATCCCAGCATTCAGGAAGAGCCAACAGGAATTTAAGGTTTGAGTCTTCAAGATCATACTCCTTATTAACCAGTGACAAATCATTCAAGAGTTTGATAAATCTATCATATAAATCAGTCAATGACTCATTAGCCTTTGAGTCAAAGTGTTCATACTCTTGAGTGAGTATTGTTTTCCTGTTCTTTTTAATTGTATCAGTTCCCTGACACCTTGTTTCTAGAGCATCCCATATCTCTTTTGCAGTCTTGCAGTTAATTACCCTGTTTGACATTACATTATCAATGGCACTATGCAGTAAGTGTCGTACCTTAGCATCCTTAGCAATTGATGCGATATCTTCAGCAGTATAATCACTCTTCTCCTTTGGTACAGTCTTTGCTGCTTCACCTGCAACTGCAACTGCGAGCTTGGTTGGTTTGTGAGGTCCTTCCTTGATTCTATCAAGATATTCTGGATCTGTGGCTTCCAAAAACATGGTCATCCTCACCTTCCATATGGCATATTCAGATGGTCTCAGTATGGGAACTCTGATAGTCTCATACCGACTTTGAATTTGTATCTTTGGAGGTTCTTCAGTTTTGGTAGGCTTAGTTGGAGTTTCCGTGTCAGACATGATTGTGTTTGGATCTTAAACTGTTTGTGCGTTAACAGATAGGCTCTGATACCACTTGTTAGGTCACACACACTGTAGAGGGGGTGAATACAGTATAAAGTACAATCAAATCGAACTTTTAATAACTCAAGTAACAGAAAACAAACTTTATTGAAACAATAAACTCTGTTACAGTATGGAACTGTTACCTCTCAGTGATGAACAAATATCACGAGAGCTGCTAGGGTTACAATTAATAATCTTCTCGAATATGATAACACTTATAGTGTAAACCCTATGTCTGTGTTTATATACTACACAGTTACAAGATAATCGCTAATTGATATGGAATATAATTCTGCTTCCTAAAATATATCAATCAGATATCTTTTCTTCCAAGCATTCTATTCTTCATAGAACTCCTTCTTCATGCATATCTCTTCTTATGTTTATCTCGATCTTCTTTCCTTTAATCAGCTGCTGTCCTTATCTAAACGTCCTTCAGTACTTAAGTTCTGATATCCATCTTCTGATGATTATCTCCTGATAATATAAGTGTTGATATCCTTAAGTCCTGACTTCTAGTAAGTGCTGATTTATCCTGTTTAAGTAAGATCTGAAAACTAAACATAAATCATATTAGCCATGACATTATCAAATATATCTAATAATTTGCTTTGCTCTTCTGATGCCTTGGTGTAGAAACAGCACACTCCATCCTTATTTGTTGAGTCTAAGTCTGCAACAAACAAGCTTCCCTTTCTTACTCCTTTAAGAGCAATTTCACCAGTCTTTTTGCTAATAAAAGCACAATCTTCTTTGTTGAAAACAACTTGAAAATCTCTGTCTGCAAATTGACTAACACTTAGAAGATTTACTTCTAATCCAGCAACTAGTGCTACATTTTCAATGACAACATTTCCAGAAACAATCTTGCCATATCCCATTGTGAATTCTTTGTTGTTTTCTCCAAAGGTCACCAAGGGGCCATCCATCTCCTCAAATTGTGATAGCAGGGCCTTATCACCTGTCATATGCCTGGAATATCCACTATCAATGATCCATATGACCTTCTTTCCTTTGCCCTGCACACAATGAGGATTAAGTGTGTTTAGCTACCCAAGCTGTGTTGGGCACTTTCTTCTTGTTAACTGATTTTGCAGAAGTAGAGTGAGAATTTTGAGATAAAATGGAATTCATAGACTGTTGAGCATTTTCCCTTTCAGATATAGAACCAGTTTTTGATTCTATGAGATCTATTCTCAATTTGTGGCAACTCTTCATTACTTTAATATTACAGGGAATGCAGTCAAACTTATCACAGAATGAATAGGGATCATTAGCCTTAGCTTCATTGTACTTGCAGACTCCTTCAGGTGGATTGCTAACAATCTTTTTACAAAGATGAGTTAGGTGATTCATTGATCCACTATTCTCACACCTCTTTCTAAGAGCATCTGCAACATAAGCAAAATTATTGCTTTTGTTTATCCCAATCTTTTTATTTCTATTCTTCTTTTTCTTTTTGACCTGTTCAGCTTTAATCTCCTTCACAGGCTCCTTAGTTTCTTGATTAGCTTTTGGTGTTTCAAAAGAGATGGAAGACTGAGTTGTCTCATCATTTTTCTTTTCTTTGTCCTCATCAGCTATCTCCTGTTTGATGATCAACTCTTCTTCACTGAAGTTCACCTCACATGCCTTGAACAAAGGTGATTCAACTTTCTTCAAAATAATTGGAACATCCTCAGTTTCAGTTGATTTTCCTTTGTCACTGACAGACTTCTTTTTGTTGTTGAAACCCTCATAATCAAGACCAATGGCAATGTTTACACATGGCTTGTTCTTTTCATGATATTGGCCAATCAACTCAGAAGCATTTTTGAAGGATTTCAGTTTCACTTCATTCTTCTCCAGCCTTTCTCTCAATACTGCTTCAATTTCAGTTGCACGCTTTAATTTGTTCTTTAAGTATGCATTTTCTTGCTTAGCAGTATCAAGCTCAACCAGCAACAATTCAGTCTCTTGTTTTTCACTCTCAAGTTTTTCATTGATCTTTTTCAATCTGCTAACTTTCTCATTTGCAGCAACCATGCTTGTATGAATGTGGAACATTTTTGTGCTTATCTTTTCAACATTTTCCTTATATTGACTCACATTTAAATCAATTGTGGTAAGAGTTGGTACCTGTAATTTAGATGATGAAGACTCTCCTTGCTCCAAATCCATGAGTGCATAGTTCCCAACTTCTTCATCCTCATCATTATCTGAATCATCCCAGCTCTTTCCCTCAGCAATATAAGCTTTCCCTTGTTGCTTCTTTAGAAGAGCATTATACTTTGCTTCCAATTCAAGATAGGCTTTGTCTTTCCTTGCCTTCTTGGGTTTCCTACATTCTGTAGAAATATAGCCCAACTCATCACAGTTAAAGCACCTTATGTTTGATCTATTAACAGATCCAGTTTTGTAGCCAGTTTTGCTATCAGGAGTGTACTTCCCTTTTTCTTTCCAGCTGTTGTCTCTGTTGAAGGACTGTCCTTTGCTCTTGAAAAATCTTGGTTTCTTCACTCTAATGTTAGAGAATTTTCTAGCCAAGTAAGCCATTGATTTTTCTAGCTCATCAAGCTCATCAAGAGTGTAGAACTCATCTTCTTCATCCAATTCCAGTATGACTTGCTCTTTAGTGTCATTGACTCTTTTCTCACTTGTATAAATTTCTGGAGTTTGGGATCTTTGCTCATCATTAGAGGTCTGGCCATCTTTCACAATCAGTGCACTTGAGCCGTCCAGTACATATCATTGACCAACCCTTAATGATTTCTTTTGAATCATTTCAAGTTCATAAGTTTTCAGAACCCCATAGAGCACTTCCAGTGTGATTCTACTCAAATCCCTTCCTTCTCTGATTGCAGAGATCTTTTGTTCCAAATGATCAGGGAGAGTAAGCAAGAACTTCAGATTCACTTCTTCAACATCATAAAATTTATCATGAAGCTGCAAGTCATTTATCAGCTTATTAAACCTTTCAAACACATCAGTAATATCCTCCTTTGGTTTAGCCATAAAACCCTCATACTGAGAAATCAATATCCTTCTTTGATTTGACCTAACCTCCTCAGTTCCTTCACAAAGTATCTCAATCTTTTCCCAGATCTGTTTAGCAGTGTCACAGTTGACAATATTATTATACATTACATTGTCAAGTGACTCAATTAGTATTAGTTGCAAAGCACTATCTAGGGAAACTTTCTCTCTTTCAGGTTCAGTATACTCAGAGGGATCCTTGGGAGCATAATGAGCTGGAATAACCATATCTGCATCTGTGGTTTCCTCAACTCTAACCATAGGAGTGAATGGCCCATTCTTGAGGATACCAATGTAAAGGTGATTGGCCATTCTTATAAACAGCAACATTTTCTTTTTCCATAAAGTGTAGTTGGCCTTATCAAAGGGAGGAATCTTGATACTACTGATTTTCTGTGTATTCATTTTTCCAAGATCTAATCTGTTTGCTTTCAGATTTTGCTCTGATACCACTTGTTAGGTATGAATACAACACAGGGGGGTGAATGTGTTTTGGCTTAAATGTTTACCTTTTGATCGACTTTGGCTTAAACAGTTGGTTGTTATCAATGATTTAGTAGAATAGATGTTAAACATAAATAACAATGCAAATATGTAAAACAAAGATTTTCAAAACTCACTTAATTTTATATTAAAAATCAAGCAGTGTTTTGCTACAAAATCTCTAAGTTCTTGTTTTAGAACTTAGCTCCTTTCTTGAGAGAGAATACAAGATTTTCTATCTAGATTGTTACTTCTGACTAGAGGACCAGTGTTAACTTTATAACTCAGTTAACTGCTGGTTTACACAGAGGATAATAAACATGCTATTAGCTTTTCTAAACTGTCACTTGTCATTTCTGTTTATAGAATATCAAATCTTCCATTTCTGGCTTAACATATCTTTAGCATCCCATGTTTACTTTAATCTCCTCTGTCTTTTAATCTTTGCCATTGATCTTGCACATCTCTCAAGCTGCTTTTTGTAGACTTGTCAATCCAGCTATGTGAATTGTTTGTTGATTTGCAACCTTGGATATTAAACTGTTCTGCAATTCTGTACTTAGAGAAATTTCTTCACTTCGAGATCTCCAATTAAGTTGTAGAGAACTCGACATCTCGATAGGCATGTTGGCTTGTCGATATCTCTGAAACTTCATTGTTGACTTGACTTATCGACAACTCTGAGTTCTCCAGTGAATTTTGGTTTATCGATAACTCAGAGTTCTCTAATGGACTTTGGCTTATCGATAACTCAGAGTTCTCTAATGAATGTATACTTGTCGATATCTCTGAGTTCTCAAATGGGTATCTGACTTATCGATATCTCCAATAGCATTTCCTGAGTTCTCGATAGACAATTCCTGAGTTCTCGATAGGCAATTTCTGAGTTCTCGAATGATTTCTCTATAACACTAATTATGTGACTTGTAAAGATCTTGACGTAGAATGTTTTTCACCAAACAGAATTATTCAACTCCAAGCTTCTTCATAATTTTTCTGAGGCATGACCTTCTTGATCTTCTTCCAGATAGAATTCTTAAGCTTGACACTGTTTAGGGAAAAATGCTCCAGTCTGCTCCATTTACATTTTTCAGACATTAAGTGTTACAAGTATAAATTACAGATTAAGGTTACAGTCAACTAATCTTAGGGTTGGCCCCAAGCTTGACTGATTGCTAGTGACATTGTTAGCATCAGTAATCTTTGATATCATCTATTATATATTACAATACGTTTACTTATATAATTATCATGAAATCATATCATTTAAATTTTAAATGAACAAAATTAAGAATTAAATTCAAGTTTTTTAAAAAAAAATTATGTAATATTAAAAAAATATGTGAATTCCGTGCATCGCACGGGTTTTAAGCTAGTATACTATAATAACCGGAATGAGGTATAATTTGACTCAACGGTTATTCTCTAATTTTAGTTCTTAAAGAAAATAAATAAATAGTATTATATATCCGTTAAACCACTAAATTGTTAAATAACTAGATATAGTCTACTTATACTACTAAACTACGACCACAACGTATTCTATTATTAAACAAAAAAATAGTGTTATATATCCGCTAAAATACTAAATTGTTAAACCACTACACGGAGTCTACTTATTTTACTAAATTTATCCATTATTTTTATTATAAATTTATAATTATTATAATATTTACAAAAATATTTTCAAAATTAAAATATAACGGAATAACGAGAATCCGTGCATAAATTTAAGCTAGTTTCTATAAAATGTCATTTAACAAAAGTCAACATTAAATGTAAAACTCATCCGATACACAAGGAAGGACGCGGTGGGAAGGAAGTATAATTTTTTTTCATTTTTATATTTGTAAATAACTAACAAGTTACCCAAAATAATAAAATTATCCAACAGAAGCTTTGTAACTTTTTAAGTACTTTCAAATCATAGACAATTTTTTTAAGTTTAGCTTCCAATAGTCTCATTAAATTGCCAAATATCACATCAGTGTATTTTATAAATGATATACTTCGCGTCTTAGGGGCCATTTGGTAAATCTGAATGATTTATATCTGAATTATTAATATTTCTGAATGATCTGAACGAATCAAAATTCTGAATGCTGAACGAATAATATTGTATGGTATATATTTTTTTTTATAATTTCTGAATGAAAATTTTGCAAATAATTCTTCTAAACAACAAGTTTAAAAAAAATACCAAATTTAAGAATATTGATTTATTGAATGTTCGATGTAGAGAAAATATCTATTATCAATACAAATAATATATATCAAGATTTTAGAAGATACTTTAAATTTTGATAAATGACGACTCTTAAAATAACATTTTTTTTATTTGTCAATTTTTTTTTTTAATATATTATTTTAAAATCGGAAAATATTATTTATTCATCAAAATTATTATTGAAACATTTATTTAATTTTAGTGCACTATGTTACATGAATATCAAAATAATAGTATAATAAAATAGAAAAGTTGAAATAAGGGGCAAAGTGGAAGGTAGCAGGCTAGGACACATGAATCATTCCGTCACATTTTTTTACATGAATGGTTAGGTAAAATATGAATCATTCATAGATAGAAAACTTTCAAACAAATGAACTTAATATAAGATTCGGTCAGATGAGAAGGCATTCAGAAGAGTTCATGGGTAAACAAATGGGACCTTAGTGTCAAAAAAAAGAAGTAAAACTCTTAGGCCATCTCCGGATCCAAAAATCTAAATTTGGATCACTAACTGATCCAAATTTCTGATACTGATCCAAATTTCTGACCAATTCTAATAGTGTGATCCAAATATTTGATCCAAATTATTTTTTACATATAATAATATATAATATCAAATTAATAAATTTTATCTTAAATTTATCGTTTAATCATTATTAACAATTTATATAACATTTTATAAATTAATTAAATCAAAAAAAAATAATACACATAAAAATATTAAAATTGTGCACTTAATTCAAAATACCATCGATACACACTAATATTCCGAATTAGTATATTTTTCCCACAAATGTTCAATTAATGCATTTCTAAGTGCAATATGTCTTTTTATTTTTTATTTTTCTATGGCGGTTCAGGAATTCTTGAAATCGAGTATTTTTATAGATCGAAATAGACTTAACTTCTCAATCCGGCACTTCCGACTCTTCAATTGGCGCACTTAAATCACGTCCGTGTTTGATTATCATATTATGCATAAGAATTATACATCCAGTCATTATATCATGCAGTACATTTTTACTTCAAAAGCGTGATGGTCCAGCAACTCAAAATCGAGGAAATGAAGATGAAATTCAAGGATCTCAAAATAATATAAACAATTACGGACAATATTTTAATTATCTCAGAGGAAACATAAATAGTTTGTCTGACTAAATCAAAATTTTATATTTTCTAGTATCGTTTTTAAGTCATTTTGTGTATTGTAATTTCTTGTATGTATTTTATGTACTTTTTATTTTATGCAATATACTTATATTTTAAATTTTAATAAAATTATTTTTTCTCATCATTTTAAATTTTATTTTAAAAATAAATTTTGTTAAATATTAATTATATTATGTTATTACTTATATTATTAAAAAATCAAAAATCAATTTAAAATCTCATAAATTACAAATAACAAAATCATTATTTTATATTAAACTGATCCAAATGGTTTGGATCACTTATTTTATAATAAACCAAGTGATCCAAATTTGCAGTGCCATTTGGATCACTTTTGGAATGAAATTTGGGATAATCGACCCCAAATTTAGAACTTTGAATAAGAGCTCAATATTGAATAGCAGGTAATAACAATACACAAGCTCAAGTAGAACCCCGTAAACTAGAGCAGTTAAATGTGTTTAAAGTGTAAACTTAAAATTCATATTGTTTTAAAAAATTCTTGAGGTGAGCCTCGAATTCAGAACCTTAGGACAACAGAGTATAAACCTTTAACCACATCGCCTATTCAATCGTGTTTAGTTGAATGTCTGTAAAGTGTTTTAGTTGTACCAATATGTAATTTTATCAAAGAGCTGGAGAAGATATAAAGGCAAGCAAAGGCATCAGCACAAACTATAAACCAATTATATATAGTATAATTTATCATCAGCTAATTACATAGAATGATCAGTTCCATAGTACCACATGCAAAACTTAGCTCTGAGGCCTAAATGAGAACTCGGGGTGGTACTGGCACATCATCGGGCATAAAGGATATTGGAAATGCAATAGCATCCAACCTTGTCATCAAAAAGGTTTACCAAGACATTCTTGGCTGTCTGCAGCAAATTCTTTGCATGTAGCCTATAGCCATTGTTGGCTTCCAATAGTCATAATCAGCTTAATATTGGTTCTGATCCGCAATGCAGTTCAACTGGTGGAACTCTGATATAAGAACAAAAGACTAGTTCAAAAAATAGGAAACTTGAAATCCACATAGTGTACAAATTCTTTTACTAACAAAATAAAACATTACAGGAAAAAATAAATAATGGAACATCAGATCCAAGGAAGATAAGATTGAATGTTTATAGGACACAATACAACATCCAAATTAGTATTACATAAACAACTGACATTAACATAAGATAAGTGAAACTACTGAAAGAAACGTCTTTTGTAGTACAGATTCTCTAGAAGTAACCTAGAGGAGGACTCTAATCATAATATCAATGTTAGAGTTCTAATAATTTGAGTACTGTCAACTCATTACTTTTCTTATTGGGGTAACGCATTTACTAACTGAACTAGTCTATTACCAGGTTCTCAATTTTCATCTCCTGTACCATCACCTGAACACTTTTTTTCCGAAGTTTTTTTTAGCCTGTTTCATCTTCTCCATCACTCTTTTGGCTCCTCTATTTCCTATTTATATTCTTTTGTACGGGGCGATGATTGCATGACAGGTGTTTAGGTGATGAAGAGCCTCCCCCCCCACATAATATAAGAATAAAGTAGTTTAGATAGTTCCGATATTCATAACCTTTTTTCATGGCTCAATGGCAGTGTGGAGACTCGCGTGTTTTTCTTTATTAACTACATTTAAAGACATTATAGCACATACATATGAACTTGATTAATTCTTCTTCTGGTGATTAAAAGCAATTCAATTAAGATCAATCTCTAATGAAAATAACACACTTTTAAAAAATGTTCTCCTCATCTTATCAACACACTACACGAGAGAGGCCCCTATGTATGCATACTCAACATGTCCATACGTGGACCAAATTTTTGTTGGTTGATGCATCATGAAGTAATTTTGCGAAGTTACGCAAGTTAAATATTCTATAGTTACTTTTAGTTACATCGTATTCACTAAAAAACATATTTAAAATGTCAAAATCTAAACAGTAACAAAAATTTGCAATGGCAATTCCTATAATAGCAGGATCCTTAAGAGACAGCCCAATACATCACAATCCAAATAAGTGGGCCCTATTTAGCCATTAGTGCACATTTATTACATGCTTTGCAGATTGTGAAAGTAACACATCTGGCTTGCATTTACCAAATGCCGTACTTCCTTCTCTATCAGACATACAACAAATGTGTTATAATATAACACATTTGTTGTATAATATAAATTAGACACTCTTATGCTAAAAAGGTCCATACATGAAAAGCGTGCTTTTTTGGTAAAAAAACGCTCTCAGATACAGCTACATAGGGTGATCACATGGCATACCTTTGCATAACTTTAAGCATTCCCGTGCCTATCTGCATTGGTATGCCCATGATGATGCATTCACTTACTCCTTCAATTTTGTCAACTCTCCCATTGACAGAAGCATTAAAAAGGTGATCAGATGTTTTCTCAAAAGAAGCAAGCATCAAAACACTATCCTTCATTTTCTGAATTCCATGCCGTGTGATTCCTAAAACATCACCCTGATATAGCAAACATAGAAATCAAACTGAATCGTACTATGAAAGTTCCATGTAACCACCAGCATTAGAATTGAAAAAAAAATGAATTAAAAAAAAACACCTTATATGTCATCAGATCTGCTAAAAGCATCATATGACGAACGTCTATGCTCATATCTTTCATCGTTTTTTGAATCTCCAGAATTATAGATTTTCTTGCAGCTTCTATTCCCAGAGTCTTTTGGACTTCCATGATGTGATTACTCGTTGTCTTAGGCCCATCAACTCCATCAATTCCCATGACTGCATCAAGTCCCGTACTGAAAAAGCAAGAAATTTATATATAAACACGCATCAATGAATACTAATCTCTAGAATGAGGATAGCCTGGTTGCAAAGGCTCATCCCCCTCCCCCATGAGACCATGATGAGATCATGGGTTCAAAATTCCCACTCCCCCTCCCCTTGTACTGAAATCAAGCTATACTACTAACAAGCACAAAAGAATCAAAGAAAGTACACCTTCGATATAGTAAAGGTAAGAATATAGTCTTTAATTAAACCAAAGAAAAAAGGTACCCTGTCTGTTTCTACTCTTATTTCCTAGTCTTGGAAATGCTTTCCAGCCAATCCTTTAAAAAAAATCTGCTTTACTCTTCTATTTGAACTCCATGTCAGCATTAAATTATCTCTACTAAGCCTAGCACTAGATCAGAACTATTCATGCAGTGTTTGCAATCAAACTATCACAAAGAACCTATTATTCTACTCTGGACATAGAAGGTCAAAAGATTGTTCTTGTTTTTAAAAAGTCCATGTCGTCAATGGGGGAGCGTAACTTGAGTCAGGTCTGGGAACAAACAACCGCAGAAGGTAAAGTAAACTCCAATGGAATATCAACTCCCTTCTTATCTCCTCTTTTGACCACCACAATGAGAATATTGGATGGTATGATCTAATTCGGCTTCCTGATTTAGTTTCCTCACTTAATTTATTAATCAAAAATTAATTGAGTATATTAGGTAATAGAGTTTTGGTAAATAATCCTGACCAGAATTCAGGGTGTGTATCAGTTAGAAATTCCTTATTTTTTTTATGTTCAGGTCCCTACAGGAGTGTTGAAAAATCAAAATGTATCACTGACAAATTATATAAATTTCACCATCTCTTCATACCATATACATTCATTCATGACCTACATGCTCTTAATGTCTAATAGAGATAATGGCCACTATTACACAACATTAACAGCAATTATGAGGTCATCGAACAGATGCCTTCAGAACTGTCTCTCTACAAATTAAAGAAAAACTTTAAGAAGATCTAATGTACAAGTGCTCACCCGGGAAATAAATATGCAGGTCAGGACATTAAATTTTGGCATAATAACTACTTTATGGACGAAACTACTTAAAAGAATAAAGGAATATAATTTGAGTACGGTGTTTATGTGAACTAACCCTTCAACGGCCAATTCGTACGTGCCTTTTTTACCATCACATTCCTTTATAACTGCACGCTTAATTGAATTAATGCCCTGCCATCCAAAGGGAAAAACATATATTACATCATATTTTTGTTCTTTTTGAGTCAGCAAAAAAATAATCTTCTATCCAATAAATCAGTAAACATATTTGCAGGACTGGCATTACATCAATAAAACTTATTTCAAGACATTTTAAGTTGGATGAAAACAAATTCGCACCCTGACAACAACTGTTGGAAGTCTATCTTTTAGCCTGTGGAGTTCGAAGTGAAGCTTGCTTCTATCAGATGTAGGAATAACTTCCAACTTTCTAGCATCCAAGACATGAATATTCTGCAATTCAAATATATTGTCATAATCTGACGAAAGAGGAAAATAGTTAAAAGATAACATTATTGTCATACCTGCTCCTTCAGTTTAATTTTTGGAGTTCTTAATATTGATTCTTTTACAGTATGTGCATTAATACATAGTTCTGAAGCTTGAATAACATCCATGTCAAGTGTGACGGTAACTGATGCTGATCTCGATGCCATGACAATCTTGATGCTCTTTGAAACCTATATACAGAGTATATTACTTGGTACTTATATCACTTAGTCCAATGAAAATTAGTTTCGAGACACTCCTTGGGTGTTTGTGCGCGCACAATTGTGTGAGAAATTTTAGCCCCATATTTTATTCTAGAAAGCTATAAAGTGCAATTATAAAAGAGTATGTATTGATATGTGAGAGATATAACAAGAATCCTTTTGGTTGCAACTAAACGTACTGAGACAAGCCAGGGAGTATTACTAAAGAAGACCGACTCGCTGAGAGGCAAACTTAAAACAAAAACATATGACAAATTACAGTACCTATTGGTACAAACGGCTGAAATATGTACATTATAGTTCAGGCCATAGATAATACTTTTAACATGATACTGAAAAGATAATGTAGACTGAGTTGCCTTTGGCCCAATGGTATCACCCCCCCCCCCCTCCTTTATGCGAGTTAAGGGTGTGATAGACTTTATGGAAAAAAAGAGATGAGAGAGAGAGAGAGAGAGTCCCACGATCATCAATTTGAAAATATAAAGATTGAATACTACCTGGCCTAGAACAGTTTTTTCAATCCGACCCTTCACCATTCTCGCACTTATTAAATTATCACTAAATTCAAGTTTAGCGGTAATTATAGGAGTACTGATATTCTTGGCTGCGTTTATGATTTCCTTGATACGAGGCACTCCCTGTGTAACATCTGATAATCGTTAAGGTAGAACACTGGTATGGATCAAAGATGGAGTAAAGAGCTATTTAAAATTTCAATCTGGAATATGCGTAGAAAGGATACTCATGCTTGCAACTCCAGCAAAATGGAAGGTCTTCAAAGTCATTTGCGTTCCTGGCTCACCGATACTATGTGCACCAATTGCCCCAATGGCAGTTCCACCTTCAACTACCTTCTGATAGTAACGGGAAATGCATGTTTCCATAAAAACCTACAAGATACATAAGGTTCATCATATACGAAATACATAAGGTTAATCATATACGAGATACATAGGGTTCATCATGTTCATATACAAGATACATAGGGTTCATCATATACGTCATTGTATAAATTACGTTATATTTAAAACTTAATGAATCACACTAAGAATACACATTCATAAAATTAACAGGACAAAACTAGTGATTCCCATCAAAATCTCCTTCAATGGTAAATATCAAACTAGCATAGTGAAAAAGACTTATCCCCCTTTCACCACGACAAAGTCATTAAAAGAAACCCCCTCCCACACGGAAGTATGTAATTTACCAAGATAACATATGTATAATATCAACGTGTATATAATATTTTAGAAGACAATGTTTTGGGAAATTCTCATGATGCCCTTCTACTTTTGACTATTATAAATGGTGCATTTTTTAATCTGACTTATAAGTGGTACCCCTGTACTTTAAGTTTCACGTTTATCATGCCATTATGTTAACTACACGTTAGATTAACGTAAAATTCAAGTAAATAACTTCATTAGCCGTTTAAACTTCATTTTAAAATTATCTAGAAATAATACATGTTTGGGGCATTTGATACTGGTGGAACTTTAATTTTTGAAACTCATTTCATTTATAATATCTAAATCCTTATTTAAAAAACTGAATCCTAATCCAACTTATACATTTTAATCCAATTTTTCTAAATACACTATAGAGACTCCTATTTTCAAATTTCCTATTTAGAACCCTGTACAAATTACAAATAAGTTTATATTTATAATTTCTTAAAAAACAAACTATATGCTTCAACTATTTTTTTAAACAATTATTGAGAATTCTATTTTTAAAACCCACTTTTAATGACCCGTTTCTTTTATTAAATCCAGGTAGTTTTATTATATTATATACGATCTTATTTTCAAACTATATCTTAATTTAACCCACCAATATAACTCAGCCCAATCTTTTCACGGCCCGAAGTTTGGATGACTAACTACCAAATCTAATTTTGAATCCCTTGTGTTTAAAAGAATTGTTTATATAATTAGATACAAGATAATATCTAAAATCCTTATTTAAGAAACTGCACATCAATCCAACAAAACATTTTGATCGATTTCTCTAAATACACTATATAGACTCCTATTTTCAAATATCCTAATTATAAACCCGCCACAAAACTATATATCATTGAGGATTGTTTTGATAAAAGCCTGTTTCTCTTTTAAACCAAACAATATGTTTCAACCAATTATTTTAATATATCATGAACCATTTCAATTACTAAATCCAAGTAGGTTTAGTATATGATTGAGAATTCTATTTTAAAAACCATCTTTTCATGACCCATTTCTATTATTAAATCCACGTAGGCTTACTCTCTCTGTTGGGTTTAAACCCAATAGGTAATATGTGCTTAGACAATTATTATCATAATGGAAATAGATAATGATTGTATAGGTAGACAATAATTGTCATAATCGGATTGGATAATAATTTTATGGGTATTGTAATCGGATTAGGTATGTCTTGTTGGCTAAATTTTGGATGACTATATATGTAGTCATATTATGTTTGATATGTATGTGTTAGGAAACATAATAAATAAAATAAATATTAAATCAGTTACGAATCTGAATAATTAGTGTGTGCATCAGTTATGGATTTCAAAGGGAGGATTTGGTGGGAATAATAATATTTTAGCTTTAATCTAGGGATTGTGAGTTGAGATTGGGGTTATAAATAGGGAAGCCATTTATATGTTTGAGTCAGGAAGAAATAAGATTGACTTATGTGTGTTTTTGGAGAGTGGGTGGTCTCTCGAATACCACCTAGTTGTGTGTGTGTTTATCAATAAAAGAATTCGTTTCTTTATATATATATATATATACAAATATAAGGACTGGACAGGTCCTAACAGTGGTATCAGAGCACCTCTGTTCTTGGGGCAATGACAAGTGCAAAATAAGTTGAAAATCGAATCGACGACTTCCAGGGAATTATTTTTTTTGTAAAGATGCAAGCAAAATTTTTGAAGTTGGATATTGAAAAGTTTCAAAATGACATTTCTTTCCTCAAAGAAGGTATGGTTGCCATACTTGCAAAAATAGACAACTATAGTCACAATACTACTGGACCATTTCCGTCTGCTCGTGAGGATTCGCAAGGCTTGGAACATGCCAAGAAGTCGGTCCACAAAACTGAGGAGAAGCTGAAGGGAGTAAAAGCGAATGATAGAGAGCTTAAATCAGATTTTCAAAAAATTGATTTTGGAAAAGTTCTAGAAGATGAAAGGTCTCATCAGCAACTACCAGTATTGGAGGTTTTAGGGCAGACTCCATTAAATTCTAATAAAAGTGGAAACAACAAAGAACAAGAGACTTGTTTGTTTGATATCTCATCGCCTCCAAGCTCATCCATGTACTCTTTATCACAAAGACTTGAAATATTCGAAGGCTTAAAACTTGAAGGTGGGTCGTTGAAGGCTGAAAGTTATTTTGACAGTTATTTTGAATTAGTAAACCTCTCAACGCCAACTAAGAAGGTATGGTCGGCTGTAGTATACTTGAGAAATGATCTTTTGTTCTTGGACTATTGCGGGGAATGTCAGCGGTCTTCTTGTAACTGGGAGGAATTTAGAAAATTATTGGCGGAGAGGCAGGGGTTCTGGATTAGAAAGAAAAGGAAAAAGAAAGAATGAAACAATTTTCTCATTTGAACCTTGAGGACAAGGTTCAAGTTTGGGCGGTGCGTAATGTTAGGAAACATAATAAATAAAATAAATATTAAATCAGTTACGAATCTGAATAATTAGTGTGTGCATCAGTTATGGATTTCAAAGGGAGGATTTGGTGGGAATAATAATATTTTAGCTTTAATCTAGGGATTGTGAGTTGAGATTGGGGTTATAAATAGGGAAGCCATTTATATGTTTGAGTCAGGAAGAAATAAGATTGACTTATGTGTGTTTTTGGAGAGTGGGTGGTCTCTCGAATACCACCTAGTTGTGTGTGTGTTTATCAATAAAAGAATTCGTTTCTTTATATATATATATATATACAAATATAAGGACTGGACAGGTCCTAACAGTATGCTTATGAGATGTAGTTATCTTAGGTATCGTGCGAAAGATGCTCGAGCACTGGTTGGCTCAAGTATCAGTTTGGGACACCATTGAGGTGTTATGTATTGATTTATTATTGATAATTGTTTTGATTAATAATATAAGTTCAGACATGGGTTTTCCGCGTCATATATGTTGTGTGCATACTCAGCATTGGTAAATTGAATCTCGTATGTGTGTGAGTTTCCTCCTGACAAGTGTTATCAAGAGCCGAGGTGATGAATTGGGTTGGAGGAAAGTTCGAAGTTCAATTTATATGGCGGAGTATGATGATGGTTTGATGATAAGAATCCTGTTTACGTGGGAAGAGGCAAAGTTACGTGCAGTATGGCGGTTGGCTTGCACGGTGGATCAATTCATTTGGACTCGAGATGAAAGATGGAAGGGATCATTGCAATAGTTTCAATGGTTGGATAGTTGATCAAACAGGTGAAATTTTTTGGATGATGTTAGTCTTCTTCAAGAGGTTGAAGGATTGCGAAAGCAGGGATCGGGTGACTCAATAGTGAAAGGAGACACTGGTGGTTACGTGATTTTGTAGATTGATATACAGTTATGATGAAGAACGGTAGTTTGGAGGTATTGGAGGTAACTATTGGAGGTCACTATTCGGTTGTGAAATTGTATTGGGTTGAAGGGGAAGATTGTTGGGTTTAAACCCAATAAATAATATGAGCTTGGTAATAAACAATTATTATCATAATGGGAATGGATAATAATTGTATGTGTAGAAAATAATTGTCATAATCGGATTGGATAATAATTGTATGGGTTGACAATTATTATTGTAATCGGATTAGGTAAATCTTGTTGGCTAAGTTTTGGATGGCTATATATACATAGTCATATTATGTTTGATATGTATGCTTAAGAGATGTAGTCGTCATAGATATCATGCGGGAGATGCTTGAGCATGGGCTGACTCAAGTATCAGTTTGGGACACCATTGAGTTGTTACGTATTGATGTATTATTGATAATTGTTTTGATTAATAATACAAGTTGGGACGGGGGCTTTCCGCGTTATATATATTGTGTGCGTATTCCGCATTGGTAAATTGAATCTCGTATGTGTGTTTCCTCCTAACCTGTGAAGCATGGGTGCGGGCGGGTACGGCGGTGTAGTGCGGGGATACGTGAATTCGGCAATTTTCAAAATATGAGGATTCGGGTGCGGCGGGATACGGCACAATAAAATATAAATATATTTATTATATGACAAAAAATATTAAATAAAGTATTATAATTTTATTTTAATTAATATATTTATTTAAATAAATAATTATTTAAACATAAAGTTTTCAAATTCAATTTTATTTTGAAATCATGGTGTCTCGGGTGTGTGATTTGTATTTTAGACAGAATGAAAGGTTAAAAAGAATAGTGTAACCTTCATATGCCCGCTCTATTTTTAATAATATTATTGTAACTTAAAAAGTTGTGCATCCCATGTGACCCTTTAGCTCACTGTCACTGTGTACTTTCTTGCTCCCTTTCCCAACATATTATATACACCCACACATACACATATTAGAAATTGTACTACGACCACACAGATCGGAAACAATTGAACGTCGGAAAACGGCGACGAGAAGACGATGACAACGACTGTCTTTTTCTTATCTCACTCTTGTCTGTAATTACGATTCATGTCATTCCCGCACCCCACGAATCGGAGCAGCAAAGTACGCTGGGTAGGTGTTGCACCCTGCTTTCCAACTCCCAACACTCTCTTTACTTGACCCCCCCGAACCCCCGTATAACTCACCCAATTCTTCTTTTCAAGCCCCGAAAAACTACCTACCAAGTTCGACTTCAAATCCCTTATATTTGTATTTTAATAACTTGAATTTAGAAGTTCCTAATTAAATTAAAGTTAAATAATTATATTAACTCACTCTAATATTATATATATGTTATATATATTATATAAAATTGTATTTTTAAAGCCTCGTAATTTTCGAAACAACTAAAAGACACAACTAGATCGTAGCTAAATCATCCAAACTTTAATTATTTTTTACATATTATCTTAGCATCCTATTTTCAAAGATCCATCTTTTTCAGTAATGCAGGCTAGTATTTCAGAAGAGGGTTGTTGAAAACAATCGCATACAGAGATAAACACCTACATAATAAAACTAAATCCATCATTCCTTACAAAAATCAAATCCTTAAATATATATTTCCTTTGAACAAATCTAAAAGATAATTATTTACTAAAAAAGTTGCATATTGATAAATTTACTAAGTAATCTTCTAAATATTGGGTTTCCAAAGCATTTTATATTGCTCCCAAATTATTTCTTTAAGCTTTATAGGTCTTCCTAGATTTTCCTGCATTACTATACTTCATTTAGCCCAATTAGTTTTACGTACCAAAAAAGAGTTTTTAAAACTCTTATCTCTTTTAACAAATAACATATTTTCGCCCATTTATTTGAACCAACCCATAACCTACCCTAAATAGCAAAGAATCCATTTGACTTTAGTATTATAGCACACACATACACACACATATACATAAAATAAGCGTAACAATGATCTTATTTCATGACTTGAATTCATGCTAATATTAAAATAATAAAATATTCAATTCTCAGGAGTTGGTACCACCATATGTCGATATTTTAAGTTCTAGCTTTTATAAAAAGGAAGATATGTTAATATTTCTTAATACCAAAGACTAAAGTTAAATTTTAATTATTTAATTATCACACTGTTACTATATCCGTATCAAATTATTATATATACATGTTAAAAAGTTGAAAGACTAACATATTATGACTTAAATAATTTCCTACGGCACTGAGGCTATAACTTAAATTTTATTAGTGTGCTTTTAAGTTTAAGAAAGAAAAAGTGTGGAGCAAAAAGTTAGTTAAAAACAAAAGGTATACAAATGTAAATTAATAAGTATGCAAGCTCTCTTGAGAGAATTAAAATAAAATATATTTGAGAAAATACTTAAATATTTGCGTGTGTATATAGAGAGAGGGTAACACTCCTATACAGAATTCCCTAAGATAAAAAAACACGGAAGAACACCATTATAACACTTCATTCTTCATGAATATTGATTTGTTAAGATTAGAATCATACTACTTAAAACAACAATTAAGCTTAACATACTGATTCCAACATGAAATCTCGTATAAATTTTAAAAAATAAAATGTAACAGAGAATCAGGTATAGAATATTTTATAGTATATATTTTGTAACAATGAAGTCATTTTATATTGATCCTAATTATTGGTTAAATTCTATTTTTATTGAAAAAAACCTTTTTTGGCGTGAAAATTAAAATCTAAATGCAATTTTATGTCTATAAAATATTCTACTTAAAACAACAATTAAGCTTAACATACTGAATCTAACATAAAATCTCGTATAAATTTTAAAAAATAAAATGTAACAGAGAATCAGGTATAGAATATTTTATAGTATATATTTTGTAACAATGAAGTCATGTTATATTGATCCTAATTATTGGTTAAATTCTATTTTTATTCAAAAAAAAACTTTTTTGGCGTGAAAATTAAAATCTAAATGCAATTTTATGTAAGATTCTATGATGTTTTTTATTGTTCTTTATATAAGGGTGTTCTCCATGGAGCAATAACCTATGTGTGTGTGTGTTAGGAGACCAAATACCTGTAGCTGCCGGCGAGTAATGCCCGATATATTATTAGCAACATTCTCCAGAATGTTAAAGTCTCCACTCCTTGGCTCTTCCTCCAACTTCAGAGCTCTCCTTGTATTATTTGATCTTTCAGCACACGCTTTGAGAAATTCAGATAATGATTTATTGAAGGCCTTTGAACAATCCCCTTCCAGAGTCGTAAAATCTTTCGTGAGTGTTTCATCAACAACTTTAATAATTTGTGATGACGACATGCCGATATGTTCTTCAGGAGGGCATGCAGCCTGCCAAAAAAAATTAGTAAACCTATTTTAACATGTCAACTCAGTTCATTAAGTTGAAGATTCTCAATCGTATCGAGGCAGACCTTGACTTTCATCAATAATCTGTTAAAATTGAGAGGCAGTCCACCTTTTTCTTCCATTTGTGATGGATCCATACCATCGTCACCATAAGTAAACTGAACAATACATCCACTAGCATTTCGTACAGTATTGTCATAATGAACCGATAGATCTTCAAGAGATTTCATTAATCGACGTGAAATGTACCCTGTATCGGCTGTTTTAACCTGCAACATGAAAAATTTGTCCCATGAAACATGATGCTAATCATTTCTACAACTTTATTTCATTTACTTAAAGTCCAATTGTAATGGTTCATGTTAATGACTGAGACCGCTAGAAAGGATATTGCATATATATAAGCAAAGTCACTTATTCATAACTACCATATGAAAAATTGGTCTTTTGTCCATTGAAGAAAACGAAAATGAATTAAAAAGCAACAAAGGCTCCTACGCTTGCTCACTCATAAGCGGGATCACCACCCAAAAGCATGATGCCACCAGAAGCAGAACCCCGTATTTTTCTAGAGGATCTCCTACTTGTTTTAAAGCAGCTATAAAAGAGATTCTTTTACTAGAAAGAATTCAGTTCAAACGTAGGATACCTGTTCACAAGTTTTATCAACTAAATTATTGATAATTCCTTGACAACTATAAAATTATATATATATTTAATCTAAAATTAGGTCTTCTGCTCTATCAAAACCTTAAAAACTATACCAAATTGTTTAAACTATCAAGTAAAAAGTACTACGACCTAGAAGAATTAATAGTTTATTTTATGTCATAAACATGGCTAGGACACGAAAAGCAATTTAATGATAGGTAAAAATGTCGTGTTGATAGCCTTAAATTTAATAGACAATCAATGCAAGGTTAGATATGCCATACCGCTGTATCCACAAGGCCCTCTCGCCCTCCCATTGTGTGAAAGAAAAATTCAGTAGCCCTCAAACCACTATAAAATGAATTTCCAACAAATCCCTTTGCCTGCATTGTAAATTAAAGATACATAAAACCTCTGCATACAAGTGTGACGAATTTGACTTTGACTTTACAGGTATATAATAGAATACATGCAAATGAAATGAGTTAAAGTTAATGGTATATGAACAACTATTATCAACTACATAAAATCCTTTATCTCGGCCTGTATTATGAACAGAAGCTTTACTTAGTTTCCCAATCCACAAAATAAATACTTTAGTCCTTTCGATAACTATCAGGTGCTGTACATAATAATGTCCTTTATTTAATGATTCCTGTTTCACACATCTTTTCACATAGCAGATATCTAGACAAAAATCGATATATATATCAGAATCATGAAGCCACTTTCGTTACGACTCTAGTACTATTTGGTTTAGTTTCATGTTCTCCATGGGTTCCTTGAAAGTAGTAAAGAGAGTTCAAGGAGACAAGGTGTGATAGAATACGATAATATAGATTAAAAAAACTCGACCATTCCTCCATTTGTTGGACAGTGCAACAACATGCTATATTTTTTAAATTGATTTTATGGAATTCTTAAGAGGAAACTTCCATACAACGATATCTTATCTTACAAAGCAGTAACAAACAAAAAATGTTAAACATTATTGCAGAGGAACATTCAAGAACAGAAAAAAAATTAGAAGGAATTTAAACATACAGCAGGTATCTTTGAATTTTTAAGGAAATGAGGTAGACTCCGATCTAAAAATCCATTTGGAGCACGTCCACCACTGACCGACTGCTGGCCAACACAGGCAACCATCTGACTGATATTGATTGGGGATCCTTTAGAACCACACTGTGACATAATAAGAGGGCTGTTCCTCCAATGCAAGCTTTTCATACAAAGCTGTCAGGTAGCAAAAGCAAATATAAGTACTCAGATATAACCATTTGTCTGACAAAAATCAGATGATAAAACCACCATATTTATATACATAATAGCTTTATGATCCATATCAGAATGACCACGTGAGACTAAAATAAAAATGAGTATACACAACAAAATATCAGCGCCTGAGTTGTATCAGATGTGTAGTAAAGCAACCTATTTATGAAATTGTGCAAAACCACAAAGTCTACTAGACAACAGCATGTCAGGGAAACAATCCTTTCATTAAAAGATTAACACTGCCAACTGATATGACCATTTCATTCTGATCTTTTCAAATTCAGATGTTGCATTAGACAGTAACTTTAATAAATTATTGGAACTAAAATACCAGATACTAGCATACCACTTCATCTGCTTCAATTTAAGACAATAGATCTTGCAAATGAAATCATCAAACAGGCCACATGTTAGCTATCCTATCAATGGTAAACTTCTAAAGGCAATATGTGCAATTATTTCCTGGAACAATTTAGCAAGGCACAAGGAAGTTTCTTCATTATAATTACTTGACCAACATTCACAGTTACTAAACAAGCAGCGAACCATGCTTTTTACGATAAAAACAATAAACTTGCACATTATCGTTGTAAATGGTAAACAGGCCAGCAAAAGCCCACACAAACTTTACAATATCTCACGTCAAGATCAGCAAACTCGTTTTTTGAATTTTTAGCCATCTCCTAAAGATTTTTGTAGCAAGAATCTTATTCACATTTTATGCAGGATGTCAACTGGAATCGGTTAAAGAATGCATGCCATGCTTCCTGACACTGTAGGGTAATTGCTTATTTTACAGGTAAAAGTTAGCTGCCATACAGAGGCTCTTTCAAAATTGTTGCCTCTTTCCACACAGAGGAATGAGCTAAAGTTAGTGTTCCATATGCCGAACAGGAGATAGTTTAAGTAGTTATTAATTATTTAGATTTAGGTATATTATATTTGTAATTTAGTACACGTCTTTTGACTAGGCATTTTAGGATAAATATATACCAGAAATATTTAATTTGAATCTAGATAGTTATTGTGTATAATTTCTTATTATCCAAGATGATGTGTTTACACTTGAGGAGACATATTCGTCCTACTTACATAAATTCTAAATATTAAAACATTGCTGAATACCTCATAGAATTTATATGTGTTTCTACTGATTTTTCGTGGAGATGAGTTCATCAGTTTTAAACCATTTCTGAACGTTGTCCTTATGCATCAATCTCTCTTTTGAGTTTTGGTTTTATCTATCTAATTTTGGCAATTGTAGTGTCTAAACTTTGGATCAGAATACCACTTCTTTCAGAAGAATGTGAATACACTCTTTGAGGTCTAATATTCTTAATGAAACTTCTAGCCACAAGCATTGTTTATTCTTCATATGTTTGCAACAACACTATTAAGGTTAGGACTTCAGAGGAAATTAGTAGCACAAGCTCAGTAGTAGTCTGATTAGAAATTCAACTGATGCAGTTTATTATAACTTAAGATAACCTGTGAGATTATTATATTAGCGAAAGAAAAAAAGATGCATATAAAATCAATGAACAAGTTATAGTAGGAAACTGGTGCCAACACATTGGTTGCAATGGACAGACAGAGGTGGACAATATCAGATAATCTGATAGGTCAAAAGGTGCAGATAGCTGACATGCCCAGACAACTATTTATTACTAACAGCCATTGTTGCCTTTTCATGATTTTACCAATCAACTAAGATGGCATATAGAGTTTATCACACAAAACAGATATGATAACTTATTTAGTTTAATTGACCTACAGAGGATTGGTGTATATATGCATAACCATGAGATGGCATGTCCTTAACAAGACGCCTCAAATTTAACAATACAAGATAGATATGTTTGATTCCATAGAATGTACAGACTAAATATTTACCTTGGCAGCTTCCCCTCGAATATCATTTAAAACTTTGGCTATCAGAGTTTCTAATGTCTGAGCAGCATCACACCCAGGTAGAAGTTCAATCTTTCCATTGTTGTACTTATTAATCAATTCATCACACTGTACGTTACCATCAGATATTTTACCTTCTTTATCTTTATTTAAAAGATCCCCTGGCTGAACGTCATCAATTCCAATTGAAAAACCGTGATTACCGATCCACCGTGCACTGTAACAAAATAACAATCTGATCTAAGGCTCATGCAAAACTAAATATGTATCGTAAATAAATACACATTCTTTATATCAATTATGCTGCTATTAATTTCGATAATAGAAACTCCCATGTTTGTCACTACTAATGCAAGTATCTGAAATCAAACTCATGAAAGGCAAAAGTCTAAAATGGATTTTTAACTATGATCAATACAGTAAAAAAACAGTGGGCAGTGTTTTTAGTAATGGCTAACAATAAAAATAAGATATTAAACTTAAAAAAAATTGATCCAGGAAGAATAATTAAATAATCTGCACTGTAGACAAACTCCAAAAAGTTAAACAGACTTCGAAATAACTTCCATTAATGAGATATGTTGAATACCCAAGACCCAGCAGCGGTGATTGGCATGAAACTAAAGAGACATAATATAACTTATTCAAGTATGATTAAACTTTAACGAGGCCCATTACTAGTCCACATGTGTTTGTTAGTAAAGTACCTCAGCTTGGCCAAACGATTCATACATACAGAAGCGGCATGTGCTTTGTAGTCCCGGAGAAGAATCGAGTACATACCATCTTTATTTCCATTACCTGTTATGACGTCTCGAAATTAAGTATTAAGAAAACCAAGAAAAATGTAGGGAAAGAAAAAAGCTGTAACATTTTAACTATTGATGGCACCCTTTACACAAGCAAGTTTCTCATTACAAGTGAAAAAAATACTTCCCGAAGGCCAAAGCCAGCAAAGCAACTAATAACCCCAGGGTAAAAGGCTGTAAGTAGTAAAAGGAACTTGTATCTGATATGATATCAACCAGTTCTATTGAGAAATTGAGGTCCTGCGCAATTTGGTTAAAACAGGCACAAGACACTGCAACTGACTTGTCAGGAAAGTAGATAATAGTCTGTCATATTCTGTAGTGAGGCTAAGGGTCAGTATGAGTAGTAAGGGCAAGGTAGTTTTTTACTTGTATTACTAGTGGGAGTCTATAAATAGGGAATCAATTGTAAACTTTCAGTATGTTAAATATTAAGATTGAGAACACAGTTCCTGATAGAGAGAACAGCATAACATTTTAAGTTTAGTAAACTTGAAAGATAGTTTAACTTATTTAGAAGAAAGCTATCTCGTCTTCCTTAGTGATCAAAAGGGAAGAACTTGTTTGGTCTTATAGTCTGCGGGGTTAGGTATTGTAGTCTACAGGGTTTTAATATTATTACTTCAGAACATATTGGATTCTTAACAAGAAACAGTTTCACATTATCATTAGGACCCAATTCACTATGTGAGCAATTGTATAAACTATAGGGTTGTATAAAAGGTGCTCCTCACTGGGTAACGCTATTGTGTGTAAAGAATTCAGTACTAATAAGTTTTAAAACAGTGCAACAATAAGCAAGCAGTTGACGCAGCACAGGGAAATATGGGACAATAAACAGTTGCAACATTTTATAATTTTATGATATTAAAAGGAAAAAGTTAAAGCCAATAAGCAAATGAATACTTGTACATAAGAAGAATAGACTGACCTAAGGTAGCCTTCCCAAGTTGACCACTCACTAGCTCACTATTACGAAAATACACAAATCCATCATTTTCGCACATTGTCTCCCCAGAGTCGTAGCTTTTTTCTTTTACAGTGAGCGTCAGATAAACTCTCATGGTTGCATGTGGGCGTAACAAGACGCTAAATAATTGTTTACCGGTCCAGAGTTCTACCGGCTGCAAAACAGTAATCACATTCATCTCACCAGGTCCAAGTACTTGGGGCAACCAATAGTAAACAATAGTAATAGAAAAATCCGACATATCTCTTGTACATTAAATAAGCTACAAACCATAACTTGGGGACCTTTGATTTCAAGAAATGTATTTGAATGAGCATATGCTTAATGATTCGTACCATTAAGATTGTTTGATTGTTACATCTTTTTTAGGCCTATATAAAAAAATACCAAAATTAAAGTGGGGAAGTAATTTGACTATTCACTTCAAATTTTGGCCTGGATCATTCCAAAATCTTGTTAAATTCATATCATTTAGATCTAACAAATAACCACTTAACTAATGTTGAAAACAAAAGATTGTGTGTACTTTTTTCAAGGTATAGAATGGCGTACAGCAAAGCAGATAATCTAACATGTGACGCCCTGATTAATGCTCACAAAAGAATCTGGAATTACAAAGTGCAAAAACATTTACTTCACCTTGATTAATGCTGGTGTTGGCAAATCAATATGATCCATTGCATCACCCATATAGCAACACATAAGAGAAAATGATGCACGGTCATAGAATGTGTCCTTTCTTGTGATGAGAAAGGAGGATGTCAAGAAATCTTGTGTGGAAGCAACCAAAATCTCTCCATTCTTTGGTGTACATAAATTATTTTGCACCTAAAGACAAAAAATTGTAAAACATCTCAATTTAATAAAATCAGTTTATAGACATATTTAGCAATAAATTAGAACATTACATTCGATGCAGAACGAGGAATTAAATCTACCTTATCTATTTGTTTATTGTTTTTCCTTCTAGTCCTGCATCAACATTAATTTATATAACAACATGGAATTTATAATTTAATGTAGCAATCAGCTGAAATCACAACTAGATGCAACAAGCACAAAGTAAAAATAGTTATCACCCCAGCAGCTAGCGCCGATTTCAGAATTTACAAATCCTGAAACTTCAAGTTTTAAATTATTCATTGCAGGAAAACCTAATGCTTTAAAATCACACTTCTGTTTGCAGGTCTTATGGAAGATGAGGAACTAGCATTTATAGGTCACTGATACAAGATATATTGGATTAGTACTAGTAAGTACACAGATATAGTTTTGTTTTAAGATTTCGGCTACAAAACAGCGAGATGTAATATTTTATTATTTTAATTTTTCAGTGAATTATTTAACAGTTACAAAATGAGTTTGTGTGTTCATTCGCGTTTCTAACGATTCTCTAACACTATGTTTCCTAATTTGTGAATTGTGCTTAGCAAAAAAAAAGAATTGAATTTGGGACAAAATAGAAAAGTTTCAATATGCATCTTACTTATGTTTCTGAGTTTTTTAAGGAAATATAAGAAATCGAAAAATCAACAATATTTATTACTGCAACTTAACTTTGTCACTTAATCATCCCACTTTCTGAAAGATAATTTTGGAGAGAAACTGACTTATATTTAACCTCCCTTTCTATTCCTTTCTTTCCTTAAAAAATCTTGAGAACATGTTAGAGAAAATAAATAAGCACAAATCTTCCCCCTCTCCTAAAATTAAAATCAGGAACACAGTGTAAAAGATATGATATCCTTTTATGCATTCAAATGTCCTACCCTCTGTACTTTTTAATTTAACTTACTTTCCTTCTACCCAAATTCTAATTTAGCCTCACCAATTCATCAAAGTTCGCTAGAGAATCGACACCCAACTGAACCAAGACAAAAGTGTGATCTAAAGCAGGAATTCTTAAGGGCCTGCTACCATATCAATCACAAAAAAAAACTGTTTATTTAGATGTACTGTTCATCACACAATGTTCATCTAGACCTGTTAGCTTTACTTTGCACATTAACGTATTAGAATTTTAAGTTGAACACCTACAGTTTCAGAAATTTATAGCCTAAACATCCATATTATTTTTGGATAGGTAAATTTTGTGTATAAATCCAAGACATACTAGAGAGTTAGAATATGATCAGATAATTCTGTTATGTAAAAAAGACAAACTTAATTCTGATAGATAAAAACACGAACCCATATCTTAGAATTTAAATTAAATTTATTTATTTTCTTTACTCTTTTTTCTGAACCTAAGTGATTTTCTTTACTTTTAACACTATTTTTATCACTTTGCAGGGGGTCAAAATATGTAAATTTAACAACAAAATAGTAGTACTAGTGTATTCAATAAAAAGGAACCAAAATATTTTCCAAAAAATGAGAACTATTTTACTGTGTCTGTAGCTGGACCTCACTGCAGAGTGTGTACCTTAACCACTGTGCCTGAACTTTGCCTGAACTTTGTGACACGCACACAAACACACACACACATATATATACGGAGTGCCAGAAATTTACAAAATTTTATCTATATCGTTCTATTTTTACAGAACAGCCTCCATCTTTCTTAGTTTACAGGTAGACTACTGATATCGAAAAAGAATTTCCCTGACAGAAACAGATTCAGAATCAGTTGTTGATTCTAAAATATCAACTAAGAAAAGCGGGTAGTTATTCAGATTCTCTTCTGTTTGTTATTTGTATGGTCATAAATATTAATAGATTATTAACTAGTTGAGAAATGCAGTAAAATGATTGGTTAGTTACACAAATTGCAACAAAGATTACAGATATCAGTTGCTCCATTAGCAATGGAGATATTGAAATTGATCAGGTTGCTCATACTATGGATTACATAATTAAAATTCAACAAATTGTAGAGCACGGATATCCCATGTCTACTTGAATGTTTTAAGAAAATATTTTTGTTACTCCTAACGTTCATAAAAAAACCAACAATATTAATCTTTCAGCAAATATATTTCCAGAGGCTGTACTCATGAGATCCTCTTAAGCATGCAAGTTGTACCAATATCTTCTTTAAAGGTTATTAATTATGGCATGTTCTTGTACCTACTTGTGTTGCCAATTTTTCAAAATATGGAGTGGGACCCTTAGATTCGTGTTGGGTTCAAGAGTCTATACCCAAACAGAGTATGAGCAACATAACGTATACAATATACCATAGAAGTATAGAACACTATATCTTTCTTCAGAAAGTACTGTCATAAAAAACCAACTAAAAGTCCTTACCCCCATTAACATTACAGCCTCTGTCCTAGCCTCCTCGGTTTGTGGGACATGCATATTCATCTCATCACCATCAAAATCAGCATTGTAAGGATTGCAAACTGACTCATTGAATCGCAATGTACGCCATGGCATTATTCTTGCCTACAGACAAATATAGGAAATTCTAATCAAATGAGGAATGCAAACTTTCAACAACCTAATAATTTGAGTAGCTTATAAATGCATTCACCCTATGGCACATGATTGACATTCGATGTAAGCTAGGTTGTCTGTTGAAAAGAATAATATCACCATCTTCTAAATGACGCTCAACAATTTGACCAAATTTCAGTTCATCAGCAAGGCGCGTTCTGGAAGGGAACTTTAACACCCTGCAGTGCAACATATAACACGCTCCATCAATTCGATGTACAAAGGAAAGGAACAGGGAATAGAACAACGAGAATACTTACATAGATGTGCCATCAGCCAGTCTGATAAAATTGGCACCAGGGTACTTGTAGAATCCATTTCTAACACACTGCCTCAGTTTTTCTATATTATGACTTGATACACGCTCGGGATAAGTCAATATCTGGGCCATTAGAATTGGAATCGCAACCTAGAACCAATACGAGTATACAACTGTTAAACATGTAATAACTAGTGGAATTCAAAAAATCAAATAGCAGTAGAGCTCCAACCTCTGTAATCTTAAGATTAGGGTCCGGGGATATGACAGTTCTCCCAGTATATTCCACTCGTTTCCCTGACAAGTTTCCCCGAAAACGTCCCTGTTTTCCTTTTAGGCGTTGAACAAAACCGCTTAGGGGCTTGGATTCTTGCATACTTAGTGGCACTCCACGTACATCGCTGTTTATGTACCGTGCAACCTCCACTTGCAACAGAGGCCAAAGTTCCTTAAAACATTAATAAGATTAGATCAAACAGACTACAACCCCGGTACCATACCAACAGTAAATAATAATTAACCTGTATATATAAAATGGTAATGGATTCTAACTTTTAAGTTAGGTATACACTACATGGTGGTTCTTAGGCAATGAAGATACTTTGAAGATAATGTAGGACCTCGCTTGTGACTATGAGCACACTGGATCACAATCGCCCCAAACTTCTTATGCCATCTATACAAGTGAAATGCATTAAAAGAGCCTGACAGGTATTATGCACCTCTATCATGTTACAAGGGATTCCTGTTGACATATCTTCTAGCTTATAATCTTACATCAACCACTTCCAACTTCCTAGTTACTACAACTGACTGTTAAACAGATGTTTTATTCATGCAACTAAGATACACTCTGGTTTATTATCATACGCCCTATATTTCATATTTGGCATCTTCCTAAAAATCCCACTACACACATAATGAGAAGCATGAAAGCTTTTCCAATAGTCGAAACTCAATTGTGAGGGAGCCGAGCCTCTAAAGTCTAATTCGTGAAAGACGCTAGTTCCTCGCTGGTAATAATCATCAAGGTATTTGTTAATAGAAAATAATATTGATGAATACTTGCACAATTTGATAATCCCGCAACATCCTACCACCCAACCAAAAAACTAGGTAATAATTAAAAAAAAGGATGCCAAGTTATTAATTAATTCAATTGAAAAAACCATGAACTTACCAGAGCCTTGGGAGCATAACTTGCTGTAGTTAAATTTTGATGAAGAGTAGCATTTGTTTGAATTATTAGTTTCAACCTCTCTGATATGTCATTCTCATTGCTGTCGTGGCAACAAAAAAATACATGAGTAATAAAATTACAGTAGTACAAAGGTATGATACTGATTAGTACAAACTGATTCAAAGAGCGTAGAAGAACTGCTAAAGCAATTAGCTCGGTTTAAAGTCTAGTAACCAAGATAATAACTATTATTAGGTGCAACATATCTATAAAAAAATTAAAAAGAATTTCTTTAGTATAGATTAATACATGTGTCCATGTCATGGTCAATTATGGTTCTACCATTTTAAACAGACAGCAGCAAAACTCTGGTTTTTGAATTAAGTATAAATATGGAAAAAACAATTTGTTTATACTTCAAACAATTTTCTTAAGCACGCCACAGGAAAATTGCCAAAGCATTATTCTAACACATTTTTATCTAAAATTTTATTTAAACTGTACAGCTAAAGTATTATGGCTAAGCAGGGGTTTTGACTCTCTGCTCTCTTCCAGACTAAGTAGCAAAGAAATTCCAGGATCTAGGCTAGGAACTACAGAAAAAATGTCAATCAGTAATGTAAGATGATGCAGGTACCTGGAGGATATTCTAAACCAATGAACTTACTAAGCAGGCCATTAACATTTTAACATTCCATCTGCATTCCTACATGCAGTGAAACTCATTATCTAACTGGCCAATTCTATGTAACAGACTGACACATCTAGTTATCATGCCAGCATGAATTTGTACCATTAATGTTAAGACAAAAGCATTAAACTATGTAAGCTTACTTGGTGCAATACTATAAAAACAGCACACAAATACAAAAAAAACAGAGAAACAGTACATCTATTAATATGACAACCACCTAAGAGCACCGCGTAGGAAAGGACTATCACTGCTTTATTTAAGTTTAGGTGAGGTTATAGATAAACTGAAAATCAAATTGGATGCCTACTTGCACTGGATACATAATATGAGATAATACATTATTATAATGTTCAAATAATTATACAAAGTAAAAGAAAACACAAAAACAAAATATAGAATTCCTTCACCTCATTTGTCCACCGTCAACAAAGACAGAAGGACGAATAGGAACCGGGGGCACAGCAATACTCGTGATTAAGAATTTCTCAGGTCTATCACTAAGATAGAGCAAGTCGCAATCCTGTTGGACAGATAAATAAATTTAATCACTAAGAACAAGAACAATAGAATTAAGAATATTCAAGCTAAATACAGAATTTTGAACACGCACTAAATATCCCTAGGCAAACAGGGAAATTAGATATGCGTATATCTTTTTAAAAAAAAGTCATACCTTGTCCTGCATTTTCTTGAACAGAGAAAGTACTCTATCGGGGTTTATAATGGACGGGGACTTGGATCCTGTGGAATCCTTCAAATGCGATATAGCTGAACGAGATTCTTCAAGAGAATTATCTGTAACTTTTGAACGATCATGATCAACTCCCAACCCAGCCCTTTTCACCGTACCTGTAATACAGAAGACATGGAAGTTCGTGCTATTATAGCAAAAAATTCTGTAGGAAGACACTACCCTACACAGAACGACAACATAGTTCTTGAATATGAGGTTATCATCATATAAACCCGTAGAGTCTGACATGCAAACGTTTTGATATTATAAAAACAAATCTCATTTCCCTGAAAGTCTGAAACCTTAAAGACATCTGTAAAATTTATTGTAAAGTGAATGATCCTCCATTGTCCTCATCATGTTACTAAATTTGTTAACACTAAAGCACAAATCAACAATTACACATGGCAATAACATTAATAATAGAATGCCATTTATATGGCTCAAATGCTTAACATGCTAACCCTGAGAATAAAAGTCGGAAATCAATTCAAAATTAGTAGACTACTTTCTACCCTGTATAAAGACATGAATAACTCCACGCACAAAGACTCGTAGTTGAAAGCATTACAAATTAAATCATCTTCTCCCATGGATGACATCATAAACTCACAAGTTTAATACCAAGAGGTCAAGAGTTCTCTCCATAATCAACAGTTTCATGTGCTTCCTTAACGATCTACAGAGATAGTATATTGACAACCTGACCATTGCGGGACATGCAACCAAACTATCGCTCATCGTGCCCACGCTTTAAGCAATTCATACCATCAGAATTCGGAAGTTTTTTAAGCACACCTTTTGTGGATATAGAGCATGTTTTTTAAGGTTTTGCAGTACATTTTCAGTCTTCGAGGGTTTAAAGAATGTTGATTCAGACTTCAAGTATGCTGCTCAATGCTTTCACAAAGGATTAATAGTCTCAACTTAAGACGGAAAGTTGTTCAGTAGTACACACAAGGTTTTGACAAAAAGTAGATTTGGCTCAGACCTTTAATCATTAACTCATATTTTATTTTATTCCATCATCTTCTTTTTGCAGACACCTAACGTATCCTATCACTATACAGGATTTAGATGCTAAAAAATTTCACCTTTTGAAATACCGAGTAGTGTTCATATATTAGGAAAAGATAATACAACATGATTTACAAAGTTGAAAATTAACATAAAAGAATATATTGGAGTGTCAGGGGAAGATTCAAACCATTTATATATCCACATTTTAAACACTTCACTGCCTTCTTACTGCTTGCCATTGCAGTGCACTTTTTTACTATCCTTTTGAAAAGCTCAGTCTTCTTCAAAGAATCGATGTCTTTTCTCATCCTCTTTAGAAATTCAGCATGTTCTTTTTCCGGTAAAAGTATAGAGGCACAATTCTGTTACAAATAAAGAACTGAATATTAAAGCATTGAATACAAGAAAGGAACTTCCATTTCCTATCTCAAAACTTAAACTAGCAATCTCGTAAAAGTAAGTCCTCAAGACAGCGAAACATATGTATATAGGAAAGGCACTAAAATAGAACATACTTCATTTGATGATGGCCCCAAGTTACTATTTGCAATGTACAGCGCATAACTGTCAATCATAACAGTGTAATAGGATAATATTTAATTCAAGTATTTCGAACTATTAAAATCTCCTGATTTAAAACATACTTAATCTTTGGCTTAGTGGCAACATACACTGCTCAAGTGTCAGGAAATGCAGCAGTCAAGTAGTATCAGTATCTTTAGTAACAGTATTAGTAGTTGTAAGGGTAATTGAGTCATTTTAAGTTGTATTAGTAAGAATACTATAAATAGTCTCAAGTTATTACATTTTATGTTATGTTGAAATATATGAAAAGGAATATGATTCCACCACTCTCTCTCACTCTAGGTTACTTCTCGATCTAGAAACCATTGCTTTCTCTGCAAGTTTCTATCTCATCTCTTTCTATTCTGCATTTCTGAGTTCTAAACCTTTAATTCTCCCCTCTCTGTGTCTAATCTATACTCTAATTCTCTATTTTACTGCTTAATCTAGCTGTTATAAACTCTAAAAACCAAAAATAGCCTTCAAACTGTTCAGAACTCACTGATTCCTGACATCAAGATACAAAACTTCCAAATTTGCAGAACTATAATACCGGAAAGAATAAGAACTAGACTACTTTAAGTTTCTACACTTTTATGAAAGTATTTTTTCTGAGGAGAAACACAAAAAGGATAACCAGAAAAAGATCAGAACAGCTCAAATTATTTTTGGTACTCACCAATTAAAAAGAATCTCTTAAAAAATCCAGATCAAGCAACCTTCCGAAATTTATCTCTCAGCAATACAATGATTCGATTGTTTTAAAAATGTCTTCTATTTCTAATTTCAAAAATTCCAACAGCCGTAGTTTTTGTAAACTATGTCACACACGCAAATGGCATAAAACTAAAGATAGCCAAATTGTGCTGACTGCTACATTCCATTATCTGACATATGGCAAGTGACAGCACAGCGGCATGTACGCCATTGCCAGCAGAGGATGTCTAGAACTTCCCTTTCCAGCTAGAATTCTTCTTCTACATTTGACACGAGGTTTAGTCTTTTGACTTCCTAACCTATTTTCCTTGCACATCTTATATTCTTTTTATCATGTGTAACAATCCCCAATTTACTACATTTAGAAGGACAAAATACTAAAAGGAGACCTCTAATTAGGTCAGAAACTCTCGATCAATTTATGCTAAGGACGTGGAGCACGCAGACACCTATATTAGAGTCACATTAAGAAAAGCAACCTTTTGCATTGTTGTACACCACACGTTAAAGCTTTAAACTTATTTTGAAAATTAATGAGAAGCTTAGGGGTTTAATATTTAAGAGAGTATTAAACAGGTACAGTACTTTAATGCCACATTGCAAACAGATAAAAAAAAACATAGTTAAAAAGGATGGGATCCCGTAAGGAAACCAAAATAAGTTTACCTTGCAAATGCATTTTAAAATGTCCACGATTGTGGCCAAATATCCAACATTATACACCGGAACTGTAAGAGTTAAACAACCATAATGCCCTGGACAATCTCGAAAGCTTCCATTGCAGGTTGCACAAAACCCATTCTTGTTTGTAGGACCCTGAAACACAAAATAGTCCCTTAAGTGGTTTCACTAAAGAAACAAAAATGATACTATTATGGACCGAGTAAAGGGAACCGTGATTTTGATTTCTAATAATCACATAAAACAGAAGTCGGTTGACCCAACACAAAATACGAGATAACTCAATTGACATGTATTTCGACCAAATTTACCTTGCTACATTTTGTGTCATCACTTTCGACAAACTATCTATTCTAAGATAAGTCACAAGCTGTTTTCAGGATGGGAAAAGTTCAGAATTATAAATCTCTGGCTCGATTTCACAAATATTACGTATATTGTGCAAAAACTTCAGTCTCCGGCACAAACTGACAAATAGAGCATGCTTTCGAGAAACAATTCAACTTGATTAACCCTCAGTATACTATATCAATTAACATATGGAATGCAATAAGACCACAAAAAGGTAAATAACTTATGGGAATAATCAGCTAACAAAATGCATTTAACGCCTTTGTCGTTTTCAAATTTATTATTAAGCGTGACATCATACATATTAAAATTTAATCTTGATCAAAATCGATTAACAAGCATGTAGGAAAACAATTAAATCTATAGAAAGATAAAATTACCATACGAGGGTCCAACAAGCCACCCTCAACAGGCTTTTTCTTCTCATCATAATATTTATCCTTATATACTTGCACTTCCGACGATTTCAATATATCGGCTTCAGAAAATGTGGAGAACGTAATGCTTTTACTGTCCACAACAAAAATTATAGAATCAGTAATTTCGTTCCAACATAAACCAAATAAAAAAACCGAAAATACAAACAGAAGGTACAATAAAAAAATTCATACATTCTTCTAGGGCCAACATCTTCAATATAAGGCTCTTTCGTAAACTGAATAACTTCCTCTGTCTTCGACATAGCAATGTTAATGTATATATCGAAAATAACCTGATAAAAGAATCGAGATTATGTCAGTTTACACGCATAAATACAAGTCCAAACGATTACAAATATGTGCGTAAGACAACTTAATTGTAGTCTGGATCAAACGTGAACTAATCGCATGCGTTCTCTACTAAATTTCTTAATTTAATGCAATTAAACTCAACTAATTCTTGAATAATTAGCTAGGTGTGTGAGCATACATGTATATGCATATGTGTTTGTTAGTACATACCTTTTAGAGAAGTAGAGGAAGGAGTAGTCGTGGTTGATGCTGTCGGAAAACTCCTGGAGGCAAAACCCTAAACCCCTGAACTTATTATATTATATGTTGTGCGCCTGGAATTTCACAAAATAAATAATGTACATAAATTTATCAAAATTCAAAAGTAATTATGATTCAACTTAAATTGAAATTAATAATAATAATTTTCGGATGACTAAGCAATGTATATGGAAATAGGTTACTTTAGTTTTTTAATAATTACATTACATGTGTTTGATAAAAAATTTCAAAAAAACGTGTGCTCAATTAAATTTTAAAAATTGTTTAATTTAATTTATGTACATATAATAATGAAAAATAATAAAGTAAGTAGAAGTAATTTAATATTAAAAATTAACCTAAAAACTTGATATTTTCAAATATTAGAGGTTTTTTAAAAAAATACGTTAGTTTTTAGTTTTTTGCAAAAAAATATTTTTCCGTAATTTTTAATTTGAAAAATACGAATTTCCCATTTTTTTATAAAAATACAATTTTTTAACTCGATAACTTGCGATAGAGCCAAAAAAAGTTTCGGTTATTTTTCAAAGATCGTAAAATAAGTTGCATATCGGGTTGTTTTCTTTTACAAATCGCATTTTTTACAAAATATTTTCAGAAAATAGTAAAATAACGAAAATAACTTTAAAAAGTCGTTAATTTAACTTACATGCACTACCAACGGATCAAAACCGAAATCATGAAATACAAAAGATATTTCAGGTCGTGTTACTTGAAAGGAATTAAGGATTCTGTCATACGTAACTGTTAAGGGATTTCATAACACAAAATGATCGGTACTGAAACTCACACACACTACTCCACGACAAAAATCAATAAACTAGACATAAGAATTATCGGGGTTTTAAAAAGGAGGCTCAATAACATCGAAGTCGGTAAGTACATTTACACTCGACAAAGAATCTGATCAGCAAGTTATGAAATTTTGGTGTACAAAATAGTAACTAGTGACCGGATTAAAAAACCAAATTTTTAGGAAATTTCGAATGAATATAATCGAAACCCAAACTATATAAATTTAAGTCGATCTGATCAAAAACTTCACATGAAAGACTATTAATATCTTCACAAGCACTTATGACGCAAGATCTTCAATCCACGAAACACTACCGTCGCCTTCGTTGGATCTTCTCATCGTATTATTCTCCATTTTTTATTATCGGTTCTCTTCTCCGTATGTCGGTTTTTCCTCTGTTTAATTCTCAAATACTATGGTTTTAGATGTATACATACATGTTTTTATTTAGACGATTCTAGTTCGTTGTTCTTGTTGGATTTCGCGACATAAAACACATCGAAAATAATGTATGAAGTAACAAAAAACAGAAAAATATGAAACTCATCGCAGGATTCATGCGAAAAAATAATTTTAATACATAGATGAGATGTTTACCTTAAGAATGTGAGGATAAATCTGAATTATATAAGAAGAAATGTAATTTACTTGAGAAAAAACTTAACTGTTTTTTTCCTTCAGTCCGGGTCGGAAATGTAATGATCAATCTGGACTCTAGTAGAGAATGTCGGTTGACATGATTACAAATTTGCCCTCATTCCGGGTTGAGAATGTGAGGATCAATTCGGATTCGAGGAAAGTGTTGTGTTTGACCAATCGGGACTTGGATATTGTAGTTTGCCGGACCCCGAGGCGAACCCTGAAATACCTGGAAGTTAAATCGATTTTCGATGTTTCCTCTTTAATTTGAATCGTGGGTGGTTGTTTCTCCTCAAAAATCATCCCACAATCACTACTCCTCCTAATTACAGCAGTCACACACACACACACACACACATGTGTGTGTGTAAGTAATTGTTTTTATTTAAACAATTATTTTTTTCGTCAATTTTTGTCTTGCCACATGGCAAGAACGGTTTTGTACTCTGCCCCTATAAAAGGATTCCTCTCATTTCTCTTTTTTCACTTTACCCAAACCAAACCAGTAAAACTTTCCTTTTCTCTCTCAATTTTCTGATGGAAACGACGATTTTCGGTTTCTCCACAACTCACGCTTTTGCTGCTTCCGTTTCTCCTCACGTGCGACTAAACTCTTTCTTTATTTTCTTTTCTTTACTTAATTATTTTTGATTTTGCGCATCAGTCCTTGCATGCTTATAACTGTTTGCCTTCGAGTGGTGTCTTTTGCTTTGGTTTGAGGGTTGTGTTAATATGTTTTACGTATTTTATGTTTAGGTTGAGTTTTTGGATTCGGTTTTGGGTGAAAAGGGGGATTAATGTGTTTTGTTTTGTTTTTGATTTCTGAGTTTGTTTCGATGTTTTTGATGTTCATATGTAAAATTAGTGTATGTATAGGCGAAATGATTATGTTTTGGTTGTTGATTTTCGTGGTAAAATATTTATGGTGTAGGTTTTTGTTTTGGGTCTGAATTGATGGACATGTTTTGGGCCTGGTTAATTTTTGTTTGTGGCTTGGTTTGATTTGGTAATTGGTAGATATAGGATAATCATGATAAGCTAGTTCGGACGAGAGATGTATAATAGGGTTAGAATTGCATTGCTGGTCCGAACTTGCGAGTTATGATAAGACTAAGATAATTTGCCTAGTCCATACCATTATTAAAAGATAAAAATTGTAGGATTTCAGACTAACCCACGTTACTCTTTATAGGTATATGGTCTGAACTAAGTCAACTGCCAAAATGTACCTCGTTTCCTATCCCGGACCCTTCAGTGAAGAAATTAATCAGGACTCGTCTAACAGAAACGTGACCTGGGTTGAGATAGGTAAATCAGCTTCTGCTTCTACTTTTGAAGTTATAATTAAGCTTCGGGTCAAGAAGCTCCCGGATAGGGGTATTGCTTTAAAAAACAAACATTTTTCTATAATTTTTAATTTGGAAAAAAATACGAATTTCCCAATTTTTCTGTAAAGATACGATTTTTCAACTTGATACAATCTTCAATACAAACAAAAAAGTTTCAATTACTTTTCAAAAATTATAAAATAAGTTACATATCGGGTTGCTTTTGATTGCAAAGCGCATTTTGCAAATATTTTTAGAAGGTAGAAAAATAACCAAAAAAACTTAAAAAAGTCGTTGACTAAACTTATATACACTACCAACGGATCAAAACTAAAACCATGAGATACAAAAGATATTCTAGGTCTTGTTACTTGAAAGGAATTAATAATTGTGTCATACGTAGTTGTCAAGGGATTCCATAACACTAAACGATCAGTACCTAAACTCACACACACTACCCCACGACAAAAATCAATAAACTAGACACAAGAATTATTGGGGTTTTGAAAAGGAGGATCAATAACATCGAAGTTGGTAAGTACATTAACACTTGACAAAGAATCTGATCAACATGGTGTGAAATTTCGGGGAATGAGAGTAAGGGTGCACATAATAGTAACTGGTGATGGAAAAAAAATAACCGAATTCTTAAGAATTTTTGTCTGAGTATAATCGAAGCCCAAACTGTATAAATTTAAGTCGATCTGATCAAAAACTTCACATGAAAGACTATGAGTATCTTCAGAAGCACTTATGATGGAAGATCTTGAATCAACGAAACACCACCATCGCCTTCGTTGGATCTTCTCATCGTATTATTCTCAATTTTTGCCTTTTCGGTTCTCTCATTTGTCTCTCGGTTTTTTCTTTATTTAATTATCAAAGACTAGGGTTTTAGATGTATACATACATGTTTTTATTTAGATGATTCTAGTTCGTTGCTCTTGTTGGATTTCGGGGCATAAAATACACCGAAAATAATGTATAAAATCGTAAAAAACAGAAAATTATGAAACCAATTGCAGGATCCATGCGAAAAATAATATTTAATGCATAAATGAGATGTTTACTTTAAGAAATTTTTTATGATTATAGTTATTTAATGGAGGTCCTTACTTAAATCGATTATGGTTGTCTAATAGAGGTATCCACACGAAAACTTGAGCGGACGAAGCGTGTACTAGCACCGAAAATATGAACTCGTTCTTCTTCTTCTTCTCTTTTAAGCTGCTATGATTTTGTGTCTTTTTTTATAAAAAATGTAGCCCACTAATGCAGCTAATAAGAGCTTATACATTGGGGGATAAAAATGAATTATAACCCTAATCTTAATTTTAGTTATTTAAAATTTAAAATTCTTAGTTGTTATCTAATTAAGTCTTAATTATTCATCAAGCAACTAAATTTGATTTTAATAATTGTGAATTTGAATTTTATTTATTCTATTTATTAGGTCTAACTTAATTAATAGCAATTAATTTGAATTACATAATTAATTCAAATCCGAATTTAAATTAAGTATTTCTGTTAGGAATATGTGTAATAGTTTGATGATAAGTTAAACAAAACACTTAAGTAGGAATCCAGTGTCTCTAGCCTCAACGGATAAGACCATTTTGGCTATCCGTTGATGGAATAGCTTTACTTAGAAATAAGTTTAGTATTGTAGCACATTTCAGTTTTTGTATTCAAGTTATAATTCTTAGATGTTGTGGGAAATTATAAGTCATGTTGACTACTAGTGGATATGCAAATAGGAGGGCTACTGTAAGTATTTCATGCCTTGTAATTTTGTATAAGTGAAGTAGTATCAACTGATAAGTTAAAGGCCTTCAACGGATAAGAAACAAAGCTTCAACGGATAACATCCATCAACGGATGAGTGCATCAACGGATAAAGCTTCAACTGTTAATGCATCAACGGATAAAGCCATCAACGGATGAAAGCTTCAACGGATGCTAAGTTCAATAACAGTTGACAGTGACAATTCATAAGCTGACAGAGACACATGGGTTGACAGAGACAATTGGAATGTGGCAGCCTCTTGGAGGAATCAAGAAAATGCAGCATTTCCATTCTGGTGCAAATAAGGAAGTATTTAAAGATTCACAGATTATCCTAGATTGCATTGGATAGAGAAATGAAGAAGAAACATATGAAGAATCTTTTCAATTGTATTTTATATTTTTTGTCTTCACTTGTAAACTTGGTGATATATAAACCAAGTTGTAGCTAGTAATTAGAGTGTGAATTTTCCAGAGCTGTTTAGAAATACATTGAGAGAAAATCATCTAGTTTGTACTAGGAAGCAGCTGTGATCAATTTCTTGAATCACAGATTTTCTGAAATAACACATCTCTGGTGGAACAACAAATCCACCAGAAAAGTTTTTAAGTCTTTTGTGTTCTTTACATTTGTGTTTGAATATATATCTGTCTGCACCAGCTCAAAGCAATTCACACATACTTGTTCATCAAAACACATAGCTTTTGAAACTGCTCAAAACTTGAAAAAGTTTTGAGATTTACATTCAACCCCCCTTCTGTAAATCTCATTGTTAGTTCCTTGGGAATAACAATTGGTATCAGAGCAAGCTCTTAACTTACAAAGAGTTTAAAGATCTATTCTACTAACATCATGAGTAAGAAGGATATTGGTGTAAAGATTCCAATCCTGGAAAGAGGTAATTATCATCACTGGAAAGTGAAGATGCATCTACATCTTCTCTCTCAAGATGAAAGCTACATCAACTGCATTGAAAATGGTCCTCACATCCCTCACAAGGTGGCCACAACTGCAACTGCCACAGTTGCTATTGGACAGTCTATTCCCAAGCCAAAGGCAGAATGGACTGATGAAGATATTGAAGAGGTTCACAAAGACAAGAAAGTCATGAACATTTTGTTTAATGGCCTAGATCAAGATATGTTTGATAATGTCATTAACAGCCAAACTGCTAAGGAAATTTGGGATACTGTGCAACTTATCCGTGAAGGTACTGAACAAGTTAGAGAAAATAAAATGCAGCTTCTCATTCAACAGTATGAGTACTTTCACTTTGAAGAAGGAGAATCACTGAATGATACCTTCAATAGATTTCAGAAACTGTTGAATGGATTGAAGCTGTATGGCAGAGTGTACCAAGTCAAGGACTCCAACTTAAAATTTCTGAGGTCTCTACCAAAGGAATGGAAGCCTATGACGGTTTCACTAAGGAATTCTCAAGATTATAAGGACTTCACACTTAAAAGATTATATGGAATTTTGAAGACCTATGAACTTGAGATGGAGCAAGATGAGTTGTGGGAAAAGGGAAAGAAAAAAGGTGGATCAGTTGCACTTGTAGCTGACAATGAGAAGACTGAAGCCAGGAATGAAGAAAAGACAATGCCAGGTCTCAAAATTGGCACAAGCAAATCAGAATCAAGCAAGGGAAAGGAGCAAGTAGCTGAGGTTGAAGATAATTCCAGTCAAGATGACTCTGATGATGTTGAAGAACATCTGGCCTTTCTGTCCAGGAGGTTTGCAAAGATGAAATTCAAGAAAAATGCTAGATTCACTAAGTCAAACAAGAACATGGTGGACAAATCTAAGTTCAAATGTTATAACTGTGGCATAAGTGGACACTTTGCAAATGAGTGCAGAAAGCCAACCTCTGATAAGAAGAAATTTGAGCAGGTGGATTATAAAAAGAAATATTTCGATTTGCTCAAACAAAAGGAAAGAGATTTTCTGACTCAGGATGACTGGGCAGCAGATGGAGTTAATGAAGATGATGGTATGGAATATGTCAACCTAGCCCTGATGGCTAATTCTGATGAAAATGAAACTAGTTCATCAAGCAACCAGGTAATTACCACTGACCTCTCTCAGCTTTCTAAGATTGAATGCAATGAAGCTATAAATGATATGTCCAATGAATTATATCATTTGCGTGTTTCTCTTAAATCACTAGCTAAAGAAAACACAAGAATTAAAGAGAATAATTTGTTTTTAAGTGATAGGAATGCTGTGTTAGAGGGTTAGGTAATTGAGCTTGAAAAGATTAAAATTAAATGCTTAACTATTGAGAGTGAACTAGAAGAACCTGTTAAGAAAGTAGAAATCCTTTCTAAATAATTAGAACGTGAACAAGATGTAATCAAGGCCTGGAAAACATCTAGGGATATTAGTGCTCAAATTGTCAAGGTTCGGGGAATTGAATCACTCTGTGAGAATTCCTGGAAGAAAAACAAAAAGGAAGTAGAATTAATTGATGGATTATCAACGGACGTGGAATCAACGGATGATGAAAGTTATCCATTGAAGGAAGAAAAGGAGCATTCATTGAAGGCTCATCAATTAAAACAGGCAAGTGATTCTAAAAAGAACAATTTGAAAAATCTCAATAAGAAGTTTGGTTCAACTTCCAAGAACTTTGTCAAAGAAGAAGCTAGCACATCCAAAGATGCCAGTAAGGTGAATATAGGACACATGACTTTAGATCAGTTAAAAAATAGGCTTAAAATGGTTGAGGATAAAAAGGAAACTAAAAGAAAATCAAATAGAAATGGGAAGGTAGGGATTAACAAACACAACAATTACACACCTGATAAATATGCTCCTAGAAAAAGTTGTGTGCATTGCAAAAGTGTTAATCATCTATCTGCTAACTGCAAGTCAGTTAAGAATACTCCCACGCCTTTAACTCCTTCCATGCCTAACATGTCTATGTCACCTCTGCATGTTATGCTTGTTATGTCTCAACAGAATCCTCATGCACATTTTGCAAACATGTCATATGTTAATAATCCTTATTTTGCTGCATTCAGTATGCCTCAAATGCCATACAACATGCCTATGTGGAATAATATGTTTGCACAATCTATGCCTTATCAAATTCAACCAAATGTGCTAAATGATTCTGTGACTAACCCTACACTTCAACCAACTACATCTGAGACCAAAGTTGACTTAAAGTTACCTAAGTCAAAAGATGCAGGAGGTATGAAGTCTAGGAAAAAGACTAACAAGGTTGGACCCAAGGAAACTTGGGTACCAAAATCAACTTGATTGATTTTGTTGTGTGCAGGGAAAAAGAAGGAATCTATGGTACTTGGACAGTGGTTGTTCAAGGCACATGACAGGAGATTTCACCCTGCTCACAGAGTTCAAGGAGAGAGTTGGCCCTAACATAACCTTTGGAGATGACAGCAAAGGGTTCACTATAGGATATGGCTTGATTTCAAAAGAAAATATCATCATTGATGAAGTTGCATTAGTTGATGGTCTCAAACACAATTTATTAAGTATCAATCAACTATGTGACATAGGGAATACTGTTTCCTTCAATTCTAAAGCATGTGTTTGTCACAAGTAAGAAGGACAACAAAGTGGTTCTAACTGGAGTTAGAAAAAGGAATGTGTACTTGGCTGACTTCAACTCTACAGATGCAGAATCAATTACTTGTCTTCTCAGCAAAGCAAGTCCAGATGAAAATTGGCTATGGCACAAGAAGTTATCTCATTTGAATTTCAAAACAATGAATGATCTAGTCAAAAAGGACTTAGTTAGAGGAATACCTCTAGTGGAATTCTCAAGGGATGGACTGTGTGATGTTTGTCATAAAGGAAAGCAAAAGAGAGCATCATTCAGTAAGAAGCTTGAATCAGCAATTGATGAACCATTACAACTGCTACACATGGATCTTTTTGGACCAGTCAATGTATTGTCAATTTCAAGAAAAAGATATTGCCTAGTGATTGTAGATGATTTCTCAAAGTTTTCATGGACCTACTTTCTTGGATCAAAGGATGAAGCTAGTGAAATCATCATCAATCATATCAAGCAAGTCAACAATCATCCAGATTTCAAAGTAAGAAATATCATGAGTGACAATGGAACTGAGTTCAGGAATTCTACCATGAGGTTGTATAGTGAAGAAAATGGGATCATGCATGAGTTCTCAGCTCCAAGGACTCCACAACAAAATGGTGTGGTGGAAAGGAAGAACAGATCACTAATTAAAGCTGCAAGAACAATGCTTGAAGAGTCAAAACTCCCAACATACTTTTGGGCTGAGGCTGTTAACTGTGCATGTTACACTCAGAATATTTCTCTAATCAATCAGGCAAAAGGCATGACTCCCTATCAATTATTCAAGAGAAGAAAACCAACTTTAAACTTTCTTCATGTCTTTGGTTGCAAATGCTACATTCTAAGGAATCAACCTGATCACAAAGGGAAGTTTGATGCAAAGGCTGATGAAGGAATATTTGTTGGTTATTCTGCTGGAAAATCATATAGGGTCTACGATCTAAGAACCAACATTGTCATGGAATCTGTGCATGTTGTGTTTGATGATAAAAAGATTGATGGACTAACAGATGAGGGACATCATGAAGGACTCAAATTTGACAACATTGAGATATATTGTGATGATAGTGAATATGAGAATGATGAAGAAGGCACCTCGAAAAGAATTCAAAATCTGCCTTTGGATAATGCACAAAGTGCTGCATCAGTTGAAAGTCACAATTCAGCATCCGTTGATAGAAGTAATACAGCATCCGTTGAAAGACAAAGTGCATCATCCGTTGAAGTACATAATGAAGCATCCATTGATCATAGTCTGTTAACTAGATAATCAATTTACCTCATCAGTTGATAGAACTCCCAGTTCTTTTCAAAGGATCAGTAACTCAGGGGGAGTTTCAACCAATCAACACTCTATCTCACATCATGACAATACTGAGGCAACCTCATCTAGAGCTAATCTACCACCTCAAAGAAAATGGACCAAGAATCACCCTTTTGAATTGATCATTGGTGATGCAACATCTAAAGTGCAAACTAGAAGGGTTACTCAAGATGAATGTCTATATAGTAGTTTTCTATCACAGGAGGAACCTAAGAGAGTGGAAGAAGCTCTATTGGATCCAGATTGGATTTTAGCAATGCAAGAGGAGCTAAACCAATTTGAGAGGAACAAGGTATGGAAGCTGGTACCCAAGACAATGAAAACAAGAGCTCTATTGCCACAAAATGGGTATTCAGAAACAAGATGGATGAAAATGGCATTGTCATAAGGAATAAAGCCAGATTGGTTGCCAAGGGCTATTCTCAACAAGAGGGAATAGATTTTGATGAGACATTTGCTCCAGTTGCAAGACTTGAAGCCATCAGAATCTTTCTAGCCTATGCAGCCCATGCCAATTTCAAAGTCTATCAAATGGATGTCAAGAGTGCATTTCTGAATGGAGAATTGGAGGAAGAAGTTTATGTAAGCCAACCTCCAGGATTTGAAGATCCAAATTTTCCAGACTATGTGTATTATCTGTTGAAAGCACTCTATGGACTAAAGCAAGCACCTAGAGCCTGGTATGAGACTTTGTCAAAATTTCTCCTAGATAATCACTTCACAAGAGGTACTGTTGACAAAACTCTTTTCTTTAGAAATGTTAATGGCTCTACAATACTTATTCAAATATATGTAGATGATATTATATTTGGTTCTACAGATGATAAGCTTTGTAAAAAGTTTGCTAAGTTAATGCAAAGTAAATATGAAATGAGCACGATGGGAGAGCTAACTTATTTTCTTGGTTTACAAGTTAAACAAGTTAGTGGTGGAATTTTCATTAGTCAAACTAAATATATTTATGATCTTTTAAAGAAGTTTGACTTAATGGATTGTTCATCTGCAAAAACTCTCATGGCCACTGCCACCAAGCTTGAATTAAACAAGACTGAAAAGTCTGTGGATATTAGAAGTTATAGGGGCATGGTTGGCTCACTTCTATATTTAACTGCTAGTAGACCTGATATAATGTTTTCTACATATCTCTGTGCTAGATTTCAAGCTGACCCTAAAGAATCTCACTTAGTGACTATTAAAAGAATCTTCAGATATCTCAAAGGGACTCCAAATCTAGGAATTTGATACCCTAGAGAGTCTGGTTTTGATCTAATTGGTTACTCAGATGCAGATTATGCAGGTTGCAAAATAGACAGGAAAAGTACAACTGGCACCTGTCAATTTCTAGGGAATAAGCTTGTGTCATGGTTCAGCAATAAGCAAAATTCTGTTTCTACATCAACAGATGAAGCTGAGTACATTACTGCTGGTAGTTGCTGTGCACAGATACTGTGGATGAGGAATCAACTATTTGACTATGGGATAACTGTTGACAAAATTCCAATATCCTGTGACAACACAAGTGCCATTGCCATTACTGAAAATTCAGTGCAGCACTCAAGAACCAAGCACATTGACATCAAGTACCACTTCATAAGGGAACATGTGATGAATGGTACAATGGAACTTCATTTTATTCCAAGTGAAAAGCAGATTGCAGACATATTTACCAAGCCACTTGATGAATCAACATTCACAAGATTAGTAAGTGAGCTAGGTATGCTTAATTATTCATAAATTCATGTCCTTATTATAATCTGTTTTGAAGCCTGAAATGAATTTGCTGCAAGAACAAAATTGGCTTTTAGTAAAGATTAGTCTATCAATGGATATTCCCTATCCGTTGAAAGCTAAAATTGTTCTATCAACGGATGTTCATTATCCGTTGAAAGACAAATACATTTCTGGTAATTTTATCCTTCAACGGATAAATCTATGTTAATCTTCAACGGATAACTGTTTACCTCATCCGTTGAAGTGTCACATCAGTTGTTTTAAGTAAGTCACAATCGTTGATTCTTTTACTTAACCGTTGATACACGCATATATATATACACAGTTGTATGTATTTGTATTAAAGGCAGTTTTTAGAATACATAAGGTTTTCTTTATTCTCAAACGGCTGTAATTTACTTAAAAGTATTATTTGATCATTCTCCTTACATTTTAATTCGAGAAAGTATAAAAGCCTTTTGAATTCTTATTTTCACTTTACGCTTTCTTGCAATCTTTCAAAAGCTTTTACTCTCTTTCTCTCCCAAAACTCCCAACTTTTCTCTGCAACCTCTACTCACTACAATGGCACCAGTAGTAAAGATAATGTCCCGGTCTGGATTTGTCTATGAGAAGAACAATTTTGTAGCTTTGGTGGAAAAGAATGAAGCCCAATCAGATTATCACAAGATGATGGACTTCATCAAAAACTGTAAACTAAGCTATGCAATGCTGGAAGCCCCAACTATTTACTGTGAGGTAATTGAGGAGATTTGGACAACTGCAGAGTTCAATCCCATATATATGACCATCATCTTCTCTCTCAAAGGTAAGGATTACTGTATTAACTGTGATGATATACAGTCTTGTTTTAAGCTACCTGAGAACAGTGCCATGACACCACACACTGATAATGATGTATCTGGTATGTTAGATTCCATAGGCTATTCATTTGATTCTGCTAGTTTAGGGAGCATTAGAAGAAAAGGCCTTAGGAAAGAATGGAGTTTTCTTGGTGATGCCTTTATCAAGGTTTTCTCTGGGAAAATTAGTAATTTTGATGCCATAACTTCATCTCTTGTTAATATGCTCTATATGCTAGTTTCTGATAGGTACTTTAATTTTAGCAACTATGTCATGCTAGAATTAGGTTCCAGGTTAGGTAACAAAGCTAATAGACCTCATAACATCTACTATGCTAGATTCTTTATGTTATTGGCTAACCATGTTGCTGAAGGTTTGGTCATAAACAATGAGAGTAATAAACTCAAGTGTCGGGCACAAGAGAAAAGGGTTCTTGCAGACCTTTTGAGAATTAACCTCAACAATCAGGTGCCATTGGTATATTTTCCAATAATGAATGCACCTCAGGTAAGTGAGGTAAATACTTCTTCAACTCCTACTACTTCCAACCCCATTATTTCTTTGCCTTCAAGTGTGGCCATGGAATCTGTGTCCTTGTCCCAACAGATTCCTTTCAAAGCCACCAAACCTAAAGTTTCAAGAATAAAGTCAAAGAAAGCCACCTCTGTTGTTTCTCAAAAGACAACAGTTGTAACAACTACCATAAACCCTGAGGGGAGTGAACAGGGTGTGAGTGGTGAGGGGAGGGGTGAACATCAAGAAACCCCCCAAGATAAGGTAGGAGAGGTGAGTGGTACCTCAGCTAGCCAAGCCACAGTTTCTCAAAAGACTGTGGTGGTTGAAAAGGATTCAAACTCATCCCTAGTTGCATCCTCCCAAAAGGGTGCAGCTATTGAAAATAGTACCCAACCAGGGACACAGAACAAAAGAGGGAGGGACACTGAAGCCACACACTCACCTGTAAAAGCCTTTACAAGAAGAAAGAAGGTTAAAACCTTAGTTTCCACACAGGGTGCACACACTACACAGATACACCCACCTGTATCTATGCCTTCTCAAATTCAGCTTGATGTGACTCCAACGAATGTGGAGTCACAGCCCCATTCTCTCAAAATTGACACACGTCAATCACCAAATTCTCCATCACCATCTCTGGATGTGGACATGATATTCACATCAATTCCTGATTCTCCCTCTTTATAACTCAGGGAGGAGCCCCACTCAAATACTGGTGATCATCATCTTTTAGATGATTTGTTGGATCATCAGCCAATTCTTTCAGATTTGGTTGAAGAATTTGTGTCCCCTAAATTAAAATCAATCCACACAGATTCAACAATCATGTCACTTTCAATTTCTACTTCTTTTCCTTCATCAACGGATATTACTCATCTGTTGACAAGTGGTTGTTCTTCGACGGATAAGCTTAACAGCAGTTATCCGTTGATACCATCAGTTCCTACTTCAACGGATACTCCCTATCCGTTGATAATCTCTACACAAATAACTGAATCAATTCCAAGTGTAAAAGACATGGTTACTGTACAATCACTTCTAGGATTGAGGGAAGGGAGTGAAAATTTGAGTGAGAGGCTGGGTTGCTCCCAGGCAAAAGGAGAGCTTGAGAGTCTAAATATGCATGTTATTTCTTCAAGCATGGCAAAAAAAAGTGAGAGGAGTGTCACCTTAGTAGGTGAGGGTGAGGGTGTGAGGTGTGTGAGCCAGGGGGAGCCCCTGATGCAAGAATATAGAGAAATTGAGAGAAAAGCAGGTACAGAAGGTATAAGGGTGGATCCAGCCATTGCTAGTGAGTCAATGACTGTGGATGATGCTGAAAAGGAAAGACAATTTCAGCAATATTACAAAGCTGTAATTGATAACATTTCCTTGGATGCTGACACTTTTACTCATCCTGTATCAGTCTATCAACTGTTGGTTGCTCAGGGCAATGTGGAGGCAAAACAGACTTTGAACCTAGTACACACTTCAGAATCTCTATAAAGGGATAAAGTTGCTGTCAATAGGATGCCTTCTCAAGCTGGTTAGCCATCTGAAGAATTTGGAGTAAATTCTAATGATGATGACTCTGTCTCATTTGATGGAAGCATGAACTTAGGGGGAGATGCAGACCCTAGTTCAGTTCCAAATTTATCTGAATGGGCCTTGACTAAGGAATCTACACCAGGACAATTCAGTGTATCCTTGGTCAAATAGGTTATGGCTATTCAAAAGGCCCTTCAGGAAACTTCAGATGCTGGTACCAAGGCTATTCTTCAAGCCCACCTAGATTCTCTATATCTCATGAAGCTACAGCAACTAAGACAGAATATGAGTGTGGATGAACTCAAGAAGGATATAGCTGACTTGAAGTCCTACAATTCTGAGAAGCTGGATTCAGTCATGCCCTATGGTACCATGCAAGACTTGTTACTGAGATTGAGAAGAGAATCAGATGCTGAAAAGAGGTTGTCCAAGTTGGAAGACAGAGTTCAAGTCATTGAAAACTCTGTGGTCGCCATTCTTCAGAATCAACAGTCTCAAACAAGTCTACTCATGCAGCTGGCAAAAGCACAAGGCTTGACCCCTCTCCTTGATGATAACAAAAAGGGGGAGAATAAAGGGGAAGGGGAAGGAGAGCCATCTACAAACATTCAAATATCCAAAGTGCTAGTTCCTGCCATCACTACTTCTCCAACACTTCAAATCAAAGGAAAGCTTGATGAAATTGATCTAATCCAGCTAGCAGCAGCTGAGATGAAGGTGAAGGAGCAGAGGAGAAAAATTGATGAAAGGATGCAACATGTGTTTGGCTCTACAACTTCAAAATCATTATCTGAGAAACATAGCACAAAGGTTGAGCCAATCATTATGGAGCACAAGCCAGTAAGGAGGAATAAGGTTGGAGAGACTTCCTTAAGGAATTAACTGCTTTCTTTGGGATCAACGCTTAGGGTGAAACCTATGGTACTCAAGCAATCCACTAGACTCAACAGGGACTCTACAAAGAACCCTCTAAACTTTAGTCAGTCAAAAGAAGTAGATTTTCCTCTTCCAAAACCTGATGAAGACAAAGTTTTGAGTGGCAGCATCATAAAGCACAAAGAGATCAATGATGTAGTGGAAAGAATGAATATGGCTATCATTTATAGAGAGGGAAAGAGTATCTGTGTGATGCAAGGACATCCCAAATTTTCTAAAGCCAAGAGGGAAGAAACCATGAGGTTAAAGGAAGAAGCTAAAAAGCTAAAGGCTGACAAAAGAGCACAAGAAAAGCTTGAAAAACAGCTAGAGTCAAGTCAGACTGAAGAAAGGGAGAAGATTGAAGACAAGAGTGAAGAAAACAAGATTGAAAGAAAAAATGTGGATATGGGGAATGTGGTAGGTGAGAGTGTAGAGGAAAGAAAGTAATGGCAGAAAGGGAACAGAAAGAAGGCCAATGCAAAAAGGAAGAGTGGAGATGACACTGAAGAAACCCAATCTAAATCTAAACCACTACCTTCTATTCCTCAAAGGATGATTATGTTCACATCTGTGATATAAAGGAACAGACAGACATTGAACTCTTCCTGGATGAGCTGGAGGAAGTAAGAGGAATAGATGCCTACAGACAACTACCAGAAAGATTAGTGTTCAAGTACAAAGGAAATGGGGAAAGGACTTGGCCCCTTTACAGAATTCTGAATGAAGGCTATTATACCTTAGTTAGAGTCTAATCAGCTATCAAAAGGGATTCTGGCTTTACCAGGACTGCCAAAACTGAGATTCTCAACAAGATTGCCAGCATAAGGAAAACTTGGTGGGAGCCCAATTCCTTGCCCAGAACATTACTCATCCCTGAGCATGGAATTATAATTCATAAATCACCTCATTGGCTGATGGAGTTCAGAGACAATAAAGGAGTCAGAAGATTCTTCAGACTTGAAGACCAGCTTAAAATTTCCAGTAATGAAACTCTCAAGGACATGCAATCTAAGTTGGACATCTGTGAAAAAGATGAAGCTGAATTCTACAGATAACTCCAACTCCAAGTAGAGGCAAATGACAGGAGGCTAGGGAAGAAAACAAATGATCAAAGGAAAATAAAATAATCTACCCAGCCTAAAGGAGCATCCTTGGAAACAATGTAATCCTTCAACTCTATCTCAGTAGATACACTTTTGCAGCACTTTTGAATTTCTACTTGATTTCAATTCATATATTTGTTAAGTGTTTTGTTATCATCAAGTTAAACTCAAATTTATGCCTACAATTCTAGTAGACATAAATAGGGGGAGATTGTTAAGAATATGTGTAATAGTTTGATGATAAGTTAAACAAAACACTTAAGTAGGAATCCAGTGTATGTAGCCTTAATGGATAAGACCATTCTGGCTATCTGTTGATGGAGTAGCTTTACTTAGAAATAAGTTTAGTATTGTAGCACATTTCAGTTTCTGTATTCAAGTTATAATTCTTAGATGTTGTGGGAAATTATAAGTCATGTTGACTACTAGTGAATATGCAAATAGGAGGGCTAACTGTAAGTATTTTATGCCTTGTAATTTTGTATAAGTGAAGTAGTATCAACTGATAAGTTAAAGGCCTTCAACGGATAAGAAACAAAGCTTCAACGGATGTCTCTAAAGCTTCAACGGATAACATCCATAACGGATGAGTGCATCAATGGATAAAGCTTCAACTGCTAATGCATCAACGGATAAAGCCATCAACGGATGAAAGCTTCAATGAATGCTAAGTTCAATAGCAGTTGACAGTGACAATTCATAAGCTGACAGAGGCACATGGGTTGACAGAGACAATTGGAATGTGGCAGCCTCTTGGAGGAATCAAGAAAATGCAGCATTTCCATTCTGGTGCAAACAAGGAAGTATTCAAAGATTCACAGATTATCCTAGATTGCATTGGATAGAGAAATGAAGCAGAAACATGTGAAGAATCTTTTCAATTGTATTTTATATTTTTTGTCTTCACTTGTAACCTTGGTGATATATAAACCAAGTTGTAGCTAGTAATTAGAGTGTGAATTTTCTAGAGCTGTTTAGAAAAACATTGAGAGAAAATCATCTAGTTTGTACTAGGAAGCAGTTGTGATCAATTTCTTGAATCACAGATTTTCTGAAATAACACATCTCTGGTGGAACAACAAATCCACCAGAAAAGTTTTTAAGTCTTTTGTGTTCTTTACATTTGTGTTTGAATATATATATCTGTCTGCACCAGCTCAAAACAATTCACACACACTTGTTCATCAAAACACATAGCCTTTGAAACTGCTCATAACTTGAAAAAGTTTTGAGATTTACATTCAACCCTCTTCTGTAAATTTCATTGTTAGTTCATTGGGAATAACAATTTCTCCAAGCTTTCTTTGTGTGACCCTTTAGGTTATTATTACATCAGCAATAATTTTAATATCTCATATTAAAAAATTATAAACAAATATCGACATCTAGTAATACATTATTACTAGCCCAATAATAATTATTAAATTAGTGATTTAATTAAAACTTTCGTGAATGTACAATGTAATATATTCCATTTAACCACACAATATTAATTAAACTAGAGGCATGTAATATGTCATCCTCATCATAGTTTAATTCAGGTTTAGTTGATCAATGAGTAGACTATCATATTAAATCAATATTTGAGGGTGGCCACATATTTCATAGCCTAACTCACACAAGATGCCAATAATATCACACCTTGAAGTATAAGGGTTTAATCTTTTTAAAATCATTCATATTTCTCATACAATTCAAAATATACTCGAAGTACACTTTTATAACTATCCGGTCAAAGATAACTTTTAATGTAATCTAAGTACACTAATTCTCGTATAGAAATATAATGATTTCAAGTTTCAATCGTTATTACTGTGAAAATTATTTATGACACAACAGACATGTAAAAGCTCGCATTGCTTCTATTCAGCACCATGTATATTTACACGTGCCTGTGTTTTTGACTTTAATACCACTATATATATGATCAATGAAATGTCAGTCAACAAATACACTAATTTTAATGCATTATTATTGTCCCTTAATAATAATACTCGATTAGGGATATTTAGGAATATTAATATTATTCTCATAATCTCATTTTTAGTCACGTACTTAGAGACATAAAATTCATATCATATTCCAATGATAATGATTAATTTAACATTTATCTCGCAGTACATTAAGACATAATAAATTATTAAATTGAATAATCAATAGAACATAACATTGATAATTCAAATGTCATAAACAAAACATAGTAATGTTGTCTCTAGGGCACAAATACTAACAGTTTTAGGGTTCTATATAAAGCAATGTTGCGGGCTTTTTCTGTTTAATTCCCTATTTTATGGGCATATGACATCTTTTCTATGATATTTTTTCTTTTATTATTGCTCCACATAGGAGAAACTTCAGTTCATTTTTTTGCTTCAGTTGTTTTTTTAAACAACGAATCGTCAAACATCATCATATGGTTTTGCATATCACTTGGCTGGAATTATAAAGGATCCTTCAGCATGCTCTTCCATAGAGCCCCCAATGTTAGCATGTTAGATATATTTGTGATGTCATGACTAATATGATTTGTGTTTAGTTTTCAGATCTTACTTAACAGGACAAATCAGTACTTAACTGAAAATCAGTACTTATACTGAAGTCGGGACTTAAAATATCAGAACTTAAGTTATCAGGAGATATTTATCAGGAGATAATATCAGGACTTAAGGAGATGTTCAGATAAGGAGGGCGGCTGATTGAAAGGAAAGAATATCAAGACAAACATAAGAAGAGATATGTATGGAGAAGAATTCTATGAGGAATAGAATACTTGGAAGAAAAGATAACTTATTGATATATATTAGGAAGCAGAATTGTATTTGATATCAATTAGAAGATTATTTTGTAACTGTGTAATATATAAACACAGGCATAGGGTTTACACTATACGTGTTATCATAATCAAGTTTATTATTTATTGTAACCCTAGCAGCTCTCGTGATAATTTGTTCATCACTGAGAGAGGACAGTTCTTTGTAACAGAGTTTTGTGTTGAATAAAATCTGTTTTCTGTTACTTGAGTTCTTATATTCGATTTGATTGTAGTAAACACTGTATTCAACCCCCTTCTACAGTGTGTGTGACCTAATAAGTGGTATGAAAGCTATCTGTAAACATACATACAGTAAAGATCCAAAAACAATCATGTCTGAAAAAGCACAAACTCCAACCAAGCCCACCAAAACTGAAGAAACTCCAAAGACTCAAATCCATAATCGATATGAGACTATAAGGGTTCCTATACTGAAACCTTCTGAGTATCCCATATGGAAGGTAAGGATGTCTATGTTTCTGGAAGCTATAGATCCAGAATACCTCGACAGAATTAATGAAGGACCACATAAGCCAACCAAGCTCTCTGTTATAGGTGCAGATCAGCCAGCACAGACTATACCAAAGGAGAAAAGTGAATATACAGCTGAAGATATCTCATCTATTGCAAAGGATGCAAATGTAAGACATTTGCTGCACAGTGCCATTGATAATGTAATGTCAAACACGGTAATTAACTGCAAGACTGCAAAGGAGATATGGGATGCCTTGGAGACAAGATACCAAATAACTGATTCAATTAAGAAGAACACGAGGACTATACTCACTCAAGAGTATGAGCACTTTGACTCAAAACCTGATGAGTCATTAACTGGTTTATATGATAGATTTGTCAAACTCTTGAATGATCTGTCACTGGTGGATAAGGAATATGATCTTGAAGATACTAATCTGAAATTCCTTTTAGCTCTTCCTGAAAGTTGGGATTTGAAGGCCACAACTATAAGAGACAACTATGCTCTAAATGAAACTACTCTTGATAAAATTTATGGTATGCTCAAGACTCATGAACTTGAGATGGATCAAAGAAGCAAGAGGCATGGGAGAAAATCAAGAACAGTTGCTCTTAAAGCTGAGGAGGAATCCCCTAAAGTGGTTGTCTCAAAGAAAGGCAAAGAAAAGGCTCTCATCACAAAGTCTGATACTGAGTCATCAAGTCCTGATAGTGATGAGGATTCAGAAACTGAAAGTCTATCTGAGATGGACCCTGATGAAGAGATGATGAAGCTGTGTGCTCTTATGGTGAAAGGAATCACAAAGATTGTATACAGGAAATTCAGAAGGGGAAAGAAATTTTCCAGGAAAGGTGCAAATTCTGATAAGAAAGGTTTCAGAAAATCTGAAGACAAATGAGGAAAGTCTGACATAGGAGATTACTCAAATGTCAAATGCTACAACTGTGGTGAGAAAGGCCACATATCTCCTGATTGCAAGAAAGTGAAGCGTGACAAAGGTAAGGCTCTTGTCACAAAGAAGAAAAGTTGGACAGACATTTCAGATTCTGAAAATGAGGTGAACTATGCTTTAATGGCAAATGCTGATAGTAGCTCTGAAGCTGCTGAGTTTAAGGTACCTCAAACAACTTATGTTTTTCATACGGATGATATTACTGAGTTGAGAAGATATCTTAAAACCATGTTCATTAGCTATAAAGATCAAACTTGTTAGGTCCCAATATGTTTGTAGAAGAGGGGGTTGAATACAAACTATACCGTTTAATCGAATTTAGTGCGGAATAAAAAATTGAAACAAAATTCAAGTTAAATAAAAATATTATTAAACTTGAAAGGTGTTACAACAATGGTATCGATTACAAGGGATTAATCTCAAATTAATTATCACAAATCTAGAATAAATTTGACATGAACTTTTTCTATTTTTGCAATAAAAAGAATCAAATGCTAAACCCAATTTGAGATTAAGTTCTAGGAATTTTGATCCGCTAGATAGTTACACAAGAACAAGAGAATGATTTCTAGTGGTTTGGATTTAACTTTAATAACTAGAAATTGTTTATCTTGAATTTGCAGCAATGAGATGAAATATTTGTGCTCTGCTTTTCTTTTGTTCTTGAGTTGTTGACTTCTGTTGTGTGTCTTGAATGTCTGCTGCTTCTGTCTTTTAAATTATTTGATCAACAGGACTTCATTGAACTGGCATGCCAATCATTTGTACTAGGAAGACAATCGGTATGACAATCATTTGTACTAGGAAGACAATCGGTATGACTATCTCCTGAACTAGCAAGACTATCAATTTGAACTGGCAAGACTATCTCCTCCCAGTAGAACTTTCGGTGAGACAATCAGGAATGGCCTGGCATGACAATCGGTATGACAATCCGGATTGTCATGCTAGTTCAATTTCAATTGTCTTGCTGAATTAAAACTGATTTTAATTCAATTATAATTCTGAAAATTCTTAATATTAATTCAGAATTAATTAATCAATTAATTCAATTAATCAATAAATTAATCTTTGCAGATTTAATTTATTTTCTTAATTAAATTATATGACTTAATTAATTAATAGAGAATTAATACTACTCTTGAACAACAACCATTCTTTTGAAAATCTTCTGAAAATCACTGTCAATTATGAATCAATTCCACCACTTCAATGTTGACACTCGATGTACTGTTTGGTTCATGAGTGACTAATTTTCGTGACGTTTCTTCATGTCTTGACTTTGATAACTTGATTTACTTCAGATTAAATCCCTGTAATTATCTGATACCCTGACAAGATCTCTGTCACTAGATTAAATCCACAATCTTGATTTATATCACTGAGGCTTGATCAATTTCTTGAACTTCTTCCAGTGAAGTAATTCCTCAAGTCTGTAGATGAACCTTGTTTCTGAATCCTTTGACAGATGTTACTTTGCGAGATCTCTTTGACGGTAGATCCACTATTTACTTGTTACATTCTTATTTGAGTTGAGTTAAATCCTCGAATAAATAAATAGGCTATGATATATGCCATTCAATCTCCCCCTATTTGTTTGTTATACAATAACAACAAATACCTAGAGGATAACTCAACTAACAAATAAGAAAATGATATAAACAGAAATGCAAAGTAAATAGTAGAAAAGTTCTGGATTATATTTAACATTTTCCAGATTCCAAATAGATGTTCCTCTAGACTGAACATATCTTCAGGTAGTTTCATCTTCTTTTGTACAACCATATTTCCTGTTGAGAAGCGCATATCTCTCTTGCTTCTCCCCCTATGAGAAACAACTGCTTAAAGAAGATCACCTTCGTTTACCACATCTCCCGTACAGTAGGATCCGCAGATAAAAACCAATGGTACTCTCCTTTTGGAAAACAGCTTCTTACCTTACTAGAAAATCACCTTGTGTTTACCACCTCTCCCGTACAATAGGATCCGTAGTTACAAACAACATGGTGTGGTGTAGTGTACATATGTAGGATCTTTTTCTTCCTCCCTGCTATTTCTCCCCCTTAGTTGAAGAATCCTCCAAACTATTACTTAAGCTTTTATCTTCCCCTTAGAGAAGGAATGTATGCCATTTTCTGAAGGAGTTCTCATATTCCACTTGGTTGGAAAAGAAATAACAAGTAGTTTCTCTTTTTTCCTCACTGTGAGTGTGTGATTCTGTTTTAGTGTACCTCACATGTGTTTCACTCTTCTCTCCACTCGTGTTTACACTCATTCTCACAAGTGTATCACTCCTCTCATAGCTCCAAAATTCAGCTGTACCCGCAAGGAAAATCACCTTAGCCATCCTTAAGGAGGTCACAGGTGGTGCAATGGGAGTTCGCAAATCCCCATCCTTGTTAAACTCGTCAGATGAATCTGAGTCATAATCTACAAGTTGTTAGTTTCCCTTTTAGGGTTCCAGATTTGAATTCTGGGAAGGTAAACAATGATCCAAAGAATTTAGCATAAAGATCAAGGTTCCCTTCTAATGTCTGTGAAGATATTTCCTTGTGACTCATCAGGTAATATCTGAATCATTGTCAACAAGTTGCAGATCTGCGCCTATGTCAGATCCACTATCCGCAGATGCATCCAGGGGATTTAAGCCTGGGGAGTTAGACACTGACCACTGACATATGGCTTTTGGATCAGTATCCTCTCCTAACACCTGTAAAGGCAATTGGTCCATTAAAGAACCTTGAACAATCGAATCTGACCTTAAAATGGTCAAAACTCTTGTTTCCGTCAACTCTTCCTTTGTGTGTGTAACCTTTCCTTGTGCATCAAGAATTGTTTATGTTTGAGGTGGTGACACTACATCGGATACCCTGGCCGACAAGCAAATTTCAATAGATGCACCATGTTGAGAGGATGAATCTAGTAACTATTTTTGTGCCTTTTCAGCCATTACATCTTTTTGAAAAGATGTATGGGAGCTAGCAGTTGTCTCGGTTTAAATACTACTCATCTTTGTAGGAGACAGAGCTGTTGGGTTGACTTCAGAACCTTCCTTATGTGGTGCACTAAGGCACTATCTCCCTCACGCTCATTCATACTTCATTTTAGTGGTAAGAGAGTGTTGGTTGGTTCTGTTTATGTGTTTGTCTTTACAGTCTGGGATAGAAGTTGTGGGTTTTCAACCTCATGATTGTCAATGAAAAATAGCCATTTGAGACTGAACCTGTATCACAAAACATATGGCAATATAGAGATAAAATGTATTTAAGATCTATAATGAATGAAAATTATACATTTAATCTTTTGAGAGAAATGATGTACAATAGTGATTTCAAAAGATTTTAACTGAAATAAGAAATCACTAATGTTGAAAGAATTTTGAGTTCAATGATAACATTACCAGCTTGCAAATAGCCATATCCCTCAGTTAAACCTTTGCTGTTATCTCCAAAGGTAACCACTGGGCCAGCTTTCTCAACCACATTTGATTGGATAGCTCTATCTCCGGTCATATGTCTTGACGATCCACTGTCAAGAATCCACACTGTCGGTTCCACCTATTTAATGCCCTGCACTACAAATGGATTAAACCTTCTTCGGAACCCAAACTTGGTTGGGCCCGACATACTTGTAGAATTAGCCTTTTTCAGGCAAAATAACATTCTTAATTTTCATGTTCTCAACTTTCTCAATGACTGGACATTTGACCTTGTAAACAACCTTAACAACTTTCTGTTTAGGCTTAGGCACAAATGTCTCCTTTCTAACCTTAGAAGGACTAGCAGTCTTAGACCTATCATGCTTCCTATTATTCACATGCTGACGATGAGTAGTCTTATCACTAGAAACATGCTTACCATTAAAATAAGCATACATCAAATTGAAAGCACAAGACATACAATTAGGAACACCATATGCTTTATGAGAGGGATTAACAACAGGCAAATTATGCATGGTAGACATGGCATTTTTGTTATCTAACTCATGTGTGTCTGAGTTACTCTCAGTTGCTTTCATAACTTTAACTGGAACTTTCGACACACTTGGCTTGGAAATAACCTTCTTATTAGCACGATCTTCAACACGTATTTCTTCTTGAATAATAGAGGAGGTCCCATCAAATGGTTCAGCAATTGATTTTTTATAGAGGGGTTTATCAACACCCTTAAGCACATGTGGTACTTCCCTACCTTTAGCACAGACATGAGGAGGGGAGTTTATGCCTAATTCTCCAATAGCAACATTGTAATCATAACCTATTCCAGATGTTTGATTAACAGCTTGCTTACTGTAGAACTCTTTAGCCTTCGAACAAGAATTGAAGTAGGCTTTAACCTTAGTCTCAAGACCGGTGATCTTGTCTTTGAGAATAGTTTCGAGTTGTCTATAATAGTTAACTCTATTCTCTAGAAAATATACTTGTTCTTTTAACTTGTCTTGATTAATGTGCACAAGTCTTAATTCATTGACCTCTTTCTCAACGTCTTTGATCCGTTGACTTAACAATTCATTATCACGACGAGCACAATCTAAGGAACCTCCTAGATGATAAACTAATTCAGCATCAGTAAATTTTACCTCTTTTCTTGACGATGAAGCTTTTCCATCAATAGCCATAAGAGCAAGATTCTCATTTTCTTCATCTTCACTATCAGTATCATCCCAGCTTCTTCCCTTTGCCAGATAAGCCCTTTCATAGTTACTCTTCTGATTTGAATCATAGGAGTTCTTCCTTACTTGCTTTGGCTTCCTGCATTATGTGGCAAAGTGTCCCAACTCATTGCAGTTGTAGCATCTAATGGTGCTCCGATCAACCATCCCTATTTTGTATCCACCACAACTGGTGTTAGAGGATGAAGATCCACCTGTCTGGAATCTGTTGTAGTTGGACTTGTACTTGAACTTGGGATTTCTCTTGAATCTGACATTGGAGAATCTCTTAACAATTTGGGTCAGTGACTCACTTCCAATTGCTCCAGCTCTTCCAAGGAGTAAAAATCATCACTGGATTGATTTGTAGTAGGAGGATCATATTCCGCTACTAATACATTTTTCTCAGCCTTGAAATACTGTACCATTCTCTCTGACTGTTGAGATTGTTGTTATTGTTGACCTTCAGCTACTAGAGCAGTAGATGTGCTGACCACTCTATCTTTCCCGTAGACTTCCTTCTGCTGAATTTGCTCCAACTCATAGGTTTTTAACACACCATAGAGTCTATCCAAAGAAATCTCACTCATATCTCTAGCTTCTCTTATGGCAGTGATTCTATGTTCGAGATGAGTTGGTAGTGTTAAAAGGAACTTCTTGTTGACCTCCCTGATTGAATAATATTTTCCATTTATGTTCAGGTTGTTGATCAATGCATTGTACCTCTCAAACACTTCAGTAATTCCTTCTCCTGGATTGGATTTAAAATGTTCATACTCAGAGGTTAAGATCTCTAGCTTGTTCTCCCTAACTTCCTCTGTGCCTTCATTAATCACCTCAATAGTTTCCCACATGTGTTTGGAATTTTTACAGTTCATCACATGTCTGTTCATCAAGGGATCAAGGGAATCAACTAAAATTAATTGAAGGCTGGCATCCAAGGAGGCTTCTTCCTTTTTAGCAGGAGTAAAATCTTCAGGCTCTTTTGCATAGGTTCTAGCTTTGGTAATCACAACATCATTTTCTATAACCTCTGGTTCAATAACCATCGGAATTTTTGGACCCTTCTTTAACAAGTTCATATATTTGGGATTTGCAACTTGTAAAAACAAGAGCATCTTCTTTTTCCACATAATATAATTTTCTTTATCGAACAGTGGAATTTTAACGGTTCCAACTTTTTGTGAAGTCATTATGAATTTTTGAATAAATAAAAATTCAAGGAGTGGAAGAATCACAAAAGTCTAGGATCTTGATTTGTTCGTTAATCAGAAGGCTCTGATACCAATTGTTAGGTCCCAATATATTTGTAGAAGGGGGGGTTGAATACAAACTATACCGTTTAATCGAATTTAGTGCGGAATAAAAAATTGAAACAAAATTCAAGTTAAATAAAAATATTATTAAACTTGAAAGGTGTTACAACAACGGTATCGATTACAAGGGATTAATCTCAAATTAATTATCACAAATCTAGAATAAATTCGACATGAACTTTTTCTATTTTTGCAATAAAAAGAATCAAATGCTAAACGCAATTTGAGATTAAGTTCTAGGGATTTTGATCCGCTAGATAGTTACACAAGAACAAGAGAATGATTTCTAGTGGTTTGGATTTAACTTTAATAACTAGAATTTGTTGATCTTGAATTTGCAGCAATGAGATGAAATATTTGTGCTCTGCTTTTCTTTTGTTCTTGAGTTGTTGACTTCTGTTGTGTGTCTTGAATGTCTGCTGCTTCTGTCTTTTAAATGATTTGATCAACAGGACTTCATTGAACCGGCATGACAATCATTTGTACTAGGAAGACAATTGGTATGACAATCATTTGTACTAGGAAGATAATCGGTATGACTATCTCCTGAACTAGCAAGACTATCAATTTGAACTGGCAAGACTATCTCCTCCCAGTACAACTTTCGGTGAGACAATCATGAATGGCCTGGCATGACAATCGGTATGACAATCCAGATTGTCATGCTAGTTCAATTTCAATTGTCTTGCTGAATTAAAACTGATTTTAATTCAATTATAATTTTGAAAATTCTTAATATTAATTCAGAATTAATTAATCAATTAATTTAATTAATCAATAAATTAATCTTTGCAGATTTAATTTATTTTCTTACTTAAATTATATGACTTAATTAATTAATAGAGAATTAATACTACTCTTGAACAACAACCATTCTTCTGCAAATCTTCTGAAAATCACTGTCAATTATGAATCAATTCCACCACTTCAATGTTGACACTCGATGTACTGTCTGGTTCATGAGTGACTAACTTTCGTGACGTTTCTTCATGTCTTGACTTTGATAACTTGATTTACTTCAGATTAAATCCCTGTAATTATCTGATACCCTGACAAGATCTCTGTCACTAGATTAAATCCACAATCTTGATTTATATCACTGAGGCTTGATCAATTTCTTGAACTTCTTCCAGTGAAGTAATTCCTCAAGTCTGTAGATGAACCTTGTTTCTGAATCCTTTGACATATGTTACTTTGCGGGATCTCTTTGACGGTAGATCCACTATTTACTTGTTACATTCTTATTTGAGTTGAGTTAAATCCTCGAATAAACAAATAGGCTATGACATATGCCTTTCAAAACTTTAACATGTGAAAGATTAACTTCTGAAAATCTTGCTTATAAAAAGAGGAATGATTATTTAGAAAAAGAGTTAGTTATGTTCCATCAAACTCAGAAAGATAGAGATGATGCTTTCTATGCTAGAGATGAAGTGCTTAAAATGAATGAATCTTTAAAAATTGAGTTAGAAAAGGAAAGAGAGATTATCAGGACTTGGACTAACTCTGGCAGAACAACTCAGAATTTGTTAAGTAGTGGAAACTGGAAAGAGGGCTTAGGTTATGGAGATGATATGAATGATAAAGGAACTGTAGAAATTGAGCTTATAGTTGTTAAACAAAAACCAAAGGTAAATCCTGTTAAGTTTGTATCTGTAAAGTTTGATATTGATAAATCAGAAGTTAAAGAAAAATTAACTTCTGACAAAGCAAAACATGATAAGACAACTGAAGTTAACATAGGCTTAATGACAAAAAAGCAGCTTAAGCATAAGCTGAAAGATGTTAAGAATGTAAACAAGGTAAAGCCACCTAGGAAAAATAGGAATGGAAAGGAAGGTGTGAATAAAAACAATGATTATAAGCCTATTCCTAATGCTCCTAGAAAGAAATGTTATAACTGTGGAAATTCTAACCATCTGGCTTCTTTTTGTAGGTTGAATAAGAACATAAACTCCTTATCTTCAAAATCAGGAGTTAAGAGTCAGTATGTTAGATATAGGCCACAAAATCCTTGTTTTCATTGTGGTAGTTTATGGCATTCCATTTATACTTGTAAGGAATATCATAGTTTGTACTATGATTATTATCAAATAAAACCTTCTTTAAAGAAAGTTAGCATTATTCCTTCTAGTGTAAGTTCTGATGCAAAGTCTGATATTGCAAATTCTGATAAGAAAACTGTTAACATAAATTTTGATGCTAAATCCGCTACAAATGTTAACAAACTTAATAAGGCCAAAGGATCCAAGCAAGTCCGGGTCCTTAAAACTAATCATTAGTGGTCTTTGTGATTGCAGGGCAACAGGAAAAACATCCTAGTTCTGGACAATGGATGTTCAGGGCATATGACTGGAAATAAAGCCCTGCTATCAGACTTTGTGGAGAAAGATGGCCCAGGTGTTTCTTATGGAGATGACAATATGGAAAAACTCTGGGATATGGTAATATCAATCTTGGGAATGTCATCACTGAAAAAGTATCTCTAGTCTCAGGACTTAAACACAATTTGTTGAGTGTTAGTCAAATCTGTGACAGAGGTTATCATGTGGATTTCTTTGAAGAACACTGTGAAGTTGTAAGCAAATCTACAGGCAAAGTTGTTCTAGAAGGATACAGGCATGGTAACATTTATGAAGCCAAGCTTCCAACAAGTACAGATGGTTCTGCAATCTGTCTGTTAAGTAGAGCATCAATTGAAGAAAACTGGAATTGGCACAAGAAACTCTCTCATTTAAATTTCAACAACATAGATGAACTAGTCAAGAAAGATCCTGTGAGAGGACTGCCAAAATCAGTATTTGCTCCTGATGGCCTTTGCGATTCCTGTCAAAAGGCAAAACAAAGAAAAACTTCATTCAAGAGCAAGACTGAATCTTCAATTCTTGAGCCTTATCACCTACTTCATGTTGATAATTTGGTCCAGTGAATGTCATGTCTATTGCAAAGAAGAAATATGCTATGGTCATAGTGGATGAGTTCACCAGATACACATGGGTGTATTTCTTGCACACAAAAAGTGAAACTACATCTATCTTGATTGATCATGTCAAACAACTGGATAAAGTGGTTAAAAACTCTTTGAAAATCATAAGAAGTGATAATGGTACTGAGTTCAAGAATTTGATTATGGAAGAGTTCTGCAAATACCAAGGAATCAAGCAAGAATTCTCTGCTCCTAGAACTCCACAACAAAATGGAGTTGTTGAAAGAAAGAATAGAACTCTTATTGAAGCTGCATGAACTATGCTTGATGAAGCAAAGTTATCAACCTATTTTTGGGCTGAAGCTGTACAGACTGCTTATTTTACTCAGAATGCAACACTTATCAACAAGCACGGAAAGACACCATATGAGATGGTGAAGAAAAAGAAGCCAAATCTGAAATATTTTCATGTATTTGGATGCAAGTGTTTTGTTCTTAAGGCTCATCCTGAACAACTATCTAAATTTGATCTAAAAGCTGATGAATGAATTTTTGTTGGATATCCACTTTCCACAAAAGCCTTCTGAGTCTATAATTTAAGAACAAGGGTTGTCATGGAATCTATCAATGTCTCTTTTGATGATAAGAAAATTACTGGACTTGAAGATTTCAATGATCATGATCAGCTGAGATTTGAGAATGAAGTTTTAAATTCTGATTCTGTAAATCCTGATAGTCTAAATCCTGACAGTCTAAATCCTAATAATGCAAACTCTGATGGGTTAAACTCTAATGTTATTGAAACTGTGGTGACTATGCCAAAGGAAAATGCACCTGTGCAGGGGGAGCATATAGAAGATCCAACCATATCTCAAGAAGCATCAGAATCTAGAACAGGCTCTTCAAGTTCTGATTCATCAAGTTCTGATGAGCCAAGTTCTGATAATTCTGGAAACTCAAGTTCTGATAATTCTGGAAACTCAAATTTTGAAGGATCCAACTCAGAGAACATAATTTCAGGGGGAGCATCAAAAAATGTTGATGGAGACAACATGGATCATGGGGAGCATCCAGTTCTAGAGATAACCTTCCATCTGCAAGGAAGTGGACTAAAGCACATACACCTGACTTGATTATTGGAGATCCTGAAGCAGGTATAAGAACTAGAACAGCAACATCAAATGAATGTCTCTATCACTCCTTTCTTTCTCAGACTGAACCAAAGAAAGTGGAAGAAGCTCTTCAAGATGCTGATTGGGTGCAAGCAATGCAGGAAGAGTTAAATGAATTTGAAATAAATAAAGTCTGGACCCTAGTGCCAAGACCAAAGAACAGATCTGTTATTGGTACAAAGTGGGTGTTCAGAAACAAAACTGATAGTGATGGCATAATTACAAGGAATAAAGCAAGGCTGGTTGTAAAAGAATATTCTCAACAAGAGGGAATTGATTATGATGAAACATTTGCACCAGTTGCTAGATTGGAAGCCATAAGGATATTTTTGGCATATGCTGCTCGCAAAAAGTTTACAGTCTTTCAAATGGATGTAAAAAGTGCTTTTCTTAATGGAGAATTAGAAGAAGTATATGCTGAACAACCTTCAGGTTTTGTAGATTCAAAATTTCCTCATCATGTCTACAGACTTGATAAAGCACTTTATGGCCTTAAGCAAGCTCCAAGAGTCTGGAAAGTGGGACTATTGACAAAACATTGTTTTATCTCTACGATGGAAAGGACTTACTTTTGGTACAGATATATGTTGATGATATCATTTTTGGTTCTACAAATGACAGACATTGTAAAAGGTTTGCCAAGCTAATGCAGTCAATATATCAAATGAGTATGATGGGACAATTTAGCTATTTTTTGGGCCTTCAAGTCAAGCAGAATGAAGAAGGAACTTTTATTTGTCAATCTAAGTACACCAGAAATTTGTTGAAGAAATTTGGAATGCAAGATTGTTCAAGTGCATCCACTCCTATGGCCACTGCAACAAAATTGGATAAGAATACTGGTACATCAGTAGATATTACTGATTACAGAGGTATGATTGGCTCACTACTCTATCTAACTGTAAGTAGACCTGATATCATGTATGCTACCCGTCTTTGTGCAAGATTTCAAGCAGATCCAAGAGAACCTCACTTAACAGCTGTGAAAAGAATTTTCAAGTACCTTAAGGGTACAGCTGATCTGGGATTGTGGTATCCTAGAGAATTAGACTTTAAGTTAATAGGTTACTTAGATGCAGATTTTGCATGATACAAAATTGACAGGAAAAGCACAAGTGGAAGCTGCCAATTTCTTGGAGGCAGATTGGTTTCTTGGTTTAGCAAGAAACAAAAGTCAATTTCCACATCAACTGCAAAAGCTGAATACATTGCTGCAGGAAGCTGTTGTGCACAGATTCTTTGGATGAAGAATCAGTTACTGGATTATGGGTTAACATATTCTAAAATCCCTATTTACTGTGATAATCAAAGTGCTATTGCTATGACAGGTAATCCAGTTTAACACTCAATGACAAAGTACATCAGTATTAGGTACCACTTCATAAGGGAACATGTGGATGAAGGTACAGTGGAATTGTATTTTGTTCCAACAGATCAACAACTAGCAGATATCTTCACAAAACCACTGTGTGAAGCTACTTTTACAAGATTGGTAAATGAACTTAGAATGGTTTCGGGTTCTTTCTCTAAATCTGCTTAGTTTATGTTCTAATGTATCAGACTTTATGATCAGTATTTACAGATATTACTATCCTTGTGTATTCTGTGCTTAAATTGAAATTTTCTAAGTGCCGATTGTTGTCTGATGTGAATTTCTAAACTCTGATAATGATATGAATATTTCTGTGACTATTCAATCCAATGAGGATAACTGTGCTAGATGCTGACCTAGTAGTCTTTCATATACTAATAATCCCATGTTTGAAGTAATTGTTTATGTGGAAATCTTTTAACACAAGCAAATTCTAATATTGAGCTTGGTTAAAGTTTACTTTGTGTATCTTATTACTAAGTCAAAAACTAGAATAGTGCTTCTTATCTGTTAAGTTCTGATATTAGTAAATCTGATGGATGTACTAAGTGCTGATAAGCCTCACTTATCAAAAGAAAAAGAAAAGAAAATTAATAAATATCAGGTACTCCTTCGAGATCTAGAGAAAAATATATGTGGAAGGGAAGACCCAAGTGCATTGCTGATATTAAGTAATATGCATTGGAAAAGCAAAATAAAATTTTCTTGGTGACTTTTCACATTCTCTGATTACTGGAGAAATACTCTGATAATAGCATAAATTCTGATAAGCAGTTGTGACTCACTTACAGTGAGAAGCCACTGTAAAAAGGAATTTCAAAAGATGCATAAAATGAGCACAAAATAGTTGAGGTGGACTCATGCATGAACTCATTCTATAGTAGACTTCAGAATAATGACAGATTTTTAGCAAAGTTCTTAATTATGCTTTATTTCTAAGATGTACTGAAGTGAATCAGACTTTACTCTTTGTCTGATATTTAGCTTAATGCACACACATACACTCCATATGAATGATGAAAATTACTGTGGTGATAAATGTTGTTTTAGATAAACAGTTTAAGTGTCAGTTGCATAAATTCTGAGGACAAGTTCTGATGGAAGTTCTGATGATTAAGTTCTGATGTACCCATATCAGTATTTGTGTGAAGAATAACAGGAATAAATATTCACTTTTCGAGTTAAGGAGCCATATTCTGATGACTTTTAAATCCTGATAATAATCAAGTTCTGATGCTGACGTAGCAATATTTATTTACTTGGTTTATTTTTGGTCATTACTTGAACGATCATATTTTCTCAGAATATTGGTTTATGTGAGATAAAGCAGTAATAATCATTTGTTTACTGGGAACATTTTTTTTAAACTGAAAGTGCAATGTAATTATTACTTATTTACCGTGCCCATTAACTTTTGTCTTAACTGCTGCATGCCTGACAGGTGTAAAGGTCTGTTCCACTTCTTATTAACTGCTGTCACGTGGGGTGTCTAAGTAAAAGAGATAAAAGATTTTCAAATATTTTATTTTCATTTTTATTCTACTCTCTCTCTCTCTTTTCTTATTCTCTCTCACATTTTCTGACGATTTTCTTTACAGACATTTTCTCAAACACCTTACAGGCACTCTAACTTCTCACTTATTTCTGATGGCGCCCAAGGATTTAATTGTTGATGGAGCCAAGTTTGTCCCAAATAATTATGCTGCAATCATGACCAAGGCTGAAGCTCTATCAGATCTGCACTTTGTGCAAGATTTATTAGCTCATAGTGAGATTGGGTATGCTTTGACCTGACCTCAAACTATTTCAAGCCAACAAGTGCTGACATTTTGGAGAACTGGGCTTTTTGATGATGATGGTGCTACTGGTACTCCAAGCATCATTTTCATATCAGGAGATGTCGAGCATGTGGTTACTCCTGGAGCAGTTCGTAAAGCTCTCCACTTACCTGAAGGTTGTACATTCTCAACAGTGGAGGATCCTATCTTACAGCAGCTCATGGCCAGTTTGGGCTATGAGAAAAGTTTGGGAAAGCTGGGTCAACTGAAAAGAGCAAATATCAGAAAGGAATTGAGCTTTTTTTTATTGTATCACTAAGGCATTCGTAATAAATGCTCCAACTTTGATGCTATTCCCATCATGTGTCAGCAAATCAGGTATGCCCTTATTCATCAAACTCATTTTGATTTTGCAAGTGCTGTGCTAGGTTTCATAGGGGATAGGATGACAGAAGATAGGAATGTAGTATACTTTGCTAGATTTTGTCAGCTTATATATACTTTTTGTTGTGCTGATGAACCCCAACTAGCCAATACTTTAATTCCACCCTTTAAGCTTGCAAAAAGGGCTTTTAATGATCTGTTAAATGCTGACATTAAGAAACAAGTGCAGAGACCCTTACAGATTCCTCAGTTAGTAAAACAGATTTTGGTAAATGCTGATCCACAAACATACACATCTGTTTACCCTGATGTTCAACCCACCAACACATCACAACCAACTCAACAGCCATCAGAACCTACCATCTCTCAACAACCTCAAACTTCTCAACCTCAACCTACTCATCCCTCCATCAGGACATATTTCAAACCATCACAGTCATCTCAAGATCAAACTTCATCACATCCTGTGAAGCCTTCATCTTCCAAACCCAAGAGGACTAAGATAGTATATCAGTCTCAACAGAAGAGAAGGAGAATTGTTCTGAGAGATGAGTCAGACAATGAGGAAAATGTTCCAATATTAGAACCTGTTGTAGTAGAAGCTGAGAAGATATCTTCTCAGAAATATACTAAAACTGGGAGTTCTAGGCCCCTCAAAAGGCTTAGAAAGCTAAATTCTGATGATGAAGCTCCCAAAGTCTATAATTCTGCAAAGAGACTTAAAAAGCAAAGAGCCAGGAGGGTTGTAAGTGTATCATCACACTATGAAGAAACTCTGGAAGCAGCAGTTAAGGAAGGGGGTCAGGAATCTCTGATCCCAATAGGATCTATGGTAATTGAATTACTTCCCACAGCTGAATCAGACTTTACTCAAGCTCCAAAGTCTCCTATTCAAGAGCAAGAGGATATTGCAGAACAAGTGCCTACACCTTCTGTGTCTCCTGTAATTGATCCAGTACATACTGAAGACCCAGGTACAAATACTAAAATTGATATTCATAACTTGATTGTGCCTGAGGTTCTGTACTTGGAAGCTCCACCAACTCAACTCACTCCACCAACAACACCAATTCTGGATGCTGATTTCAATGAAGATATTCCAACCACACCAATTCTGCATCTGACTGATGAAAATCAGATTTTAGGTGGGCATCAAGATTTGGCTATTGATCAGAACTTAGTTGCAGATCAGAATTTAGAGGATGATGTTGAAGCCTCTATAGCCTCATATACTGTTATTTATCAGAGGATGCTGATGTTGCAGGCTCTGTAAGTTCTGATGCTGATAATGCTGAACTTACTGGTGAAGCTGCTGCAAATATAGATGCTGATGCAGCTGGTCCATCAGGACATGCACCTCAACAAGCTCCATGTAAAGTTGATTTGATCAAGAAGTTTGTTAGGGAGGATGCACCAGTACCTTGGAGTGAAACTCCTAGAGGAAAGGAGTGGACTAAGGAATGGAACTCAGTTAGTTTTGTTCCTACTGAAAAAATTCTTGCTGAGCACCTTGCCAAAGCTGATGAAATGCTGATAAATGATGATTTCAAGGCACAGCTGAGAGTTACTGCAATGAGTACTAGGCACCTTCAAGGTCAACACTCAATAACTCATGACAAGGTGAATAAAATTCAAAAATCTTTGATCCAGCAAGATATGAATATAAAATTGGAAAAGAACAGATTTTTCAAGCCAGCCTTTGACAGAATTGGGTATATTGAAAAAACTCAGGAAAAGCAACAGGCTCAGATTGATGAAATTCTAAAGAATCAAGCTTCTCATCAAACTCAATTCAATGAGATCCAATCCTTAGTGGAATTGCTTGTCTCTCTTCTTTTACCTGCTGATGCCAAAAAGGGGGAGAAAGTAATTAAGTCCAAATGCAAATCTACTCAATCACTGAAGGGTAAGGATGATGGAAATGATGACCAGGGAAACTCTGGAATGGGTAGAGGTCATGGTCAAGGCAAAGGTTTTTCATCAAGCAAAGTTGGAACTACAAGTCAAAGAACAAGTTCTGATACTGGCAGAAGAATAAGTTCTGATATTGGTAGAAGGATAAGTTCTACTGAACATCTGGAACTTGATGAAGAGATTTCAAAGAGATTATTTCTTAAAGAAAATCCTGGAATGGACCTTGAAAGTCTAAAGGAAGAAGAAGCTTGACTTAAAGCAGAAAAAGTCAACTCCAAATCTAAAGCTTCTGTTGTTGAAAAGAAACTTCCAAAACCTAAGGGTATTGTGATTAAGGAATGGACAAATTCTGAGGCAACCAAAGCCAAATCACAAGTGGAGGTAGATCCAAGATCCAAGGGCAAAGAAAAAATTGATGAACCTGTAAAGGTATATATGCTAGTCATGGATGAAGAAATAATTGATGATAAAGATGCTAGTCTAATTTTGAAGAAAAAGGATATTCAAACAACCACTGATATAGCTCATGTTGTTCAAGATCAGGACTTAGTAAATTCTGATATTTCAGTGAAGCAAGCAACCTCTGACATAGCTCAAGTTGGCTTGATATTAGAAGATAAGGAAAAGGAAACCTTTGATATTGCTCATGTTAAACCTTCAAAGATACTACTACCAGGATTCACCAAAGCTCAACAGACTCAACCTTTAAAGACTATATCAAGTGATTTTGAAGTAAGAGTTGTTACAGGAAAGGAAGCAAGAGACAAATCTGAATTGGGTAGTTCAAAAGAGAAGAGATTAAGCAATACTACCAATGATCCAACTTCCTTAAGTGAACCAGGTGTAGGAGCAACTCCTGAGAGATTGAATCAACTTGAATCTGTATAAATGGTTTACCACTCTCTTTTGAAAGAAGATATCATGTTATACTTTATGATAGATGGGAGGGTATTCTAGATCAGGGAGAATGCAATTTCATTGAAGTATTTTGAAGAACTCGAACATGTTCTATTTCTGCTTCAAGTTAAAAACAGATCAACAGATTGTGCTGCAGGGTGTTTAAAGTCAAATATTTAGAAACATAATAAGCTTTATTCTGTAAAGTCTGACAGCCCATACTATCCCAAGTACAGATCTCACAGTGGAGAAATTGTTGAAATGAAGCCTAATACTGCTAAAATCATCACTACATTTTCTGGTATTAAGGGACTTGAATTCAATCTTGAGTCTGATAAAGCCTATATCATCAGACTAGATCAGGATATAAGGAAAGCTAAAATAAATGATCTCAGGGCTGCTATCTTTTAAACTGGTGAAGATACAGTTGAATTGAAGAATGCTAAAAGGAGGATGGTTAATGAACTTGAATATGCTGAGAGATGTTTGTTGAAGAACTATCTCAGAACAACTCCTGATATCAAAGAGATCAGAAATTGAAGCCAAGTCAAAGATCTACAACTACTTAAATTCTGAAGTGTATACAGACTGAAGCTGTTATCAGACCTTGAGGATGGTAAAGCTATAAGGACTGTAAGTTGTAGTTATCTAGTCAAATTCTCATGCATTTGTACTTAATGTTTTTGACATCATCAAATATCTGTTGAACTTGTATATTATGCTAATTTACAAGTTGGGGGAGATTGTTAGATATATTTGTGATGTCATGACTAATATGATTTGTGTTTTGTTTTCAGATCTTACTTAACAGGATAAATCAGTACTTAACTGGAAATCAGTACTTATACTGAAGTCAGGACTTAAGATATCAGAACTTAAGTTGTCAGAACTTAAGTTATCAGGAGATATTTATCAGGAGATAATATCATGACTTAATGAGATGTTCAGATAAGGAAGACGGCTGATTGAAAGGAAAGAAGATCAAGACAAACATAAGAAGAGATATGCATGGAGAAGAATTCTATGAGGAATAGAATACTTGAAAGAAAAGATAACTGATTGATATATATTAGGAAGCAGAATTGTATTCGATATCAATTAGAAGATTATCTTGTAACTGTGTAGTATATAAACACAGGCATAGGGTTTACACTATATGTGTTATCATAATCGAGTTTATTATTTATTGTAACCCTAGCAGCTCTCGTGATAATTTGTTCATCACTGAGAGAGGACAGTTCTTTGTAACAGAGTTTATTGTGTTGAATAAAATTTGTTTTCTGTTACTTGAGTTCTTATATTCGATTTGATTGTAGTAAACATTATATTCAGCCCCCTTCTACAATGTGTGACCTAACATAGCATCCTGCGTTGAGAGCTGGAGCTGCAGTGATAATAACTTTTAGGATTATATATAATGGTTCCCTCGCTTTACCTTAAAAATATCTAAAGATTGTGAATTAAATGACCAACCTATAAACTCTTCAGATTATGAACAAAACTTTTAATGTTCAATTTTTATGATAATAGCATTGTTGTGCAAGATATGCGTTAAAATCAAAAGGCTAAGTCACATTGAAAATCCTAAAATTTAGTTGACTTTAATAATATGTGTAATCTCTAAATGTATTTCTTGAGTCTGTAAAAATGATTAGAAGACTAGACTGAGATATTTTTCAGTGAATAACCAACAAGCTAAGGAATAAATCTCTGAAAGAAGATCAAGCCTGATCATGCCTCAGAATGAAGATACATAACTTGGAGAAGAATAATGTTATAGATTGAAAAATGTTCTAATTCAAATGTCGAGAAGTCACATATCAAGGAATATCGAGAAGTATATCGAGAAGTATACCTCTGTAGTTAGTAATATCTACTAATGAAACATTATCTTTATGTAACTTGGTTGCAGTGGCCATGGAAGTGGATGTAGTTGAACAGTCTTGCATTCCAAATTTCTTCAATAAATTTCTGGTGTACTTGGATTGAACAGTATTTCTGTACCAAAAGTAAGTTCTTTCCATGGTTAGGTAGAACAGTATTTTATCAATTATGTCTCTGTGAAATCCACTTTCCAGAAGGAATTGAGCTAAAGTCTCATACCATGCTCTTGGAGCTTGCTTAAGGCCATAAAGTGCTTTATCAAGCCTGTAGACATGATTTGGAAATTTTGAATCTAAAAAGCCTGGAGGTTGTTCAACATATACTTCTTATTCTAATTCTCCATTGAGAAAAGCACTTTTCACATTCATTTGAAAGACTTTAAACTTTTTGTGAGCAGCATAAGCCAAAAAGATTCTTATGGCTTCCAATCTAGCAACTGGTGCAAATGTTTCATCATAATCAATACCTTCATGTTGAGAGTAGCCTTTAGCAACTAGACTTGCTCTTTTCCTTGTAATTATGCCATCACTGTCAGTTTTGTTTCTGAACACCCATTTTGTGCCAACAATATATCTGTTCTTTGGTCTTGGCACTAGGGTCCAGACTTTATTTCTTTCAAATTCATTCAACTCTTCCTGCATTGCTTGCACCCAATCAGCATCTTGAAGAGCTTCTTCCACTTTCTTTGGTTCAGTCTGAGATAGAAAAGAATGATAGAGACATTCATTTGATGTTGCAGTTCTAGTTCTGACACCTGCTTCAGGATCTCCAATTATCAAGTCAGGTTTATGTGATTTAGTCCACTTTCTTGCAGATGGAAGTTGTTCTCTAGAACTGGATCCTCCCCCATTATCCATGCTGTCTCCATCAGCATTTTCCGATGCTCCCCCTGTAGTTAAGCTCTCTGAAACTTTAGAATTTGAGTTGGATCCATCAGGATTTGAAGTATCAGAGTTTCCATAATTATCAGAACTTGGCTCATCAGAACTTGATGAATCAGAACTTGAAGAGCCAGTGACAGGTTCTGATGCTTCTTGAGAGTCTTGAGTTGTGGTAGGATCTTCAGCTTGCTCCCCCTGGACAGGTGTATTTTCCCTTGGAGTAGTTACCACAGTTTCAATGACATCATAATTTACCCGTCAGAACTTACAGGATCAGGATTTAAACCATTAGAATTTACAGAATCAGAACTTAAATCTTCATTATCAAATCTCAGCTGATCATGATCATTAAAATCTTCAAGTCCATTAATCTTCTTATCATCAAAAGATACATTGATAGATTCCATGACAACCCTTGTTCTTAAATTGTAGACTCTGAAGGCTTTTGTGGAAAGTGGATATCCAACAAAAATTCCTTCATCAGCTTTTAGATCAAATTTTGACAGCTGTTCAGGATGAGTCTTAAGAACAAAACACTTACACCCAAATACATGAAAGTATTTCAGATTTGGCTTCTTTTTCTTCACCATCTCATATGGTGTTTTTCCATGCTTGTTTATGAGTGCAGCATTCGGTGTAAAACAAGCAGTCTGCACAGCTTCAGCCCAAAAGTATATTGGTAGCTTGGCTTCATCAAGCATAGTTCGTGCAACTTCAATGAGAGTCCTGTTCTTTCTTTCTACAACTCCATTTTGCTGTGGAGTTCCAAGTGCAGAAAATTCCTGTTTGATTCCATGCTCTTTGTAGAACTCTTCCATGATTGAATTCTTGAACTCAGTGCCATTATCACTTCTTATTGTTTTAATAGAATCTTTGACCAATTTATCCAGCTGTCTGACATGATCAGTTAGAGTAGATGCAGTTTCATTCTTCTTATGCAAGAAATACACCCAAGTGTATCTTATGAACTCATCCACTATAACCATAGCATATTTCTTCTTTGCAATAGACATGACATTGACTGGACCAAATAGATCAACATGTAGTAGGTGATAAGGCTCAAGAATTGAGGATTCAGTTTTGCTCTTGAAAGAAGATTTTCTTTATTTTGCCTTTTGACATGAATCACAAAGGCCATCAGTAGCAAATACATATTTTGGCAGTCCTCTCACAATATCTTTCTTTACTAGTTCATTTATGTTGTTGAAAGTTAAGTGAGAGAGTCTTTTGTGCCAATTCCAGCTTTCTTCAATTGATGCTCTACTTAACAGACAGATTACAGAATCATTAGAACTTGTTAAAAGTCTGGCTTCATAAATGTTACCATACCTGTAACCTTTCAGAACCACTTTGCCTGTAGAATTGCTTACAACTTCACAGTGTTCTTCAAAGAAATCTACGTGATAACCTCTGTCACAGATTTGACTCACACTTAGCAGATTGTGTTTAAGTCCTGAGACAAGAGCTACAAATTCAATGATGACATTTCCAAGATTGATATTGCCATATCCCAGAGTTTTTCCCATGTTGCCATCTCCATAAGAAACTCCTTGGCCAGCTTTCTCCACAAAGTCTGATAGCAGGGCTTTATTTCCAGTCATATGTCCTGAACATCCACTGTCCAGCACTAGGATATTTTTCCTGTTGCCCTGCAATCACAAAGACCACTATTGGTTAGTTTTAAAGACCCAGACTTGCTTGGATCCTTTGGCCTTTTTAAGTTTGTTAGCATTTGCAGCGGATTTAGTTTCAGAGTTTATGCTAACATGTTGTTTATCAGAATTTATATCAGACTTTGCATCAGACTTTACACTAGAAGGAACAATTCTAACTTTCTTTAAAGAAGGTTTTATTTGATAATTATCATAATATAAACTATGATATTCCTTACAAGTATAAATGGAATCTCATAAACTACCACAATGAAAATAAGGATTTTGTGGCTTAAACCTAACAGACTGACTCTTAACTCCTGATTTAGGAGGTAAAGAGTTTTTATCTTTATTTTTCCTGCAAAAAGAAGCAAGATGTTTAGAGTTTCCACAATTATAATATTTCTTTCTAGGAGCATTAGGAATAGGCATATAATTATTTCTTTTATTCACACCTTCCTTTCCATTCCTATTTTTCCTAGCTTCCTTTACCTTGTTGACATTCCTAATCTCTTTCAACTTATACTTAAGCTGCTTCTTAGTCATTAAGCCTATATTTACTTCAACTGGTTTATCGTGTCTAAATTTGTCAGAAGTTGATTTTTCTTTTACTTCTGTCCTAGATTCTTTTATCTTTTCAGAATCAGACTTTACAATTTTTGCTTCAAACTTAACAGGATTTACCTTTGGCTTAGCAGTCCGTTTAACAACAATTGGCTCAATTTGTTCAGTTCCTTTCTCACTTTTATTATCTCCATAACCTAAGGCCTCTTTCCAGTTTCTACTACTTAATAAATTCTGAGTTGTTCTGCCAGAGTTAGTCCAAGTTCTGATAATTTCTCTTTCCTTTTCTAACTCAGTTTTTAGAGATTCATTCAATTTTAGCACTTCATCTCTAACATAAAAAGCATCATCTCTTTCTTTCTGAGTTTGATGAAACACAACTAACTCTTTTTCTAAATAGTCATTCCTCTTTTTAAAATCAAGATTTTCAGATGTTAATCTTTCACATGTTAAAGTCTGATCTCTATAACTAATGAACATGATTTTAAGATATAATCTCAACTCGGTAATATCATAAGTATGAAAAGCATAAGTTGTTTGAGGTACCTTTAATTCAGCAGTTTCAGGACTGCCATCAGTATTTACCATCAAGTCATAATTCACCTCATGTTTAGAATCTGAAGTGTATGTCCAACTTTTCTTCTTTGTGACAAGTGCCTTGCCTTTGTCACTTTTTCCTTTCTTGCAGTCAGGAGATATGTGGCCTCTTTCACCATAATTGTAGCATTTGACATTTGAGTTGTCTCCTCTGTCAGACTTTCCTTTACCTTCATACTTTCTGAACCCTTTCTTATTAGAACTTCCACTTTTCCTAGAAAACTTCTTGCCTTTTCTGAATTTCCTGTAGGCTATCTTTATGATACCCTTCACCATAAGAGCACACAATTTCATAATCTCTTCATCAGCATCCATTTTAGGTAAACTTTCAGTTTCTGAATCATCATCATCAGAATATGATGACTCTAAATCAGACTTTATGATTAGAGCCTTTCCTTTGCCCCTCTTTGAGGCAACAACTTTTGGAGATTCCTCCTCAGCTTTAAGAGCAACTGTCCTTGACTTTCTTCCATCTCTCTTGCTCCTTTGATCCATCTCAAGTTCATGAGTCTTGAGCATACCATAAATTTCATCAAGAGTAGTTTCAACAAGGTCATAGTTGTCTCTTATGGTAGTAGACTTCAAATCCCAACTTTCAGGAAGAGCTAAAAGGAATTTTAGATTTGAATCTTCAAGATCATATTCCTTGTCCACCAGTGACAGATCATTCAAGAGTTTTGCAAACCTGTCATATAAATCAGTTAATGACTCATCAGCTTTTGAGTCAAAGTGCTCATACTCTTGAGTGAGTATAGTCTTCCTGTTCTTCTTGATTGCATCAGTTCCCTGGCATCTTGTCTCCAAAGCATCCCATATCTCCTTTGCAGTCTTGCAATAAATTACCCTGTTTGACATGACATTATCAATGGCACTATGCAGCAAATGCCTTACCCTTGCATCCTTGGCAATAGATGAGATGTCTTCAGCCGTATACCCACTTTTCTCCTTTGGTAGTGTCTTTACTGGTTGATCAGTAACTACAACAGAGAGCTTGGTTGGCTTATATGGTCCTTCATTAATTCTGTCAAGGTATTCTGGATCTGTAGCTTCCAGAAATATAACCATCTTTACTTTCCATATGGGATACTCAGAAGGTCTCAGTATGGGAACCCTAATGGTCTCATATCGACTGTGGGTTTGAATGTTTTGAGTTTCTTGAGTTTTGGTGGGCTTTGTTGGAGTTTATGCTTCTTCAGACATGATTGTTTGGATCTTTACTGTATGTGTGTTAACATAAAAGCTCTGATACCACTTTTTAGGTCACACAACACTGTAGATTGGGGTTGAATACAGTGTTTATACAATCAAATCGATTTAACACAAGTATGTAATAAAGATCAAGTATATTGAATAAACTCTGTTACAATAAAAATTGTTGTTCTCTCTCAGTGATGAACAAATATCACTAAGAGCTGCTAGGTTACAATGTATGATCTTCTCGAGTGTAAACCCAAAGTCTGTGTTTATATAGTACACAGTTACAAGATGACTTCTAATTGATATGGAATATAATTCTGTCTCCTAAAATATATCAATCAGATATCTTCTACAAGTCTTCCAGTCTTCTAACTCTTTTCATGCATATCTTCTTTTGTTTTAGTCTCGATCTTCTACTGTAAATTAGCTTCCTTCCTTAACTGTAAGTCTTCCCGCACTTAAGTTCTGAGATTAAGTTCTGACTTCCAGTAAGTCCTGATTTCAATAAGTCCTGATTTGTCCTGTTTGTTAAGATCTGAAAAACTAAACATGAATCATATTAGACATGACATCTCAAATATATCTAACACAGCTTCTACCTCTTTTGTGGATATCTGGTAGTAGGGTATTCGTACAATGAAAGTTGGCGTTTACTAGTTTCGTGTTATCTGATTAGTGTCATCACCATTGCATGCTAAGGTTAAGAACCAAAAGGCTATTGAATGAAGTATTTAATGAAGTTAGAATCCCATGTTTGTCTCGTATAAGTAATTCAACCTTAATTCTCTTAGTTAATTTTAGTTAGTATAATCTCGTAGTTATAATCAAAACCCAAATTGTTATTGTCTTAGGATGGAACGATAATCATATCATTATTGCATAAGTGCATAGATTGAAGTTAACCTAAACCAGTCTTTGTGGGAACGAACTAGAAATAATTCTATATTACTTGCGAACGCGTATACTTGTATGTAATTTAGCGTATGTTTTCGTCCTAACAACAAGGCTTTTTGTACTTAAAGATCTTGACAAAAGTCTCATTTACAGAATGCATCTATCATGAAGATTTCAAATTACCAGTCAACAAACCATTTTATCATTAAAATGGAAAGTCTACAAATGCAGCTTGAGGAGTGTAAGATCAAGGGCCAAGATGAACTGGACAAAGGAGTGTAGCAGACCTGGAAGATTGTATGCAAATACGCAACATTTGAAATTGAAATAGATAAAAGAGCTTTAAAAATTATGTTAATCTATTTTAGTGCAATCTCTGTAAACTGTGGATGTTGTTCTATAAAGTATGTCACGATTCCTTTATTCTAGAAGTAACAAAACAATCTAGATTTTTTTGTATACTCTCAAGAAGAAGCTAAGTTCTTTAATATCAGGAACTTAAATTTGTAGCACAATCCAATTAATTGTGAATAAAGATCAAGTGAGTTTTAAAAATTGTTTTTTCGTGTCTTTTACAATTAATAGATTATCAGTACGAAGTACTTTAGCTGTTAAGTTCAGGAAAGCCAAAATAGTAACTTGATTTCTTGAAAATAAATCATAAAGTTTTTAAAGTAAAAATCAAGAAACACACATTCACCCCCCCCCCCCTGTGTGTATTTCATACCTAACAAGTGGTATTAGAGCAAAATCTGAAAGCAAACAGATTAGATCTTGGAAGTATGAGTGCACAGAAGCTCAGCAATATCAAGATACTTATCTTTGGGATAATGAAGAGGTAAGATCAAACCAAAGAAGAATCTTTATCTCACAATATGAGGGTTTTATGGCTAAACAAAAAAAGGAAACACTAAAAAGTTTGAAAGATTCAATAAGGTGATAAATGATTTACAGTTACATGATAAGTCCTATGATGTTGAGGAGGTCAATCCGAAGTTCTTACTCACTCTTCCTGACCTCTTATAACAAAAAATTTCTTAAATAAGGGAAGGAAGAGATCTAGATAGAATAACCTTGGAGGTTTTATATGGAGTTCTAAAAACCTATGAACTTGAGATGGTGCAGAGAAAGTCATTGAAATTAAATCAAGGACATGTGGTTGATGTACCAAGTGCCATGATATCATGTGACCAAAAGATGATTGAAAAAGATACTGAATCTCAAATTCAAGTTATGCAGCCTATTGAGAAAAATTATAAGGAACCTAAAAAACAAATCATTTTGGAAGCAGAAGAGGAAGAATTTTACACTCTTGACAAGTTGGATGAAATGAATCAATCAATGGCCTACCCGGAAAGAAACATAAGATTCAAGAAGCGCGGGTACTTTAAGGGTAAAGGTCAATCATCCTACAACAAATTATGGAAAGGAAAATCTCAGATGAAGAACTCAAACATAATTGTCAATAGTGGTTATAAATCAGGTGTTGTGGACAGGTCTAAAATTAGATGCTATAATTGTGATGAACTTGGCCACTTTGACACGGAATGCATGAAGCAAAAGAAGATGAAGAAAGACAAGGAATACTTGGAGCTTGAAGCTAAGTATGAGGCTCTTCTAAAAAGGCATCAGGGAAAGGCCTATATTTTAAAGGGAAAAAGTTGGGATGATACAGATAATAAAGAATATGGAAATTATGCCCTCATGGCTATAGAGGAAATAAGTCATCTGCATCAAAAATTGAGGTACCCATCTTAACCACTATTGATTTAAATGCCTCTCAATATAAAGAAACTGTTGAAAATATGAGCATAGAATCGTTTCATATTCACACAAGCATGGTGGCTGCCACTAAGGAAATGAATAGATTGTCAAAAGTGAATGGGAAACTAAAAAAAAAGAGAAATAAGAGATAGAACTACAGTTTGTGATCCTAGACTCTATTAGGTAAGAAAATGAATATCTTAAAAATAAGCTGAAATATACAGAGGAGATAAAGGCTGTACTAAGAAAAAAGATTGAGAAAAATGAAATTAAACTTAAGTCATTTAAGAATACATCTGAATTAGTTGGCCAATATCATGAAAAGAACAAACATTGTGCCAATGTGGCAATTGTTCAAGACTATGAGGCTAATACACCTGTAATGAAAAATCAAATTGATAAAGGCAAAAAAGGTTTGAACAAGGAAGTTCCCGAGGTGCTGCAAAAAGTGAAGGCACCTTTGTTCAAACCTTGTGAGGTGGACTTTAGTGAAGAAGAGCTCGTCAGTAAGAAAGAAATTACATATGAGGATGAGAGCAAGAAAAGTGTTAATTCAACTATCAACAATAAAAGTGAAAAGAAGCTCGAGACTAGTCATGTCCCTAAGACTCCTCAAAATGAATTAAAGAGTAAAGGCACAAAGAAGAAAAAGAAAAATATGAATGGAAATATTGGAATTAACAAAAGCAACAATTATGCTTATGTTGCTGATGCTCCTATAAAACAATGTCAAAAATGTGGCTCAATAAATCATCTAACTTATCTTTGTAAAAAGACTGTTAGTGACTCCAAGCATATGGCATGCAAGTACAATGAAGCACAAAATGATGATCTTTATTCTTTTTGTGACAAGTATGATTGTATTCCCTGCAACACGAAGGTCATGACTAGCTGGCATAAATTAAAAAAAGATCTAAAGGAAATTAACTTTGGATATTAGGTCAAGAATGGGAATGCTAATCAACCTAAGAAAAATGTTTCTTTTCATAATTCAAGCTCTACTCATGTTAACTTTGCAAAGAATAATGATATACCCAACACTGCTTGGTAGCTAAAAACACTTAAAACTCATTATGTGCATGACAAGAAGAATAAAGTCATGTGGGTCATTGATAGTGATTGTTCCAGATATATACAAGTGATAGAGCCCTACTATCACAGTTTGAGGAGATGGCTGACCCTTTGGTGACCTTTAGAGACAACAACAGGGGATTCACAATGGGATGTGTGATGGATTTCGGAGCATTAAAACACAGCGGAAATAATATAAAAACTGTAAAAATATGAAACCCACTGCAAGATCCATGCAAAAAATAATATTTGATTCGTGGATGAGATGTATACCTTAAGAAGCTTTAGGATTATGGTTGTCTAATGGATATTCTTATTTGAAACGATCCCCATGTATCCCGCCTGCACGATCTATACCGTAAGGTATCCACACGAAAGCCGATACTAAGGAGACGTGTACTAGCACCGGAAATCAACTCGTTCCTCTCTCTCTCTCTCTCTCTCTCTCTCTCTCTCTCTCTCCCTCCCTCCCTCCATCCTTCCCTCTCTCTTTCTCTCTTTGTTGCTACGGTTCTTCTCATAAAAATGTGATCAACTAAATCAGCCCTAAAGAGATTATATATGAGAGAGATAAAAATGAATTCTAACTTTAATCTAAATTAGAGTTATTAAAAATCTGAAATTCCTAGTTGTTATCTAATTAAGTCTTACATAATCATCAAGCAACTGAGTTTCGATTTTAATATATGTAAATTCGAATTTCATTCTATCTATTAATTAAGTATAACTTAATTAATAATAAATAATTCGAATTTCCTATTTAATTCAAATCTGATTTTAAATTAAATATTCCTCCAAGCTTTCTTTGTGCGACTCTATAGGTTATTATTACGTTGACAATAATTTAAATATCTCATATTTAAATTATAAACAATGAGTTGCATCTACTACTACATCATTGCTACCCAAGTAATAATAATTAAATCGGTGATTGATTAAACCTTTCATGAACAATGTACTATATAATTTAATCCCTTTAACCATATATTATACATTAAACCTAGGGCATGTTATGTGTCATCCTCTTCATGGTTTAATCCGGATTTCCTTGATCAATGAGCAGACTATCATTTCAAATCAATATTTGAGCGCGGCACCACACATTTCATAGTCTAGCTCACATAAGAGGCCAATAATATCACTCCAAAATTAGAAGGGTTAAATCCTTCTACATCATTTATATCTCTCACATGATTCCTAATATACTCGAAGTCCACTTTTATCAGTACCCGGTCAAAGGCAACATTTAATATAATTAAAGTATATTATTCATCGTAGAGAAATATAATGATTTCAAGTCAAGGGCCATTACATCATTATCATTGTGAGAATTACTTATGACACAACAGACATGTGGAATCTCACATTGGGTCTATCCAACACCATGTATATTTAAATCTGCCTAAGATTTCGAATTTAGTATCACTATACTTGTGATCAATTAGATGTGATCATCAGTCAACAAACACATTAATCTTAATGCATTATTATTGTCCCTTAATAATAATACTCGACTAGGAAAATTTAAAAATATCGATACTATTCACATAATCTCATTTCTAAGTCACGTACTTAGAGATATATAATACACATCATATTCCAAGGACATTTGTTAATCTAATATTTATATCATAGTATATTAAGATATAATAAATTATGAAAAGAATAATCGATAGAACATAAACATTAATAATCCAAATATCATAAACAAAACATAATAGTGTTATCTCTAAGGCTATGGCAGTTTGATTTGTGGCAATATTTTCATTCAAGATGTAGCACTTGTTGGAAGACTCGAGGTTAATGTTCTAAGTGTCATTCAATTCACGGATAGGTTTCAAAGTGAACTTTGACAAAAAAGATTGCTCAATCATAAATAGAAAGACTGGTGAAATTGCTCTCAAAGGAGTAAGAATAGGAAGCATGTTTGTTACAAACATAAACTCAACAAACAAGGATAAGTTGTGTTGTTTCTACACTAAAACATCAAATGAACATTGTTGGTTGTGGTACAAAAAGCTCTCTCACCTAAACCTCAAGGAAATTAACACTATAGAGACATGCATGCATTTGATTTTTTTCGAGATGGGGTCTGTGATGCTTGTCAGAAAGGAAAGATGAAAAGATCAAGTCACAAAAGCAAGACTGTGAACTCTATTAATGCTCATCTACAACTTATTCATATGGATTTACTTGGTCCTGTGAATGCTATGTCCATTTCTAAGAAAAGATATGCATTAATAATGGTGGATGAATACTCAAGGTACGCTTGGGTGGAATTTATGCATTCTAAAGATGAGACTCCACACATTATTATTGAACACATAAAGAATATTGAGAATCTAGCTGAAGATCACAACTCCGTGAAAAGATCAAGTCACAATGGAACCGAATTCATAAATATCATACTAAATAAATTATGTAAAGACAAGGGCATCACTCAAGAGTTTTCAACTTCAAGAACACCTCAACAAAAGGGTGTGGTTGAAAGAAAGAACATAACTCTAGTTGAAGCTGCAAGAATGTTGCAGGATGCCAAGTTGCCAACAAGCTTTTGGGAAGAAGCAGTTAACACAACATGTTATATTCAGAACATATATTTGGTAAACAAAAGCACTGTAAAGTCACCCTACTCAATCATGTCTAGAAATAAGCCTACAGTTAAACAACTTCATGTGTTTGGAAGTAAATGTTTTGTGTTAAAGGACAACTCTGAATATGTTGGAAAATTTGACTCTAAAATATTTGAAGTTATCTTTCTTGGTTACCCATTGGAAAGGACTGCTTACAGGGTCTATGTGTTAGAACAAAAAAAATAATGGAGAGCACATATGTGACTTTTGATGATGACAAGTACCCTGGATTGGACTGCAATGATGAAAGTGAGGCTGAGCCTTGAATATTGAAAATCTCAACCTTGGTAGTGATTTTGAAGATGATGATGAAAATAATGCAGAAAATGAAGAATAAGCCAGTGAACCAGACAATTCTGTAAATGAAGATCCTTCTCAAACAGAAACTCACCTGAATTTGATAGCACAAACTCAAGGGAAAAAGAGGTGATCTGCAAGTCATGCCATGGATGAAGAAGATACACTTCAACTCATCAAAATCATCACACCAGGAAATGGTATAGGAGTCATACTAGAGATACTATTATTGGTGATCCCAATGCTGGTGTGACAACTAGAAGTGGAACTGCAAATAAATGTCCACATGTTTATTTTCTATCTCAAATTGAGCTTAGGAAAACTGAGGAAGCCTTGCTTGATCCTGACTGGATAACTGCAATACAAGAAGAGTTTGGGGGAAACAAAGTGCGGGAGTGGGTTCCTACACCAAGAGATATAAGCATTATTGGAACAAAGTGGGTGTACAGGAATAAGATGGATGAAAATGGTGTTGTCACCATAATTAAGGCAAGGCTTGTTGCTAAAGGCTACTCACAAGAAGAATGAATTGTCTATGATGAAAATTTTGCTCCAATTGCAAGACTTAAAGCAATAAGAATTTTCCTTTTATTTATTGCACACTCAAATTTCAAAGTATATCAAATGGATGTGAAAAGTGCATTCCTCAGTGGTGAATTGGAAGAGAAAGTCTATGTGCAACAGCTTCCTAGCTTTGAAGATTCAGAATTTACAAACTTTGTCTAAAGAGTTTTGAAGGCTCTCTATGGTTTTAAGCAGGCACCTAGAGCATGGTACAATTGACACTTTATCATAATTCTTGATCAAGAATGGATTCACTAGAGGGACAATTGATAGACCTCTCTTTTCAAGCACATGGTGATGATATTATCCTAGTTCAAATTTATGTGGATGATATCATTTTTGGCTCTACTAATGAGAAGTTTTGTCAAAAATTCTCAAGACTCATACAAAGTTAATATAAGATTAGCATGATTGGAGAGTTAAATTATTTCCTTGGCCTGCAAGTAAGCCAAAGAAATGATGGAATTTTCATCAGTCAAACTAAGTATGTCAAAGATTATCTGAAGAAATTTGGAATGACGGATTGCTTACATGCATCAACTCTTATGTCTACAGCTACTAAGTTAGATGAAGATAAGAAAGAAAAAAGTATAGACATCACTATCTATATGGGGATGATTAGATCTCTACTTATTTGACTGCCAGTAGACCATACATCATATTTTCTACCTGTTTGTGTGCAAGATTTCAAGCTAATCTTAAAGAATCACACATTGACTGCTAAGAGGATTTTCAGATATTTGAAGGGTACTACTAACTTGGGATTATGGTATTCTAAGGGAACAAGGTTTGAAGTTGTTGGTTACACAGATGTAGATTTTACAGGATGTAGGGTGGACAAAAAGAGTACTAGTGGAAGTTGTCAATTCCCTGGTCTAAGACTTGTATTCTGGTATAGTAAGAAACAACAGTCTGTGTCAACTTTCACAGTTGAGGCTGAACATAGCTGCTGGAAGTTGTTATGCTCAAGTGCTTTGGATCAGAAACCAACTAATGGATTATGTACCTGTGTTACGATATCATGTGTGATAACACTAGTGCAATATTCATTGTTGCTAATCTTTTTAATCATTCTAGAACAAAGCACATTGATGTAGGTACCATATCATTAGAGAACATGCTGCAAATGATAACATTGAGCTCATTTATATTCCAACAGAAAAATAGTTAGATGATATTTTTACTAAACCTTTAAATGAAGCAACATTTACAAGGTTAGTAAGCGAAATTAGAATGTTAAATTCTTTATCTTAAGGCAAGAACTCAATTAACATGTTGCAACAGATTAATTTTTAATAAATCAAAATTAATTTGATTTAATTAAGAATTAACTGAAATATGATTTATAAATATTTCAGATGTCTCTGTATATTTAATTTTTTTAAAAAAATTTAACTTGGAATTTTTCTAATTCCAAGAAAAACTGCCTTATATTAATCATATTGCTTATATGTGAAATTGATATTAGGCAAAACCAACGGATTCCAAATACAACAGGCCCTTCGTTTCTCTTTCAAAGCAACTAACAACCAATCTGAATACAAAGCATTGATAGCCGGCCTCCGCCTCGCGCGCTACTTGTAGGCCAGCCATGTCACCGGCCATAACGCCTCCCAATTGGTCATCAGGCAAATTTAAGGGGAATATCTGTAAAAAGTCCCCGTCATGCTCAAATATCAGCATCTTGCCCAACAGGCAATCCAAAACTTCCAAACCTTCTACTCAAAAAGGGTTGAAGCTAAAAAAGAATAAATCTATGGATGATGTTAAAGTGATCAAGATTCTGAAGATATATATTAAAAATGTTGAGAGTATGCTACCTAAAACTAATATCAATACTCGGGGTGAGGACAAGGATGATGATGAGAAAATTAAAAATGAACATAAATCTTTTGGCTCAAATTCTAGTCACTCTAGCAAAATTAGTGGGAGTCATAAGGATGTAAAGAGTAGCAAGGATGAGAAGAAAGGGAGTGATTAGGGTGATGATAATAAAATCACTATAATAATGAAGAAAAGAAGAAATAACATGACAAAAAGAAGATGTCAAGAAAATACCAAGAATCCAAAAACCTATAGCTCAATACTATGTAAAGAGAAATGGAGCTCATAAAACCAATAAACAAATTCCTAGCCAATATAAAAATCCATATGTCTAAGACTCAAAGCCAAAGTACCTTTACAAACTCTCAACCAACTCTTTTCTAATAAAACTTATCCCCGCCAACCAAGTCACATTGAAGAAACTAGTTAAACCTCCATCATTGAAGTCTCAGTCATTATTCACTTCAAGTCTATTGGAACAAAGCCAAGGAAAAACAAATTTGAAAAGGAAGCATTGTGGGCATGTTTTAATCAAAATTATTTTCTACCAATCTTAGAAGAACTCTCAGAATATGGCTTCAATAATCAACAAGCTGAACTCATATATAGAGTCTCAGTGGATGTTCTGGGAGAAATGAAGATCTACTACAAGGATGGCTCATTCAACTTATTCAAGAAATAATTAATGAAAAACTTCTCAACAGTGGAACTTGAAAGGGTGATTAGTTTGATGACTGAAAATGACAAGTTCACAAGAATGAAGAAGGTACAACTGGCTGAAATGCTGATACACATAAATGAAATAAGAGCAAGGGAAAAGGTTAAAATGGAAGGGAGGGCTATTAAGAAGGTTGATAAGTTAGACAGAATGGAGAGAAGATCAAATGAACTCAAGAATCAAGGATTATGCAGAGTTTTTGAGGATGCTTCTACATATCAAAACCCACAGATTGTCAAGATACAGGGTGGAACATCTTGGTAGTTACTGATTAGAAGAATAGCTAAAGCTAGTGGAAACAATGAGAGGAACTAAGATCATTGAAGAACTTGGGTGCCTTGTAAGGTTGACGTACTTGATTAGATCTTAGCCAAGATATGAAACCTTTAGTTAATTCTGCATTTTAATTCTCAGTTGTAACAACTAGATGACAGTAATGTATACAAGAGTGTATTTTGTATATCTGTGTTTTTCTCATTTTAGCTTGGGATTAGTCTTGTTATCAGGCATAAATTTGTGACAAATAGTCTTCTCACAAATTGGGGGAGATTATTGTGCAAGACATGACTTAATATAACAAGACTAAGTCACATTGATAATCCTAAGATTTAGTTGACTTGTAATAGTTTGTGTAATCTGTAAATGTATTTCTTGAGTCTGTAAAAATTATTAGCAGACTAGACTAAGATATTTTTCAGTGAACAACTAACAAGCTAAAAAATAAACCTCTGAAAGAAGATCAAGTCTAATCATGTCTCAGAATGAAGATAAATAGCTTGGAGAAAAATAATGTTTTAGATTGAAAAATGTTCTAAGTCAAATATCGAGAAGTCACAGATCAAAGAATATTGAGACGTATATCGAGAACTGTTCAAGCTTATAGAAAAGTCATATTGAGAACTTTCAAAGCCTGTAGAAAAGTTATTATTCTATACAGAAGTTATTTTTCTGTAGAGAAGTCAATTTTCCTGTCGACAAGTCAAATACATGTAGAGATATGTAGATATCGACAAGTCAATACATGTACAGATGTGGAGATATCGACAAGTCAAATACATGTAAAGATGTGGAAATATCAACAAGTCGAAGGCATGTAGAAATGTGGAGATGTCGACTAGTCAAATACATGTAGAGATGTGGAGATGACGACAAGTCAAATACATGTATAGATGTGAAAATATCGAAAAAGGCTTTTGTACTTAGAAGATCTCAATAATAGTCTCATTTATATAATGCATCTATCATGAATATTTCAAATTATCAGTTAACAAACTATTTTATCATTGAAATAGAAAGTTTATAAATGCAGCTTGAGGAGTGCAAGATCAAGAGTCAAGATGAATAGGACAAAGGAGTGTAGCAGACCTGGAAGATTGTATGCAGATATGCAGCACTTGAAATAGAAATAGACAAAAGAATTTTAGAAAATATGTTAGTCTATCTATAAATTGTGCATGATGTTCTAAAAAGCATGTCATGGGTCAACTGTTCCAGAAGCAACAAAATAGTCTAGATTTTCTTGTATTTTCTCAAGAAGAAGCTAAGTTCTTTAATATCAAGAACATAGATTTGTAGCACAATCCAATTAATTTTGAATAAACATCAAGTGAATTTTGATAATTGTTTTTATGTGTCTTTTAACATTAATAGATTATCACTACAAAATACTTTAGCTGTTAAGTTCAAGCAAGCCTAAACAATAACTTGATTTTTTGAAAATAATTGATAAAGTTTTTCAAGTAAAAATCAAGAAATACACATTCACCCCCAATGTGTGCATTTCATACTTAACAAGCATATATAATATAATAAAGATGTAATATGATTTTGTAATTGGTATTTTAAACTAAACTAAAATAAATGTTGCAGTTGTTTGACATTAGCATATCCCTCTCAAAAAATATAAAAAAAACATATAATATATATAGTAAGAAATAATGTTTTTTTAAAAAAAATACTCTACCGTGGGAATGTTTTTACACAAAAAAACTTTTTTTTCAAATATTTTGTAAAAATATAGGTTTTAAAAATTACAAAATACTATTTTTTAAAAATATTTAAAAAAACATATTTTACAACTTTGCTACCATGCAACCATATTTGTAACTTAGATCAACCCACATTAATCAAAAATGTAATTTTAAAAATCTGTATTTAAAATAGTTTCTAGTCGAATAATAAATTGTTTAACAAGTTGCCTTGATTAAGTCAAATGAAACCAGCAATGCAATAAAAAAAATTCAATTATTTTTCGAAATACCAAAAACAAGTTAATTTTGATTGCAAATAGTAATTTTTTATAAAATTAAAATTGATTTTTTTTTAAAAAACGGTATTTTTGATAATTTTCCTCAAAATATTGGTGTATTACATGCCTACTACCTTGTGTTTATAAAATATGTTTTCTCTATTGATTACTTGGAGGACCGTGATCAAGATCAGTCGGATAAAAATGGAAAATGCTAGTATAGCAGGTAAGATAGCACCGAAAAATAGTGTAAGAGGTGTATATGATCATTCAACGGGTTCAATACATTGACATAACATTGTTACAAGGTGTAACACCCCAGTCCCACATCGAGGAGATTTGGGACTTCTGTTCAGTTTATAAGGCAAAGTACTACTACTATATACACTAACAAATCATGATCTTTTGGGGGCCTGTGGTGGTCTAGTCGTTACCAAGTTGGTTGTATTTGGGACAGTAGGCTTCAGCTTATATCGGACTCGAAATCGGGACTTGGCCCGATTTTCGAAAAAGACTCGGGATTTGACCTGGGTTGTCACATATGGTATCAGAGCCGACTCTCGAAAGCTTGATTCGTTAAGTTGTCGGAGGTGGGGACACGAAGGTTGGTGGTATTATCCCACAATGGCAAGAGGTCTAGAGGTGGGGACACGAAGCCAACCAGTATTATCCCACAATGGCTAGAGAGGTACGATCTTCATCATATGGGCTGTCTGTTTGGGCCTGACAAGGACGTCATGAGTTTAAGTGGGGGAGTTTGTAACACCCAGTCCTACATCGAGGAGATTTGGGACTTCTGTTCAGTTTATAAGGCAAAGTACTACTACTATGTGCATCAACAAATTATGATCTTTTGGGGGCCTGTGGTGGGCTAGTCGTTAACCAAGTTGGCTGCATTTGGGACAATAGGTCTCGGCTTATTTCGGACTCGAAATCAGGACTTGACCCGATTTTTAAAAAGACTCGGAATTTGAATCGGGTTGTCACATAATAAGAATTCTGTTTCGAACTGTATAAGAAATAAGATACGAGAATCTTTTGAAACTCAGTCTTTATGTTTTCGAACCCGTTCGTAATTTACGCTATAGTTCTGGAACTAGGCTTAGATACCCTTATTAGGCGCACGAGTGTGCAACTTTGGATACCTATTAAGGGCGCACAATTATTAAACTTTAGATGTCGACCACTGGCAAAGTGTGGTACAAAGAATAAGAATTAGATGCCGGCTACTGGCAAAGTGTGGCCGTAGATCAAGACTGTGGTATTTATAAGAATTATCCTTTCGTTCTATATTTACTTTATTCTGGTCTGTTATAAAATTATGTTTTGTTCTGTTCTGTTCTGTTTTAAATTCTGAATTTTAAAATATAAAATTTGGGTTGACTTTATTTTAGAAATTTTTTTACAAAATTATTATTTTTTTGAGAAAAATCATTTTATTAAAACACCTATTATTTTTCTGTTAAAAAGTTAGTCAATTTGTACTTGCTGAGCTTTGTAGCTCAACCCTTTAAATATTTCAGGTTTGGAATTTGGAGCATATAAAGAATAAGGAATGAGAATTATGTAGAGATATGTGCTACTTCATTTCGTGCTATTTGAATTCGAATAAAGACTTTATTTTATAGAGAATGAATTTGATTATCTGTTAGACAATTAATATCGGTTCTATGGAGTTGTGTCTCTATTGTTATGGTTTTGATTTAATAAGTTTGACCACTATTTTGACCTTCGTTATATATTTTGAATTATTGAATACGAATCTATTTTTATATTAGTTTCGATTTAGAATTAATAGTCTGGAAGTGCGGGCCTTTACAGTTGGTATTATGTTGATAACCTGGGTCAAATCCCGAGTCTTTTTCGAAAATTGTGTCAAGTCCTGATATCGAGTCCGAAATAAGTTGAAGCCAACTGTCCCAAATGCAGCCAACTTGGGTAACTACTAGCCCACCACAGGCCCCCAAAAGATCATGATTTTTTGGTGCACATAGTAGTAGTACTTTACCTTATAAACTTAATAGAATCCCAAATCTCCTCGATGTGGGACTGGGGTGATACTGTTAGTGTTTGTGCCCTAGAGACAACACTATGATATTTTAGTTTAAGACATTAGGATTATTAATGTTTATAATCTATCGATTATTCTCTTTATAATTTATTAATTCTTAATTTCTGCGATATAAATGTTAGATTAATAAATGTCCTTGGAATATGATATGCAATTCTATATATCTAAGTATGTGACTTAGAAATGAGACTATGAGAATAGTATCAATATTCCTAAAGGTCCCTAGTCGAGTATTATTATTAAGGGACAATAATAATGCATTAAGACTGGTGTGTTTGTTGATTGATGATCACATCTCATTGATCATAGGTATAGTGATACTAAAGTCAAAAACACAGGCAGATGTATATGTACATGGTGTTGGACAGACGTAATGTGAGATTCTACATGTCTGTTGTGTCATAAGTAATTCTCACAGTGATAATGATGTAATGGTTCTTAGACCTGAAGTCGTTATATTTCTATACGAGAATTAATATACACTGATTCCATTAAAAGTTATCATTGACCGGGTAATGATAAAAGTGGACATTGGGTATATTATGAATCGTATGAGAAATATGAATGATCTAGATGAGATTTAACCCTCCTATTTTAGGAGTGATATTATTGGCCTCTTTGTGTGAGCTAGACTATGAAATACGTGGCCACACTCAAATGTTGATTTGATATGATAGTCTACTTATTGATCAAGGAAACTTGGATTAAACTATGCTGAGGATGACATATTACATGCCTTTAGTTTAATCTATAATATTTGGTCAAAGGGATTATATTACATTGTACATTATTCATAAAAGGTTTAATCGATCACCGATTCAATTATTATTACTTGGGTAACAATGATGTATTACTAGATGCCGCTCATTGTTTATGATTTAATTTAGATTTAAAATTCGTTGCCAACGATATAATAACCTATAGGGTCACACACTAAGAATGATCGAAGGATTATTTAATTTAAATTAGATTTAAATTATATTAAAGTAATTTGAATTATTTATAATATTAATTAAGTATGACTTAATTAATTATTAATTAAGTATGACTTAATTAATTAGATAAATATTGATATTCGAATCTCCTAATATTAATTATGAAATTTATTTGTTAAATAATTAAGTGAGACTTAATTATAATACAAATAGGAATTTCGAATTAATAATAACTCCTAATTAGTTAAGAGTTATAATTCATTTTTCTACTCTCTATATAATATCTCTTGTGTGGCTGATTTTGAAAAGCAAGACTTTTACTAAAACCCTAGCCACCAAGAGAGAAGATGGAGAGAGAAAGAAGAAACGAGTTTGTGCTAGTACACATTCAATCCTTGCGTTCAAGCATTCGTGTGGATACCGATAAAGCGTAGATCGCGAGAGCGGGATGCGTGGTGATTGAAAAAGCTTGGATCTCCATTAGTCAACCAATTGTAAAGCTTCATAAGGTAAACAATCTGATCTACGAATTAAATATATATTTTTCGCATGGATCATGCGGTGGGTTTCAAAAATTCTGTTTTTTCACGTTTTTAATTACTGTTTCCGTTGCATTTATATGCTCAAAACCCAACAATGGCATCAAAGCTACTTGCGAAAAGTGTTTAATTCATCTATGTGTTTACTGGTTTTATGATGATAACATGTATACAATATTCCATGACTGTTATATATGTGATTTTGTATATTTTACATGTTGCTATGTTTATATATGCGTATGTATATATATGTTTTGAATATATGATATTTATGAGAGTTGTATAATCATATAATGATTATATAATCTGTATATATACTGATATATACATGTTTTATGTTTGTTCCTATTATAAGAATCGTATTTGATACGATTCTGAATCAGATGCAGAGGATTTACTGAAATCTGTGTCTGGTGTCCGATTTTGGCGAACGAATACGCTATTTCATATGGAACCGAGCGTCTGAACGTAAGTGATAGCTAAATCTGTCATCGACTGATATGTAAGGTGTTTGACGTCGTTTAGGCCCTCTAATATGTGATTTAATGTTATCAGATTTAATTTCAATTTTTTTTGATTTTTTCAATATTTGGTTTTTATGATTAGATCATGATGGGTATCATATGTTAAGATCAGATTATGTGTTTTAACATGTTATTTTGTGTTAATTGAGCATGGTGGATGGTTATGGCTTATGACCTTAGGTTAATGGTTTTGGTTTTTCAAATACGGCTTGCATGTCGTTTAATCTTGTAATTATTAATTCTCGAATGTAACTTGAGTTCTTCTTGTAGGTTCATTAGATTAGTTTTCATATTTCATTCTTGTAATGTACATGAAGACGTCAAGATTTGAAGATCAAGGGTAATCCCACACGGAGGCCATCCAAGGAAGCAATACAAGAAAGAAGACATGTAATAGTTAGCCTGTATTTATTTTCCACCTTAGATTGGCCTAGATCTTTGTCATTAGCTTGATAAAGATCACATAGGATGAAGCCATAACCAACCACGTTTATTTATTGCACTTTACATATATATGTGCATATGACGAATGTATGTATAGAGTAGTTTATAAATATGCATGCTTAATTAGATTAAGGATGTATGTATTAGATACGACACCCATGTCATGCTTGCTAAACAAGATAAAATCTGTAACGACTCAAGATTTTAAAATGAACAAATGATTATGAGATTCTCGTGTTTATGAAACATATAATAAAATACAAATTTTCATTATTTCTGATATGGGGAGATATTGTCAAAAGCAAGTTCATTGAACTTGTAAGGTTGTGGGTTTTAAGCGAGACCATTGTGACTCCCTCACTACCTGGAAATCAAACCATTGACAAATATTGATTTGAAGTATTTTATTCAAGGAAAAATTGGGAATCTCTTTATGATGGGATCATGATCGTTTTAAAATTAACAAAACCCTAAAGTTAATATTAAGTTGATCAGATGCCTTCCAATGAGTCCAATGCGTTAACCCCTAGATCGACCAAGAGTGGGTTCGCCAAAGCGAAGTACTCCTATCTATCGTGGGAGATGTGTTGAAGTATATTGATACTTTTTGACTATTGGGTTTGACCTAACTAAGTTATCACAATAGGATTGTGAACTTAGAGGCATAGAGTTTGGCGAGATTTATTAGATAAATATGAACAAATGTTATTCCACCAAGCTATCCAAGAGTTATATAGTTGATATAATTGACAAATATTGTCTACCTAAATAATCATGTTTTAGGAGAAAAGCCAAAGCTGACCTAACGCGTGGTGAAATATGGATCTTGGCTCACTCGAAAAGATATAAAGATATTTTTTCTGAATTAATAGTTAGGGCTATTGATTTGATTAAAATAGTGGGGGATATATATTGTGAATATATATATATATATATGAATAATCCTTGAACATAATTTATTGATCATCTATAAACTAAGTCATTTTATGCACTTTAATATTGTAGATATCAAATGACAAATAACACATATAACTTCTCTATGTAATAGTCCTTGAGAAGGACAAGCTGACATGAAATAATTTCCTCGATTGACATGGGAACTTGAGGGTTGTCCTCGGGTTCAAGGATGTCACTCAAACCTCTCCCTTATTTCTTCTAGCTGAGAATGAAACATATGCAGAACAAAAGGCTTACCAGAAGCAAATTAATTATGCAACTGATGTTTCATGTCTCATGCTTGTAATTATGAGTGCTGAGCTTTAGAAGCAAGAAGAGCATAATGATGCTTATGATATGATTGAGCACCTTCAAAAGATGTTTGAAGGATAGGATCGTCATAAAGATTTGACAATAATAAGGAACCATACTTTTGCATTAATGGGAGAATCATATTCGGTTGGACCACATGTTCTAAAGGTGATAGGCATATGTACCTTGATATTTTGGGTTTCAAGAATGGTCTAGAGACTCAGTTTGATTTGATCAAACGATATTTGAACAACTTCTATTCTCAGTTTATTAAGAACAAAAGGAATGAGATAGACAGAACACTCACTGAGTTGTTAAGCATGTTTAGAACTGCTGAAAATAACACGGTAAAGGCATGAATTACATCCATATTGATGATGTACACATGGAATGCAAACGGGAAAGGAAAGTGGACAAGTAAGGTGAAGATTTGATCTTATTCGGTGCCAAACCAAAGTCCAATCCCAAAGGGCTTTTGAAGCCTAATAGTGGTGTTGCTAAAGGAGATGAATGTCATTTCTGTGGAAATAACTGCATGAATAGAAGTTAAATTGTCGAGCTTATTTGGAAGATCTAAAGAAGAAGACTAGCAATGGTCAAGCTTCAGGTATAGGGTTAGAATTGGAGCAAAAGTTATTTCTCTAGTTGAAGGAACTCGATACCTAATTTTGCCCATAAGGAGAGATTGAGAACTTGATAAATTGTTATTACGTGCCTGCCTTTAGCGGATACATTAAGTCAATTTCTTGTCAGGATAAGAAAGGTTTTCATTTTAATTAAATGAATAATAGTTTTTTATTCTATTTCAATGATAAGACTTATAATGTTGCACAATTAGTTAACAAATTATATGTTCTAAGTTGACTCAAATCAAACATTACCTCTAGCATTTTCGTTAAGCCATATTAATGAGAAACGCATTTTTGAGTTACATATAGATGAATACTTGGATAAGTTTGATATTGAATCATACGGAAGATGCGAACTTTGTCTCATTGGCAAAATGACTAAAGCTTCTTTTACCTGATTAAGTGAAAGGGCCACCGAACAATTATGACTTATACATAATGATGTATGTGGTCGAATGTGTATGATGGAAAGGGGTGGCTTATACTACTTCATAACATTTACTGATGATTTCAGTAGATATGGATATGTGGTTCTTATGAAGAACAAATCCGATTCTTTTGAAATGTTCAAAGAATATAAGGCCGAAGTAGAAAAGCAAACAAGGGAGAAGTATAAAAGTTTTACGATCAGATCGTGGAGGAGAATACTTAAAACCTTAATTTCAAGAGTTTCTTGAAGGAGTATGATAGTGTATCATAACTTACTCTTTCTGGAACACCTCAATGGAAAAGAGATTCTGAGAGGAGAAATCGTACCTTGTTGGACATAGTGCGATCGATGATGAGTCAAGCGGATCTTCCATTCAGTTTCTAGGGTTATGCTCTAGAAACGGCTGCATATACACTTAACCAAGTTCCGACTAAAGCGGTTCAAAATACTCCATATGAGATATAGAGTGATAAATGTCAAAGCATGTCATTTATGAAATTTGGGGACGTGAAGCGTTTGTAAAACGTTTAGCCACTAACAAGCTTGGACCAAAATTAGATAGATGCTATTTTGTGGGATACCCAAGTGAGACAAGGGTATAGTTTTTATAATCCTTCCGGGAACAAAGTGTTTATTGCTCGGGCCGCTGTATTTCTTGAGGGATAACTACTTTCTAAGAAAATCAGTGGGAGGATAATACATCTCGATGAAGATCGAGAACCACATGATAACATTGAACTATAGTTGGAATAAGATCAGGATGTACATCAAAATGTTAAAAGTAATCATGTCCAAGAAACACAGGTTATTCGTAGATCTAGTAGGATTCACCATGAGTCCAGAAGAAATTATGGATTTTTTTTACTCAACATGGTGATGTGATGCTTACGGATAAGGATAAGCCTCACACCTACCAAGATGCTATGAACAGTCCAGACTCCGAGAGATGGCTGGAGGCCAAGAAATCCGCGATGAATCCATGTATCAAAATTAAGTATTGACTTTAGTTGATCCACTCGAAGGGGTAAAACCTATAGGGTGCAAGTGGGTTTTCAAAAAGAAAACTGACATGGATGGTAAATTACAGACCTATAAGGTGCGACTAGTGGAAAAAGGTTTCAAAAAAATTCATGGTATAGACTATGATTAGACTTTTTCACCAGTTACTATAGTCAAGTCCATCAGGATTTTATTAGCAATAGTTGCTTACTTTGACTATGAGATTTGACAAATGGATGTCAAAACTGCTTTCTTATATGGGAGCATTGAAGAGGATGTATATATGATACAACCTGAGGGTTTTGTCGATCCAAAGTTTGCTAAGATAGTTTGTAAGTTGCTTTTATCTATTTATAGATTGAAGCAAGCCTCAAGGAGACCGAATATTCATTTTGATGAAACAGTCAAAGAGTTTGGCTTTATTCAAAACGAAGATGAACCATGTGTTTGCAAGAAGGTTAGTGGGAGCCATGTGACATTCCTAGTATTATATGTATGTGACATATAACAAATAAGGAATGACATACCTTCTCTACAGGCTGTTAAGACTTGGTTGAGAAATAGTTTCTCGGTGAAAGACTTATGCGATGCTACCTATATATTAGGGATTAAGATCTATAGAGATAGATTGAAAAAGATTAATCGACCTAGTCGGAGTACATACATTGATAAAATATTGCATAATTTTAGGATGCAGGAGATAAAGAAAGGATATGTTTCGATGTCTCATGGGATAATGATCTCAAAAGATAATTGCCCCTAAATCATTAGATGATAAGGGCAGTTTAAGAAAGCTCCATATGCTTTAGCAATCTATAATGTGTACAATGATATGTATTTATCCTGATGTTTCATATGCTTTGAGCATGATGAGCAGATACCGGTCTAATACAGGTGAGAGTCATTGGATAATTTTCAAGAATATTATTAAGTAATTAAAGAGGACTAAAGATTTATTTTTGGTGTATGGAGAAGATAGGGAACTGGTTGTAAAGGGTTACACTGATACTAGTTTCTTAACCTAATTTCTGGATAGAAAAAGATGATTATATGTCTATATCTGGTTTGTGTTTTGTCTAAATATAAGTTATGTTAGCTGAAATGGTTCACAGTAAGAACATTGATGATTCTACTATGGAAGCCAAATATATTGATATTTTTTTGAAACATCCATGGAGACTGTTTAGGCATGTCCTTAGGCAATATCACCTTATTAATGAGATTAATGATTAAGGAGATAAATGTAAAGTGCATAGTAATGATAGTGTTGCAGACCCACTGACTAAGGTTTGTCGCAGTAGAAGTATGATTGTCATACTAGTTCCATGAGTATTAGATACATGGGTGATTGGCTCTAGTGTAAGTGGGAGATTGTTAGTGTTTGTGCCCTTGTTAGATATATTTGATAATGTCATGGCTAATATGTTTTATGTTTAGCTTTCAAATCTTACATGAATAGGATAAATCAGTACTTAACTGTTGATCAGTACTTATACTGGAAGTCAGGACTTAAGGATATCAGTACTTATATTATCAGGAGATAATCATCAGAAGATAGATATCAGAACTTAAGTGCTGAAGGACAATCAGATAAGGACAGTAGCTGATTAAAGGAAAGAAGATCGAGATAAACATAAGAAGAGATATGCATGAAGAAGGAATTCCGTGAAGAATGGAATACTTGGAAGAAAAGATATCTGATTGATATATTTTAGGAAGCAGAATTATATTCCATATTAATTAGCGATTATCTTGTAACTGTGTAGTATATAAACACAGACATAGGGTTTACACTATAAGTGTTATCATTATTAGAAAAGATTATTCATTGTAACCCTAGCAGCTCTCGTGATATTTGTTCATCACTGAGAGGTAACAGTTTCATACTGTAACAGAGTTTATTGTTTCAATAAAGTTTGTTTTCTGTTACTTAAGTTCTTAAAGTTCGATTTAAGTGTACTATACACTGTATTCACCCCCTCTACAGTGTGTGTGTGACCTAACAATTGGTATCAGATCCTATCTGTTAACTTACATACAGTTAAAGATCCAAACACAATCATGTCGGACACAGAAACTCCAACTAAGCCTACCATAACTGAGGAACCACCAAAGACACAAATTCAGAGTCGGTATGAGACCATCAGAGTCCCCATACTGAGACCATCTGAATATCCCATATGGAAGGTAAGGATGACCATGTTCCTGGAAGCAACAGATCCAGAATACCTGGATAGAATCAAGGAAGGTCCTCACAAACCAACCAAACTCGTTGTTGCAGTTGCAGGTGAAACAACAAAGACTGTACCAAAGGAGAAGAGTGATTATACTGCTGAGGACATAGCATCAATTGCTAAGGATGCTAAGGTACGACACTTACTGCATAATGCCATTGATAATGTAATGTCAAACAGGGTAATCAACTGCAAGACTGCTAAGAAGATATGGGATGCTCTGGAAACAAGGTGTCAGGGAACTGACACAATTAAGAAGAACAGGAAGACAATACTCACTCAAGAGTATGAAAAATTTGACTCAAAGACTAATGAGTCATTGAATGATTTATATGATAGATTTATCAAACTTTTGAATGATTTGTCATTGGTTGATAAAGAGTATGATCTTGAAGATTCAAACCTTAAGTTCATGTTAGCTCTTCCTGAATGATGGGATTTGAAGGCAACGACAATAAGAGACAACTATAATCTTGATGAAACAACTCTTGACGAAATCTATGGAATGCTCAAGACTCATGAGCTGGAGATGGAACAAAGAAGCAAGAGGAAAGGAGGAAAGTCAAGGACAGTTGCTCTTAAGGCTGAAGAAGAATTTCCCAAAGCAGCTTCCTCAAAGAAAGACAAGGGTAAAGCTCTTTTCATAAAGTCTGATACTGAGTCATCAAGTGCTGAGAGTGATGATGACTCAGATTCTGAAAGCTTGTCTGAGACTGATGCTGATGAGGAGATGATGAAGCTGTGTGCTCTTATGGTGAAAGGAATCACAAAGATTGCATACAGGAAGTTCAGGAAGGGAAAGAAGTTTTCCAGGAAAAGCATAAGTTCTGATAAGAAGAATTTCAGAAGATCTGAAGGCAGAGGAGGAAAGTCTGACAGAGGAGATTACACCAATGTTAAATGCTATAACTGTGGTGAGAAAGGCCACATATCTCCTGACTGCAAGAAGGTAAAGGGTGACAGAGGCAAGGCTCTTGTCATAAAGCAGAAAAGCTGGACAGACACCTCAGACTCTGAAAGTGAGGAGAACTATGCATTGATGGCAAATGCTGATAAAGAAAGTGCTGAGAGCAGTTCTGAAGCTGCTGAAACAAAGGTACCTCAGACTACTTATGCTTTTCATACTGATGATATTAATGAGTTGAGAAGATATCTTAAAACCATGTTTGTTAGCTATAGAGACCAAACATTAATATGTAAAAGATTAACTTCTGAAAATCTTGCATTTAAGAAAAGGAATGATTTCTTAGAAAAAGAGTTAGTCATGTTCCATCAAACTCAGAAGGATAGAGATGATGCTTTTTATGTTAGGAATGAAGTGCTAAAATTAAATGAATCTCTAAAAACTGAGTTAGAAAAGGAAAGAGAGATTATCAGGACTTGGACTAACTCTGGAAAAACAACTCAAAATTTGCTAAGTAGTGGAAACTGGAAAGAGGGCTTAGGTTATGGAGAAGATAAGAATGATAAAGGAACTGAAGAAATTAAGCCTGTTGTTAAGCAAAAGCCAAAGTTTAAACCTATTAAGTTTGTAACTGTAAAGTCTGAAAATGAGAAATCAGAAGATAAAGAGGAATTAACTTCTGACAAACTAAAACAGGAAAAGACAGCTGAAGTGAACATAGGCTTAATGACAAAGAAGCAGCTTAAGCATAAGCTGAAAGATGTCAAGAATGCAAACAAGGTAAAATCACCTAGGAAAAATAGGAATGGAAAGGAAGGTGTGAATAAAAGCAATGATTATAAACCTGTTCCTGATGCTCCTAGGAAAACATGTCATAACTGTGGAAGTTCTAACCATCTGGCTTCTTTTTGCTGGAAGAATAAGAATATTAACTCCTTACCTTCAAAATCAGGAGTTAAGAGTCAGTCTGTTAGATACAAACCACAAAATCCTTGTTTTTATTGTGGTAGTTTATGGCATTCCATTTATACTTGTAAGGAATATCATAGTTTGTACTATGATTATTATCAAATAAAACCTTCTTTGAAGAAAGTTTCCATTGTTCCTTCTAGTGTAAATTCTGATTCAAAGTCTGATAGTGTAAATTCTGATAAGAAAAATGTTAACATAAACTCTGATGCTAAATCCGCTGCAAATGTTAACAAACTTAATAAGGCCAAAGGATCCAAGCAAGTCTGGGTCCTTAAAACTAATAATTAGTGGTCTTTGTGATTGTAGGGCAACAGGAAAAATATTCTAGTTCTGGACAGTGGATGTTCAGGACATATGACTGGAAATAAGGCCCTGCTATCAGACTTTGTGGAGAAAGCTGGCCCAAGTGTTTCTTATGGAGATGGCAACATTGGAAAAACATTGGGATATGGCAATATCAATCTTGGAAATGTCATAATTAAACAAGTAGCTCTGGTCTCAGGACTTAAACACAACCTATTGAGTATAAGTCAAATCTATGACAGAGGTTATCATGTTGATTTCTTTGAAGAACACTGTGAAATTGTGAGTAAATCTAAAGGCAAAGTTGTTCTGAAAGGATACAGACGTGGTAACATTTATGAAGCTAAGCTTTCAACAAGTACTGATGGTTCTGCAATCTGTCTGATAAGTAGAGCATCAATTAAAGAAAGCTGGAATTGGCATAAGAAACTCTCTCATTTAAATTTCAACAATATAAATGAACTGGTCAAGAAAGATCTTGTGAGAGGATTCCCAAACACAGTATTTGCTCCTGATGGTCTTTGTGATTCATGTCAGAAAGCCAAACAAAGAAAATCTTCATTCAAGAGCAAGATTGATTCATCAATTCTTGAGCCTTATCATCTTATACATGTTGATCTATTTGGTCCAGTAAATGTCATGTCTATTGCAAAGAAGAAGTATGCGTTGGTCATAGTGGATGAGTTCACCAGATACACATGGGTGTATTTCTTGCACACAAAAAGTGAAACTGCATCTATCTTGATTGATCATGTCAGACAGCTGGATAAAATGGTCAAAGATTCTGTGAAAATTTTAAGGAGCGATAATGGCACTGAGTTCAAGAATTTGATAATGGAAGAGTTCTGCAAAAGCCATGGAATAAAGCAGGAATTTTCTGCTCCTGGAACTCCACAGCAAAATGGAGTTGTTGAAAGGAAGAATAGAACTCTCATTGAAGCTGCACGTACAATGCTTGAAGAAGCAAAGCTTCCAACCTATTTCTGGGCTGAAGCTGTGCAGACTGCTTGTTTTACTCAAAATGCAACACTCATTAACAAGCATGGAAAAACACCATATGAGATGGTGAAGAAAAAGAAGCCAAATCTGAAATTTTTTCATGTATTTGGATGCAAGTGTTTTGTTCTCAAGACTCATCCCGAATAGCTATCAAAGTTTGATCTAAAAGCTGATGAAGGAATCTTTGTTGGATATCCACTTTCCACAAAAGCCTTCAGAGTCTATAATTTGAGAACAAAAGTGGTCATGGAATCTATCAATGTCTCTTTTGATGACAAGAAGATCACTGGTCTTAAAGATTTCATTGACCATAATCAGCTGAGATTTGAAAATGAAGACTCATATTCTGATACTGAAAATCCTGACAGTCTAAGTCCTGACACTGCAAACTCTGATGGATTAAACTCTGATGTTATTGAAACTGTGGTGACTACATTAAAGGAAGATGCACCTATGCAGGGGGAGCATACTCAAGATCCTACCACATCTCAAGAAACATCCGAACATGCATCTGGCTCTTCAAGTTCTGATTCGTCAAGTTCTGATAAGCCAAGTTCTGATAGTGCTGAAAATCTAAATACTGAAGAATCCAACTCAGAGAGCATAGTTTCAGGGGGAGCATCAGAAAATGAAAATGAAGATAACATGGATCATGGGGGAGCATCCAGTTCTAGAGAAAACCTTTCATCTGCAAGGAAGTGGACAAAATCACATCCACCTGATTTGATAATTGGAAATCCTGATGCAGGTGTCAGAACTAGAACAGGTACTTCAAATGAGTGTCTTTACAATTCTTTTCTCTCTCAGACTGAGCCAAAGAAAGTGGAAGAAGCTCTTCAAGATGCTGATTGGGTGCAAACAATGCAGGAAGAGTTGAATGAATTTGAAAGAAACAAAGTCTGGACCCTAGTACTAAGACCAAAGAATAGATCTGTTGTTGGTACAAAGTGGGTATTCAGAAACAAAACTGACAGTGATGGCATAATTACAAGGAATAAGGCAAGGCTGGTTGCAAAAGGATATTCTCAACATGAGGGAATTGATTATGATGAAACATTTGCACCAGTTGCTAGGTTAGAAACCATAAGGATATTTTTGGCTTATGCTGCTCACAAAAAGTTTACTGTCTTTCAAATGAATGTGAAAAGTGCTTTTCTCAATGGAGAATTGGAGGAAGAGGTATATGTTGAACAACCTCCAGGTTTTGTAGATACCAAACATCCAGACTATGTCTACAGACTTGACAAAGCACTTTATGGACTTAAGCAAGCTCCTAGAGCATGGTATGAGACTTTAGCTCAGTTTCTTCTGGAAAGTGGATTCCACAGAGGGACAATAGACAAAACACTGTTCTACCTCAACCATGGAAAGGACTTACTTCTGGTCCAGATTTATGTTGATGATATCATCTTTGGATCTACAAATGACAAACTTTGCAAGAAGTTTGCCAAACTAATGCAGTCAAGATATCAGATAAGTATGATGGGGGAACTTAGCTATTTTCTGGGCCTTCAAGTCAAGCAGAATGAGGAAGGCACTTTTATTTGTCAAACCAAGTACACCAGAAACTTGCTAAAGAAATTTGGAATGCAAGACTGTTCAAGTGCATCCACTCCAATGGCCACTGCAACAAAACTGGATAAGGATACCGGTAAATCAGTAGATATTATTGACTACAGAGGTATGATTGGCTCTCTACTCTATCTAACTGCTAGTAGACCTGATATCATGTATGCTACCTGTCTTTGTGCAAGATTTCAAGCAGATCCAAGAGAACCTCACTTAACAGCTGTAAAAAGAATCTTTAAGTATCTTAAAGGAACAGCTGCTCTGGGATTATGGTATCCTAGAGAATCAGATTTTAAACTAATAGGTTACTCAGATGCAGATTTTGCAGGTTGTAAAATTGACAGGAAAACCACAAGTGGAAGCTGCCAATTTCTTGGAGGCAGATTGGTTTCTTGGTACAGCAAGAAACAAAAGTCAATTTCCACATCAACTGCAGAAGCAGAGTATATTGCTGCAGGAAGCTGTTGTGCACAGATTCTTTGGATAAAGAATCAGTTACTGGATTATGGGTTAACATATTTCAAAATCCCTATTTACTGTGATAATCAAAGTGCTATTGCTATGACAGGTAATCCAGTTCAACACTCAATGACAAAGCACATCAGCATCAGGTACCACTTCATCACGGAACATGTGGATGAAGGTACAGTGGAATTGCATTTTGTTCCTACTGATCAACAATTGGCAGATATCTTCACAAAACCATTATGTGAAGCTACTTTTACAAGATTGGTAAATGAACTTGGAATGGTTTCAGGTTCTTTCTCTAAATCTGCTTAGACTTGTTCTATGAATCAGACTTTATGCTCAGTATTTACAGAATTAATCTCATTGTATAATCTGTGCTTAATTGATAAATGTCTTTAAGTACTGACTGTTGTCTGATATATGTTTCTAAACTATGATAAGTGATATGTTTGTTCTAGTACCTATTCAATCCTATGAGGATAACTGTGCTAGATACTGACCTAGTAGTCTTCAATAAACAAATGATTCCATGGAAGAAGTAATTATTTCAGTGGAAATCTTATGACACTAGCAAATTCTGATAACTGAGCTTAGTTAAGTTTACTTTATATATCTTATTACTAAGTCACAAATTAGAATAATGCTACTCATCTGTTAAGTTCTGAAACTAGTAAAACTGCTGAATGTACTAAGTGCTGATAAACCTCTCTTATCAAAAGAAAAAGCAAAAAGATCAAAGATTAAAATCAGGTACTCCTTTGAGATCTAGAGTAAATATGTGGAAGGGACGACCCAAGTGCATTGCTGGTATTAAGTAAATATGCATCAGAAAAGCAAAATATTTTCTTGGTGACTTTTCACACTCTATGATTACTGGAGAAATACTCTGAAAATCGCATAAATTCTGATAAACAGTCGTGACTCACTTACACTGAGAAGCCACTGTAAAACAGAATTGCAAAAGATGCATAAAATTAGCACAAAACAGTTGAGATGGACTCTAGCATGAACTCATTCATCAGTAGGTTTCAGGACAATGACAGATCTTTAGCAAAATTTTAGTTATGCCTTATTTCTAAGATGTACTGAAGTGAATCAGACTTTACTCTTTGTCTGTTTTTAGCTTAATGCACACACTAATCACTCCATCTGAATGATGAAAATTTCTGTGGTGGTCTATGTTATTTTAGATAAACAGTCATTGTGTCATTATTGCACAAATTCTGAGGACAAGTTCTAAGTTACACGTTCTGATGATTAAGTTCTGACGTCCATAACTCAGAACTTGTATGAGTATTTACTAAGATGGGCATTCCTTTTTCGAGTTAAGAAATTATGTTCTGATGACTGTTAAGTTCTGGTATAGGTCTAAGTTCTGATTTCTCAGTCTAATCCTTTACTTGGCTTATCTGTGAATAAAATTTGATAACAGTCTCAGTTCGAACTCGAATATGTTGAAGTGGAAGATTAATAGTCACTATGATTAGGATTAATGGTATTTGTACTTGAACAGTCCACTGTTTCTTGTGTCTTGTGCGGTCTAGACCATGATTCCTCTTTCCAATGACTGTTATTCTGTTTCAAAGTCTAGGGAGACGAGGTAGAATTAATTCTACCTGTCAGCATTAAATATCTTTGCGTCTCTTGGCATTCTTTTGCCTATATAAACAGCCACTTCACATCAGTCTTTCCATCACATTCTTCTCACACACTTATCCTCCTTCTTCTATCAAAAATACAATGGTTCGATACAACATGTTTTTGAACAACCAAACCTTCACTATGGAGCTCAGTTGTGCCGAGTGGCAGCAGGAGTGGCATGTAACAGCCATTCCTGAGGAGATCTGGGATTCTGTCCCACAGGAGGTGCTAACTCACCTTCTATTCTTCTATATGGATTACCATCGCCATCTGGAGCGATTGGAGGAGGAAAGGCGGGAAGCTATCCGTCAGCAAGAGCGAATCATACGACTCGCCATCTTGTTTGTCGAAGATAGGAAGAGGAAGATGACTTAATCTTGTCTTCTTCCTATTTTTCTTCATCCTCAACTTTGTCAGGCTTCTTAGCTAGGACTAAAGCTGTTGATGTTAGGATTAGAAGCTTAGGGAAAATCTTGTATAAGTATTGATGTAATTTCTATTTCATAAATGTATTGACTTGATATAATAATTAAAATTGTTTTTACTTCAAGATTTTGTCTCTCAGTTATTTTATCTTGTGTTGATAAATCCTGATTGATATTTTGATGACCATTTAAATTTTGTTTTTATTTAAGTTCTGATTCTCTGTCAGCACTTATTCATCGAAATTATCTCGGTCATTTTTAACATGATTTATTTTCAGAATATTAATGTTACAGTGAAAAATAATTCAATCAGTGCTAACGGGTTAAATTTTGAATTAAAATTGTTTCCCTTGATAAATGGAACAATTTTTTCCTTGAAACTCGGCAAATGGGTAAGTCATGATTACTATTTTCTCGAGCCCAGTAACTATCCGTTATTACTGCATGTCTGACAGGTGTCCAACGGTAATATTTTTTTGTATAAGTACAGCAGAGAGAAGATTTCTTTAATCTTTTTAATTTCTTCATCTTTTATCTCTCTTCTTACTTTTACTCTCCTTCACTTTACTTTTTCCGTTGTTTTCATACAGACATTATATCAAACACCTAACAGGCATACTTAATTCTCAATTTTTTCACATGGCACCAAAGGATTTAATCATTGATGGAGCAAAGTTTGTTCCAAACAACTATGCTGCAATTCTTGATCATGCTGATGCTCCATCTGAATTGCACTTTGTGCAAGATCTTCTTGCACATAGTGAGGTTGGGTACGCCTTAGCTCAGCCTGAATTATTTTCAAGTCAACAAGTTCTGAGGTTCTAGAGGACTGGAGTTTTTGATGATGGTGGTAACCGTGGAACTCCCAGTATTATCTTCCAAGTGGGTGATTCATCCTTTGTAGTCACTCCTGGTATAGTACGCAGGGCTTTACATCTTCCAGAGGATTGTACTTTCTCAGTTCCAGAGGACTCAGCCCTTCGGGAGTTAATGGCTGAATTGGGATATGAAAAGAGTCTGACGAAACTTGGACAGTTGAAACGGGCTAATATCAAAAGAGAATGGAGTTTCTTCTTTGATTGCATCACCAAAGCTTTTGGGAACAAATGTTCAAATTTTGATGCTATCCCAATTCTGAGTCAGCACATAGGGTATGCTATTATCCATCAAACTCATTTTGATTTTGCAACTGGAATAATTGGTTTTATTGGGGATAGGATGATAGAGGATCGAGATGTTGTTTATTTTGCTAGATTCTGTCAACTTATTTACACTTACTGTACTGATGAACCTCATTTAGTCAGCACTCAAACCCCACCTTTTAAGGTTGCAAAACGATACTTTAATGACCTGGTAAATGCTGATACTAAGAAGAAAGTGGTTAGACCATTACAGATTCCTAAGTCTGTGAAACAGATCCTGGTAAATGCTGATCCTGATACTTATAGATCTGTTTACTCTGATGTCCAACCACCTCCAACCACCCAAAATCCATCAACCTCAGTACCTACCTCTCATTCTACTCAACCTACCCTCAGAACTTATCTCAAATCCTATCTTTCCACTTCACGGACTGCTCAACCTTCTTCTTCAGCACCTACTGTGAAGCCTACATCCTCTAAGCCAAAGAGAACAAAGACTGTTCCTCAAACACCTCAAAAGAGGAGGAGAATTACTTTGAGAGATGAATCAGATTCTGAGGAACAGATTCCTTCTTCAGAATCTGTGGTGGTTGAAGCTGAGAAAGCAACTTCTCAGAAGGATTCTGAAATTGGGGGTTCCAGGCTTCTCAAGAGGCTTAGACGTATGATAGTTCCTGAAACTCCCAAGGAATCCAAATCAACAAGGAAGTACAAGAAACAGAGGGCACAAAGGCCAGTTTCAGATGATGAGGAGGAAGCAGCTAAGGAAGGAGATCAGGAATCTCTGCTCTCACAAGACAAGGAATTTGCTCCAGTCACTTCTTCTCCATCAACTCCATCTCAGGAAGCTGTATCTGACAAGGCTAACTCACCATCTGTGTCTCTTGTTGATCCAGACACAAGTGCTGAAATTGATATTCAGAACTCGGTTGTGCCTGCAATACTTTTCTTAGAAGCTCCAACAGCAAATAATCCTTCCACAACACCTGTTACTGATGCTGTTCAAACTCCAGAGTTATCAACAACACCTTCTCTGCATCAAGATGCTGATGCTCAGATTTTAGGTGAGCATCAGGATATGGCTGTTGATCAGAACTTAGTATCAGATCAGCAATTAGAGGATGCTGAAGCCTCCATTGCTACTCACACTGTTGTCTTATCAGACGATACTGATTCTTTAAGTTCTGATGCTGCAAATGTTGGAGATACTGGTGAAGCTGCTACAACTGTAGATGCTGATGAAGCAGGTCCTTCAGGACATACTCCTCCACCGTCTCTTCCTAAGTCTGAACTGGTAAAGGAGTTTTTTATCAGGGATACACCAGTGCCTTGGAGTGAAACTCCTGCAGGTCAGGAGTGGACTAAGGAATGGAACTCAGTTTCATGTGTTCCAAATGCTTTACATCTTGCTGAGCACTTGACTAAAGCTGATGAAATGTTAAATTCTGATGATTTTAAAACCCAGCTTAGAGTCACTGCATTGAGTACTAAACATCTACAAGGTCTTCATTCCAATACTCATGCAGAGCTACACAAGATTCAGGAGAACTTTATCAAACAGGAACAAGTTTGGAAAATTGATAAGAAAAAGTTCTTTCAACCTAACATTGACAGGATTGCTTATATTGAGAAAACTCAAGAGAAATAACAAGCTCAGATTAATCAAATTCTGAAAAATCAAGCTTCTCAGCAATCGCAACTTACTGAAGTCCAGACCTCAGTGGAACTACTTATCTCTCTTTTATTACCTGCTGATGCCAAAAAGGGGGAGAAGGTAATTAAGTCCAAATGCAAAACCAACAAGACACTGCAAGGAAAGGATGATGGAAAAGATGACCAAGGAAACTCTGGAATGGGTAGTGGTCATAGTCAATGTAGAAGGTTTACATCAAGACAAGCTAGTCACAAAACAAGTTCTGATACTGGGAAAAGAATAAGTTCTGCTGCTGGTAAAAGGATAAGTTCTGATGAACTTCTAGATCTTGATGAGGAAATGTCAAGACAGTTATTTCTTCAAGAAAACCCAGGGATAGACTTGGAAAGTTTAAAGGAAGAAGAAGCCAGACTTAAATCAGAGAAAGTCACATCTAAATCTAAAGCTTCTGGTAAAAAGTTACTTCCAAATATTAAAGGCATTGTGATCAAAGAAAGGACACATATTGAAGCAACATTGGCTAGATCACAACCACAGATAGATCCAAGATCCAAGGGTAAAGAAAAGGTTGGTGAACCTATCAAGGCTTATGTACCTCCTGAGGAATAAGAAATTACTGATGGAAAAGATGATCTTGCTCTGACTTCAAGAAAAGTTCTTAAAACAACCTCTGACATGGCTCAAGTTGTTCAGAGTCAAGAAATTGTAAGTTCTGATATTCAGAAGAAGCAAGTAACCTCTGACAGAGCTCAAGTTAACTTGATATCAGAAAATAGATCAAAGACACTCCTACCAGGATTCACTAAAGCAAAACAGACTCAATCTTTGAAGACTACTGCAAGTGGTTTTGAAGCAAGAGTAGTTACTGGAAAGGAAGCTAGAGATAAAACTGGATTTGGAAGTGCTGATGAAAGAAGAGTACACAACACTACTAATGATCCAACTTCCTTGAGTGAACCAGGTATTGGAGCAACTCCTGAGAGATTGAATCAACTGGAATCTGTACAGATGGTTTACCATACCTACTTGAAAGAATACATCATGTTGTATTTCATGACAGATGGTAGGGTTTATCATATAAGACAAAATGTCATTCCTTTGAAGTATTTTGAAGAATTGGAGCATGTACTTTTCTTACTTCAAGTGGATGACAGAATAACAGAGACTGCTGCAAACTACTTAAAAGAACAGATTCAGAGACAGAAAAGGCTTTATTCTGTTAAGTCTGACAGCATATATGTTCCAAAGTACAGAGATCACAATGGTGATATTGTTGATATGAAGCCTAATATTGCACAGATCAGAACGTATCTTGGTATTAAGGGACTTGAATTCAATCTTGAGTCTGACAAAGCTTATGTCATAAGACTAGATCAGGAGTTGAGAAAAGCAAAGATTAATGATCTCAGAGCTGCAATCTTTCAAACTGGTGAAGATACTGCAGAACTTAAAGGTGTTAAAAGGAGAATGATTGATGAACTAAGATATGCTGAGAAATGTTTGTTGAAGAACTATCTCAGAACAACTCCTCACATCAGAGAGATCAGAAAATGAAGAAGCCAAGTCGAAGATCTACAACTGCTTAAATTCTGATATTTATACAGATTGAAGTTGTTATCAGAAGTTGAAATTGGTAAAAACTTTAAGGACTGTAAGTTGTAGTTATCTAGTCTATTTCTCATACATTTGTACTTAATGTTTTTGACATCATCAAATATCTGTTAAACTTGTATATTTTGTTAATTTACAAGTTGGGGGAGATTGTTAGATATATTTGATAATGTCATGGCTAATATGTTTTATGTTTAGCTTTCAGATCTTACGTGAACATGATAAATCAGTACTTAACTGTTGATCAGTACTTATACTGGAAGTCAGGACTTAAGGATATCAGTACTTATATTATCAGGAGATAATCATCAGAAGATAGATATCAGAACTTAAGTGCTGAAGGACAATCAGATAAGGACAGTAGCTGATTAAAGGAAAGAAGATCGAGATAAACATAAGAAGAGATATGCATGAAGAAGGAATTCCGTGAAGAATGGAATACTTCGAAGAAAAGATATCTGATTGATATATTTTAGGAAGCAGAATTATATTCCATATCAATTAGCGATTATCTTGTAACTGTGTAGTATATAAACACAGACATAGGGTTTACACTATAAGTGTTATCATTATTAGAAAAGATTATTCATTGTAACCCTAGCAGCTCTCGTGATATTTGTTCATCACTGAGAGGTAACAGTTCCATACTGTAACAGAGTTTATTATTTCAATAAAGTTTGTTTTCTGTTACTTAAGTTCTTAAAGTTCGATTTAAGTGTACTATACACTGTATTCACCCCCTCTACAGTGTGTGTGTGACCTAACAGCCCTAGAGACAACACTATGATGTTTTAGTTTAAGACATTTGGATTATTAATGTTTATGTTCTATCGATTATTCTCTTTATAATTTATTAATTCTTAATTTACAACGATATAAATATAAGATTAATTAATGTCCTTGGAATATGATATGCAATTCTATATCTCTAAGTACGTGACTTAGAAATGAGATTCTGAGAATAGTGTTAGGTCACACAACACTGTAGAAGGGGGTTGAATACAGTGTTACTACAATCAAATCAATTTTGAACACAAGTAACAGTAAACAGATATATTCAATAAGATAAACTCTATTACAATGGAACTGTTCTTTCTCAGTGATGAACAAATATCACTAAGAGCTGCTAGGTTACAATGTATAATCTTCTCGATAATGATAAGTGATAACACATATAGTGTAAACCCAAAGTCTGTGTTTATATAGTACACATTTACAAGATAACTTCTAATTGATATGTAATATAATTCTATCTCCTAAAATATATCAATCAGATATCTTCTACAAGTCTTCCAGTCTTCTAACTCTTTCCATGCATATCTTCTTTTATTTAAGTCACGATCTTCTACTGTAAATCAGCTTCCTTCCTTAACTGTAAGTCTTCCCGCACTTAAGTTCTGATATGTCCTTAAGTTCTGATATTAAGTTCTGACTTCCAGTAAGTCCTGATTTCAGTAAGTCCTGATATGTCCTGTTTGTTAAGATCTGAAAACTAAACATGAATCATATTAGACATGACATCTCAAATATATCTAACAATCTCCCACAACTTGTAAATTATGCAAAATATACAACTTAATAGATTTGATGATGTCAAAAATATTTAAGTACAAATGCAATACGAGTTTAACTAGATAACTAACTACAACTTACATTCCTTGTAGCTTTTACCAATCTCACTGAGTCAATCTGTATCCATGATGATTCTTGACAAAGCTTGATATCAGCTTTTCTTCTTTAATCCTCAGGACTTGAGAGAGTGGAGTCTTGACTTGCTTCATCTCTTCATTTTGACTTCCAATCTGATAGATTGCAGTCCTTAAAGCAGAGATATGGTTTCTTTCTAAACCATCATTCAGTCTTATTACCCTAGGATAAGAAGAATCTTCATTGTAACATAGACATTTCCCTTTCAGTATCACTTCAAGCTTAGCAGAATCCTTCTTCATTGGAATTTTACTTCCATCATTTTCAACAATACTAGGAATGAATTATGTAACTCTTGAACCAGAAATTCTAGCTTTATCTGTAATATCCCATATTTTTAGATATTATTATTATAATTATTTGGAATTATTTATGTAATTTTATGTGAATTTTAGTGAATTATATGGTAATTGGAATTGATGTTTGGGTGTTTATATGTGATATTATTTGAGTAGTTGAATTTTTATATGTTCAGAATAAAATATAGATAATTGTGATATTTTCTTGGTAATTTATGGAGTGTTATATGATTTTATAATGATTTATGAATTTATTAATTATTTTCTGAATAATTATAAAATTATTTTATAAAGCCGGGAATCGTCCGACTTCAACCGTTTTTACGTTTTTACAACCCGAAACTCTTCCGAAAATCCTTCCTAACCTAATCCGGTAATTCCGGACATTTTCCGTGTTTTGACTTTTTCGATCCGGATTACGGTTTGACCCATGCGTGGCCCGGCGCAAGATTTTCGGTACGATAACCATTTCGATAAATCAACAAAACCCGTATTTTCGAGAGACGGGATATTTTTACATTATTTTCGTATATGGTGTTTTATAAAAACACCCTAAATTGATTTTGGGTATTTATTTTTCAGAAAATATAAATAGCCCATTATTTCTTTTATTTCATTTTTATTTTTATTAAAAACAAAAACTAAGAACAAAATTGGGGGTAAAATTTCTTCAAGAACACAAATCCAATGATTTTGAGATATTCAAGGATCCTCTATTGATGCTCTACATACCAAAACAATCCTCTCAACGAGCCCTTTCTATTGGTACCATTTTTACAAGTTGAGGTTGCTTGATTGTGAAAATTGATTTTTAGTTCATGTTCTTGAATTTTGATTTTTGATTATTGATGATTATTGATTGTTTTTGAGGTTACAGATAGTTTTAGGATGATTCACTAAATGTATTTATATATTTGGTTGATTTATTTGATCCCCGAAATGTTATCACCGAGTTTTTGGTTTTTAGAAATTTTTTAAATCGAATTTGTTTATGATTCTTGAGTTTAAGCTTGATTTTGATTAGATGAACGTATTCCAGGTGTTAGTAGCTTCAAATCTGTATATTAATTGATGATTTTGGGGCCGGTTGGAGTGAAATCGATTTTTCCGATTGAGTTCATCGGAAAAGGCTTGAAATTTGATCGGTTTTTGTTGTTTACTAGTCGATGGTGATGTTTGTGCAGCAAACTGAGTTTCTGGGTGGCTGTAGATCAGAAAGGGGCTAAAAACCGTGAAGTGTGGTGTTGTTTTTGTCACGCCGGAGTCCGGGAAGTGGTCGGACCTCTCGGCCGGAATCTGGAAATTCCAGAAACCGGCGAGATGCCTGTCATCTTCCCCGCACATCCTATCCCTTATTTGCATTAGAACTGTTTCCAGTTATTTTATTTTATTTTAATGCAAAATTCTTTTTCCTATTTTCAAGAACCATTTATTTTAATTTTAAAATCATTTACTTATTATTTTAAATTCTAAAAATTATTTTCTTAATTATTTTAAATTTCAAAAAAATTATTTCTTTTATTATTTTTAAAAATCCATATTTGTTTTAATTATTTATAATTTATTTTAATTGATTATTTATAGATTTAATTAATTGGTTAATTCATTTAATCAATTAATTTTATTTATAAATAGTTAACTAAAATTCAATTATTTGTAATTAATTCAAATAGTTTCTAAAAATCGCTTTTAAGCTTTTAAAAATTATATTTTTATATTTAAAAAAATTAATTAATATTATTATTAATTGATTTATTCCTATTTATTCTTATTTTATTCGTAATAAATAGACCGTTCGTCCGTTTAATACGAAATGAACGCGTATAGACTCAGAAAAATATTCCGCTTTCATTAAAATTACTTTCGAGACCCAAATTCTTTTATTTCGAAAGGTCACTTATTTTACGAGTCATTCTGAGTTGATCATTGATCAAAAAATCATATTTTTGACCTGATTTAAGTTTTGAACACACTGAGTTGAATGTTTTGCTGAACCGAGTTATATGTGATATGAATTATGTGATATGTGAGTTACGTGTTTATATGTTATGTGAATTAAGTGCGTACGTAGGTCAAGAGTCTTGTGTTTGTTTGTCTTCTTTTTGTGTGGGCTATCGTATGGGTAGACAATAGGATTTTGACGCGCAGTTCGTCGAGTAATTACCGTTTAGACGATTAAAATTATATTTTTTTTAATTATAGATGCGGATCATCCAAGTTGATCAAGACCAGATTGAATGGAAGAAGATTATAGTTGAATAATATGGAATATTGGGTTGCAGCACTGCTTAAGCTGCAGATCAAAGATCTAGCGTAGTAAAAGACGGTGATGTTTTGAGACAGACTGTCAGAATAGGTTCGTCTTTGCGAGTGTGACTAACTGCTAAAACCCAAAGGCAAGTATTCTTATCATCACTTATTGTCCAAGTGATATATATTTTGAATCCTATTATGCAAGTATTGCTTTCCCTATTCAGTTCGTAATAGATATATATTTTACATATCGCTGAATTAAATGATTCTGTTTATGCAAGTATTCTTCTGCTATTTTATGTTCAGAATAGCTAAGTGATTTTACTTATCAAATTACTGGATTTATAAATATTTTGGATTTTGAGAAAGATGATTTTGTTACGAGAATTCCTGCCCAAGTGAATGGGGGAATAAAATTATTTAGGATGTCGATTGATTCGGCTCCTTTTTTAATAAAATTGTTTTTAAGATTGGAATAGTTACTAGTTACAGCGTAGGTGATCGAGATATCGGTCCAGCTGTTATATCTTTCAAAGCGAGTATATGCCTTTTTTGGCGCCCTATAGGTACCGCATGGTTGCGGGATACGGGTAGTACCTATACTTACGGGTATGGCTGCGGGATATCGGTGTTGTTTCATGACTGATCATCGGAAACATCATGAAATATAATTGGTTCCAATCTAAATTGATATCTAAATTTCTTTATTGTTTTGATAATCATAGAATAAATGATTTATCAACTGCTTTCGTTTTGGAATAATGGTAAAATGTAGTTTTGATTTGGATTCTGGTTTATGTTGATACTTACGTTGTTGTTAAATATCAAAGGTGGTATTAGTATAGATGATTGATGTTGACTTCAGTATGGGATGTTGTGATCATCAAAGTTCGTATTGATATCTAATTTGATATGACAACAAAATAAGTATTAATATCAAGAGTTCGGTTTTGAGTAAAATTTTATGATTCATTCCATAATCATTGCTTCTTGTTATTGTTGTTTACGATATTTCCGTAAACACTGTTTTACGAGTTTTATTATCGTCAAGATTCAAAGTATTGCTGAAGCATTTCGCTCAAAAATATCAAAATGGTTTTGAATATAATTAAGGAACCAATTATGGGATTCCTCAACTAAAATTTTATGATTCAGCAATTATGATTTTAAATGTTCTGCTCTAATGCAGATGTCGGTTTTATATCAAAACGACCCGATATTTACAATAATGATCTTGCTGAGCATTTTTTTCGCTCATACTTGCCTGTTTTTAAATTTAACCTCCAGTGAGGATTAGCTTGCGCTATTTAGCTGCGTAATTCGAGAAAGTAAAGAAGAAGCTTTTGGAAGGTGGTTGGTCCAGGGTTTGTGAACTAGTGTAATTTCTGTTGTATAAAGTTGTTTATATTATATCATATTATAATTGTGTTATTTTATAGTTGGGCCTAGTATACTTCTTTTCGAAGTTATACTAGCGGGTTAGTATTGAATTGGAATTTGTTGAAAAGAGTTTTAAAAGGAAGTGAAAAATTTATTTGTGGAATTTGGATATCTTGTTTCTAGAACTGTAATAAAAGATCTTGGATTAGTTTGGGGTCATAAATGATAAATATCTTCCGCTGACATTTATTTCGATTTAACAGGTTGATTTGGATTGAGATTTTATAGTGACGACCAAATCCTCTGACCCCAGATTTGGGGGCGTTACATTATCTCTGATGGTCTTCAATATGAAGTTTGACCATCTCCTGGTAATATCGGACTTTACCTCAAAAAGGTAATGAAAGAATTGAAGTTCTTTCAGTGATTTGTTTAACATATCTGATTCTGACATCTGATATGTCCTTCCATCTTCAAGAAATAGAATAAGATTTTCCTTTACATTGTGCTTATCATGAGCATCCAGTACCACTTGAACAAAGATAACCTTATCAAGATGTTTCTGTGTAACATCTTCAAGCGGTCTGTCAGTCAATAAAAATGGATCTCTAGTAGCAACTTCAACTCATGTCTTAATCTTAGCTTCATCAGAACCTAGCCTAGTCATGTCTCTTGATTCTCTAGCATTTAACCCAATAGTCATGAAAGTAGACAGTAATTGGCTTTTCTTTGGATCTGATGGTTTGACATTTTTCCAAAGAAGTTTCTTTTTATCAGCTACTTCCATTTTGTCTAAATCAACTTGAGCACTGTCAGAGGTTGACTTGATGACTTTATCAAAACTTGCTATTTCAGTTAAAGCTTGATGTTCTTTACTCTGAACAACCTGAGCCTTGTCAGAGGTTGTCTTTGATTCTTCAGAAATCTTCTTTCTTTTCAGAGTTTGAACATCTTTATCTTCAGCAAGATCATCATCAGTAACTTGAACCATTTTGCACACTGGCTTTATCAGAATTTGAGTAATTTTCATCTCCAGTGGCTTGATTGGTTCATTAACTTTTCCTTTCCCTTTGTCTTTGGTATCAATCTCAGATTGTGATCCTGTCTTGGCTTTAGATGCCTCAGAAATTGACATCTCCTTGATCACAATGCCTTTTTCCTTAGGCCTTGGAGGTTTCATTACAACAAAAGCTTTTGGCTTTTGGTTTTTCTTTTCAGCTTTAAATCTAGCTTCTTCCTCCTTGAGTTTTTCTAAATCCATTCCTGGATTATGCTTCAAAAATAATCTTCTAGCAATTTCCTCATCAAGTGTCTGAATCTTGGGATCCTTGTAGTAGACAGTAGTTTGCTTTCTCTTGAGCTTCAGAGTTTGCATGAACTTTTGAGAATCTTGACTTCCACCTTGTATCGAGACATCAGGCTTTGCCAGACTTTGCTCATCAGAACTTGATATCAGATTTTGAGTTTCAGTACTTGCTATCAGATTTTGAGTTTGAGCAGCTTCAGAACTTGTCTTCTTTTGAGTAGAAGATTTGCTTGCATCAGCAATTAGTTTCCTTGAAGAAACCTTGCTGCTTTGCCCTTTACTTTGAATTTGACCTCCACCCTTGCTAGGGTTTCCCTGGTCATCAGCTTCATCATTTTTCTTCTTCAGTAATTGATCATTTGAGCACTTGGACTTAACTATCTTCTCCCCCTTTTTGGCATCATCTGATAGTAGGAGTGAGAGAAGAAGTTCCACTGAAGATTGAATATCATTCAATTGAGCCTGTTGAGAAGCTTGATTTGCCAGAACCTCAGAAATTTGGGCTTGTTGCTTCTCTTGAGTTTTCTCAATTGCTTCTACCTTTTCAGAAATAGGTCTGATAAACCTCTTTTTGTCAAGCTTGGTCTCCATTTCTAGCTTCTTAGCTTTTTCTAGAAGCTTATCAACCTTTTCTTGAGTAGCATAGTGTAGACCTTGAAGATTTTTGGTAGACAGAGCTGTAACTTTGGGTTGTGTCTTGAAATCAGCATTAGTGAGCAACTCATCAGCTTTACCAATATGGTCTGTCAATACTTTGGAGCTTGGAACGAAATCAGTTTCATTCCGAAATCAGTTTCATTCCACTTCTTGGTCCACTCCACACCTCTGTGAGTATCTTCCCAAAGAATAGGAGCATCCTGTTCAAGAAATTTCTTGACCAATGCTTCTTTTTCAAGTACAGGAGCTGGAGTTTCTACTAAGACACTATCTCCAGAACTTGATGAAGACTTATTATCCTCTGATAACACTACAGTGTTTGAGGCTATAGGAGTTTCTGATTCAATTTCATCTAAATTCTGATCTTCAGGTTCTTGATCCAGAAATGGTGTAGATGATATCTCAACATCAACAGTTAAGATTGGAGAATGAGTTGGAGATGTATGAGCTGCTATTGGTGGAGGTTCCAGATAAAGAACATTTGGTATATTCAGATTTTGAATATCTATTGCAGAATTTGCAGCTTGTTCTTCAGTATCATTTGTAGCTTTTATAGAAGAGACAAGAGGTGTTGGCAGAGTATCTTGAGCTTGAGTAGGGGATGGCAGAGCTTCAATTACAACAGGTTCTGATGAGATCAGAGATTCCTGACCCCCTTCCTCAGCCTCAATTGTATCCTCAGATGTAGGCTTAGCATTATACCTCTTTGCCCTCATTTTCTTCAATCTCCTTGCCAATGAAGGAGTTGCTTTATCATCATCAGAACTTACAATTCTCTTTCTTTTTAAAGAATCAGAATCTTGAACTGCAGTTTCTTTCTGAGAAGTGACATTCTCAGCTTCAACTGTCACAGGTTCTGATGCATGAACCTGTGCTTCCTCTTCACTATCAGATTCATCCCTGAAAATCATTTTCCTTCTCTTTTGTGAAGGCTGAGGAACAGATTTTTTCCTCTTTGGCCTAAAAGGTGAAGGTCTGATAGTATGTGCTGATGATTGAGGTTGAGATGACTGTGTTGGTTTGAAATATGTCCTGACGGTAGGTTGTGGTTGTGGTTGAGAAGTGGTTGGTCATGCAGTGGTTGGAGGTTCTGATGAAGGTTGGGATGGTTGGATATCAGGATATATAGCAGTGTATGTGGATGGGTCAGAGTTTACCAAAAACTGTTTGACAGATGTAGGAATTTGGAGGGGTCTCAAAACAGTTTTCTTATTATCAGCAGATAATAAGTCAGTAAAAGCTCTCTTAGCAAGCTTAAATGGTACAATTAACTCACTAGCTAATTGGAGTGTATCAGAATAACAAGAACTATAAATAAGCTGACAGAATCTAGCAAAATATACAGTGTTTCTATCTTCTATCATCATATCCCCAATAAAGCCTAAAACAACATTTGCATAATCAAAATGAGTTTGATTTATGAGAGCATACCCGATTTGTTGACTGAGAATTGGGATTGCATCAAAATTGGAGCACTTGTTTGCAAAAGTCCTGGTGATGCGGTCGAAGAAGAAAATCCATTCCCTCCTTATGTGAGGTCTTTTCAACTGTCCCAACTTCACCAAAGTCTTCTCATAGCCCAGATTGGCCATTAGATGTTGAAGAACTGGCTCTTCAACTGTTTAATATGTGCAGTTTTCTGGCAGATGGAGTGCTTGTCGAACTGTGGACAAAGTCACCACATGGCCATCCTCCCCAGACAATACTTGGGGACCCATTGGCACCACCATCATCATACACGCCTGACCTCCATAACTCCAGCACTTGAGTTCCTGAGAATGTGTCTGGTTGGGTCAATTCATAACCTATCTCAGAATTAGCGAGAAGGTCCTGAACGAAGTGAAGATCTGATGGGGCTTCACTCTTGCTAAGAATAGCCAAGTAATTGTTGGGGACAAACTTCGCTCCATTGAAAATAATATATTTTGGTGCCATTTCTGTAAGAAATAAGTGAAAAAAAATATATTGTGCACAAGGTGTTTGATAAAAGTCCTGTATGAAAAAGCTTCAGAGAATATTAGAGAGAGAGAGAGAATATGAGAGATTAAGAATAGAAAAGTAGGTAAAAGATTAGAAAATCTTTGAACTCCCATATATATACTCTCTCCACTCAACAGTCATTTTTAGAAGTAAAACTGACACTTGGACACCTGTCAGCCAGTAAATAGTTAAAGCAGAGTTAGTGGGCACGATAAATAAGCAATAATTAACGTGCACATGCAGTTTTTCAAGACAAACACGTTTACCACTAACCTTAATGATTATGACTGTTTTTATCTCACCTAATTATATTCTGATTTAATATTATCATTTCAGTATTTACCACAAATAAGTCAAGTAAAGAATAATGCCACGTAAGCATCAAAGTGTCCATCAGGATTTAATATTATTATCATATTTTAACAGTCATCAAAACATGGCTTCTGTACTCAAAAAGTGAATGTTTGTATATGTGATTCTTCATACAAATACTGACTTTTTCTTCAGAGTTTAATCATCAGAACTTCCATCAGAACTTGTCCTCATAATTTATGCAAATGACACTTAACTGTTTATCAAAAACAACTTAATCACCACAGTAATTTTCATCATTCATATGGAGTGAGAGTGTGTGCATTAGCAGAATATCAGATAAAGATTAAAGTCTGATAAATTTCAGTAAATCTTAGAAATAAGGCATAACTAAGAAAAGTGCTTAAAATCTGTCATTAATAAAGAAGTCTACTATAGAATGAATTTATGCAAAGGTCCACCTCAACTGTTTGTGCTCATTTTATGCATCTTTTGAAATTCCTCTCTACAGTGGCTTCTCAGTGTAAGTGAGTCACAACTGCTTATCGGAATTTATGCTATTATCAGCGTATTTCTCTAGTAATCTGAGAGTGTGAAAAGTCACCAAGAAAAATTTATTTTCTTTTCTAATGCATATTACTTAATACCAGCAATGCACTTGGGTCTTCCCTTCCACATATTTACTCTAGATCTCAAAGGAGTACCTGACTTTAATTTTCTTTTCTTTTCTTTTCTTCAGATAAGTGAGGCTTATCAAATATGTGGTTCATCCTTAAGATTTACTGACATCAGAATTTGACAGATAAGAAGCAAGAATCTAGTTTGTGACTTAGTAATAAGATACACAAAGTAAATTTGACTAAGCTCAAAATCAGAATTTGCTAATGTTAATGAATTTCCACATAAACAACTAATTCAAACATGGGATTTCTAGTGTGTTAAAGACTACTAGGTCAGCATCTAACACATGTATCCTCATTGGATTGAATAGTCACAGAACATCAACATTTAATGTATTTTAATTTAAACACAGATTACATGAAGATAAGACAATTTGTAAACACTGATCATAAAGTCTGATGCATGAGAACAAAAACTAAGCAGATTTAGTGAAAGAACGTGAAACCATTCCAAGTTCATTTACTAGTCTTGTAATAGTAGCTTCACAGAGAGGTTTTGTGAAAATATCTGCTAGTTGTTGATCTGTTGGAATAAAATGCAATTCCACTGTACCTTCCATCACATGTTCCCTTATGAAATGGTATCTTATGCTGATGTGCTTTGTCATTGAGTGTTGAACTGGATTACCTGTCATAGCAGTAGCACTTTGATTATCACAGTAAATATGTATTTTAGAAAATTCTAACCCATAATCCAGTAACTGATTCTTCATCCAAAGAATCGGTGCACAACAGCTTCCCGCAGCAATATATTCTGCTTCTGCAGTTAATATGGAAATTGATTTCTGTTTCTTGCTAAACCAAGAAACTAATCTGCCTCCAAAGAAATTGGCAGCTTCCACTAGTATTTTTCGTGTCTATTTTGTATCCTGCAAAATCTGCATCTGAGTAACCTATTAGCTTAAATTTGATTCTCTAGGATACCATAATCCTGGATCAGCTGTACCCTTGAGGTACTTGAAAATTCTTTTCACAGCTATTAGATGAGGTTCTCTTGGATCAGCCTGAAATCTTGCACAAAGACAGGTATCATACATGATATCAGGTCTACTTACAGTTAAATAGAGTAAAGAGCCAATCATACCTCTGTAGTTAGTAATATCTACTGATGAACCAGTATCTTTATCTAATTTGGTTGTAGTGGCCATGGGAGTGGATGCAGTCGAACAGTCTTGCATTCCAAATTTCTTGAGTAAATTTTTGGGTACTTGGATTGATAGAAAAAAGTACCTTCTTCATTTTGCTTGACTTGAAGTCCTATAAAATAACTAAATTCTCCCATCATACTCATTTGATATCTTGACTGTATTAGCTTTGCAAATCTTTCACAGAGATTGGCATTTTTTGAACCAAATATGATATCATCAACATATATTTGTACCAAAAATAAGTCCTTTCCATGGTTGAGGTAAAATAATGTTTTATCAATTGTGCCTCTGTGAAATCCACTTTCCATAAGGAATTGAGCTAAAGTCTCATACCATGCTCTTGGAGCTTGCTTAAGGCCATAAAGTGCTTTGTCAAGCCTGTAGATATGATTTGAAAATTTTGAATCTACAAAGCCTGGAGGTTGTTCAACATACACCTCTTCTTCCAATTCTCCATTGAGAAAAGCACTTTTCACATCCATTTGAAAGACTTTAAACTTTTTGTAAGCAGCATAAGCCAAAAAGATTCTTATGGCTTCCAATCTAGCAACTGGTGCAAATGTTTTATCATAATCAATACCCTCATGTTGAGAGTATCCCTTAGCAACCAGCCTTGCTTTGTTCCTTGTAATTATGCCATCACTGTCAGTTTTGTTCCTGAACACCCACTTTGTGCCAATAACTGGCACTAGGGTCCAGACTTTATTTCTTTCAAATACATTTAACTCTTCCTGCATTGCTTGCACCCAATCAGCATCTTGAAGAGCTTCTTCCACTTTCTTTGGTTCAGTCTGAGATAGAAAAGAATGATCGAGACATTCATTTGATGTTGCAGTTCTAGTTCTGACACCTGCTTCAGGATCTCCAATTATTAAGTTAGGTGTATGTGATTTGGTCTACTTCCTTGCAAATGGAAGTTGATTTCTAGAACTGGATCCTCCCCCATGATCCATGCTATCTGCATCAGCATTTTCTGATGCTCCCCCTATAGTTATGCTCTCTGAAATTTCATAATTTGAGTTGGATCCTTCAGGACTTGAAGTATCAGAGTTTCCAGAATTATCAGAATTTGGCTCATCAGAACCTGATGAATCAGAACTTGAAGAGCCAGAGACAGGTTCTGATGCTTCTTGAGAGTCTTGAGTTGTGGTAGGATCTTCAGCTTGCCCCCCTGGACAGGTGCATTTTCCTTTGGAGTTGTTACCATAGTTTAAATGACATCAGAACTTACAGGATCAGAGTTTAAGTCATCAGAATTTACAGAATCAAAATTTAAGTCTTCATTTTCAAATCTCAGCTGATCATGATCATTGAAATCTTCAAGTTCGATAATCTTCTTATCATCAAAAGATACATTGATAGATTCCATGACAACCCTTGTTCTTAAATTGTAGACTCTGAAGGCTTTTGTGGAAAGTGGATATCCAACAAAAATTCCTTCATCAGCTTTTAGATCAAATTTTGACAGCTGTTCAGGATGAGTCTTAAGAACGAAACACTTACAACCAAATACATGAAAGTATTTCAGATTTGGCTTCTTTTTCTTCACCATCTTATGTGGTGTTTTTCTATGCTTGTTTATGAGTGTAGCATTCTGTGTAAAATAAGTAGTCTGCACAGCTTCAGCCCAAAAGTAGGTTGGTAGCTTTGCTTCATCAAGCATAGTTCGTGCAGCTTCAATGAGAGTCCTGTTCTTTCTTTCTACAACTCTATTTTGCTGTGGAGTTCTAGGTGCAGAAAATTCCTGTTTGATTCCATGCTCTTTGCAGAACTCTTCCATGATTAAATTCTTGAACTCAGTGCCATTATCACTTCTTATAATTTTAACAGAATCTCTGACCAACTTATCCAGCTATCTGACATGATCAGTTAGAGTAGATGCAGTTTCATTCTTCTTGTGCAAGAAATACACCCAAGTGTACCTTGTGAACTCATCCACTATAACCATAGCATATTTCTTCTTTGCAATAGACATGACATTGACTGGACCAAATAGATCTACATGCAGTAGGTGATAAGGCTCAAGAATTGAAGATTCAGTTTTGCTCTTGAAAGAAGATTTTCTTTGTTTTGCCTTTTGACATGAATTACAAAGGCCATCAGGAGCAAATACTGATTTTGGCAGTCCTCTCACAAGATCTTTCTTTACTAACTCATTTATGTTGTTGAAATTTAAATGAGAGAGTCTTTTGTGCTAATTCCAGCTTTCTTCAATTGATGCTCTACTCAATAGACAGATTGCAGAATCATCAGAACTTATTGAAAGTATGGCTTCATAAATGTTACCATTCTTGTAACCTTTCAGAACCACTTTACCTGCAGAATTGCTTACAACTTCACAGTGTTCTTCAAAGAAATCCGCATGATAACCTCTGTCACAGATTTGACTCACACTTAGCAGATTGTGTTTAAGTCCTGAGACAAGAGCTATTGTTTCAATGATAACATTCCCAAGATTGATATTTCCATATCCCAGAGTTTTTCCCATGTTTCCATCTCCATAAAAAACTCCTGGGCCAGCTTTCTCCACAAAGTCTGATAGCAGGGCTTTATTTCCAGTCATATGTCCTGAACATCCACAGTCCAAAACTAGGATGTTTTTCCTGTTGCCCTGTAACCAAAACGACCACTAATGGTTAGTTTTAAGGACCCAGACTTGCTTGGATCCTTTGGCCTTTTTAAGTTTGTTAGCATTTGCAGCGGATTTAATTTCAGAGTTTATGCTAAAATGCTGTTTATCAAAACTTATATCGGACTTTGCATCAGACTTTACACTAGAAGGAATTAAAGTAACTTTCTTCAAAGAAGGTTTTATTTGATAATAATCATAGTACAAACTATGATATTCCTTACAAGTATAAATGGAATGCCATATACTACCACAATGAAAACAAGGATTTTGTGGCTTAAACCTAACAGACTGACTCTTAACTCCTGATCTAGGAGGTAAAGAGTTTATGTTCTTATTCTTCATGCAAAAAGAAGCAAGATGGTTAGTGTTTCCACAGTTATAGTACTTCTTTCTAGGAGTATTAGGAACATGCATATAATTATTGCTTTTATTCACACTTTCCTTTCCATTCCTATTTTTCCTAGCTTCATTTACCTTGTTGACATTCCTAATCTCTTTCAGCTTATGCTTAAGCTGCTTCTTTGTCATTAAGCCTATGTTGACTTCAGCTGGTTTATCCTGTTCTAATTTGTCAGAAGTTGACTTCTCCTTAACTTTTGTCACAGAGTCTTTCATCTTTTCAGAATCAGACTTTACGGTTTTAGCTACAAACTTAACAGGATTTACCTTAGGCTTAGCAGTCTGTTTAACAACAATTGGCTCAATTTGTTCAGTTCCTCTGTCACTTTTATTATCTCCATAACCTAAGCCCTCTTTCCAGTTTCCACTACTTAATAAATTCCGAGTTGATCTGCCAGAGTTAGTCCAAGTTCTGATAATCTATCTTTCTTTTTCTAAGTCAGCTTTTAGAGATTCATTCAATTTAACACTTCATCTCTAACATATAAAGTATCATCTTTTTCTTTCTTAGTTTGATGAAGAACAACTAACTCCTTTTTTAAATAATCATTTCTCTTTTTATAAACAGAGTTTTCAGATGTTAATCTTTCACATGTTAAAGTCTGATCTCTATAACTAATAAGCATGGTTTTAAGATATAATCTCAACTCAGTAATATCATCAGTATGAAAAGAATAAGTTGTTTGAGGTACCTTCAATTCAACAGTTTCAGGGCTGCTATTAGCATTTGCCATCAAGGCATAGTTCACCTCATCTTCAGAATCTGAAGTGTCTATCTAGCTTTTCTTCTTTGTGACAAGTGTCTTGCCTTTGTCACTTTTTTCTTTCTTGCAGTCAGGAGATATGTGGCCTCTTTCACCACAGTTGTAGCATTTGACATTTGAGTTATCTCCTCTGTCAGACATTCCTCCCTTGCCTTCAGACTTTCTGAACCCTTTCTTATCAGAACTTACACCTTTCCTGGAAAACTTCTTTCCCTTTCCGAATTTCCTGTAGGCTATCTTTGTGATACCCTTCACCATAAGAGCACACAATTTTATCATCTCTTCATCAGCATCTAATTCAGATAAACTTTCAGTTTTTGAATCATCATCATCATAATATGATGACTCTGAATCAGACTTATGATGAGAGCCTTTCCTTTGCCCCTCTTTGAGGCAACAACTTTAAGAGATTCCTCCTCAGCCTTAAGAGCAATTGTCCTTGACTTTCTTCCATTACTCTTGCTCCTTTGATCCATCTCAAGTTCATAAGTCTTGAGCATACCATAAATTTCATCAAGAGTAGTTTCAGTAAGGTCATAGTTGTCTCTTATGGTAGTAGACTTCAAATCCCAATTTTCAGGAAGGGCTAAAAGGAATTTTAGATTTGAATCTTCAAGATCATATTTCTTGTCCACTAGTGACAGATCATTCAAGAGTTTGACAAACCTATCATATAAGTCAGTTAATGATTCATCAGCTTTTGAGTCAAAGTGCTCATACTCTTGAGTGAGTATAGTCCTCCTGTTCTTCTTGATTGCATCAGTTCCCTGGCATCTTGTCTCCAGATCTTCCCATATCTCCTTTGCAGTTTTGCATTGTATTACCCTGTTTGACATGAAATTATCAATGGCACTATGCAGCAAATACCTTACCTTTGCATCCTTGGAAATAGATGAGATGTCTTTAGCTGTGTACTCACATTTCTCCTTTGGTATGGTCTTTGCTGGTTGATCAACAACTACAACAGAGAGCTTGGTAGGCTTATGTGGTCCTTCATTAATTCTGTCAAGGTATTCTGGATCTGTAGCTTCCAGAAACATAGCCATCTTCACTTTCTATATGGGATACTCAGAAGGTCTCAGTATGGGAACCCTAATAGTCTCATATCGACTGTGGGTTTGAGTCTTTTGAGTTTCTTCAGTTTTGGTGGGCTTGGTTGGAGTTTGTGCTTCTTCAGACATGATTGTTTGGATCTTTACTGTATGTGTGTTAACAGAAAAGCTCTGATACCACTTGTTAGGTCACACAACAATGTAGAAGGGGGTTAAATATAGTGTTACTACAATCAAATCGATTTTGAACACAAGTAACAGTAAACAGATATATTCAATAAGATACACTTTGTTACAATGGAACTGTTCTCTCTCAGTGATGAATAAATATCACTAAGAGCTGCTAGGTTACAATGTATAATTTTCTCGATAATGATAACACATATAGTGTAAACCCAAAGTCTGTGTTTATATAGTACACAGTTACAAGATAATTTCTAATTGATTTGGAATATAATTTTGTCTCCTAAAATATATCAATCAAATATCTTCTATAAGTCTTCCAGTCTTCTAACTCTTTCCATGCATATCTTCTTTTATTTAAGTCACGATCTTCTACTGTAAATCAGCTTCCTTCCTTAACTGTAAGTCTTCCCGCACTTAAGTTCTGATATGTCCTTAAGTTATGATATTAAGTTCTGACTTCCAGTAAGTCCTAATTTCAGTAAGTCCTGATATGTTCTGTTTGTTAAGATCTGAAAACTAAACATGAATCATATTAGACATGACATCTCAAATATATCTAACAAATAGTATCAATATTCCTAAAGGCCCCTAGTCGAGTATTATTATTAAGGGACAATAATAATGCATTAAGACTGGTGTGTTTGTTGACTGATGATCACATCTCATTGATCATAGGTATAGTGATACTAAAGTCAAAAACACAGGCAGATGTATATGTACATGGTGCTGGACAGACCCAATGTGAGATTCTACATGTCTGTTGTGTCATAAGTAATTCTCACAGTGATACTGATGTAATGGTCCTTAGATCTGAAGTCATTATATTTCTATACGAGAATTAATATACACTGATTCCATTAAAAGTTATCCTTGACCGGGTAATGATAAAAGTGGACATTGGGTATATTATGAATCGTATGAGAAATATGAATGATCTAGATGAGATTTAACCCTCCTATTTTAGGAGTGATATTATTGGCCTCTTGTGTGAGCTAGACTATGAAATGCGTGGCCACGCTCAAATGTTGATTTGATATGATAGTCTACTCATTGATTAAGGAAACTTGGATTAAACTATGATGAGGATGACATATTACATGCCTCTAGTTTAATCTATAATATTTGGTTAAAGGGATTATATTACATTGTACATTATTCACAAAAGGTTTAATCGATCACCGATTTAATTACTATTACTTAGGTAGCAATGATGTATTACTAGATGCCGCTCATTGTTTACGATTTTAAATTAGATTTAAAATTTGTTGCCAACGATATAATAACCTATAGGGTCATACACTAAGAATGCTTGAAGGATTATTTAATTTAAATTGGATTTAAATTATATTAAAATAATTCGAATTATTTATAATATTAATTAAGTATGACTTAATTAATTAGATAAATATTGATATTCGAATTTACTAATAATAAGTATGAAATTTATTTGTTAAATAATTAAGTGAGACTTAATTATAATACAAATAGGAATTTTGAATTGATAATAACTCCTAATTAGTTAAGAGTTATAATTCATTTTTCTACTCTCTATATAATATCTCTTGTGTGGCTGATTTTGAAAAGCAAGACTTTTACTAAAACCCTAGCCACCAAGAGAGAAGATGGAGAGAGAAAGAAGAAACGAGTTTGTGCTAGTACACATTCAATCCTTGCGTTCAAGCATTGGTGTGGATAGCGATAGAGCGTAGATCGCGAGAGCGGGATGCATGGTGATTAAGAAAGCTTGGATCTCCATTAGTCAACCAATTGTAAAGCTTCATAAGGTAAACAATCTGATCTATGAATTAAATATATATTTTTTGCATGGATCCTGCGGTGGATTTCGAAAATTCTGGTTTTTCATGTTTTTAATTACTGTTTCCGTTGCGTTTATATGCTCGAAACTCAACAATTAGAAACTCCCCCACTTAAACTCCTGACGTTCTCGTCAAGCCCGAACAGACAGCCTATAGGACCAAGATCGTACCTCTCTAGCCATTGTGGGGTAATACTGGCTGGCTTCGTGTCCCCACCTCCGGACCTCTTGCCATTGTGGGATAATACCACCAACCTTCGTGTCCCCACCTCTGGCAACTTGAAGAATCAAGCTTTCGAGAGTCGGCTCTGATACCATATGTGACAACCCTGGTCAAATCCCGAGTCTTTTTAAAAACCAGGTTAAGTCCAAATTTCGAGTCCGAAATAAGCTGAAGCCTACTGTCCCAAATGCAGCCCACTTGGGTAACGACTAGCCCACCATAGGCCCCCAAAAGATCATGATTTGTTGGTGCACATAGTAGTAGTACTTTGCCTTATAAACTGAACAGAAGTCCCAAATCTCCTCGACGTGGGACTGGGGTGTTACACAAGGACACAATATAGCTTGGACAACTGAGAGCGTTGCTATATCATAAAATCGATATGAACTTTTTATCGGAGTTTTAACTAATGGGTCGGATCATCGACGAAAAGGGAGTGAACGGAGTTCCGAAGAACACGTCCCCGAAGTCCCAGGGCGGGCCCCGAGCGATGCTAGCCATGAGGGATGGCCGTTTATGACGCAGAATGAACATTAATGAGAAATTTACAGAAGAATGTATATTACAACTTGGAAGGAAACATTCACGGGATGATTTGCGACTTAACAAGTGAAGAAGATAGCCCCGGAAGGAGCTCCAATCCTTTGTGGCACGTCTAGGGATGAAGAAAGAGCTTCCATGAGCTTGTTATCCTGGGTAGTATTTGAAGGTTGCATTTCTATAGTCTTACGAGTTGTCCCATTAGAGGAATGATCAGTATAACCTCGTGTTTGATTTGTGAGGCTTTTTTTGCATTCAACGAGTTGTACTCATTGGGGAACTTTTGAGGTAATCTCGGGCTTTGCATTTGCGTGATTGAGATTACTCGTCATGTAGTCTAACGAGTTATCCTCGTCATATCGGGAGGGGTTGATATTTGCGGTAACTAATGACTATATACATGCGCTTATGACCAAGGGCAAAAGGTTATCCACCGGCAAGGGAGTTGCCTCATCGTGAAGTTCCAAAGGCGTAATCGAGCCTTAGACCTTCGTGACTATGTCGTATCGTTGGGTATTTCTAAAGCGAATAAAATTTAGAGTTATATTAAGAGGTCGGTGAATTCTACTCATCCTCCGGGTAAGAGACCAAACCCATATTAGTTTTTTATTCTCCAACAACTACATCTGGCGTGATCTCTATATAAAAGGGTACGTAGACATATTATACGGGGTTTAAGCAAAGAGTTCAACGAGCCACCACCACATAAACCCTTATAATCTAATTCCCCAATTCATCATCACCATCATACTCTGATAGTTCGCTTTTATGACAAAAAAATATCATTATAGATCTTGACTCTGGCAACGTACTTCAAATCTTTGTCAACTAAAGCCAAATTCCTCCCTTAACGAGCATAAAATCATAATGTAATATGCTTTCGAGAACAAGGAGGTGAATATTTTTAGAGAAATGGTAACCATTCTAACTTAATTATTGATAACTTCAATCCACGGTCGGGGCCTTCTAATGTGACGCTTGTACCCGTCTAATGATGTAGCATTGGGTGTCTGCAAAACAACACCGGAGGGGAGTTTGAGCCCCTCGGTGCCTCCAGTATGAGAGTAAGAACTCGTTGTTGGATGATGAAGATTGAAATGTAAGATGGTTGTGGGTGTGTTTATATGAGTTTATGAGAGTGTGTAGGAGAGAGTAACCCTTAAACCCCTTCTCCTTGGTTTATTTATAGCCTAAAGATAGTGTTTAGGTGTTTTTACCTTTCAATCGGGGTTGTTCATTGCTGTGGATGGAGGACGCCTGGCTTTAATGAATTTCTTACACGTCTCCAGGAACAGATTGCTCTAGAATGTACCAATGGCGTATTGACACATACCTTGATTACTTCAATTATTGGTCATTAACAACTGTCATTTTTACATGTCTAGACTTGTCCCTAACGTGTTCTTTCATATTGTGCTTTCCTGCTTATGGGCTGTAGAGTAAAATGTGCTATATGATTCTATTGAACAAAATTTGTTGTTTCCCCCCAGTCCGGGTTGAAAATATGAGGAATGATCAATCTGGACTCTAGGAGAGAATTTTGGTTGACATGATTAAGAATTTTTTGCTATTTGCCTCCCATTCCGGGTTGGAAGTATAATGAACAATCTGAACTCTAGGAGGGTATGCTCGCCGACTTGATTCAAAATTTGCTGCTTTTTGCCCCCATTCCGGGTGGAAATGTAATGATCAATCCTGATTCTAGGAGAGAATAGTGGTTGACCTAATTTAAAATTTTCTACTTTCTGATCCTCAGCTAGGGTTAAGAATGTGAGGATAAATCCGAATTTTAGGAGAAGACATTTGATTGACTTGAGAAAAAATTTGTTGCTTTTTGCCCCCAGTCCGGGTTGGAAATGTAATGATAAATACAGACTCCGGTAGAGAATGTTGGTTGACGTGATTACAAATTTGCCTCTAGACCGGGTTGAGAATGTGAAGATCAATCCGGATTCGAAGAAATTGTTGTGTCTGACCAATCCAGACTTGGATATTGCAGGTTTCCGGACCCTGAGGTGCATCTTGAAATACCTGGAAGTTGAATCAATTTTTCAGTCCCCCCATAATTTGAATCATGGGTAGTTATTTCTCCTGAAAAATCTCCCCACAATCATTACTCCTCAATTTTCCGACGAAAATGATGATCTCAGGTTGCTCCACCACTACCACACTTCTACTGCTTCCGTTTCTCCTCGTGTGCGACTAAACCCGTAAGCTATTTCTTTTTTTTTCTTTTCTTTACCTAATTATTTTCAATTATGCGCATCGGTCCTTGCATGCTCATAACTGTTCGCCTTCGAGTGAGGGTTTTTTGCTTTGGTTTGAGGATTGTGTCATCGTGTTTTAGATATTTTGTGTTTAGGTTGAGTTTTTGGATTTGATTTTGGGTAAAAAAAGGATTATTGTGTTTGGTTTTATTTTTGATTTCTGGGTTTTTTTTGATGTTCTTGATGTCCATATATAAAATGAGTGTATGTATAGGCGATATGATTATATTTTGGTTGTTGATTTTCTTGGTAAAATGTTTATGGTTTTGGGTTTTGTTCTGGTTCCGAAATGATGGACATGGTCAGGGCCTGGTTGATTTTTGTTCGTTGCTTGGTTTGATTTAGTAATTGATAGATATAGGATAATCACGATAAGCTGGTCCAGACGTGCGATGTATAGTAGGGTTAGAATTGTATTATTGGTCCAAACTTGCGAGTTATGATATGACTAAGATAATGTGCCTAGTCCAAACCATTATTAGAAGATCTAATTGTAGAATTTTAGGCTAACCCGCGTTGCTCTTTATAGGTATATGGTCCGGACCAAGTCAACTGCTAAAGTCTACCTTGTTTGCTATCCCGGACCCTCCAGTGAAGAAAGCAATCCGGACTCTTCTAACAGGAACATGGCATGATCTGAGATAGATAAATCAACTCTTACTTCCAATTCTGAAGTTATAATTAAGCTCCTGGTTAAGAAGCTCCGGATAGGGGTATTTCTTGTACCCCGAAAGGGCTGTGGATGGACGTAAAGTACCATGTCGTGACTAAGGCCCAGGGCATGAGTAATAACTTCTATTATAGCACTCTGAAGTACTCCAGGCAGCCGAATGGTCATCTCGGACCCTACAATGAGGCATCTTTCGACCAGAAGTTCACCAGGATGGTAGTGAACAAGGCCCCTTATACTCTAAGATACCATTCTTAAGGCAGACCGGCTGAGATTGACAATGCAGTCCAGGATTCCTTTTATTCTCCTGCCAATGTTGAATGGACATGTCCTGATCCGAGTGAGAGGATTAATTACCGGCCGACAGATGGTTTTGTACCGATTTGGATGGAGCATTTGAGGTCCTGCTGGAATCCTCATTACCACATTTTTATCAAACATCTTTTTAAGTATGTATACAAGTTATCTACTATGCAGATTACCCCTAATGGGATAAAATCGATTATGTGGTTCCTGGCTTGCTGTAATAAGTACGGGTTCCAACCAACCTTTAAGCTTTTCCACCAACTGTTTGTGCCGATTACATCCAGTATAAAACATTTGTATGAGGTTAGGTTCTGGACTGCTGAGTGCGGCCATAATTCAGGTATTTCTAAGTCGGTTATGCATCAGTCTTCTTTAAAATATTGGAATGGTGAAGTCCTGATATTGAGATGAATGAACTTATTTTTCCTTCCTTATTTCACCACTGATGGCACTGTGACAAGCTTCAAGCCCTGACCATTTGAGGGGGAGGCATTAGATTAGGTTAAGAGTTTCTGTAGGTGTTTCGGATTTCAGATGACCCGGGATACCTTCATGGATCATAAGAAAATATTTGAACTTGGATGTTTGTTTTATAAGTTGTGTATTTTGGTCTGGGTTTCTTTCTAATTTTGCTTTCTTTTGACTTGATTTCTTGTTTCCCATTCAGGTTTGCCTCATTACAATTCGTACATTAAGGAGATAATGTCTTCTTTAGCATATGCTTCAATTCTCAACACCCTGGGCTCCCTCTTCAAGACTAAGAACACATGATCAGTTGTGGGGTTTGGCTTGGGAAATTAGGAAGGTGATGCTGAGTCTTCCGCATCATATAATATTGTTGTCCCGGGTCAGGGGTTTGTTGAAGTTGACCCTTTGGTGGATGATTTTTCGGATCATTAGAATCAACCTCCCTGAAAGAGAAGGAAGAGTGTTGGCCCCGGGTCCAAGCCTCCAAAGGCTACAGGTTGTTGTTGAAAAGGTCATATGCGATTCTGAAGGGGAGGGGCCTGATGGGGAACTGGTTTATGTCGAGACCCAGACCCTGCATGAGATTGCAACATTTATGTCTAAAATTTATGCTGATAAAGATTGGGAGGAGATGGAAGAGGTCAGACTTACTTCTATAATTAAAAAGGTCATCAGACACTAGGGCTATGTATGTTTTTATATTGTCTTATGCCTTTATTTTGACTCGCCATTTTTATAAGTCCTCTTATTTTGTAAATTCTCTTTTTTTTATTTTTATGTAGATTGGTGGTGCCATATCCGGAGTCTCAGACTTTGCCTTTGATGCGATAAGGAAGGCCAAGAAGAAAACAGACGAGGAGCAAGCCTGCGTTACCAATATTACGGAGGAGCTGGACCGTGTGAAGGAGTCATTTTCGACAATTTAGTTCAGGCTTAAAGCAAGTGAAGTCCTAGAAGGAACGTATCGACAAGGTCAAAAAGGAGGTCAGGGAGCTAAGAGTCGGGCTTGCCACTGTGAAGGAACTGGACAAAGAGGCCATCATTTCTCAGTTCAAGAAGACTGAAGAATAGGATAAGGCTATTGCTGTTGCTGGTGCGCCAGATGTTCAAAGAGCATGGGTTATCGTTGAAAGGCATGTGCAAACCGATCCAGAAGCAGATTGGAGTAGCTTTGTCCAGGAGTTCCTTGCTGCTAAAGATGTCATTGAGCAAGGAAAATGCGAGTTAGAGTCATATGACGGTCCGTACCCCAGCTTTCTTTCACGCCAGTCGGCTTTAGATCTGATTCCTTGTCAGGGATATGCCGTTGTAATTTTATTCTCGTATTTTAGATGTTGAACTTTTCAGAATTGTTATAATTTTACTTGTTCCAGGTGGGTGTCCAATCCGGGTGGTGACTTTTAAATATTTTATTCTATGTTTTGCTTTTGCTTTTGTGTTTCCAAGTAAGTTATGGTGCTAGTTTGGGTTTATGTATGGACCTGGGCTAGTTATTAACTAATTTGCCTTACAAAATATTTCAAGTATAAATTATTGCTACTAACCTGGGTTCATGTCTAGGCCCGGGTTAGTTATGGTTTTTTACCTTAGAAAACTTTTTAAGTATAAAATATTACTACTAGCCCGGGTTCATGATTAGACCCGGGTTAATTATTAGCTTTTTTACCTTCGAAAGTATTTGAAATATAAAATATTGTTACTAGCTCGGGTTCATATCTAGGCCTGGGTTAGTTATGACTTTTTGCCTTGGAAAATTTTATAAGTATAAAATATTGTTACTAGCCTGGATTCATGATTAGGTCCGGGTTAATTATTTATTTTTTTGCCTTAGAAAATATTTTAGATATAAAAAATTGCTACTCACCCGGGTTCATGACTAGGCACGGGTTAGTTACTAGCTTTTTTGCCTATACGAGAGATAAGCCCGCATACAATAACTAATTCAAGATTTAAGCTCACAAAATCAATTTCAGGGTAACAATAAAAATTGAACAAAGTAACAATCAAGCTTGCGGGCTCTACATCAACAATATTCTTGAACAACTAGAGATGGGCTTAAGCTATATATATGGTATTCAAGGGGAAAGTAGATATGGGTTCTAATCAATTCAATCTAGCTGTAGCATACACAAATGTGACTTAAAACAAAAGGATTCATTTCTACAATAGGTCTAGGTTGTTTGAGTTCTTGCAGATGGAAGAATGGACTCTTTTCAGAGTTTGTTGATGAAGATGAGTATAGGGGCACCGAGACCTAGGGACGGAGGTTCCCCCTCCTTCTAGCGCCAAATGATAACTCTAATCTAGGGTTGGGGCTTTCCGACGCCGTTCCTGGACCATTCTTGCAGTGTAGTTGTCATTAGATGTCTGCAAAATAACACTGAATGGAGGTTTTATCCCTACGGCGCCTCCTGTGTGAGAGTAAAAACTCGCTTTTGGATGATGAAGATAGAAACGTAAGATGGCTATGTGTGTGTGTGTGCGTATGAGAGTGTGTAGGAGAGAGTAACCCCTAAACCCCTTCTCATTGGGTTATTTATAGCCCAAGAATGAGATTTAGGGGTTGGTACCTTTCAATCAGGGACGTTCATTGTTGGGGGCAGAGGACGCCTAACTTGAATGGATTTCTTACATGTGTGTACATGCAGGGATTGCTCTAGAATGTGCAAGGGCGCATTGACATGTGTCTTGATTATTCCAATTATTGGTCATTAATAGTTGTCATTGTCATGTGCCTATACTCGTGCCCCATATTTTCTTTCATGTTGGGCTTTCCTGCTTATGGGCCGTTGGATTGGCTTGTTTCTGGACTGGGATGTGCCATGATCGGGTTGAACCTGGGTCGCCCTAGACTAGAGTTGAACCCTAGATGGGATGTTTGTATCCTATCAACTATATATATTCATTGAACTTTTTTTATTTGGATGCAAATTTTATTAGCCACTCTGTCGCAACTATATATCTTCATTGAACTTTATTTATTTGGAGGCAAAATTTAATCTAATTGCAACTCAGCTCCACCAGTTCTATGTACTTGATAATTTTTTTTTTGATCCCCTCTATATGTTCTTGCATAGAGCACGAATTATGCATAACTAAGTTGGTAAGAAAAGATCTCACCAAAAGACAAACCCAATCAGGGTCGGCCCTGAGGGCATGCAACACAGGCCACCGCATGTGGCATCCATCTTTTAGGGGCATTCTTTTAATAAAAAAAACACTAGAGGATAAATTAGAAAGAAAACAAAACTTTTAAATTTGAAGTTGATTAGGTCGTATCTCTGTTCTAGCATGTCACAAGCATGGTTGAATGGGTTGGTCATGTTTATCGAGAAAGAAATGATAACCAATTATTGTTTTAAATGCTTGATTATAGATATTGCTAGAAAATGGATGAAATAATTTTTACGTGAGTTAACACTTGTTTTTTATGATTATCCTGTAACGAGAGTTTAGTATCTTTTCAATTCATTTTTACAACCTTTGACCCTATTGCTTTATTTTTTTATATTACAAATTACAGGACAGTTTTGTTGTCAAAAAATCATTGTTCAACTTTTTTTCAACATGAAAAAACTAGAAGCTCTGCCCCTATGTTTTTCCTTGTACAATAATAACTCAATGTCGGTACCAACATTTCTCAGTCAGGTTAAACACTATCAGATATCACACCAAGGAAACAAAATATAGGTGAGACTTAATTGCACGAATATGGTATGAGTTATAATGTTTTTATACAAAAATGACCGGCATATAATAATAGGCACCCCTATGCCTCATGTATAATTTTATTGCAACCCGATTACATTCCGTTAGTTGTGTTCAACGGATGTTAGGGATTTTATAAATTAAATATGTAATTGCACAAAGATGGCCTAATTATAATATTTTTGTAAGAAAATGATTAAGTAAGGAATTAAAAAATCAAAGAGTATCTATAATTTAAATCAATCACGGAATTAAAAAATCAAAGAGTATCTATAATTTAAATCAATCACGAAAATTAAAAATCAAAGAGCATCTACGAATTAACAAAATAATAGAAAACTTGTTTTTTATAAAGGTAAACGACTTCCCTTTTGTAGAACAACACAGCCCCGCCTTAATCTACATTTCTGGGACATAAGCATTCCGAAATATTTTAATCTTAACACCTTAATCTCCATCTTTTTCGCCTCCATCTCCGTTACTAGCTTTCTTTAAGCATGCTTTTGTTTCCTTCGCTTAACTCTAGCAGCTCGGCCGCCACCAAAGGGAGTTGTTAGTGAGAAGTCAATATGCTTACAGTAATCCACTCTCACCATGAACGAGGGAACATTCACAACCTGCCTTCTCAACATGTAGTATTCATATAAAATAAGTGTTAGAAATATGCAACTCGGCCATGTCTTACTTAGAATTATGTATTTCTTATTTTCATGTACAGTCCGATAACATGGAAAAAATAATTAAGGATACTAATGCACCAACATATCATGAATCCAAACACCATATCGAATTTCAGAAATCAAAATTTTATGGTAGGGCTACATTTAGAAGTAAGACTCAAGAGCAACAAAATTTTTACATCTTATAAACGAGACAACTCATACAAAATTAATACATTTTTAATAATTAATATAATATAATGAATAGCTCTTTGATTACCTTTTTAATAAAAGAAAAGTCGTTTACCTTTATAAAAAATAAGTTTGTCTGTTAATTTATAGTTATCTTTGGTGTTTAATTCTGTAATTGATTTAATTTGTAGATAATCTTTGATTTTTAATTCATTGATTGATCATTTGTGTGCAAAAAATTATAATGCAGGAGTCATCTTGTTGCAATATATCTTTAATTTATAAAAAAACCTTATATCCGTTAAAAATAACTAACGGAACGTATTCTGTAATATCCGGGATATATCGTGTAATTATTTTTGCTAATTAAATAATTATTATGTGTGTTCAGTATCTATTCTGTTAATTAATTGCTAAGTGTTATTTGTATTTGGATATTCAAAAATAATATTAATTGAGTATTTTAATTTTTATATGTTCAAAATAAAATATAGTATTTTAATTGAGTATTTTATATGTTGATTTATGAATTTATAAGAATCATATGAAATTTATAAAATCTTTTTCCGGGTATTTAAAATCTATTTTATAAAAACGGGAACCAACCGACGTCACCCGTTGTTACGTTTTTGGAACCCGAAACTCTTCTGAGAACTCATTTCTAACCTAATTTTAATATTCCGAGCATTTTCTATGTTTCGACTTTTTCGATCTGGCGTACGGTTTGTCCTGCGCGGGTCCCGGCGCAACATTTTCGATACAATATTCGTTTCGGTAAATCAATAAAACTTGTATTTTCGATAAACGGGAGCTTTTTATTAAACTATCACAATTATCACTTCGTAATACGTGTAACCAGGCGCTGAGACCAAGACCGCAGTACAAATTGTACTGATTTGGATAATTATCCCGAAAACCGATACCGTTTGGATCAGTTTTTACAAATAAACGTACCGTTTTATATCCGGAATGATCCAACGGGATACTAATCTTCCGTAAATATAAATAGCCTTTTACCGTATTTTATTTCGTATCAAAATCATTTACAGACAGATAAATATATAATTTTACATAGAAAAATCATATATTCATAAACTGTTCCAAGAATCAAACCAACTTTTGAAGGTGTTATTGATCTTTGTTGGAAAAGCTCGAGTATCAGATTTGAAGGTCTTGAAGAGCTCTATCAAATTCCATAACCTGTTTTACTGCAGAATCAAAGGTTAATTTTATATATTTTTATTAAATTTCGAATTATTTTGATTAAAAATATGAATTTTTGTTCGGATGATTGTTTGTATGATTTGATGATTGCATGTTGTAGAGCTTGTTTTCCTGATGATTTTGGTATATTATACGTCTGATTTGGAGTTCAATAACATGTTCAAATTTGAGTTTAATTTTCGAATTTTAAAATTAGGGTTTATAACCCGTATGAATGTTTTCAATTGAAATTTGGGGGGTTTTGATTTAGGGGTTATTAGCTGTTGATTTATAGTGGGTTGTGTTCCTTATGAAATTTGCAATCGATTGATATATAGCTTGTTAACAGAGGATTAGTGAATCGAAGGGAGTTGTGTTTTGAAGGTTTACGATGTTCGCCGGAAACCGGCGATGTTCTTGGCCAATTTCCGGCCAGAACAGCAATGATTAGAATGATTTGTTTGCATGAATATGTTCCTGGTGAAGTGTAGTTGTGATCTGGACAGTTTAGTGGCCTGAGGTGGCCGGAATCGTGTTCTCCGGCCACACTCCGGCGAAGTCGACGGTGGGGCTGGCAAAATTGCAAACAGGCCCCTGTAGTTATAAAAACGATACAGTTAGATCCCTGAAGTTTTCAGACTTTGCAAATTTAGGATTTCTGTTTTAAAAATGTTTAAAAATCATATTTCCTATTTATTTTTATTATAAAAATTCGTTTTTAATTTCTGAAAATTCTAAAAATTATTATTTTAATTCCAATAATTATTTTTAATTCAAAAATAAATATGAATTAATTAGTTAATTAATTTCAGTTAATTTTTAATTGATTAATTGGTCAATTAATTTGAAAATTAATTGATTAATTGATTTGATTAATTATTAATTGATTTTAATTAATTATTTAATTAGATTTAATTATTTAAAAATTCTGAAAAATAGTTTCGAGCTTTAAAATATTATTCTAAATTATTTCGAAGGCTCGATAATTATTATAAAATTGTTTCGAAACAAGAATTGGCTAACCGAACCCTGTTTATTTACTCGAAATTGATCCAACGACCCGTTTTAATTCCAAAAAATATTTTAAAAATCATTTTAAATACCAGAAAGCCTATTTATGACCCGAGAGTTCTTTATAAATGATATGTCATTGATTACGTGATGTATTATGTGTTATACGTGACTTGTGGATTGACTACCGGTCTATATATTCGATGTTTACTTGATTATTGCGTAACTTTCAATCCGTTAATCGGATTTTGGTGAAACGAAGGGTAGATAGAAGTATGTGTTGAATAGAATCATATGAGTTGGTTATTGATAAATGCATATGATATGTGAGCAGAAGAGGCAAGACGTAGGAATGGGAAACAGGTAATTGAGGAGTAAGACAATTGTGATTGGAAGCGAGTGCAGTGTAGTAAGTTAATACCAGGCAAGTGTTCTGAACTTTCTCGAGATATTGTAGTACTTGATAGTCCTGTTGATATTACAAGTGCTTTGAAGCACTGAAACCTAAACCCTGATTCCAGTTATTGTTCTTGAGCCGTAAACCTTATTCTTTCTAAGTCATTGACTATTGTATACCCAAACACGAACCACAAATCTACGTACCTACTCCACAAATACATACAAACAAAATCCCAACCACTGAACTGAATTACTTATATGCTCAACCCATTGTATCTTATGCTTTGAAAGGACCAAATCTTTGAAACCCTGAAATGTTGATTCCTTTGTTATCCAATTCTTTCATTACCCAGCATCCAAACTTTGAAATTTACCTTATTGATCCTTACAAGGATTAAAACCATTTTATTGTTAAACACTCACTGTTGTTAATGATTCTGGTTATTGTTTATTATTGTTTATTCTGTTATTATGTTACAATTGGATTGTGTTTATAAAGTTGTGGACCAGATTCGTGGTCAGACCATATAATGGTCAAGTTAGGCCAATGTGTGCCTCGGATCCAGTAGTTAGAGCAATGTTGTGTGCTTTGCTCGGGGTTAGTGCATGACTGGTCAGCAGCCTAACCTTGGTTTTTTTTTAAAATAAAAATATAGTATCCAATTCTAAATCATAATCCATTGTTCACTTGATATCATAACCATATTCACTTGATGATCATTATTCTCAGTTTTGACATTGTGACTTGCTGAGCTAGTTAGCTCATTTGTGCGATGTTGTTTATATTCTTTCCAGTTAAAAAGGAACCAGTTGGGAGTAAGGATCCCCAGTCCAGCGCGAGAGCTAGGGATTAAGGTTGAGGAAGCTGAGCTAGTAGGCTTCTTTTGGAATAAAATTAAGTTTGTAATAATGTTTAATACTCAGTTTGAGTTTGAATGATTGGGATTTGAACGATATGTAATATAAGTAGATGTGTTTGGCTTGTGTGCATACTTTAACCTGTTGCGATCCGTGGTAGTTGATAAGTAGGGTCACTGCATATTATTATTATCTTGATTATTGATATAAGCAGGTTATAAATAAGGTGTGTGTGGACCCCAAACTTCTGACCCGGGTTTGGGGGCGCCACATATTCGGGTGGTAAAAAAATTATACATGAGTCATACGGGTGCTTATTATTATATGTTGACCATTTTTTTCAAACAAATTATAACTCATGTCATTTTCGTGCAATTAAGTCTATAAGTGATTAGATGAGATACACGTGTCGCACACGATTCCTTTCAGGGAAATAAAGTTATCAAAATTAGCGAGCTGATATGTGCATTACCCAGATGTATTGATGTGTTGATATTGAGACCAATATATTTTTATATTTAACTCAAGTACATTTCTATGCTCAATAAGGATAATTTGGACATAATTTTAATAAATGGATGTACATCTATAAACGAGGGTAAGCATGTAACAGCTCTCCAAAGTTATTATATACTTCCTATTTCCCATTAAATTCTATAAATTTCTTTTTGGCACGCTTTTCAATGCTTATTTAAAGAATAACTCTACAATATTTTTTAAATTTTTTTTTTCTGAACAAAAATTTAATGTTTAAACTTTTATTTAAAAAAAAATTAGAAGAAATATTATAAAACTATATTTTATAGAAGTTTCGAAATATGTACAAATGGTGAACAAATAGTGAACGTATATTATTCAACGGGACGGAGTTAGCACGAGTTATTATTTACGAATATAGACTCGGACCAGGTGGCTAAAAATTTACTGCAGGCCACCTTGTTTGCATCCACGTAAACCCAATCATAAAAATCCTATATTTTCTATTCTACACATCATACTTCCATATCAGTAGCAGTTCTGGCTACAGTTCACGCAATAGTGGCTCTTTAAAAGATAACCATTTTTTCACTTCGCAAAAGACAATGGCTTAAGTTACTACAATAATTCTATTGTTTATGCTATTTAAGCATATAAATACTCGCTTGTTCAAGAACACATCACCAAATCTACGAACCATTCTCCGTTGTTTAAGACAAATGTTGTATGTGAGATTGTTGTTTTTTACCCACAAGAAGGAAACGTAGACGTTGTTATCATGAGTAAAATCCTAAAATATTACATCAATAAGTTGATTGTAACAAAAAATAAATTTATAATGTTAGCACTGTACCACATTAAACTAGTCGCCCGACAAAAATGTAAAGACAATTTATGTAAACTAAAATACATAAATGGACACATCAATGGTTTTTTAAGTCCAAAACTCATGCTCTTACTTTGTATTAACATGGGACTAACTTGTGCACAAATTGATCTATATGCAAACAAATGAACAAGATCTATTGAAAAATCCAATGATGCAAATATAAGTTTAGATTACTTTACATATTTGCATGATTTATTATATTATAAATTGATTTTTTTGGTAAATGAATAAAAGATTGAACAGTCATTTATTTGTAATATAGATACAAGTAACAAACTTATTCATACTTTTCACTAAATTTGATAGTGGTAAAAATCAGGAATCAAAACTAATTGATTGAGTTATCGAATAAGAATTAATCAATAAATTGTTGATCGATGAGAGTAACAATCAAATTCTTTTAAGATTATACTAAGACTTTATGTTTTAAATTATTTATGATGAAATATACTATTTAAAATTAATTTATAATGATAAATCCAATTTCAAAAATTGAGCAGGTTTGTATTCTTCAAAATTTATCAAAAGTTTTAAATAAATCATCAAATTTTAAAATGTTGTTTAGTTTATAAACAAATTTACATAATAATTTGGTGTTTGCCTTCATCTAGTCTAGTAACTGAGAGTAAGACCAACAATTATAAAAATTATGTCTTGGTAAGACAACTATTTTTTTTTGTTTAAATTATTTTATTTTACCAAAACTATAGCCTCCGAGCTGGTTGATTTTAATGTGTTTTAAACTAAAATAGGTTTTTTTTTATAATAAATTAAAATAGGTTTGTAATATGTTTGATTAGTTATAATATATTTAAATAAAGAAAAAAAATAGAGTTTAAAAACGTTGTTATATGTTTTATTGATCCAACTATCCAAGGAGCAGTTTTTAACACAAGAGCGATTAAAAACATTATTTGTCTTGTCTATTGACATGTTTGAGTCTGTGAGAGTTTCTCTCTTCGTTGTTATATAGTTTTTCTGTTATTCTCGTTCTTTATCTGGCACTCTTTGTTACTGGAGATCTATTCAATGGATAAACAGCAGTCAAACGTAAGGGAGATGGAGGAGGCCTTTGCTAGGATACAAATAGAAGAGGAGGAAAGCGGAGGAATAAGCTATGCTGAGAATGCAGAGGATTTAAGTGAAATCGATACACGATGGTGTTTGATTGGACGCTTCCTAACGGATTCGCACATCGATTTCCAAGCCATGCAGCACAAGATGGCATCTTTGTGGAGACCTGGGAGAGGATTGTACGTAAAGCAGTTGGATAATAACAGATTTTTATTCCAGTTTTATCATGAACTGGATATAAAAAGGGTGATCGAAGGTAGTCCTTGGACATTCGGGCGGTTCCACCTGGTGATGGTAAGACTCAAGGAGGGAGAAGATCCCAGAAAACTGGTGATAAATGAAATGGATCTCTGGGTCCAACTACATGGCATGTCCGCAGGATTCATGTCACAGCGAGTTATTAAGGATGTTGGAAATTATATAGGTAAGTATGTGGAAGGGGATCCCAACAATTTTGTGGGAGTCTGGAGGGAATTCTTAAGAGTTAGAGTGACTCTGCCACTCGATAAACCTATCAAACGAAGAATGAAGCTACGGAAGTCGGAAAAAGAATGGTGCTGGGTTAATTTTCAGTATGAAGCAATCCCAACTTTTTGTTTCATCTGTGGTCTCATAGGACATGCTGAAAGGTATTGTGATGAAATTTTTGACAAACCGGTGGAGATGATAGATAAACCATATGGTTCGTGGCTCCGAGCTGACCCACGAAGAAAGACTCATACCATAGGTTCAAAATGGCTCCGACAAGGAGGTAGTTCTCAGGCGAGTTATTCCGGTGATAAGGGAGCAGTTAATACAGATAGAGAGAATGCCGTGAATTATGCTTTGGTTCAACAAACCAGCAAAAATTCAGGAAGTGATCAAAATGGAAACATGTTATTTCAGGGAGAGAATGTAGGAGCAAATGAAGGAACTAAGCAGCTGGCTATTCAGGATAATGTATATCAGATAAATACGCAAATTCAAAATGAAGATTTGGAAGGAAAATCACATGGGCCCGAAAATTTGGAAATAAGAATTGCAGACCCAAAAAGACGCAGAGTGGATCAAGCCACGGACATACAAATAACCCAAGTCACAGACATGGAAGTACAGGTATCTAGCTCAGAAGTATCAAAAAACGAAGCAATGGCGGGTGTTGCAACGCAACCCCGCCAGTCATTATGAATGTTCTAGCTTGGAACTGCCAGGGAATGGGTGCCCCTGGAAAATTTCAGTTCCTTAAAGAGTTAACCCGAAGTGAAAATCCGTCATTTGTTTTTCTTAGTGAAACAATCAGCAGTTATGATAAGATGGAGAAGCTTTGTAGTAGATTGGGTTTTGAGGGTTTTATTGCAGTGGAACCTCAAGGAAAGAGTGGGGGTATTGCGTTATTGTGGAGATTTGAAGGTACTGTTAACCTTTTGAGTCAGTCCAGGTCTCATATTGATGTGAAACTAAGTGTCCAAGGAAAGTGTGAATGGCGTTTAACTGGTATTTACGGAGAACCCTCAAGAGCTCAGAGATTTAAAACTTGGGAACTCCTAAAAAACCTATCTCGTGATGCTAACTTACCATGGTGTCTGGTCGGGGATTTCAACAATATTGTATCTCAGGAAGAAAAAAGAGGAGGATCACCCTATCCTAATAATCTGATTGAAGGTTTTAAGGAATGTATATATGAAGCAGATTTACAGGATTTAGAGATAATAGGGCATCAATTTACCTGGGAAAAAGGGAGGAACACTGATCACTGGACGGAGATCAAATTAGACAGGGTTATGGCAAACCCGTACTGGTTGAGGATTTTTGACATGGCTAAAGTGTACAACATTGAAATTTCTGTCTCGGATCACAGTCCTTTGTTGTTATGTCCAGAAACTCATAATAGAGGCAATAAAAAGTGGAAGTTCCGGTTCGAGAATGCATGGCTTACTGAGCCGACATGTTTTGAAATAATCAGGGACCGTTGGGAGGAGTCTGGGAGTGATAATGTGCAGCAAAAGTTGGCTAAATGCGCAGAGAGCCTTCAGGTTTGGGGAAAAGAGATCACGGGGTGTTTTAACAGTCGTATCAGGAAATGTAAGACTCGCTTAAAGAAGTTGAAAGGTAAACGGGATGCTCAATCAGTAGAAGAATATGAGGAGGAAAAAAAACAGCTGTTCTTAGTACTTGATCAAAAGGAAATATTTTGGCGGCAAAGATCCAAACAACTCTGGCTTCAAGCTGGAGATAAAAATACAAAATATTTTCATGCTTCTCATAAGAAGAGGAAAAGGCTCAATCATATCCAGAAATTGAAGAACAGTGGAGGAGATTGGGTAGATTGGAACAACGGTCTTTCAGAGTTGATACAGGACTATTTTCAACAGCTTTTTACCGAGGAGCATACTCAATGTGAAGCTGTTCTAAACTGTCTCTCTAAAACCGTATCAATGGAACAAAACAGGGATCTCTTAATCGATGTTACTAGTCAGGAGGTTAAAGAAGCAGTCTTTCATATGCATCCAGATAAAGCTCCGGGGCCAGATGGTATGACCCCGGCTTTCTTTCAAAAGAACTGGTCGGTAGTAGGAGTAGAGATGACGCAGATGGTGAGGAATTTCTTTCAGACAGGTAATCTCATAGACAATATTAATTCTACAAATATTGTTCTTATTCCTAAAAAGAAAAATCCTACAGTGTTGACGGAGTTAAGACCTATAGCTCTTTGTAATGTGGCTATGAAAATAATTACGAAAGTGATTGCCAATCGAATGAAAAAGGTGTTAGACTCAGTTATCTCGGAAACTCAAAGTGCTTTCTTACCAGGCCGCCTTATCACAGATAACATAATGATTTCATTTGAAGTAATGCATTACTTGAAACGCAAGAAGTTGGGCAAGGAGGGATCTATGGCTATCAAATTGGACATGTCCAAAGCCTATGACAGAATCGAGTGGAGGTTTCTTAAGGAGGTGCTTGATCGAATGGGGTTTGATGTGTGGTGGATTCATTTAATTCTAAAGTGCGTCACAACAGTAGATTACACAATTGTTCATGGAGATAGCGAAATGGGGCCAATAAAACCTAGTCGAGGTTTAAGGCAAGGAGATCCTCTCTCTCCTTACCTCTTCATTATATGTGTGGAAGGTTTATCTGCCATGATTCAGAATTATGTAACTAGACAATGGCTACAAGGAATAAAGATATGTAGGAAAGCTCCCTCCATCAGCCATATGTTGTTTGCAGACGACTCATACCTCTATTGCAAAGCAGACGTGGAAGAAGCAGGTAGAGTTTTGGAGCTGTTGTCTGTCTATGAGAAAGCATCGGGCCAACGCATTAATAGAAGTAAGTCTACAGTTTTCTTCAGTGCCAATATTATTCCATATAACAAGGAGAGGATCTGTCAATTACTTCAAATTCCTGAAGCTGATCAGTCGACAAAATATCTTGGGCTTCCTAATATTATAGGCCGGAATAAATCTGCTATTTTCGGCTATCTGAGAGATAGAGTTAATGCCACCATCCATAGGTGGAATGAAAGGAATATTTCCAGATCAGCGAAGGAAATTCTTATTAGAACAGTGGCTCAAACGCTTCCATCGTACGCCATGAATGTTTTTTTACTTCCTCTAAATCTGGTTCAAGATATGGAAAAGGCAATGGCTAAGTTCTACTGGAGTTCATCAAAGCAAAGTGGATCGAGAAATACATGGATGAGCTGGGAAAGGATGGCCCGTCACAAAAAGGTTGGAGGCTTAGGGTTCAAAAGATTAAGGGATGTCAACATGTCTTTATTGGGGAAACAATGTTGGAGGTTTATCACTCATCCTGAAAGCCTTGTTGCCCGTTTATATAAAGCAAGGTATTATGCAGACTCTGACTTTTTAAACTCAAAGTTGGGAAGTAACCCAAGTTTCATATGGCGCAGCATTTCGGAGTCGAAAGAAGTTATCTCTGCAGGTTCTTGCTGGCGAATAGGGACGGGTACTGAAATCGATATTCTGAAACAACCATGGTTGAATGATGTTGAGAATCCGTATATATCCACAGTATCTCCTGCTTTGAATGACCAGAAGGTGGTAGCTTTATTCAGTACGGATACAAAAGAATGGGATATGGATCTTGTAGCAGACATTTTCAATACAAGGGACTTTAATTGTATCATGAATACGAAGGTGGAAAGAGACTTAGACAGAGATACTTTGTGCTGGAAGTTTGAGAATACAGGTCAATACACAGTAAAAAGTGCATACAATTTCATTCAGAGAAGGAATGGCCTGTGGTGTACAAATCCTAGTGATGAATTCTGGAACAAACTTTGGAAAGTCGAAGCTCCCCCGAGAGCGTTAAACTTGGTCTGGAGAGCAGTAGTAAATTGTTTACCGACAAAAACAATATTGCAGGCCAGACAGGTGCGAATCGACAATTTGTGTCCAGTTTGTCAGGAAGATGCTGAATCAGTTTTACATTGCTTGGTGCAGTGCAGATATGCAGCTTTTTGCTGGAGAATTTTTAAACCAGATTTATGCATTACTGAGTACAGGGATTTTGTGGATTGGTTGGACCAGATGCTAAGAAATCAGCCAGTTAATACATCAGGAAAAATTATCACACTGTGTTGGTCGATTTGGCGAGCAAGGAACGACTTAATTTGGAACCAACGAAGCTGGAATTCTATGAGAATAGTTGCTAAAGCTTGGGAGTATCTTTCACAGTGGAAATCAGCCCACGGAAGGTATCAAAGTGCACCATTGCAGCCTCCTGTTCAAGGGGACGGTGCAGTTTACTGGGTTAAGCCACAACATGAGGTAGTAAAGATCACGGTTGACGCAACAATCATGGAACACCAGGGGGTTTCAGGTATAGGCTTGATAGCTCGAGATCATGCAGGAAACTTAATATTGGCTAGGACAAGATGTATTGTGGAGATCATGAATCCAACGCTGGCAGAAGCAATCGCAGTGAAGGAAGCTCTGAGCTGGGTTAAAGAGCTCCCAGGTGCGAATTTTGTCATTGAGTCTGATTGTCTTGTGGTTGTTCAATTAATAAGGAGTGCTACTCCTATGCGATCTAGAATTGGGCAAATAATCGAGGAGTGTAGACGGAGTCTTCAGGAATTAAACAACGTTAAGTTGTATTTTGTTAAACGATCCGCAAATATGTCGGCACATGAATTGGCTCATGTGGCTCATATATACCCTGATCGTATCTTTGAATGGAGTTCTGTTCCAGACAAAGTTAAAGTTTGTATTTTGGAAGATCGTTTGAGTTAATAAAAATTTGCATTTTGTTCAAAAAAAAAAAAAACTATCCAAGGAGCAAAGTAAATAAGAGTATCTCCGATCCTTTTGAATCCTGAGCAAAACAGGCTGATATACATAACTAGGTAAAAGAAATTCACTCCAACCATTCATTTTCCTGAGCTAAATTTATAGCCAAGTTTTTCCTAGAATAACAAATCAATTTTGGTAGCTCTCTAACGAATAAAAATTCATTTTTTTTGCTTGTTTTGTGAGAAATGTAGGTAATAAGGCTGATACTTTGCAAATTAACCATTAAGACATGACCTATATAATTATTATTAATATATTTCTTTTGAGTTACAAAATAAAAAAATTACCTAATCTTATTAGAATTATGATTTTTAGCAAATAAGTTTTAAAAAATAAAATAAAACTGAAAAAATAGAGAATTTAGTGTTAATGTAAATTAATCAAATTTTATTGAAAACGATTTCCAAAATAATAAAAAAAATTATGATTTTAGAAATATGGCCAACCAATATAACCAATCTCATTGGAACATAAGCAAATTTTAACCAATTATTATTTTATATTATTATAATTAACCATTATAATCAACCATTGGAGGTGCTCTAACTTCACCCTAGCAAGCACCCCCTGTATGCTCTTAGGAGTGAGCGGTCCAATTTTTTTTGCAATTTTCATTAATTTTTTCGATTTTTTATATTAAAGTCCTAAAAATTAGGATTTTAATTATTTAATTTTTAATTTTTAATTATATAATTATAAATAAAATTAATTATAATTCAACTTATGGAAATTAATTACAGTATAATAGGTCACTTAACCTTTTTTATTAGTATAGGCACTTTATAATATATGTATATATATAATTTTAAAATCAACTAATTTTTGATTTTGTAGGGCACATGTACAGTTGATCCTACATAAATAGGCCTCGCTGGATTATACCTGATTAATTAGTGGTTAATCATTCAGATGACAACTAAAATTTTTTCTCAAGTTAAAAGTTTCTTTCTGAATGGCAATTTGTAACTTGGTTTCTGGAGTTGAAAGATCCCAAAAACTAGCTTACAGCATCTCGCATATTGACCATTAAGAGGATACAATTCTTATTTATTCTTATGTCTCTAAAAAAAATTGCAAGATTTTATATTATTATATTCCAGACCTGTAGATGTTGACCTGTTCATTTTCATTTATATAAATTGACTTCATCTTGTTGTCTATGTTAGTTGTTTATACTCAGTAGTATAATGAAACAAAGCAGTGTTTTGTTGTCTGTGATTTCACATGATTGGATGGAAACTTATTAAAAGCAATTTCAGACTGTTTACTTCTTCTCCAACTCGACGATTAAAAATCCATAAATCAGGTTGAACAAATCACTGTGACATGCGACATTCGTCATTAAAATGTGCATCATAATAAAATTTGATCACAAATTCCTAGCTAGATACATGTTTCTCGTGACTCTTCCTAGATAAGCCTTTATTTATGGTGTTATATCTCCCAGGCTTCTACTTGCTCTTCTTAGATCAGCCTTTTTACCTAGGGGTGGTATATTTCCTAGGCTCCTGCTTTAGTTCGAAATTTTATATCATTGTCTTTTTTAGTAATTATGATTGCTACGTTAATTTTGTATGATTAGTTCTGTTTTCTGGGTCTTGTGTTGATGAAAACAAGGTAGCCTGCACTGTCTTCCTCTTAGTTGTATAAAACGGAAGTACCTGTAGTTTTTGGTTTTTGTCAATTTTGCATTTGTCTTTTTGTGTATTTTAATATACCTTCTGTTGTTTTATTATTTATCTCTTCCCCTTTTCAACTCTTTACTTAAACATCTCTCACTTAACGTAAGATGTTATGCCTCCAGTTGTTGCACTTATAACCATCCTTTGAACTTTACATTTGAGAACCTATCTTGTGTTTGTGTATATATAACCATTCAAAATGCAATATGATTCTACTTCAGGCTCTGGCTCAAAAGTTGTACGTGGCACTGGAATGGGGCAGCCTAGCAATGGACCGGAAGGTGTTCGTGGAAGAAAGAAGAGCGCGACATCCAGGGGACACCACAGGTTTGTTGGAGTTAGACAAAGGCCATCAGGAAGATGGGTTGCAGAAATTAAGGATTCACTTCAAAAAGTTAGGCTATGGCTTGGCACATTCGATACTGCGGAGGATGCTGCACGGGCTTATGATGATGCTGCACGGGCTCTTCGGGGTGCTAATGCTAGAACCAATTTTGAACTGCCTCAATCTTTGACTCGGAATAGCTTGCCTGAGCATACTGAACCTTTTTCATTTGAGCAGGCTTGTAGTAAAGATGAAGCCGAGGAAGGTTTACTTGGGGCACTCAAGGCCAAGCTTTATGACGGAAATAATTTGCGCTCATTAATATGTCCGCAGCTCAATAGTACTACTTCATTGCCAGATTTGCATCTGCAACAACAAACTAATCATGTTGCAGTCTCTCAGCCAAAGAATAGTGTTTCGAAAAGAGATCATCAATCGATGTCTGTGCCTTTTACAGTTACTCCCACTAAGACTACCACAAATATTGGGATTGCTCCGAATCAGCTCATGCTTCCTACTGACTTTGAACAGCCTAGCAAGCAAATTGATAACAGCTTTCTCCCGAATCATTTGAATAATAATCATGATAATAACCAGATTGATTTTATGGCTCTTCACGAGCAACAGTTTGGTGGAATGAAGTGGCAGAACCAAGGTACAAATATAACAAGTTCAATGGCATGGCAGCAGCAAAGTAATGACATGCCTTGGCAAGCATCATCAGATCTCAACATGCATATCCCGCAAGATCAAAATGCTTTCTTTGGTAACTCTACTAGCATGACTACTCTTCCCTGGCAATTTTCAGGGGCAAGTACTCAGTCTGCAATGATTGATCATCAAATATCTCATTACACTGATAGTAATTGCTTCAATAACCAACTCTCAAATGGTAACAAGATAAATAGTAAAATTGATATGATGTCTGAGTACATTCCAGTCACATATGGCGCCGCAGATCAAGTTCTGACAGGGGGGGAACTAGACGTGGCTGTATGCGGAGGAGGATCAACGATTTGGTCACCGGATCAACAATTCACAAGTGGATGGACAACTAATGGAAATGTTGGTGTTAATGTATCAAATAACTGGGAGCAATTATTATATGCATCATCCGTGTTAGGGTGACATGTGTACTACAACTTATAGTATTCATCACCCATCATTCATAATTAGAAGTTGTTTAATTAGCTAATGATGATCAATATTAACATGATTCTTTCAATCTTTCTCTTTCCCTAAAGGAAAATTAATTCACTCCTCGCATACTTTATTAAGTCTGCATGTTTCAATGGCCTATACTACGATCATATTTCCATAACGGTCAATTTCAGAAATTTGAATACTCGCGCACTAATGTTATTGCTACTTTGCTAGCATCTTTCATCCTCGGCATTTCGAGTATAAAATCTTCAGTTCTTCATGTCCTGTTGGGGTTTATTAATTACTTCTTGTTTTAGATACATAGGTCCAAGGTTAGCTGTATATTAGTCATGTACAAAAGAATTTACAATGCTAGGTGAATCTTGCTTGTTTGCTGATAGTACCGAAGAAAAGAAAAATTATAAAATAGAAACCGTATATACTGTCCCTTTGCAGAGTCCAAACGTAAGATAAGTAAACATGGATATGCACGAGTACTAACGTCAAATATATCTAACTTTTCCGATGCTTTGTCCGGTCTGTAAAATGACTTTGGTTAAGGATGAGCAGAAGATAACAAAATGGCGACCTTCTTGTATACCACTAACATTTACCTGGTTGTTTTATGTCGAAAGGAAAAAAAAGTTGAAAGGAAACAGTATAGTTTCATCCAGGCCGGCCCTTGGTAAGCTATCAAGACGCATGTTAGGACACTATTTCATCAGAAGGGCACCAAACATGTATAATCATTGTTTTTTTGCTAATTAATATACACGGACACAAACCCAATCACTAATAATCCTCTAGATATGCATGGGCTTTTCTCTCTCCTGGGTTGTACTGAGCTCGGGTTTGATGGTACCTAAAACGGAATGCCAAGTGGAGGTGCAATCTCCAGGGATACTTCCGGTATAAGAGTAAGTATTCCGGTCAAGTTCTAGATAGAGAGAAAGCTATAAAGAAGCTAGAGTTTATTAGTGTGTAGAAAAATGTGAACCATTTTCTCCTTTGCTTTACCGGGTATAGTGGATGGGAGCATGGGAGGGGCACACGTGCCTGGGGACATGCTTGCTGGAATAGAGGGCGGCAGTGTCACGCGTAGGCTACTGACGGCTGTGATGTGTCAAGAGCCTCCTATGTGGGTGTCAGTCACCCATGTGGGGTTTCGGTGAAGCTTGTCGGTTGGGACTCAGATCGTTCGGGCGCGGCATTCGGTTTAGGAGTTGGGTTGGGCCTGTTTTTTAGGCCTTTTGGTGGGTTTAGGCCTGACTGAATTGGTCGGACCTATCATTTCCCCCCACCCCATTATGCAACTAAAACTTATGCAACTTTTAGTTGCATGGGGGAGTGAGCCATCTTCTAGCTTAGAAGTGGATCGTGGTTTGGATCGTCTTATAATTTGGGGCTGTGATTGAGTAGAAGTTGAGATAGTGTCCCCCATTGGAAGGCGGTTGGGATCGTCTGAGTAAGTCATCTTCTAGCTTAGAAGTGGATCGTGGTTTGGATCGTCTTATAGTTTGGGGCTGTGATTGAGTAGAAGTTAAGCTAGTGGCCGCCATTGGAAGGCGGTTGGGATCGTCTTCCAATTTTGGACGACATTATTTAGTCGAAATTGAGCTCGTGCTCCCCATTGGAGGGCGGGTAGGACCGTCATCCAATTTTAGAGGATGTGGTTGAGTCGAAATTGAGTTGGTGCCCCGTTGGAAGGCGGTTGGGACCGTCTTCCAATTTTGGATGACATTGCTTAATCGAAGTTGAGTTGTTGCCTCCCATTGATAGGCGGTTGAGACTGTCTTCCAATTTTAAATGACATAGTTTAACTAAAGTTGAGATGGTGCCCCATGCCGGAGGGCGGTTGGGACCGTCTTCCAATTTTGGAGGATGTGGTTAAGTCGAAGTTGAGATGGTGCCCCCCCATTGGAAAGCGGTTGGGACCGTCTTTCAATTTTGGATGAGATACTAAATTCGAAGTTGAATGGTTTCCTCTTGCTGGAAGGCGGTTGTGACCGTCTTCCATTTTTTGGATGAATTAGTATAGTCGTAGTTGAGCGTTCACAGGTTAAAAGTTGTGTTGCTTTTTCTGAGATCTTTAAAGTAAAAACATAGTGGTTTAATTTTTAATTTTTTTTGGAAAAAGGATAGTTTTTTGATGAGTTGAGCGCCGGAAAAATGGGGTATGTGTATTGATGGCTATCAATGATACGTCATCAATGCATGGGTTGGAGATATGGTGAGGCTATGCTTAAAATTAAGGGTGTGGGCGCATGGGAAGCTAAACCGTTGTTGGTAGGATTCTTGGCCACCAACGGCGTGCTGTCACATGTTCCTGGTGGTTTTCTTTGTTTTACGTGTATAAATAGCCTCCTCCGTGTCTTTTGTACTCATTTGTTTTCAGAAAGCAAAGAGCTTAGAGAGAGATAGCTGAGGGTTATATAATTGAGAGTGATCAGAGCTTTTTGCTAGAGATCTTCAACATCTTTTACGGTAGTGGTCGCAATCATCTTATCTTTTAAGGTTAGCCCATCTTGTTCATTCATTTCACTTGTATCTTCTTTTTATTCATGCATGAATGTATCTTTTGTGTGTTGTATTTTTTTTTTAGTTTTAAAGGTATGTGTTTTTCTTCTTTTTTAGGGGCATTCTGTTACTAGTTTCAAAATCTGGTGTATTTGTAGTGTTGTTTTCGTTCATTCATGTGTTTTCTGGGGTGTGTTGCGGGGGTTTCATGTGCTTCTGGGTCTGCGTGATGCACATCAGTGATGATGCTCATTTCTTCTCGTGCGTATATGTATGTATAGGTTTGTAGAGTATATTTTGCTTGGTTGATTCTGAGCAAATATTTTTGTTTGTTTAGGTTATTTTCGAAAGCGGAGCGCGGTGAGACGGTGAGGTCGGTGAAGTTACGTTATTCGAGTACGACGTCCGATGCCGCTCGTGAGTATGATAGGATTTAGAGTGGGGGTGAGCCGCTTTTTTCTGGGTTCGCAGGACGGTGAAGGCCGGTTTGTAGCGGGTAGTGGTAGTGAACTCGGTGGTCGGGGTTCGGATGATTATACTTCTGAGAGATTATTGGATCACTAGCTTCTTCTTCACTACTGTCTGCATTATTTTCATCATCTTCTTCAGAATCACTATCAAGGTTGAAATTTTCAAAATTCAAAACTTCAGCTTCACTTTCATCAAGACATTCCAAACCAGGATACTTGTCATCATCAAAAGTCACATCAGTACTCTCCATGATTTTTCTTTGCTCTAGTAAATAGACCCAGTAAGAAGTCCTCTCCAATAATAACCAAGAATAGCTTCAAATACTTTAGAGTCAAATTTGCCTACATAATCATAGTTGTCTTTAACACAAAGCATTTGTTGTCAGTGACATGAAGATGTTTGACTGTAGGCTTCTTCTTAGACATAATTGAGTAAGGTGACTTTCCAATGCTTTTGTTCACCAAATATCGATTTTGAGTGTAACATATTGTGTTAACAGCTTCCTCCCAAAAGCTTGTTGCCAGTTTGGCATCCTGCAACATTGTTCTTACAACTTCAACCAAAGTTCTGTTATTTCTTTCAACCACACCATTTTGTTGAGGTGTTCTTATAGATAAGAACTCTTGAGTGATGCCCTTGTCTTTACAGAAATCATTTGGATTTGAATTTCTAAACTCAGTTACATTATCACTTCTCAATCTTTTCATATAATTGTCATCTTCAACCTGTTTTTCAATCTTCTTTATGTGCCCAATGATATCGTCCGGAGGTTCATCTTAAGAATACATAAATTCCATCCAAGTGTATCTTCAGTAGTCATTCATCATTACCAGTGCATATCTCTTCTTAGAAATGGACATGACATTTACATGAACAAACCAATCCATATGGATAAGTTGTAGAGGAGCATTGATAGAATTCACGGTTTTACTTTTGTGACTTGATCTTTTCATCTTTTCTTTCTAACAAGCTTCACAGACTTCATCTTGGACAAATTCCAAGGTTGGAATGTCTTTCAATAATTCTCTTTTCACAAGAGTGTTGATTACTTTGAAGTTTAATTGAGAGAGCTTTTTGTGCCAAAGTATGCTTTGTTCACTTGTTGCCTTAGTGTAGAAGAAACACATTTTGTCCTTACTTGCTGAATTCATGTCGACAACATATAGGCTTTCTTTTCTTACTCCTTTGAGAACAATTTCATCAGTCTTTTTATTTGTAATGGGGCAATCTTCTTAATCAAATACAACTCTAAAACCTTTATCTATAAATTAACTGACACTTAGAAGATTTACTTCAAATCCTCTAACTAGTGTTATATCTTTAATGACAACATTACCACAAACTAAATTACCATATCCCATTGTAAATCTCTTGCTTTTGTCTCAAAAGGTCACCAAGGGGCCAACCATCTCCTCAATCTAGGATAGTAGGGCTTTATCACCTATCATGTTCCTAAAACATCCACTATCAATGATTGACCTATTCTTCTTGCCCTGTACACAATGAGTTTTAGGTGTTTTTAGCTACCCAAACAGTGTTGGGCACATTCTTCTTCTTTGCAGAGTTAGCAGGAGTAGAACTTGAGCTTTCAAAAGAAATAATTTTCTTAGGTTTATTAGCATTTTTATTTTTGACCTCATATCCAAGATTGATTTCTTTTAGATCTTTTCCTAGTTTTTGACAGCTATTTATAACCTTCATGTTGCAGGGTATTCAATTAAACTTATCACAAAACGAATAAGAATCATCATTTTGTTCTTCACTATATTTGCATGCCCCATACTTTGGCTCACTACCAGTCTTTTTATAAAGATGAGTTAGGTAATTTGTTGAGCCACATTTCTGACACTATTTTCCATGGGCATCTGCAACATAAGCATAACTGTTACTTTTGTTGACTCCAATTTTCCCATTCCTGTTTTTCTTTTTCTTTAATGTGCTTTCATTATTTGCTTCAGTTTTAGGTGTCTTGATGACTCGACTAGTCTTATGTTTTTTCACTTTCAGTGTTGATAGTTGATTTGAAATTTTTCTTGCCTTTATCTTCACCTGTAATTTCTTGTTTAATGATAAGCTCTTCTTTACTGAAATTCACCTCACATATTTTGAACAAGGGTGCATTTACCTTTTGAAGCACAACATGAACTTCCTTGTTCACACTTTTTTTTCCTTTATCAATTTGATTTTTCTTTTGAGATGAACCAGCCTCATAGTCCAACCCAATTTCTATATTAGCACAAGGTTTATTCTTTTCATAATATTGGCCAAATGATTCAGATAATTTTTAAATGACTTAAGTTTAAGTTCATTTTTATCAATTTTATCTCTCAATGCAGCCTCTATCTCCTCTACACATTTTATCTTCTTTTTAAGATATTCATTTTCTTGTCTAACTGATTCTAAGCTCACAAGCTGCAGCTCTAGTTCTTATTTCTCAATCTCCAGTTTCTCATTCACTTTTGATAATCTATTCATTTCCTCAGTGGTAGCCACCATGCTTGTGTAAATGTGAAACATTTTCATACTAATCTTTTCAACAGTTTTCTAATATTGTGAGGCATTCAAATTAATGGTGGTTATGATAGGTACCTCAGACTTTGATGCATATGAGTTTCCATATTCTTCATTGTCATATGTGTCATCCCAACTCTTTCCCTCAATAATATAAACTTTTTCCTATTGCTTCTTCAAAAGTGCTTCATATTTAGCCTCAAGCTCCAAGTATTCCTTATCTTTATTCACCTTCTTTGGCTTTCTGCATTATGTGACAAAGTGACCAAATTCATCACAGTTATATCACCTAATTTTAGATCTGTCCACAGATCCTGACTTATAACCACCTTTTCCAGTTGTATTTGTCTGAGTTTTTCCCTTCCAGTTGTTGTTGTAGGATGTTTGACCTTTACCCTTGAAATACATGGGCTTTTTAACTCTTATATTTGAGAACTTCCTTTCTAGGTAGGCCAAAGACTGATCCATTTCATCTAAATCATCAAGAGTGTAATACTTATCCTCTTCCAACTCCAGAATGACTTGTTTTTTTAGGTTCTTTGTTCTTCTACTCAACAGGTTGCACAACTTGAATCTAAGATTTAGTTTCATTTTCAATTATTTTCTGATCATTAGCTATCAAGGCACTTAACACATTCACAACATGTCCTTGACTCAGTTTTAATGATTTTATCTACATCATCTCCAGTTAATAGGTTTTAAAAAAAACCATATAAAATCTCCAAAGTTATTCTCCCTAGATCTCTCCCTTCTCTTATTGCACAGATCTTTTATTCCAAAGGGTCAAGAAGAGTTAGTAAGAACCTCAGGTTCACCTCCTCAACCTCATACAACTTGTCATGTAGCTGCAAGTCATTTATCAGTTTGTTGAATCTTTCAAAAATCTCAGTAATGCCTTCTTTATGTTTAGCCATGAAACTCTCATATTGTGATATCAAAATTCTTCTCTGATTTGACCTCACTTCCTCGGTACCTTCACACAAGATTTCTATCTTCTCCCAGATTTTCTTGGCGGATTCACAGTTGATAATGTTGTTGTACATGACATTATCAAGATACTCAATTAGAATGAGTTGAAAGCCACTGTCAAGTGAGACTTTCTCCTTCTCTGGTTCAGTGTATGTAGATTGATCTTTTGGAATATAGTGGACATGAATAACTACATCACCTTCAGTTACTTCAGGTACCCTCACCATAAGAATGAAGGGTCCATGGTTGAGAATCTCAAGATATAGTGGATGAGCCATCCTGATGAAGAACATCATTTTCTTTTTCTATAGAGTGTAGTTTCCTTTGTCAAATACAGGGATCTTGATACTGCTAAGTTTTTGTGCACTCAAACTTCCAAGATCTAATCTATTTACTTTCACATTTTGCTCTGATACCACTTGTTAGGTATGAAATTCACATAAAGGGGTTGAATATGTATTTCTTGATTTTTTTTAATATTATGAATTCTTTCAAGAAAATCAGGTGTTATGTTTAAGGCTTTGAACTCAATAGGCTATATGAAATTTGCAGTGATAATTAATTGACTATAGAAAACAAAAAAATAATTATCAAAACTTACTTGATCTTTTTATTAAAAATCAAATCAGTTGTGCTACAAATTTGTGTTCTTGAATACTTTAGAACACAACTACTTCTTGAGAGAATACAAGAAATTCTAGATTTATTTTTGTTACCCCTAAACTAAGGGTCCGTGACATGTTTTATAGATCAACATGCACAGTTTACAGAGATTGCACTAAAATAGACTAACACAATTTCTAAAGTCCTTTTGTCTATTTCTATTTTAAGTGCAGCAAATTGGCATATAATCTTCTAGGTATGTGACCCTCCTTTGTCCAGTTCATCTTGGCCCTTGATCTTGCACTCCTCAAGCTGATTTTGTAGACTTTCCATTTTGATGATAAAATGGTTTGTTGACTAAAATAATCTTGAATCTTCAGGGTTAATGCTTTCTGTAATTCTTGAAGCTATTATCGAGATCTTCATATTGTGTGGAGATGTCCATATCGAGATGTAGAGTGGCTTATCGATATCTTCACTTCTCTATATGTATCCTGACTTGTCCATATCTCCACTTCTCTACATATGTTTTGACTTGTCGATATCTCCAATTCTCTACATGCAGTTTGACTTGTCGATATCTCTACTTCACTACATGCAGTTTGACTTGTCGATATCTCCACTTCTCAACATGCAGTTTCACTTGTCGATATCTTTACTTCTCTACATGCAGTTTGACTTGTTGATATCTCCACTTCTTTACATGCAGTTTGACTTGTCGATGTCTCCACTTCTCTACGTTCCGGTTGACTTTTCAATATCTCCACTTCTTTACATGTAGTTAGACTCATCGATATCTCCATTAAATGCAGTTTGGCTTGTCGATATCTCCACTTATCTACACGCTAAACCGACTTATCGGCATCTCCACTTCTCTATAGGCCAAATTGACTTCTCTACGAGTAAAGTGACTTCTCTATATGTAAAGCGACTACTCTATATGTGAAGTGACTTCTCTACAAGTGAGGTGACTTCTCTACAGGCCAAATTTGACTTCTCGTTATTATTCTCAATATAACTTGATATATGACTTCTTGATATTTGACTTAAAAGATTTTTCACTTCATAACTTTATTCTTCACCAAGCAGTTTATCTTCATTCCGAGGCATGATTAGGCTTGATCTAATTTCAGAGATTTATTCCTAACTTGTTGACTATTTACTGAAAAATACTCCAGTATAGTCTATCCAACCAATTTTACAGACTCAAGATAGATTATATAAGATTACCAGTCAACTAATTCATAGGATTGTCAATGTGACTTAGTCTTGTTATGTAAATGCATGTCTTGCACAACAGATTTTGAATCGTAAAATGACATTTTCATAAAAGAATCTTCGGCAATCTTTGTCGGTGATGTGCGCTACTGGTTTATCCCCAGCCCACTTGGTCATATAGTCAATAGCGATAATAACGTATTTAAGGAGACCGAATGCGAGGGAGAACGGTCCTATGATGTTTATTTCCTAGGTGGTGAATGAAAGAGATGTGTCCTAAGTCCAATCATGTATGATTTAGGAATAACTTTTATGTAATCTGTTTTGATTTCATTGATATTAATAAAAGACTTATTTTGGTTTTATTGCGGGCTTTATCTATTTAAGTGTTTAAATAAGATATACCATAGTTTAGAGTAAAGCTTTTTATGGATTATGATGAGATCATAATAATGAGACCTAAAAGATGATAACTCTAAACTTAAATATTTCCTGGTCGTAGGATTACTAACTAGTAATTAGTAATCCGCAAAGATCGGTACATACTATGCTTGCTTCATTATGAAGGATGTCTGTTCTCATAGACAATTATGTGGTGACACTATAGCTAGTATGTAGGTGCTTATTATAGAATAGGTTCACTGAACATGACTCACACAGCTGAACAACTGATGGAGTTCACTCACGTGTCAGCAGTTGTTCACATAGTGATAGTTGAAAAAGTATCCTTACACTTGAAGTCATCATAGTCATCTTGTGTACACTGAACTATGTTTTGGTTTAGTTCTTAGTCTCCAGGGACAATTATAAGGGCTCTACTGGGTATAGGAATTTGTGCACGAAGATAGTGTATGATCAATAAAGGATCTACTTCTTCCAGTGAAGGAAGAGAATGTTCAATGCTGATCCACTTATGCTAGTTCAGGAATCTCTGGCCAGAGTGAATGAAATTAGAAAGGAGTTTCTAATTTACATTAAATAGAACTAAGCATAGTGAATGGGAAAGCAAATGATTAAATAAGATAGGCTTGATACAAGTTCCATGCCTTGTATTTAATCGTGACATTGCAGGGTAGAAGGAATTGATTGTACGGTAACTACTCACTGAATAGGTTCTTGGTATTCTAAGCAGTGAATTCGTATTATCCGGATAGTCGCGATATGCTGAGAAGTATCCCTCATGATGTAGAATAAATATGATTAATTTATTAATTAATCATATTTAATGAATTAGAAAATTTATATAAATAATGATAAAATAGTTTTATTATTATTTATTTCTACTACCGGCTTAATATTGAACCTACAGGGTCACACCATTAAAGAGAATGATTTAATGGTGGAGGAATTAATTAATAATGGCTGGTAATTATTTATTTATGAAATAAATAATTAATTAGAAGATTTAATAATTGATTAAAAGAGATTTAATTAATTCTTTATATTATTAATTAAGAATTTAATTTTGGAAACTAAATCAAGTGAGAGAATTATTTTTCTAAAATGTTTAGAAAAGGGATTAATGATTAAAATGTGTTTTAATTATTAGTTAATTGGTTAATAAGAATAATCAATTAAAGGGTTAATAATAATAATATTTTATGGAAAATTTTCAGCTAAAAATTTTGCCTATAAATATACTATTATAAACCCTATTTGCCTCAACCCAAATAATTAACCCTAATTCTAAAGTAGAACAAGAGGGAGGCAACTAATTCTCTCAACATCTTCCTCCTCCATCACATTGTACTCTTGGTGGATACCGGTGGAGTGCTTCACACTTGAGGAGCAGCTGCTAGGGATTTCCGTTCATCGTTCTTGGATAGTTATTAAAGACCTCCATCTTTCCATTAACGTAAAGCTTCTTAAGGTAAACATACTGAACTACGAATTAAATATTATTTTTCGCGTGGATCCTGCGGAGGGTTTCAATTTTTTTTTAAGATTTAAATTTACGTTTTCATTGTGTTTCTGTGCTAAAAATCCTTCAGTGAATGGGATAGGCGGGAGAATTGAGGTTGGCGCTACGGGGGGCCTTCTTGGGGACATTGCTATAGAACTGAAATTGTTTGCACTTCTGCATGTAGCAGATGGAGTCTTTAAAGAGTCTCGGCCAGTAGTATCCCATTCATAATAGCTTGTAGGCTAGGGCTTTTCCTCCATATGTTCTCTGCACATGCCTCTGTGTACCTCGCTCATTGGGTATCCTTCTTTTTAGGCCTTAAGCATTTTCATAAGGGGTCATGGAACCCTGTTCGGTAGAGTGTTCCGTCGATGAGGGTGTACCTTGAGGCATTGGATTTGATAATCTTTTCTTCCCTCTAATCGGTTAGTAGGGTTTCTTGGTCGAGGTACGAGAAGAATAGGGCTTGTCAGCCCAACTCGGTTGACATCTGTATTATGTCGGATAGATCAGTGCTCGGTCTTTCCAGAGATACTCGAGATAGACGGGCCCTTTCAGTTTTTCCTGCTCGGATGTGGCGAGCTTGGAGAGTGCATCATCTATTATGTTATCTTCATGGTCTACTTACTGTATTCTAAAGTTTGGAAGCTTTGGATGGCCTATTGGGCAAGTTGTTTGTATTTGAGCATGACAAGGTCCTTTGCTAGGTATTCCCCCTGAACCTGTCTAACGATCAGTTGGGAGTCGTTGTGGGCGATAGCACGACCGGCTTTTAAGTGAAGAGATATCCAAAGGCCGGCTAGTAAAGCCTCATACCCGGATTGGTTTTTAGTTACTTTCAAGTGGAAGCGAAGTTCTTGTTATATTCGGAACCCATCCGGTAAAGTCAGAATGATGTCGACATCACTTTGCTTTATCGTGGAGGACCATCCAAAAATTGTTCTCAGAAGTTGGTTTGGTGGTCTATTTTGTCAGTTTGAGAGTCCGTGGTTGCCCGAGTTTCGATCGGGAAAGAGCATTCCATGATAAAGTCGGCTATGGCCTGTCCTTGGATGGCCGTGTAGGGCATATATTGTATTTGGAATTGGCTGAGCTCCTTTTCCAAATTCACCATTCTTCCCGACAGCTCGGGCTTATGCAAGATCTTGCGGAGGGATTGATTGGTCACGACTCGTATTTTTTTGCCTTGAAAATAGTGCCTAAATTTTCTGATGGTTGTGACCAGGGCGTACGTGAATTTTTTGAGGTTTGGGTATTTGGTTTCTGCATCCTTCAATATTTGGCTGACATAATGGACCGGTCTCTAACCTTCGGCATTTTCGCATATTAGAGCGGCACTAACTATTGTCGATCCTGCCGAGAGGTAGACATATAGGGGTTCTTCGTGTAGTGTTTTTGACAGGACTGGGGCGGAAATCAGGTAGTGATTTAAGGCCTCGAATACGGACTTTCATTCCGGGTTTCATTCGAAGGATTTGCTGCTTTTGGCTCCTTGAGAGTGTCGAAGAAGGGGATGCATCTATCAGCCAATTTGGAAATGAACCTTCTGAGGGTCGCGAGATGGCCCGTGAGCCTGTGTATATCTTTCTAGTTTCGTGGGGGCTTCATGTTCAGCATAACTTGAATCTTGTCTGATTTAGCTTCTATTCCTCATTACTTACAAAAAGGCCTAGGAATAACCTGGCGCTTAGGTCGAAAGTGCATTTTATCGGGTTGAGTTTTATGCCACTTTTCCTTAGGTTATCGAAACATTCCTTTAAGTCCAGGAGATGGTTTTTTCTCTCATGGATTTGACAATCATGTCGTCGACGTATATCTCCATATTTCGACCCAACAGGGTTCTAAAGATTTTATTCATCACCCTTTGGTACGTTGTCATGGCATGGACTAGCCCGAAGGGTATATACTGGTATACATATACAGCTCAGTGTGTGATAAAAGCCGTCTTCGGCTGATCTTTCAAGGCCATAGGCACTTGGTTATATCAGGAGAAAGCATTCATAAAGCTAAGAATGAGATGTTCGTTCGTGGCATCTATCAGCTAGGTGATCGTTGGCAGGGGTAGCAATTTTTGGGACATGCCTTATTTAGGTCAATGTAATCGATACATATGCGTCATTTCCCATTAGGTTTCTTGACCATGACAATGTTGTCCAGCCATTCGGGATATTGGATCTCATAAATGATTCCCGCTGTGAGGAGCTTATTGACCTCAGTTACGATCGCCTGTTGTCTTTCTGGTGTGAAGTTTTGTTATTTTATTTGATAGGATAACAATGTGGGTCAATGCCCGGTCAATGGACGGTGATTGACTCGGGTAGCCCGGGCACATCCGCCGCAGTCCATGCGAAGACATCTGAGTAAGTCTGTAAAAGGTTGATCGTTCCTTATCGGGTCTCGTGTTGTAACTCGGTGCCTATGTTGATTGTCTTGTTCGGGTTTCCCAGGGTGATCAAAATGTCTTTTGCTATTTCGACAGGGAGCGGTAGTGGCTGGTCCCCAACCGAAGGTTGAGTGGAGGTTCAAGTTTTTAGGTTGGGTTAACTGATTGTTCCATCATGTGGATGTGATCTGAAAGTCAGTGACGGTGTTGTTGCATCTGCGGGCTTTATGGACCTCGGCCTTTTTGGAGGTTTTGATGATGATAGAGTCCTCCTTCCATTAGTTGGAGGCTTTTCTTTTATTTCTCTTGCGGGTCTCTTCTCGGGCCAAAGCAATTCCATAACAAGCCTTTGTTGTCAGAAAGTCATCTTTAAGTTCTCCAACCCTCTTGAGGGTCAAAAATTTGACTTTGAGATGGGGGTTGAGGTTATAGCCAGGAGTTTCCCTAGACCGGGCCTTTCGAGTATCGCGTTGTAGGCCGGCGGGATGTTGACGATGTAGAACTTGATGTTGTGGTGAACCTGTTGAGGTGGAATTTCCAAAGTGACGGGTAGGTAGATGACTCCTTGAATGGGGATTGTGTTATGTCCCACGCCATACAAGGCGTCCTTTTCCGGTGGTGGCTCGGGTCTATGATCATTTAGGTGCATGCGACCGAGAGAGTGAGAGAACAGGACGTCGACTGAGGACCCGTTGTCACCGGAGTTTTCCATACATCATGGTCAACGATGTCTAATGTGATGACTATCGCGTGATTATAGCCCGGCTGAATTCCCTCGTAGTCAGCATCGCTAAATGATACCACATTGCAATTTAAAGATCAATCGCTACGGAGAATTTCTTGGAACATATCTCACTCGGGGGTTGAGTCCCCCAAATAAGCATATTAATCACTGTCTTGGGCCAGGCTATTGAATCTGGTACTCTGGCGATTGCTGGCAGGAAGGCCGAGAGGTGTCCCTGTTTGACCAACTTCTCGAGTAGAAATTTTTATGGCGAGACATTCTTATGTTGTATGCCCAGGTTCCTTGTGGTAATCGCATTTCTTTGATAGGTTTCGGGTTGTAGATTGGGCCATGGGGTATGGTTTTTTGAAGTATGGGTTGTCTTCGATGTCGGCCAGTATGAACAAGGGACTGTGGAAAAATTTGCTCCATTCCGGGAGGGGTCTAGGCGGCCGGGAAGTATCCAAAACCTGAGAGCAACTATTCATGATTGGAGGAGGAGGAGCCGCGATAGGAGGTAAAGCCACATAGGGCAACTGATAAATAAAATGACTTTGTTGATTGGGCACCGGGGTCGGACTGTGGTGGTGATATTTGCCCTTTTTGTGGTAGATCTTGTGTTATTTGGGCTCTTCCTCATCGTCGTCCCCCGGTTAATTCTAATGGCCCTGAGGGCGTTGTCGGCCGTGATATACTTGGGGCCATGGTATATACCTGGATAGGTCTCTTGCCTTCTTCCTGATTAGCTCTATGACATAGTCCTTGTACACATAGTTATTGAGGTTTGTGCGGAAGGCGCAAATGGCCTCATATTTATCTATGGAGTTGACTTTGTTGACTCCCTCTTTGAACCTTCCAATGAAATCTCCGTGCCTTTTATTTTTCCTTTGTATTATGGCTTCCAAGGATGCTGTGTGTATGTCGTGCGGGCTATTGGCTCTAAATCACTTAAGGAACGCAGATCTGAACTCGGCCTAAGTGCCTATATTGTGGGCTAGGAGAAGAGAGAACCATATTTGCGCATGTCCTTCTAAAGTGGATGCAAAAAGTCGGCACTTGGTCAGGTCATTATGGTCATATAGAACCATTTATTGGTCAAAGAATTGGGTGTGATCCCTCTAGTTCCGATCTCCACCGTAGAATCTGAGTTGCGGGTGTTTGATCCTAGGGTCTTTTCTTTGGACCCCTAGCTTGGCCGTGAACGAGGATTCTTTTGGGTCACAGTCCTCTTCGTCGTTGACACGGCGGTGCAATTTGTCAATCTATTTTTGTAGCTCCTTGTTAGAGGCTCTCTTAGGATCGGACAAAGTTTCATCGCTCCCGAGTAGGGTTGTCATTCACTGTTATATGTGACCGTCTTTTTTCAGGAGATCTCTGATCTCGCACTTTTCGGGTCCTTCTTTCCTTTGGGCGAGGCGGGGGTTGATCTTGCTCGTCATGGCCTTCGTGGGACCTTGAGAGATTAGAGTGCAGAGGTCGAAAAAATCCTCCGGATGGGCTTTGTAGTGGTCCCGGATTCCTTACTGTGGTAGGGAACTTTGTGGTGAGGATGACCTTCTTGGCGCGATTCGCCTAGTCGGTAAAACTCTCACTGTCTTGGGGATCCGGCTTGAGAGTTTTCATCTTATTCATGGGATAGGATCACATTTCTTTCGGTGTTCATGTTGAGGATCTAGCTTGGGGTATGGGCTAGAGGCTGGATTCCAGCCGTGTTGGAGGGCATTAATGTTTGATAGAATCCCACCAGAGCCGCCAACTGGGGTTGGGTTAGCGACTATAGCTATTGGACGGTCATTATCTAAGGGGGATGCTAATCCGAGGGCAAGTTGATGAGGGTTGGGAATTGCTAAGACCCGGGCCTCGTTCGCCCTCTTTTGTGAAAGCTTCCTCTCACGGGTTACGGCTTTCCAGTCAAGTTTCTGCCTCTGGTCCTCGACTTTGGTTTCTCGACCAGAGAAGGGGGGAGTTGTTGCACGACCAACGGTTCTCGGTCATCGTTGAGGGTGTTGTTGGACCGGGTTACCGTCATGATATTTTGGTATGGCCTCGGATGCTGATTGAATGTTAAATGAGTCACGACATAGTTAATTACTAATTAGCACGGAGGTGAGGTCTTGTTTAGGACTGGATGCTAGGTGGAAGAGCTCTGGGGAGGCCCCTCCTTCTAGTGCCAAATGATAAGCCTCTAGATCTATGTGGGCTTTCCTCTCTCCTCAGTTGTACCGAGCTCGGGTTTGATGGTACCTTAAGCAGAATGCCCAGTGGAGATGGGATCTCCGGGCACACCTTCGGGGTAAGAGTAAGTATTCCGGTCAAGTTTTAGAGAGAGAGAAAGTTAGAGAGAAGGTAGAGCTTACTAGTGTGTAGAAAAATGTGAACCCTTTTCTTCTTTGCTTTGCTGGGTATTTATAGGGGATGGGAGCATGTGAGCGGCACACGTGTCTGGGGATGTGCGGGAGCTGTCATACTTGCTGGAGTAGGCGGCGGCGGCGTCAAGCGTAGGCTACTGACGGCTGTTGATGTGTCAGGAGCCTCTCACATGGATATCAGTCGCCCATGTGGGGGTGTTAGTGAAGCTTGTCGGTTCGGGCTCAGATTGTTCGAGCGTGGCATTTGGTTTAGGAGTTGAGTTAGACCTATTTTTTGGACCTTTTGTGGGTTTGGGCATGACAAAATGGGTTGGACCTATCAACTACGCCAACACTTTGCTCGCTTAAATTCATTGTTTCGTTAATTTCAGAAAAGGAAGTATTTACTTTATTTATCTTATTTGATGGTGATGAGAAATTGAAATATTGTTTTACTAAACTTGAAAGTTATTTAAAAAGTTTTATGATATTTAATATCATTGGCATGGAATTATTTAATGAATTGTAAGTAGGATTGTGAAAAATCATTAATTATTCAATAAATATTAAGGTGAATTTTCGATGCCCAAATTCAACGGGATAAATTCGATCTATTCGGTTGAATTTAAAGTAAACCTGAATGTTTGACTGCGCACGGTTAAATACAATCACTAGCGGTCAAATTTAAATTATGTTAAAATCATACGGTTGAATTTGGTAATAAATTTGACGAGTTTCATTTATTGTTGAATTTGACCCTGTCAAAAAATGGAGGGAATTGTCCTCCTAAATTCGACTTAATGTTTTGAGCGGATGTTTTTTAAAAATAAATAAATTTTTGGATGGAATTTTCAAATTTCAAATGAAAATTTAAATACGACCGCTTCCGGTCGAAATTTGCTCGGTCGAATTTACGTTAAATTCAAGCAACTTATTAAATATTACTCTCATATATATGACTGGTCCAAAAATTAAAATATGACCAATTTTGGATCGGTGATATGCAAACGTTTTTGTTGTAGTGAATTATATACTTGATAATACTGTCAAATTCTTTAACGTGCTTAATTATAATGGTTAAAGCAAGATATTTTTTAGATTGTTTATTGTTGCCCAGTGAAGATACAATTGTTTAATGGGTGTTGGATAAAATTATATAAATATTTCGAAGAAGTAATAAAATATAACAGCTTTTTATATATCTGATAAAAACTGTTACAAAACTCTCTCAAGAAATACTGATGTTCTTGAGAGCTGTTAGGTCAAATGATACTCGAGATCGATACACTAAGTGATGACCTAAACTGTGTTTATATACTACACAGCTACAACAAATCAATCTAAGATATGCATTATCAAAAGATAACTGAAACTGATACATATCTTCAACTGAATAGATAAAGTCCTATAACTCAGACATAAAAGATATATGCTCCACAATATAAGGAACAGAACAAATCTTCTAAGCTGACTATCTTCAAATACTGATGACATCCAAATGCTGATGATGTATCAAATCCTGATGACACATCAGATACTGATGACACCCGAACAGCCAGATCCTGAGCTTCTTCTGATCATTGAGAATTCAATATGTAACAATCTCCCCCAATTTATGCTTAATATAATGAAGCACAAATTCCATTCCTAATGATGCCAAAACCAATCTACAAAATGTACAAGGAGTAAAGCTTACTTCAGTATCTTCAGATAACTGACTGTTGTTTCTAGAAAGTTTTTCAATCTTTCTTCCTCCTTGTCTCGTAGGATTTTAACAAGCTTTTTCTTCAACTCTCTCTTCTCTTCAGTGTCTTCTCCAAGTTGATAGATAGCTGATCTCAATTTAGAAATTGAGCTTTTGCCTATCTCAAGATCGCCAATCAATATGTAGCTTAAACTGAAATCTTCATGATCAGGGTTGAAGGATAACTGAGGACTATTGAGAAAAACTTGTAGCACTGTAGCTCCCTTTTTCATCTTCATTTCTTGACCAGTATAAGTTCTGTACTCGGGAACATAATCACCATTGTATTTATCATATTTTGTCATGACTCTTCTTCAGATGACTTCAAGTATCATAGAAGACCAGTATCTAGTGACACTGTTCTCAACTCTAAGAAGATAGTGAATGTATTTCAATTCTGTCACAGTCTTCATTAAGAGTTGTTGCAATGTAAAGTTCTTTACTTTACCATCCCTGAAAAAGTACAAAATCTCTTCTTTGACATCATTATCATTTATCTTTTTATAGACGATCCTCACAACTTCAACTTTCTCAAGATGTGAAGGAGAAACTTTTTCTCCAAGATTCTATGTTAGAGTATTTGTATCCAGCAGATCAGATCTTAGAATCTCCATATCAGAATGACCAGTCCCTCCTGTGCTTCGAGATTTGACAAGTTTCAGTTTTTCATTATATTCCACCCAAGAAGGTTTCTTGATGGACTTAACAACATCTTTCAATTCTGGAATAGAATCTCTTAACCCTGCTGACACAAATTCGACATGCTTGAACCCTTTAGGATAGTCAAATGTATAAATATCTTTCCATCTTCTGTCCTTCTTGCTGAGAGGAGCATAACTTGTAGACAAGTCATTAATCTTCCCTTTTGTTTTATGCCATAGCTCTCTCTTTGATTTTAAAACTCTCTGCAAATATTCTTTACATGCCTGATCAGCTTTCCTCCTATCAACCTTTTCTTTTTCATCAACCTCTGAAGAATGAGGAGTGACTACTGGAGTAAGGGTGAATCATTTAATGCTTCGATCACCTTTTCATCAGAGTCAAAATCAGTTATCAGGTTCATAGCATCAGGATCTGCTTTTACCTCAGGATTTGTGTCTGCATCAGGAGTTACATTCTGATTTGCTGTATCAGCTTGATTAATATCGGTGGCTGATATTTTCTTCCTTGGTATAATCAACTCTTCTGGCTTCTGAACTTCTTCATCTTCTTCATGTCCTTCATGTCCTTGTACAAGAACATACCCTTCTCTGGATAGAAAATTCATAAAAGTAGAGTTAAATGCAGTCACTTGACTTGATTTAGAAATTCTTCCTCCTCTTCCTCTTCCTCTATCTCTCATAGATCTACCACCTCTTTTTCCTCTTCCCTTAGAAGTGTTAGCTTCAGCTTCAATCTGAACCATTAGCTCCTTTTGTTGTATAACCGCTTCTTCAGGTGTCGGATCAGGAAATTCTTTAGTTATATACCCAAGAGCACTCCTAGCATTCTTTTGGTCAAACCTCTTGTCTATGTAGTATAAGACAATCTCATCACCTGTTTTTTATACCTGTAAGGAAAAAATAATCCCTTAGCATCTGCTAAATTAGAGATTGTAACATCATCATCCTTAGGAGCACCAGCAGTTGTCTTGTGCTTGGCTTTGTGAGTACCGGTAGACTTCCTTTGTCCTGAAGAATGAGTCTTCTTGGAATGTTGAGGTTGTTGAGCAGTGGAAGCAATTTGAACATCTATAACCGGATTATTCTTATCACCATCATCATCAATATCTTTATCCTTTGTCTGGAAAGAATCTGGTGTACATTTTTTAGCAACTATCTTCTCCCCCTTTTTGGCATCAGTATTTGAAAGAAGAGAAAATAGAGCATCCAGTTTGTCACCTATAGAAGAGACCTTATCTTCTAAGGAGGAAATTCGAGAGGTCATGTTGTGTTAAGATTCAACAACATCTATGATAGTATTTTTCACACTTTTGAATTCAGCTGAGGTAGGTGTGTGAAGCAAAAATCCATCAATTTTCTCCTTGACAACAGCATGAGACTTTTTCATTTCATCAAGGTCAGAGTGAATTCCTTTAACAGAAATAGGGGAGGCCTTAAGATGCAACTTCAGATCAGGAGTTTGAATTTCATCATAGGCACGATGAATATGTTGCAGGCCAATAGCAGACGAGATAGAAGTATTTGCAAGTCTCCATTTATAATCCCATTCTGTCTGTCTGAAATGCTCAGCATCAGCATTGTAATAAGAAGAATTTTCATTGAAGTGCGAAGAAGAACCAACATTGGACTTCTTAGATGCATCAATTGCAGATTTAAGCTGAGATGTGTCAGAATCATCCTCATCACTGTCATTATCTGAATCAGACAGCCCATCAGAAAAATTTGCAGAATCAGGTAGAGTTGCCTTGCCTTTAAATATAAATTGAAATAAATTTATTTGTCCCAACTAACCATACCAAGTTCATTCACAAGCTTTGTAAATGTTGCTTCAGGTAATGGTTTTGTGAAGATATCAGCCAGCTGCTAATCAGTAGGAACAAAATGAAGTTCTATGGTTCCTTCCATGACATGCTCTCTTTTGAAGTGATATCTGATACTGATGTGTTTTGTAAGAGAGTGTTGCACCGGATTTCCTGTCATAGCAATAGCACTTTGATTATCACAATAAATATGAATTTTTTTAAATGATAATCCATAGTCCATGAGCTAAATCCTCATCCATAACAACTGAGCACAGCAACTTCCAGCTGCAATATATTCAGCCTCAACAGTTGAAGTAGAAATAGATTTCTGCTTCTTGCTAAACCATGAGACTAATCTGCCTCTCAAAAACTGACAGATTCCTGATGTACTCTTCCTGTCTATTTTACATCCAGCAAAATCAGCATCTGAATAACCACATAGTCAGCTTCTCTTGCATACCAAAGTCCAAGTGAAATAGTACACTTGAGGTATCTGAAAATTCTCTTTACTACAATTGGATGTGGCTCCCTTGGATTTACCTGAAATCTTGCACACAAATAAGTGGCAAACATAATGTCTAGCCTACTAGAAGTTAGGTATAAAAGAGAACCAATCATACCTCTGTAGCTTGTGGCATCAACTGTTGTACCTTCATGAGGATCAAATTTTGTATCAGTTTCCATAAGAGTACTTACAGTTGCACTTTCTTGCATATTAAGCCTCTTCAGTAGATTTCTCGTGTACTTGGACTGATTAATATAGATGCCATTATCAGTCTGTTTAATTTGCAAGCCTAGAAAATAGCTCATATCTCCCATCATACTCATCTGATATCTTGATTGCATCAACTTTGAAAACTTATCACACAGTGTTTGATTAGTTGATCCAGATATGATATCATCTACATAAATTTGAACTAAAAGCAAATATTTACCTTTATTCAGATAAAATAAGGTTTTATCTATTGTAGCTCTTTTGAATCCACTTTCAAGTAGAAACTGAGCAAGGGTTTCATACCACGCTCTAGGTGCTTGCTTCAGTCCATAGAGTGTTTTATCAAGTCTGTAAACATAGTCAGGAAGTTTAGGATCCACAAATCCTGGTGGTTGTTCAATATAGACTTCCTCTTCAAGTTCTCCATTGAGAAATGCACTCTGGACATCCATCTAGAAGACCTTGAACTTCTTGTGAGCAGCATATGCCAAGAAAATTCTGATTGCTTCCAGCCTAGAAATAGGAGCAAATGTCTCATCATAGTCAATACCTTCATATTGAGAATAACCTTTAGCCACAAATCTTGCCTTGTTTCTGATGATTGTTCCATCAGAATCAGTCTTATTTCTAAAGACCCACTTTCTGCCTACAATTGACCTATTTTTAGGTCTAGGCACTAGCTTCCATACTTCATTTCTTTCAAACTCATTCAATTCTTCTTGCATGGCCATGACCCAATATGCATCCTCAAGTGCATCTTCTACTTTCTTTGGTTCTTCTTTTGAAAGTAGATTATGATATAAACATTCATTCTGAGTTGCACTTCTTGTCTTTACACCATCATCAGGATTTCCAATGATCAGATCAGGAGTATGATCTTTAGTCCATTTTCTGGCACTGGGAAGTGTCCTTCTGGAGCTAGATGCTCCCCCTGAATTGTATGCCTCATCAAATGTATTTGAGGCTCCCCCTGAATCTGTTGTGTTATCTCCCGATGAGATATTGGGACTTGACTCATGTTCATTTGATGTTGAATTAACACTGGATTCTGAGAGATTAGATTGAGAAGAACCTTGAGATGATTCTTCAGTGTTAGTGCCATCAGTTGACCCTTGCAGTTGCTCCCCCTTAACATGTGCAGGTTCATTAGTATAATGATTATCTTCAGGATTTGAAGGAGTGTCAGGTGTTGGATTATCAGGACTTGTCAGTTCATTAGAGTTTGATCCAGATTCCAACAATGCATTTTCATTTGCAAAGATTAGACTTTCATGAGTATCTTCTGCAAATCCAGGAATCTTCTTATCATCAAAAGATACATTGATGGAGACAATTACAGTTCTTGTTCTCAGATTGAAAACTCTGTATCCTTTTGATGGTGAGTATCCAACAAAGATTCCTTCATCAGCCTTTGATTCAAACTTTCCAAGCTGATCGGTATGAGTTCTCAAAACAAAGCACTTACATCCAAATACATGAAGATGTTTGAGACTGGGCTTCTTCTCTTTTAGCATTTGATAAAGAGTAACACCATGTCTGTTTATCAGAGTGATATTCTGGGTATAACATGTTGTGTTTACTGCTTCAGCCCAAAAGTAAGTGGGTAGTTTTGCTTCTTCTAACAGAGTTCTGCCATCTTCAATCAAGGTTCTGTTCTTTCTCTCAACAACACCATTTTGCTGAGGTGTACCAGGAGCTGAGAATTGTTGTTCTATGCCTTTGTACTTGCATAATTCCTCCATTTTTGAGTTCTTGAATTCAGTTCCATTATCACTTCTCATAATTTTCACTTTATGAGTAGATCCATTTTCAATTTTCCTTATATGGTCTAGAAGAATTTCTAGAGTTTCATCCTTCCTGTGTAGAAAATAAACCCAAGTATATCTAGTGAAATCATCAACAATTACGAGTGTGTACCTTTTCTTATTGATGGATATTATGTTCACTGGTCCAAAAAGGTCCAGGTGTAGCATGTGATATGGCTCAGAAATAGAGAATTTTGTTTTGCTTTTGAAAGATACTCTTCTTTGTTTAGACCTCTGGCAAGAATCACAAAGGCCATCACTTGAGTATAGCATGTTTGGTAATCCTCTTACAAGCTCCTTCTTGGCAAGTTCATTGATTGAATTGAAGTTGAGATGTGAGAGCTTCTTATGTCAGTTCCAGCTTTCATCTATTGATGCTTTAGAGATCAGGAAAGTAGATTCCTTTTCAAGACTTTCATGTATCATTGCTTCATATATGTTACCATGTCTGTATCATATCAAGACAATTTTCTTTGACTTGTTATGAACAACTTTACAGTATAAGTCATAGAATACCACATGATAACCTCTGTCAGTGATTTGACTGAAGCTCAGAAGATTATGCTTCAGTCCATCCACCAGAGCTACATTCTCTATTGCTACCTTTCCAATTATCAAGTTGCCATATCCCAGAGTGTGTCCTACATTTCCATCTCCATAAGATACATCTGGGCCAGCCTCCTTCTCAAATTCTGACAGCAGGGATTTATTTCCAGCCATGTGTCTTGAACATCCATTATCCAAGACAAGTGTATTTTTCTTGTTACCATGCAATCAGAAAAATAATTAATTAGAAGGATTTTTAAGGACCCGCACTTGTTGGGCCCTCTTTTGGACAACTTAAGCCTTTGTGTGTCAGGAGTACATTTGACGGGTTTTTCTTTGTCAGGATTTGTCTTGTTAGAAGCAGATTTAGTAAAGCCAGCAGAATTAAGCACATAAGCAACTTTATTAAATTTAGGCAAAGGTTCATAATAATTGTGATACAACTTGTGATAAGAACTACAAGTATAAATCGAATGCCAACTACTATCACAATGAAAACAAGGATATTGTGGTTTATAAAATACTGATATACCCCTAACATCAGAATCAGGAATAGAAGTTTTCAATTTCTTACTCCTCCTCCAATCAATAGCAAGATGATTAGTATTTCCACAGTTAAAACAAGTTTTTCTAGGAGCATTGGGAACAACCTTGTAATTTGAATCCCTAGAAATACCTTGCTTACCATTCCTGTTTTTTTAGGACTTTTTATTTGAGGTTTGTCAGTAACGTCAGATATTTTCTTTTTCAATTATCTTGTTGACAAAAGTCCTATGTTCTTTTCTTTCTTAACAGACTTAATGGTTTCCTTGCTTTCCTTTCTTTGAGATTTATTACTTACCAGTTTTTTTGTGATACTGATGTTGAACCCTTTTCAAAGATGGATTTGGGTTCATCAGCTTCTGAAGAAATAAACTTAACATGAGTTTTAAGGGAAATTTTATTTTCAGTGTCCACATCCTTAACTTCATCCTTATAGCCTAGGCATTCTTTCCAGTTTTTCTTTGAGATCATCTCATGAACCTTTTCGCCTGAATCAGTCCAGGCCTTAAGGGTTTTTCTTTCATTTTCTAAATCTATTTCCAACATACTGTATCTAGCCTCAAGAATTTTTACTGTATGTTTAGCTCTCTCACATTCTTTCATCAAATCTCTCTAATTTATTAAGTCAGACTCTAACTGTTCAATCCTAGATTTCAGGATCTCAATTTCAGTTACAAGTCTATTATTTTCTAGAGTCTTATTCTTAAAATTACCATGCAGAGATTTAAGAATAGATTTCAATTCATAAATATCTTCAGTATTAAAAGAGAAGAAGGAAGTTGGTACCTTAGACTCAGAGGAGGCAGGATCATCAAGACTAGCCATTAGTGCATAGCATGTGTCTTCATTTTCAGAATCAGAGGAGACCATTCAATTCTTGCTTGATGTGATCAGGGCTTTGTTCTTCCCTTTATCATGCTTTGTTTTCTTGCACTCTGTGGCAAAGTGACCAGGTTCATCACAGTTGTAGCACTAGATCTCTGTCCTGTCTACCTTTCCAGCTTTAGAGTCCTTTCCATCTTTTCTCCCAGTTGACTTCCTTTCACCTCCAGTAAACTTCTTCGTGAAGCTTCTATTGTTCTTAGACTTCCTGAATTGCATCCTCCTGAAGCCCTTAACCAGCAATGCGGTCATTTGCATGACATCAGAATCTGTCATGTTCTCATCAACTTCAGAATCAGTATCATCATCAGGATTTGATGATGAGTCATCGATATCTGATTCTGGCAAATTTTTCTTCTTTCTTATAACTCTAACAGACTTTTTTTTGAAGCTTTATCATTTACTTTCAAAGCAACAGATTTCCCTTTGCTGCTTTTCCTCTCTTTCCTTTGCTGGACTTCCAAATCATGAGTTCTCAGCATGCCATAGACTTCATCCAGAGTAATTATTTCCAAATCATACTGATGTCGTATGATTGAAGTCTGAGTCTCCCATTCATCACTTAAGGCTCTCAGAAACTTGGTGTTTGAATCCTATCGATCATACACATTTCCCACCAAAGACAGATTGTTGAGCAAGGTCAGAAATCTGTCATAGATGTCAGTGAGACTTTCATCAGGCCTGGCCTCAAAGTCTTCATATTCTTGAATCACAAAAGCCCTTATGTTCTTCTTGATGCCCATGGTTCCTTGACATTGAGTTTGAAGAGCATCCCAGATTTCTTTGGCAGTCTTGTAGGCTATCACCATGTTTGACATCACAGAATCAAGCCTATTATGCAAAATGTTTCTTACCTTTGCATCTTTCAGCACAACTACTTTCTCTTCTGGTGTCCATTCACTCATCTCCTTTAGCTGATAGTGTTCAGCAATAGTAGGAGTTGCAGGCACCAGTTTTGTTGGCATGTATGGTCCATCATTAATCACATCGAGATAATCTGGATCCGAAGCTTCGAGGTGCATGAGCATCTTTACCTTCCATGTAGGATATTCAGTCTTTTTCAGAATGGGAATTTTAATACTTTCATACTTGTTCGGAGACATGTTTAGATTGTTTCTGATTGTAAGTTTATCAATGAGCTCTGATACCAATTGTTGTCCAGTGAAGATACAATTGTTTAAGGGGGGTTGGATACAATTGTATAAATGTTTCGAATAAGTAATAAAATATAACAGCTTTTTATATATCTGATAAAAGTTGTTACAAAACTCTCTCAAAAAATACTGATGTTCTTGAGAGCTACTAGATCAAATGATACTCGAGATCGATACACTAAGTGATAACATAAACTGTGTTTATATACTACACAGCTACAACAAATCAATCTAAAATATGCATTATCAAAAGCTAACTGAAACTGATACATATCTTCAACTGAATAGATAAAGTTCTATAACTCAGACGTAAAAGATATATGTTCCACAATATAAGGAACAGAACAAATCTTCTAAGCTGACTGTCTTCAAATACTGATGACATCCAAATGCTGATGATGTGTCAAATCCTGACGACACATCAGATACTGATGACACCCGAACAGCCAGATCCCGAACTTCTTCTGATGATTGAGAATTCAATATGTAACATTTATTGAATTATATTCTATAGTAAGAATATTTTATGTAGAGATGCACAAAAAATCCATCGGGTCGGGTTTTATCCGGGCTTTAAAAAGCACGATTTTTTTGAAAACGGATCGGGTCGGATTTTTTTAAACTCAGGTCGGGCCGGGCTTCCTAAGGAATATAAAGCCCGTTTTAGGCCCGCGAGCCGGGCCGGATCGGGCTGAACCGGGTTTTATCCGGGCTTTTTATTTATATATTAAAAAAATATTTTAATATTTTATAACTCGAATTATGAGTAGTTTAAATATCGGAGAAAATAATATCTTGATATATCACATAGAGTAGTTAGACACCAAAACAAAAAATTATTATTTAATATAATATATAAATAATCATATATATCTTAATTGCTTCTAAAATTATATTTTTTTTTTAAGAAATCATAAAAAACATTGTATCTTTTCAAATTTTATATAAAAAATCTGTTTTTAAATCGGGATTTTCAAAAAGTCCGGATTTTTATCCAGGCCGAACCGAATTTTTATCCGGGCTTTTTTTAGATCCAGATTTTTATCCGGACTTTTTTAGATCCGGCCTTTTTTTAGATCCAAATTTTTATCTGGACTTTTTTAGAACCGGCCTTTTCGGGCTTTTTTAGATCCGGGATTTTATTAATGATAAAATCTATTGATATAACTTTCTTTGGGGCTAAAATTGATCACTCATGTCCCGGGGCGGATGCAGTGTTGTTTATGGTGTGTTGAGTTTATTTTAAAGAGAGGAAGTCTTTTTTAAGCTTGTCAGCCTCTCCAACTTTATTTTCTAACTAATGCATTACAATTTACAAGTTTCACTTTTAATCTTCAACTTGTAGTTCCTAGCTAATCTCGTACATAGTAAAGTAATAATGAAATAATAAGAGATGTAGTTAATAAGTTTTCAGAGAAATTGTCAGGTGACATAATTTACTATTTTTAATTACATGTCATTTTTTTAATGTGTATATAAATAAGTTCAGTAAGTAGTGTTATTAACTAGACAAGAGCCCTACAAAATAGTTTAATGATTCTCTCTCGATCACAATATTTTATTTTTAAAAAAAATATCAATATCTATTAGAACAAATACTCACTAGGATATATATATTTAATAATTTAAAAAATTTAGAACAATAAAATAATCAACATTCATTCAATATATTAAATATTACACGGTGACAGGCCATTTACAAAATTTTGCATTCGCCTGTGCTCATCCATTTCACTTATCATGAGATTAACTCATTTAAGAGATGGTGGCAAATTCATTTGATTAATATACGAATGGTATACGAGAGTTGTGAAGAATGGAAGCGATAGTTATTTTCAGTTACCGAAATATTTCTCTTAATAAACTGATACAACACTTTACATGCTTTAATTTGTGGGACATGTGTACGTAGGCTTCCCATCTTATTACATAAAATATTTCTATAACCAATTCAAGGTACTTAACCTTCCATTTGACAATAATTTTTAAAAGAGGTTCAATTTGCTGGTGCTGGCTCAAGAAAGTATATGATCGTGCATGTTTCACATCTGAATGTGATTTTACAGCGTATCTGTAATTCGGAATAATTATGATGATTATCCTTTATTTACTTCAAAAGTAAAACAAACTTATAATTAGCCTGTAATGTGTGGTTAAACCATAATAGTAAACTACCATAATAACCCGTGTGAGACAAGGATCATTTTCTAGAGTTTTTTTTATGCATCGTGCAACTATAATGTTTGTAGAGCAACTCCAACAATATCCCTGTATAGGCTCTTAAGTCAAATTTTGAAGAAATGAAGATAAAATTTCTCTCCAACAAGCTGCATGTCCCCCTCTATAACATTAGGAGCTTTGAATGTTTCCTCACTTTTAGGAGTGAATATTCCCTCAACTATTATTATATTATATTTTTCTTACCCGTTATTTTATATTTAATGAATGAATATAAACATGGTAGTAAGTGTACGTTTAAAACGAAACGATTAAACTTAATCTGTAAAATGTCGTTAGTATGTTTACAAATAAAAAACTAAAAATTAACATATATGTTGAATACAGATTTAACTAAAATCTTAAATTTTATTTAAATAAACTATATGTATTGCTCTATATTATTACTGAATTAACTACTAACTTACAGTTAACTTACTCAATTTAATTTAAAAAGATAAAAAATGCATAACTGAAGTCAGAATGACTTGCAATCATAATATACAATAATGTAAAATTACATTATTGTTAATATTAAAGTTGATTTTAATGAAAAATATTAATTTTTGAAATTCAACATATGTATGTATGAGAAAATGTTAGTTTTTTATTTACACTACTCTTAACAAAGTAATATTAAGTTATATGTATGTGTGTGGTAGCATGTAAATTATTGTATGTTATATCTCTTAGTAAATTATGATGGTTTCAATTATATATATGCTAAATATCTGATTTATGTACATGTATAATCATTATTAACATCTAGTGAGATAATTGATTACTTAAATAACATGCATTTATAATGATTCAAATATTAAAATTATGTAAAAAATAAATTGCTATAATTTATATATGGTATTCACATTATCACTGACAAACTATCCATATCTATTTTTTACACAACCGGGTATCAATCATGGTTGTAACATAAAACTGAATTATATATTTTTAAGACTTATTATTGATATTCATGATTTTTTTCAAGAATTTGAAAGAAAAATTGTATTTATATCGTTATTTAAACCGTTTTTAAGTTTCTTTCATTACGACTCTAATATTTCTTCGTATAATAATTTGATAACATTTTATACTATTCTTCTAAAATTAAAAATTTTCAGTTCGATAAAGTTTTATAAATATCAGTTGAACTGGTTAGTTCCTTCAAATTATTGAACAATATATATTTTTTTTTCTTTAAATAATATAAAATGCATTGAATCAAATGCTACAATATAGTATTTATATAACTTTTATTTGAATAATTCAAAATATTATTTTAATTCAAAATATTTGTACAATATTATCTTGATCAATGAATATTGTTGATCTAAAAAAATTCTTTTTAAAAAGTTAGTTTTTTAAAAGTGAAAAATGAAAAATAAATCGATTTAATATATAATCGTAGTTTTAACAAATCTAGTGAGATCTCATATCAAATTTCAAATATTCTTAAAATTGTGAAATCCCAAAAATAATAATGCGTTACGAGTGAACTTAGTAATTTTAGTATAAATAATAATTGACTTGATCCAATAAAAACCTTAAACACATTAATTTATATTAACATAAGATATTAAAAAAATTCACATTATTGGTAAGATATTCCCGTGTTCAGACACGCGTCAGCAAAATAGAGTTGCTGAAAAAAAACATCGTCATATTGTTGAAACAGCTCGCTCCTTCTTATTGTCCGCTCAGGTTCGTGGTGTCTTTTGGGGGGAAGCAGTTCTTACTACGACCTATGTGATTAACATGATTCCTACTTCTCATAATTCAGGTTTGTCTCCCTTTCAGAAATTATATGGAGATGTTCCAGACTATTCCTCGTTGCGTGTTTTTGGTTCCCTTTGTTTTGTCCTTCTCCCACATGTCAAGCGTACAAAATTAACTCATAAATCTGCTTTGTGTGTTTTCTTGGGTTATGGTATCACTCAGAAAGGATATCGTTGTTTTGATCCGGCTAGACAAAAGTTATATGTTTCTTGTCATGTTGTGTTTCTTGAGCATATTCCATGTTTTTCTTTCCCTACTAGTTTCCATAATATGACACATGCAGATCTCATTCGTATTGATCCTTTTGACTCGGATGTTGAGGAAACTTTGCCCATAGCTCTTAGTACTTCAATTCCTGAGACATCTCAGTCTCCCCCATCTTCTCCCCCGTCTACGACTACTCAATCCTCTCTAGAGATTTTGGATCCTCCTCCTCCCACTCGTCAATCTACTCGTATTCGTAGGTCCACTCGACTTCCTGATTTTTCTTATTCATCTTATTCTCTTTCATTTGCCTTATTTGTTACATCTATTCACGGTTTATCTGAGCATGTTTCCTATAAAGATGTTGTTCGTGATCCTCTTTGGCAGGCAGCTATGGCTGAGGAACTTACTATTTTACATCAGACACATACGTGGGATTTGGTTCCCTTACCACCAGGGAAACATGTTATTGGTTGTCGTTGGGTCTATAAAATTAAGACCAAATCTGATGGTTCCGTTGAGCGCTATAAGGCTCGGCTTGTTGCTAAAGGTTATTCTCAGGAGTATGGTTTGGATTATGAGGAGACCTTTGCACCTGTTGCAAAGATGACGGCGGTTCGTACTCTAATTGCAGTAGCTTCAGTTTTCAAATGGAACATATTTCAGTTAGATGTTAAAAATACTTTCTTGTATGGTGATCTACATGAGGAAGTTTATATGACACCTCCTCCTGGTTTTCCTCATCGGCCTGGTTATGTTTGTCGACTTCGTAAGTCACTATATGGTCTACGACAGGCATCTCGTTTTTGGTTTGAGAAATTTGCCACTGTACTTATTTCACTCGGTTTTCATTCTAGTCATCATGATTCTGCTTTATTTGTTCGGTGTACAAGTTCAGGTCGTATTCTCTTGGCTTTGTATGTTGATGATATGATTATTACTGATGATGATTGTGCCGGTATTGAGTCGTTAAAACAGGAGTTGGTTTGTTGTTTCACTATTAAAGACTTAGGTTTGCTTCATTATTTTTTGGGGATTGAGGTTGCTACTTCATCACAGGGTTATCTTTTATCACAGTCTAAATATATTGCTGATTTATTTGATCGTGCTCGCCTTACTGATAATAAGATTGTGGATACTCCTCTTGAGATCAATGTTCGATATTCGTCATCTGATGGTCTTCCTTTGGCGGATCCTATTTTATATCGTTCTATTGTGGGTAGTCTTGTTTATCTCACTGTTACTCGTCCAGATATTGCGCATGATGTTCATGTTGTTAGTCAGTTCCTCACTTTTCCTACTACTGTGCATTGGGGAGTTGTTCTTCGTATTCTCAGATACCTTCGATGGACTCAGTTTCAGAGTCTATTGTTTCCTTCTACTTCATCTTTTTATTTGCGTGCTTATAGTGATGTTGATTGGGCTGGAGATCCAGAGGATCGCAAGTCCACTACTGGTTTTTGTATTTTTCTTGGTGATTCTTTAATTTCATGGAAAAGTAAGAAACAAGATGTTGTTTCTCGATCATCTTCGGAAGCTGAGTATCGTGCAATGGCTTATACTACTTGTGAGGTTGTTTGGTTACGTTGATTTCTTGCAGATTTGGGTATTAAGTTTACGCATCCTACTCCGCTATATTGCGATAATAAGAGTGTAGTTTATATTGCTCGTAATTCTGTTTTTCATGAACGCACTAAACATATTAGATTGATTGTCATGTTACCCGTCATCACTTGCAGCAGGGTACTATCATCTTACCTTATGTTTATTCTTCACTTCAGATTGCAGATATTTTTACCAAAACTTATTCGATTTTGCGCTTCCGGTTCTTGTCTGACAAATTCTCAATGCTTAATGGTGCAACATCATGAGTTTGGGGGGGGATGTTTGAATATATATTTATTATATATTATTAGTGATATATTATATTAAGGATGTTTTCGTAATTTAGCTTGTAACAGTTTATTATATAAACATTGAGACATGTATCCTGATTATTAAGTATTATAATAAAACCCTAGTTCTTTATTTTGTCTCTCTACTTTTATCAATTATTATTTTAATATTATTAATCAAGCAATATAATTCGTCGTTTTCGGTATAATGGTTTCGCGATTAACCAAAATGATATACATTATTAATCTCTGGTAAAATAAAATTATATTATTGATTCGGACTAAATAAAATTAAAAAAACTAAATGTTATTAGTGAGATTTTGTTGAACTAGTATAATAGATCTCTGGTTAAAATAAAATAATAAATACAATTGATCCGACTAAAAAGTTGTACAATTGAATAGGCATATTATAAAATTAAAATCAAAATATAAATCATTGGTCGATATCAAATTAGAACAAAACAGTATATAATATTTATCTGGCTAAACTAATATAATATTTAATTGAATTAAAATAAAATTAAAAGTAATTGATTCATAAAGACATTGTGCATGGCACGGGTTTTAAACTAATAATTTAATTAGAGTTCTATTAAATATATAAGATTTATCGACCCATTACATAACTTTTATGATTTTAATATTTGATAAAAAAAATAATAAAAAAATAATTCCTTTTATTCTAAAAATAAGCATTTGTCAAATTTTGACTGTACGTGTGATGTGTCCCATTTTGTTTATTTTATCAAGTAATAACTCCAAAAAATAGACCATAGTTTAAGCACAGTGTGGCAGTCCTAGTTCTCAATTTTCAAAGTGTGCACCTTGCTATACATAACATATACACACAATCAATGCATTCAATACTCAATATTAAATTCAAAACCCCCCTTCATTTTTTTGGTCTGATCCATATCTATGTTCACTCTTCTCTATTTCAGCTGAAATGATCAAAAGGTGTAATCTTTCTCTTCTTTATTCACATATCTTTGAAGGGTAATCTTTATTTCTAGTGTTTTTGCTCGAATATTACTAATTCTTGCATCAAAATCTCACCTTTTAGCTCTATTTAGCTCAAAGATTTCATCTTTATAGCTTTATAATCTCCTAAAATGATTATTACTTTTATGTTCAAGTTTTTTATATGGGCTTCTTGTTTGTTATTTTATTTTGCTTGCTTTTCTTGTGGATTTGTTCCTGCTGATAAGTATTATATAAACTGTGGATCAACTACAAATGTTACAATTGGTAGTCAAGTTTATCTTGCTGATAAATTAGCTTCAAAGTACCTTTCAAGTCCTGATAATATTTTAGGCACTACTAGTTCAAATTCTATCCCACAATCAGATGAAACTGGTCTTTATAAGAATGCTAGAATTTTTACTAAAGATTCCAAGTATACGTTTTTGATTAGCCAGAAGGGGAGGGTTTGGATTAGGCTTTATTTTTCGCCATTTGTTTATGACAGTTACAATCCAAATTCAGCAGAGTTTTCAGTTTCGATTCCAAACCATGTGTTGCTTAGTGATTTTAAGATTAGTTCTGTTGTTAAGAAAGAGTTTTTGGTGAATATAACTTCTGGTTCCCTTGTGATAACTCTGTCGCCTTCCGTGAATTCGTTTGCGTTCTTGAATGCACTAGAAGTTGTTTCTGCCCCGGATTTTCTAATTACTGATGATGCCCAAAATGTCAACCCTGCGGTAAAGTCTAATGGTCTGTTGACGCAAGCGTTGGAGACTGTTGCAAGGGTAAATATGGGAGGGCCATTAGTTACATCTAAAAATGATACGTTGGGGCGAACTTGGGTTCCTGACACAAGGTTTCTTTTGGAACAAAATCTTGCTGAGAATGTATCAAAGATTGATTCTGTCAGGTACCCTCCTGGAGGAGCCACGGCGGATATTGCTCCAAAAACTGTTTATGGTACTGTGACAAAGATGAAATCTGAAGATGACCCCAACAGCAGTTTTAATGTTACATGGGATTTCCCTGTTGATCACGGGTTTCAGTATTTTGTACGCTTTCATTTTTGTGATATTGTAAGTGATGGTCCTTCTCAGATCTACTTCAACGTTTACCTTGATTCATCGGATGTTCTGCCCGACTTGGATCTGACCACTAGAAATCTTAATTTTCTGGCGACTGCCATATATATGGATTTTGTTACTTCAACAATATCTAGTGGCAAGCTTCGTGTTAGTATTGGTCCATCTCCCGTAAAGAATGCTTATCCTGATGCAATCCTTAATGGGCTAGAGATAATGAAGATAAATAATTCTTTGGGAAGCCTTGGTGGGATGGCCACTGTGCCATCTTCAGGATCAGGATCAAAGTCGAACGTTGGAGTAATAGTTGGTGTAGTAGTAGGAGTTGCAATTGTCTTGTTGATTGTGGGACTCTTGTTTTATATTCGCAGAAAAAGAAGACTGGAACGACTTCATCACTCAAAAACATGGGTCCCTCTGTCTCAAAATGCCTCCTACACAATGGGAAGTAAATATTCTCACAAAACAACTACTAGTGCCGGCTCAAACATTGGATATAGGTGTCCGTTTGCGGCAGTTCAGGAGGCAACAAATAATTTCGACGAAAGCTGGGTTATTGGGATTGGTGGTTTTGGAAAGGTTTACAAGGGAGAGTTCAGTGATGGCACAAAAGTAGCAGTTAAAAGGGGTAATCCCAAGTCCCAACAAGGTTTTGCGGAATTCCGAACAGAAATTGAAATGTTATCTCAATTTCGTCATCGTCATCTTGTTTCCTTGATTGGGTACTGTGATGAAAAGAGTGAGATGATTCTGATATATGAGTACATGGAGAATGGAACTCTAAAGAGTCATCTGTATGGCTCTGGTCTTCCTAGCTTGGGCTGGAAAGAGAGGCTCGAGATATGTATTGGATCAGCCAGAGGCCTTCACTACCTTCACACTGGATATGCCAAAGCAGTTATTCATCGTGATGTTAAGTCTGCAAACATATTGCTTGATGAGACATTTTTGGCCAAGGTTGCTGATTTTGGTCTATCAAAAGCAGGACCTGAGATCGATCAAACCCACGTGAGTACAGCTGTGAAAGGTAGTTTTGGGTACCTTGATCCCGAGTATTTTAGAAGGCAACAGCTCACAGAAAAATCTGATGTGTACTCTTTTGGTGTTGTTCTGTTTGAAGTCCTCTGTGCAAGGCCTGTTATAGATCCATCACTTCCTAGGGAGATGGTCAACTTAGCTGAATGGGCAATGAAGTGGCAGAAGCGAGGACAGTTGGATCAGATTATAGATCCCAATCTTGCAGGGAAAATCAAACCAGATTCTCTTAGAAAGTTTGCAGAAACTGCAGAAAAATGTTTAGCTGATTTTGGTGTTGATCGGCCCTCTATGGGAGATGTCCTTTGGAATCTGGAGTATGCACTTCAACTTCAGGAGGCAGTTCTTCATAACGATCCTGAAGAAAACAGTACCAATATCATCCGTGACCTGTCTCCTCAGGTCAACAACTTCAGTCATATCATTTCCACCACATCAGCTGGGCAGCATGAAATGTCTGCTACGGATGATGATCTTTCAGACGTATCGGTGAGCAAAGTGTTCTCTCAACTGGTGAAGTCCGAGGGTAGGTAACTTATTCAAGATGCATGCTATACAGGCTTAGATATTTAAGTGCTCGCACTGTGGAGGTAATATCAAGTAGCTCTATCAGCTGTCTGGATATAGAACCTAGGACTAATAATATAAGCAGATAAGAGTGCAACTAATGTATTCCAACCTTATCAGAATGTCCTAGGCTATAAGGTGAGGGAATGTCGTTGCATGATAAGGTCCATGAGTGTAGAGTTGTTCCCTGCAGTGGGCTGTTTCAAAAATAGTAGTTGTTTTGTTGTGCAGTTTCTGACTTTCTGTCACCTTGTTTAGCTTAAGTAGTACAGCAAAATGTGTATCTGATGGTCTCTGAGCTGGGTAAACTTCTATTGCAAATTTGCAATACAATTGACTTGGCTATATGATTAAACTATCTTAACCAAGTAATATATCACCCATAACAACAGAACTTATGAACCTGTAACAACATCAAAGATGGGATGGTCTCTTGATCCTCATATATCCTGATCATGTGAACCCCGTAAACTAAGAGTCTAATTCACATCATTATCATACGTCAACTTGTTCAACTTTACAAATGGCACCACAATTGTAGTACAGACTGTTGAAGGGACAAATGGCACATTAATTGCTGTTGGTTTCATCGGTTAAAGCTGCACAAATCTTCTAAATAATGATCAAATTAACATAGGCTCCGTGTGGGATTACCGTTAAAAATTGTTGTGTTAGAAAAAAAATCAGATGACTGTTTAGTAATTTTTTTGATACGTAAAAATAATGATGTTTTTGACAAGGTTTGATTGTGAAATTAGCATCTAATTCCTGCAACAGCAGCTTTTTCTAAAAGCATGGGGCAACTTTTAAATTTTACCAAAAAAACTCTGCAACAGCAATACCAAAAATACCTTGTTGCAGTACCAAACACACCTCAGTCATATTCCTAGTAAGAGTGTCAAACTAATCGACTTTACAATACGGAGGAATACCTAAATTCTCCGGTCACAAATTAATTAAAATTAACAAGTGACTTTATAAGTAGATAAATACATATAAAGTCATATTAATATTTGGATAATTATATTTATAAGTTAAATTTTTTTTTACTTAAATTAATTAAAATAAATAATTTTTAAATATAATTATTTTAGTTCATGAATTTCAAATTAGATTAACATTTTAAAAAAAAATAAAGTTAATAAAAAGGTTAAAAATCAAAATAAATTGAGAAAAAAATATGTCTTTAGCAACATTCAACTTGTAAACTTATAAGTTATAAATTTGACTTATAAATTGGGTTAACAAACACTCGTCGATAAACTGTTGCGGACTTATAAGTTATAAGTAGCTTTAGGGGTGTAAATGAGCCGAATTAAGTCGAACTCTTAAGTGTTAATGTTTTAACTCGAATTCGATCTTGAACTTTTACCGAATCAAATTTTTTGTTCGTATATCAATTCATTAAGAAAATAATTATTCGCGATCAACTCACGAACTATGACTTAACGAACGACTCACGAATATTGTTCACGAACTTTAAATCACAAACAATTTAGTTTAAAAAATTGTTCTCAAACTTTTCAAATTTTGCAAAAATTTCACTTATTCATATTTTAAAAAATATTGTTTTTTTAAAAAACTATAAAAAATAAACAAATAAATTTGAGTATGTAACAATCTTATTTTGATTTAATTATGATATTTCTATTTAAATAATGATAGATAGTCCATACTAATTGAATACATGAACATAAACTATGTAAAATAGTTATACATTTATCATCGAACATGTATTATAATTTAAATTATATAAATATAAATATAAATATAATAAATGGATTAAATAAATGGTAAATATATTCATAGAATTATGTACACACAATTATTAACCAAATATTGTGTCACGATATCTTTTATTTTTACGAGCATATATACTACTAATTCATGTACTTATTCAAAATTTATTTTAACAAGTATATTAACGAATATTACTTACGAATTGACACACGAATATTGTAATCGAACTTTTGTTTATGTAGTGCTCAAGTTCGGTATATTTAGAATGTACTCACTAAACTAAAGAACATATATCAGAAAACGGACTATAGTTATCGGCATCTCATTTACACCACTTTAAATAAGATTAATGACAGTCCCGTTAGTCAGCGTTGTTAACTCGACAGAAATGTGTTGACCGTAATGAAACTAGTAATTGGAGAGAACCCGGAACGCGTGGATGGTTCTTCCGAGTCTAACGGTCAAAACTATTTTCATTCTTTAATCAAATAAATTCTTTACTTCAAAATTAAAAGCATTCTTTTAAATTTCTAAAATTAGTCACAAATTTTGCTAATTGAATCATTATAAGCAAATATTCTTTTGTACAAATTTTATATTAAATAAACTCTTTGCATTTTATAAATATAAACCTGTCTTTTAAAATTTATAGAAAAATTTAAATTTTATTTTAAAAATAATCGAATTTGATAATTTTAAAATAAAATTTATTTTTTAAAAAAGGCATAACAAAATATTTAAAAATAAATAAAGACATATTTTTAAAAATTTATATGTAAATTAAAAAATCTTAGTGCTTCTATTAAAATATTTAAAAATATCTTTTTTTAAAATAATTAACATTTAATTTGTTATTTTAAATCATAATTATTTACTTTAAAGTTATAAAAAATCAAAAAAATTGTTAAATAAATTATGAAAATACCTAAAAAATTACAGTGAACTTTAAGAAAAATGAGAAAGACATATTTTAATCTAAAAATAAAAATTAAATAGAAAATTGATACTCACGATAAATCAAAATGGGAAAAAAATTATAAAAACACACGACAAATGTATGAGTTATTGGCTGGCAATTTGATCCATACGAGATCTTATAAAAGATAAAGGTGTTGGAAATCTTCTTAAAAATTTAAATTCGAGATACAAGCAGCGACTTATATGTATGTATGTATGGTTTTGTGTAATAACATTAGCTTATTTGGACTCCACTTGAGATTTCATGTAATAGAAGTATGTCCACCAGTAAATGATAACTAGCATATTAAATCATGCGAGACACGGGTCATTATCTAGCAATGTTTCGGAACAGAGACCGTTTAATTTCTGAATTTTTAGTTTTTATAGGTTTTGCACTACAATAAAATAGTCAATAGACATTATACCATATACATCGCTGTAAAAAATAACAGATATTAAAGATATTTTTTAACATCGATAAATTTGAAAACATCAGTTGTAAACAAAACTGATGTCCAAACTATTTTCTAAAAAAATAAAAAAAAAATCGTAGACAGTTTCCCCCCTTTGTGATAAAAACATTCCTTCTTAAAAAAATTATAACCTCCCCCATTTTCCCCCAGTTCTCCTTCGTCTCTCTCTCAAATCTCTTGTATCATCTTCTTTATTTCTCTTGGCTCTCTCAAAATACAAACACACCCATATATATTTTTAAGATATTACATCGCTTTATTTATTGGTAACCTGAGTTTTTTAAATCAGATAATAACTAATGTCTTAGCGTGTATGACATGTCTTTTCTATTTACAGAAGCATTGTTGTATATGTCAATTGATTATATTTCTTGTTTTCACATCGGTTACTAAATGATATCTTAGTATATCTAATATATTGGTTATTTATCTAGAAACAGTATATTATATCGTCTTTTACATCGGTCCAAAATTGATGTAAAAAAAGCGACTTTTAAGTACACAAAGACATTAATTTTGAACATTTTGGACATCTGTTTCAATTCGTTATCTATTGACATTTTTCGTAGAATAGTCCCTAATAATTTAAAAAAAAGTTTACGAAATATGTCAGTGAAACCAACTTATTCTCAACCATTTTCTAGCCTGTTGAGTGATGGTATATCATGTTATGTTACAGTTTCTTTTTTCTAGGCTTTCATGATTCCAATGATGACAAATTTTTCTATGTTAGAAGCTGATGTTTGTACTTAAATACACATCAGTTATAACTTGAATTGGGATGTCTATACTATAATTTTTTATAACATATGTCAATAAAATTAATTTTCTAAGCAAGTTACTTGCATTATATTCTAGAAAACATATAACACACTAACTGATTTTTTACATACACGTCGTTTCTTTCTTTGAAAATGATGTATAACATGTTGTATAACATCAAATAATTTTCTACAAGACTACAACTGATGTCTAATTAGCTCTTAGATATAAATTTTCTAGCAAATAAATTGATGTATATGCACATCTTGGACATCATCATGTACCGATGTCTAATGAACTTATAAACATCAGTTTTTACGAAAAAACTTATTTTTATATTTTTCTTAGACATCACTTTTGCCCGATATCTATTTAACTATTGGACATCGGGTTTTATTCCCCCCTCCATATTTTTTCTAAATTCTACTATGTCTCTCTTTCTCTCAAATCTTTTTTATCATTTTAATTTTTCTATCGACTCTGTCAAAACACAAACACACACATATATTTTTTTATGATATTAAATCACTTTCCTTATGGATAATCTGAGTTTTTTAATCAGACAAAAACTGATGTCTTGGTGTGTATAAGACATCTTTTCTATCTATATAGCGTTATTCTATCAGTCAATTAATATCGCTCCTTATTTTTCATATCAGTTATTTATTTAGAAATGATGTATTATATTATTTTTCGCATCAGTCCGAATTCAATATGAAAACCATGGACTTTTTACTAAAACCGTGAAATCAATTTTGAACATTTGTTTGGAGCTGTTGTCTACTATCATTTTTTCTTGTAATGATGTTAATAAATGAATTGTACAGTCCCTAATAATTTAAATAAAGTATACATCAAATATTAGTGAAAGCAGCTTATGCTCAATCATTATTTAGTCTATTAAGTGATGGTATATCATGCGATATTTACAATTTCCTTTTTCTAGGCTTTAATGATTCCGACAATGACAATTTTGTTGGTTTTCAATGATCTTGAATTAAAGATTGTTAATATTAATCGTAATTTATGTAGTTTCAATATATATAGGTACTGTAAATTGATTGAAACTTGTTGTGTATAAATTGATAATATATGAGTGTTAAAATGTCAATACTATGTTGTTATTATACGACGGAAGTGTGTCATTAACAAATATATGTATGTTTATCGTTAATTCATGATGTATTTATATGTTGTGTTATGGGAAGTCCTCGAATTGATTAAAAATTTATTGTAGCGTCATTTTAATTGGGATTAGTCTTGCTCGTAAATTATTTCAACTTATTTCATATACTAACTTAATAATAATATATGTCATTTTTATAAATAAAATTTTCTAAATTCGTTTAAAGTGTCATAAATATTAGTTTAAGATCATAAATATATCATCCTTTTAGATCTCAATGAAAGAATTTATAGAATAATTTATGTCAATTATTTATTAATTATTCTTTAAATATATCAAAAGGAACAAATCAAGTCATATAATTGAGTGAATTTATAAGCTGTATTCATATATTGTAGTTCTAAATATTAAAGTAATTTTATACATATTTAGTTACACAATATTTTCAAATCTTTAATAAAAATAGTTTTTGATAAATTTTCATGACAAATAATATGATTTAAGTTTTTATAATATGAAATAAGTCTGTATCAAATTAAATAATTGTGCAGGGTTAAATAGAAATATAATGTTTGTTATATTAAAAAATTACAATTTACTTATTTTTTAAAAGGGTAATGTCTAACATTGTTAGATTCTAATATATATTTTAAATTAAACTGATAGTTAGCATTTTCTTATAATTATATAAATTTAATTTTCTTCTTATAATTCTGAATAAAATAAATTATAATTTAAAACTCAACTAATTTATAATTTAACATAATTAAAAATATCACATTCTCATATACACATATTTTAAAATTTGATAATAATGCATATTTTTCTAACCAAATGGATATTGAGAAAAAAATTGTTGAACACTACCCAAATTTTTACCCGACAGTGCGATAAATTGAGACCAAGTCTTGAGTATTTTTTAATAATCGGGTCAAATCCTTGGCAACTCACCACAAATCAATGTAACAACTTTGATATACATTATTTATTGACTTGAAATTATAAAGACATCCAACGCACTAATTAATGTGAATATAGAATGTTAGAAACACCCAATTTCATTCGGATAATGTCATTATCGAACCATTAAACGAATGTACTAAATCCAGAGTAAAGAAAAATTTAGCTCGGTAAGGCTCTGACACCATTTAAGAAAAAATGAATGAATTTTGATCATTTTTTAAAAATTGAGTGACATTCGATGTTGAGCTCAAAATAAGTTTAAATATATTAGTCCAAATAAAAACTAAAAATAGTTATATTTATCGATACACTTAATGGTCCTTCTATCTCATAATTGTTGGCTTCTTTCGCTTTTTACGGTCAATTTGACCAAATGACTAAAATATAATATTTTATTCTCCTTTTTTATGATTATCACATTTGATTTTAATAAATAATTATAAATATATAGTTAGTATATTACAATTATCTATATATAGAGAATAATTACTACTTATATCATATCATGAAGTTAAATAATTTAAAAATATGTAAGTTGACTATATACCATATATGACTAATTTATTCTATATAATTATATATTACAAAGTACAAATATAAAAAAAGATGGTTAAAAGTTATTAGTTAATCTGAATTCATACAATTCAAAAATTTTACTTCTTCCGGACACACAAACTCACATAATATGTGTATAAATACTAACACATATGGTTGAGTGGTTTGATGATTAGATATTATGTACAAATATTACATATAAGGGCATATTAGTCATTTCACCTCATAAATAAAATGTCTTACTAATTTTATGTTGATGTTGGTGAATTATATAAATAAAGATAATGATAAAACAATTTTTATCAAGTCAACAACCATTACTAACAGTCAACTATCTTGACTAACTGTTTTGACTAACAGTCTTGTCATTATTTTCAACTAGAATAGTGCAAATGAGAACCTGATAACTTAAGTTATTTTTTTGATATGTGATTTTCAGTTTAGTGACTATTTTGAGATTTAACTCTTTAAAATTGTATTCATATTCGACTCGTTTATAAATTGAAACGAATTCGGGCTGAATTTTTTTAGAACCCAACACTGTACTATTCGTGAGCGTATCGACTCATTTACAGCTCTGTCTATCTTATAAATATTTATTCAATTTAATTTTTTTCACCTAATTTAAGATAAGTTAGCATAAATTCCTTAAAACAAAAGGTGTATAATTAATTTGACACGGAAGCAGTAGCTTATAGAATACAAAAATCAAAAATCAAAAATCAAATTGGTTTCTCCCGATCTTTGGAAAGCGGAAATCGTAATCAGAGCAAGAATGAGTATATAAATTTATCAAGCAAGTGATGTCCCCCATTTACATGAAGTGCGGTACGTGTGTGTAAATTTGATCCTTAATTTTAATTTGTCTTTATAATTTTTTCCAAAGATGTGCACTCGGGCGATGAAAACAATATAACCTTTTTTTTAAAAGTTGCCTCGGAAGTTCCGTGTTTATCTCTACATTCAACTTTTTTGAATATTCAGATCGACAATACAAAAAGACATCCCACTCGGATTGTTAATTAACCTGTCGTACTAAAATTTTATGATAGAGGAAGACCCGAATAGAATGTAATACTTTTTAACACTCCCCCTCAATTATGCGATATTTTTCGCTACGATTGACAACAACAAATACAATCAATTCCCATATTCATACCAATAACTAATACTTAAATTAAATAAATGATGGTGGAAAGACTCGAACTCGAGTACCTCCCTAAACTGAGCTCTGATATCATATTAAGTAATTAGTCGCACTAAAATTTTAAGATAATAGATGAAGAGCCGAACATAATCTTATACTATTTAACAATTCACATACAAATCATTAATCATATTTTAATATAATTTATTATTACATATCGTTGTTGCTTGTATATTTTTCAGGCTAACAATTTTATGAGGGAAATGCCAAAAATGTGTTTTTTAATTCCAATATCTTATATGCAAATTATATTCTTAATCTAATTTTAAAATTATAAAATGCTCGGCGCCTATTGGTCTGTAAAGCGAAACTCGACAAAATGATAAAAAAAAAATTAAGTATGATGATTACATATTATTACTACCAAGTGTGGCCTTAAATTCAACGTTAGCAAGAGCAAACTTTGGTGAGTAATAGGTTTTATGATGACGCAACTAGTATAATTGAATTATCAATTAAATAGTTTTTTGTTATTTGCCATATAAAAAAGTTTGTTAATTTGGCACCACTTGAGTGGCTATAACAACAGTAAAGTTAAGACTTTCCATATCGGTACGGCTAACAAGCCGTCATAGATACTTTTTGAGGTCTTCTTACTCGCTCAATATCGTTAAGTATGACAATTATCTACACACATGCCACCCTCATTCGCCTGGATTCTAGAATCGTTACTATATTGTATGGCATTTTTTAGGAGATTGATAAGTGGAAATCGAAATTATAAATTGATATGAATTAGCAATTTGATTGTGTGAAATAATAAGGATTTGATAAATAAATCAAATTGATCATACATTTCATTTCATACACGTTTTTGTCAATTTCATTTCCATTTCAGATTTTCATTTATCTAAATTCTAATCTAATATTATATATATATATAATTTTTATATAATTTATATGAAGAATGTGCATAATTTCTTTATTGGAGAACCATATAATTAAATATCCAACTTATAAATGATCCAAAGTTAAATAAGGTGCTCAAATCTACAACTTGTATGGACCGAAATTGTCACCTTTATGAGTAATTGGCTAACTTGTAAAATCCAATAATCCACATGGGTGGTACTATTACTAATCATGTGCCATTCTTTTTAATCCTCACTTGATTCCAATCCATTGAATACACAACTCCCTTCCACAACCATCCAACACAAATATTCAACTCTCCTGTTAGATAAACCATTATCTCTCTCTACCTTTTCTTGCATTTTAAGCTCTCCTAATTAATTTCTATCATAAAAGCCTATATCCCCACTATCAAAATAAATCTCAAGAAAAAAGCCATAACATATGGCATCAACATGCATTCCAGATTGTGTTGATGATCCCTGGATTCCGGTCCGAGCCACCTACGTAAACCTCTACAAGTGGCCCGAATCCGATGCGGAATTCGTAAGGTCGGTCAGTTCTAATGGTCGTGTGACGGATATTCATTATCCGTCTACACGATCATTTACTAGGTCAGTAAGTACAAATGGGCGTTTGGATGGACCGAGTCATCCTAGGGTTGTGGATAGTATTTCATGCAGACAAATATACTTGAGAAGCTACACATTTTCGAGGAAAGAAAGTATGCCTCAAAAGGCAAGAAAATGTGCTTCCCGGATCAAAGAAAGAGTTTCGTCTCGTGGACGGACGAGGAAAGTTTACGGTGAGGGTCAGGGCAACATTGTAATTTTCAGAAGGGCTAAAGAAGTTTCTTGCGCCGCCATGAATGTGGTTTTCCGGCGGTTGTTGTCTTGCACCACCAAAGTTGACGTCGTAGGATAATCATATATATATATATATATGTAACTTACAGTGATAATAATATAAAGATACATGTAATCATCTCCATCCCCTCTCTGTCTTGCTTTCTGTTTGCTTACTGTTTATATTGATATACACACATGAGGGAGAGGTGATGTAATAATTATTCTTACCTTCCGTTTATTTTACTGTAAAACTGAAGTTAAGATACCATGTTTTCAGTTTTATTGCAATGATCTCAATATGCATGAATTTCTTTTACAAATCTCCTAATAATGTGTTATATCAAAAATTTGGCATTGGATTGACTCGGGTTAAATGCGGGCTAATTACAGTCAAACTCAGTATTGCGTTGTGAAAGTGAGGACGCGTCCAAACATTAAGGACGCGCCTACCTGAGAAGGGATATGTTACGAGGCGAGAAGAGTGCGTGGTCAAGGAAGGACGCGTCCAGGCTTTATGGACGCGTCAATGTTTATGAAAGTGCTTGGCAGATGAAATTTTATGGTGATGGACGCGCCTACTTTAGCAAGGACGCGTCATAGGAGGTGAAACGCTGTGCATGATGGTTTAAAGGAAGACGCGCCCTAGATTCTAGGACGTGTCCTGTGATTTTGAATGCTATAATGAACGATTGATGAGGAAACAGGTTTGGATTTATGAAGTTGAGGACGCGCCCAAAGGGTTAGGACGCGTCCTGTGTTTGATCTATATACTTTTGATGTTGAATTCAGGACAAAGCTTGCATGGAGAGGAGCAATGGAGGTTATTTTTACTAATGTATTTGTTGCAGGTACTCTTTGAAGAATTCCCTCCTTGAGACGGTCAAGGAGGGGGATGTCCGTGAAAAGCTTGAAGGCCTCCAGGGGTATGCCTGATGATTGAAGGCCTCCTCCTGTATTCAACGGGTGTCCTCGTTGGGGATGCGGGGTTAATTTTGGTGTGTGCTTTGGGAGCTCTGTTCTTGTATTCAACGGGTGTCCTCGTTGGAGAACTTTGGAGTCATCCTGCACTTTGCACCCAAGAGCTTGAGATCACCTGTCCTGCTATCTGGTGGGTTATCCTCATTCGGGGGACAGGGACGCGTCTGGCACTTGAGGTGAACCGTGGCTATACCTGCATTCGTAGATCAAGGGAGATAGCTGTAGCGGAGTGTTATCCTTGCGCAGGGAGATGCACTATCCGTGAAGTCCTACGATTACGGACGAGCCTTGGGCCTTCGCGGTTGGGCCTCATAGTTGGACATTCCTAAAGCTAGCAGAAGATGGATATCGGATAGGCTTCTACCGGGTTTAGGAGTAAGAAGTCTAAACTCATTAGACTTCTTGTTCTATGAGAACTGCGTCAGGCTTGATCCCTATATAAAGGGTACGTAGGCACATTGAGAGGGTAAGAAGTTGAGAGCTGATAAGAGAGCCACCACTTACCCTGATCAATCTCAGCCTAAAACAACCACAATCAACCACACACCGCTTAAGTTTCCGGCGAAGAACCACTGTCACAGATCTTAGTTCCGGCGAGAAACCTCAATCTTTGTTGTTACAAGATTCCTCCGTCAACAAATTGGCGCTAGAAGGAGGGGGCTAATTAAGGTCGCAATCTTGGGAGGAAAAGATGTCTTATAATCGTGATGGAAGTTCTTATGATGGAAGTGACAGTAGGTCAGAAGGAGAAGGCGGAGGGCGTTATACTCGCCATGAACCTTACGTTCCCAGAAACATGGCGGATCCACCAAGGGCTCCAGACGTAGGGGGGACACCTCCAGTTCTCATCAGCAACGCTGATATATTGGAGCAATTATATCGTATGGGGGATACTCTTAACAGTTTTAACTCAAGACTGAACATGGTGGAGCGTCGAAAGACGAGGAGAGGTCGTCGTTTCCCCCGTCATGGTCATGCCTTGGGAAAAGCCCCTGTAGTTGAAGGAGATACCCAAGGGAGCGGGGAAAACCCCCGAATCACTCCACGGCGTTTGGAGTATTCAGATGATGTAGAACCTATTGTGGAGCTTGCGGATGAGGACACTGAAGGCAGAGAAAGGCCTCGCCTGGGCAACCAAGTAGTGCCACACCCGCATAGGTCTGGACGTACGATGGACGAGCGTCGTCGTGCGGAGAACACTCAAAACCAAGACGAGGGAGGAAGGGATCTTTCAGCCTTGAAAAGGAGGCTTGACATAAGGTTGGAGGACGACGATTTGAGGATGTTGCTGGTAGAATGGCAAAAGGAAGGAAACGACGGAGAAGCGAGGCCCCGTGATACGACGCGTGTGCCCCCCGCATTCCAAAGGGATGACGGGGTGCGACATCGCGAGCACGAGCGTGCCCCTCCGCGAGGAAGGCCCGGGAATTACTACCGGGGATATCAGAGGAATGGACGAGGAAGAATGGGATATCAATACGGAAAAGCCCCTTACAATGGTAGGAGAGGTGGAGCGCACTCCGCTGGAGAAGCCCCCGCCGTTATTCCCGTAGCTTCCCACAGCGTTACTGGTAACGGGTCTGGGGCGCGTCCTCATGACCAGGACGGCGGGCGAATTCAAGTGAGAATGCAGAACAATGATGAAATTCCGCGACGCGGTCAAGATGAACCTCGCGTACGGGAAAATATCCAGGACCAAAATGGTAACGTGCCACCGCCGCAGCCTCGGGGCGAGGGGCGGCGAGATCCTCCGCCACACCGGGGGGTAATCAAGGGGAATTTCAGCAAGTCGCAGAGCAACCCCAGCAACCTAATATTCAAACCATTCCTGGGGTAGGGACGTTTAATGTGAACGACCTCAAGAGGTTGCTCAACCATCTTGAGGGAGGAAGAGTGACGGCGACTGCGCAAGCTCCTTCTCCTTTTGCTGCTGTTGTGAGGGAGGCGCAATTGCCCGCGGGATACAGGAACACAACCAATGACTTGCGTTTCCACGGGAACTCTGATCCTGTGGAGTTCTTGGGGCATTTTAACATTGAAATGGATGTATATCAAGTACCTGATTTGGCTCGATGCCGTCTCTTGGCAGCCACTTTCAGAGAAGGCGCTCAACAGTGGTTCCAAAAACTTGGTCCAGGTGTAATTACATCCTGGGAACAGATGAAAACTTTGTTTTTGACATAATTCCAAGCCGCGGTGAAGTACACACCACCTGTTACCACACTGGCTAATGTGAAACAAAAAGAAGGAGAAAGTTTGACTTCGTATTTCAAGAGGTTTAACGCAGAATCTACTTTGGTGAGGGGCGCAACTGATGAAACATTGAAAATATTGCTTATAGCTGGGTTGCGTGTGGGGACGGATTTCTGGAAGCACCTACAAGGGAAGGACCCAGTGTCGTTGGCTGATGTGCTTGCGCAGGCGGAGTCGTTCAAAGCAATCGAGCAGTCGCTTGCAGAAACAAAAAAGAATGACAATGCCTATAACTCCAAGGGGCGATCCAAGAGAAGGGACAGATCCGTGAGCCCAGATTATCGGCGAAATGCCAGAAGCCCTAACAGGGTAAATGTTGTGAGCTCGCGGAGAGAATGGAGCCCACCATCGAACTACGAGAGAAGAGTCAATAATTATACACCGCTGGCAGCGTCCATTGATCATATCTTCGAGGTAAATAAGGATAGAGGAATCTTCAAGAAGCCCGACCGTTTAACTTCCTGGCAGAGTAGAGACAAGAAGAAATATTATGACTACCATGAGTCTACTGGCCACGACACCCATGAGTGTCATCACTTGCGGGATGAGATTGAGGAATTGATCAAGGCAGGATATCTAGGAGAATGGATTGAAAAGGTGAAGCGACGCAGGGGACTTGATGACAAGGGTAAGGATGAAAAACAGCCCCCGCGGGCGGAGGATGTTGAAAAAACAGCAGAGGTCAAGTTTCAGAGGGCTGGCAGTATCAGGGCAATTTTTGGAGGACACCCTTTTGTTGGTGATAGTAATCGAGCACTGGAGAAAAACGCGAGAGAAGCGCGACATCCACCGCTCACCAACATCCACAGCTTGGAAGATAGACCCCCGAAGGTCTTTAAGGGGGAGTCCGCTGATATTACGTTCAAAGAAAAAGAATCTAGGTGGGTGCATCATCCTCACAACGATGCGCTGGTGATTACCATGCTCATTGGGGCAATGAACGTACATCGAGTCTTCTTGGATAATGGGAGTTCTACAAACATCTTGTACTACAGCACCTACAAAAAGCTGGGTTTCCCAGATAGTGACATGTATTTCGAAGATGCGCACGTCTATGGCTTTACTGGGGAAGCAGTGAGAGTTATGGGTTCTGTCAGGCTTCCCGTCACACTCGGGGAAGGAGCCTTGTCGGTTACCCAAATTATAGATTTCAAGGTGCTAGATCAGGATTCCGCGCACAATGTGCTGGTCGGCAGACCTTGGTTGAGAGCATTCAGGGTGATAACCTCGATACACCACTTGATGATAAAGTTCCCAATGCCAAACGGGGTTGGTAGTCTGAGAGGGTCACAGTATGAGTCACGCGACTGCTATCATAAGGCTGTCAAGGAATTTCATAGAAGAAGGTATGAAGGGAAAGGTCTCCCATTTGAGGATGTAGAAGATATTCATACAAAACCAAGTGGAGAGGTCCATGCCCACTACTTCGTTGAAAGCCCCGGAAAGGAAGAAACCAATGTCTCTGGGAACTCTTTTTTGACGCGGGGACGTATTTCGAGGATCCGTAGCGTGGAGGAAGTGGTGGTGAACCATACCGAGGCGATCATACAGAAAGAAGTTAACGGGGAAAAGTTGGAGGGAAGAAGTGAGATTTTGCGAGGTCTCGGGAATAACCTCAAGGTGGATGCTCCTCAAAAAAAGGACACGCCCTTGAATGAAATTGAGGTTGATGCTTCTCCAAACGAGGACGCGCCCTCAGATGCGAAAGTGGAAGTGGAAGACCCCCGGGACTTTGATTTCGATTTGGATCCCAGGATCCTTATGCCCGCCGAAAAGACGGGACCGACCGAAGACACAATATCTATTCCAGTTGATAAAAATGATCCGAGCAGGGTTTTGAAAGTGGGATCCCATTTGGATGATGAGATGAGAGGAAGTCTTGCCCGCTTTCTAATTGCAAATCTTGATGTTTTCGTATGGAGTCATTCAGATATGATAGGAATCGACCCGGAGGTAATGTGTCACCGTTTGAATATCCTCCCGAATTGCAAAGGCATACGTCAGAAACGCCGCCCGGTAAGTGGAGAAAGGGCAATAGCGTTAAAAGAGGAAGTGGACCGGTTGTTGGAGGTGGGGCTGATCAAAGAGTCTTTCAACCCCGAATGGCTTGCAAATCCGGTACTGGTGAAGAAATCGAACGGGAAGTGTAGAACATGTGTGGATTTCACAGATCTCAATAAGGCCTGTCCAAAGGACAGCTTCCCGTTGCCAAGAATCGATCAGTTGGTTGACGCAACGGCGGGGCACGTGTTGTTGAGTTTTATGGATGCATACTCCGGTTACAATCAAATTCCGATGTATGGCCCCGATTAAGAACATTCATCTTTCATTACTGACAGGGGGTTATACTGTTACATAAGAATGCCGTTTGGATTGATTAATGCTGGCGCGACCTACCAGCGGTTGGTAAACATGATGTTCAAGGATCAAATCGGAAGAACTATGGAAGTGTATGTGGATGATATGCTGGTAAAGTCCAAGGTAGCGGGTGACCACATCAAGCACTTGATGGAAATGTTTGACATTCTGAGGAGGTTTCGTATGAAATTAAACCCGCAAAAATGTGTGTTCGGCGTGGAGTCGGGCAAGTTTCTTGGGTTCATTGTCAACCACAGGGGAATTGAGGCCAACCCCACAAAGATCAAGGCATTGATGGATATGAAGTCACCCACCAATGTGAAACAAGTACAGAGTTTGACTGGGAGAATCGCCGCGTTAAATCGATTTGTTTCCAAGTCGTCCGATAGATGCAAGGAATTTTTCAAGGCGATCAAATTAGATGGGAAAGACTTTGTATGGACGCCAGAATGTGAAGATGCTTTCAAAAGAATCAAGGAGCATCTGGGAAACCCTCCCATGTTGTCAAAGCCGTTGGATGGGGAGTCTCTAATACTGTACCTCGCAGATTCTGAATATTCGATTAGTGCAGTTCTGGTAAGAGAAGAAGATGGGCAGCAATAACCAGTGTACTACGTGAGCAAGCGGTTACACGACGCTGAAACTCGCTACACAAGCATGGAGAAACTGGTTTACGCCCTAATTCTTGCGTCAAGAAAATTGCGACCGTATTTTCAAGCCCATAGAATTGAAGTTCGTACAGCGTACCCGCTGCGACAGGTTCTGCATAAATCAGAGTCATCAGGTAGAATGCTGAAATGGGCTGTGGAGTTGGGACAGTTTGATTTGGAATATGTACCTCGAACAGCGATAAAAGGGCAAGCCTTAGCCGATTTCTTGTTGGAATTTGATTCTGAAATAGATGATAAAGCTTTGGTAATGCTGCATCCGCCTTATTCTGAGGAGTCTTTGGAAGAGTTTCCGCATCCTTGGTGGATCTTGCATGTGGATGGGGCGGTTAACCATGGAGGAGCGGGTGCGGGTATAGTACTTGTATCTCCGGAAGGCCACCATCTGATGAGCGCCATTCATTTCAAGTTTTATGCAACCAATAATGATGCGGAGTATGAGGCGCTGATTAATGACCTGAAAATCGCTTTGGAAATGGGGGTGCGGAACTTAATTGCAAGAAGTGACTCAGAGTTGGTAGTGAATCAGGTGAACGGGGGATTTCAAGCGCGAGGCCCACGAACAGAATTATACTTGAGATGTACACAGCGCCTGATTGGAATGTTCAAAGAAGTTAGATTGGAATGTGTTCCGCGGGAGAAGAACGGTAATGCGGATGCTCTGGCAAAAATGGGGTCGCAACAAGAGGCTGTGTTGTTAGGATCCATACCCCTTGAAATCCAGGAGATTCCTAGTATCCCAAAGGTAGAAACTATGCAAGTGGATGAGGCTCCCAAGGAAACATGGATGACGCCCATTCTAGCTTACATTCGCAAGGGAACACTCCCCGAGGATAAGTTTATGGCTCGCCGACTCCGCTATCAGGCTGCAAGATACGTGATATACGATGAAGTCCTGTACAAAAGAGGGTTCAACCAACCTCTGCTTAGGTGTGTTGAAGAAGAAGAAGGAAATTACATCCTAAGAGAGGTGCATGAAGGAATCTGTGGCAATCATCCGGGGGGTAGTTTGTTGGCAATGAAAGTTTTGCGCCAAGGGTATTATTGGCCCACAATGAGAGAAGATGCTACAAATTTCGTCAGGGCATGTGATCGCTGCCAGCGCTTTGCAAACTACTCGTCTATGCCGGCGACACTCTTGACGCCTATGGCAAGCCCGTGGCCATTCGCCATGTGGGGAATTGATCTTATCGGGGAATTGCCAAAAGCTAAAGGAGACGTCAAATATGCAGTGGTTGCGGTCGATTACTTTACTAAATGGGCGGAAGCTAAGCCATTGGCTACTATCACCGCAAAGAAAATCAGAGATTTTGTTTTCAACTCAATTGTATGTAGATTTGGAATCCCTTACAAGCTTGTCTCCGACAATGGAAAGCAGTTTGATAGCAAGGAGTTGCGACAGCTATGTGAGGAGTTGAAAATCAAGAAGGAGTTTGCGGCAGTCTATCATCCTCAAAGCAATGGACAAACAGAAGCTGTTAACAAAATAATAAAGCATACCCTCAAAACCAAGCTGGAGGAACGTAAAGGGAATTGGCCTGAAGAACTCCCGAAGGTGATGTGGTCATACAACACTACGCCGCGATCTACTACGGGAGAAACGCCGTTTATGCTAACTTACGGCTACGAAGCTATGGTCCCCGTGGAAGTTGGATCGGGATCACTTCGCAGAGATTGTTACGGGAAAGAAGATGCTGAGGTTAATCAAAGGCTTCATTTAGATCTCTTAGAGGAGACGAGGGAAAATTCTCAGCTAAGGCTAACGGCGTATCAGCAGCGCGCCGCAAGGTATTATAACAAGAAGGTAAAAGGACAATTGCTGAAGGTGGGGGATTTGGTACTTAGGAAAGTGATGCCCAATACAAAGAACCCCCTACATGGAGTGTTTGGAGCTAATTGGGAAGGACCGTACAAAATAAAGTCCATCATGTGGAAGGGGACTTATCACCTTAAAGATATGGACGGGAAGCTAGTTCCGCGAGCTTGGAATGCGGAACATCTCCGAAAGTATTACCAGTAAGGCGTGGCTTTGGCCCCTTGCATATTTCTTTTATCATTTTGGGTTATGCCCAGATTATAGGCTAGAATTAAATAAATTCCTCCTAGCCTAGGGGGGTAGTGCATGTACTACTTACCTTGGGACTAGTTGAAGGGTCATTTTTTAGAAATAATTTCCCCACAGAGCATAGTAGCCGTGGGACTGGTGCACTTTTGACACCAGAACGCATTATAAATAAATAAAATTTTGAAAATTTCCAAAAAGATATTTGCTTGGTTTGCTTAGTTGCATGACGCGTCCTAAACATAGGGTGCGCCCTAAATGAGAGCTTTATACGAATGATAACTGAAGTAATGGTTGTCAAAAGGAATAATGAAACTCAAGAAAAATGGAACTAGGAAGTGTACTATTTTCAAGGACGCGCTCAAGTTATCTTGGTTGCTGAATGTTACTATAATTTTGACAAAACATAATTGAAAAAGAAAAAGTCCTTGCTACGGACGCGTCCTGCCTGAAGGATGATGTATTTTTGGATCTAAGGTGAGGCGCGTCAAAACAATAAGACGCGCCCACTTGTGCTTTGTGCCTTGATTAAATACGCAGGTATAACATGAGGCCATGCTTGTATATTTTTTTTTTTTTTAAAAAGACGCGTTCAACTAAGAGGACGCGCCCATAACGGATATTCGCTTGACTTGTAATGGTAAAAATTGACGCGTCCTAAACATAAGACGCGTCTATATGAATGGCAAAATAGAATACTAAAGTAAAAATATGCATGGGTAAGGCAAAGAGGCTTCATAAAGAAGTACAAGCGAATGAAGTTCAAAAATAGACACTACAATTTGCAAGGCTTCAAGGGGCCCGCACCCTTAAAATAGTTCAAGTAAAGTGCATGTAAAACATAGGACGCGTCCTAGGCAGGAGGCGCGTCCTGTGGCTTGTCTTGGTCTTCTGCAGGGGGAGGCTGAGTCTGAAGTGGAGCAGGATCAGGGGACGCGTCCTCTTCCTCTAAACCTAGAAAAATCCTCTTATTCTTGATAGAGTCCGCGGCCCTGACCCTGAAATCATTTACCCATATCTGGGTATCTGCATCAAACTTTGAGAATGTATACTCTGGGTCGTTGGCAATGAACCCAGAGCACCATTCTTCAAACCCAGCTTGGAAGCCGTGCTGGTAAACTAGCTTTTTCTCCTCTGTCCATCCATGCAGCCTATCATCATTTAGGGTGTCAAGCTCCAGCTGCATGGTGGAATTCAGGGCGATGACGCTGTCCATTTGCTTCTCTATTGAGGAGACATTGCCTTCCAAAATAGCTTTTTCTGTTTCTAGACGCGTCCTCTCCCCCTCCAGACGTTTGATCTCAGCATCTTTTTCTTGGGCAAGCAGGGTAATGTATTTTTCCAGAGATTTAACTTTGTCTTCAGCCTGGCTCTTCGCAGTATCTGTAACAGCAAGACGCGCCCTGAGCCTGGCGGCCATGTTAGCACTTTGCCTGGCATGCAGGTGAAGCTCAGCTGCAGCCCTCACCATGGCCTCCTCTGTTTGCTGCTCTGTTCTAAAAGTCCAACCTCTGACTTCATCCTCTGTGAAATCCCCAACAGAGGATGCGCCCAGGTATCTGAGAACGAAAGACTGGTCATCAGGGACAGTCTTTTGACGCTTTGAGGGCGCGTCCTCCAGGCTTTCAGGAATGTCTAGCACAGTGGTGTCGATTATCTTGGGAGGAGGAGAAGGAGTTGCAATACGAGTTGGGGTTTATGCTTTTGAATCCACCTTTGTAGGAGCCTGTTTCCTTGCCCTTAGTTTTTTGGAAGCCCCAATTGTGAATCCTTTGGGGAGTGAGGCCATATCTGTGATATAAACAGGAAAAGATATTAGTTAAAGGCATTAAGACGCGTCCAGGGAGCAAGACGCGCCCATGTTGTGATATAAAATTCTACATGCATGGCAGATTAAAGTAAGAAGGTACATGAAAAGATGGTAACCAAAATGAATAAATACATAAAGATATAACAAGGAAAATGAAAGACATGAGTAATGCATATATGTATCAAGCAAAGAATGACGCGCCCTACACATATGGCGCACCCTTCCTAGAAACATGTTGGTTATGACAGGTTATGGAAAAACACAAGTTGTAGGAATATAAAACAAGAAGGACGCGTCATGTGAAAAAACGCGCCCTTAGCAGATGTATGTGCATGAAACACCTTTGATTCTTATGTAAGTTAACATTTTTTGAAATGGGGAGCTAATTTTTATAGCTGTGGACGCGTCCAAAATTTATGACGCGTCCTCCCTCACTTAAACTTACCTTGTTCTAAGTTGAATTGCTTATTAATGTCAATCTTGACCACCTCTGCGGCACTGAGGCCCCTGGTTTTTTCTGAAGTTGTGAGAACAGGTTTGCCGTTATGAAATTCATGGAACTTGCAGATAGAGCCAACCCGGGGTGATAACGCGCCCACTAGCTTGAGGTTGTCTTCTGTAATCATGTCTTTGAGGTTAAAATGCTTCTCTGCATAATGGAGAACCTTGTCTGCCCTCTTTTTCCTTTTCCCTGATAGTTCCTTCTGGACTCTTTTATCTAGAGATAAAGGATGGTAAGAATTTGTTAAAGAAAAAGGGAGGACGCGCCATACCAAGAGGGCGCGTCTAGTATATGAAACCATGTTTTTTGAGTCACTTACTTGGTTCTAGGTTGAAACGAACACGGGATCTCTTGACATCATAGATATAAAAGAAGGGTTCTTTCCAATCCCTTTCATGGCTGATCTTGCCTTCATTAAATCCCTTGTTGTTCAGCCACTTGTTGACAACGAAGAAGTGATAACCAGGAATTGATTTTCTTATGCTGAAAAAGAAGCTGAATTCCTTCATAGAGGGCGCGCCCAACTTGAGGTTGTGATACATCATGTACAAAGCCCAAGCCAGTTTGTATGAGTTTGGAGACAACTGGATCGGAGCGACGTCATACCACTTCAGGATCTTCTTAATGTATGGGTGCAAGGGCGCGCCCACGCCTAGAGAAATCAATTTTGGAGTAAGCACCATTCGGGGAATCCTTTGATTCCCAATGTTAAAAATATGTGGCCTCATGGTTCGAAGAGGGCGCGCCCAGATGCCTTCCATGTCGTAGTATTTCATGTGCCACTGGATTTCCAGGTCAGACGCAGTAGAATCAAGAGCTACACATGCCAGCTTACCCTCTTTTTTCCTTCTGACATTCTTCTCTGCTTCAGTAAGGGTACCGAGCCTCGCCCAGTCACAATCTATTTCTACATCTGAAGGTTCCCAATGCTCTAGGGGAGGATCAGACTTTTGAGGAGATACGGGATACGTCTCAGGGTCAGGAATCCTTCTTTCGAATTCACTTACACTGTGTGGGGACGCGTCCCCAGAAGATGACGCGTCCTGTGTGTTTGACGCGTCCATATCAGAAATAGCCATTCCTTGAGGTTTTTGGCTTGTAGTAGGGATAATTTCGTCGTCCGTCCAATCTTCGATGGCGACCCTTGTATGGAGAATTGGAGTTCTTTGCCTTTTGAATCCCTTCTTTTCCATTCTTGAAATTATGGGAACATGGTCCATAGAATCAGAGCTGGAATCAGACATTATTGAGTTTTTTGATTTAAGGGAACCAAAGACGCGTCTTTCTGCTCTAAGGAAGGAGTTCGTCCTGTGGATTTCGGGAAAGTCGCGTTTAAAAGTGATCAGAAGTGGGGAGTAGATTCCAAGGCGTTTGTTGAGGGCTTTGAATGGATGAAATGGTTAGAAGGAAGACGCGTCCTCCAGCTGCAAGAGAATGAATAAATATTTGAGGACGCGTCCATATGTTAAAAAAAAAGAGGAGAAAGGAAAAACTGGAAATATGGAAGGACGCGTCCTAGAAGTCTACCGCAAAGGGTGTAGAAAAAAGACGCGTCCTAGAATGCTACTGGCCTTGTGTTACACTACTTGCTCGGAGCAGTTTAAATGTGTCTTAAATAATAAGATGTACGACGCGCCCTAATGGGAGGACGCGTCAGTTATGGTTGCAGCGTAATAAAGTCTTAATCAATTACAGTCGATTTTTGGGAAAATTCTCTACAGAAAAACAAACTAGAAACATGCGACTACAGGATTGAAGAAGCAAAGTATGAGACAATTACATATATACACACAAGGAGAATTAAGAACGGTGCATGGAAACTTGAAGCATATGAACGGGTTTTTTGCTCATTAAATTCGATTTACTCAAGTAAATAAGAAAGTAAAAGAAGATTTGTGTACCTTTTAAGTTGAGGAGTGGATTGAACTAAAGAAATCAGGAAATGACCGGCTAAATCGTCGGGGTTTCGAGCTCAAAAGCTTGAGAGCGGCGGTAATAGTGGTTTCCGGATAGAATAAGGTGCAATTATGGTGAACCTAGGGTATTTATAGAAGAAGGACGATCCTAAGGACGACAGCTGTACACCACATGCAGAAGGTGAAAGTGAGACGCGTCTTCCTGTCACGACGCGTCCACCTGTTTTGAGCCAAATTTCACTTGGAAAGAAATTCCAATTTTGTTTTTAACTGCAAATGGAATTTGGGGGTAGTTGTTATACCCAAAATTTGGTATTAGATTGACTCGGGTTAAACACGGGCTAATTATAGTCAAACTCAGTATTGCGTTGTGAAAGTGAGGACGCGTCCAAGCATTAAGGACGCGCCTACCTGAGAAGGGATATGTTACGAGGCGAGAAGAGTGCGTGGTCAAGGAAGGACGCGCCCAGGCTTTATGGACGCGTCAATGTTTATGAAAGTGCTTGGCAGATGAAATTTTATGGTGATGGACGCGCCTACTTTAGCAAGGACGCGTCATAGGAGGTGAAACGCTGTGCATGATGGTTTAAAGGAAGACGCGCCCTAGATTCTAGGACGTGTCCTGTGTTTGATCTATATACTTTTGATGTTGAATTCAGGACAAATCTTGCATGGAGAGGAGCAATGGAGGTTATTTTTACTAATGTATTTGTTGCAGGTACTCTTTGAAGAATTCTCTCCTTGAGACGGTCAAGGAGGGGGATGTCCGTGAAAATCTTGAAGGCCTCCAGGGGTATGCCTGATGATTGAAGGCCTCCTCCTGTATTCAACGGGTGTCCTCGTTGGGGATGCGGGGTTAATTTTGGTGTGTGCTTTGGGAGCTCTATTCTTGTATTCAACGGGTGTCCTCGTTGGAGAACTTTGGAGTCATCCTGCACTTTGCACCCAAGAGCTTGGGATCACCTGTCCTGCTATCTGGTGGGTTATCCTCATTCAGGGGACATGGACGCGTCTGGCACTTGAGGTGAACCGTGGCTATACCTGCGTTCGTAGATCAAGGGAGATAGCTGTAGCGGAGTGTTATCCTTGCGCAGGGAGATGCACTATCCGTGAAGTCCTGTGATTACGAACGAGCCTTGGGCCTTCGCGGCTGGGCCTCATAGTTGGACATTCCTAAAGCTAGCGGAAGATGGATATCAGATGGGCTTCTACTGGGTTTAGGAGTAAGAAGTCTAAACTCATTAGACTTCTTGTTCTATGAGAACTACGTCAGGCTTGATCCCTATATAAAGGGTACGTAGGCACATTGAGAGGGTAAGAAGTTGAGAGCTGATAAGAGAGCCACCACTTACTCTGATCAATCTCAGCCTAAAACAACCACAATCAACCACACACCGCTTAAGTTTCCGGCGAAGAACCACCGTCACAGATCTTAGTTCCGGCGAGAAACCTCAATCTTTGTTGTTACCAGATTCCTCCGTCAACATAATGTGTTAAGTTCAAATAAAAAATCTACTAATCTTATTATAAAGTTTAACTAAAATTTAGTTTTATCGTTCTATGTCTAAAATTAATCTTTTCTACGAGATTAATGAGTCATGTGATATATGTGTGGCGAATGTATATTATATTTCTGAAATCTATAAATAGTTCGCGACCGAAGATATTTTGTTATTCATTATTCGTTTATTTAGACTTTTTTAAATGAGAACCGTGAAAATTGGTGATTTTCAAAATTAAAATTGATAATTTTATAAAATATAATTTTTTATTTTACACAAAATCGACAATTTACCAAATTCAAAATTTCAATTTAAAAAAAAATCACTACTTTCAATCACGTAATCACCGGTTATCGTGAAAGCGTTTTAAGAATTTTTTTTTTAAGAAATTTTAACTAAAACGCGGCCCTATTCATTTATTTATATTAATAAAGATGAATCTTTAAATATTTACTTCATACGTATCCTGAAGTTAGTTTTGGTAAAATTCACCACAGTAAATTAGGCAAAAAAATTAATACAATCCAGAAAAGAAAAAGTTACTGATGTTCCAATAATATTATTATTACTATTAGATTACAGTTTTAGGAGATGATCTTCTTTGCTTAATTTGCCAACCCCTTCAAATGGGATTGTTGTCTTTTATTTATACTAAGTCTCAAATGGGCTTTTTCCTTACAAATTGGGCCTTCTTGGGCTTTACATAACGTATTACAACTAACTATAATTCCTTTGGGCCGCCTTGTCTTGGTCCAACATTTGTCCCCCTCCTTGTTTTTGCGCAATATCTTTAGATTTGCGTTTTCCTGCTTTTTCGCCTTTGCGTTTTGGATCTCGGGATTTTTGTTTTGATACCTGGATAAAGTCAGTGTCTGGACAGGGTGATAAAATGCAAGGGAATAATAGGGAAAAGATGAACAAACAAAACAAAAAAGGAATAAGAAATAACTGAAACTTCGGGATAGGAGTCAACCGTGTGTGCCTGAAGGAAGGAAAGAATTAGATGCAAAGCTTTCTTGTCTTGTTGTTGTTTTCTTTCTCTCTCTTCTCTCTTTTTTTTTGGGACATATATATCCGTTCATGTGCGCTTTTTAATTTGTTTTTTTTCAGGTTTCTTTGCAGATTGTCGGGCTAACCTCTTCGACTTCCTCTCCAGGTATCTAAAAGGGGATTGATGCACGTCCTTGGCTCGCATTGTAAGTTATCTACTCTCTCTCTTCCTTTTCCTTTTTATCTGCGGGTCGGTCGTATCTATCTGTAGTTTACCAATTTATAATGGCCGACTTTCCTTCGTCGTCGTCGTCGCATAGTGCCTCCAATCGGGACCCCGGGAAGCGACCATTAGAGGAGGGTGACGAGGAGTCTGTTTTGAACTTGGATAATCTAGAGATCCCGGATCTAGGTCAGTGTGGATCTTTTGATTTCTTAGGGAGCGATGAGTTTTTGAAGGGGGTGCCCACAGGTCCTATGCCCTCTCCACCCCTAAGTCCTCGTACCCTGGAACTTAGGAATAGAACGGTCGAGGAAAGTCTTCGGTTAGGTAGGATCGAATTTGAGGGCAAGCCTAGTCTGAATTATCTTAGTTACTATATCACTGTCGATCCACCCGTGGGTAAGTTGGAGAGTTACATGGATTTATCTAATGGATATCGGTATCGAGTGCCGACAGTAGATGAGAGGGTTTGGATGATGCCCGAGTTCGGGATGCATGGGGTTGCGATGATTATGTTTCAGGTTGGACTTCATTTGCCGATGCATCCTTTCTTCCTGACGATGTATGAGGCTATCGGTTGTGGTCTATGGCAGCTGACACCGAATTCTATTGCTCAGTTAAGTGGTTTTGTGGCGCTGTGCTGTGATAAGGGTCGATCACCGACTCTGAAATTGTTTTTCTCTATTTATGGTGTGCGGTACTATGGCGGTCAAGTATATTTCGACTCCCGACATCGAAGGATGAAGATTGTTAGCGTTAGGTCATCGAACTCCGGTTATCACTCCCAATGGCTGTACGTTGGGGGTCCTGATTTGGAATTTGTAAAGCCTTGCGGGAAAGTTAGTCAGGGCACGATTGATTATTTAAATAACATGGAGAAGCACGATACTGCCTACCTCGATGAGTTTCATGGGTCGAGGACGTGGTATACACACTTAGATTTGAAGGATCCTGGTTTTTTAGAGATGCACGATTGTAAGGGGGATGTTTTATTTGTTATTGCCCTTATTTTGTTCATGTACTTAGTTTTTGTACTTGTCATCGTCGGCTCTTGCTTATTTTATTTTCGTGTGTGCCTATATATAGGGTGGCTGACTTGTTGTTTTGTTTTGTTTGTTTTTTTTTAGTGGGAGGTGCTTCACTTAAAAAGATTTTAGACGGCAGAATTCGAGGAGGAATGGATAAGGCAATGATGTTGTTGTTGCAGCGCGCCACGAGGAAGCCTGCTGATGCGGCCAGGGCTGGACCGTCGGGGGTTCCACATTTAGTTTCAATTGAGTTACTCGATGACCAGGGAAACAAGGTGATTGAAGACAATGAGAGGGTTGTTTCAGATCTCGTCCGCGTGGAAGGTAATCCTCGAAAGCGGTTTCGGAGGGAGGATGATGAGGTAGTTGTTGGTGGACGGGGGGGCGAAGTCGTGGGAGTGAACAGGACTGTGACCATTGCCGGGGATAGGGTTTATATGGGAAACACTTTCGACCCTCGTTCGAAGAAAGAGGTGGTGAAGGTCGAGATCCAGCCCACGGAGCGATGGACGGGTGGATCAACCGTGCCCTTGAGAGCACTTAATCTCTTTAACCTACCTCAGGATTTGGTTGCTTATGATGGGAGGAAGCGTGAGGACCTTGTTGACCGATGTAAGAGCCGGGCTGGGAGGGTACGTGCATTCCCTTCTCTCTCTTTTTTATGTGCATGTACCTTTGTTTTCATGTTTAGTCATAGTCGTTCATAGTCATAGTTGTCGACCTTGTTTTCATGTCCCTTTTCTTTTTCTTTTCTTTTTTTATAGTTTCTTTCCGATTTTATGCATATACTGGAGGATTATAAGGCTGATGTTGATGGTGAGGCTTGTTCTAAGCTCGAAGCTGAGGTTGCTGCCTTGAAGGGGGAAAAGAAGAAGATTGCGGTGGGTTTTGCGGAACTCGAGCATAGGGTGACTGATTTGTCTAAGGCAAATTCTGCATTGTCGAAGAAGGTTGCTGAGATGGAGGCTGCTGAACAGGTATCGAGTGGGAGGGTACGAGAACTCGAGGGTCGACTTCTCGAGGTGGAAAGGGAGCTTGAAGAGGAAAAAAGCAAGCGCCAAGGCTTGGACCGACAGGTCGAAGGAATGGATGGCTCTTATAAGTTGATAGTGAAGGAAAATGAAGACTTGAAGAAAGAAGTAGAGAAAGCTGTTGAAGATATCGCTGATGCTCTGGGCGACGGTTACGGACAATGTCTTCGACGGATGGAAGAGGCTGGTTTTACCGTCGAGGGTCATGCCTTTGATGACTATCTTCGTGACCTAGCGTCGAAGGGTGATAATGCATGAAGGCGGGGTATGCCCTGTGGTTTTTTGTAATCGGATTTGAATGTTTTTATGTGTTTAAGAATTTTATTGATAACACCGGATGATGGATTTGTAGCAAGTTTAAGGTACGCGATCCATTGTTTAAGTTTATTTCCATGTTGTAAGCAGTTGCATATTGGCTGGTGTTATCATCTATTTGTCTCGAGTTTAAAATATTAAGCCGTTTATCAAGTTTGCGGTCGAGTATTTACATTATGAGAGAGATTTTATTGCCCAGATCGTCGACGCGAAGAGGCTGTATAAATATTTGCCTAAAGATGAATAATTTTCGAGCCTCCGATTATTTGAGTTATTTTATTATTATATTTTTTTAGTTACGTAAGGAACGAAGAAAGTGAAAGTCTGTGTTCTTTCCAAATTAAAGGAATTTGTTCATCATAACTTAATCACCCCTCGGTGGGAGCCTCGTAACGACCCCCATTGCATCGAGGGTTTGTCTTTGAAATGGCATTTACTGCTTCAAGATAACAAGTTACAACTGAGATCAAATTACTGATAAAACTTTTTGAGGTGAATTCCATTCCAGGCATTCTTGATGGGTTTCCCGTCGAGGTGAGCAAGCTCATAGGTCCCCGCACTTACAAGTCTCGAGATCCGATAAGGGCCTTCCCATGCTGGTTTGAATTTTCCTGAGACAGTGGGTTGTGATGCTGCGGAATTTCTTAAGACGAGGTCATTGACCTTGAAGTCTTTGGGTTTGACTTTTTTGTTGAAGTACCTTGCAGTTTTTTCTTGCTGGGCGAACATCCGCATTCGGGCTTCTTCCCTTGTTTCTTCTAACAGTTCATTGTGAAGGCGAAGGCCCGTGAGAGATAGAGCAGGATCGAATACGTCGACCCGTGGTGAAGTGAGACTTATCTCGACAGGTATGATGGCATCGACTCCGTAGGCAAGTCGGAAAGGAGTTTCGCCCGTCGCACTTCGGGGAGTTGTCCTATACGACCACAATACATTCGGGAGTTCATCGACCCAACATCGGGGTATTTCTTCAATTCTTTTCTTCAAGCCTTGTAGGATGGTTCTATTTGTTACTTCTGCTAGTCCATTTGCTTGAGGGTATGCTACAGATGCTTTGATGTGCTGGACTTTTAATTCAAGCAGTGTTTCCTCAAACTGTTTCCCAACAAACTGAGTACCATTATCAGAGACTAAGATTCTGGGGATCCCAAAGCGAAAGACAATGTATTCCATAAAGAATTCTATCATCTCTTTTTCTCGAATTTTAGCAAGGGGTTTTGCTTCGACCCATTTGGTTGCGTAATCCACGGCGACTACGATGTATTGGCACTGATTTTTGGATTTTGGAAAGGGACCCACAATATCTATTCCCTATTGGAAAAAGGGGCATGGGCTGAGAATAGAGTTTAGCTCAGTCGTGGGTCGACGATTTACATTTCCATGAAGATGACATGCTTGACATTTCTTGACGTAATCTTCACAATCTTTCCGAATTGTAGGCCAGAACAGGCCTTGTCGGATAATTTTGAGGGCTAATGTTTTCCCTCCTAGGTGCTCACCACAGATTCCCTTATGTATTTCTACGATCACTTGGAGGGAATCTTCTGGAGACAAGCAACGGAGTAGAGGCTCAGAGAGGGCACGTCGATATAACTCCGAACCCACAACGCAGTAGTTCCTGGCTTTGAACATAAGAGTGCGGGCTTCGAACTTAAGCTCGGGCAACTTGTTGTCGATAATGTACTCAAGGAAGGGTTGGTGCCAGTCGAACCTAGCCTGGATCTGATTGATTGATACTTCGTCGACGGAGGGGGTCTCCAAAATGTCGACGTATGTTGGGCTGAGATTAGTGGGGAGGTTGGAAGAGGCTAGTTTGGCTAGAGAGTCGGCCCACTGGTTCTCTTCTCTGTCGACGTTTGACCTCTTCCATGAAGGGAATTTGCTAAGAAGCTCTTGTGTTCTTGTTAAATATCGGGCCATCCTTTCATTATGTGTCTTAAATTCGCCACTTATCTGTTTGTAAACCAACTGAGAATCCCCAAATATGTCAATGACCTCTGCTTCGAGATCGGATGCAAGCTTTAGCCCGACGATGAGTGCCTCGTACTCGGCCACGTTGTTTGTGGCGGAGAACCTGAACTTGAGAGCCTGTTGAATTTTGAATCCTCCTGGGCTGATTAGTATGACCCCTGCTCCTCCAGAGTTGGATGTCGAGGAACCATCAACGAACAGAAGCCACGGACGAGACTGATCCTCTTCAGGTTTGTGTGTCTTGGATTGGAACTGGCATTCGGCGACGAAATCTGAGAGAACTTGGGCCTTGATCGCCGTTCGAGGTTTATACTCAATGTAGAACTGGCTTAACTCGATGGTCCAAGCAGCGAGCCTGCCTGTTATGTCGGGCTTGTGCAGGATTCTTTTTAGGGGAAGATTGGTTAGAACATGGATTTCTCTTGCTTGAAAATAATGACGTAGCTTACGACTCGCGACAACGAGAGCGTATACGAGTTTCTCGACTTGAGGGTATCTTGTTTCCGCATCTCGGAGTGAGTGAGTGATGTAATACACAGGGACATCTTTTCCCTCATCGACACAGACCAATACTGCCGCGACAGTTTCGTCGGAAGCTGAGAGATATACCCGTAGCGGCTCACCTGTTAGAGGTCGTGTTAAAACTGGAGGATTTGTCAAAAACATCTTTAACTCCGTGAAATTTCTCTCACAATCTTCGTTCCATTCAAACTGTGATGATCTGGAAGCTTTTTTCATTGCAGAGAAAAATGGTAGGCACCTCTTCGAAGATTGAGGGATGAACCTTCGAAGAGCGGCTATACACCCTGTGAGCTTTTGTAAGTCTTTAATGGACCTTGGTTTGCTCATTTATAGAATAGCTTTTGTCTGAGCTGGATCAGCTTCGATGCCTTTCTGGGTAATTAGGAACCCCAAAAATTTTCCTGCAGTAAGGCCGAAGGAACACTTTGTAGGGTTCAGTCGCATGTTACTTGCCCTTGCGTTGGTGAACGTTTCTTGAATGTCTGTCACATGGTCGAAGGAAACTTTTGACTTTGTGATCATGTCATCGACGTATATTAGCATGTTTCTCCCTATCTACGTGGAGAAAATTTTATCCATCGTCTGCTGAAAAGTAGCGCCCGCATTGATTAACCCGAAGGACATTACTTTGTATCCAAAGACCCCCTGTGAGTGATGAAAGCGGTTTGTTGCCAGTCATGGGAATCCATTTTAATTTGATTATATCCCGAAAAGGCGTCCATAAAGGACAGGAGTTTATTTCCCGCTGTGGCGTCGATGAGTTGGTCGATGTTGGGCAAAGGGTAAAAATCTTTGGGGCATGCCCTATTCACATCTGAGTAATCAATGCACATTCTCCACTTCCCATTGCTATTCTTGACCAGAACCACGTTTGATATCCATGTGGGGAATTGCACGGGCTCGATGAAACCGGCGTTGAGGAGTTTGTTGACCTCTTGGTCGATGGCTGCTCTTTTCTCGGCCGAGAATATGCGTTGTTTCTGTCGCACAGGCCTGGTGTCCCTACTGATGTGCAACGAATGTCGAGCAATGGTCTCTGGGATGCTAGGCATGTCTGTTGGGGCCCAAGCAAAAATATCGGAGAATTCCCGGATGAGGTTTGTGATTTCTTTTTTGAGGTCCGATGAGAGATTCTTGCCAATTCTTGTTGTTTTATCAGAGTTTCCTTCAAATACTTCTATATCTTCTGTTTCCTCGAGAGGGGAGCATGAATTGCTTGTGGATGGGTCGACCAATTCTCTTGGGTCGATGTCAAGTACCTGATTGACTTCTAACTCTTCATCTGTTTTCTTCCTTGGAGAGACTGTGGTTAGGTAGCATGGTCTTGCTGTTACCTGATCACCAATCATTTCTCCCACGCCGAAATCTGTGGGGAATTTCATTTTGAAGTGGGAGATAGATGTTATAGCTCGGAGTGCGGTGATCGTTGTTCGTCCCAAAATAGCGTTAAAGCTTGAGGAAGCACTAATCACATGGAATTTGACCATTTTCCAAATCTGACAGGGTGGGGAACCGAAAAGTACTGGCATGTCGATGGTTCCTACCACGTGAACCTCATTGCCTGTAAACCCGTATAACGGGGTTCGGGAGTTCTCAAGTCTTCGATCTCCTATGTCCATTCGGGAAAAAGCGTGATGATATAACACGTCGACAGAGCTACCATTATCGACCAGCATTTTCTTAACCGTGTTGTTTCCCACACGTGTTGTGATGACTAGAGCATCTTGATGGCCTTCGATGAGACCAGGACGATAATCATCATCGGAGAAAGAGATGACTGGGGAGGGATTCGTTCGAGGGCATTTAGCTGTCGAGGGATTGACATTAAAGACTTCTCGAGCATAAATCTTGCGAGAGTTGTGGGAAAGACCTCCAGCGGCTACGCCGCCAAAAATAACGTCGATTACTCGATCGTCTTCGCCTCGATGATGGCGTCTGGGTTCATCATCGTGGTGCACATAATGGACTAGTTGTCCTCGACGAATTTTTCCTTCGATGAGGTTGCTAAGCTGAAAACATTGCTCCGTTGTATGACCAGTGTCTTCATGATATTCACAATATCTGGAGCTTGGGGGTCTTCCTGGTTTCATGGGTCTTGGAGGGCGATAATCCGGTTCTGTTTTTAACACCGCCAAAATTATCATTTTTTCGGTATTGAGTTTAGTGAACTCTTTTTCAGATCGGTTATGGGATTGCCAATATCTTTCCCCTCTATCCCTCGGGGGAAGATCCGAAGTGCGTGGTGGGGGAGACCTACGGCGCTCTCGGCGCCTTTCCCTCGTGGGGAACGTGAACTGTAGCTTCGGCGTCGTTCATATTTTGATGACCTCCGTGGAGACTGTATACAGCTTACCGTTTCTTAAAGCATCATTCGGTGTTCTATAATTTGGAACGCGGCCTGTAAAGTTTTCGGCCTTTTTTCAAAGATCTCTTCTAAAAGAAGGCCATGCCTAGACTTATCGATGCCGGCTGTCAGGAAATTGACAGCCATCTGTTCTATTAAGTCTGGAATTTCTGTTATCTCTTCTCTGAACCTGGTTAGGAAACTTCTTAGACTTTCGCCAGAGCGTTGGTGCATTGTCATCAAGGATGCTGTAACTTTGATTCCTTTGTAGTTGCTGGAAAATCGGGCCTGAAACTTGCTTTTCAGAGTTGTCCACGAGTCGATTGACCGAGGTGGCAAGTTACTGTACCATCGCAGAGCCGTGCCTTGGAGGCAAGTGGAGAAGAACTGACACCTAGCGATCTCCGAATGGCCGAAGAAAGCCATGCGACCGTCAAATGTGTTTAGGAATGCTAACGGGTCCGAGGATCCGTCGAAATGATCGAGAGCAAGTGTCTTCAACGTCCTGTCGATGCGCGCCTTCTCGAGCACTAATGATAGGGGGCTTTCGGAAACGGTTTCAAAGCCTGCCTGATTTCTCATCAAGGTACGCATCTGGGCGATTTCCTCCTGCATTTTAGTGAATTCCTCGTGAGATATGGATTCTGTGGATTCTGTTTGACGCGAAACGTCGGCAGATGACACTGTCCTCTGTCGACGTTCGCGTGGTTGTGAATATGTCGATTCTGCCGACGGTTCATATTCGTACTCGGCATCGTCCTCGTCATAAAATTCATCGTCTTGACCCTCATTTTGAACTTGGGCTTGTTGGAGCTCTCGACGAAGACGGAGAATCTCGCGTTTTCGCTCAAGCTTGGCCTGCAATCTTTGAGCTTCGTGTTCTAGAAACTCGAGCTCTTCATCTGAATCAAGTGAGTCTTCTGGATTTTCTTGGTTTTGGGCTTTTAGCCTTTCTTTCTTTTCCAAATGCAATCGCATGTCGCTCGAGAGAACTTTCTTTCCTTTAGATGTTTGAACTCTAAAACGCTGATCCGATACAATTTTTCTTTTTCTGTCCCTTTGGAGTGAGTCCTTCAAGCCCATAAATTGATCTTCTGGAGGAGCCTCATGTGGAGGGAACAAACACTTCGGCTTCAATGCCGGTTGTTTGGGGAGCTCGTGATCGCCGTGGGTCGAGGGGTCGGCGGCAACTTCTGCCGTCAACTCCTTTACCTGAGTCGGTCCGGCGGTTCCCGGATCAAGCTCTTCTACAATCATCTTCTGGTTGGATCTTGTTAAAGCAAACCTCCTTCTAGCGTCAAATGATGTTCCAATAATATTATTATTACTAATAGATTACAGTTTTAGGAGATGATCTTCTTTCCTTAATTTGTCAACCCCTTCAAATGGGATTGCTGTCTTTTATTTATATTAAGTCTCAAATGAGTTTTTTCCTTACAAATTGGGCCTTCTTAGGTTTTACATAACGTATTACAACTATTCTAACTATAATTTATTTGGGCCGCCTTGTCTTGGTCCAACAGTTACGTAAATTGGCAAACCGGGAACGAACATCAATTTGTTGCTTAAAATATGAAAGAAGCAAAGGGATGGCAATTTATACCGAACCGATGGATACCCGATCCGTACCGATTCGATTGGGTTTTACCGAACCCGAATATTTCGGGTTTGGATTCGGGTTCGGGTTTGATTTTTAAACCCGAACCATTTTCGGGTCGGGTTTGGGTTTAAGGCATACCGTTCCGACCCGAACCCGAAAACCCGAAACCCGTTTCATTCCGACCCGAATCCGAACCCGATCCGAAACCCGTGTTAATATATAAATAATATTTTATATTTTATAAGTAGTAATATAATATATAATATAATATATTACTAATATTAGTACTGAAAAAATTTAATTTTTATAAATTATTGCATTAAAGTCGTTTAAATATGTTTTTAGCAAGTATGTTCAATACAAGTATACTAAAGGTCAAGATTGTTGCATTATTTTACTAACAGTTTTAATCATAGAGGTATGATTCATTGTCTTATCTGAACCCTCTAATTCAATCCCAAAAATTTCAATATCGTCGTATTTATGAGCACTTTGCTCATATCAAATCATAATAATTTTTCACTAGAGTTTGTGCAAATTAAGGTACAATTTGATAGTGATCTACAAACCCGAATCTGAACCGAACCCGAACCGAACCCGATGGGTTCGGGTTCGGGTTTAGTGGTTCGGGTTTTTCCGGGTTCGGGTTCGGGTTCGGGTTAGGAAAAAATAATCGGGTTCGGGTTTGGTTTTTGCCAAACCCGTTCCGACCGACCCGATTGCCATCCCTGGAAGCAAGGACACTTCTTTGAGTTCTTTCGGCTGTACATTTGAAAAGTGCAGTCGTAGACAAAAAAAGTTGATTAATATATGGGTCCGGACGTCAGGTCTCGCCGGTTGTTAGTTGTAATCATTAATTTTCGCGAATATATTTAACGTGAAAAATTAATTTTAATGGAGCAGTCACTCGATAATCGATTCACACACCTTCCTCATTTACATGAGTTCTCAGAACCGGGAATTTCATTTTTATTATCAAGTTCAAGTGGAACAATAATGTAATTTATAATGCGAAGAATGAGCATTAGTATACAGATTTATAATCACTATAATTACACATAATATCATGCATTTCTTCTTTTTATAATTATAGACTGTATATAATTCAATCACATTCTAGAGATATGATCGTATCGTAATAAAAAGTAGAGCTGGCGATTCGTATTCTTCGTATATTTTTGTGTTATATATTTTTATTTTGCGTGTAATAAAGGGCAAACACATATTCGACCCGTTTAGTATTCGTGTACTTAAAGATAAATACATATCTCTAACTTATCGTTTCGTGTATAAAAATTAATTAATTATTAACTAATTAATATATAAAATATTATACAGTTGAATATAATTTTACATATATATATTTATTTATATTAAATATATATTTACATATAATAGTATAACTTTAGATATATTTTTATAAATATACATGAATTTTATGTATATATATATAGTATTATAGTAATATGTATATTTATATAAATGAATATATAAATATTAATAAATCTATTATTTCGTGTATTTTTGTGACATGTCGTGTATCCAAGGCTAAAAACATATCTATACATGTTTAGATTTCATATTTTTTCGTGTCGTGTATTTTCGTATTCGTGTATCAAAAAACTAAACACATATCCATTTATATCGTATCATTCTCGTGTTATTTTATTATGTCGTATATCAAATTATCAGTTTTAATAAAAGGTGAAGTATATATATTGTTAGTCGTGATAATTTTTGAAATATATTATTTCAAGTGATCTCACACATTACAATTATGTATAATACACTTTATTCTTATAATCTATGGTATTATTAAACATCATGCGATGCGTGTCCTTTACCTCCATTTTATTCTTGAATCCATACCCTTTTCCTCTTGTTTGACATAGTAGCGTAATCATAATTCACAAATGCATATAATAGTCGAATTCGTTTAATAGTGAAAAGAAAAATTCAACCCACAATATAGTAAGTAACGGTAAATTTATGTATATAATATATTACTCCCTCCGTCCCTCCCAAATGTTTATATTTGAGTTGAGTACGAAATTTAAGAAAAATGATAAAATAGTGGAGGAAAATTAAAAATATGAGTAAAGTAATGGAATCGATTAATATTATATATATAAAATGATTATAGTGGAGAAAAGTAATGGACATAATTATTTTAAAAATTATAAAAATTTTATTATTTTTAAATTTTTTTGAAATATAAACAATTGAAAGAGACGGGAATCTTAAAAAAAAATGTAAACAAATGAGAGGGACGAGTAAGCTGTATTTTGTTTTCGGCAGGACGGGTTATCTGTTGTAGTCAATTTACTTAGTTGTCAGGTGTGTACATGTATGGACGCATAATGACTTCGTCCAGGTAATCTAGAACACTAGACCTATACAGTGCAGAGTCATAATTTTTTTTTCCGGCTAATTTTCATGAATTATGTGTTCAACTTTTTACTTGTAGTGCCATTACAAGAACATTTTTTGGTGTGTTGTAATAAAAGATAATTTTGGCTCGTAGCTGCATAAATCAGTAAATTCAACTAGTAATTGTGTAAATCTTTATTTATCACACAAAAGAAATCGTTAAAACATGACTAAATGTTTCTATCCAACCTCCCCCGTAAGTGTAATTTATAATCATATATGCTTCGATTTGAAAATAATAATAAAGGAGCTGGGCTAACTTTTCTCCATATCTTTTTTTTTGACGAACAAAGTGAAAAATTTATTAAAATATTGAATCCCGACCGGGACAAATCCCCGAATTGTCAACTATAACCTGATTATGAAATAAAAACCGAGATAACCAAATAGCTGTTTTGTTTTCTGATTGTTTAACACGTAGAATATTCAAATTCTTTAATCTAAAAAGTATTAGAACAACATCTCGAGTAATCCCACCTACATCAGTTCTAGTAGTAACATAATTGACATTTACATAAGCATCATATGTAGCCTAATGTTCAGAATTATCAATTATATCAATAAATGTCCTTAAAATGCGAACATTTATTTGTTGTGAAAGGTGAGCTTTTACGATATATATCACCGTCCCAAATCTGATACAAGCCTTACAGATCTCTCAACATATCATATATAAATCGTTCTCTGAACAGTTACCGAAACCGGCAACAAAAAACATAAAAATATCACAGCATAAAACACTACCATCCCAAAAAGATGGGCACAACCGAAACCGGCAACAAAAAACATAAAAACATCACAGCATAAAACACTACCATCCCAAAAAGATGGGCACAACTAACAATTTTAATAACAACATACTTGACAAGATCTCACCCAAAAAGATTTAAATATTAGTTTTATTGGAAAAAATGATAAATAAAAAAAAGATGAGATGAGAAAGTGAAAGGGGTTCTTGATCGATTGATAAATGAAGGTTGAAAAATAGAGAAATTGTGACTAAAACTTTAATTTCAGGGTCAACTCTCAAAACTCAGTTTTTTGCAGTTGCAAGATATTTCTAACATATCAGTGTTAATTTAACTCCTCTCTTTTTTAGTTTTGAAAGCTAGAATACAATTTGAAGTAAATCAAGCATACTCAATATATCCCGCTTAAAGCAGGGAGGGAAAGGTTAGAGTACAATTTGCTTTCTTCTATTATGGGGGTTACTGTTGAGAGTGAAAAGGCCCAATACAGCTTCCATAATCTGTTCTCCATTAGGGCAGGAGCCCAAGACCCATATTTAATTTGGGCCTTGTTTGGTAGTTTATGCAAAAGACACTTTTTAGGTTGTTGGGCTTTAACCTGTGAATTGCTTAATTCTCGTAAAATTCAGTTAACATAAACCTACGGTACATGCCTACGATGAGTTAAAAAATTCAAAAGTTTACATTGAATATATAGAAATTGGGAGTTCAAGTGCTGTAGAGCAATTCTCAGTAATCTTTTTATTTGAATTCTTAACTCAAAATATAAGAGCAAATTGAATGCATAATTAGTGTTATAGCTATGAGTCTATGACACCAAAATTTAAAACTCAATTCAAATACATAGTTATACATAAATGGATAAATACATAAATTGATATTTAGTTCTATATATAGAACCAAAAATGTTTATAGTCATTCTTCCCAAATCATTAAATTATTAATAATGGAATGGAAAGAGGTTCAATTTAAATTAAAATAAATGAGTTTGATAAAATATTAGTTAAATATGAAGTTTTTTTTTGTTGTAATATATATATAATTTTGGAGTGAAAGAACTATTTTAACACACAAAAAAAATAGTGTCAAATTATTACAAAGATTATAGTAATTTTAGATCTAGTATTGAACTTGCTTCAAGAAGAATAAAAATGTTATTCCAATACTTACTGGCTCCTAAAAAAATTATTAAACCCCCACTTCCTTCTTTATTTTTAAGAGGGACAACTAACTCCTAACTTATATTTTATATTAAAATAATTTATGTATTTTCTTTATTTGCCCTCTTCTTTCATCCTGTTGTAACATCAATGTACTTTTAATTTTAAAATAATATATAATGAGTGAATTTAGAATTTATTGTCAGAGATGGATATACTTGTAATACAAAGTAATTTTTAGAATTAGATTAATAAAAAAATAATGAAAAAAGGATTGAAATTAGATAAGGACTAGGATTTAAAATTGAATTAGAGTAATGATCCTAAAATTTGGATCAATTCTAATATGGATAGTTTGTAAATTAAGATATAGGGTTTTGTAGCATTATAAATACACCCTATTCGTCTTACTCGTCTTTTATATTAAAATTCGTAGGTCTTTTTCTCTCAAAATCAGCAGTCTTGTAAAATTCATAAAACATTCATCGTAAGCCGGAATTCAGCGATCCTGAACTTTTCAGAAAAGTCTTTTCGTTCTCTACAACTTTCATGTTTCATATTTTTCAAGAAAACATCGTTTAGAAGGTCAAAAAGGCTCTATTCAGATCTGGTCAGGTTTTGAGGTAAATTTTCGATCGATTTTACTAGTATTTTCAAATTGTGTGTTATGCGTATATATTTGATTATCAAAATTTGGGCTAAGTGATTATATTTTTGAAAGTATCATGTGTTACAAGTATACGTATTGTTGTATCTCCGTGGTGTCTAGATGATAATTCTGAATCTTTGATTTGTGCCATAATTTGTGAAAATATCGAATAAGAACTTAAGACCGTAGTCACCGGATTGTAGTTACAGTTTTGTGAAAATTTAGGGCCGTTATCACCGGTTTGTAGTGGTCGTGGCATGAGTTATTATTTTTGAATTATTGTTGTTTATGTGATATGTGTATTGTGTGTATCGAATAAGAATAAGAATAAGAATATGTATCGAAAGTGTTTGTTTTGTAATCGTGTCGTATAGATTATTATATTTTGTTACATGTGTTCATGTTAGTTGGTCTTCTAGTTGGATCGATTATTTTCTTGATGGGTTGTATAGCTCATTACTTACGATTTCAGGTTTCGCCTAAGATTCGAGTTGGATAGCATTGGAATTCAAGGACTTAGAATTGAAGTATATTGACTTTTGTACTTCCGTTTTTAGCTGCGTTTTTGTAATAGTCTCCTTTGTAATTGAATTTTGGATAAATAGATTGTATTTTTTATTAGTTTTGGTTTAGAATTAATAGTCCGGAAGTGCGGGCTGTTACACCACATTATCTAGCGAGTAGTTAATTTTTTATATTATTTAAAAAAATGAGATTAGAATTTGTTAGAAATGCTCTTTCACGGAAAATTTATCAATATTTATATATTTGTATCTATTAGGTGCAAGTTGTTTGTAGTACCAATTGTCAACAAAAGAGAAGTGTATTACAAGACAAAATATCTCAGTCGTGTTTGATATAAACTGAAAGATATTTATAATAAGAATATAGAGCTATTTACCAAATTTCAATTAAAATCTTGCCATGTTTCAATTCAAAAGTTACATTGTAACAAAAGTTAGTGAGAATTAAGAAAGGGATTTTTGCTAAGATGTACATTCTCTGTCGTTTTGTTTACAATAAGAAGTTATAAAGATTAGGTTAAAGTAATAATAAACGAGATAAAATGTTCTAGTCTGAGGGTGAGAGACCTAAATAACCATTTTTAAATAACAATCGCCCAAAATCCCTATCAGAATTTTAAACTACCCAAAATACTCACCAGATACTCCAATTTCAGTGGAGTATCAGCTTGATACTCCACTGACATAGGATAGTTCTTTGTGAGTGGAGTATCGACCCATATACTCCTTTGTGAGTGGAGTATCGACCCATATACTCATTTGTCATTGTAGTAATATGTGAGATATTCCTTTGTCAGTGGAGTATCATCAAATATTTTAAAATTTAACTTTTATTTATTTTTAAAATATTTTTAAAAAAATATTTAAAAATGATACTCTACTGGGAAAAAAGTATCATGATTAATACTCCACTAAAAGAGGAGTATCAACCATGATACTCTACTGACAAAGGAGTATCATCCTGATACTCCATTGAAAGTGGCGTATCATCCTGATACTTCAGTATCAGTAGAGTATCTGGTGGGTAATTTTGGGCACCTTTTTTCAGAATGGGTATTTTGGGAAAAAAAGACATCTAAAAAGAGGTATTTTGGGCATTCTTTCCAAGTCTGATATATAAAACAAACATCTCTTTTTTATATATTAAAAGAATAATAGGGGTAAATTTAGCCAATAAAATACGCGTGAAGTTATTTTTTTATTCTTATTTATTGAAAATTTACAAAAATGACACATTATATAATTTATGCTAAAATAAGAAAAATATTTGTTTACTCTGGATATCGAACCCCTGACATTCTGTTAGTAAGTTGATGTCATAACCATTAGGCTACAAAGATCATTTAGTTTATTTTAAAACTCTTGTTAGATAAATCATATTTTCTCTTCTTATCCTATTTTTTTATATTATTTTAACTTTGAACAAATAAAAATATTGGCTATAATGTTATATAATTCCATATATTCAGATTTCATAGTTTTACATATAATTATGAATTCAGTCGTCTTTTATAAATTTTATTACCCTTAAATTGTTTTGATTAAATAAATGCAAAGTGGGTTTTTAATTCTTATAATATTATTTTTGTGTACTTTATTTGAATTAGCTAATTACTGATAGGGGTGTAAAGTGTGGTGAAACCGAACAACTTCATACTCAAGTTTGAGATCATTTTAATTTATAATGTCTTCATTTAAATTTAATATAGTTTTATTTGAATATAATGTAGTCTTGAGTATTACAAATTAAATTTAAACTGAATTCGAGTAAATATTATATATTTTCTTGTCCTAATTAAATAGTTTGTGATGCCTCAGATCCCTGACAAATAGTGTCTAATAAAATAAAGTCTAATTTTTATTTAAACTACGTGGATCACTATTATCCTGAAAATTTTGAATCTTTTACTGGCTAGCAATAACATTCGAAATCTCTACAAAAATTTAATAAATAAATATTAAAAAGCACAAATTACATATATAGTTAATAATAGATGATCACCGAATAAATGTATTAAATTATATGACGAAAAAGTTATATTCTGATTATGTTATGTTCGTCCTATCTATTACTTATTAATTTTTGTCATTATGTACACTAGCTAAAATGACATGTCATTCTTTGTTTATTTTGATATTTCTTTCACACTCACTAATTCAACGACTTTTTTCAAAAATATTCACATTTCTCAACTTTTCTAACTCTCCATATTCACTCTTGATGTTAATAACTAGGTTGATATTTTGAAATGTTGTCCAAGACATGCCTGTACATAACAAGACTAAGTCATATTGACAACCCAAACAATAAGTTGTATGATAATCTAATTTTTGTATTCTGTAATTATATTTCTAGAGTCTGTAAAAATGTTAAGTAGATTAGACTGGAGGATTTTTCTGTGAACAGTCTTCAAGCTAAGGAATAAACTCTGAAAGAAGATCAAATCTTAATCATGCCTCAGAGAGAAGTGTATCAGCTTGGATTTAAATAATGTCGTTCAGGGAAAAATGTTCTAAGTCAGATATCGACAAGTCACAGATCAAGGCATATCGAGAAGTTTGTCGAGAAGTCCAAAATGACCTATAGAAAAGTTCCAAGAGATATTGATAAGTCAATATGCATGTAGTGATCTCAGATATCGACAAGTCAAAAAGAACATGTAGAGAACTAGAGATATCGACAATCATTTCTTCATGTAGATATCTAGAGATATCGACAAGTCAAATCTTCATGTAGAGAACTAGAGATATTGAGAAGTCAAAATCCAATATAGAGAACTGGAGATATCGACAAGTCATTCTACATGTAGAGAACTGGAGACCTTGATAAGTCAAAGACATATGTAGAGAACTCAAGATATCGATAAGTCATTATACTTATCGATATGTGATATATCTATAGAACAAAAGAGATCTCGACAAACTATCTCATAATTCAGAATACAGACAAATTGAATATTCAAGATTATCAGTCAACAAACAATTCTATCAATGAGTTGGAAATACTACAAATGCAGTTTGAAGAATACAAGATCAAGGGCTAAGATTTACTGGACAAAGGATAATCCCAGACCTACAAGATTCTGCACAGATTTGCTAACACTAGAAGTGAAAATAGACAAGATAGCTTTAGAAACCGTGTTTGTACGTTTTAGTGCAATTTTTATAAACTCTTAATGTTGATCTATAAAGCATGCACGGGTCCTTAGTTTAAAAGTATCAAACAGATCTAGAAAAATATCTTGAATTCTCTCTTAAGAATTGTAGTTGAGTTCTTATTTCTAAGAATATAGATTTGTAGCAAAACAAATTTGATTAATACAATCAAGTGAGTTTTTGATAATTTGTTTGTGTGCTTGCAGTTAAACATTTTATCATTAAAAGTTCATATGTGCTTTATTCAATCACAAGCCAAAAACTTTTCAATTTAATTAAAATCCAAGAAAATACATTCACCCCCCATGTTATATTTCATTGCACTCAATATTTGACAAGTGGCATCAGAGCAAAATCAGAAAGTAAACAAATAAAGATCTGGGAAGAATGAGTGCATGGAAAATAAGCAGTATCAAGATACTTGTCTTTGACAAGATAAACTATACATTTTGGAAAAAAATGATGTTATTCATAAGGATGATCAATCCAATATACATTGAAATTCTCAGACATGGACCCTTTATTCCTATGGAAAGGGTTCTTGAAGCAACTGATGGAGACATGGTCATACCTGCACACTTTGCACTTAAAGACCCCTCTAACTACACAAAACCAGAGAAAGAGAAGGTTGCACTGGACAGTGGCTTACAACTCATTTTAATTGAGTCTCTTGATAATGTAATGTACAATAATATTATTAATTATGAGTCAGCTAAACAGATCTGGGAGAAAATAGAGATCTTGTGTGAAGAAACATAAGAGGTTAGATCTAATCAAAGAAGGATCTTGGTTTCATAGCATGAAGGTTTTATGGCTAAACCAAAGGAAATCATAACTAAGGTTTTTGATAGATTCAAAAAACTGATAAATGATTTGTAACTTCATGACAAGTATTATGAAGTTGAAGATGTCAACCTAAAATGTTTGCTCACTCTTCCTGATCACCTGGAACAAAAGATATCTACAATAAGAGAGGGAAGAGATTTAGGCAGAATAACTTTGGAGGTTTTGTATGGTATTCTCAAGACCTATGAGCTGGAAATGTTACAGAGGAAGTCATTGAAAGCTAGTCAATGACATGTTATGGATGTGTCAAGTGCCTTGGTAGCAAATGACAACAAAATGTCTGAAGATGAACTGGAACCCCAGACTCAAGTTGTTCAAGCTGTTGAGCAGAAAAACAAGGAGCCACAAAAATAAGTCATTTTAGAGCTGGAAGAGGATGAGTTTTACACTCTTGATGAACTAGATGAAATGGATCAGTTAATAGCTTACCTTGCAAGGAAATTTTCAAACATCAGAGTTAAAAGCCTAAGTACTGGAAGAGTAAAGGCCAAATATCCAACAACAACAACTGAAAAGGAAAAACTCAGTTTAATGCAACTGAAAAATGTGGCTACAAGTCAGGATCTATGAACAAATCAATGATGAGGTCCTACAACTGTGATGAAACTTGGTCACTTTGCCACAGAGTGTAGAAAGCCAAAGAAGGTGAAAAAAAGGCTTATTTGAAACTGGAAGAAAAAATGAAGCACTCTTAAGAAAGCAACAGGGAAAGCTTATATTACAGAGGGAAAAAAATTGGATGATATAGATGATGAGGATAATTGTGAAGAATACGAAAACTATGCTCTCATGGCCTTGGAGCAAGGAGAATCATCTGCATCTAAATCAGAGGTACATATCCTAACTACCATATATTTAAATGATGCACAATATAAGGAAACTGTTGAGAAAATGAGTGTGAAAATATTTCACATTCATACAAGCATGATGGAAGCTACGGAGAAAGTGAGTAGGCTGTAAAAAATTAATAAAAACTTGATATTGAGAAACAGGAGCTAGAACTGAAGCTTGTTGGTCTTGAAGCAGTTAAACAAGAAAATGAGTATCTCAAGAACAGGCTTAAGTGTGCTGGAAAAATGGAAGCAGTATTGAGAGAAAGAATTGAGAAAAATGATTTGAAGCTCAAATCTTCAAGAATGCATCTCAGTTGATTGGTCAGTATCATGAGAAAAATAAACCATGTGCTAACGTAGTTATTGGTTTGGACTATGAGGCCTTGAATTCTCACAAGAAAATTGAAGTTGACAAAGGGAAAGACAATGTGAACGAAGATGTTCATGTGATGCTGAAGAATGTATATGCACCTTTGTTTAAAGCTTGTGTTGTGAATTTCAGTGAAGTGGAGTTGGAAATCAAGCAAGAAATTGCAGATGAAGACAAAGAGAAGAAAGATGCAGAATGTACTCCCATCACTGAATGTGAGAAGAAACCTGTAGTAAGCCAAGATGGTAAGACACCAACAAAGGAGATCAAGATTGAAAACACTGGAAAGAAGAAGAAGAACATGAATGAAAAAATAGGTGTGAACAAAAGTAACAAATATGCCTATGTTGCAAATGCTCCAAGAAAGAAATGTCAGAAATGTGACTCAACAAATCATCTAACTCACCTTTGTATGGAGCCAAAATATGGAGCATGCAAGTACAATGAGGCACAAGCTGAAGATTGATATTCTTTCTGTGATAAGTTTGACTGTATTCCTTGCAACATGAAAGTTATGACCAATTGTCATAAGTTGAGAAAAGATCTTAAAGAAGTCAACTTTAGATATGTGATTAAAGATGAAAATGTAGATCAAACTAAGAATGTAGTTTCATTTGAATGTTCAAGTTCTACTTCTGCAAATTTTGTGAAAATGAAGAAAGTGCCCAACACTGCTTGTGTAGCTAAACACACTTAGAACTCATTGTGTGCTGGACAAGAAGAATGAAGTCATATGAATCACTGATAATGGATGTTCCAGGCATATGATATATGATAAAGCCCTACTATCACAGTTTAAGGAGATGGCTGACCCATTGGTGACTTTTTGAGACAACAACAAAGGATTTACAATCGGATATGGCAAGTTAATTTTTGGTAATGTTGTCATTGATGATGTAGCACTAGTTGTTGGTCTTGAAGTGAATCTTATCAATGTCATCCAATTCACAGACAAAGGTTTTAAAGTAATATTTGACAAAGAAGATTGTTCAATCACTAGCAAGAAAACTGGTGAAGTTGCTCTGAAAAGAGCAAGGAAAGAAAGCTTGTTTGTTGCAGACTTAAATTCAGCAAACAAGGATGAAATATGTTGCTTCTACACCAATACATCCAGTGAGCAAAGCAAACTCTGGCACAAGAAACTCTCCCACCTGAATTACAAAGCAATCAACACCTTGATGAAGAGGGATTTAGTGAGAAACATGCCAACTCTGGAATTTGCTCAAGATGAAGTTTGTGAAGCTTGTCAAAAAAGAGAAAACGAAGAGGTCCAGTCACAAGAGCAAAATTATGAATTCAATAAGTGCTCCATTATAGCTAATTCATATGGACATGTTTGTACCGATCAATTTCATGTCTATATTCAGAAAGAAATATGTGTTGGTGATGGAGGATGACTACTCAAGATACACTTGGGTGAAATTTATGCATTCAAAGGATGAAACTCCAAACATCATTATTGAACATGTATAGAAAGTTGAGAAACAGACTAAAGATCAAAATTATGTCAAAAGATTGAGGAGTGATATTGGTATAAAATTCAGGAATGTAATTCTAAGTGAATTCTATAAATACAAGGGCATTGTTCAAGAGTTTTTAGCTGCAAGAACACCTCAACAGGATGGCGTGGTTGAAAGAAAAAATAGAACTCTAGTTGAAGCTACAAGAACAATGCTGCAAGATGCCAATCTACCAACCAGTTTTTGGAAAGAAGCCGTTAACATTGCATGTAACACTCAAAACAAATATTTAGTCAACAAAAACCATGCCAAGTCACCCTACTCACTTTTTTCTAAAAGAAAGCCTACTATAAAGCATCTACATGTGTTTGGAAGCAAATGCTTTATGCTCAAAGAAAACTCTGAATATGTTGGAAAATTTGACTCTAAAGTATTTGAAGCTATTTTTCGAGGATATTCATTGGAAAGGACTGCCTACAGAGTCCATGTGTTAGAGGATAAGAACATTATAGAAAGCACATATGTGACCTTTGATGATGACAAGTATCCAGGCTTAGAACGCCTTAATAAAAATGAAGTTGAAGCCTCAAAATTTGGAAAATCTCAATATTGACAGTGATTCTGAAGATGAAGCCGACGTCAACACAAACAATCGAATGGAGGAAGAATCAAGTGAACCAGTGAACTGTGAAAATGAGAATTCATCTCAAGATAGAAGCACACCTGAATTTGGTGGCACAAACTCAGGGGGAGAAAGAGATGATAGTTTTGCAAGTCATGCCAATAATGAAGAAAATGAAGACAACTCTAGTCAACAAGATCACACCAGAAAATGGGATAGGAGTCACATAAGAGATGTTATAATTGATGATCCTAATGCTGGAGTAAGGACAGAAATGCCACTGCAAATGAGTGTTTGCATGCATGCTTTCTGTCTCAAATTGAGCCTTTGAAAACCGAAGAAGCGCTACATGATCCTGACTGGATAACTGCTATGCAAGAAGAGCTAAATCAAATATGAAAGAAATAAAGTTTGGGAATTGGTTCCTGCACTAAAGAACAGAAGTATCATTGTAATAAAATGGGTGTATGGAACAAAATGAACGAAAATGGAATTGTAACAAGGAACAAAGCAAGACTGGTTGCCAAAGGCTACTCACAAGAAGAAGGAATTGATTATGATGAAATTTTTGCTCCAGTTGCAAGACTTGAAGCAATAAGAATCTTTCTTGCATTTGCTGCACATTCGAATTTCAAGGTGTATCAAATGGATGTGGAAAGTACATTCCTTAATGGTGAATTGGAAGAAGAAGCCTATGTACAACAACCACCTGACTTTGAAGATCCAGAATTTCCAAACTTTGTTTATAAACCGTTAAAGGCTCTTTATGGATTGAAGCAAGCACCTAGAGAATGATATGACACACTATCAAAATTTCTACTTGAACACGGATTCACTAGAGGGACAATTGACAAGACTCTATTCTAAAAGCAACATGGTAATGACATTTTCCTAGTACATATTTATGTGGATGATATAATTTTTGGTTCCATAAATGAAAAGTTATGTCAAAAATTCTCAAGACTCATGCAGAGTGAATATAATATGAACATGATATGAGAACTAAGTTACTTCCTTGGCCTTCAAGTTAGCCAATGAACTGATGAAATCTTTATCAGTCCAACTAAGTATGTCAAAGAAATTTTAAAGAAATTTGGAATGGTGGACTGCTTACTTGCATCAACTCATATGTCTACAGCTACCAAGTTGGATGAAGATAAGAAAGGAAAAAGTGTAAACATATCAAGTTACAGAGGAATAATTGGATATTTGATGTACTCAACTGCAAGTATGTAATAACCCCAATTTTTGGAAATTTTTGAAACCCTTATGAATAGTGATTTTGCAGATTATGCTGAATAAGAAAACTTTTCATGCCACACTATGTAGGGGTTCTGTTATTGATATTCTGAGATTTTATAAGTACTCTATATGGTATATAAGTGTATGTAAAGATCGTCAGAATCCAATTCCGAACACTTTGATTTTTCCCGGAAATCCACCAGATACAGAAAGAAGTGAGTATAAGGTAACAGGATAAATATGATTTAAATTCAAGGATTTTAAGAGGGGATCATAAAAAGGAATATAATGTTTTGAGAAAGGTTAAGGAAACCTTAGTAATAAGATCCCGGGTATGATCCCTCAAACGATAAACGAAAACGAAAGCTAAGCGAATCGTATAACAGATCAGCGGTCATTAGCCAAATAATTAAAAGCTAATCAAAGAGATTAGTGGGGATGATGTCATCAAACCAATGAGAAGAGGACAAAGGAGGGAGGGTGACATCACATGGTGACATAAGCATGACCAAGCAAGTGTGTTGTTGGATGATTGTGAGCCACACAATATTTACCATGGTAACAACCTAATTAACAAGCAAAACAAACACAAAAATCAAAAGCAACCAAAACAAAAACATTTTCTTCTTCCCCCACTCTTTGCTCTCGGCTTTTCCATGAAAAGCAAAGGAGAAAATTTCAAAAATCAAGCTACACAACTTCATAATTCAAGAGGTTTATTTTTTTAGCTTCCATAATTCATAACTAAGATGAGCCATAAGTTTAAGCTTAAAATTCCATGTTTAACATAGCTAATCAATTCATCAAAGTTCTTGGTGAATAGTGTTTTCAAGAAACTAACTTTGTGTTTTCTTATGTTTTCTTCAAGATCCAAGCTTAGTAAAGATAGTTAGTGGTTATTTAAGGCTTCCTAAGTGATTCTCCACTCTCCAAGGAAGGTATAACCCCTCCAAACCCTAACTTTACTTTGAGTATTAGGTTTGGTTTTGTTTGTTATAGTTCATGAGAGCATGATTCTTGTATGTTTAGAGTTTGGATGGAATTATAATGATTTTGGATTATAAATCTTGGTTGTTGGTTGATGAACCTTAAGTATAATTAGTAGCTCTTGTTTGAGATTGAATAAGTTGGAAAAATCATGAGGTTATGGACTGAGTTAGTAAGTTTTGGATGAAGTTTGGTGGTATTGGTGGTTATGGGTTGATTTGTGGTTGATTGTGGTTGATTGGAGTAGTTTAAAATTTGGTAATCGCGTAAACATAGCCGTCGTAATGTCCGATTTACTTTAAGACTGTTTTGTTCTTAACAATCAGGACCCGTGAACTCACAGTTAGGTTTTGACCATTTCCATGATTAGATAGTTAATGTTACGAGCTTCGTTTTGATATGTGGTTTGTTTGAATCCGATGTACGGTTTAGGAGAAACGGCCGTTTTAAGTAACGGCGTTTCGCGACCGAACCATTACCCCTCACCTTACTTTGAAACCTTGGTTAAGGACTTTAAATGACTAATTGTGGTATGAAACAATTATGTTAAGTGGATTAGGCAGTTGGTAAGGTACTCGCGAAAGAATCACTTTAAAATTCTTAATGGTTAATTTATTAAAAATGGTGGAGCCGAGGGTACTCGAGCGACGTAAGTGAATCGTTAAGCGCAAAAGCAAGCGTTAGAGTCTAATTGGTTAAAGTCTAGTTTCTTAAGCGACCGGGGTTTAATTCTGACTTATGTTGTTGTTCATAGGTTGTCGGACCCACTCTAAGCTTAAGTCTATCCGGGAGCACTCAGGCAAGTTTTCTACCCGTATAACTGTTGTTGTGATGTATATGTGTATATGCATGATCTTGTGATAAATGCATGTTTGTTATTAGCAAATTCTTGCGATATATTGTAGCATGTGATATGGTATATATGCATGCCTATTTCGTATTCTTGATTTATATATCTGTTGGTACAAATGCTTATGAGTTGCATAATACCTATGCTAGAGATAAGCAGTAGTTGCGTATACCCTGAGGATAGAGGACCCAAAGGTGAACCCTTTTCTAAAACCGGGAGTAGATGTTCCCGAGTATATGATATATATATAGTTATATATATATATTGATATAGTTTTCAAAACTATTAATCGAATAAGGTTTATTCGATAACTTTATTTTATTTAATGAATATTACATGAATATTCATTCGAGGACTTATGACTCAGTTTATATTATTTAATGAATATTATTTCGAATATTCATTCGAGGACTTATGACTCAATTTATATTATTTAATGAATATTATTTTGAATATTCATTCGAGGGCTTATGACCCCGTTTATTTTATTAATGAATATTATTTTGAATATTCATTCGAGGACTTATGACTCCGATTATTTACTAAGTAATATTCTTTATTTTATTAAAAAATAATGTTTCGATAATCAAACTTATTTTGATTATTCAAATAAAGATAGTACTTTCGTATAAGTATATCTTTGGTTATTTAATACCCATTTCAAGTATGAGTTTAACACTTCTACTTCGATTATTTTATAGAGATTATCCTTTTTGGGAATATTATTATTTAAATAATAATATTCAGATATTTTCTAATATATTGGGACTGATTTATTTTAATAAATCAGCAGTACTCTAAACATTCTTAAAAATGTTTTCGAGTCTTCAAATTGACTTTTAAAGTTTAGAGCGGATCCCAAAACTCATTTTCAAATTTAAGATCTTCCTTTTTAAAGGGGACTTGAATACTCGTTCAAAAATCTAAAGGATCCGGCTCTGTGGTGTATTTTATATTCGCAACGAGGTTGCTGTTTTGATAAATAAATTGATTACTTACCCAACGTTCGGGAAGTAAGTCCATCTATTTGAGTCGGCATAAGCAACATGGGCTCAGCGGGCGTCCATGAAAGTGTAAGTGGCTCAGTGGGAGTCCATCAAATGCATAAGTGGCTGAGTGGCAGTCCAGCATAAGGTCCTATTGCGGCCAGGGTGATGACCAGTGGGGAATTCGTCCATCTACTAGTAGAAAAGGTTAATTTTTGGTATCTTTGCCTGATCAACAAGATATCAGGTTTATGCCAAGGTTTTCTCCTTTCCAAATTCATTGGATATTGCAACTCTGTTTATAATTTTCATAACAGAGGTTTTCAAGGAGTGTATGAAATGTATATATATATGTGTATATATATATCGGGACTTAATGAAGTATCTCGTAACTTCATTATTTATAATGATATTCAAAGATTGAATGTATTCAAATCTTGTCTTGTAGTCTCATCTATGTGATGAACTTTTGAAACTAATTATAACTTGAACGGTGGTAGTTCAAGTAGTATTCGAAAAAGATATAAGCATATTGAAGTATCTTGTAACTTCATCTTTTCAACTTATATCTGGTTAATGATTATCTTATGCATGACAAAGATTTTCACAAAAATATTGAGACAAGGTTAGATATATGAGATCACCTTGCAACGATAGTTTTATACAGTTATAAACTGGAACTCTGTGTATATTATACTTGGCAGAGGATTTCAAAGATTTTGAAAAGTATATATGTATATATACTGAATATTTTGCAACTTCGTCGCGTTAAGATATCAGCTTGGTTCATTTCTTCTTGACCAAGACTTTCATGAGTACTATGAGAATGCTCATATATAGTTAATCATTATACATATTATTTTGGTGGGCTTGTTGCTCACCCTTGCTTTCTTCTTTCATCACACAACAACAGATAGAAAAGATGAACATGACCAAGCTCCCAATTCGCGAGCGGATAGGAAACGTTCCGCAGTTTCCTATAGGCGTTGATGTCGCTGCAGCTGAGGTAGGAACTACCAATAGGGCTAGGCTTTCAACTTTTGATGTACCAGACTTATGTATCTTTATCAATTGTAATAATGGCAAAGAAATGTAAATCTATTCAGAAACCCTTTTAAGGTGTAATGGCATATAATTTTGGAATAAAATGACTCATGTTATTTTTGGATATTCATCTCTGAGACTATAACTTGTGGTGTGTGTGTTTATTGTGGGGTCACAGTACAGAGTAGTTGATTGTTTATTAAGATTGGGTGTTATTAAGGGTAATGGAACTCGTGACAACCCGGATCCCCGACCCCGGATTTGGGGGTGTTACAGAAATGGTATCAGAGCCAAGCGTTATAAACCTCAGAGATGATGTGACGTTAAGATAATAAGTTCACTAAGATAATAAGAACTCTTGCCAAGTTCATAGTCGGGCTACCTAACGTAGTATTGACAGTTAAAACCCTTATGGGAACCCTTATAAATATCGTGATAGAAGCGTAGTTCGTTATCGTATATGGTAGCGGGACTCCGAACCCTGAGGTTGAGGAGCAACAACGCGATGATGTTTTATTACTTATTGGAGATCAGATTATGGATCCGATAGAGTGTCCTAACGCGGGATCGGATGATGTTCATATTGAGGATGTAGCGGTTGAGGATGTTGTCCTAGAAGGGATAGTTGCTGAGGAGGATCCCATGGAGGATCCTGACAAGAATGAATAAAGGACCACTGATGAATTGATGACCATGGTTAGGTCGACTACCAGAGGTAGGATTGGTCGGTCACTACCGGAGGTTCGTTCAAGTTTGTAAAGATAGTAGCCCCCTTTAACGCGGCTTACTCATAAGACTGAGAAGTTTGAATGGACAGAGAAATGCGAGAACAACTTTCAAGAACTAAAGCAAAGATTGGTGATGGCCCCTATGTTGGCATTGCCGGATGGAAAAAGGAGATTTTGTGATTTGTATTGACGCTTCGCATAAGGAATTAGGGTGTTTCTTATACAGCACAACAAGGTAATCGCGTACGCGTCAAGACAATTAAGGGAATATAAAATTCGATATCCCCACCCATGAGCTTGGGCTCGTGGCAATAGTTTTACCCTGAAGATTGGAGGCACTACTTGTATGGAGAGAAGTGCAAGATTTACACAAGCCATAAGTGCTCTAGTGCATTTTCACGCAGAAAGAGCTCAACATGCGCCAGAGGAGGTGGTTAGAGCTAATCAAGGATTACGATTATGAGATTCTTTATCATCCAGGGAAAACCAAAATGGTGGCTAATGCCCTTAATATAAAGGAGAGACTCAAGATGAAAATGTCTTTGGGAGATCTGATAAGAGATTTTGAGAAAATGGAAATAGAAGTGAAGGTAACCGGAGCCGGTACCGAAACGCTGTTTGAGATTGCAATATAGCCCGAATTATCGAAAAAGATCATATTGTGCCAAGAAAAAGTGATGAATGAAGGCAGAGAGTCAGTGACTGGAGAAGAGATTAATACCAAGAAAGATGATAAGGGAATAACGAGGTATTCCTACAGAATTTTGGTTCCAAACGTTTAAGAGCTTAAGGACTGGATCTTAGATGAAATCCATAGCTCGAGGAATAAGATTTAGGGCAAACCCCGAATGTGATAGTCAGGGAGGTTGCCATTAAGAAAGAAGGAGCCCATAACATAATGAAGTGGAAAATAAGGATTTTAACGTTTAAGATAACCCCAAGTATGGGAGAAGGATGAAACATTTCATACTAAGGAAACAAAAGGTCGAGTAAGGAAAGTAGACCTGAGACGGTACTCCTATACGGCAATTCATGGACCTGTCTAAAGAGAACTTAGACTATTATCCCCAACCACCACCCTGAGGGGACATTGCGGTGGGAAAATCTTTCAGGACCTTTAAGTCACTAAGCTCTCGGAGTTCCAAGGAACAAGCGAACCCAGTCGAGGCAAGAGCCTGGCTAAAGGAAATATAGGAATCATTTGAGATTCTAAATGATTAACGAATCACAAAAGACTGTTTTGTCACTTACCCTCCTAAGAGAGAGGCCACCCGCTGGTGAAAGGCCAAGGAAGGCACGGAGCAAGAGATTATAATAAACTGATTTAAGTTCAGTCAATTGTTTTCAGGAAAGTACTTCCCAAGGTTATGGAGACAGTGTAAAAGCTTTAGAGCCAGAACAAAGGCAGACGAGTATGATGAATTATGAATCTAAGTTGTAAAGGTTATCAAGATTCGTTCTGAGGACACGAATCCAGAATGACGGGATGTTTGAAATCAATGCTTATGGTGTGTTGGTTCATGAAATAATGATAAGAGAAAGGAAAATAAAAAGAAAATGAAGTGGAAAGGAATATAAAGGCAATAGAGTTTGAGGTATGATAAGGGAGTTGGGTATGAGGAAACCCTAAAGACTCGTAGCAATAGAAATAGAAAAGTATGTGTTAGGTCACACTTTCACTGTAGAGGGGGTGAATACAGTGTTTATTACAATCAAATCAAACTTCAAGAACTTATGTAACAGAAAACAAACTTTATTGAAACAATAAACTCTGTTACAATCTGGAACTGTTATCTCTCAGTGATGAACAAAATATCATGAGAGCTGCTAGGGTTACAGTAAATAATATTCTCGATAATGATAACACTTATAGTGTAAACCCTATGTCTGTGTTTATATATTACACAGTTACAAGATAATCGCTAATTGATATGGAATATAATTCTGCTTCCTAATATATATCAATCAGATATCTTTTCTTCCAAGTATTCCATTCTTTACGGAATTCCTTCTTCATGCATATCTCTTCTTATGTTTATCTTGATCTTCTTAACTTTAATCAGCTACTGTCCTTATCTGATCGTCCTTCAGCACTTAAGTTCTGATATCTATCTCCTGATGCTTATCTCCTGATAACATAAGTACTGATATCCCTTAAGTCCTGACGTCCAATATAAGTACTGATCTCCAGTTAAGTACTGATTTGTCCTGTTCAAATAAGATCTGAAATCTAAACATAAAACATAATAGCCATGACATTATCAAATATATCTAACAATCTCCCCCAACTTGTAAATTAGCAAAATATACAAGTTTAACAGATATTTGATGATGTCAAAAACATTAAGTACAAATGCATGAGAATTAGACAAGATAACTACAACTTACAGTCCTTAAAGCTTTTACCAATTCAACTTCTGATAACAACTTTAGTCTGTATACACATCAGAATTTAAGCAGTTGTAGATCTTCGACTTGGCTTCATCATTTTCTGATCTCTCTGATGTCAGGAGTTGTTCTGAGATAATTCTTCAACAAACATTTCTCAGCATATCTGAGTTCATCAATCATTCTCCATTTGACATCTTTAAGCTCTGCAGTATCTTCACCAGTTTGAAATATTGCAGCTCTGAGATCATTAATCTTTGCTTTTCTCAACTCCTGATCTAGTCTTATGACATAAGCTTTCTCAGACTCTAGATTGAATTCAAGCCCCTTAATACCAAGATATGTTCTGATCTGTGCAGTATTAGGCTTCATATCAATAATATCACCATTATGATTTTCGTACTTTGGAACATATATGCTGTCAGACTTAACAGAATAAAGTCTTTTCTGTCTCTGAATCTGTTCTTTCAAATAGTTTGCAGCAGTCCCTGTCAATCTGTCATCCACTTGAAGTAAGAATAATACATGCTCCAATTCTTCAAAATACTTCAATGGAATGGCATTTTGTCTTATATGATAAACCCTACCATCTGTCATGAAATACAACAAGATGTGTTCCTTCAAGTAGGTATGGTAAACCATTTGTACAGATTCCAATTGATTCAATCTTTCAGGAGTTGCTCCAATTCCTGGTTCACTCAAGGAAGTTGGATCATTGGTAGTGTTGTGTACTCTTCTTTCATCAGCACTTCCCAATCCAGTTTTATCTCTTGCTTCCTTTCCAGTAACTACTCTAGCTTCAAAACGACTTGCAGTAGTCTTCAAAGGTTGAGTTTGTTTTGCTTTAGTGAATCCTGGTAGGAGTGTTTTTGATCTTCCTTCTGATATCAAGTTAACTTGAGCTGTGTCAGAGGTTACTTGCTTCTTTTGAATATCAGAACTTTTAATTTCTTGACTCTGAACAACTTGAGCCATGTCATAGGTTGTTTTAAGAACTTTTCTTGAAGTCAGAGCAAGATTATCTTCTTTATCAGTAATTTCTTCATCAACAGGAGGTACATAAACTTTAACAGGTTCACCAACCTTTTCTTTACCCTTGGATCTTGGATCTATCTTTGGTTGTGATTTAGCAAATGTTGCTTCAGTTTGTGCCTTTTCTTTAATCACAATACCTTTTAGTTTTGGAAGTGACTTTTTACCAGAAGCTTCAAATTTAGATGTGGCTTTCTTTGATTTAAGTCTAGCTTCTTCTTCCTTTAAACTTTCCAAGTCCATTCCTGGATTTTCTTGAAGAAATAACTGTCTTGACATTTCTTCATCAAGATCTAGAAGTTCATCAGAATTTATTCTTTTACCAGTATCAGAACTTATTCTCTTCCCAGTATCAGAACTTATCCTGTGACTTGCAATTTCAGCATTTCTTGATGAGAATCTTTTACCTTGACTATGACCTCCACCCATTCCAGAGTTTCCTTGGTCATCTTTTTCATCATCCTTTCCTTGCAGTGTCTTGTCATCCTTGCATTTGGACTTAATCACTTTCTCCCCCTTTTTGGCATCAGCAGGAAGTAGAAGAGAGATAAGCAATTCCACTGAAGATTGGATTTCAGTCAGCTGTGATTGCTGAGAAGCTTGATTTTGCAGAATTTTATCAATCTGTGCTTGTTGACGATCTTGAGTCTTCTCAATATAAGCAATCCTGTCCATAAATGGTTGAAAGAACTTTTTCTTATCAAGTTTCCAAACTTGTTCTTGTTTGATAAAGTTCTCCTGAATCTTGTGTATTTCTGCATGAGTAGTTGAATGAAGACCTTGTAGATGTTTAGTACTCAATGCAGTGACACGAAGCTGAATTTTGAAATCATCAGAATTTAACATTTCATCAGCTTTAGTCAAGTGCTCAGTAAGATGTAACGTAGATGGAATACATGAGACTGAGTTCCATTCCTTAGTCCACTCCTGTCCTGCAGGAGTTTCACTCCAAGGCACTGGTGGTTCCTCTGTAACAAACTTCTTTACTAGGTCAGACTTAGAAAGAGGAATGTGTCCTGAAGGACCTGCTGCATCAGTATTTGCAGTTGGAGCAGCATCACCAGTATCTCCAGCATGTGCAGCATCAGAACTTATAGAATCAGTATCATCTGATATAATAGCAGTGTGAGTAGCAATGGAGGCGTCAGCATCCTCTAATTGCTGATCTGATGCTAAGGTCTGATCAACAGCCATATCCTGATGCTCACCTAAAGTCTGATCATCAGTGTCTAGATGCAGAGAAGGTGACTTAGATAATTCCGGAGTTTGAATAGCATCAGTAACAGGTGTTGGCAAAAGATTTGTTGCTGTTGGAGCTTCTAAGAAAATTACTCCAGGCACAACTAAGTGTTGATCAGCATTATCAGCACTTGTGCCTTGATTACCAGGAGACACAGATGGGAAATTAGCCTTGTCAGATATAGTTTCCTGAGATGGAGTAGATGGAGAAGAAGTAACTGGATCAAATTCTTTTTCTTGTGAGATCAGAGATTCCTGATCCCCTTCCTTAGCTGCTTCCTCCTCATCATCTGAAACTGGCCTTTTGGCCCTCTGTTTCTTGTATTTCCTTGGTAATGTAGAGTCCTTGGAAGTTTCAGGAATTGTCATTTTTCTAAGCCTCTTGAGAAGCTTAGATCCTCCAAGTTCAGAATCCTTCTGAGAAATCTTTTTCTCAGCTGCAGTTACCACAGGTTCTGAAGAAAGAATCTGTTCCTCAGAATCTGATTCATCTCTCAAAGTAATCCTCCTCTTCTTCTGAGGTGTTTGAGAAACAGTCTTTGTTCTCTTTGACTTAGAAGATGTAGGCTTCACATAGGACTTGAGATATGTTCTGAGAGATGGTTGAGAGGTTTGAGGTGGCTGAGTAGAGGTGGTAGGTGCTGATGAACCAGGTTCTGATGTTTGAACATCAGGATAAAGTGCAGTGTACTTAACAGGATCATAGGTGAGTAAGGCTTGTTTGACAGATAAAGGTATTAAGAGGGGTCTTAACACAGCCTTTTTATTATCAGAAGATAATAAATCAGTAAAAGCTCTCTTAGCTATTCTGAAAGATGGAATTAGATCACCAAAATTTTGGGGCTGATTACAACAAAAACTATAAATAAGCTGACAAAATCTTGCAAAATATACAGTATTGCGATCTTCTGTCATCCTATCCCCAATAAAAGCTAAGACCGCTCGTGCATAATCAAAATCAGTGTGATTTAGAAGTGCATACCCGATTTGTTGGCTGAATATGGGAATTGCATCAAAATTTGAACATTTGTTGGCGAAAGCTTTGGTAATGCAATCAAAGAAGAAACTCCATTCCCTCCTTATGAAAGATCTCTTCAACTGTCCAAGCTTGGTCAATGTTCCTTCATATCCCAGACTAACCATCATGTTTTGAAGAACTGAGTCATCAACAGTAGAATAAACACAGTCCTCAGGTAGCTGTAATGCCTGTCTAATTGTAGACAAAGTCACAACATACTCATCTTCCCCTGATGAAAATATTATACTTGGGGACCCTTGAGCACCACCATTGTCATATACTCCACTCCTCCAAAACTCCAGTACTTGAACGCCAGAAATGGATGTAGGCTCAGTTAGAGCAAACCCAATATCAGAACTAGTGAGAAAGTCCTGAATGAAATGAAGTTCAGAGGGTGCCTCTGTAGTGTTTAGTATCGCAGAGAAGTTATTAGGAACAAACTTTGCTCCATCAAAGAGAATGTCCTTGGGTGCCATTATGTTTGGAAAGAAATCGGTAACCTGTAATGTGTTTGAGAAAATGCCTCTTAAAAGAAAATCGTCAGTAGATGAGAGAGGTGAAAAGTAAAGAGAGAGATAAAATATAAAGGTAAATAAAAGATTTGACAATCTTTGCTCTCTTTTACTTATACACAAAAAGTAACCGTTGAGGACACATGGCAGACATGCATTTAAAAGTAGTGGTAAATACCTTGACACCTGTTATACATGGAGAAGGCAAAAAGTAATGGGCACGGTAAATAAGGAATAATTACCACCCACTTGCAGTTTTTCAAGGAAAAACCGTTCCACTTACCTAGATTCCATTAAGCAAGGTGAATCAGTTTTAATTTAAAATTGAAACTGTTCCCACTAATTCAAATATTTTACTCTGCAATATCAATATTCTGAAAAAAACTGTGTGTGAGAATGAGTAAAATCAATCAGTTAAGTAAGTTCTGATAAAACATTATCAGAACTTAAAGTCAGACACAATTTATACGATCATCAGAATATTTATCAGGATTTATCAATGCGTATCAAAATTTCTCAGAGACAAGATCATATGACAAAAACAAATTCCATTAATATATCAAAATAATACATTGATGAAATTGAAATTACATCAGAACTTTTACAATCTTGTCCTAAGCTTCTAAATCTAACATCAACAGCCTTAGTCCTTGCTAAGAAGCCTGACAAAGCTGAGGATGAAGAAGAACAGGAAGAAGACGAGATTAAGTCATCTTCCTCTTCCTATCTTCGACAAACAAGATAGCGAGTCGAATGATTCGCTCTTGCTGACGGATAGCTTCCCGCCTTTCCGCCTCCAATCGATCAAGATGAAGCTGATAGTCCATCTCGAAGAACAGAAGTCGGTTCAGCACCGCCTGTGGGACAGAGCCCCATATCTCTTCAGGAATGGCAGTTACATGCCACTCCTGCTGCCAGTCGGCGCAGCTTAGCTCCATATGAAAATTTTGGTAATTCAAAAACATGTTGAATCGGACCATGATGTTTTTGAAAAAGAATATGAAGTTAAGATTGTGAGAAAAATTGATGGAAAGGCTAATGTGAAGTGGCTGTTTATATAGGCAAGAGAATGCCAGGAGACGCGAAGATATTTAATGCTGACAGATAGAGTTAAGTCTACCTCGTCTCCCTAGACTTGAAAAAGAATAACAGTCATTTGAAAAGGAATGTGCACATGTAACAAGAGTGAACTGTTCAAGGACGAGTGCCATTAGTCCTAACCATAGACTATTAATCTTCCACTTCAACATATTCTAAATTAATCTGAGACTGTTACCAAATTTTACTCACAGATAAGTCAGGTAAAGGGTTAGACTGAAAAATCAGAACTTAGACCTATACCAGAACTTAACAGTCATCAGAACATAATGTCTTAACTCGAACAAGGAATATCTATCTTAGTAAGTTTTCATACAAGTTCTGAGTTATAGTCTTCAGAACTTAATCATCAGAACATATAACTAGAACGTGTCCTCAGAATTTGTGCAAGGTGACACAGTGACTGTTTGTCTAAAAGAACATAGACCACCACAAAAATTTCATCATTCATATGGAGTGATTTGTGTGTGCATTAAGCTAAATAACTAATAAAGAGTAAAGTCTGATTTACTTCAGTACATCTTAGAAATAAGTCATAATTAAAATTTTGCTAAAGAGCTGTCATTATCCTGAAACCTACTGATAAATGAGTTCATGCATGAGTCCACCTCAACTGTTTTTGTGCTAATTTTATGCATCTTTTTAAATTCTATTTTACAGTGGCTTCTCAGTGTAAGTGAGTTACGACTGCTTATCAGAATTTATGCTATTATCAGAGTATTTCTCCAGTAATCATAGAGTGTGAAAAGTCACCAAGAAAATATTTTGCTTTTCTAATGCATATTTACTTAATACCAGCTATGCACTTGGGTCGTCCCATTCACATTTTTACTCTAGATCTCAAAGGAGTACCTGATATTATTCTTTGATTCTTTTTCTTCTTCTTTTGATAAGTGAGGTTTATCAGCACTTAGTACATTCAGCAGTTTTACTAGAATCAGAACTTAAACAGATGAGTAGCATTATTCTAATTTGGGACTTAGTAATAAGATGAATAAAGTAAACTAAACTAAGCTCAAGTATCAGAATTTGCTTGTGTCATAAGATTTCCACAGAAATAATTACTTCTTTCATGGGATCATTTGTTTATTGAAGACTAGTAGGTCAGTATCTAGCACAATTATCCTCATAGGATTGAATGATTACTTAAACAGATATATCACTTATTAGAGTTAAGAGATATATATCAGACAACAGTCAGTACTTAAAAACATTTATCAATTAAGCACAGAATACACAAAGAGATTAATAATGTAAATACTGATCATAAAGTCTGATAACATAGAACAAGTTTAAGCAGATTTAGAGAAAGAACCTGAAATCATTCCAAGTTCATTTACCAATCTTGTAAAGGTAGCTTCACACAGTGGTTTTGTGAAGATATCTGCTACTTGTTGATCTGTGGGAACAAAATGCAATTCCACTGTACCTTCATCCACATGTTCCCTGATGAAATGGTACCTGATGCTGATGTGCTTTGTCATAGAGTGTTGAACTGGATTACCTGTCATAGCAATAGCACTTTGATTATCACAGTAAATAGGGATTTTAAAATATGTTAACCCATAATCCAGTAACTGATTCTTCATCCAAAGAATCTGTACACAACAGCTTCCTGCAGTAATATACTCTGCTTCTGCAGTTGATGTGGAAATTGACTTTTGTTTCTTGCTATACCAAGAAACCAATCTGCCTCCAAGAAATTGGCAGCTTCCACTTGTGCTTTTCCTGTCAATTTTGCAACCTGCAAAATCTGCATCTGAGTAACCTATTAATTTAAAATCTGATTCTCTAGGATACCATAATCCTAGATCAGCTGTTCCTTTAAGATACTTAAAGATTCTTTTTACAGCTGTTAAGTGAGGTTCTCTTGGATCTGCTTGAAATCTTGCACAAAGACAGGTAGCAAACATGATATCTAGTCTACTAGCAGTTAGATAGAGAAGTGAGCCAATCATACCTCTGTAATCAGTAATATCTACTGAATTACCAGTATCCTTATCCAGTTTTGTTGCAGTGGCCATGGGAGTGGATGCACTTGAACAGTCTTGCATTCCAAATTTCTTCAGCAAGTTTCTGGTGTACTTAGATTGACAAATAAAAGTGCCTTCTTCACTCTGCTTTACTTGAAGGCCCAGAAAATAACTAAGTTCTCCCATCATACTCATCTGATATCTTGACTGCATTAGTTTGGCAAACTTTTTGCAAAGTTTATCATTTGGAGACCCAAAAATGATATCATCAACATAAATCTGGACCAAAAGTAAGTCCTTGCCATGGTTGAGATAGAACAGTGTTTTGTCAATAGTTCCTCTGTTGAATCCACTTTCCAGAAGAAACTGAGCTAAAGTCTCATACCATGCTCTAGGAGCTTGCTTAAGTCCATAAAGTGCTTTATCAAGCCTGTAGACATAATCTGGATGTTTGGAATCTACAAAGCCTAGAGGTTGTTCAACATATACTTCCTCCTCCAATTCTCCATTGAGAAAAGCACTTTTCACATCCATTTGAAAGACAGTAAACTTTTTGTGAGCAGCATAAGCCATGAATATCCTTATGGCTTCTAACCTAGCAACTGGCGCAAATGTTTCATCATAGTCAATTCCCTCCTGTTGAGAATATCCTTTTGCAACCAGCCTTGCCTTGTTCCTTACAATTATGCCATCACTGTCAGTTTTGTTTCTGAATACCCATTTTGTACCAACAACAGATCTATTCTTAGGTCTTGGCACTAAGGTCCAGACTTTGTTTCTTTCAAATTCATTCAACTCTTCCTGCATTGCTTGCACCCAATCAGCATCTTGAAGAGCTTCTTCCACTTTCTTTGGCTCAGACTGAGAGAGAAAAGAATTGTAAAGACATTCATTCGAAGTACCTGTTCTAGTTCTGACACCTGCATCAGGATCAGTTTCAGGCAAGCTTTCAGAATCTGAGTCATCATCACTCTCAGAACTTGATGACTCAGTATCAGACTTTATGAAAAGAGCTTTACCCTTGTCTTTCTTTGAGGAAGGTGCTTTGGGGGATTCCTCTTCACCCTTGAGAGCAACTGTCCTTGACTTTCCTCCTTTCGTCTTGCTTCTTTGTTCCATCTCAAGTTCACGAGTCTTGAGCATTCCATAGATTTCATCAAGAGTTGTTTCATCAAGATTGTAGTTGTCTCTTATTGTTGTTGCCTTCAAATCCCAGCATTCAGGAAGAGCTAACAGGAATTTTAGGTTGGTATCTTCAAGATCATACTCTTTATCAACCAATGACAAATCATTCAAAAGTTTGACAAATCTATCATATAAATCATTCAATGACTCATTAGATTTTGAGTCAAAATGTTCATACTCTTGAGTGAGTATTGTCTTCCTGTTCTTCTTAACTGTTTCAGTTCCTTGACACCTTGTCTCCAGTGCATCCCATATCTCCTTGGCAGTCTTGCAGTTGATTACCCCGTTTGACATTACATTATCAATGGCACTATGCAGTAAGTGTCGTACCTTGGCATCCTTAGCAATAGATGCTATATCTTCAGCAGTGTAATCACTCTTTTCCTTTGGTACAGTCTTTGCTGCTTCACCTGCAACTACAACAGCGAGCTTGGTAGGTTTGTGAGGCCCTTCCTTGATTCTATCAAGATATTCTGGATCTGTTGCTTCCAGAAACATGGTCATCCTTACCTTCCATATGGGATATTCAGATGGTCTCAATATGGTAACTCTGATAGTCTCATATCGACTCTGAATTGATGTCTTTGATGATTCCTCAGTTTTGGTAGGCTTAGTTGGAGTTTCTGTGTCAGACATGATTGTGTTTGGATCTTTAACTGTATGTGTGTTAACAGAAGGCTCTGATACCACTTGTTAGGTCACACTTTCACTGTAGAGGGGGTGAATACAGTGTTTATTACAATCAAATCAAACTTCAAGAACTTATGTAACAGAAAACAAACTTTATTGAAACAATAAACTCTGTTACAATCTGGAACTGTTATCTCTCAGTGATGAACAAAATATCACGAGAGCTGCTAGGGTTACAGTAAATAATATTCTCGATAATGATAACACTTATAGTGTAAACCCTATGTCTGTGTTTATATATTACACAGTTACAAGATAATCGCTAATTGATATGGAATATAATTCTGCTTCCTAATATATATCAATCAGATATCTTTTCTTCCAAGTATTCCATTCTTTACGGAATTCCTTCTTCATGCATATCTCTTCTTATGTTTATCTTGATCTTCTTAACTTTAATCAGCTACTGTCCTTATCTGATCGTCCTTCAGCACTTAAGTTCTGATATCTATCTCCTGATGCTTATCTCCTGATAACATAAGTACTGATATCCCTTAAGTCCTGACGTCCAGTATAAGTACTGATCTCCAGTTAAGTGCTGATTTGTCCTGTTCAAATAAGATCTGAAATCTAAACATAAAACATATTAGCCATGACATTATCAAATATATCTAACAGTATGCATTCGTCAGGATGAGGGTGATTCACCATGAGTTAAAATTGATGGTTGAAGGCATAAGAGATACATATATTTTATCCCCTGTAAGTTGGGAGGATTCGAGGAAACCTTGAGATAATTCGAAGGATAAATAATGAGACGCGGATAGACTGAGGAGACAAGGAATTAAGAAATTAGGAAAATTGGATGAAGGAAGTGACCTTCAAGAATGTGAAGTGTAAGACTGGTGGCTCGATACCCAGAAAGGGATACGCCAAGTATGAAAGATATCCCAACATTGAGGTGACTGTTGAGATAAACAACAAAAGTAAATAAGGAATTATTAAGAAGAGGTTCACGTTGAACACGACCAATATCTTCCAGAACATCCTTGTTATCATTACCAAATTAGGCAAGAAAAGCGGATAACCGTTGTTATCTTTTGGAGGCCATATTGATTGACCTCATTTTGAATACAGATGTTATTGTGAAATTAGGCATATACTATCGAGGTGGGAATGATTTAATAAGACACCCTTATCAGGGATATATGACTTGATTTATCCATGGAAGGATGCATGTACCTTTTTAAAGGTGGAATTAAGGATAGAACATCGGTAACTTAAAACAAATCCTAGGGGAATGCATAAAGGTTGGCACTTCACCCTTAATAGGGATAGTATGAGTTTTGACATTATGAATTGGAAAGGATTAAGGTAATAACAACCTTTAAGAATCAGTGGAGAATTTTTTTTCAGAAGTATATAGACAATGATTCTGGTAATAATAAATGGTATCTTGATATGCCCTGTATCTAGGGAATACATGAGGAACGATTCAAGGATAACCTTAGAGGTTTTACAAGGAGAAAGGTAATATTCAAAATTCTCAAGAATAGAAATGTTGATAAAGGAAATATGACGTAATTATAATGATGCCAAGTGGGGCACATGTTAAACCACGAGAAAGTATGGATTGAACCAGTAATGGTCAAAATTGTTCAGGGCAATTAGGACCTAAGATAAAAGATGTTCTAAGTATGATTGAGAGTCAATCGTGACAGTGATTAACCTCTAAAGACTGAGGCAATAACTTATGGAAAAATGGTGATATTTTTTTTACTCATCAAATTTTAAGGAAAACATCTTCGCATAAGCAGTGATTGAATTGAGGTAGAAAATTTATTTGGAGGTGGTTAAAATGACATTGACTGTAAGGAAATTTTACTACCAGGAAAGGCCAAAGAGGTGGCCGACACTTTAAAGGTAAGAGGATAATTATAGGCGCTTGTGCCAAAGGAATACAGTGATGATGGTTAAAGCCGTGAAGGTTGTATTATGATTTGGAAGATTGACATTCCTTCTGATGACTGTGCAATATCCAACCATAATAGTAGTTGGTAAAGGTTTATTTCGTGTAATCGCCATGAGCGGGCTATCTATCTCAGAAGGTACTATCTTGAGATAAGCCAGGACCATGTTTCAAAAAGGACTAGACGAGCCTTTGAGTTAAGTCTTCTATTGAAGGCATATGATTAAGAATGGTATTAACCTGCTATCGTTGCTTTGATTGAAACTCTTCTGCAATTTTATCTGCTTCATGTCATGTATGTATGTCAGGATCAGGAATGTTCTTCATGAATCATGAATGGTGATTATGTTACCTCCTTAGAAGGATTCGATACGACATGTATGGACTCCGTATGGTTAGATATTAAGATTTTATGGAACGTGAATGACGGCAGTAGGTCAGTAGTGGACCATAGTAATGCAGCAATGATTCTGCGAGTAATGAGCTGATTAAAACCGTGAGAGTTGTATTGGAATGGATGTTGAGATTAAGTACCACTAATCGGGTCGTGTTGACGTATAAGTTATCTTTGATAGAAAAACTAGGTCGATTATTTACCTATTGAGTATTTATTCCTTCTTATCAATAGAAAGTCGTATTACTATACGAGGAAGGTTGCGATGCAAGCATAGAATTCTAGTAACGATGATGTCTAGAATGAGATCCCAGATTCGATTTTCAATATCGAGGGAGTTTCAAAGGTGATTGCGTATAAGCTCGAGGAAGAGCATGGGTCCATAGAATGATGGACGGAATAGCAAAAATATTAAGGCATGTGAAATACGATGCTATAATACTTGATGTTGGTATAAATACACATATGTTTTGTTCTCCTATGACAAACCTCTATAGTTCAGAGGTAGATTCCAAGCCAGATATTTTGTGGCAGTATATTTTATATATATATATATATACAATTCTCTTCCGTTCGTTCTTTTCTCTTCTTTTCATTTCATTTAAGCTGAGAAGAACAACCCTTCCAGAGGGGGAGGTATTGCCGAATGACTATCTATCTGTGTGATAGAAGCCTAGTAGGATACCACATGTTGTTTAATTGCTTGTCAAATACTAAAGGCTGGCCACCTTCTGTACTAACTATGCGATATAACAAGTGTTCATGATCATAGTGATCTCTCAATAAATTCTTTTACTTCTACATGATTGATCAAACTTTGGAAAATAGAAATAGCTGAAAAAGGAGTAGTAAAGTTATGGTGGTATTCGGAATGGAAACACATTCGTGATACTAAGGTTGACGCGTGTATTAAAAGGTTATAGAATGCTAACGAGCAAAGGTGTAACCAGTATAGTATTATGTACGGAAGATAGTAATGACTACGAACTTGGAAAAAAAAATGGGTATTGAGAAGCAAAAGTTATAATGCTAGAAGCTATGATGAGAGTCTGTGCAATAGACTTGAAAGAATTTGGAATGATCACATAACGCGGATTGAGTTTTCTCACGATAATAGATCGTATGTCAGGTATCGAGATATCGCCTTATGAGATCCTTGAGGGAAGACAATGTCGATCTCCCTTATGTTAGGATGAAGTTGTAGAGCGCAAGATGCTCGGACCCGCAGTAGTCCAAAAGACCAAGGATATAATAGATCTAATCAGAGGACGGCTGATAGTAGCCCAAGATGGACATAAGAAGTATGTTCTCTATATATTTATTTTTTAAAAATAAAATTTATCTAAGAATTTTTGTAATTCGAAGAAAAACTGTCTAAATGTTAATCCACATTTCCAATATTTGAAATTAATATAAGACAGAGTTAAGTTAGAACAAAAATGTGTAGAGAACTGAGTTCTTGATAAGCCTAAATGACTTGTCGATAAGTCATTTTGTGACCACTCTATAGAGTTCTCGATAAGTATCTTTTATGACTTCTCGATGGACATCTCGATTAGTCATTTTATGACTTCTCAACAAGACAACAACCATTGTAGAGATCTCGATATACATACTGATACGGAGTTCTCTACAAGTTCAAATTTTAGACTTATCAATAACCAAAACTGTAATTATTTAATTCAATAAATTATTTCAGTAAAATACTTTTGATAGAAAAATCATTCTAATTTTAAGTTGATTTATTCAATATAAATTGGAATAATTTAGTCCAATAAGGACAAACTGGGTATTTATACAACATCTCGATAAATCATTATCTAGTTCTCGATAAGGGTCAAGAAAGTGAAATCTTGACATGAGTTCTCTATAGGTCATGTGACTTCTCTACAAGCAAATACCAACCGCTTATTCTTCACTTGTCGATAAGTCACGTCTTGTTATTCCCTAACAATACAACAAGAATTAAAGAAGGGGGGTTGAATGTAATTCTGGCTCCTTTTTCCAGATTTAAAAACAGTTCTTAACTCGACAGATATATGTGTTTTGATTTGCAAAGTGCGGAATGAAAGGATTAAATAAATCAAACACAAAGTAATAAAAACATAAGTTTTTGAAACAATATGAAGCTCAAATTGGCTCACAGCTGCTTTACAAGTTGAACAAACAAACTACAGAGAAATTCTTGACAAATACAACTTTCTCTATTACTCTTCTAAATATGTTTGCTTAGTTGTTTGTTCTACTAGCTACACTTGATTTATCACCAAATTTACATGGTAATAAGACAGGATAATAAAACAAAACCTATCAAGTCTAACTCCATGATGCTTTATTACTCTATTCCAACATCTTTGAAAATCTTCATAATTTGCATGGAAATGGTAATGCTTCTTTGTTCTCAATTTCATGCTAAACAGGCTGCCACATTCCTTTTGCAAACACGCGACGCATGTGACTGTGTTGTCACTGTCAACAGATATTTGAATTGATCATCCGTCGGGTACATGCTTGTTATCCGTCGGGTAGCTTTGTTGATCATCTGTCGGGTAGCTTTGTTGATCATCCGTCGGGTAGCTATTTGACACTTGACTCCATTTCACTTATGCAGAATTACAAGACATCTCATATTTACAATTAATCAACCTATTCTGCATATCTACTAGTAGTCAACATGACTCATAACAAAACACTCTAAAAATACAAATAGAAAATAGTAGATAAAACTGATAAGTGCAGCAATAATTTACTGAAAATTGAACAATACAAAGTATACAAAGAATAGCTCATAATCATTATCAAGGTGCTCCTCTAGTTTGAGCAGATAAGTCTATTTCCTTGATTGTCTAGGTTTCTTCCCAAGCCTCCTATTATCCTCTTCTATTTAGTTTGGAGCTGTCTATGGAATTCAAGTTCATCAGCTTCTAAGAGATCTAACATTCCTTGCATTTTCAATAGAGTCTCATTGCTAGAGATACTCAATTGGTCCTCCAATCTGAAGAATCTTCTAACTCCCTTTTCATCCCTGAATTCCATCAACCAATAAGGCCTCAAATGCACTCTCTTTCATGTGAAGGGAATTGACAGAGTTTTTGGAAGTGCATATTTGGCTCTATTACTCCTCAGCTCCTCAATCTTCTTTAGAAATAATCTTCTAGCAGTCACATTGTATCCAAAGTTTTGTTTGAAAGATGAGTAGATCTTTATCAGCACATATTGGCTTTCTAGAAGAATCCTATGAAGTGGCCATATGATCTCTTTTCCTCCCTTATATTTGAATACCAGTCTTTCTGGAAGATGTTTGTGAGCATCAATTCCTCTAACTTCTTCCAATTCATCTAAGTAGAGGTTAATGTCAGAAAACTCTTTGATGTCACAGATGTACAACATATCTCCTTTGTTGACTATGGATTGAGATTTGACTAGGGTCTTGGATTTGAGAGTCACTGGTTTCACTTTCTTTCTAGCTCTTATCTTTGTCTTCTTTGTCTTGAAGATAGGAAACTTTAGCTCAGGAATTGGCAATTTATCCCAGTTTACTGGTTCATCCTTAGGAAAAATGGGCTCACCATGAATGTTCCTAGTTGGATCCACCACCTTGAATTCTTCAAATACCACTGAGGGTTTTGATGTCTGAGTTGAAGTTGTAAACTTTTTGGGGATGTGGTCTTCCTTTTCCTCATCACTAAAGTCCAATTTTCTCTTGAAGTGGAGCTTGTATCTGAATCTTCTTTTCTGTTGTGGTTCTTCTTGCACTTTCTGATCCTAAGGTTCATCAATTACAGTTGGTTGTGCAGGAGTTTCTGTTGTGGTTTTTACAGCTTGAAGCTTAGCCAAGATAGCAGCTTGCTTCTTCTTTTATTTAAGCTTTTTAGCATCCAGAGCAGCTTGCTTTTTTTCTTGCCTGATTCCATTTTAATCTTCCTTCTTAACTTTCACAAACATGGGGTGTCAAGCCACCACACAAATTTCCTTACCATTTCTGTAAATCTTGGCTAATCTTCTTTTGAGTGCTGAATCAACTGGATCTTTGTAAAAGGCAATTGACCTAGCCAACATCTTCTTCTCATCTGGCCTAGGTGTCTCATACACGATATGCATAGGATTTTTGTCTGAGAATTTTGAGTAATTTCTTTTAGGATTCATGATAAAATTTGCTTTTGGAGATTTGATGCAAGATGTTTGGCCTTTTTCCAGATAATTCATACTCATTTCATTCACATAAATGTTCTTGACTTGAGAGTGATGAATGAATGTTTTATCTGGCTTCTGAATTGGCCTAAACTTTTATTGAATTTATGCATCTATCTTTCTCCATTTTTCTTTTAGCTCCTTCTCAGCTACTGCTACATCAATCTTTAGTAGTTTGTCATCTGTGTTTAGTTTTGCTGCTACCAGATTTATGATATCAATGTTGTCCATGACTGGTGGCTTTGTGAAAGTAATTGCTGGCACAACACTTTGCTGACTTGTATGTTGAGTTGTTTCTTCCCCTCACTTGTTCCTTTCTCCCCCTTTCTGTTAACATCAAGTTGTTGAGTGGGAGGGAGTAGAGCAACCACCAATTGTTTGAGTAGAGCAGTCTGAGTTTCTTGATTAGTGAGTATCTTGGCCATGGACTTCTCTATATCAGATAATTTTGAGTCCATGGCCTCAACTTTTCTATTGAGATCAACCTCCTTCCTTAGCTTGTGAGCTATTTCAGTCATGGTGGTTCCAGGAATTCTAGCATCCAACCTTGCTATGAAATCGTGTTTTACTTCAGAAATTTCTTGCTTGATTTCATCCACACTCTGACTGTGTTGGAGGGATTGAATTTTGTGCATTTGGAGTGCTTCAAGGTGAGTTGTGAGTAGCTTCTTTGTGTTGGCATTAGTAGATGCTTGAATGGCTGTTTGGGTGTCATGGATTAGCTTGAATAGTGTTGATTGGAGATGTGAGTAGGAACATTCTTTTGTTAGCATCCAGACAGGAACATCTGCATCTCCCCCTATGCTCATACTGTCTTCCTCATCATCCCACCAGCATCCCCAAATGAATCTTCAGCCAGTTCAAAATCACTGCCAGTGTTAGAAGCCATAGCAGTGATTGCATCCTTTGCTCTTTAAAGAGATTGTGTAGTGTGCACCAAATTTAGAATCCTTTCAGCCTCCCCATTGCCCTGCACAGCTTGAGTTTGGTAAGCTGTAACAGGATGAGTAAATGTCTCAGCATCCAGGGAAATAGAATCTATGACAACTTGATATTCTTGCTGAAATAACCTTTTCCTTTCTGTATCATTGACACTCATTGACTCACTTGCAATGGATTCCATCCTTATCACTCCTGTATCTGCTTTTCTCTCATGATCTCTGTCTCTCTCTCTCTCTCTCTCTCTTTTTGCATCAAGGGCTCCCCTTGGCTTCCCACCCTCACACCCTCACCTTCACCATCTAAGGTGGGAGTCCTCTCACTCACTTTTTCCAGTCCTGAAGAAATGGACTACATGGATTCGCTCTTATTCTCTCCTTTTGCCTGGGAGCAACCCAACCTCTCACTCAATTCACTCTCTTCCCTCAACCCTAAGAGTGATTGTACTACTACTAAGTCTTCTGCACTTGTGAGAATTGACGAAATTTTAAGTTGTGGAGAGACACCCGACGGATGAGGAATATCCATCGGGATAGTAGTTTGGCTATCCGACGGATGACTGTTGTTAGGCTTATCCGTCAAGATACAATCACTACTCGACAGATGATGAATATCCATCGGGATAGAAGAAATGAATGAGTTTGAAGTGGAGACTATTGTAGAATCTGTGCATATTGATGAAAATTTTGGTACGGATGTCTCAACATACTCATAAAGAAATGGCAAGTGAGCCAACAAATCATCTAAAAGATGATGCTCACTTGCTTGGATTTTTGGTTTCTCCAATAGAGTTAAAGATGGAGAATTTGGAAGTGATGTATTTATCATGTCAACATCCAGTGAGTGCGTGGGAGAATTTGGTGTATCAGGTGCTTCAATTATTAGAGATTTTGGTTGTGACTCCACATTTATTGGAGCCACATCAACCTGACTTTGAGATTGTGCAGTGACTGGGTCTTTAGCACCAGTTTACACTGTGTGTGTTCCCTGTGCATCCCCAAGGGTTTTTGATCTTTTCTTTCTAGCATAAGTTTTTGGTGAGCTAGTGTCCCTACCCCTCTTGACCTATGCTCCTGGTTGTGAGCTTGTTTCAATAGTAACTTCCTTTTGGGAGGATAAAAGTAGAATTGAGCTTATTTCCTTATTAACAACTACAGTTTGTTGGGAAACTGTGGTGTGGCTAGGTTTGGGTACACTCTTCTCACCAGTCTTATCCTTAGGGTTTCTTTGATTTTCACCCTGTCCCTCACCTTGATTACCCTCCTTCACACTCCCCTATTTGGTTTTAGTGGATTTTGCAACTGGTTTCTTTTGAAAGAAACCAGAGGGGGCTTTTTTAGACTTGGATTTTGAAATTTGTGGTTTAGTAGCTTGGGTAGGCATCTGTTGGGTCATTGAACCAGATGCCATTGCTACATTTGAAGGCAAAGAAGTGTGTGAGGTTGGAAAAGTGGTGATAGTAGAAATTACGTCACTTACCTGAGGTCCCTCCATGATTGGAAAATAAAAGAGAGGCACCTCTTTGTGGTGGTTTGTCCTATTGAGATCTGCAATAATCTTTCTTTCTTGAACCTAAAAATTTAACTTGTTAGTTGGGTTCTCAATCACAATATTCTCAATGAGATGGTTAGCAAGCATCATAAAGAATCTAGCATAATAGACACTTTTACCTCTCTTATTGAGTTCCCCTAACTTAAAGCCTAACTCAAATAAGACCAAGTCACTGATATTAAAGTAATTATCAGTAACTAGCATGTAAAGCATGTTAAGCATAGAAATGTTAATAGAATCAAAGTTACTAATCTAACCAGAGAATTCCTTAGTTACCACATCACACATAAAGCTCCATTCCTTTCTAAGACCTAACCTCCTAATTTCACTAAACTTAGAGGTAGTAAGTGCGTAGCCCATGGAATTTAGCATGTTAACTATGTCAGTGTCTGTGTGTGGAGCAGTAGCAGTATTATCAGGAATTCTAAAGCATGCTTTGACAATGTCACTATTTATACAAAACTGCTTACCTTTTAGAGTGAATGTAATGGTCTTGTCAGTTGAGTTGTACACTACAGTTGTCCATATCTCCTCTACAACCTCACAGTAGATAGTGGGTGATTCCAGCATGGCATAACTGAGTTTGCAATTTTTCAAAAAATCCATCATCTTTTGGAACTCACCAGACTGTTGAATATCCTTGTTCACAAGAGCTGTGATGTTGTTCTTTCCATAGATATAGCCAGTTTGAGACATGATTTTGACGACTGGTACCATTATTAGAGATTGGGAAATTTGCAGAGAGAGTATTTGCTTTTGAGAAGAAAGAAGTTAGAGCAATTGAATCTTGAGAATGATAAAAGAGAAGAATAAAAAGGAATTTAGCTTTTATATAATGTCAGAAGTAAACTGACAAAAATAATAAAGTGAAGTAAAGAGACCAATAAAAATTTCCCAAAATAGCTGTTTAAAAATAAATAAACTGTAAAAATTCTATCACTTATCCGTCGTGTCATGCTTACAAACTGTAAGTATACTCGATGGATAATGTTCAGAGTTTTAACGGCTAGGATTGAGATAATTCGACGGATGAGGATAAATCAGTTATCTGTCGAGCTATAAATATTCCAGAAAAATAATCGATTTTTATTGACAAATAGTATTCTGACGGATGATCAAACTCGATGGATAATGAGCATCCGTCGGGATGTAAATTTTGACTTAGCCAAAATTTCATCCAAAACAGAAAAATCAATTAAATTTTTGGCTGCATAATAACTTGCAAAAATATCTGAAATGATTCAAGAATAATTAAGCATACCTAACTCACTTACCAACCTTGAAAAGGTGGATTCATCAAGTGGCTTGGTAAATATGTCTGCAAGCTGTTTTTCACTTGGAATAAAATGAAGTTCCAAAGTACCATTCATCACATGTTCCTTTATGAAGTGATACTTGATGTCTTTGTGCTTTGTTTTTGAATGTTGTACTGAATTTTCAGTTATGGCAATTGCACTTGTGTTATCACAGAAAATGGGAATTCTATCCACTTGTAGACCATATTCCAACAATTGGTTTTTCATTCACAAAATCTGTGCACAGCAACTACCAACAACAATATATTCAGCTTCAGCTATAGAAGTAGAGAATAAATTTTGCTTTTTACTGAACCAGGACACAAGATGGTTCCCTAGAAATTGACAGGTTCCTGTTGTACTTTTTCTGTCTATTCTACAACCTGCATAATTTGCATCTGAATAACAAGTTAGATCAAAACCAGAATCTCTAGGGTACCAAATGCCAAGTTTTGGTGTTCCCTTGAGATATCTGAAAATTCTCTTAATAGCTACTAAGTGAGATTCTCTAGGATCAGCCTGAAATCTAGCACAAAGATAAGTAGCAAACATTATATCTGGCCTACTAGCTGTTAAGTACAGAAGTGAGTCAACCATGCCCCTATAGCTTGAAATATCCATAGACTTTTCAGTAGTGTTTAATTCAAGCTTAGTTGCAGTGGCCATGGGAGTTTTTGCAGATATGCAATCCATTAGATCAAACTTCTTTAAAAGATCATGAATGTATTTAGTTTGACTAATGAATATTCCATCACTAACTTGCTTAACTTGCAAACCAAGAAAGTAAGTTAGTTCTCCCATCATGCTCATTTCATACTTACTTTGCATCAATTTGGGAAACTTTTTGCAAAGTTTTTCATCTGTAGAGCCAAATATAATATCATCTACATAAATTTGAACAAGTATACTAGAGCCATTAATATTTCTAAAGAACAAAATTTTATCAACAGTACCTCTTGTGAAGTGATTTTCCAAAAGAAACTTTGATAAAATATCATACCAGGCTCTAGGTGCTTGCTTCAGTCCATAAAGTGCTTTCAAAAGATAGTAGACATGATTTGGGAAATTTGGATTCTCAAAACCAGGAGGCTGACTAACATAGACTTCCTCCTCCAAATATCCATTCAGAAAAGCACTTTTGACATCCATTTGATAGACTTTGAAATTGGCATGAGTTGCATAGGCTAAGAAAATTCTGATGGCTTCAAGTCTTACAACAGGAGCAAAAGTTTCAGCAAAATCTATTCCTTTTTGTTGACAATAGCCCTTAGCAACCAATCTAGCTTTGTTCTTGACTACTATGCCATTTTCATCCATCTTTTTTCTGAATACCCATTTGGTGTCAATTGGATTCTTTCCTTTAGGCTTGGGTACCAGCTTCCATACCTTGTTCCTTTCAATTTTTTTAGCTCCTCCGGCATAGCTAAAATCCAATCAGGATCCGACAAAACTTCTTCTACCTTCTTTGGTTCTTCCTTAGATAGGAAGCTACTGTATAGACATTCTTCTTGAGTTGCTCTCCTTGTTTGAACTCTAGAAGATGCATCACCAATGATGAGCTCAAAAGGGTGATCTTTAGTCCATTTTCTTTGTTGAGGTAGATTAGCTCTAGATGAAGAGGCCTCATTGTTGTCTTGATGTGTGACTGAGTTTTGATTATTAGAAACTCCCCCTGAGTTTGTGAATCATTAATTTAAGAAAGGGGAACTTTCTGTAAGTGACCTATTCTGACTTTCAGCTTCTCTTAATGACCCGACGGATGGTGCACTTTGTGTCCCGACGGATGAAGTTGTTTGTCTCCCGACGGATGAAGCATTTTGAAACTCAATAGTTGTTGAATTATGTGCTTCATTAGTAGTAGATTTTTCTGCATTATCCTTATTCACTGTTTTTTGATCACTTTTATCATCAGTGTCATCACTAACCATCTCCACATTATCAAACTTGAGGCTTTCATGGAAATCTCCATCTTGTAGTCCTTCAATCTTTTTATCATCAAACACAACATGTATTGATTCCATAACAATATTGATTCTTAGATTGTAGACCCTATATGCCTTTCCAATAGTATATCCAACAAAATTCCTTCACCTGCTTTAGCATCAAACTTCCCATATTGATCAATTTGATTCCTCAAGATAAAACATTTACAGCCAAAGACATGAAGAAAATTTAGAGTTGGTTTCTTGTTCTTGAACAATTCGTAGGGTGTCATATACTTTGCTTGATTAATCAAAGAGATATTCTGAGTGTAGCAGGCAGTATTCAAAGCTTCAGCCCAAAAATATGTTGGTAACTTTGATTCTTCAAGCATTGTCCTAGCAGCTTCAATAAGAGATTTGTTTTTTCTTTCCACTACTCCATTTTGTTGTGGAGTTCTTGTTGCAGAAAAATCATGCATTATCCCATTCTCTTCACAAAATGATCTCATCACAGAGTTCTTGAACTCAGTTCCATTGTCAATCCTGATTCTCCTTACTTTAAAATCAGGATGATTGTTGACTTGCCTTATGTGATTGATGATGATTTCACTAGCCTCATCTTTAGACTTCAGGAAATATATCTAAGAAAACTTTGAGAAATCATCCACAATTACTAGGAAAAATCTTTTCCTTGAAATGGACAACACATTGACTGGTCCAAATAAATCCATATATAGCAATTGCAAAGGTTCTTCAATTGTTGAATCAAGCTTCTTTCTGAATGGTGCTTTAATCTGCTTTCCTTTTTGGCAGGCATCACATAATCCATCCTTAGAAAACTCCACTTGAGGAATGCCTCTAACCAGTTATTTCTTGACAAGCTCATTCATGGTCTTGAAGTTTAGATGGGACAGCTTCTTGTGCCATAGCCAACTTTCATCTTGACTTGCTTTACTGAGAAGACAAGTGACAGATTTTGTATTAGATGAGTTGAAGTCAGCTAGATACATATTTCCTTTTCTCACTCCAGTGAGAACCACTTTGTTTCTTCTTTTGTTTGTCACAACACAGGCTTCTAATTGAAGGTTACTGAATTGCCCTTATCACAAAGCTGGTTGATACTCAACAGATTGTGCTTGAGACCATCCACTAGGGCAACCTCTTCAATGATGACATTGTCTTTTGAGATCAAGCCATATCCCACAGTATAACCCTTGTTGTCATCTCCAAAAGTAATACTTGGGTCAGCTCTTTTCTTGAACTTTGTGAGCAGGGTAGAATCTCCGGTCATGTGCCTTGAACAACCACTATCCAGGTGCCAAAGATTCTTTCTGTTTCCCTGCACACATCAAAACCAAATCAAGTTGATTTTGGTACCCAAGTTTCCTTGGGTCCTGCCTTGTTAGCTTTCTTCTTTGGTTTCTTAGGTTTGATCTCATTTGACTTGGGAATTTCTTATTCATCCTTAGTCATTTGAGTTGGACCTTTGAAACCAGTCATTAAACCAGAATTATCATGCACATTTTGATTAACAGGAAAAGGCATGCTATTTGCAAACATGTTATTCAAGTAAGGCATGCTAAATGCCATTTGAGGCATACTAAATGCAGCATAATAAGGATTAGGTGCAAATGGAATATTAGCAAATTGTGCATTCATATTCTGAGTAGACATAACATTCATAGGCATGGTAGGCATGGCAGTCATGTTGGGAAAAGTGGGAGGCACATACATAGGAGTAGGCATGTCAAGTTTGTAATTAAAAGATAGGTGATTAACACTACCACACTTAACACAGATTTTTCTTGGTGCATATTTATCAGGTGTGTAGTTGTTATGCTTGTTAATTCCTACTTTCCCATTTCTATTGTTTTTCTTTTTGGTTTCTATTTTAACCTCAATCTTTTCTAATCTGTCATTCAATTGCTTGATGGACAGATGACCAACATTAACTTATTTCTCCTTCACTTGACTTGATTCTCCTGAAACAAAGTTTTTGGAAACTGATCCATATTTTTCATTCAGCTTGGCAAGCTTAGCTTTGCTCACAGGTTTACTCACAACCGACGGATGTGGCTCTTTGTCACTCGACGGATAATCCTTTTGGTTATCCGACAGATGATTCTCATCATCCGTCGAGTCCACATCTGTCAACAATCCTTCAACCAAGTTGGATTTCAGTTTCTCCTTACTCTTTTTCCAGGCTGCATCACAAAAGGACTAAATACCTTGAACTTTAGTGATTTGAACATGGACATCTTTGGATGATTTCCATGCTTTAATCACCTCCTGTTCTCGTTCAAGCTATTTCTTTAAAATCTCTTCTTTCTTTAAGGACTCAGTTAATTCATCCTTAGCAATGTTACACTCAATTCTCAAATTTTCAAATTTTTCCTCTCACTTAAAAACAAATTGTTTTCTTTAATTTTAGCATTTTCCTTAGTGAGGGACTTAAATGTAACACGCAAGTGACATAATTCTGTAGACATGTCATTGATTGCATCATTACACTCAGCTTTAGATAAATATGCTAGGTTAGTGGTGATTACCTGATTACTTGAAGAACTTGTTTCTGTTTCATCAGACTTGGCCATCAGGGCTAGATTGACATAGCTTACATCTTCATCTTCATCCAATCCATCAGCTGCCCAGTCATTTTCCTGTGTAATGAAAGCCCTTTTCTTTTGCTTGAGCAACTCAAAATATTTTTGTTTGTAATCAACAGGCTCAAACTTCTTTTTGCTGGAATCTGACTTTCTACACTCACTGGAAAAATGCTCTGCCAAGCCATATTTGAAACATTTGAATTTGGATTTATCCACCATGTTTCTACTTGGCTTGGCTGCTCCAAAGTTCTTTTTAAACTTGAGCTTGGAAAATCTTCTAGAAAGGAATTCTAAATGCTCATCAATATCATCCATGTCATCTTGGCTCAAATGATCTTCATTTTCAGCTATCAGCCCTTTACCCTTGTTCTCACAGACCTTTGAAGTAGACTCAACAGCTTCTACCTTCATCTCTTTCTCCTTTTCTAACTCAGCAACCAGTGCTATGGACCCTCCTTTCTTCCTTCCTTTCTGCATCCTCTCATCTTGCTTTATTTCAAGCTCATAAGTTTTCAGGATGCCATACAGTCTCTCCAAGATAAACTCCTTGTAATCCTGAGAATTTCTCAATGAGACTGTCATTGGTTTCCACTTCTTTGGAAGATATCTAAGGAACTTGAGGTTGGAGTCTTTTGTCTGATAGACTTTTCCATGCAACTTCAGAGCATTTAGTAGTTTTTAAAATCTACTAAAAATATCAATAAGAGACTCACTATCTTCACAATAGAAGTGCTCATATTGCTGAATTATCAGCTACACCTTATTCTCCCTTACTTGCTCAGTACCATCACAAATAATTTGGATAGTGTCCCAAACCTCCTTGGTTGTTTTGCAGTTAATAATGTTATCAAACATATCACCGTCAACTCCATTGAATAATATATTCATGGCCTTCTTGTCTTTCCTGACTTGCTCAATATCAGGATCTGTCCATTCATGCTTAGGCTTGGGAACATATGGTTCATTGCATGTTGCAGCTCTTATTGGTACATGAGGACCTCTCTCTATGCAATCCACATAGGCCTCATCTTGAGAAAGAAGATGTAGATGCATTTTCACCTTCCAGTGGTGATAATTGTGTTTGTCCAGAAAAGGAATTTTAACTCCAACATCCTTATTGTTCATCTTGCTGTTTGTTGTGATCTTTACACTATTTGTACTTCAAGATCTTGCTCTGATACCAATTGTTATTCCCTAACAATACAACAAGAATTACAGAAGGGGGTTGAATGTAATTTTGGCTCCTTTTTCAAGATTTAAAAACAGTTCTTAACTCGACAGATATATATGTGTTTTGATTTGCAAAGTGCGGAATGAAAGGATTAAATAAATCAAACACAAAGTAATAAAAACACAAGTTTTTAAAACTTTCTGATGGATTTGAATGATCCACCAGATATATATATATATATATATATATATATATATATATATATATATATATATATATCGATTTGAGAACTCTGTGAAGCTCAAATTGGCTCACAACTGCTTTACAAGTTGAACAAACAAACTACAGAGAAATTCTTGATAAATACAGCTTTTTCTATTTCTCTTCTAAATGTGTTTGCTTAGTTGTTTGTTCTACTAGCTACACTTGGTTTATATATATCACCGAGTTTACATGGTAATAAGACATGATAATAAAACAAAACCTATCATGTCTAACTCCATGCTGCTTCATTACTCTATTCCAACATCTTTGAAAATCTTCACAATTTACATGGAAATGGTAATGCTTCTTTGTTCTCAATTTCCTGCTAAACAGGATGCCACATTCCTTTTGCAAACACCCAACGCATGTGACTGTGTTGTCACTGTCAACGGATATTTGAATTGATCATCCGTCGGGTACATGCTTGTTATCCGTCGGGGAGTTTTATTGATCATTCGTCGGGTAGCTTTGTTGATCATCCGTCGGGTAGCTATTTGACACTTGACTCCATTTCACTTATGCAGAATTACAAGACATCTCATATTTACAATTAATCAACCTATTATGCATATCTACTAGTAGTCAACATGACTCATAAGCTCCTACAGAATCTACACAAAGTTGTTTGCAGAAATGTGCTACAATACTTATTATTACATAAGCTACTCACTCGATGGATGTCAAATCATCATCCGTCGGGACTATATTGAATCATCCGTCGGGACTATATTTGATCATCCGTCGAGTGCTACAAAATTCACTAAGTTAAATCTACTAAGGTGTTTTGTATAATTTATCATCAAGTTCACAACTTATTCCTAACACATCTCTACCCTATAAATACCCAGACATCTCGATATAACACATCTTTATGCTTTCGTGATCTCAATTGACCTAATTTCTGCAAATCTTTACCATTCTCCACTGTTTCAAGCTTTTTATCTCCCACTCAAACTAAAACTCTTTCATGGTTGCTAACAATGTGAGAGCTTTTATCCCCAAAGAGGGAACCAACTACTTGGCGTTTTTTGATGCAAACCAAGCACCTGACAATTTCAAGTGCCTTGTCAAGTTTATTTCTGATTTCTATCTCTTAGGGGCTTTGATTGTAAATTATATGGTGTATCTAGATGTATTGAATGAGTTTTTAAACACTGCATTTATCAACATTATAGTTCATGACAATCAAGATGTCCCTCTTGTGGTTAATTACACAATTCAAGGTGAGGTTGTTGAGTTCAATGCAGATGACATCAACAAATCATTGGGCGTCCCTACAGGCAATCTGGTTGAAGCTCCTATTATTCAAGAGTTGGTTAAATGCATGGACTTCATCAACTATATTGAGAAAATAGATATGGCTAAGCTCAACAAGAAAAATCTGATAAGGGAGTAGACCTTTGTCTTTGACTCAATAGTGAGGGCTTTTTCATGCAGGAAGACTGGATATGACAATATCTCTGGTGTGGTCCAAAAGCTGGTGTATTCAATGGCCTACAACAAACACCTCAGCGTTGGAAGCTTGATCTTAGATAACTGAGCATAAGGCTAACCACGCATTTGGTAAGTAGAGGTCAGGAAATCTTATTTCCTAGATTCATAATGTCTACTTTAAACCATAAAGTAGCTGACATTCATATGCTAGATGGTATAGATAGGTGTCCAAAATCCTATTTGGTTCACTAATTACAAAATATTAGGTAAAGGTAACTCTATATGTCACTGACTTCATGTTAGAGAAATTTATAACTTACCTTTACTCTATGCCTGATATGAGAACAAGTGCAATATCTAGTTCAGCTATGACCTCTACACTTGTAGAAGAACCCAAACAGGACAGCACATATGGGCCTTCCACAACTGAGACCTTTTTTTAATACCATTAGCTGCTAGAAAATTAACTACTTCATCCCCTGAACAAGGTAGAGTTAGTAAAAAGAAGAGAAAGTAAAGACCTTTGATAGTTGTTAGTGAGAGTGGTGAGGACCAAACACAAATTGAGTCACCCTCGGTCAAAAAGCCAAATAAGCAAAGGAATGTTGAGTTGACCACTCAAATGACCACCTCTGCATCTTCTCAAAAAGATGTAGTTGTAACACCGGGGCTTAAATAGACTTTAGTGGCATCTTCTCAACAGTATGTCACTATTGAAATAAACATTCTATTCAATGCATCTTGTAAAGAGTCTGCACCCCCTCTTGGGAACTTTCAAGTGGGTGAAAGAAGTCATATGATTGGCACACACACTGAGAGCACATCAAGTAAAACTCCCTCGTCCATTCAGGGGAAGTTTCCAACATTCATGCCTAAGCTCACTCACCTCATTTTTAAAATTTCTTCATCTTTAATAAGGGGCTTGAATCTTCATCTCAAGCTTTGCCACAATCATGTGACACTTTTCAAGAAACTGTGCCCACCACTCGGGCACAAAATTTAGATGGTGAGAGGCTACATGCTAAGGTAGACCTTGATGACACTATCACAAACACAGGGGTTTCATCAGTTTTTACTGAAGACCCTCTGCAAGTTACAAATGCACCTTCATGTGCATACTAGTCTTCCCAGGCTCATAGGTTTGAACGTAGTACTCTTGAGGGGCAGCTACTCAAATCCTCTCCAATTCAATTGGAGGTTTCTCATGTAGAAACAACTCCCCTCATAATTCTAGCTAAAATTGCTTTGTCAATTAAAGCTAGGAGTTCAATTTCCAATGATCCAACAATTGGGGAGGCAAGTACATAAGCACATTCAAGTGCCAGTCCCTTGCAAGAGGGAAAATGGTTTGAGGCCATGATACATGACAGTAACCTGGAAAAATCCCCTCCGATTCCAATGGAGGTACACTCTACTAGTGAACAACACACTGTCATAACCACAGTTCCCACTGTGAGTTCAACTGTGACATATGTCACATGTACAGTTTTAACCTATATCTCATCAACCTCAAACACTCATAACCAACCCTCAACCTCTACACACTTACCACACATCTTCTCCCAATGGCTGCAATATTCTCAAACACCAACCCAAATAGTGAATGAAATGCTGGTTGATCAGATTGAAGGTATTACAAACATTGTTCAGCAACTGCTCACCTCCAGCATGTCAAATTAAGATTACTAGAAAATCCTTCTTACTTATAGGGAAGAAGTGGAGAAACAACAAGAGAAAATTATGGATGAGTCTGAGAGAGATGGAAATATAGATGATTGGCTCTCCAAGTCGTATTCAATAAATATGGAGGAAGAATTGGAAAAATTCAGGGAGGAGTACCTAACCATACTTGGAAGCAATGCCTAGGTACTCACTCCCCAAGAGGTATATGATACCATCACAGAGATCGACAAGGATGAACTCAAGGCTTTTAACTTTACTGAAAAGGTCATTGAAAATACTCTTAATGGACATTAAGGTCAAGTCAAAAAGCTAGTCAATAACAGTATTTTTGAAATGATGCCAACCCTCAATGAGATGAAGATAAAGTACATCAGGTTTTCAGACAAGCTTCAGGCATTCTCTCTTGATCCTGTTGATGAAAGTATTACCAAGCTAAGGTCCTCTTTCATAGCCCTGCATGATGTGATCTAAAAATAAATCACCAACAACAATGACAGAAAGGTCAAATTGGATCAATTATATAAGGCTATATATGAGCCTTCTTATTTGGTTATGGAAGAGATCATGAATGCAGTACAGAACTCTCTTGGCACCTCTCTTGCTTCAAGCTCATAGCCAGCTGATAAGTGGATTTTATATCTACTTGGAACGCTTCATTACAAGCTTAAGCTGATAAGTGGATTTGATATGTTTTTGTGTTATTGCATTTCAGGCATCAGTTAAATGAAGAAATGAACTTTTCAAGAAAATATGCAGAAAAGAGCTAAGAATTAGAAGCCTAAGCTATCCTCAAGTTGAATAGAATCTCATTATCTTCGCGTGGGCAGTTGAATCACCTAATTCTGATGAACAGAACTCAAGATACGGCCAAAAGAAGAAATTGCAGAAAAGTCCAGAAGTCAGGCGCGGCCACCCCGCCTTTCTGCCAAAAAACCAGCGTGCCTGCGCCGATTTGAGCGCAGTCGCCCCGCCCTTTTTTCCCCAGAATCCTGATTTTAGTAGAATTTGATGATTTTGAGGGTCCAGGTCCACTAGGGGCTTATATATACCAATAAAAAGATGTTTTTAACAATAAGTAGATAATGGAGAGCATTGAGAAGACCTGGAGAGCACAAGACGCCTACGGAGAAGAAGACTTTTCTATTCTTCAATATAGCTGATATTTGGATGCTTGTTTTCGATTTGTCTTTGAACTCTAGTACTCTTATATTGTTTAGTATCATGTTTTCATTGTAACCCATGGTGACGATGAGTTCGGTTAAGAACTAATCGTTATCGTGGGGTTTTAACGGATTTACTTATGGATTTCTATAGTTAATTTGTTTCAATATCTTGGTGTGTGGTGATTGATTGATATCCTAGTATTGGTTGTGTTTATTCATCTTATGTGCGTAGCTAACATATAAGATAACGTGTTAATCTTTATTGAAGCGAAAGTGAATATAGAGGTTTAGAACTTGCCATGCTAGCATAGGTTCATGTCTTTATTATGCATAATTCGTAGGTAATTTTAACCATCTTACTTGCCCTATGTAATCATGATAGATAACTTGTCCATTAAACCTTTATGTTGTTAAATTCTATAGACATATAGGGTCTCAACATAATTGGTGTCTATTCATCTTCTATCTCTTTTGGGGATGTCTGGTAGTAGGATATTCGTACAATAAAAGTTGGCGTTTACTAGTTTCGTGTTATCTGATTAGTTGTCATCACCATCACATGCTAAGGTTAAGAACAATGACTTTGAATAAAGTAGTAATGAAGTTAGAACCCATGTTTGTCTCATATAGTTAATTTAATCACTTTTATTCTTAGTTAATTGTATGTTAGTTTAATCTTAGTTATAAACATCTTAACTTGTTATTGTCTTAGCATTAAGCTATAGCCATACCATTGTTGCATAGGTGCATATTCTTAAATTAACTAAAAAGAGTCTATGTGGGTACGAATCTGATTTATATCTTATACTACTTGTGAACGCGTATACTTGCGTGTAATTTTAGCGCGTGTTTTGGCCCTAACAAGTTTTTGGCGCCGCTGCCGGGGACTCGGTGTTAATTTTTAGTTTATGTGCTTAACATCAGTGGTCGTTAAAGTTCACTGACTCGGACTCTCTTACCTACAAGGTTTACTTAGTCATTTATTTCAGGTTCTCATTACAATGGGAGATCCAGCAGCACCAACGAAAGTGTTGATGGATTTTTCTCAACCCAGGATCAATGACATTCAATCTAGCACTGTCAGGCCAGTGATCGCAGCTAATACCTTTGAAATCAAGTCTGACACGATTCAGATGGTACAGAATTCAATCTAGCTTGGGGGTTCATCAACGGAAGATCCTAATATGCATATTAGGGATTTCATCGAGATCTGTGACACCTTCAAGTTTAATAATGTTTCTGAAGATGCTGTGAAGCTGAGACTTTTCCTTTTTTCTCTGAGGGATAAAGCTAAGTGCTGGTTACACTCTCTACCAGCAGGTTCTATCACTACTTGGGAGGATCTCGCTCAGATTTTTCTTACTAAATTCTTCCCTATGGCGAAGAAAACTGCAATGAGGAATGCTCTTACTCAATGTTGTGCAGCAATCGGAAGAATCTCTATGTGAAGCTTGGGAGCGCTATAGGGAGATGCTTAGGAAGTGTCCTCATCATAGAATGCATGATTGGATGATCATCAATTGCTTCTATAATGGTTTGGGAGCATAGTCAAGACTCATACTCGATGCAGCATCAGGTGGAGCATTATGGGCAAAGAGCTATGAGGAAGGTTATGATCTAATTGAACTGATGGCTGCTAATGAATATCAGTATCCAACTCAGAGATTGCCACAGGGCAAGGTAGCAGGAGTTATTGAAGTGGATACATCTACGACTATCACTGCTCAACTAAAGACATTGTCTATGAAGATCAATTCTCTGGCTAACTATGGTGTTAATCAGATAACCAATGTTTGTGAGTTATGTGCAGGTTCGCATGTGACGGAGCAATGCGCTATATCTAGTGAATCAGCTCAGTTTGTGAGCAACTTTCAGAGATCGCAACAACCAGTTCCAACCACTTATCATCCTAATAATTGAAATCATCATAACTTTAGCTGGAGCAAAAATTAGAGTGTGATGCAACAACCTTATCAGCAATATGCAACAAATCAATTCAACCCTCCTGGTTTTTAACAACCGCAATATGCACCAAGATAACAACTCCAACTTCAACAACAAACTCATGGAGGTGCAGGTCTACCTTCGAATGAAAAATCTGAATTAGAGGAGTTGTTGCTTATGTGCAAAAACCAGGCTCTTACATGCCAAATCCAGGCTGTTTCTATCAAGACTCTGGAGAACCAAATAGAGCAAATTGCTAACGCCTTTTTAAATCGACCATTATGAATGCTTCCTAGTGATAAAGAAGCCAATCCAGGCAATAGGGAAGTAATGAACAGGTGAAGGCCATCGCCTTAAGGTTCGGAAAGGTCGCAAGCCCCCAAATTCAGCAAGACGAAGAGTCTGAAAATTTTGTCCAGAATGCAGGTTCATCTGCACCTTTGCTAAATACAGAAAATGAGATTATAGCTGAAAAAGTGGTGCAGAAGGATGTCGAGATGGAATCGAAGAAGAAAGCTGTTGAAAGCAATCCTCCTGAGGTTAAAACAGGGGATAAACAGATCTACCCACCTTCGCCATATCCTAAAAGGCTTCAAAAACCTAAGTTCGACAAGCAATTTTTCAAGTTCTTGGAAGTTTTCACGAAGCTGCATATCAACATACCTTTGCTGAAGCTCTAGAACAGATGCCGAGCTATGCTAAGTTCATGAAGGGTATTCTATCTCAGAAGTTAAACTTGAGGAGTTGGAAACCTTTGCTTTAACGGAAGAGTGTAGTGCTGTGCTGCAATAGAAACTACCTCCTAAGCTTAAAGATCCAAGAAGCTTCACGATACCTTGCACCATTGGCAATCTGTCATTCAACAAGTGTTTGTGTGACTTGGGAGCTAGCATCAATCTGATGCCCTTATAAGTTTTCAAGAAACTTGGACTACCTGATCCAAAACCTATTAACATGTCTTTGCAGTTGGCTAATCGTTCCATCACTTATCCGCGAAGAGTAGTGAAGGGTATCTTGGTTAAGGTGGATAAGCTCATATTCCCTGCTGATTTTGTCATTCTAGACTTTGAGGAGGATAAGAAGATTCCCATTATCTTGGGAAGACCATTCTTGGCTACAGACCGAACTATGATTGATGTGCAAAAAGGAGAGCTTACGATGAAGGTTCAAGATCAGAAGGTCATTTTTAGTGTGTTCAAGGCAATAAAGTTACCCACAGATAAAGAGCAGTGCTTTAAAGTAGAGGAGGTCGTCTCTATCGTGAATTGGGAGTTTGAGCAATTGCCAAAGTCAGATACCTTAGAGAGATCCTTAATAGGGGAATCAGTTATTGAAGCGCATATTGGGTTAAACCCAATATGTGGTATGGGCTTGGTGATACAAGACATAATGGGATTGAGTAATAATTGTATGTGTTGACAATTATTATCATAATAGGAATGGGTAATAATTGTATGGGCATACAATTATTATTGTAATCAGAATAGGTAAGTCATGTTGGCTAAGTTTGTGATGGCTATATATATATAGTCATATTATTGTTTTGACGTATGCTTAAGAGATGTAGTCATCTTAGGTATCGTGTGTGGAAGATGCTTGAGCATTGGTTGGCTCAAGTATCAGTTTGGGACACCATTGAGGTGTTATGTATTGATGTATTATTGATAATTATTTTGATTAATAATACAAATTGGGACGTGGGTTTTCCACATCAAATATATTGTTGTGTGTTTGTGTGTGTACTCCGTATTGGTATAATTGAATCTCGAATATGTGTGTGTGTTTCCTCCTAACAAGTGGTATCAGAGCTGAGGTTCGAGGTTCGTGATGAATTGGGTTGGAAGAACGTTCGAGGTTTAATTGGTATGGTGGAGTACGTTGATGGATTTGCTGACAAAGTTATGTGCGGTATGGCGGTTGACTTGTACCGTAGATCAATTCGTTCATACTTAAGGTGGAAGATGGACGGGATCATTGAAATAGTTTCAATGGTTTAATGGTTGATCAACCAGGTGAAAATTTTTGGATGATGTTTTTGTTCTTCTTCAAAAGAGGCCGAAGGATTGTGAAAGCAAGTATCGGGTGACTTAATGCTGAAAGGAGGCTCTCGTGGTTGATGCACGTGATTTTATGGATGGATATGTTGTTAGGATGAAGAACGGTAGTTTGGAGTTATTGGAGGTCACTATACGGGTCTTAGTGATTCTTAAAAGTTGAAAGAACAAGATGAATGGATTCTTGTTCGAGAGGAGGCATCGGCGAACGGACGTTGATGTTTTGATGGTTACTATTCAACCTAATCTGGAGTATTGGGTTGAAGGGGAGGATTTTTGGGGTTAAACCCAGTATGTGGTATGGGCTTGGTGATACAAGACATAATGGGATTGAGTAATAATTGTATGTGTTGACAATTATTATCATAATGAGAATGGGTTATAATTATATGGGCAAATATTTATTATTGTAATCAGAATAGGTATATCTTATTGGCTATGTTTGTGATGGCTATATATACATAGTCATGTTATTGTTTTGACGTATGCTTAAGAGATGTAATCGTCTTAGGTATCGTGTGTGGGAGATGTTTGAGAATTGGTTGGCTCAAGTATCAGTTTGGGACACCATTGATGTGTTATGTATTGATGTATTATTGATAATTATTTTGATTAATAATTCAAGTTGGGACGTGGATTTTCCATGTCAAATATATTATTATGTGTTTGTGTGTGTACTCCGTATTGGTATAATTGAATCTCGAATATGTGTGTGTTTCCTCCTAACAGATATATCATTCGATTCTCTTGGGTTAGCAGAGCTGAAAATTTCTCAGGAGCGTCTTGAGCCATTTATTGAAGAAGCTCCCCTACTTGGGCTCAAACCGCTGCCAGATCATCTGAGTTATGCATTTTTAGGTGCACCCCCTGACAAGGGGTTGGAATATATCTATTATAATCTAAAAGGTGAATTGTCGGTTCCTCCCGTGCTTACAGATGGTCCCTCTCGTACACCACAGACATTTGATAGGTTTGGTCTTGGTGATGCGCAATATAAAAGGTTGATTCAGCGTATTGAGGCCATGCATGACATCCACCGATGTTTTGCTAAAGATTTGACACTCGCTCTCGGTACTGTTTTCTGAGACACTGGTGTCGAGGTTGATTGGCCACCTGATCCTCCACCCGAAGAGGGTGATCCTCCCGCTAACTAGGTATGCCTGGAATCCTTATTATTACCTTCAATGAGGATATTGAAAATTTTAAGTTTGGGGGTGATAATATAAGGATTAGTTTGTGTGCGTCCATATAGATTCATATAGATTCGTGTTGCATGTTTAGTGTATTTTATTCAAATTTTTGCATGATTATTCATTTAGGTCATTTTTGTTTGTGTTTTAATGTGAGTTCATATAGTTGCATGTGCATGCATATAACATGATCCCTTAGGTTGAGCCATTTCCAATTGATAAATTAATGTTAATTTGAGTGTGGTGATGACGAATAGAGGGTTGTTTAAGTTCTAATGAATTAATTTGCATGCCGGAATTTTTTTCACAAGTCTTATAGGTTGCTTTTGATCTAGATCATGATCATACTTATTTGTTTATTTGTTGGAATTTAATCACTTGGTTATATTTAGAATTTTTGTTATTGTCGTAATGACGTAAAAACATTAATTTTCAAACTGGAGAAAAACTTGGATTTCATTTCTAGCTGTGAATAAGGCTAGGCGTCAAATGGCTAGTAGCCGGCTCATAATTTATGAGTAGTCTAGGGTTGAATGAGATGGAGCGAAACACACTTATTTAGAAATTGTTGAAAAGAAAAAAAAAGAGAAAAAAGAAAAGAAAAAAAAGTATGTGTTTATGCATAATTGATCAAGGGTGAGCTCTTTAATACTTGAGTTATTAAGTTCTCAGGGGACTTTGTGCCTAGTGACCTAAGGCTTTTTATAGTCTGGGATCCGCTAACCTAAAGCTCGCTACATGGGTATTATTGCATAAGTCTTTTAGGATCTCATTCATTGTACGGTCAAATAAGCATCTTTGTTATATGTTCAATAATAGCATGAGTCCTTGTATAACTCTAGTAAAATGAAAGTGTTGTGAGTCATTATGCATTTAATGTCTATTCTAGTTATAAACTTGTGATTGTTTTGATGATAGATAAGTTATGATTATTGATCTAGTTTCGAGAGTATATCTGTTAAGCATCCACACACGCACATTTCTGGTTTGTGAGTTGGTTTGTGAGATTTATTCGAACTCTGTTTTGATTTATTGCATTCTTAAAGGTGTTGGCTTATTCATTTGGTTATGGTTATTTTGAGGGGATCGATTGCATTTTCATTTAGTTGCATTCACGTAGTTGCATTCATGCATTATGTTTGTATTATATATTTGAGTCTGTTTATACTTGAGGACAAACATCAATTCAAGTTTGGGGGTGTGATAAGTGGATTTTATATCTACTTATAAAGCTTCATTACAAGCTTAAGTTGGTGTTTTGGACTCAAGTTGTTGGTATTTTTGATATCTTTTTGTGTTATTGCATTTCAGGCATCAGTTAAATGAAGAAAGAAGCTTTTTAAAGAAATATGTTGAAAAGAGCTCAGAATTTGAAGCCTAGGCCATTCTCAAGTTGAATAGAATCTCGTTAGTTTCGCGTGGGCAGTTGAATCGCCTAATTCTGATGAGCACAACTCAAGATACGGCCAAAAGATGAAACTGCAGAAAAGTCCAGAAGTCAGGCGCGGCAGCCCCCAAAACCAGCGCGCCTTTCTGCCAAAAAACCAGCATGCCCGCGCTGATTTGAGTGTGGCCGCCCCGCCCTTTTTGCCCTAGAATCCTGATTTTAGGAGAATTTGATGATTTTGAGGGTCCAGGTCCACTAGGGGCTTATTTATACCTATAAAAAGATGTTTTTAACGATAAGGAGACGAGGGAGAGCATTGAGAAGACCTAGAGAGCACAAGACGGCTACGGAGAAGAAGACTTTTGTATTATTCAATATAGTTGATACTTGGATGCTTGTTTTCGATTTTTATTTGAACCATAGTACTCTTATATTGTTTATTATCATGTTTTCATTGGAACCCATGTTGACGATGAGTTCGGTTATCAACAAATTGTTATCGTGGGGTTCCAACGGATTTATTTATGGATTTATATAGTTAAGTTATTTCAATATCTTGGTGTGTGGTGATTGATTAATATCCTAGTATTGGTTGCGCTTATTCGTCTTGTGTGCGTAGCTAACATATAAGATAGCGTGTTAATCACTATTGAAGCGAAAGTGAATATAGAGGTTTAGAACTTGCCATGCTGGCATAGGTTCATTTATTTATTATGCATGATTCGTAGGTAATTTTAACCACCTTACTTGCCCTATGTAATCACGATAGATAACTTGTTCATTAAACCTTTATGTTGTCAAATTCTATAGACATATAGGGTCTTAACATAATCGGTGTCTATTCAGCTTCTATCTCTTTTGTGCATAATCTTAAATTAACTAAAAAGAGTCTCTGTGGGTAAGAATCTAATTTATATCTTATACTACTTGTGAACGCGTATACTTGCGTGTAATTTTAGCGCGTGTTTTCACCCTAACACCAGCTCTTTCTACTTCAACAAACCCGCAAATCCAATCTCTCCAACATAAAGTAACAGATCTCCAAGCCTCCAACACATCTCTCTCAAATTAAGTCTCACAACTTACCTCTCTTGTTCAAAGTCAACAACAGGACATCAAGTCCCTTATAAACTCCTAAAAATATTTATAAATGCATACATCAGTGTCATTAGGAGCTATTATGGGTGCGTTGAATGTGCCCCTTCAGGAAACACCCCAACAAGTAAGGACCCAAATCCTTCAATCCTCACATATGCCTGTTACCAAGACTAAGGAGGAGATGAAGTCCAAGCTAAAAACTAGCCAAGTTTCAAGTCAAAATAAAGATGATGTTGGATTGGACTCAAGATGGCAGCTGAAGAACCTTTCCTTGACAAGGAATTTGATGAATTTTTAGAAGCCTTGAGAGTCTCTATAATTTTAACCACTTTACATACAAGAAGGCTGTGAATAAAAATATTAATTTTCTGAGGGTGGTGTTGGTGACTAGATAAAGCTGCAGGGAAAAGAGGGTGATTGTCAATGTCAATGACTCATGGGTAGACATATATATACAGGTGTCACTTTCTTTCCTACAATAAATAAGAACATCTGAGTTGGATATCTTTATCAACAAGGTGAATGTAGTGATTCTAGATGACACTCTTATGCTTACTGAGCTTAAAAAGGGTCAAATAGGTGCATTTCCTGAAGCCTACCTACAACCAAGCAAGGGAGTGACCTACATCTGTCCTAACAGCGAAATGTGCAAACATTTTCAAATTCCCAAGCATTGTGTCACGGAAAATAAAAAGTTGATGATGATCTTGGAGACTGATTTGAAATTGAAAAAGATCAAGACATTTGAAGATGTGGGGATGTTAAAGATTATCGCTTGTTAGATATATTCGAGATGTCATGTCTAATCTGTTGTGTTTAGTTTCAGAACTTAATATCAGGACTTTCTGGAAATCAGAACTTACTGAAGTCAGAACTTATATCAGAACTTAAGGCCGTCAGGATTTATATCAGGACTTAAGTGCGGGTAATTCAGATAATGAATGCAGTTGATTTACAGGAAAGGATCGTGACTAAAACAATAGAAGATATGCATGAAAAGTTTGACAGCTAGAAGACTTGTTAGAAAATAATATCTGATTGATATATTTTAGGAGACATAATTATATTCCATATCAATGAGAAGATATCTTGTAACTGTGTACTATATAAACACAGCTTAGGATTTACACTATATGTGTTATTATTCACGAGAAAGATTATACATTGTAACCTAGCAGCTCTTAGTGATATTGTTCATCAGTGAGAGAGTAGTTTAACATACTTTGTAACAGAGCTTATTATATTGAATAAACTTGATTATTGTTACATACTTGTGTTCTAAATCGATTTGATTGTATAAACATTATATTCAACCCCCTTCTATAGTGTTGTGTGACCTAACAAGTGGTATCAGAGCTTCTCTGTTGATATATAAATAGTGAGATCCAGTTTACAATCATGTCTGAAGAAACACAAACTCCAACTAAGCCCACCAAAACTCAAGATACTCAAAACAATCAAACCCACGGTCGATATGAAACCATTAGGGTTCCCATATTGAGAGCATCTGAGTATCCTATATGGAAGGTAAAGATGGCTATGTTTATGGAAGCCACAGATCCAGAATACTTTGATAGAATTAATGATGGACCATATAAGCCTACCAAGCTTTCTGTTGTAGTTGCTGATCAACCATCAAAGATGATATCAAAGGAGAAAAGTGATTACACAGCTGAAGACATCTCATCTATTTCCAAGGATGCAAGGGTAAGGCATCTGCTGCATAGTGCAATTGATAATGTCATGTTAAACAGGGTAATTGGATGCAAGACTGCAAAGGAGATATGGGATGCTTTGGAGACAAGATGTCGGGGAACTGATGCAATCAAAAAGAACATGAAGACTATACTCACACAAGAGTATAAGCACTTTGACTCAAAAGCTAATGAGTCATTAACGGATTTATATGACAGGTTTGCCAAACTCTTGAATGATCTGTTACTGGTGGACAAGGAATATGATCTTGAAGATTCAAATCTAAAATTCCTTTTAGCTCTTCCTGAAAATTGGGATTTGAAGTCTACTACCATAAGATACAACTATGACCTTGTTGAAACTACTCTTGATGAAATTTATGGTATGCTCAAGAATCATGAACTTGAGATGGATCAAAGGAGCAAAAGGCATGGAAGAAAGTCAAAGGCAGTTGCTCCTAAAGCTGAGGAGGAATCTACTAAAGTGGTTGTCTCAAAGAGGGGCAAAGGAAAGGCTCTCATCATACAGTCTGATTCAAAGTCATCATATTCTGATGATGATGATTCAGAATCTGAAAATTTATCTGAAGTGGATGTTGATGCAGAGATGATGCAACTGTGTGCTCTTATGGTGAAGGGTATCACAAAGATTGCCTACAAGAAATTTAGAAAGGGCAAGAAGTTTTCCAGGAAAGGTGGAAGTTCTGAAAAGAAAGGGTTCAGAAAGTCTGATGGCAAAGGAGGAAAGTCTGACAGAGGAGACAACTCAAATGTCAAATGCTATAATTGTGGTGAAAGAGGCCACATCTCTTTTGACTGCAAGAAAGGAAAAAGTGACAAAGGCCAGGCACTAATCACAAAGAAGAAAAACTGGGCAGACACTTCAAATTCTGAAGAAGAAGTGAACTATGCCTTGATGGCAAATGCTGATAGCAGTGCTGATGCTGCTGAATTGAAGGTACCTCAATCAACTGTTGCTTTTCATACTGATGATATTTCTGAACTAAGATTATATCTTAAAACCATGTTCATTAGTTTTAGAGATCAGACTTTAACAAATGAAAGATTAACATCTGAAAGTCTTGCTCTTAGAAACAGAAATAACTACTTAGAAAATGAGTTAGTTATGTTCCATCAAACTCAGAAAGAAAGAGATAAGGCTTTAAATGTTAGATATGAAGTGGTAAAATTGAATAAATCTCTTAAATCTGAACTGGAAAAGGAAAATGAAATAATCAAAACTTGGACTAACTCTGGAAGAACAACTCAGAAAATCTTAGAAAATGGAAATTGGAAAGAAGGACTAGGTTACCTAGATGATAAAGAATAAAAGGAAGATGTGTCATGTAAACCAAATTTTACCAAGAAAACTGAAAAACCTAAAGTTAATCCTGTTAAATTTGTAGCAAAAACTGATGTGTCTGATTCTGAAAAGATGAATGATTCCAAAACAGAAGTCACAGAAAAGTCAACTTCTGACAAATTAAAACAAGACAAACCAGCTTCAGTAAACATAGGTTTAATGACAAAGAAGCAGCTTAAGCATAAGTTGAAAGAGATTAGAAATGTGAACAAGGTAAAGGAAGCTAGGAAAAATAGGAATGGAAAGGAAGATGTAAATAAAAGCAATAATTATATGCCTGTTCCTAATGCTCCTAGAAAGAAATGTTATAATTGTGGAAACTCGAACCATCTTGCTTCTTTTTGCAGGAAAAATAAAGATATAAACTCTTTACCTCCTAGATCAGAAGTTAAGAGTCAGTATGTTAGGTTTAAACCACAAAATCCTTATTTTCATTGTGGTAGTTTATGGCATTCTATTTATACTTGTAAGGAATATCATAGTTTGTACTATGATTATTATCAAATAAAACATTCTCTGAAGAAAGTTAGTGTAATTCCTTCTAGTGTAAATTCTGATGCAAAGTCTGATATAAAGTCTGATAAGAAGCATGTTAGCATAAACTCTGAAACTAAATCCGCTACAAATGCTAACAAACTTAAAAAGGCCTAAGGATCCAAGCAAGTCTGGGTCCTTAAAACTAACCAATAGTGGTCTTTGTGATTGCAGGGCAACAGGAAAAACAACCTAGTTCTGGACAGTGGATGTTCAGGACATATGACTGGAAATAAAGCCCTGCTATCAGACTTTGTGGAGAAAGCTGGCCCAAGAGTTTCTTATGGAAATGGAAACATGGGAAAGACTCTGGGATATAGCAATATCAATCTTGGAAATGTCAAAATTGAATCAGTAGCTCTTGTCTCAGGACTTAAACACCATCTGCTAAGTATGAGTCAAATCTGTGATAGAGGTTATCATGTTGATTTCTTTGAAGAACACTGTGAAGTTGTAAGTAATTCTACAGGAAAAGTGGTTCTGAAAGGTTACAGACATGGTTACATATATGAAGCCATACTTTCAACAAGTTCTGATGGTTCTGCAATCTGTCTGTTAAGTAGAGCCTCAATTGAAGAAAGCTGGAATTGGCACAAGAGACTCTCTCATTTAAATTTCAACAACATAAATGAGCTACTAAAGAAAGATCTTGAGAGAAGACTGCCAAAATCAGTATTTGCTAATGATGGTCTTTGTGATTCATGTCAGAAGGCAAAACAAAGAAAATCTTCATTCAAGAGCAAAACTGAATCCTCAATTCTTGAGCCCTATCACTTACTGCATATTGATCTATTTGGTCCAGTAAATGTCATGTCCATTGCAAAGAAGAAATATGCTATGGTTATAGTAGATGAGTTTACTAGATACACTTGGGTGTATTTCTTGCACAAGAAGAATGAAACTGCATATACTCTAACTGATCATGTCAGACAGCTGGATAAGTTGGTCAAAGATTTTGTTAAAATAATAATAAGTGATAATGACACTGATTTCAAGAATTCAATCATGGAAGAGTTCTGCAAAGAGCATGGAATAAAGCAGGAATTTTCTGCACCTGGAACTTCACAGCGGAATAGAGTTGTAGAAAGAAAGAACAGGACTCTCATTAAAGCTGCACGAACTATGCTTGATGAAGCAAAGCTTCCAACCTATTTTTGGGCTGAAGTTGTTCAGACTGCTTGTTTTACACAGAATGCTACACTCATAAACAAGCATGGAAAAACACCATATGAGATGGTGAAGAAAAAGAAGCCAAATCTGAAATACTTTCATGTATTTGGATGCAAGTGTTTTGTTCTTAAGACTCATCCTGAACAGCTGTTAAAATTTGATCTAAAAGCTGATGAAGGAATTTTTGTTGGATATCCACTTTCCACAAAAGCCTTCAGAGTCTACAATTTAAGAACAAGGGTTGTCATGGAATCTATCAATGTATCTTTTGATGATAAAAAGATTACTGGACTTGAAGATCTCAATGATCATGATCATCTGAGAATTGAAAATGAAGATATAAATTCTGATACTGTAAATTCTGATGACCTAAATCCTGATCCTGTAAGTTCTGACGGGTTAAGTATTGATGTAACTGTGGTAACTACTCCAAGGGAAAATGCACCTGTTCATGGGGAGCAATCTAATGATCCTACTACATCTCAAGACTCTCTAGAAGCATCAGAACCTGTTACTGGCTCTTCAAGTTCTGATTCATCAAGTTCTGATGAGCCAAATTCTGATAATTTTGGAAACTCTGATTCTTCAATTCCTGAAGGATGCAACTCAAATTCTGAAATTTCAGAGAGCATAACTTCAGGGGGAGCATCAGAAAATGCTGATGGAGACAGCATGGATCATGGGGGAGGATCCAGTTCTAGAGATCAACTTCCATATGCAAGGAAGTGGACTAAATCACACACACCTGTCTTAATAATTGGAGATCCTGAAACAGGTGTCAAAACTAGAACAATAACATCAAATGAATGTCTCTATCATTCCTTTCTATCTCATACTGAACCAAAGAAAGTGGAAGAAGCTCTTCAAGATGCTGATTGGGTGCAAACAATGCAGCAAGAGTTAAATGAATTTGAAAGAAATAAAGTCTGGACCCTAGTGCCAAGACCAAAGAACAGATCCATTGTTGGCACAAAATGGGTGTTCATAAACAAAATTGACAGTGATGGCATAATTATAATAAACAAATCAAGGTTGGTTGCTAAAGGTTACTCTCAACAGGAGGGTATTGATTATGATGAAACATTTGCTCCAGTTGCTAGATTAAAGCCATAAGAATCTTTTTGGCTTATGCTGCTCACAAGAAGTTTAAAGTCTTTCAAATGGATGTGAAAAGTATTTTTCTCAATGGAGAATTGGAAGAAGAGGTATATGTTGAATAACCTCCAGGATTTGTAGATCAAAAATTTTCTAATCATGTCTACAGACTTGATAAAGCACTTTATGGCCTTAAGCAAGCTCCAAGAGCATGGTATGAGACTTTAGCTCAATTCCTTCTGGAAAGTGGATTTACCAGAGGCACAATTGATAAAACTTTATTCTACCTCAACCATGGAAAGGACTTGCTTTTGGTACAGATATATGTTGATGATATCATCTTTGGTTCTATAAATGCCAAACTCTGTGAAAGGTTTTTAAATATATACAGTCAAGATATCAAATGAGTATGATGGGAGAACTAAGCTATTTTTGGGACTTCAAGTCAAGCAAAATGAAGAAGGTACTTTCATAAATCAATCCAAGTACACCAGAAATTTACTCAAAAAAATTGGAATGCAAGACTATTCAACTGCATCCACTCCCATGGCCACTGCAACCAAGTTAGATAAAGATATTGGAGCATCAGTAGATATTACTAACTACAGAGGTATGATTGGCTCTTTACTCTATTTAACTGCAAGTAGACCTGATATCATGTATGCTACCTATCTTGGTGCAAGATTTCAGGCTGATCCAAGAGAACCTCATCTAGCCGTGAAAAGAATTTTTAAGTACGTCAAGGGTACAGCTGATCTAAAAGTGTGGTATCCTAGGGAATCAGATTTTAAGCAAATAGGTTACTTAGATGCAGATTTTGTAAGATGCAAAATAGACAGGAAAAGCACTAGTGGAAGCTGCCAATTTCCTGGAGGCAGATTGGCTTCTTGATTTAGTAAGAAACAGAAATCAATTTCTACATCAACTGCAGAAGCAGAATATATTGCTGCAGGAAGCTGTTGTGCACAGATTCTTTGGATGAAGAATCAGTTACTGGACTATGGGTTAGAATTTTCTAAAATACCTATTTACTGTGATAATCAAAGTGTTATTGCTATGACAGTTAATCCAGTTCAACACTCAATGACAAAGCACATCAGCATTAGGTATCATTTCATAAGGGAACATGTGATGGAAGGTACTGTGGAATTGCATTTTGTTCCAACAGATCAACAACTAGCAGATATCTTCACAAAACCACTATGTGAAACTACTTTTACAAGACTGGTGAATGAACTTGGAATGGTTTCAGGTTCTTTCTCAAAATCTGCTTAGTTTTTGTTCTCATGCATCAGACTTTGTGATCAGTATTTACAGATTATCTTATCTCCATGTAATATGTGCTTAAATTGAAATATATTAAATACTAATTATTATCTAATGTGATTCTATATACTCTGATAGTGTTTGAATGTTTTGTGACTATTTACTCCAATGAAAATTATTTGTTAGATGCTGACTTGGTAGTCTTTAACAAACTACAAATCCCATGTTTGAATTAGTTGTTTATGTGGAAATCCATAACACAAGCAAATTCTGATTTTGATCTTAGTCAAATTTACTTTGTGTATCTTATTACTAAGTCACAAACTAGAATATTGCTTCTTATCTGTCAAATTCTGATGTCAGTAAATCTTAAGGATGAACTACATGTTTGATAAGCCTCACTTATCTAAAGAAAACAAAAGAGAAGAAAAATTGAAGTCAGGTACTCCTTTGAGATCTAGAGTAAATATATGAAAGGGAAGACCCAAGTGCATTGCTGGTATTAAGTTATATGCATTACAAAAGCAAATAAATTTTTCTTGGTGACTTTTCACATTCTTTGAGTACTGGAGAAATACTCTGATAATAGCATAAGTTCTGATAGCAGTTGTGACTTATTTATACTGAGAAGCCACTGTAAAAAGAATGTCAAAAGATACATAAAATGAGCACAAACAGTTGAGGTGGACTCTTGCATAAATTTATTCTATAGTAGACTTCAAAATTAAAGACAGATTTTAAGCATTTTTCTTAGTGATGCCTTATTTCTAAGATATCTGAAGTCTATCAGACTTTAATCTTTATCTGATCATTTGCAAATGCACACACTCTCACTCCATATGAATGATGAAAATTACTGTGGTGATTAAGTTGTTTTTGACAAACAGTTGAGTATTATTTGCATAAATTCTGAGGACAAGTTCTGATGAAAGTTCTGATGATTAAACTCTGAAGAAAATAGTCAGTATTTATGTGAAGAATCAAAGAAACAGACATTCACTTTTTGAGTACAGAAGCCATGTTCTGATGACCGTTAAATTCTGATAATAGTCAAGTTCGGATGCAAATCCTGATGAAAACTCTGATGCTTACGTGGCATTATTTAATTACTTGGCTTATTTTTAGTATTTACTGTAACAGTTATATTTTGTCATAAAATAATTAAGTGAGATAAAAACAGTGATAATCATTTGGTTAATGGGTTGCGTGTTGGTTTTTGCATATGCATGTGTGCAATAATTACTGCTTATTTTCCATGCCCACTAACTACTGCTTCGACTATTTACTGGATGACAGGTGTAAAGTGTTTGTTTTACTTCCAAAAAGAGTCGTTGAGTGGAAAGAGTATAAATATTAGAGACAAATGATCACCCAAATCTTTTACTTTCTCTCTTACTTAATCTCTTATTTCTTTTACTCTCTCTCTCTTTTACTTTCTATTTTCTGATGAATTTTCTTACAGGCATTTTAACAAATATCTTGTGAACACACATTTTCTCACTTATTTCTTTACAGAAATGGCACCCAAAGATCTAATCTATGATGGAGCCAAGTTTGTTCCTAATAACTATATGGTTATTCTTTCTAAGGATGAGGCTCCTTCAGAACTTCATCTCGTCAAAGACTTTCTTGCTCGAAGTGAAATAGGCTATGCACTGACCCAACCCCAAGCTCTCTCAGGCAAGCAGATTCTGGAGTTTTGGCGGTTTGGTGTTTATGATGATGATGGAAAAGCTGGGTCCCCAAGTATTATCTTTACAACAGGGGAGGATGAGCATGTGGTGACCTTGTCAACTGTTCGACAAGCACTACATTTTCCAGAAGAGTGCACCTTCAATTCACCAGTTGAGGAGCTAGCTCTTCAACAAATGATGGCAAATCTAGGCTATGAAAAGTCTTTGGCAAAGCTGGGACAATTGAAGAGACCCCACATCAGGAGGGAGTGGTGTTTTTTCTTTGACTGTATTACAAAAGCTTTTGCCAACAAGTGCTCAAACTTTGATGCTATACCCATAATGAGTCATCAAATCGGGTATGCCCTTTTGAATTAAACACATTTTGATTATGCAAGTGTTGTTTTAGGGTTTATTGGTGATAGGATGAAAGAAGATAGCAATATAGTCTATTTTGCTAGATTTTGTCAACTTATTTATAATTTCTGTTATCCTGATACACCACACACCTTTAGTGAGTTGATTGAACCCTTTAAGCTACACAAAAGGGATTTCACTGAATTATTATCTACTGATAATAAGAAGAATGTACTAAGACCCCTCCAAATTCCTCAATCAGTCAAAAAGTTCTTAGTAAATTCTGATCCTCTCATATACGGTACCATATATCCTGATGTACCTCCAGCACAACCTCCACCTACACAACCTACCAATACTCAACCAGCTCAATCCTCTCAACCTCAACCACAGCCTACCATCAGAACTTATTTCCAACCTGCACAATCTTCTCAACCTCAACCATCAACACCTTCTACCAAACCAACCTCTGGTACTTCCCAAAAAGTGCCAGTTGTAAAATCTTCAAGAGCAAAATCTATTCCTAAATCTCCACCAAGGAGAAGAAGGATGATTCTAAGGGATGAATCAGATGAAGATGAACATGTACAGGCTCCCACATCAGAACCTGTAGAGTTAGAAGCTGAAGGGTCTGAAATTCAGAAAAGGAAAAGATCTGCAAATTCTGATGCATATCATGTTTCTCCACCATCCAGGAGATCAAAGAAAATGAGAGCAGGAAGGCATATGGCACAACCTCACTCTGAGGATGCTCAAGAAGCTGAGGAAGGGGATCAGAAATCTCTGATCTCATCACAACCAATAGTAATTGAAGCTCTGCCACCTCCACCTCAAGCTGAAGACACTGTTCCTGACACAGTGATTACACCTCATGTCTCTTCAATCAAAGAAAATGTTCCAGTTGAAGATTCAGGAAATTGACCTTCATAGGCTGATCATTCCATCTGTCCTATTTCTGGAAGCACCACAAGGACAAGTGACAACTCCACCCGTTTTTCCACTAAAAGCTGACATACCAACTACTCCAATTCTAGATGTGGAAACAGATGAAGTTGTACTAGAATCTCCAACAGCCACACACACACTTGTGTTGTCAGAAGATGATGAGTTTTTTGCAAGTTCTGGAGAGTCAGCTCCAGTAAATACTCCAGCTCCAATTCTTGGAAAGGAGGCACTATTGAAATATGTTGAAAAAGAAGTTCATGTTCCATGGGAAGAAACTCACAGAGGAGTTAAATGGACCAAGAAGTGGAATGAATCTGATTTCATTCCAAGCTTAAAAGTTCTATCAGATCATATTGCAAAAGCTGATAAGTTGATGACAAACTCTGACTTTAAAGCTCAACTTAAAGTCACAGCTCTCAGTACTAAAAGTCTTCAAGGTCAACACTCCATTACTCATGCCAAGGTTGATAAACTACAGGAAAATGCTGATAAGCTGGACATGATGATCAAGCTGGACAAGAATAGGTTTATCAGGCCTATTCATGAGAAAGTAGAGGTTATTGAGAAGGTTCAAGAAAAGCAACAGGCCCAACTGACTGAAGTCCTGCAGAATCAAGCCTCTCAACAAGCTCAACTGAATGAAATCCAATCTTCAGTAGAACTTTTTCTATCTCTACTCCTACCAGATGATGCCAAAAAGGGGGAGAAGGTAGTGAAGTCGAAATGCTCTACTAGTCAAGTATTGAAGAAGAAAGATGATAAAGAAGATGACCACGGAAACCCTAGCAAGGGCAAAGATCAAGGTCAAGGGCAAAGCAGCAAAGTTTCTTCAAGGAAACTAATTTCTGATTCTAGAAAATCTTCTACACAGAAGAAGACAAGTTCTGAAGATGTAGATTCTCAAGTTCTGAAAGCAAGTTCTGATGATCAAAGTTTGATATCAAGTTCTGATATTCTCATTCAAGGAGGAAGTAAAGACTCTCAGAAGTTTTTGCAAACTCTGAAGCTTAAGGGAAGGGAGACTATAGTCTATTATAAAGGTCCCAAGATTCAGAAACATCTTGATAAGGTTATATATGTTCAAGTGGTACTGGATGCTCATGATAAAAGTAATGTCAAAGAAAAGCTGATTATGTTTCTTGAAGTTGGAAGAACATACAGAATGTCAGAATCAGATGTGTTGAACAAATCTCTGAAAGAACTTCAATTCTTTCATTATCTTTTGGAGATAAAGTCTGAGATTACTAGGAGATGGTCAAATTTCATCATGAAGACCATAAGGGATAAAGCAAGAATTTCTGGATCAAAGGTTACAGAATTCATTCCAAACATTGTTAAAGATGATGGAAGTGAAATTCCAATGAAGAAGGATTATGCTAAACTTGAAGTTATTCTGAAAGATAAATGTTTGTGCTATAATAAAGACTCAACTCACCAAAGGGTAATCAAACTTGGTGATGGATTGGAAAGAAATCGCATCTCAGCACTTAGGACTGCAATCTACCAGATTGGAAGTCAAGATGAAGAAATGAAGCAAGTCAAAGCTACATTAGCTCAAGTACTTAGGAATGCAGAAGAGAAGCTAATATCAAACTTTGTCAAGAATCACTTTGGATTCAGATTGACTCAGTAAAATTGGTAAAAGCTACAAGGACTGTAAGTTGTAGTTAGTTGTTTAAATAAACTCTCTTTGCATTTGTACTTGAATGTTTTTTACATCATCAAATATATTAACTTGTATATTTTTCATAATTTACAAGTTAGGGGAGATTGTTAGATATATTTGAGATGTCATGTCTAATCTATTGTGTTTAGTTTCAGAACTTAATATCAGGACTTACTAGAAATCAAAACTTACTGAAGTCAGAACTTATATCATAACTTAAGGTCGTCGGGATTTATATTAGGACTTAAGTGCGGGTACTTCAGATAAGGAATGCAGCTGATTTACAGGAAATGATCGTGACTAAACCAATAGAAGATATATATGAAGAGTTGGACAGCTAGAAGACTTGTAGAAGATGGTAGGTCACACAACACTGTAGAAGGGGGTTGAATACAGTGTTAATACAATTAAATTGATTTAACACAAGTATGTAACAAAGATCAAGTATATTGAATAAACTCTGTTATAATAAGAACTGTTGTTCTCTCTCATTGATGAACAAATATCACTAAGAGCTGCTAGGTTACAATGTATAATCTTCTCGATAATGAGAACACATATAGTGTAAACCCTAAGTCTGTGTTTATATAGTACACAGTTACAAGACAACTTCTAATTGATATGTAATACAATTTTGTCTCCTAATATATATATAAATATCTTAGTAAGTCCTGATATGTCCTGATATATCTGATTGATATATTTTAGGAGACAGAATTATATTCCATATCAATGAGAAGATATCTTGTAACCGTGTACTATATAAACACAACTTAGGGTTTACACTATATGTGTTATTATTCATGAGAAAGATTATACATTGTAACCTAGCAGCTCTTAGTGATATTGTTCATCACTGAAAGATTAGTTTAACCTACTTTGTAACAGAGCTTATTATATTGAATAAATTTGATTATTGTTACATACTTGTGTTCGAAATCGATTTGATTGTATAAACACTATATTCAACCCCCTTCTATAGTGTTGTGTGACCTAACATTGCTAAGTACTTGAAGAATGCTAAAGCCATACTACCTAGAACTCGGATCAATACAAAAGATGATTTGGATGATGATGAGCAGAAGAAAGATGAGCATAAATCTTCTGCCTCAAATTCACTTCTGTATAGCAAAACAAGTGGTAGCAAGGTGGATGACAAAAATAAGTTTAAGGAGGAGAAGACAGGGAAGGGTGAAGGCAAGAAAAAGAAGAAAGATGGAGAATATAGGAAGAAGACTCAGAACGCACCAGAAATTCAAATATCAAAAACTCTACAAACCCAAACACAAAAACCTAGCCAAACAAAATCTCAAGTAATCAAAACCCTTAAGCCTAAGTACCTATACAAGTCAATTGCAAATTTTCTACTCAAAATCCGTATCACAACTAGCCAAACCTCAGTAAAGAAAATATAAACCACCTTTATTCAAATCTCCAACTAGAACTCACTTCAAGACTGCAGGAAGATTGCCAAGGAAAATTCAAGCTGAAGCTGATGCACTTTAGAACTGCTTCAATCAAGACGACTTTCTACCAATTTCTGAAAGCATATCAAATGATGATTATCACAAATAGTTAGCTGAGGAGATAGTCAAAGTTTGTGTTGTTACTTTAGGAAAAGTCAGGATCTACTACAAAGATGACACATTCATTTTGCTGAATAGAAAAGTTATTGAAACATTTTCAACTGCATAATTGGAGAAAGTAATCAGTTTGATGAATGCAAGGGACCCATTTACAAGGATAAGGAAAGATGTGTTGGTTGAGAGGTTGAGAGCGAGGAATACAAGGCATGCAAGGGAAAAGCCTGAAAGGGAGGAAAATGAAAGAAAATAAGCTAAGGAGATTGAAATATTTGAGCAAAGGTCAAATGAATTGAAGGCAGGGGGTTGAGCGGGATTTCTGCAAATGTTATATTTCTAAATATAAAGACTCACGGATTATCAAGGTACATGATCAACCTGATTGACAGTTACTCATTTGAAGAGTGGCTCACACCGGTGGAAGCTTTAAGAGGAACTGAGATAATTGAAGAACTTGAAATTTTGGTCAAACTCAAGGATCTAATTAGAAAAGAACCTGGTTATGAGAAGTTCAGATAGTCATGCAAACTTAATTCCAAATGTAACTGCAAGAATATATGAAAATTGTACTTTGTAAATTTATCTATTTTATTTTTATTTGATTTTAGCTTGGGGTTGGTCTTGTTATCAGACATAAATTTGTGACAAGTAATCTTCTCACAAATTTGGGGAGATTTTTGTGCAAGACATATCCGTACATAACAACACTAAGTCACATTGACAACACTAAGAATAAGTTGTATGATAATATAATTTTTGTATTCCGTGATTGTCTTTCTTGAGTCTGTAAAAATGTTAAGTAGATTAGACTAAAGGATTTTTCTATGAACAGTCTTCAAGCTAAGTAATAAACTCTAGAAGAAGATCAAATCATGATCATGCCTCGGAGAGAAGTGTAGCAGCTTGTATTTGAATAATGTTGTTCATGGAAAAATATTTTAAGTCAGATATCGATAAGTCACAGATCAAGGGATATCGGGAACTCTGTCGAAAAGTCCAAAATGACTTGTAGAGAAGTCCCAAGAGATATCGATAAGTCAATATGCATGTAGAGATCTCAGATATCGACAAGTCAAAAAGAACATGTAGAGAACTGAAGATATCGAAAAGTCATTTCTTCATGTATAGATCTAAAGATATCAACAAGCCAAATCTTCATGTAGAGAACTAGAGATATCGACAAGTCAAAAGCCTATGTAGAGAACTGGAGATATCGACAAGTCATTCTACATGCAGAAAACTGGAGACCTCGACAAGTCAAAGACACATATAGAGAACTCAAGATATCAATAAGTCATTATACTTATCGATATGTGACATCTTTACAGAACAAGAGAGATCTCGGAAAACTTTCTCATAATTTAGAATACAGAAAAATTGAATATTCAAGATTATCAGCCAACAAATAATTCTATCACTGAATTGGAAAGACTACAAATACAGTTTGAAGAATACAAGATCAAGGGTTAAGATTTAATGGACAAAGGATGGTCACATACCTACAAGATTCTGCACAGAATTGCTAACACTAGAAGTGGAAATAGACAAGATAGATTTAGTAATTGTGTCAATACATTCTAGTGCAAGTTTTTTAAACCCATGTTGTTGGTTTATAAATCATGCACGAGTCCTTAGTTTAAAAGTATCAAACAGATCTAAAAAATATCTTCAATTCTTACTCAAGAATTGTAACTGAGTTCTTAATTCTAAGAATATTGATTTGTAGCAAAATAAATTTAATTAATACAATCAAATGAATTTTTGATAATTTGTTTGTGTGCTTGCAGTTAAATAGTTCATATCTGCTTTGTTCAGTTATAAGCCAAACACTTTTCAAGTTAAGTAAAATCCGAGAAAACACATCCACCCCCCCCCCCTCTGTGTTGTATTTCACTGCACTCAATATCTAACATGAAACATAACGTATCGTAAAAATAAGAGATATTTTCATTAAGTAAACATTATACACTCTTTTTGTAAATTCAAATATGTAAAAAAAATATTGAATATAAAATGAAAAAATATGTGTATCTCGTAAAAGGTTATTTTATAAGATATATTAAAGTTAAGTATAAAGTTATATCAATCAATTTTCTAAATAAAATACTTAATATATGGACAATCAGTGGATTTTTTTAACTATATTTCATATACACTATTTTTTAATGATTTTTGGTGTTGAAATAGTGTGTGTGTGTGTGTGTGTATGTGTGCATATTACAGCCAGTTTAAATATTATTATATTCATTTATAAATTTATTGAGTACACATTTAAATAAAATACATAAATTTTCAAAAAATAATATAAATATAGTAAACTTGAGTTATAATGAGTCGAAAAATTTAAATCTTCAACAATATATAATACTTCGCTAAGATGTACGATGAACTCAATATATAAAACCATGTACTTGAGTTCATCCTGCCCCGATGTTATGAAAAATAAATGAAGATCAAGTCGTAAATTTAGAAAGCTATATAAATGTTTATCAAACTGTCATTCATAATGTATATAAATATTACCTCAGTGAAACTAGACGATGTATTATATATAGTTAAATAAGGTGAGACAACTCCAAGAATGACTATTAGGAATGCACGCGGGTCGGGTTGGACGGATTAAATCCAATAGCTAACTCAACCCATTAATTTGATTTTAATAATTTTTAACCCAAACAAAGTTTGGGTTAAATTTTATCAGGTCGGGTCGTTTAAAATTTGAGTTGGGTTGGCAGGTTAGAACATAAAAAATTATTACGTCTACGTACAGCAATGTTAAAATAAAAGAAAGCAGGCTTGGTGGAATTTTTTAAGTACAAATTTTTACTATAATACTTATTATGCTCACCGAGACTCATTTTCATCAAGTCCCGGCATGAATGTCGTCAAAGTGTTTATAGTATTAGTTAAAGTAAGTTCACATGCCAACTTAACTAAATAAAAGTTTGACCATATACGGTTGCATTTATATGTGACTTTCGAGCAGAAAGTTACATTCATCTACCACAATGGTGTTAAATGTTAATTGTTTTTAGATAGGTTGAATGCAAAATTTTTTAACTCAAATCATATTATTACAAGTAGGGGTGTGTGTCGCGTTAAAATGAGCGGGTTAAATACAAAACCCTAGCGCAACTAATTTAATTCGATTTTTTTAATTTTTGGATTAAAGTCCGGTTTGAAATTTTTTGAGTTGGTGTTAGGAAATGAATAACACACAGGGGGCTGAATGTGTTTTACTGTTTTTGTGCTTTTCTTGACTGTTTATGGTTGAACAAAGTAAACTAAATCTTGTAATGAAATGTGTTCATGTATAATTTAATCTTGCAGAAAATAAAGAACACAGATCTTCAAAACTCACTTAATTTTATATTAAAATTAAGACTGTTTTGCTACAAAATTTCTAGGCTCTTTGTTGATAAAGAGCTTAGCTTCTTCTTGAGAGTGTTACAAGAAATTTTATCTAAATTGTTACAACTGACTAAGGATCAGTGTTAAATTTATAACTTAGTTAACTGCTGGTTTACACGGTGTGTAATACGACATGCTATTAGCTTTTCTAAACTGTCACTTGTCATTTATATTTATAGAAAAGTAGATCTTCTATTTCTGTCTTAGCATATCTTTAGCATCCCGTGTTCACTTTGATCTTCCTTTGTCAGTTAATCTTCACCATTGATCTTGCACATTCTTCAAGCTTCTTTTTGTAGACTTGTCAATCCAGCTGTTGGATTGTTAGTTGATTGTTTATCTTGGATATTGAACTGATCTGCAACTTTGTACTTTGAGATTGTACCTCGAGATCTCCAGTTTAGGTCTATAGAACACTTGACATCTCGATAAGTATATTGGCTTATCGAGATCTCTATTACTCTATATTTAGTTTGGCTTGTAGAGGTCTGCAGTTCTCTATAAGAGAATTTTGGCTTGTCGAGATCTCTAGTATTCACATCTTCACTTTGACTTATCGATAACTCTTAGTTCTCTGGTCAAATTTAACTTGTCGATATCTCAGAGTTCTCTAGTCAAAATTTAACTTGTCGATGTCTCTGAGTTCTCTGTTGAATTTTGACTTATCGATATCTCTGAGTACTCTAGTAGACTTAGACTTATCGATAACTCAGAGTTCTAGTGAAGAAATGACTTGTCAATATCTCCAATCTTCATGGTTTCAATTTGGCTTGTCAATATCTCTGAGTTCTCTAGTAGCTTTCCTGACTTCTCGATAAGCCATTCTGGAGTTCTCGAATGACTTCTCTATGACATTAAATCTATGACTTGTAGAGATCTTGACTTAGAGTATTTTTCCTAAAACAGATTTATTCAACTCCAAGCTTCTTCATAATTCTTTTAAGGCATGATCTTCTTGATCTTCTTCCAGATAGAATTCTTAGGCTTGATATTGTTTATAGAATAGGCTCCAATCTGCTCCTTTGACATTTTTACAGACTTTAAATGTTACAAGTACATAGATTAAGCTAACAATACGACTTACTTAGGGTTGGCCCCAAGCTTAGCTGATTACCAAAAATAACAGTTCATTAATCTCCTTAGATCAGATGTCCATTTGGCTTGCTTCATACTTTGATCAGGGACACTAATGATATTATTGTATTCAGTGATCTTTGACATCATCACTTATATATATTACAATCTTCTCCAACTTGTTCATTATGGAATTATGCACAAGTTCTGATTGATGATGTCAAAACTCTAACTAAATGTAGAAGTCAATCTCCCCATCTGGTCTTCTTTTGTGAGGCAACATCCATCCAGCTGTTTTTGCATATAGATATATTCTCCCTTTTTTGACATTATCTCCAGGTAGGAAGATCCGGCTAGATGCACATTGTTCAAGCTTTTGTCATTGTCATTTTAGAACACTATCTGCAGCTTCAAGCTTCAGTGACATCTGTAGTGATGAGTTCATCAAGTAGAATAGGAGTTTTACTTAGATCTGCAGAAGAAGTCTGTCAGTAAAAAAAGTCCTAAGCTCTCAGTTCTTTTGAATAAGTAGTTTCACTACTTCTCACTGCACTAGTCTCCTGACTTTTAAGAGTCAGAGTTTCCTCACAAGGATTACTAAATCCAGACACTCATCTACCTCTCATTTTGCCATGAAGGATCATGCCTCTCTTATTTTCTATTTTTCTCTCAATCTTTTCTCTCATCCTTACATGAAAGGCTCAATTGTTGTTTAACTTACAGAAATAAGAGGTGGCTGAGAAGAGTTGTCTGTGATCATATGATTAGGGGTAATCCATATAGTTCTAATCATACTCATTTCATCATATGAGTGAATACCAGCTTGAGGTTGTGAGATGGATGGTTCATCAGAAACACCTGTGACTAGGGTCACAGTTTAACTCATAAACTGCTCTGTGGTTTTCACAGTGTGTTGTCCTCCACTTATAGTGGGAACCTCCAATTGAATTGGAGGGGATTTGACTGGCTTACTGTCATGTACACCAACCTCAAACCCTTGTGTGTCTTGCAACACACTGTCACTTAAATGTGTTATACTTGCCTTTCTCATGACATTATCATATGCAATTGTACTTTTAACTTTGACTGCTAAGGCAGCTTCTGCTAGAGTTATGAGGGGAGTTGTTCCTTCTTAAGGGACCTCTAATTGAATTGGAGAGGATTTAGATAGCTCCCCCTCAGGAGTACTACCCTCAAACCTTTCAGCCTGTGAAGACTGTTTTGCACATGAAGGTGCATTAGAGATATTCACGGGATCTTCATTGAAAACTGATGAACCTCCCATGTTTGTGGTGGTTTCTATTCTCAAACAACAAAACAACTGAAGAACAGTTTGAAGTTTCTGTCCTTTTGTAAAATAAGTTTCTTTAGAGAGTCACCTGAGTGGGATTGTGTTTGAGTTTGTGTTGTTGTGCCTGGGTGAACTGCAGTTTGGTTTTGAAATGGTTTAGTTGCAGTTTAGCACAAATACCTGTTGATTGATTATCTAAATTTCCTTTTGTTGTCTGAATAGATTGTGTTGGACCTGTAATGCATTGAACGTATGTAACTTTTTGGAGTTCAATCAGATATATGCATTGTAAGATATTTAGTTACAAGCATTATTGCAGAAAAGATAATAATCAATTCAGTTATAAACACATAGCAATCATGACACAAACAGAAAAAAATAGAGAAGAAGTTGAATTTTCATTAATAATGGAAACATAGTACATTAAGATATAGATTTCAACAAGTAAATCCTAATCCTAACTACTCTAGTTTCTATTTCTTCTTCTCAGCCTCTATCCTCTTTGCCCGGCGCTGGTAAGCTTTGGACATGGAGTGTGCAAGAGAAATGATTCTCTCCTGTAACTCCAGATCAGCAAGACGTTGATGCTCAGCCACCATGGCACGTCTCTCCTGCTCAAGAGAGACTTCTCCCTCAAAGAATAGGAAGTTTATATGATCGTCCCACGAGAGTTCGTCAAAGACGTCAAGTGGAACATCAAAGGGGTTGCAAACAATCCCCCTGATGCGGACACGCAGTCCGAAAGGGTCAAAGTAGATTTGGTTTTCAGCCAAATGAAGAGCGGGTTGATAGACTCCATTGATAAACTTGTAGAAGACTGGGGCAGCCATTGGAGAGAGATGAACAAGAAGGTAGGATGTTTTGAAGGTCAGATGTTTGTTGAGAAAGAGAGTAGTGATGAATAATGAAGAGAAAAGGGTTCAAATTTATAGAAGGAGAAAAGAAAGAAACCAAGAGACTCTTGAATTGCCCGGTTAATAAGTGTAATAATCATACAAAAACACTTTACGAGTATCTAGACAGTTAGAAGTGACTAGTTACTATTCCCCATGTAAGTACTTAAGAATCTTAGTTCTCTTTCTAGGTTAACTATTCCCAATGCAAATAAACAAGTACTCCCTACACAAAAAGTAACCCTTCCAATTAGCAAAATATTCCACTAGCTAACTCATCAAAACAAATACTGATAAGAAATTATTTTGAATAAATTCAAAACACATAATTAACATATAGTCAAATAAATTTAACTAATATCAGCATTCTCAAAACATCACCTACAATGTACTAGTCTACTTACATTAGACTAACATATTTCACATTTTTAAAAAAAATTGCACATAAGCACATAAATGTGTCAATAAGTCTGAGTAATTATAGACAAAGTATGTCAAAAGTATTTTGCTGAACATAATTTATGAATTAAATTATTTCAATTTTTCATACTTTTTGCTTGTTTTGATCTGTTATTTATTAACTTCATATTTTTAGGATATGAATTAATAAATATTCAGTTTGCTTAGAATTTTGAGAAATACCAAGTTAAAAAAATATATTCGAGAAGTCTGGGTATTTATAGTAAAAGTAAATGACTTGTCGAGAACTCGAAAATAGACATTTGGAGTTTGTTTGTCGAGAAGTCATTTTGAGAAATGAAGTACATATTGAGAAGCCATTTTAAATTACTTTTTTAGAGAACTCAAAATTGACATATCGAGATGTCAAATAAATATCCAGTTTGTCCAAAAAGTGGACTGAATTAATTCTAACTTTTATTTGAATAAGTTCAAAATAAAATTAGAATAATTTTCCAAAAGTATTTTACCAAAATAATTTATTAAATTAAATTATTTCAGTTCTGAGTTATTTGTAAGTCAAAAACTACACTTGTAGAGAATTCTGTGAATTAACACTATTAGAGAACTCTACAAAGACTTATCGATAATTCATATTAAGCCTATTGAGAAGTCACTCGAGAAGTCAGTACATGACTTATCGAGGACTCACTCGAGAAGTCCTAAAATGACTTGTCGAGAAGTCAATTTGACTTGTCGAGAACTCAGTTCTCTATATACTTTTGGTTATTGTAATTTTGCCTTGTGTTAATTTTACATATTAAGAATGCAAATTAACAACTGAGCAGTTTACTTAGAATTTGAAAGATTTCAAGTTGAATTTAAATTTGAAAAACAAATATGCAGAAATTTCTGAAATATTTATAATTCATATTTTAGTTAATTTTCAATTAAATCAAATTAATATTGATTTGCTGGAGATTAATCTGCTACAAAACATTAACTGAGTTCTTGCCTTAGGATGAAGAATTAAGCATTCCAATTTCACCTACAAGTCTAGTGAAAGTTGCTTCATTCAAAGGTTTAGTAAAATGTCAGCCAATTGCTTTTTTGTTGGTACAAAAATGAGCTCAATGGTACCATTTGTAGCATGTTCTCTGATGAAATGATACCTTACATCAATGTGCTTTGTCCTAGAATGATTAAATGGATTAGCTACTATAGATATAGCACTAGTATTATCACACATAATAGGAATTTTGTGCAACACTGGGCCATAATCCATTAGCTGATTTCTAATCCAAAGCACTTGAGCACAATAACTTCCTACAGCTATGTATTCAGCTTCAGTTGTAGAAGTTGATACAGATTATTGTTTCTTGCTATACCAAAGTACAAATCTTTGTCCAAGAAATTGACAGCTTCCACTGGTACTCTTTATGTCAACCTTGCATCCAGCAAAATCTGCATCTGTGTAACCAACAGCTTCAAAATCAGTTCCCTTAGGATATCATTATCCCAAGTTTGGAGTCTCCTTCACATATCTGAAAATCCTCTTTACAGCCATCAAATGTGATTCTTTTGGATTGGCTTGAAATCTTGCACATAGACATGTTGCAAACATGATGTCTGGTCTACTTGCTGTTAAGTAAAGCAATGATCCAATCATCCCTCTGTAGCTTGAGATATCTACACTTTTGCCCTTTTTATCTTCATTCAACTTTGTTGCAGTAGACATAGGTGTAGATGCAGGTGAACAATCAACCATACCAAACTTCTTCAATAGATCCTTGACATACTTAGTTTGGCTGATGAAGATACCATCACTTCTTTGAATGACTTGAAGTCCAAGAAAGTAACTTAGTTCCCCCATCATACTCATTTCATATTCACTTTGCATAAGCTTGGAGAATCTTTGTCAAAGCTTTTCATTAGTAGAACCAGAGATGATATCATCCACATAAATCTGAACTAGGATCACATCATCACCATTTTCTTGAAGAAGAGAGTCTTGTCTATGGTACCTCTAGTAAAACCATGCTTTAGTAGGAAATCTGATAGTATGTCATACCAAGCTCTTGGTGCCTGTTTTAGTCCATAAAGAGCCTTGAGTAACTTGTACACAAAATTTGAAAATTTTGGATCCTCAAAGCCAGGAGGTGGTTGCACATAAACTTCTTCTTCTAGCTCACCATTCAGAAAGGCACTTTTGACATCCATTTGATACACTTTGAAGTTTGAATGTGCAGCAAATTCTAGGAAAATTTTTATAGCTTCAAGTCTTACAACTGGAGCAAAAGTTTCATCATAATCAATTCCTTCTTCTTATGAGTAGCCTTTTGCAACCAACCTTGCTTTATTTCTGGTAACTATACCATTTTCATCCATCTTATTCCTGAACACCCATTTTGTTCCAATAATGCTTCTATTCTTTGGCGCAAGAACTAATTTCCAAACTTTACTTCTTTCAAACTGATTCAGTTCTTCCTGCATGGCAGATATCCAGTAAGGATCCAGAAGAGCTTCATCAATTTTCTTAGGTTCTACTTGAGACAAAAAACATGCATGTAGGCACTCATTAGCAGTTGCACTTTTAGTCCTCACACCAGCAGTATGATCACCAATAATTGGATCTCTAGTGTGACTCATATCCCACTTCCTTGTATGAGTTTGTTGACTTGTGCCTTCATTATTTTCTTCATTGTTGGTATGACTGCTGGATCCTTCTTCTTTTTCTCCCCCTGAGTTTGTGCTCTCAAATTCAGGTGTTTGAGATGAGTTTCCATTTTCATAATTTTCCTGTTGAGTAGTCTCTTCATTTAATGTCTGTTATGTATCAACTTCATCTTCTCCATTAGAGTCACTATCAATGTTGAGGTTTTTAAATGTCAGGGCTTCAACTTCATTATCATCAAGGCATTTCAAGCCTGGACATTTGGCATCATCAAAGGTCACATCTATGCTCTCTATAATCTTCTTTTGATCAATCACATAAACTTTGTAGGTTGTTCTTTCTAGTGAATATCCCAGAAAAATTACTTCAAAAACCTTTGAGTCAAATTTTCCAACATATTCAGAGTTGTCTTTCAAAATATAACACTTGCTTCCAAACACATAAAAATGCTTTACAGTAGGCTTTCTCTTAGGCATGATTGAGTAGGGTGACTTTCCATGTGCCTTGTTAATGAGAGATACCGTCATTGCTTCTTCTCCGGGAAAAGAAGTTCGCGACCCGTGGGCCTTCTACCTCCACGCGGCATTGCTCCGTCAGGCTTTTGCCCATTGCGGAAAATTCCCCACTGCTGCCTCCCGTAGGAGTCTGGGCCATCTGTTATGAGTATAACATGCAGTGTTAACAGCCTCTTCCCGGAAACTTGTTGGCAACTTGGCATCTTGCAGCATTGTCCTGGCATCATCAACCAATGTTCTATTCTTTCTCTCAACTACTCCATTTTTTTGAGGTGTCCTAGCAGCTGAGAATTCTTGAACAATGTCTTTGCCTTTGCAAAATTCACTTAATGTAGCATTTTTAAATTATGTTTCATTGTCACTTCTCAATCTTTTCACACAATTGTAATCTTCAGCCTATTTTTCTATTTCTTTATGTGCTCAATTATGATGTGTGGAGTTTCATCTTTAGAGTACATGAACTCTACCCAAGTGTATCTTGAGAAATCATCCACCATCACAAGTGCATATTTGTTCCTTGAAATTGATAAGACATTCACTGGCCCAAACAAGTCCATGTGAATAAGTTGCAAGGGTGCACTTATAGAATTCACAGTTTTTGACTTGTGACTAGATCGTTTCATTTTTCCTTTCTGATAAGCTTCACAAACTTTAACTTGAGCAAATTTCAGTTTGGGCATGTCTCTTACTAACTCCTTTTTGACTAAGGTGTTAATTGCCTTGAAATTCAAGTGAGACGGCTTCTTATGCCATAGCTTGCTTTGTTCTTCTGATATCTTGGTGTAGAAGCAGCAAATACCATTTTTATTTGTTGAGTCCAAGTCTGCAACAAACAAACTTCTTTTCCTTGCTCCTTTCAGAGCAACTTCACCGGTTCTCTTGCTCATAAAAGTGCATTTTTCTTTGTTAAATAAAACTTCAAAGCCTCTGTCTGCAAATTGGCTAACACGGAGAAGATTCACTTCAAGACCAGCTACTAGTGCTACATCATCAATGACAACATTTTCATAAACAATCTTGCCATATCCCATTGTGAATCATTTGATGTTGTCTTCAAAGGTCACCAACGGGCCAGCTTTCTCCTCAAACTGTGATAGCAGGGCCTTATCACCTGTCATATATCTGGAACATCCACTGTCAATGATCCATATGACTTTCTTCACTTTGCCCTGTACACAATGAGATTCAGGTATGTTTAGTGACCCAAGCAGTGTTGGGTACTTTCTTCTTGTTAACTGATTTAGCAGAAGTAGAGTGAGTTGTTCTAGATAAAATAGAGTTCAATGATTGTTGTGCATTTTCCCTTTCTGATGTAGACTCAATTTTTGTTTCTTTAAGGTATACTCTCAGTTTGTGACAACTCTTCATCACTTTCAAGTTGCAAGGGATGCAGTCAAACTTATCACAGAATGAGTAGGGATCATTTAAATCTGCTTTATTATATTTGCAAGCTCCTTCAGTTGGCTTACTAATAACCTTTTTATAAAGGTGAGTTAGATGATTTGTAGAGCCACATTTTTCATACTTCTTTCCAGGAGCATCTGCAATATAGCCAGATCATTGCTTTTGTTTATCCCTATTCTCCCATTTCTATTTTTCTTTTTCCTTCTTGCATCTTCAATCTTTATTTCTTTAACAGGAGTCTTGGTGCTTTGATTGTCCATGAGATTTTCTTCAGCCATGGAAGATTGAGTTGAATTTGCATTTTTCTTTTCATTATCCTCATCTTTAATTTCTTGTTTGATGATCAATTCTCTTTCACTAAAGTTTACTTCACAAGCCTTGAACACAGGTAACCCAACCTTTTTCAGCATTTCTGGAATATTTTCATTCTCTATTGCTTTTCCTTTGTCCCTTATGTTTTTCTTTTTGTTGTTCAAGGCATCATAATCAAGACCAATAGCAATTTTTGCACATGGTTTATTTTTCTCATGGTACTAACCAACTAATTCAGATATATTCTTGAAGAACTTCAACTTTACTTCATTTTTTCTCCAGTTTTTCCCTTAGCACAACCTCAATCTCATTTGCACACTTGAGCTTGTTCTTCATATAACCATTTTTTTGTTTCAGTGTTTCAAGCTCCACTATCAACAATTTAGTTCCTTGTTTTCATTCTCAAGCTTCTCATTCAACTTTGTTAATCTGCTAACTTCTTCATTAGCAGTAACCATGCTTGTTTGGATGTGAAACATTTCTGTGCTCATCTCCTCAACAGTTTTCTTATATTGATTCACATTTAAATCAGTGGTGGTAAGAGTTGGTACCTGTGATTTAGATGAGAATGATTATTCTTGTTCCAAGGCCATGAGTGCATAGTTTCCAAGTTCTTCTTCTTCATCATTTTCATAGTCATCCCAACTTTTACCTTCTGCAATATAAGCTTTGCTTTGTTGTTTCTTCAGAAGAGCTCCATACTTTTCTTCAAGTTCAAGATAAGCTTTATATTTCGTTGCCGTCTTGGGTTTTCTGCATTCTGTAGCAAAGTGGCCTATTTCATCACAATTGAAGCACATTATCTTAGATCTATCAACAAATCCAGTTTTGTAGCCATTCTTGCTATCAGAATTGTACTTCTCTTTTTCCTTCCAGTTGCTGTCTTTGTTGAAAGACTATCATTTATTCATGAAGTATCTTGGCTTCTTTACTCTAATATTAAAGAATTTCCTATCCAAATAGGCCATTGACTGATCTAGCTCATCCAGTTCTTCAAGAGTATAGAACTCATATTTTTCCAATTCCAGAATGACTTGTTCCTGTGAATCATTTGTTTCTTTGCTTACTTGTTGAGGCAACTGGAGTTTGAGATCTTAGTTTATCATTGGATGTTTGACCTTCATTTATAATTAAAGCACTTGAGCTATCCACAACATGTCCTTGACCCGATCTCAATGATTGTCTTTGAATCATCTCTAGTTCATATGTTTTGAGAATTTCATATAGAACTTCCAGTATTATTCTGCTCAAGTCTCTCCCTTCCCTGATTGCTGAGATTTTCTGTTCCAAATGATCAGGAAGAGTAAGAAAGAACTTTAGATTCACTTCTTCAGCTTCATAGTATTTGTCATGAAGTTGCAAGTCATTTATCAGCTTATTGAATCTTTCAAACACATCAGTAATGTTTTCCTTTGGCTTAGCCATGAAGCCCTCATACTGTGAAATCAGTATCCTTCTTTGATTTGATCTAACTTCCTCAGTTCCCTCACAGAGTATCTCAATCTTTTCCCATATTTGCTTGACAGTGTTACAGTTGACAATGTTGTTGTACATTACATTGTCAAGTGACTCAATCAAAATTAATTGCAAGCTGCTATCCAGGGAAACTTTCTCTTTTTCAGGATCAATATACTCAGCAGGATCTTTTGGAGCATAAAGAGTTGGGATAATCTTGTCTCCATTTGTAGATTCCTCAATTCTAACCGTAGGGATGAAGGGTCCATCCTTGAGGATCTGAATGTAGAGTGGATTGGTCATCCTGATAAACAACATCATTTTCTTTTTCCAAAGAGTGTAGTTAGCTTTGTCAAAGATAGGAATTTTGATGTTATTGATTTTCTATGTATTCATTCTTCCAAGATTTTGAATCTGTTTACTTTCATATTTTGCTCTGATACCACTTGTTAGGAAATGAATAACACGCAGAAGGGGGTGAATGTGTTTTACTATTTTTGTGTTTTTCTTGACTGTTTATGGTTGAACAAAGTAAACTAAATCTTGTAATTAAATGTGTTCATGCAGAATTTAATCTTACAGAAAATAAAGAACACAGATCTTCAAAACTCACTTAATTTTATATTAAAATTAAGATTGTTTTGCTATAAAATTTATAGACTCTTTGTTGATAAAGAGCTTAGCTTCTTCTTGAGAGTGTTACAAGAAATTTTATCTAAATTGTTACAACTGACTAAGGACCAGGGTTAACTTTATAACTTAGTTAACTGGTGGTTTACGCAGTGTGTAATAAGACATGCTATTAGCTTTTCTAAACTGTCACTTGTCATTTCTATTTATAGAAAAGTAGATCTTCCATTTCTGACTTAGCATATCTTTAGCATCCCATGTTCACTTTGATCTTCCTTTGTCAGTTAATCTTCACCATTGATCTTGCACATTCTTCAAGCTGCTTTTTGTAGACTTGTCAATCCAGCTATTGGATTGTTTGTTGATGGTTTATCTTGGATATTGAACTGATCTGCAACTTTGTACTTTGAGATTGTACCTTGAGATCTCCAGTTTAGGTCTATAAAACACTTGACATCTCGATAAGTATATTATTTTATCGAGATCTCTAGTACTCTATATTTAGTTTGGCTTGTAGAGGTCTCCAGTTCTCTATAAGAGAATTTTGGCTTGTCGAGATCTCTAGTCTTCACATCTTCACTTTGACTTATCGATAACTCTTAGTTCTCTAGTCAAATTTAACTTGTCGATATCTTAGAGTTCTCTAGTCAAAATTTAACTTGTCGATGTCTCTGAGTTCTCTAGTGAATTTTGACTTATCGATATCTTTGAGTTCTCTAGTAGACTTAGACTTATCGATAACTCGGAGTTCTGGTGAAGAAATGACTTATCGATATCTCCAATCTTCATGTCTTCAATTTGACTTGTCGATATCTCTGAGTTCTCTAATAGCTTTCCTGACTTCTCGATAAGTCATTTTGGAGTTCTCGAATGACTTCTCTATAACATTAAATATGTGACTTGTAGAGATTTTGACTTAGAGTATTTTTCCTAAAGCAGATTTATTCAACTCCAAAATTCTTCATAATTCTTCCGAGGCATGATCTTCTTAATCTTCTTCCAGATAGAATTCTTAGACTTGATACTGTTTATAGAAAAAGGCTACAGTCTACTCATTTGACATTTTTACAGACTTTAAATGTTACAAGTACAAAATACAGATTAAGATAACCATACAACTTACTTAGGGTTGGCCCCAAGCTTAGCTGATTACCAAAAATAACAGTTCATTAATCTCCTTAGATCAGATGTCCATTTGGCTTGCTTCATACTTTGATCAGGGACACTAATGATATTGTTGTCTTTAGTGATCTTTGACATCATCACTAATATATTACAGTTGGGATCGGGTCGGCTTAGGAAAGGTAGGGTCAGTTAGGTCAGTTTGGAACCCGCAGGCACACCTAATGACTATTGTATAAAATTATGAAATTTTGTAATATGTCTCGAGATACGCGGTCAATTTTGAATTTTACAAATATACTTTAGTTATATCTCACCTGAGTTTACGTGCGTTCATGTCAAATAATAATCATAATAATAATAATAATAATAATAATAATAATAATAATATATGTGTACTGAATTGTTTAATTTAATATAAAGCTTATTTAACGTCATTTGAATTTTAAATATTTTTTTTACCAAATTTAAAATTATTATATCATTCAAAATTTATGAAATAAAATCTAGCAAAATAATAAATTTGGTATATAAGAATAATATATGATGTTACAAAATTACTATACAATATGAGATAAAGTAAAAAATATATTTTTCCCATTTTCAAATCATAAAATCATTTTAATTTATATATATATATATAAAAATTTATTTGTGAAATTATTTCCGTATAAATACATGCCCACACGGGCATTTATGCTAGGTTTACTACTAAAAGATTAAATTTTGGTTCAGAATTTTATCTTTGGCGCAATCAAAAATTCTACCAATGAGCAACTAACAAAAGGATTGAGGAATATTTAGCGAAAGTAAAGTTTGAGAAAATAAATTAGAAAATAAAAAAAAAAGATATGTCGGAAGAAAAGAATATGCTAGCTTATTATGCTAGCTTATTGTACCCCTATCTTGTCACGAACGATAGGAGTTGTTCCATTATCTTAACAACCTCTGTTACCCCACTTGCTAGGAAGGTACTCCCTCCGTCCCAACGGATTATATACGTTCCCTGTTTGCATGCATTTCGAGTCTTCTAAAAAGAATAGTTTGATAATATTTTTTAAAAATATTTTTATTTTGAATAAAAGTTTAAACATAAAACTTTTATTCAGAAAAAAAATAAAAATATATTATAAAATTATATTTTAAAAGAGTATTGAAGAACGTTCCAAAAAATAATGTATAGAATTCGATGAGACAGGGGTAGAGGTAGGAAGTAATAAGTTACTCAAGAGTTTCTTTTAACCTATCTTGTAGGGGTGTACGCGATTCGGATCGGATCGGTTTTTGGGTAAAAGTCGAACCAAACTGGGAAGGGCAGTTTTAAAAAATTGTCATCCGCAACCGCATTGCGGTTAACCGCGTCATTTGCGGTTGCGAATTTGCAGTTATTGCGGATCGGTTTGCGGTTCAACCACTTATTTTAAAATAATTAATAATTTGCAAAAAAATAAATTTGAAATATTAATAAATTGAAGTTTAAGTTACGTGATAAATTACATTCAAAAATAAAATATAAATTAATGCTCCGTGTGGAGTAAGGATATTAAAAATATACAAAAATGTGGAGGCGAGAGAAAAAAAAAAGAAAATGATAAAAAAAATTACATGTTGATTATATTTTTCATTTGTTTGGTTATATATCTTATAATTATTGTGAATTTGATGAATGGAGTCTTAACATTAACCTAAGATTAGTTGATAAATGTGTATACTTATTAATTTATATGATAATGACTATATTTTTGGAAATATATTTTATTATAAATATATGTTGCAAGTTGCGGTTGCGGTTGCGATTTTTAAAAATTTAAAACCGCATCAAAATCGCGAAATAGCTGTTTTTAAAATTTAAATCCACAACCAACTCGTATTTCGCGATTATCCGCAAATGCGGTTCGATTGCGAGCGGTTGAGCGATTGGATGCGGTTGAGCGATTGATTTATTTGTAAAGGCCCTACTATCTTCTATCTTTCTATAAAGTTGCAAGGTGCTCGGAAGTTTCTTGACAATCGTTCTGGTTCCCCACGCTGATGTACGTTTTTTAATTTCTAGAGTTTTACTTCGTCTGTCGATGTAGATTTGGTGTGTACATGGCATGAATTTAATACACAAATTCAAGCCTATAGTCTGCATGTGCTTCCTTGACTAAGTCTCACAATTATTATAAACAACAAAGATCTAATATTTTATTCATTCTTAATAACTTTGTAACAACATAATGGTATCTCACGCATATAACATTTTTTTGTCAATTATTTAGCCCTCTTAGTTTTTATAAAATTTAAATCCGTTTCACTTCTCGGCTTTCTAGTTCCATATCCAAAATCTTTTCATTCTCAAAATTATCTCCTCTTTATCATTAAACACGTTAAATATTTTTTTTTAAATAATTAAACAATTATTAGTAAACCTCCATCAAATTTTGAACACCGCTTGAATATGAAAACATAATATATTTTTTTTGCAATATAAATAAATATAATTAGGTTTGAATAGTCAATCGCTACGAATTTTAAAATTTTGAAAACGTATACAACCGATAATTTTTAAATTGTTATATTATGCATGAAATTATAAAAATGGTATTAGAACTTTTTTTATAATTTTATTGTGTAAATGTTAAATTATACTATATAGTATGCTAGCAATTTTATAAAAGGGACCGGATTTGTTATTTGGCCAATGACCCATAAGGATCGGGTTTGGCAGCATAGGATGTGTATATATATAAATTCAATGTTTTTATAATAAATTTTTGAAACTTATGTAAAATATGTAGTTGATTAGTATTATCTTAAATTTAAATTTTCCATTTATAGCTGTAATTTTGTGTTTCAAAAGTTGAATGATTGCGATTGTAGTATTAAGATTGCGTTTTTTTGTTTCATCCCGCAGGTTTTTTGTTGGAAGTGTCTAGAAGTCATTGACTTCACTGCAACCACAGTCTACAGGCAGCCCCACTCGGGGACTAGCAGTAACTCACCTAACTTATGTAGGAGCATGTCAAGATCAAGATGACTGTACTAATTATTTGTCTGGGACCAAAATATCACTTTATTAATGATACCAATGTTTCTCTTTCTCCCTCAGAATTGTACTAACACTACTCAAGTGCAATGATTGAGTAAACCTAGCTAAGCACGATTTTCTTCACAATCTGTCTTAAAAAATACCGCAGAGGAGATAATAATTTATTATTATAAAATAAAATATTGTAAATTATTAACTCATCTTAATGAAAATGTTGAATACCCTGAATTAGTTCCCAAAATTATTTTTATTACTAATAAGATGCATATATATATACACGCACCAAGTGTCATATCACGTTATCGGGAAACTTTTTTAAAAAGTATTCGTTCATAAATAAATAATCATTCACTCTAGTTTTTGTATTTTAAATTAAATCACCGGTCACGACTAGTTAATCATTAAATGTATGTATCACAGGTTTCGTGATCAAACCGTGTTAAATACCCCAAAACCACAAACCAAACATTGGCCCTTTTCCCCGCTTCATTGATTATAGAAATTATGAGTTTGAATTTTCACGATGAAAAGTTGTTGGTTGATATCAGCAGGTTAGCTCGTTCCCTGTTCGATTTTTTCTTTATTAGAAATAATTCTTATCCATAAAAAATTTGGAATAGAAAATGTTTAGCGTTTTTTGAAATTGTATTACAAATCAAAGTTTATGAAAATTAGTGGTGCTGAATTTAGGAGATATCTTGATTTATCTCATAGATATTTATGAATAAATTTAATTAGTGGATATAATAATTTATCCAATTTTAATCATGGTGCTCCAGTTATCTTTCTAATTGTAGGGAGATTTTGTATCATAACTGATTTTATTTTCGGTAGTGCAAGGTGTCGCAACAAATTTCTCAAAAACTTTTAACAAATAATGTGACTAGTGTATATGACAATTTTTTATTTGCGGATGCATCCTTGTTCATGTGAGATCTCATAATAGCTATATACTACATGATCCAGAATTGTTTTGAAAAAAATATTTAGAGAACTTAGCATTTTTGAATTTTTTTTCTCATTTTAGAATTAAGATAAAACTTGCACATTAAATAAGTAATTATGAAGCCAATTTTAATAACTGAAAAATATAAAAATTAGGACTCTTTGATTTTTTTTTTCTCATTTTAGAGATAAGATAAAACTTGCACATTAAGTAATTTTAAAGACGAATGTAATATTTGAAAATTATGAAAGTTTGGAAATACTTAACTATGCCAGAAATATGACATAATCTATACAATACTATAATAAACAGAATTAGACATAATTTGGTATTTCCTTTTTTGATTGGTTTGGTTATCCCCGTTTATGACCGTCAGATTTTTTTAATCAAGTGATCAGGACCGTTAGATTCAAATACTAAAAGAATATATACTATTCAAGCTTCCGGGTTCGAACCCTGCCAACAACAAATATTTATATTATTATTTATACACTATTAAAACTCTCAGGTTCGAACAACAAATATTTATATTATTATTTATACACTACTCAAGATTCAGGTTCGAATGCCGCCAACAACAAATACTTATATTATTATTTATAAATATATCAATAAGGTAATGTGTTGTAAAAGACATGCATGTACTTTAACAAGACTAAGACAATTTGTCAACCCTAAGCAAGTTATATTGTTATCTTAATCTATATTTTGTACTTGTAACACTTAAAGTCTGTAAAAATGCAAAGGAGCAGACTGAAGTCTTTTTCCTAAAACGGTATCAAGCCTAAGGATTCTATCTGGAAGAAGATCAAGAAGATCATGCCTCAGAAGAATTTTGAAGAAACTTGGAGTTGAATAAATCTGTTTGGAGAAAAATATTTTAAGTCAACATCTCTACAAGTCACAGATTTAAGGTTATAGAAAAGTCATCCGAGAACTCTAGAGAGTACCCGACGGATAAGCAATATTTACTCGATGGATGAGCAATATCTACTCGATGGATGAGCAATATTTACTCGACGGATGAGCTATATATCTACTCGACGGATGAGCTATATATCTACTCGACGGATGAGCAATATCCACTGGGAGTGGGGAAGTCATGAAAGCTACTCGAGAACTTAAGAAGATATCGACAAGCCAATTTAAAGAACTGAAGATTGGAGATATCGACAAGTCATTCCTTCACTAGAGAACTCAGAGTTATCGATAAGTCATAGTGAAGATGTGAAGACTAGAGATCTCGACAAGCTGAAGATCTCTACAAGTCAAACTCAATATGGAATGCTAGAGATCTCGATAAACCTATGTACTTATCGAGATGTCAAGTGTTCTATTAATTCAAACTGGAGATCTCGAAGTACAGTCTCAAAGTACATAATTGCAGATCAGTTCAATATCCAAGATAAACAATCAACAAACAATCCAACAGCTGGAATAAAAAATTTACAAAAATCAGCTTGAAGAGTGTGCAAGATCAGTGGCAAAGATTAACTGACAGAGGAATATTAAAGTAAACACGGGATGCTAAAGATATGCTAAGCCAGAAATGGAAGATTTGATTTTCTATAAATAGAAATGACAAGTGACAGTTTAGAAAAACTAATAGCATGTTTATTATCCACTATGTAAACCAGCAGTTAACTCAGTTATAAAGTTAACACTGGTCCTCTAGTTAGAAGAAATAATTTAGATCAAATCTCTTGTATCACTCTCAAGAAGAAGCTGAGCTCTTTAACATCAAAGAGCTTAGAAATTTTATAGCAAAACAGTCTTAATTTTTAATATAAAAATTAAGTGAGTTTTGAATATTTGTGTTCTTTATTTTATGCAAGTTTAAATTCTGCATGAACACTTTTCTATACAAGATTCAATTTACTTTGATCAACCACTAACTTTCAATAATAGCCTAAAATCAGAAAAACACATTCACCCCACCCCCCCCCTCTGTGCGTGATTCATTACCTAACAAGTGGTATCAGAGCAAAATCTGAAAGTAAACAGATTCAAGATCTTGGAAGAATGAATACACAGAAAATCAGTAGCATCAAAATTCCTACCTTTGACAAAGCTAACTACACTCTTTGGAAAAAGAAAATGATGTTGTTTATCAGGATGGCCAATCTACTTCACATTCAGATTCTCAAGAATGGACCCATCATTCCTATGGTAAGAGTTGAGGAATCTACAGATAGAGACATGGTCATAGCAGCTCATTATGCTCCTAAAGATCCAGCTGAGTATTCAGACCCTGAAAAGGAGAAAGTCTCCCTGGATAACAGCTTATAATTGATATTGATAGAGTCACCTGAAAATGTGATGTACAATAATATTATTAACTGTGACACTGCCAAGCAAATATGGGAGAAGATTGAGATACTCTGTGAAGGAACTGAGGAGGTTAGATCTAATTAAATAAGGATACTGATTTCACAGTATGAGGGATTCATGGCTAAGCCTAAGGAAAGCATTATTGATGTGTTTGAAAGATTCAATAAGCTGATAAATAACTTGCAGCTTTATGACAAATACTATGAAGCTAAAGAAGTGAATCTAAAGTTCTTGCTTCCTCTCCCTGACCATTTGGAACAGAAAATCTCGGCAATCAGGGAAGGGAGAGACTTAAGCAGAATAACTCTGGAAGTTCTATATGAAATTGTCAAAACATATGAACTAGAGATGATTCAAAGGCAATCGTTGAGATCTGGTCAAGGATATGTTGTGGATGGCTCAAGTGCTTTAATTGTAAATAAAAGTCAATCCTTCAATGATGAATTAAGATCTCAAACTTATGTTGCCTCAACAAGTGAGCAGAGAACAAATGATTCACATGAGCAAGTCATACTAGAGTTGGAAAAGGATGAGTTCTACACTCTTGAAGAACTGGATGAGCTAGATCAGTCAATGGCCTATTTAGCTAGAAAATTCTCTAACATTAGAGTAAAGAAGCCAAGGTACTTTATAAATAAAGGACTATCCTTCAACAAAGACAACAGCTGGAAAGAAAAAGGGAAGTACAATTCTGACAGCAAGAGTAGTTACAAAACTGGATCTGTTGACAGATCTAATATAAGGTACTTCAATTGTGATGAACTAGGCCACTTTGCTACAGAATGCAGGAAAGCTAAGAAGGTAAAGAAAGACAAAGCTTACCTTGAACTGGAAGCAAAGTATGAAGCTCTTCTGAAAAAATAACAGAGCAAAGCGTACATTACGGAGGGAAAGAGTTGGGATGATTCAGATTATGATGAAGATGAGGAAGTTGGAAACTATACTCTAATGGCTTTGGAGCAAGGTGAATCATCCTCATCAAAAGCACAGACACCAACTCTTACCACTATTGATTTAAACGTGAATCAATACAAGAAAACTGTTGAAAAGATGAGCACAAAAATATTTCACATTCGCATAAGCATGGTTGCTGCTAATGAAGAAGTTAGCAGATTAACAAAGATAAATAAGAAGCTCAAGAGTGAGAAGCAAGAAACTGAATTGTTGCTAGTTGAGCTTGAAGCTTTAAAACAAGAAAATGCTTATTCAAGAACAAGCTCAAGTGTGCAAATGAAATAGAAGTAGTGTTAAGGGAGAAGCTAGAAAAGAATGAAGTAAAGATGAAATCTTTCAGAAATGCATCTGAACTGGTCGAACAGTATCATTAGAAGAATAAGCCATGTGCAAACATTGTTATTGGCCTTGACTATGATGACATGAGTGACAAAAAGAAAACTGTAGGTGACAAAGGGAAAGCCAAGAAGACTGAGAATGCTCCAACCTTTTTGAAAGAGGTTAATGCACCTATATTCAAAGCATGTGTAGTCAACTTCAGTGAAGAAGAATTGAGTATCAAGGAAGAAATTGCTAATAAAATAAAGAGAAGAAAACTAAAGAATCAGTTCAGTCTTCCAATACTGAAGAGAAACTCATAAACAAACAAAGTCCCAAGACTCATGTTCAAGAAACCAAAACTGAAGATGCAAGAAAGAGAAAGAAAAATAGAAATGGGAAAATAGGGATAAACAAAAGCAATAATTTTACTTATGTTGCAAATGCTCCTAGAAAGAAGTGTGAAAAATGTGACTCTTCAAATCATCTAACTCACCTTTATAAAAAGGTTGTTAGCAAGCCAGTTGAAGGAACTTGCAAATACAATGAAGCAAATTCTAATGATCCTTATTCATTATGTGACAAGTTTGACTGCATTCCTTGTAACATGAAGGTAATGAAGAGTTGACACAAACTGAGAGTAGCCTTAAAGAATCAAGAAATGAGTCTACATCATAAGGAAAACATGCACAACAATCACCGAATTCTGTTTCGTCTAAAATTACTCATTCTACCTCTACTGAACAAGTTACCAAGAAGAAACTACCCAACACTTCTTGGGTTTCCAAACACACTTAAGACTCATTGTGTGCAAGGCAAGTGAAGAAAATCATCTGGATCATAGAAAGTGGATATTCCATGCATATGACTGGTGGTAGAGCCCTGCTATCACAGTTTGAGGAGAAAGTTGGCCCATTGATGACCTTTGGAGACAACAACAAAGGATTCAAAATGGGATATGGCAAGATTGTTCTAAAAATGTTGTCTTTAAATGATGTAGCACTGGTAGCTGATCTTGAAGTGAATCTTTTCATAATTAGCATATTGTAGACAATAGTCTCAAGTCATATTCAACAAAAAGAATGCAGTATTATCAGCATGAAAACCAGTGAAGTTGCTCTGAAGGGAGCAAAGAAAGGAAACTTGTTTGTTGAAGATTTTGACTCAACAAATAAGGATGGTATTTGTTGCTTATTCACCAAGGTATCAGGAGAAATAAACAAGCTCTGACTTAAAAATCTGTCTCACTTGACTTTCAAGAAAATTAACACCTTGTCAAAAAGGAGTTGGTAAGAGACATGCCTAAGATGGAGCTTGCTCAAGTTGAAGTTTGTGAGGTCTGTCAGACTAAGAAAATGAAGAAACTACTCAACAAGAGAATCATGGAAATAGATGCTCATCTCATACACCTGAGTTTGATTGCACACCCTCAGGGGGAGTAAGGGGATCTTCAGATACTGGAAGGAAGCTCAACTTGGGACTATGGTATCCCAAGGGAATCAGTTATGGAGTTGTTGGACTCACAGATACAGATTTTGCTGGATGGAAGGTTGACAAAAAGAGTTCCAGTGGAAGATGTCATTTTTGTCTTTCAAAGACCTGTCTCCTGATATAGCATCAATCTCATTTTTGTACCAGCAGAAAAACAACTAGCTGACATTTTTACTAAACCTTATGATGAAGCAACTTTTACTAGACTTATAAGTGAAATTGGAATGCTCAATTCTTCATCCTAAGGCAAGAACTCAGCTAATATTTTGCAGCAGATTAATCTCCAGTAAATCAAAATTAATTTGATTAAATTGGAAATTAACTGAAATATGAATTATAAATATTTCAGAAATCTCTGCATATTTATTTTTCAAATTCAATTAACTTGGAATTTTTCAAATTCTGAGTAAACTGTTTAGTTGTTAATTTACATCCTTAATATGTAAAATTAACTCAAGGCGGAATTACAATAACCAAAAGTATTTAGAGAACTGAGTTCTCGATAAGTATAAATTGACTTCTCGACAAGTCATTTTAGGACTTCTCGAGTGAGTCATCGATGAGTAAATTTACTGAATTCTCGAGTGACTTCTCGATAGGTTTAAAATGACTTATCGATAAGTCCTTGTAAAGTTCTCTAGTAGTATTCATTCACAGAGTTCTCTACAAAAATAATTTTTTGACTTATCAATAACTCAGAACTGAGATAATTTAAATTGATAAATTATTTTGGTAAAATACCTTTGGAAAATTTATTCTAATTTTATTTTAAATTTATTCAAATAAAAGTTGTAATTAATTCAGTCCACTTTTTGGACAAACTGGGTAATTATTTGACATTTCGATAAGTCAAGTTTAAGTTCTCAATAAGAGTAATTTAAAATGACTTCTCGACATGTACTTCAATTCTCAAATTGACTTCTCGATAGACAAACTCCAAATCTCTATTTTTGAGTTCTCGACAAGTCATCTACTTTTACTATAAATACCCATACTTCTCGATACATACTCTTACTTACAACTTTCGAGATCTAAAGTGACCTAGCTTTCAATCCAAAACCGTTTTATCTCTCGTTTTTCATTCCTTATCAGAAATTTTTCTTACCCATTCATTATCATCAATCATCAATGACCCAAAATATTGCTAGGACATTTATCCCAGAGAAAGGAACCAACTATCTTACTTTCACTGATGCAAACCAAGCTCCTGATAGTTTCAAGGGGTTTGTGAAGCTGCTGTCTGAATCCTATCTTGCATGTGCTTTGACTGCAAATCCAGTACTGTATCTAGACGTGCTACATGAATTCTGGACTACAGCTGTAGTGAGGACTGATGTTAACAATAACTCTCTTTCTTTGGAGGTGACATGCACAATTGGAGGCCAACGAATAGAATTCAATGACCAAGATGTGAATCGAGCCTTGGGGCTTCCAACTGAGAATCTGGTGGAGGTACCAACTCCTGATGAGCTGACTGAGTTCATGGACTTCATCAATTATGGTAGAAGAATCAACCTGTCAAGCTTAAACAGAACCAATCTAAGGAAGGAGTGGTCATTCATCTTTGACTCTATAGTAAGGGCCTTTACTTGTAAAACAACAGGATATGACAATATCTCAAGTGTTGTGCAAAAGCTGGTGTATTCAATTGCCCACAACAAACACCTGAATGTTGGTCTGCTAATCCTGGAAGAACTTGCAACCAGGCTGGTTATGCCTCTGATAGCTAGAGGTAAGGAAATTTTCTTTCCTAGATTTATTATGTCCATTTTAGATAATAAAGTAGCTGACATACACCTACTGAATGGTATAGATAGTACTAAAATAGGCAACTGTAAGCAAGTGTCCAAAATAATATTTGGTTCACTTACTACAAAGAATAAGGTGAATGTAAGTCTGAAAATTACTCCATTTATGTTGGAGAGATTTAGGACTTATCCTTATCATATGCCTGACATGAGATCCAATGCACAATCAAGTACAACTATGATTCATGAACCTGTGGAAGTACAAACACAGGATTACCAACATGGATCTTCTCATGCTGCAACCATTCTTTCACAACCTTTAGAAGCTAGGAAACCAACTACCTCATCTTCCCAAAAAGGTGAGGTCGGTAAAAGGAAGAGAAAGGGGATAAGCCTAGCTGTGATAACTGAGAGTGGTGAGGAGAGTGCTGAAAAAGAACCACCTCTGGTCAAAAGATCCAAAAGGATTAAACAAACTGAGCTGATCACTTTATCCTCCTCTACATCCTCCCAACATGATGCAGTTGTAAAAACAACCAGGAGTGAGTATGCACAGCCTGCACAAGAAGAAATTCAAGTGTATGGTAGGAGAAATAAGGAAGACACACATTGTGAGAGCACATCTCTTGAGCTCCCTCATGTATTCAGGGGGAGCTGCCAACACTCACAACTAAGCAACAATCTATGTTACCTACAATTTGTTCTATTCCAATTCCACTTGAATCTATTTCTCAAGTGCACCAAAAATCAAGTGACTTAGCTCAAGAAGCTTTGTTCACCACCCAGACACCTCATTTAGATGGTAAGAGGCTACATGCTGGGGTAGACCTTGATGACACCATCACAACCATGAGGGGTTCATCAGTCTTTACTGAAGACCTCATGGATACCTCTAATGCACCTTCATGTTCAATATAGTCTTCACAGACTAAAAGGTTTGAGGGTATTACTCCTGGAGGGGAGCTATCTAAATCCTCTCCAATTCAATTGGAGGTTCCTCGTGAAGGAACAACTCCCCTCATAACCCTAGCAGAAATTACCTCTACAGTTGAAGCTAGGAGTACACTTGCCCATTATCCTGCCATAGGAGAGGCAAGCATAGCATATTCAAGTACCAGTGCGTTGCAAGACACACAAGGGTTTGAGGCTGGTGTACATGACAGTATCTCAGTCAAATCCCCTCCAATTCAATTGGAGGTTCCCACTATAAGTGGAGAACAACACATTGTCAAAACCACAGAGCTATCTATGAGTCAAACTGTGATCTCAGTCACAGGAGTTTCTGATGAACCATCCACCTCTCAACCTCAACAACCTCACATACTCTCTCAGTGGCTATAAGACTCTCAACCAACCTCTGTAGATGATCTACTAGTAGAGCAGATCTCTGGACTGGCCAACATCTCATAGCATCTTCTAACTTCAGACATGAGTAACCAAGACTATCAAGCTATCATGCTTGCTTATAATGAAGAGGCCGATGAGCAAAAGGAGAAAATTATCAATGATGCTGAGCCAGATGGGAATGTGGATGCATGGCTGTCTGATGACTTTGCCTTAGAGATGAATCAAGTTCTGGCCAAATTTCGAGAAGAATATGTTACTATTCTGAGCAGCAATGCAAGAGACTTGAATCCAGAAGCTATCTATGATGCCATTATAGATGTATACAAAGCTCAGCTCAAAGCATTTCATCTATTTGGTAAGGCTCTTGAAATCAAACTCACTGGCCATGAAGACAGAATCAGGAAACTGGTGAATGGTAAAATGGACAAGATCATACCATCTCAAGAGCAGATCTCTTCTAAATTCAAATATTTTTCTGAGCAAATGACCAGGATGGATCTTGCCTCCATTGAGAAGGAAGTCAAAAATGTCAAAAAATCGTTCACTAATCTCCATGAAATGATCCGAAACCAAATTACTCATTCAAATGAGACCAAGGTTCAGCTAGATCAACTTCACCAGAGCATATTTAAGCCCTCAGCTTTGCTAATGGAAGGGATCAAAGAGGCTATAGAAGAACACTTTGGAACATCTAGCAACTCTTATCAGGCTGAATCCACTTCAACAAATTTACAAATTCAGTCTCTACAGGGTCAAGTCACAGCATTACAAGACTCCAACTCCTCTCTCACTGCACAAGTTGAGGCTTTGACATCTCTTGTCAAAACCCAACAAATAGATATCCAAACTCTGGTGGATTCCCATAAGCATCTTCAAATACAGAATTCTATAGCTTTAGGAGCCATCATGGGTAAACTTAACATACCACTACATTCTTTTCCTGAACAAGTAAGGCCTGAAATTCCTACTCCCATTCTAATGCCTGCCAACAAGACTAATGGGGAGATAGAGGCCAAGTTGGCACAATCAAGGTCATCTCAACATCAAGTTCAGGGTGCTGGTAAGAAAGCTAAAGAAGTTGATCTTGAAAAGGAGAGTCTTACTAGGTCTGCTGAAGGACCTAGTTTGAGCAGAGAGTTTGAAGAACTACTCAATGCCTTAAAAACTTCTCTCAACAACAATCACTTCACATATAAAAAGGCCCTGGATAAGACAATCAATTTCATAAGAGTGATCAAGGTCAACAAGGACAACTTTATGAAAGATAGGATAGTGGTTAATGCAAATGACTCAGGGACAGACAGATGTATGCAGGTGTCTCTCAATTGCCATGTCTCAAGGAGGGCATCTGAGTTAGATATCTTTATCAGCAAAGTTAGAGTTATAACCCGTGAAGATACCAAGCTACTAACTGCAGTGAAAGATGCTCATGTAGCTGCCTTTCCTGAAGCTTATCTACAGCCAAGTAAGGGTATAACATACATATGTCCAACTACCAAATAATTCAAATTTTTTAATATCCCTAAATAATGTGTCAGGAGCAATGAGAAGCTTATCATGATCCTAGGAACTAGCTTAAAAGCTAAGAAAAACAAGAACCATGATGATTTAGAAATGATAAAGCTACTAAGAAAATATCTGAATAATGCAGAAGTCAACTTGCCCAAAACTCAGTTTAACAATGATGACTTGGATGATGATGAACACAATAAGAATGATCAGAATCTTTCTGGCTCAAATCTGAGTCAATCTAGTAAGCCATCTGGTAGAAAGGGTGGTGAGAAGAAGAAGGAGGATGACAAGAAAGATGAAGAGAAGAAGAGAGGGGAGAGGAAGAGCAGAAAACCTCATGATAATTTAGGAACTCAAACAACCCTAAAAATCCAAATACAACCATCTCAAACCTTACCTCAACCCACAACATCAACTATCTCTAATATCAAACCTTCCCAAACATCTAAGCCAAAATTTCTTTACAGGCAAACTGCCAACTCCCTTCTAAAAATTCCAATCACTTCAAGCCTTACAAATCTCAAGAAAATGACAACCCTACCTTTAGCCAAACCTTCACTAAAATTCAAGCTCAAATCTGTTGGGAGAAAGCCTAAGAAAGTCAAGTCTGTAAAGAAAGTGGAAGTCACTGAAAGGGCCATCTGTAATTGCTTTAAGGAATCTGACTTTCTACCTCTAAATTGGTGCACCTCAGATGAAGACCATTTCCAACATCCAGCTGAGGAAATTGTTAAAATCTGGGTTGTATCCCTGAGAGAAGTTAGAGTCTATTTTAAGGATGGTACATTCACTCTTCTAGACAAAAAGTTAATGGGTTCTTTGACTCTTGCAGAAATTAATAGAGTGTTAAGTTTGTTAAAAGGCAAGGACACTGTTACAAGGACATGGAGATCATCTCTGGTTGAATGGTTGATTGAAAGGGAGGAAACAAAGAAAAGAGACTAGGCTGAAGCTGAAGAAAGAAGAAGAAGAAGAAGACATGATGAAGAAATAGATATGTTTATAAAAAGATCAGAAGAGTTGAAAGCAAAAGGAATGAGTAGAATTTCTAAAGATGGTATATTTCTAAACATCAAAGTTGGTGGATTCTCAAGATTCAGCCTAGAGTATCTGTACCGGGATTACCCTAAGGCAGCAAGGCAAAAACTTGTGGAAGCTCTAAGTGGAACACTCATCATAGAAGAACTTGAAATTCTTGATCACTTCAAGGATAAACTTAGAGAAGAAGCAGATGTAAAAACTGTCTTTACCTGATTCTTGTAATCATGAAATCTGGTGAATCTTATGTTGCACAAGGTGTAATTCTATCAAGCTTTATGTTTTAATTTTATCTTCCATCAGTTTTAAACTTGGGGTTAGTCTTGTTAACATGCATGAATTTGTGTGAAGCAATCTTCTCACAAATTGGGGGAGATTGTTGTAAAAGACATGCCTGTACTTTAACAAGACTAAGATAATTTGTCAACCCTAAGTAAGTTGTATTGTTATATCTTAATCTGTATTTTGTACTTGTAACACTTAAAGTCTGTAAAAATGCAAAGGAGCAGACTGAAGTCTTTTTCCTAAAACAGTATCAAGCCTAAGAATTATATCTGGAAGAAGATCAAGAAGATCATGCCTCAGAAGAATTTTGAAGAAACTTGGAGTTGAATAAATCAGTTTGGAGTAAAATATTCTAAGTCAAGATCTCTACAAGTCACAAATTTAATGTTATAGAGAAGTCATTCGAGAACTCTAGAGAGTACCCGACGGATAAGCAATATCTACTCAATAGATGAGCAATATCTACTCGACGGATGAACAATATCTACTCAACGGATGAGCTATATATCTACTCGACGGATGAGCTATATATCTACTCGACGGATGAGCAATATCCATTGGGAGTGGAGAAGTCAGGAAAGTTACTCGAGAACTCAAGAAGATATCGACAAACCAATTTAAAGAACTGGAGATTGGAGATATCGACAAGTCATTACTTCACTAGAGAACTCAGAGTTATCGATAAGTCATAGTGAAGATGTGAAGACTAGATATCTCGACAAGCTGAAGATCTCTACAAGTCAAACTCAATATAGAATGCTAGATATCTCGATAAGCTTATGTACTTATCGAGATGTCAAGTATTCTATTAATTCAAACTGGAGATCTCGAAGAACAGTCTCAAAGTACAGAATTGCAGATCAGTTCAATATCCAAGATAAACAATCAACAAACAATCCAACAGCTGGATTCATAAGTCTACAAAAAGCAGCTTGAAGAGTGTTCAAGATCAATGGAAAAGATTAACTAACAGAGGAAGATTAAAGTAAACACGGGATGCTAAAGATATGCTAAGCCAGAAATGGAAGATTTGTTTTTCTATAAATAGAAATGACAAGTGACAGTTTAGAAAAACTAATAGCATGTTTATTATCCACTCTGTAAACCAGCAGTTAACTGAGTTATAAAGTTAACACTGGTCCTCTAGTTAGAAGAAATAATTTAGATCAAATCTCTTGTATCACTCTCAAGAAGAAGCTGAGCTCTTTAACATCAAAGAGCTTAGAAATTTTGTAGCAAAACAGTCTTAATTTTTAATATAAAAATTAAGTGAGTTTTGAAGATTTGTGTTCTTTATTTTATGCAAGTTTAAATTCCGCATGAACACTTTTCTATACAAGATTTAATTTACTTTGTTCAACCATTAATTTTCAAGAAAAGCCTAAATCAGAAAAACACATTCAACCCCCATCTGTGTGTGATTCATTACCTAACATAATGATTAAAAAAAAATTATTATAATTTTAAATTACCACAAACCTGTCCAAAAAAAACTAAAACAGAATACAACCCATCTACCATATCATGTAATTAGTCATATGGCTTTAAAAAGTGAAATTGTAGCACCTACACGAGCAACTAAGACTATTAATAACTATGAGAACAAACTACCAAACTTATTAAATATAAGTATTAGACAAAGAAAATTATTACATGCTACCAAAAATTATACTAAATTACAAACTACACATGCAAACTACGAAAGTCCAAACTAATCTCCCATCATAATCCTCCTGCGCCAAGATCTCCTATCCGAGGTCAGGTCATCACTGAGATTTAGGACCCTTAAATCCAGCGTGAGTAGGTCAGCCCAAGTTCGCCTTGCCCTCTCTCCTTCTCGATCTCGATACCACTAAATCCTCCACCCTGTGCACTGGAGCAAATACCCTTCTTCGCCTAATATGTCCAAACCAACACAATTGACCTTCTCTCACTTTTTCTGCAATAGGCGCAACTCGTAATTTATTCCTGAAAAAACCATTTGACAATTTATCCAACATGGAAAGTCCACAAATCCATCTTAACATTCTCATTTCCGCCACCTCTAACCTACACTCTTAGCCTTTTTTATTACTATTATTTTGATATACCGGAAATTATGTCGGGAGGAGCACCCTTTACCCGCCCCTGTTATGTACCGCTATCTCCCTTGCTTTGCTTATGATGTTCGAATCTTAATCAGGTGTGCGTGTGTCTAAGAACGTCTATGATTATGATTATTTATTAGCTAAAAAGTTTACGTAATAATATAATTTAGATATTAGACAAAATATGTGACCCTTTAGCATAATATTTGTTAATAATAATTTTATATATCCTATATCACATATTCTAGATGATATTTTATAGATTCTTTGATCTTGTATTATTAGCTAAAAACATACTTAATTTAAATCTAAATCTAACTCTATATATTAGTACATACTTATATTTTTATTACATTTAATATATGATAAAGTTTTTGTTTTTCATTAATTATTTTGTACTTTAATAATTATGTTAATATACATTTCATATTTATATAAATATTAATAAATCTAAGATAAAATATAATCTAATCTAACATAATATTATATTTTATAATATATATAACTAATGTTTATTAATTTTATTTGGTCATGTATAAATATGTTATTATATTTAAATTATAATATATATTAAATTACGATCTTATTAAATATATTTTATTTCTTTTGTATTTAATTAAATATAAACTAAATCTTGTTGTTAGGCGTAGGTCTTGATCAATGATATGTTTTTTTTGAAACACTCATAAATCTTGTTGAGCTTGTTCTCTTTATCCTTTACGTTTCTAAAAAAATCAGTTGGAGATTTAATTTTTACTGGTATTCTAAAAAACGGAAATTGAAATTATCGATAAAAATATCTTGTAGTAAATAATTGGATAATCGGTATTTAATTGAAATATTAATCGGATGTGTTTAATAAAATATAAAATATTTAATTTATTAAATTAAACATATTAATTTAAGAAAATGCACTGACTAATAGAATTATAAAAATGAATCGATTGAGTATCTTAGAAAGATTAATCAGATAATTAATTGATAAAAATATTGTTTTTTAGAACATAGTTTTTTACATAAATACGAGGAAAAAAGAGTAAAATGCACGAGGCAGGTCACCCAGGCGAATATGCCAACCCAAAGTGCCATTTAATGATCGTTTTTAAATATTTCCCTGGAATGATCATTTCTTTATTAATCTTCCTACTACATTTTTTTAAGAAATTAATTTTCCTACTACTCTTTGAGTATTTGGATAACAGGATGTGTTTTTGAACAAAACAATAAAACTGGACACTGACGTTTCTTTAATACTTAGCGAGACGTAGGGAGAGAGACAGCGAGAGAGATCTCGAGAGAGAGATAGAGTAATAAATAGGAAAGGGGAGAGGAAGGAAGGCGATTGAATAGCTCCTTTGTTTTCTTCATTCCTCTATAAACAACACAACCATTTTCATCTAAATCTCCCTTCACCTTTTGAATTCTCTCACCCTATACTCCACTGCCCTTACTCTCTCTCCTCATTTCTAGAGAGAGAAACAACATCCAAAGCTCCCTCTCTCACTCCTCTTTGTCTCTATCACCTTTCCCTGGTAAATTCTCATTCTACATCCTTCCCTTATTTTTCATGTTCATATGTATATACCTTTTATACATGCTCTTTACTGTTCTATACACTGTGTTGTTTACTGTTCTATATGCATACATAGATGTACATGTTCTCTTGATACTGTTTGAGATATTAGATTTTTTAATTTATGTGAAACTCGCGTGGATTAGGATCAGATTGTTATTATTTTAGGTTTGTGAAGTTTTGATTTTTGTGATTATTGAATTTATATGCTTATATGTGTGAATTTGTTTGGTTTTGGATTATAGGTTGTTATGGGTAAAGGAGGGGAGAATGAAGGTAGGAGAGATGATTCCGGGGCTGATAACAAGTCGAATAGAGTTGTATTTGCTGCGTGGGCGAAAGATGCTCATGAATGTGAGGAGGAGTTGAAGGTGAGACGAGATATTGGATTATCGATTGAGGAAGTTGAGAAGAGGAGACAGGTTTATGGATGGAATGAGTTAGAGAAGCACCCAGGACAGTCGATATTAAGATTGGTTTTGGATCAGTTTAATGACACTTTAGTTAGGATTTTACTTGTTGCTGCTGTCGTTTCATTTGTTTTAGCGTGGTATGATGGGGATGAAGGTGGGGAAATGGAGATCACTGCGTTTGTTGAGCCGTTGGTAATATTTTTGATCTTGATTGTGAATGCCATTGTGGGGGTTTGGCAGGAGAGTAATGCAGAGAAAGCTTTAGAGGCTCTTAAGGAAATTCAGTCGGAGCATGCAGCGGTGATTCGTGATGGGCAGAAGAATTCGAATTTGCTTGCGAAAGAGCTTGTTCCGGGGGATATTGTTGAGCTTAGGGTTGGGGATAAAGTGCCTGCTGATATGAGGGTTTTGATCTTGATTAGCTCTACTCTAAGGCTTGAGCAAGGTTCATTGACGGGAGAGAGTGAGGCCGTTAGTAAGACGGTGAAACCAGTTCCTGAAGATTGTGAGATTCAGGGGAAGAAGTGTATGGTCTTTGCAGGAACCACTGTTGTCAATGGAATTTGTATCTGCTTGGTCACACAAACTGGTATGAATACAGAGATTGGAAAGGTGCATTCACAAATTCATGAAGCATCCCAAAATGAGGAAGATACACCTTTGAAAAAGAAACTGAATGAGTTTGGAGAGGTTCTGACTCTATTAATTGGTCTAATTTGTGCGCTAGTTTGGCTTATTAATGTGAAATATTTTCTATCATGGGAGTATGTTAATGGATGGCCAACGAATTTCAAGTTCTCATTTGAGAAATGCACATATTACTTTGAAATTGCTGTGGCCTTAGCAGTCGCTGCCATTCCAGAAGGTTTACCTGCAGTTATTACAACATGTTTGGCCCTTGGTACGCGTAAGATGGCACAGAAGAATGCCCTTGTCCGCAAGCTGCCAAGCGTTGAAACTCTTGGTTGTACAACTGTCATATGTTCTGATAAAACCGGTACTCTTACCACTAATCAGATGGCAGTGACTAAGCTTGTTGCTATGGGTCTTCAAGGAAATGCTCTCCGGTCCTTTAATGTTGATGGCACCACATACAATCCTTTTGATGGGAAGATACAAAGTTGGCCCATTGGTCAATTAGATACCAACCTTCAAACTATTGCAAAGATTGCTGCTGTCTGCAATGATGCTGGTATTGAACACAATGGGAGTCATTATGTTGCTAGCGGGATGCCTACTGAAGCAGCATTAAAGGTAACATGATAAAACCATGACATTCCGCCCACCTTTCGGATTTTAATATTTCGCCCCGTCCGTCTAAACATTTTACTTATTTTCACTTAAAAAAACTTGAATTGCCTTACTCACTGGCTTAATTTTATTTTACACTTACAATAAAATTTTGTTTCAGGTTCTTGTTGAAAAAATGGGGCATCCTGATGAACTGGATACAAGTTTACCTGAATCTGGTGCTGATGCACAACGTATGTCACTAATGTAGTGTTTTTTCATGTGTTATTGTTTGCATATATGTTTTCTTTCTTTAGTAAACATTCAACTTCGCTTCTACACATTTAAGGTTGTTGCCGAAGATGGGGTGAGATTGAGCGTCGAATCGGCACACTTGAGTTTGACCGTGATAGGAAATCAATGGGAGTTATTGTTAGTTCCAGCTCAGGAAGAAATTCATTATTCGTAAAGGTGATACATATCCTCTCTCCCATCAGTTGTGCTATTTAAATTTGAAACTACAGTAACATATACACAATACTATCTATACAATTTAATCTTTAAACACATGACCTTTTCTCTTCCTGCCACCCTTTTTTTTCAAGTTTGTCTCTGAGTTATCTATACCACATATATTTATTGGATTACCAAATGCTTCATTGCTTTTGGTGTATGTTCTATTAAAGAGTTTTTAAATCTTTACAAGTCTATGTCTATGTATGAGGTCAATGAAGTCATCTTCCATGATACACTTGATCATTGTATACAACTGGATGAGATCAGTTTGCTCCAGGATTGTGTCTTGTTTAAGTATTTTCATTCATATTTTTTTATTGCCTCTGTGAAAGTATTCTGACATCTGTGATATTCCCACAGGGTGCAGTAGAAAACTTGTTGGAAAGAAGCTCTTTTATTCAATTACTTGATGGTTCTGTAACAGAGCTCGACCAGAATGTCAGGAAAGCTATCTTACAGAGCCTTCAAGAAATGTCATCGACTGCATTGCGTGTGTTGGGTTTCGCATACAAGGATGATCTAGCAGAGTTTGCAACATATACTGGTGATGAAGACCATCCAGCTCATGAGCTGTTACTTAATCCATCTAACTACTCATCAATTGAGAGTAAACTTGTATTTGCTGGTTTGGCTGGGCTACGTGTACGTTGCCATTTTTTTTGTATAATTGTCGTATACACAAGTGAGTTTTTCTTGAATTTTTTTTAACTGATGCCTCAATCAAAATATGCTTCACAGGATCCACCACGAAAAGAAGTTCGCCAAGCTATTGAGGACTGCAGAATAGCTGGTATCCAGGTTATGGTCATTACTGGAGATAACAAGAACACTGCTGAAGCTATTTGTCGTGAAATAGGTGTCTTTGAACCTAACGAGGACATCAGTTCCAAAAGCCTAACAGGGAGAGAGTTCATGGATCATCGTGACAAGAAAAATCACTTAAGGCAGAGTGGAGGGCTCCTCTTCTCTAGGGCAGAACCGAGGCATAAACAAGAGATAGTAAGGCTGCTCAAGGAAGATGGTGAAGTAGTTGCGATGACTGGTGATGGAGTGAATGACGCCCCTGCCCTCAAACTGGCCGACATTGGTATTGCAATGGGCATAGCTGGTACTGAGGTATATCTTATATCGTTTTCTCTGGTATATTGACTTTTCTTAAGTTTTGCTTTTTATCTCGTTCTATTAAAAATATGATTAGGAACTTGTGATTTTAAAAAAATGAAAAAGCAACTTGTCATCTACTTAATGTAGCGTTATGTTTATTCTACAGTACACTGTCATACAACGATGATATCTTTTTTTTGGGTCATGTTTATTGCGATTAACAGTAGATTATTGCTATATCTGGCTCAGTCATTGGTTAGCAATAGGGATGACCTAAAATAAAAGGTTTATTACCTTTAATGCGTCTGGGTTTAACTATCTCTGGATTTTGTCCTATCCTCTAATTTATACATCTTTATCATTATCTGTTTCAGGTTGCCAAGGAAGCTTCTGACATGGTTTTAGCGGATGACAATTTTAGTACAATTGTAGCTGCTGTTGGTGAAGGCAGGTCTATCTATAACAACATGAAGGCATTTATCAGGTACGTACAATATGTTTCTTTCAGCTTTTCTTTTTTTTCAATGATTCAATGAATGGAAATTGTTAATCAATTCAATTGCAATAATGCTTTCTTAGGATAGAATGTGTACTCATAATTATTTATGATTATATATAATCATGATTATAGTAACCAATGTTGTCATTCATGTAAAACAAATTTGATATGTGGTGATCATCAGATGGTCATATACACTCAGACCTTGGTTTCTTACCATTTCATGTTTCTTATATTATTGTAAAAAGCCGGTAGTGTTGAGAAATTAACAATGAGGACAGTGGCGGTCATACGCAGCTAGTTCAAGTAATTCTTTACAAATGAATTTTTGAATTATAAATGAGGTTTATTTCAATATAAGGAAAGAAAGAGTGATCTCTTTCGCATTTTAAATATAGGTATACATAATCATAATCATGAGAGGAATTTGATCTTTGTAGCAGTCCAGACCTAGTCTTTATGACCTCACGAACAATAGCTGATTGCCAAGATGATATACATGAGGGTTCCTCATCTTAAAGTCTGACCTTAGCACATGAGGCAAATAAGAGTTTCGAAGAAAACCACTGTTTTTTGTCTGAGTCCTAGAGAGTAGAGACTTGACCGTTAAAGTGTGTTCATGGACTGTTATCCTTGGCTAAAATCATTACCTTCTGTTCCGTAAATATAAATTAGCTCCATATCCATCAAATCATATATATATATATATTTTATAGAATATCCAGGGGGTATTCCCGAAGGAACAGAGCCGCAAGAGAAATATATACGCTTTCACAGTAGTATCTCTTTCCCTCCCTCTTAAAACTACAGTGCATTTACGGCAGATTTTGAACTGTTGAAATATAATGATCCTGGGGTTAATTAAGTCTATTTATATTGGATGAACCTGTAACCGAAGTATCTCTCTCATTCTTTCTTGGATCTAAAAGGCAGCTGGACAGGTTCTGAACTGTTGAGACACTGTGTTAGTGAACATGGACTTGATCGACCCTGTATTTTTGGAAATAACTTCTTTCCCAGTTTCTGCTCTTAAAGCTTGTGCAGTTTTCTCTTCTGCTTGATTCTATTTATGTAGTATAATAATTCCTGAATGGGCACTTTTATTGATTGCGCCAACCTTGTATTTTTTATATATACAGGTACATGATTTCCTCAAATATTGGGGAAGTTGCCTCTATATTCCTCACAGCTGCTTTAGGTATACCAGAAGGCCTTATTCCTGTTCAGCTTTTGTGGGTCAATCTGGTTACTGATGGACCCCCAGCAACAGCTTTAGGATTTAATCCGCCTGACAAGTACATAATGAAGAATCCTCCTCGCAGAAGCGATGACTCTTTGATCAGTGCATGGATATTATTTCGTTATCTGGTATTATTTTATCTTAGTACTTTCTCCTTTAAGGAAACACTTTAAATGTCTTAATTGTTTTGGTTCATTGCTTACTTTTCCTTGATGTTGTCTATGTAGGTTATTGGACTCTATGTGGGAGTAGCTACTGTAGGAGTATTTATTATATGGTTCACACAAGAATCGTTTTTAGGGATTGACCTAAGTAAAGATGGCCACAGTCTTGTCTCTTATTCGCAACTCGCCAACTGGGATCAGTGCACATCCTGGGGAAATTTCTCAGCTTCACCTTTCACTGCCGGATTTCAAGTATTCAGTTTTGACGCTAATCCTTGTGATTATTTTCAGACTGGAAAAATCAAAGCTATGACTCTCTCTCTGTCTGTATTGGTTGCAATTGAGATGTTCAATTCCCTTAATGCCCTTTCTGAGGATGTGAGTCTCTTGAGTATGCCTCCTTGGGTCAACCCGTGGCTCCTCTTGGCAATGTCAGTTTCCTTTGGACTGCATTTCTTGATCCTTTATGTGCCTTTCCTTGCTCAAATATTTGGCATTGTCCCACTGAGCCTGAATGAGTGGTTGTTGGTGGTGGCCGTTGCTTTTCCTGTGATATTGATTGACGAGATTCTCAAGTTTGTGGGAAGGTGTACAAGTGGGGTTCGGTCGTCACGATCGAAGAGTTCATTAAAGCACAAGGCGGAGTAAGGTTGAGGTGAAGATACAGACAGAGAAAAGTTCCCACTGGTCTAATTGACCTTTGTTATTCTTGGTCCTTTAACCCTTATGTTAAAAACAGCAAGGGTTAGTAAGACCACGAAGATATATTTAATTGATAAGAAGACATTTATAGAACTACTGACAGGAATTACTGGATCTTAGTTTATGGAAGATCACTTAATACTTAAAACGGAACCAATCAAATTTTGATTTTGTTCTTCATAATTTTGGCTAACTGAATATCTATGTGACTTCATAATTTTTAGGCTTTCTGTCCTGAAATGAATGCAACTGTGCAGGTTTCATTTCCTGGTTGCAAGTATCCTAATATCTTATTTCAATATTTTTGTTAAGATTTTGACATACATACCTTGTGCCTTTATTTTAAAATCGTCATCGAGTCAATTTTTAAGTATTTTTTAAGGCATTCATATTCTCATATATGTGTCTCATGAAACCCTAAAAGATCATAACAACGAATTACTGTTGATGAAAATGTGAAATGAGTTTAGGAAGTCATTCGATGCATTAATTTAAATATTAGTTAAAAAATATATTCCTCCAACCGTTAACATGTTAGTAATAATTTTAGAAATCCTCTATTCTGTCTGCTAAAACATTCACGTCAGCTTAACTACGTTAATATATTCCTATATTTATATCACACTTAATACATACATATATAAATATATTAAAATTCTTATTTTATATTTAATATTTTAAACTTTATTATATTTATTTTAATATACATTGCATATTTGTATGAATACAAATAGATATAAAATAATATAATATTATGTTTGGTTATATTTAAATATGTTATTATATTTCAAATGTAATATATATTAAATTGCTATTTATTTAATATATTTTCATTGAATATATTATTATATTTTAACTGGTATTTAACTAAATATATACTAAATTTATTTTAACATATAAAATTTTCATATATATAGTAATAAAATAATTTTATTAAATATAGCGCACCATTATAACTAGTACCACTAGAGGAAAACCTCTTACAAACTCAACAAATTTTTAAATACAGTAATAATCATTTAGCTAAACATTTTAGCTATTAATTTTGGAGATGCTCTAATAGCATCCCACTTCAGCTGTATACGTGGCATTTCAGTCTTCAAGTTCTTAAACTCAACCACCATGATCCCAGAACAATCTAAAATTGAGCAGATTAATTGTGCAGCAAATTACAATCACTACACAGAATTGACAAACTTTCTGGGAACATACGGCAAGCATTTTTTTTTAATTCAGGTACTAAAAATGATCCGAATTATCTAAAATTCACAACCAAAAACATTTCAATTACTTGCAAAAGGACCATATCATTCATTCCATAAACCATTTTAACAGCATACAAGTTTCAAATACCACCCTCTTACAATACTACATCCTAAAACTTATAACATAACACAAACACACGTTGTTTTCTTGACAGCAAGACCTTTAAACAACAACAATGCTAACTTTAACCGCCGAAACCATAAAGAGTCCTGCCCTGCCTCTTGAGAGCATAGACAACATCCATAGCAGTCACAGTCTTCCTCCTAGCGTGCTCGGTGTAAGTAACCGCATCACGGATAACATTCTCCAAAAAGATCTTCAACACGCCTCTGGTCTCCTCGTAAATGAGTCCACTGATACGCTTCACACCGCCTCTTCTAGCCAATCTTCGAATAGCAGGCTTGGTGATCCCCTGGATGTTGTCGCGGAGAACTTTACGATGCCTCTTGGCTCCTCCCTTTCCCAGTCCCTTGCCTCCCTTTCCTCTTCCTGACATTTCTTCGCTTCTTAGCTAATCGTAAATTCTGTGAAGCATTTCATCAAACAAACTGTGAGCATTCAAATATAAAAAGAAATGTAAAATAAAACTGAGCATATACATAGGAATGAATACCAATTCAGAGCAAGTACGAGATTGGAAATTAAATACAATAACAAAATATGAAAGCAAACCTTAAAATTGAGACGGAGATATGAGTGAGCGAAAAGAGAATGAGAAGGAAGTGGATCTGAAGTTGTGTATATATAGTGTGACGAGTTTTCTATTCGATCCGTGTGACTTTGTGAGAGTGATATATGACCGTTGATGGATATTAGTGGGCGGTGGGGATTAGAGATTGAGAGCACACGGATAGGTGACCTGGCGGGTTAGTTTATCGCTGAAATGTTAAATTTTGAATTTTTTGGTTTGGTGTAGCAAAAATGCGCGCGGGAGGTAGGAAAACAGTGTGAGGCTCTTAACGTGCTGGTTTGAAAAAACTTAAATTATAATTTAAAATAAATAAGTGATTCATAAAGGATAATTAGATAAATATTTATAAGTTATTTAAGTGTCTGAATAATTTTATTTATAAGCCATAAGTTTTTTTTACTTAAATGAACTAAAATCAATAATTTTTAAATATGATTATTTTAATTTGTGAATTTTAAATTAGATTAACATTTTAAAACATATTTTTTTAAACCAAAATTAATAAAAAAACGGGAAATCAAAATAAGTTGAAAAAATGTATGTTGTTGCTGACATTCAACTTATCAACTTATAAATTATAAATTCGACTTATAAATTGGGTCGACAAACACTCAATGATGATGGAGGTGTTTTGGAGTAATTGAAATGAAAGATGCTTGTTCCTCTATCACTGAACTGATCTTCACGTAGTTTTATCTTCATTTCCTTGGTTCTTCAAATCTCTGCCAGATAATACTTCTCAGTCTTGAAGTAATCATCAGCAACTTCTTTTGTACAACCATATTTCATGTTGAGAAACGCATATCTCTCTTGCTTCTGTTGATCATATTTCCTGTAACAGCTTGGAGCATGGAGTTGTTGAAATATGCATTTAGACTTTCAATCACCTTCTGTTGATCAACCACAAATGCCCTGTAGGTTGTAAACTCCACTGAGTAGCCATGGAAAATATTCTAACTGTAGAACATTCTCTCCAAACACTTTGAGGTTATCCAGTGTTTGCTTCTGTTGGCCATTAACTCATTAGTGGTCTTCATGTATACATCCAGATCAAGGCTTGATCTTACTTATTGCAGACTGTTTTGACTGCTCCAGCTCTTTGGTATTTAGAAAGTCTTGATTAGCTTGATATTTCCCTTGTAGCTTTAATCAAGTTCGGGTTATTCCTTTGTACCACCCCATTCTGATACGGAGCTCCCAGTGCTAAATATATCTCTATATTTGCTTCCAGTTTGATCTCCTGATATGATCAATCACCATCTGTAATGTCTTGTCTTGAGAATGCACGAACAACAACTTTGTTTCATAAGAGTAGTCAACCACCATCACTAAGGTATATCTTTACTTGATGTGATGTTGTCTTTGACTTCTCTTTCTGACATGCCTCACATTTACCATCTTCTGAATTCTAGATGAGGCAGCCCTCTCACAAACCCTTTTCACAAAAGAGTTCCTTGAGTTGATGTTCAAGGGGCCATAGCTAAACTTTTGTCAGATGAATCTTTACAGTAGAAACCATTGACTTCACCTTTTCAGAGTTTCCTGTCTAGCCACGAGCATATCCTTTCCTTACTCTAAGAAGAGCAAGCTTCTCAATCTTCCTGCTTCAGATGAGACACTAATCCTTCATTGAATTGACATTTTGTCCTTTGATGCAGAACTGTCTGATAAGAGGATTTGTGCCTTGATTCTCCTGCAAGGAAGTTGCTTCAACTGTTATCAGTGACTCCAATGATTAGTTGTTATCAATGATAGCAATTGTTGAATCCATGATGACATCCCTTTTCTGTATAGCTTGTCCCATAGTGAAAACCTTTGTTGTCATCTCCAAAGATTACTGACGGAATAGCTTTTATTGATCACATTTGATTGTGAGGCTCTTTCTTTGATCATATGCCTTCAGTATGAATTACCAAGAATACATATGAATCAATTGACCTGTTATGTCCTGCACTCACAAATGGATTAACAATTTTTGGTACCCAACTTATCAGTTTGGGTCCAGTTGGATTAGAGATTTTATTATTAACAGAGATAACAACAGCTACAACCTTATCATGCTAATTCTTATCTTTGACTGGCCATTTTCTCCATTTTAATACCCTTGACAAATTTGTCTCTAGGCTAGGGGAAAATGGTTCCAACCTTACATAAGGAGGACTAGCAGTCTTGGCCCTATTGTAATCCTAAATATGCTTCTTCTATAATTAATGCAAGTACTAGGAGATGCATTCATGGTATAAAGAATAAGCGAGCATTGAGTTGGGAATACATGGCATTCATTCAGAAACATTATGCATAAGAATTAAGCAAGACAGGCATGATATGGAACAAACATAATTGACAAATAAATCACTAATTCTATCTAGTCCAATCCTGTTGATGTATCTCATCTAGCTATCTCAATCCAAATATAAACTAATACATCTTAACTAATAATTTAGATCAAATGAATAAATCATATTGTAATAGGTTATATGAGATAAACATAAACAAAGATCTTATATGCTGGAAAAATACATACCTCACTAAAGCAATTAATCATGTTCAACAAATATTCAAATGCATATTTAAGATCATCTAAAGTAACATACACAAATTAAACATCAATCCTAGTTACCAGAAAAATAATCTAGTGAACTAGTTCAACATTATCTATGTGTGATGCTATCGTGCTTGTGCGAGTGTTAAACATTTAAACACTATGATCTTATCATGCATTGTTTATTGAGAGCAAAGTATTGCAGTGGTTCAAGAAATTGAAACCTGAAATATGTGAGTTGGACCATCTTCAGAGATTGCTATGAAATCAAGATATTCATGATTCTCGTCAGTTGATCCATCCCAACTCTTTCCCGTACACTATAAGTCTTGATTGGCTGCTTCCCTTAGAAAATATTCCACCTTTGTCTCAACTCATCAACTGAATCCCTACTCATCCTTGTTTGTCAAGCTTCTTGTTCTGTTGTAGCAAAACCCCTAATAGTTACTTGACACATATTGTTTGTCACACATGTAGCTATCAAATCTTGTTTATGTCCCAACCTCAGTTTGTAACCACCTCTTGAACTGAATCTGTAAGAATCTCTGCTTCAGAATAGATAGGCTTGATCCTTGGATATAGCTTATGTACTCCTTGTGAATCTGATACGACCAAACTTCCCTGACATGTGAGACACTGCCCTGACGTCCAGTTGTTATTCCTAATGAACTAACAATGAGATTTACAGAAGGGGGGTTGAATATAAATCTCAAAACTTTTTCAAGTTTTGAGCAGTTTCAAAGGCTATGTGTTTAAGATAAACAAATGTATGAATTGCTTTAAGCTAATACTGACAGATATATATTCAAACACTAATGTAAAGAACACAACAGACCTTAAAAACTTTTCTGGTGGATTGTTGTTCCACCAGAGATGGTATTTCAGAAAATCTGTGATTCAAGAAGTTGATCACAGCTGCGTCCTAGTACAAACTAGATAATTTTTCTCTCAAGATTTTTCTAAACAGCTCTGGATTTTTTTTTTCTAATTACTAGCTGCTACTTGGTTTATATATCACCAAGTGTACAAGTGAAGACAAAGATAAAAAGTATAATAATAAAATAAGTTCTCCACTTGTTTCTTCTCCATTTTCTCCAGTGCATTGTTGACTATTGCCTCTTTATACTAGAGTAGAACGGCTGCTTTTTCTGATGTTCCTGAAATAGGCTACCACATCTCAGTTGTCTCTGTCAACCCATGTGCCTCTGTTTGTAGGTACAACTACCACTTGTCAACTGCTATTTAACAGAACATCCGTTGAAGCCTTCATCCGTTGATGGCTTTATCCGTTGATGTGTTAGCAGTTGAAGCTCTATTCATTGATGCACTCATCCGTTGAAGGATGTTATCCGTTGAAGCTTTAGAGACATCCGTTGAAGCTTTGTTTCTCATCCGTTGAAGGTCTTTAAGTTATCCGTTGACACCATTTCATTTATACAAAATTACAAGGCATGAAATACTTACAATTGGCCTTCCTATCTGCATATCCTCTAGTAGTCAACATGACTTATAATTTCCCTCAACATTTAAGAATTTATATCTCAAATTCAGAGACTGAAATGTGCTACAACACTAGACTTATTTCTAAGTAAAGCTACACCATCAACGGATAGCCAAAATGGTCTTATCCGTTGAGGCTACAACCACTAGATTTCTACTTAAGTGTTTTGTTAAACATATCATCAAACTAATGCACATATATTCCTAACAATCTCCCCCTATTTATGTCTATAAGAATTGTAGACATAAATTCAAGGTTAACTTGATGATAACAAAACACTTAACAAATATATGAACTGAAACTAAGTAGAAATTCAAAAGTGCTGCAAAAGTGTATGTACTAGAAGGTAATTGAAGATTTATAGTATTTCCAAGGATGCTCCTCTAGCCTGAGCAAATCATCTTTTTCTTCTTTGATCCCTGGTTTTCTTTCCTAGCCCTTTGTCATTTTCCTCAATTTGGAGTTGGAGTTGTCTGAAGAATTCAGCTTCATCTTCATCACTGATATCCAACTTAGATTGCATTTCTTTGAGAGTTTTATTGCTGGCAATCTTGAGTGGGTCTTCAAGTCTGAAAAATCTTCTGACTCCTTTATCATCTCTGAATTCCATCAACCAATGAGGTGATTTGTGAATTGTAGTTCCCCTTTCTTGAATGAGTAAGTTTCTGGGCAAGGCATTGGGCTCCCTCCAAGTTTTCCTTATGTTGGCAATCTTGTTGAGAATTTCAGTCTTGGCAGTCCTGGTAAAGCCAGAATCCTTTTGTATGGCTGAAAAGACTCTGATCAAGGTAGAGTAGCCTTCATTCAGAATCCTGTAGAGAGGCCATGTTCTTTCCCCAGCTCCTTTGTATCTGAACACCAATCTCTCTGGTAGCTGTCTGTAAGCAGCAATTCCCCTTACATCCTCCAGCTCATCCAGATAGAGTTCAATGTCTGAAATTTCTTTTATATCACAGATGTGAACATAATCATCTTTAGAAATGGGTGGCTTAGGGTTAGGTTTATGTTTTTGAGTGAATTTCTTAGAGTTTAGGGGAGGTGTAGATTTGGATTTTCTTTTCTGTTTCTTTGGTAGTGGAAGAGTGGTTAAAAAGGTAGGCAAATTGATGGTGTCCCAATCAATAGGTTCCTCTTTTGGGATGATTGGTTTACCATGGATGTTTATAGTGGGATCAGCAACAAAGGGTTCAGGTATGGAAGGTAGAGATTTAGTTTCTTCAGTGTTGCCTTCACTCCTTCTATGTGCCTTGGCCTTTCTTCTGTTTCCCTTCTGCCATTCCTCTTTTTCCTCCATACTTTCACCAAATATACTCCCAAAAACCTCATCTAAGTTTGCAATCTTGTCTTCACCCCTGACTTCAATTCCTTTCTCATTTTCAACTAGACTTGACTTTAGCTTTTGTTCAAGCTTTGCTTGTGCTCTTTTGTCAGCCTTGAGTTTTTCAGCTTCTTTCTTTAACATTTTGGTTTCTTCCCTCTTGGCTATTGAGAATTTGGGATGTCCTTGCATCACACATATGCTCTTTCCCTCTCTAAAGATAATAGCCATGTTTCTCCTTACTGCCTCATCCATGGTCTCCTTGTGTTTTATGATGCTAGTACCCAAAACTTTGTCTTCATCAGGCTTTGGAAGAGGAAAGTCCACTTCTTTCATTTGAGCAAAGTCTAGAGGGTTCTTTGTGGAGTCCTTGCCGGATCTAGTGTTGGGCTTGAGAACCATAGGTTTTAGATTCTTGAAAGAAGTCTCTCCAACCTTATTTCTCCTTTCTGGCTTGTGCTCCATATTGATTGGTTCAACCTTTGAGCTATGTTTCACAGATATTGATTTATCTTGTGTAGAACCAAACAGCTGTTGCATCCTTTCATCAATTCTCCTCCTTTGCTCTTTCACTTGAATTTCAGCTGCTGCTAGCTGGATTAAATCAATTCCATCAGGCTTTCCTTTGATTTGAATGATTGGAGAAGTAGTGATGGCAGGAACTAGCACTTTAGATATTTGGATTTTTGTAGATGGCTCTCCTTCCCCTTCCCTTTTACTCTCCCCCTTTTTGTTATCATCAAGGAGAGGGGTCAAGCCCTGTGCTTTTGCCAGCTGCATAAGTAGATTTGTTTGAGATTGTTGGTTGTGAAGAATGGTGGCCACAGAATCTTCAATAACTTGAACTCTGTCTTCCAATTTGGCCAGCCTCTTTTCAGTATGTGATTCCTTTTTCAATCTCAACAAAATGTCCTGCATTGTACCATAGGGCATGACTGAATCCAATTTTTCAGAATTGTAGGATTTCAAGTCAGCAATATCCTTTCTGAGTTCATCCACACTCAGATTCTGTCTTACTTGCTGCAACTTCATGAGATGCAGTGAGTCCAAGTGAGCTGTAAGGATAGCCTTTGTACCAGCATGAGAAGTTTTCTGAATGGCCTGTTTGATAGTACTGATTTATTTGACTAAGGAGACATTGAATTGCCCTGTTGTAGACTCCTTTGTGAAGGCCCATTCAGGTAAATTTGGAATAGAACTAGGGCTTTCATCTCCCCCTAAGTTCATGCTTCCATCAAAAGAAACAGAGTCATCATCATCAGAATTTACTCCAAATTCCTCAGATGACTCACCAGCTGTAGAAGGCATCTTGTTAATAGCAGCTTTATCCCTTTGAAGAGATTCTGTTGTATGTACTAGATGTAGTGTCTTTTCTGCCTCCTCATTGCCCTGAGCAGCCAACAACTGATAGGCTGACACAGGATGAGTAAAAGTGTCAGCATCCAAGGAAATGTTATCAATAACAGCTTTGTAATGTTGCTGAAATTGTCTTTCCTTTTCAGCATCATTCACAATCATTGACTCACTAGCAATGGCTGGATCCATCCTTATTTCTGCTGTACCTGCCTTTCTCTCATTTTCTCTATATTCTTGCATCAGGGGCTCCCCCTGGCTCACACTCCTCACTTCCTCACCTTCACCTACTAAGGTGGTACTCCTCACACTTACTTTTGCCATGCTGGAAGAAATAGCATGCATATTTGAGCTCTCAATCTCTCCTTTTGCCTGGGTGCAACCCAGCCTCTCACTCAAATTGTCACTCCCTTCCCTCAGTCCTAGAAGTGATTGTACAGTAATCAAGTCTTCTACACTTGTAATTGTTTCAGTTGTGTGTGTAGAGACTATCAACGGATGAGGAATAGCCGTTGAAGGTGAAACTGATGGTATCAACGGATAACTGCTGTTAAGCTTATCCGTTGAAGAACAACCACTTGTCAACGGATGAGTGATATCCGTTGAAGAAGGAAAAGAAGTAGAAATTGAAAGTGATATAACTGTTGAATCTGTGTAGATTGATATGAGTTTTGGTGACACGGATCCTTCAATTACATCTGAAAGAATTTGTGGGTGATCCAACAAATCATCTAAAAGATGATGATCACCTGTATTTGAGTGGGGCTCCTCCCTGAGTTGTAAAGAGGGAGAATCAGGAATTGATGGGAATAACATATCCACATCTAGAGATGGTGAAGAAGTGTGTGGTGATTGATGTGTGTTAATTGTGAGAGAATGGGGTTGTGACTCCACATTTGTTGGAGCCACATCAAACTGAGTTTGAGAAGGCATAGATACAGATGGATGTATCTGTTGAAAGGAATATGTCCTAAGTCCAATCAGGTATTAGGATTTAGGAATAACTTTTATGTAATCTGTTTTGATTTCATTGATATTAATAAAGACTTGTTTTGTTTTTATTACGGGCTTTATCTATTTAAGTGTTTAAATAAGATATACCATAGTTTAGAGTAAAGCTTTTTATGGATTATGATGAGATCATAATAGTGAGACCTAAAAAGATGATAACTCTAAACTTAAATAGTTCCTGGTCATAGGATTACTAACTGGTAATTATTAATCCGCAAAGATCGGTACATACTATGCTTGCTTCATTATGAAGGATGTCTGTTCTCATAGACATTTGTGTGGTGACACTATAGCTAGTATGTAGGTGCTTATTATGGAATAAGTTCACTGAACATGACTCGCCAAGCTGAACAACTGATGGAGTTCACTCACGTGTCAGCAGTTGTTCGCTTAGTGATAGTTGTACAAGTATCCTTAGACTTGAGGTCATCATAGTCATCTTGTGTACACTGAACTATGCTTTGGTTTAGTTCTTAGTCTCCAGGGACAATTATTAGGGCTCTTCTGGGTATAGGAATTTGTACACGAAGATAGTGTATGATCAATAAAGGATCTACCCCTTCCAGTGAAGGAAGCGAATGTTCAAGGCTGATCCACTTATGCTAGTTCAGGAATCTCTGGCCAGAGTAAATGAAATTAGAAAGGAGTTTCTAATTTGCATAGAACTACGCATAATAGATGGTAAGCAAGTGATTGAATTAGATAGGCTTGACACGAGATCCATGCCTTGTATTTAATCAGGACATTGTAGGGTAGAAGGAGTTTATTGTACGGTAACTATTCACTGACAGGTTCTTGGTATTCTAAGCAGTGAATTCATATTATCCGGATAGTCGCGATATGTTGAAAAGCATCACTCACGATGTAGAATAAATGTGATTATTTAATTAATCATATTTAATAAATTAGAGAATTTATATAAATAATGATAAAATAGTTTTATTATTATTTATTTCTACTACCGGCTTAATATTGAACCTACAGGGTCACACCATAAAAAGAGAATGATTTTATGGTGGAGGAATTAATTAATAATGGCTAATAATTATTTATTTGTGAAATAAATAATTAATTGGCAAATTTAATAATTGATTAAATGAGATTTAATTGATTATAAAATAATTAAGAAAAGTTCTTAATATTATTAATTAAAGGATTTAATTTTTGGAAATTAAATCAAGAGAGAGAATTATTTCTAAAGTGTTTAGAAAAAGGATTAATGATTAAAAGGTGTTTTAATTATTAATGAGAATAATAAATGGGATAATAATAATATTATTTATGGGAAAATTTCAGCTGAAAATTTTGCCTATAAATACACTATTATAGACCCTAATTTTATTCTAACCTTGAAACCCAAGAAACCCAAAAGTTTCAGAAAACCAAATTCTCTCCACCTCCTCCTCCTCCTAAAAGTCGTTTTCTTGGTGGATACCGGTGGAGTGCTTCACACTTGAGGAGCAACTGCTAAGGATCTCTGATCGTTGTCTCCGAATTAATTTAAAAGGTTAGATTCGATCCCTCGAATTTTTATTCACGATTTATATGCTTTTATTTGGATTTTGTGTGTGTAAAAGTGTTTTTCCACGCCCCGCTGCGTTTAAAAATCCAACAATGGTATCAGAGCATAGGTTGTATGCATATAGATCTGTGGTAAAAATTTCAGAATTTTATGTGCTTGTATGAATTAATTATGATTTTTACAAGTTATATTATGGATTAATTTTGTCTGATGAGAAATCGTTTCTCAGAATAATTTTGAATGTTGATCTGGGTTCTACAAGTGTTGTAGATCGTCTGGGTATTTTTTTCATAATTTTAGGATGTATAGATTTTTTATTATGAATTTTTGAAGTTCTTACAATTAAAATTCGTAATTAAAAAAAAGGTAAATATATGTATATATAGTATATATATATATATGTTTGTATATCTGTACAAAGTCTGCCGTTGTTTCTGATTGCATGGAGAAAGAAAAAGAACAGGTACGGCTGTCTGTGTCAGGCGCGGAAATCGAGAAACGGCGGCTGCTGCAAATTAAAAAAAAAAAAAAAAAATTATAGGGGTGTAACGCATTCCGGGAATGCGTTACACACCTGTGGCGCATTCACGGAATGCGTTACACCCTTTAATGGCTTAAAAGGGCTGTAACGCATCACCAGAATGCGTTACAGGGATTGTAACGCGTTCCTGTCATGCGTTACAGCCCGTCTGTTGATATTAAAATTGATTTTCTGGGAGTTTCGTAACTCCGTTTTGGGCGTGCAATATACCGTTGGATTCGTTTTTCCGAGACGGATCTAATGGAGTGATCAATTTTAGTTTATATAAAAGTTTTGAACTGTTTATATTTCCATGAAGTGTTTTTAAGCTGTTTTTGACTGTTTTAGTTGCTTTTAAATGCTTCATGTGATACATAGAGATGTATAATGCTTAGACGAATGTGCTAGATGATGTAACATGCCTACCTTGATGTTTATTCATGTTTATATATGTGATATATGCTTAGTTTATCATGCGATGATAGATTTAGGTGAACTTGAATGAACATAAGGCGTTTGTTAGACAACCTAGTATAGTGAAATTGTTTCATAACCTTAATAACAATATTATGAATACAATCATGAGATTCTTGTGTTTGTGAAACACGTAATTGAATATAAATTTTCGATATGAGAGAAAGGATGATTCTGTCAACAACAGATTTCTATCTGTAAGAAAGGGTTATTAAGTGACGCCTCTTGACAATGCTCCACCCGATCTGGGAATCGTCTGATTATTGATTATTGATTTGAAATATTTAATTTAAAAGGAAGAATCTCTTTATAATATGATTATGATTGTAACGTAATATAATCCCTCTAAAATTAAATAATATCAAGTAGTAATTGGCCAATGATACAACGGGCTTGTGTCGGTCATAGCCTTCCAACATGATAGAAAAGTAGTTCTTATTTTTGAATCATTGTCGGTTCGTGCTACAGCCGAGGGCTTTGATTTCGAAATAAGAAATACTTGTCTATTACATAGAGATGTGTACATTGAATAAGAATCTAAAGGTCGGTACGTGCTACAGCCGTGGGCCTTTGGGGACTGATTCAACTGTACGGAATGTTGGGTTTGACTTGACTTAGAATATTGAGTTTGTCGTGCTACAGCCGAGACTCAATTATTCAAGAGGCTAAAGTTTGATTAGGGAATAACATGAGATGTAATTGACAAGAGTTGTCTGCCTATTGAACATTGCATGGCGGTTCGTGCTACAGCCGGGGTCGTGTAATGGAATGTAGGATCCCTATTCCCACTAGCATTATGAATGCTTAATTTTTCACGTAGGGGGTTGAATAAATTAGGAAAACTAGTGGGAGCCACTTATGAATAAAGACCCAATTCATATAGTGTTTTTAAATGAAATCGAATATTTGCTAAGTGTTGTTATGTGTTTATCATTTACAGATTTACTTTGTACGTTATGTCTTCTGCACTATCACTCAGGAGCATACTGGATGCTCACAAATTGACTGGTCCTAATTATGCTGACTGGCTTCGAAACTTGAGAATTGTTCTCAGGATTGAGAAGCTGGAATACGTGATTGACTCACCTAAGCCTACTGAACCTGCTAGTGATGCACATAATGATGAACACGTTGTGTATCGTAAGTGGATAGATGATGCAAATGTTGCTCAATGCATCATGCTAGCTTCCATGAACATTGAGCTACAGAAGCAACATGAGCATATGGATGCTCACACTATCCTCATGCATCTACAAGAGTTGTATGATGTGGCGGGGAGGACAGCTCGATATGAGATATCGAAGGAGTTGTTCGGTTGTAGGATGTCTGAGGGATCATCTGTGAATGACCATGTACTTAAGATGATCAATTTGATTGAACGTCTTGGACAACTTGGTTTTGCCATGGATGGGGAGTTGAGCCAAGACTTGGTTTTGCAATCGCTTCCGAGTTCGTTCTCGCAGTTTGTTGTGAACTTTCACATGAATAAGTTGGATGTCAGCCTGCCTGAACTCCACAACATGTTGAAGACTGCGGAATCGAATTTTCCCCCTAAGAAGAGTTCTGTTCTTCTAATTGGTGAAGGTTCCAATCCTAAGAAAATGAAGAGGAACTCTTCCAAGAAGAAGAAAGTAGGTGAGAAAACGCCGGTTCCACCAAAAGCTGAAGACCCCAAGAGCAAAGTTGTTTGCTTTCACTGTAACAAGGTGGGGCACTGGAAGAGGAACTGTAAGGTTTACCTTGCAGAATTAAAGAAGAAGGGTAGTGAGACTACCGCTTCTGATTCAGGTATGTTCATGATAAAAGTGAATATGTCATTTCTACTTGGGTATTCGATACCGCCTGTGGTTCTCATATCTGCAATTTGTTGCAGGGACCAAGGAGAAGTAGGACTCTTGAAGAAGAGGAGGTGATTCTACTGATGGAAATGGAGCAAGAGTTGCTGCTGAAGATGTAGAATCATTTCATTTACATAAGCCTACGGGCAAGACTATTGTTTGAAATAATTGTTATTTTGTTCCCTCGATTGTGAGGAATATTATTCCCATGTTAGACTTGGCTGGATTTTTCATTTATTATTGAGAATAATGAATGATTTATTCTTAGAGATAATATTCATTATGGACGTGGTACTTTAAATAATGGTCTGTATATATTTGACATAATTTACTTCAGATTGAACAAACTAATAAAAGAAAAGGGATGATGAAAACCTCACTTTATAGTGGCACTGCAGTCTCCATTTAGTAGACATGGAGAGAGGGCTGCAGATTTGCTAGGAATGGTACACACAAATGTATGTGCACCAATGTCTAAGCAAGCCATAGGTGGATTTTCATACTTCATTACTTTCATAGATGATAGATCTGGATTCGGATATGTGTTTGATGAAACACAAGTCTGAGGCCTTTGAAAAGTTCAAAGAATATAAGTATGAAGTGGAGAAACAACCAAACATAGTATTATAACTCTTCGATCAGATCGAGGTGGTAAATACTTTAATGGAGTGTTTCTAGATTATCTCTAAGTAAATGGTATAGTCTCCCACTGGACTCCTCCAGATTGGTATCTGAAAGGAGAAATCGAACTTTGTTAGACATAGTTCGGTCCATGATGAGCTATGCAAATCTTCCAGTATTCCTATGGGGTTATGCATTGGAAACCTCAGCATATTTACTGAATAAGGTGCTTTCCAAATCTGTTCCACAAACTTCGTATGAGATATGGAAAGAAAGGAAACCGAGTCTTAAACACGTTAAGATTTGGGGATGTCTAGCTTATGTCAAGAAAGTTGACCCAGATAAGCTGGAATATCGATCCGTAAAATGTAGTTTTGTGGGATATCCTAAAGAGATTTTAGGGTATTACTTTTACACCGATCATCGGGTGTTTGTATCCAGACATGCTACCTTCTTGGAAAAGGAGTTTATCCTTGAAGGAAACAGTGGGAGCAAAAATTGAACTTGATGAAGTTCAAGAAGCACAAACTACTACGGATCAAATGGAAACACCTGTTCTGACTGAACAACCTTTTGTGGAATAGCCCATTCATATAACAGGGAGAGTGTCTCGCCAACCTGAGAGGTATTATGGCCTTGTCATTGAGAATGACAATGAGTTGTTAAATCATTTGATGATGACGACCCTGTGACCTATAATGAGGCTGTGAAGTAGTGTTGACTCAGAGAAATGGCATAGTGCCATGAGATCCAGAATGGAATCTATGTATACGGTATACAAAAGATAGATTATAGCAGATGGCCAGGTGGAGACCTATAAGGCCAGGCTTTTGGCAAAAAGGATTCAAACAAAGGCAATGGGATTGACTTTGATGAAACTTTTTTTTTTCTTGTAGCCCTGTTAAAATCAGTTCGGATTTTGCTTGCGATTAATGTGATTTAAAGCAAGCTTCTCGAAAGATGGAACATTCGTTTTGATGAGATAATCAAAGAGTTTGATTTTATCAAAAAAACATAGATGAACCATGCGTCTACAAAAGGGTTAGTGGGAGCGCGATAACATTTCTTATATTGTATTGAATTAGAGTTGACACACATGACAACATAGCAGACCCACTCACAAAGCTACTTTTTGAAAGTCACTTTGATCGTCATAAAGATGAGATGGGTATAAGATACCAGAGTGATTGGCTTTAGTACAAGTGGGAGATTGAAAGGAATATGTCCTAAGTCCAATCAGGTATTAGGATTTAGGAATAACTTTTATGTAATCTGTTTTGATTTCATTGATATTAATAAAGACTTGTTTTGTTTTTATTACGGGCTTTATCTATTTAAGTGTTTAAATAAGATATACCATAGTTTAGAGTAAAGCTTTTTATGGATTATGATGAGATCATAATAGTGAGACCTAAAAAGATGATAACTCTAAACTTAAATAGTTCCTGGTCATAGGATTACTAACTGGTAATTATTAATCCGCAAAGATCGGTACATACTATGCTTGCTTCATTATGAAGGATGTCTGTTCTCATAGACATTTGTGTGGTGACACTATAGCTAGTATGTAGGTGCTTATTATGGAATAAGTTCACTGAACATGACTCGCCAAGCTGAACAACTGATGGAGTTCACTCACGTGTCAGCAGTTGTTCGCTTAGTGATAGTTGTACAAGTATCCTTAGACTTGAGGTCATCATAGTCATCTTGTGTACACTGAACTATGCTTTGGTTTAGTTCTTAGTCTCCAGGGACAATTATTAGGGCTCTTCTGGGTATAGGAATTTGTACACGAAGATAGTGTATGATCAATAAAGGATCTACCCCTTCCAGTGAAGGAAGCGAATGTTCAAGGCTGATCCACTTATGCTAGTTCAGGAATCTCTGGCCAGAGTAAATGAAATTAGAAAGGAGTTTCTAATTTGCATAGAACTACGCATAATAGATGGTAAGCAAGTGATTGAATTAGATAGGCTTGACACGAGATCCATGCCTTGTATTTAATCAGGACATTGTAGGGTAGAAGGAGTTTATTGTACGGTAACTATTCACTGACAGGTTCTTGGTATTCTAAGCAGTGAATTCATATTATCCGGATAGTCGCGATATGTTGAAAAGCATCACTCACGATGTAGAATAAATGTGATTATTTAATTAATCATATTTAATAAATTAGAGAATTTATATAAATAATGATAAAATAGTTTTATTATTATTTATTTCTACTACCGGCTTAATATTGAACCTACAGGGTCACACCATAAAAAGAGAATGATTTTATGGTGGAGGAATTAATTAATAATGGCTAATAATTATTTATTTGTGAAATAAATAATTAATTGGCAAATTTAATAATTGATTAAATGAGATTTAATTGATTATAAAATAATTAAGAAAAGTTCTTAATATTATTAATTAAAGGATTTAATTTTTGGAAATTAAATCAAGAGAGAGAATTATTTCTAAAGTGTTTAGAAAAAGGATTAATGATTAAAAGGTGTTTTAATTATTAATGAGAATAATAAATGGGATAATAATAATATTATTTATGGGAAAATTTCAGCTGAAAATTTTGCCTATAAATACACTATTATAGACCCTAATTTTATTCTAACCTTGAAACCCAAGAAACCCAAAAGTTTCAGAAAACCAAATTCTCTCCACCTCCTCCTCCTCCTAAAAGTCGTTTTCTTGGTGGATACCGGTGGAGTGCTTCACACTTGAGGAGCAACTGCTAAGGATCTCTGATCGTTGTCTCCGAATTAATTTAAAAGGTTAGATTCGATCCCTCGAATTTTTATTCACGATTTATATGCTTTTATTTGGATTTTGTGTGTGTAAAAGTGTTTTTCCACGCCCCGCTGCGTTTAAAAATCCAACATATGTGCAGTGTGTGCACCCTGTGTAGAAGATTGGGTTCTAGCCCTCTTTCTTCTAATAAAAGCTTTTGTTGGTGAGTGTTTGGCTTCTGTGTCCCTCCCTCGTTTGATCTGTGTTCCTGGTTGGGAACTATTTTCAATAGTTACATCCTTTTGGGAGAATGTAGCTAGGGATGTGCTAGTAACCTTTTCAACCACCACAGCTTTTTGAGAAACTGTGGTTTGGCTAGCTTGGGAAACACTTATCTCTCCTTCCTTATCCTGGGGGTTTCTTTGATGTTCACCCCTCCCCTCACCACTCACACCATGTTCACTCCCTTCAAGGTTAATGGTAGATGTTACAACTGTTGTCTTTTGAGAAACAACAAAGGTAGTTTTCTTTGTCTTTGATTTTGAAAGTTTAGTTTTGGTGACCTTGGTAGGAATCTGTTGGGGCATTGTCACAGATTCCATGGCCACACTAGAAGATAAAGAAATAGAGGGGTTGGAAGAAGTAGGAGTTGTAGAATCAATTACCTCACTTACCTGAGGTGCATTCATGATTGGTAAATATACCAATGGTACACTGCTGTTGAGATCCATTCTCAATAAATCTGCAAGAACTCTTTTCTCTTGTGCCCATCACTTGAGTTTGTTATTCTCATTGGTTATGACCAAACCTTCAGTAACATGGTTAGCCAATAACATAAAGAATCTAGCATAATAGATGTTATTAGGTCTATTAGCTTTGTTACCTAATCTAGTACCCAATTCTAGCATAACATAATTGCTAAAGTTAAAATACCTATCAGAAACAAGCATATAGAGCATATTAACAAGAGATGAAGTTATGGCATCAAAATTGCTAATTTTCCCAGAGAAAACCTTGATAAAGGCATCCCCAAGAAAACTCCATTCTTTCCTAAGGCCTTTTCTTTTAATACTCCCTAAACTAGCAGAGTTAAGAGAATAACCTATGGAATCTAACATGCTGGATACATCATTATCAGTGTGTGGTGTCATGGCATTGTTCTCAGGCAATTTAAAACATGCTAGTAAATCATCACAGTTAACACAGTGATTTTTACCTTTGAGAGTGAAAGAGATGGTCATATCTATGGAGTTGAACTCAGCAGTTGTCCAAATCTCCTCAACTACTTCACAGTAAATCGTTGGGGCTTCCAGCATTGCATAGCTAAGTTTACAGTTTTTGATGAAGTCCATCATTTTGTGATAATCTGAGTGGGCTTCATTCTTTGCTACCAAAGCTATGAAATTGTTCTTCTCATAGATGAATCCGGATTGAGACATAATCTTTACTACTGGTGCCATTGTTGTGAGTAGAATTTGCAGAGAATAACTTGAAGGTTTTGCAGAGAGAAAATGGTAAAAGCTTTGAAATTTCAAGAAAGTGTAAAGTAAAAAATGAAAAATCAGAAGGGCTTATATACTTTCTCAAATTAAAAAGCATAAATGAGATATTAAACAATAAATATATGTAAGTGAATTTCAGCCGTTTAAGAATAAACTGTAAGTATTCTAAAAACTACCTTTAAAACAAATACATACAGCTGTATGTATGAGTATCAACGGTTAAGACAATAGAATCAACGGCTGTGAAACACTTGAATCGACTGATGTGATATTTCAACGGATAAGGTAAACTGTCATTCGTTGAAGAGAACTTCAGTTTTATCCGTTGACGGATAAAAATTCCAGAAATGTATATGATTTTCAACGGATAATGAACATCCGTTGACAGAACAATTTTGACTTTCAACGGATAGGGAATATCCGTTGATGGAATAATCTGTGTTAAAAATCAAATTTGTTCTTGCAGCTAATACATTTCAGACTTCAATTCAAATTGCAATAAGGACATGAATTTTAAGAGTAATTAAGCATACCTAGCTCACTTACCAATCTTGTGAATGTTGATTCATCAAGTGGCTTGGTAAATATGTCTGCAATTTGTTGTTCACTTGGAACAAAATGAAGTTTCACTGTACCTTTCATCACATGTTCCCTAATGAAGTGGTACTTGATATCAATGTGCTTGGTTCTTGAGTGCTGCACTGGATTTTCAGTAATGGCAATGGCACTTGTGTTGTCACAAAATATTGGAATTTTGTCAACAGTCATACCATAGTCAAATAACTGGTTCCTCATCCATAGTATTTGTGCACAGCAACTACCAGCTGCAATGTACTCAGCTTCAGCTGTTGATGTGGAAACAAAATTCTGCTTCTTGCTGAACCATGATACAAGCTTGTTCCCTAGAAATTGACAGGTGCCTGTTGTGCTTTTCCTGTCTATTTTGCAACCTGCATAATCTGCATCTGAGTAGCCAATTAGATCAAAACCAGACTCTCTAGGGTACCAAATTCCTAGATTTGGAGTCCCCTTGAGATATCTGAAAATTCTTTTAATGGCCACTAAGTGAGATTCTTTAGGGTCAGCTTGAAATCTAGCACAGAGACATGTAGAAAACATTATATCAGGTCTACTAGCAGTTAAATATAAAAGTGAGCCAACCATGCCTCTATAACTTGTAATATCCACAGACTTTTCAGCCTTGTTTAATTCAAGCTTAGTGGCAGTGGCCATGGGAGTTTTTGCAGGTGAACAATCCATTAAGTCAAACTTCTTTAAAAGATCATAAATATATTTAGTTTGACTAATGAAAATTCCACTACTAACTTGTTTTACTTGTAACCCAAGAAAGTAAGTTAGCTCTCCCATCATGCTCATTTCATATTTACTTTGCATTAATTTAGCAAACTTTTTACAAAGCTTATCATCTGTAGATCCAAATATAATATCATCTACATAAATTTGTACAAGTATCTTAGAGCCATTAACATTTTTAAAGAAGAGAGTTTTGTCAACAATACCTCTTGTGAAATGATTATCTAGAAGGAACTTTGACAAAGTCTCATACCAGGCTCTAGGTGCTTGCTTTAGTCCATAGAGTGCTTTCAACAGATAATACACATGGTCTGGAAAATTTTGATCTTCAAAACCTGGAGGTTGGCTTACATAAACTTCTTCCTCCAATTCCCCATTTAGAAATGCACTCTTGACATCCATCTGATAGACTTTGAAATTGGCATTAGCTGCATAGGCTAGAAAGATTCTGATGGCTTCAAGTCTTGCAACTGGAGCAAATGTTTCATCAAAATCTATTCCCTCTTGTTGAGAATAGCCTTTAGCAACCAATCTGGCTTTATTCCTTATGACAATGCCATTTTCATCCATCTTGTTTCTGAATACCCATTTTGTGTCAATGGAACTCTTGTTCTTTGGCTTGGGTACCAGCTTCCAAACTTTGTTTCTCTCAAATTGGTTCAGCTCTTCCTGCATAGCTAATATCCAATCTGGATCCATTAAGGCTTCTTCCACTTTCTTAGGTTCCTCCTGAGATAGAAAACTACTATACAGATATTCATTTTGAGTAGCTTTTCTTGTTTGCACTTTAGATGATGCATCACCAATGATCAGTTCAAAGGGATGATTCTTGGTCCATTTCCTTTGAGGTGGAAGATGTGCTCTAGATGAGGTGGCCTCAGTATTGTCGTGATGTGAGACAGAGTGTTGATCAGTTGAAACTCCCCCTGAGTTGTTTGTCCTTTGCAGGAAACTTGGAGTTCTATCAACTGATGATGTAAATCGATTATCCGTTGATGAACTATGATCAACGGATGCTTCATTATGTACTTCAACGGATGATGCACTATGTCTTTCAACGGATACTGCATTGCCTCTTTCAACGGATGCAGAATTCTGTGCATTATCCAAGGGCATATCTTGAATCCCTTTTGAAGTGTCATCTCCATCAATCTCCTCTTCACTATCATCACAATATATCTCAATATTGTCAAATTTGAGTCTTTCATGGTGTCCCTCATCTGTTAGTCCATCAATCTTTTTATCATCAAACACAACATGCACAGATTCCATAACAATGTTGGTTCTTAGATTGTAGATCCTATAAGATTTTCCAGCCGAGTAACCAACAAATATCCCTTCATCAGCCTTTGCATCAAACTTCCCTTTATGGTCAGATTGATTTCTCAGTATAAAGCATTTACATCCAAAGACATGAAGAAAGTTTAGAGTTGGTTTTCTTCTCTTGAACAACTGATAAGGAGTCATGCCTTTAGCTTGATTGATCAAAGAAATATTCTGAGTGTAGCAGGCACAATTAACAGCTTCAGCCCAGAAATATGTTGGTAACTTTGATTCTTCAAGCATTGTTCTAGTAGCCTCAATTAAAGATCTGTTCTTTCTTTCAACTACCCCATTTTGCTGAGGTGTTCTTGGAGCTGAGAACTCATGCATGATTCCATTTTCTTCACAGAACAGCCTCATTGTCAAATTCTTGAACTCAGTTCCATTGTCACTCCTGATATTCCTAACCTTCAAGTCAGGATGATTATTGACTTGCCTGATGTGATTGATAATGATTTCACTTGCTTCATCCTTTGATCCAAGAAAATAGACCCATGAAAACTTTGAGAAATCATCTACAATCACCAAGCAATATCTTTTTCTTGCAATTGACAATACATTGACTGGTCCAAACAAATCCATATGTAGCAGCTGTAATGGTTCATCAATTATTGTTTCAAGCTTCTTTTTGAATGATGCTTTCCTTTGTTTGCCTTTCTGACAAGCATCACACAAACCATCCCTTGAGAATTCAACAAGAGGAATTCCTCTAACTAAGTCCTTTTTGACTAGATCATTCATTGTCTTGAAATTCAAATGGGATAGCTTCTTGTGCCATAGCCAACTTTCAGCTGAACTTGCTTTGCTGAAGAGACAAGTAATAGATTCTGCATCTGTAGAGTTGAAGTCAGCTAAGTACACATTTCCTTTTCTAACTCCAGTTAGAACCACTTTGTTGTCTTTCTTACTGGTGACAACACAGGCTTCTGAATTGAAGGAAATTGTATTCCCTCTATCACATAGTTGACTGATGCTCAGTAAGTTGTGCTTGAGACCATCAACTAATGCAACTTCATCAATTATGACATTCCTTGTTGAAATCAAGCCATATCCCATAGTAAACCCTTTGCTGTCATCTCCAAAGGTTATGCTAGGGCCAGCTCTCTCCTTAAACTCTGTGAGCAGGGAGAAATCTCCTGTCATGTGTCTTGAATAGCCACTGTCCAAGTACCATAGATTTCTTCTTTTTCCCTGCACACCATAAAATCAATCAAGTTGATTTTGGTACCCAAGTTTCCTTGGGTCCATTCTTGTTAGCCTTTCTCCTAGACTTCATTCCTCCTGCATCTTTAGACTTAGGTAACTTTGAGTCAACCTTGATCTTAGATGTAGTTGGTTGAGGTGTAGGGTTAGTCACAGAATCATTTAGCACATTTGGAATTTGATAAGGCATGGATTGTATCTTCCTGATCCCCTTCCTTAGCTGCTTCCTCTTCATCATCTGAAACTGGCTTTTTTGCCCTCTGTTTCTTGTATCTCTTTGTTGATTTGGATTCCTTGGGAGTTTCAGGAATTGTCATTCTTCTAAGCCTTTTGAGAAGCCTAGATCCCCTAATTCCAGAATCCTTTTGAGAAGTCTCTTTCTTAGCTTCACCTATAACAGGTTCTGAAGAAGGAACCTGTTCCTCAGTATCAGATTCATCTCTCAGTACAGTCCTCCTTCTCTTTTGAGGTATTTGAGGAACAGTCTTTGTCCTCTTTGGCTTGGAGGATGAGGATTAAACAGTCTATGAAGTGGAGAGATAGGATTTGAGATATGTCCTGAGGGTAGGTTGAGTAGTATGAGGGGTAGGTGCTGAGGATGATGGTTTTTGGGTGTTTGTGGTTGGTTGAACATCAGAGTAAACAGATCTATAAGTATGAGGATCATCATTAACTAAGATCTGTTTTACAGACTGAGGAATCTGTAATGGTCTAACCACTGATTTCTTAGTGTCAGCATTTACCAGGTCATTAAAGTATCGTTTTGCAACTCTAAAAGGTGGGGTTGAGGAACTGACTAATTGAGGTTCATCAGTACAAAAAGTATATATAAGTTGACAGAATCTAGAAAAATAGACAACATTCCTATCCTCTGTCATCCTATCCCCAATAAAACCAATTATACCAGTTGCAAAATCAAAATGAGTTTGATGGATAATAGCATACCCTATGTGACTCAGAATTGGGATAGCATCAAAATTCGAACATTTGTTCCCAAAAGCTTTGGTGATGCAGTCGAAGAAGAAACTCCATTCTCTTCTGAGATTAGCCCTTTTTAACTGCCCAAGCTTTGCCAAACTCTTTTCATATCCCAAATCAGCCATTAACTCCTGAAGTGCTGATTCCTCTGGAGTTGAAAAAGTACAATCTTCTGGGAGATGTAGAGCCCATCATCAAAGTGCCCAGTCCGCCAAAATGTCAGAACTTGTTGGCTCGAAAAGACTGAAGGTTGGGTCAGTGCATACCCAATCTCACTGTGTGCAAGAAGATCTTGCACAAAATGCAATTCAGATGGAACTTCAGCATGATCAAGAATTGCAGCATAGTTGTTTGGAACAAACTTAGCTCCATCAATGATTAAATCCTTAGGTGCCATGTGAAAAATTGAGATTTAAAAGTGCCTGTTAGGTGTTTGATAAAATGTCTGTATGAAAAACCAACGTGAGAGAAAGAGAGAGTAAAAGCAAGTAGAGAGAAAAATTATGAAGGAAATAAAAGATTAAAGAAATCCTTTCTCTGTCGTACTTATACTCTAAAAAAAATGTTACCGTTGGACACCTGTCAGACATGCAGTAATAACGGATAGTTATTGGGCGCGAGAAAACAGTAATCATTACTTGCCCACTTGCCTGTTTTCAAGGAAAAACCGTTCCATTTACCCAGATATTCCATTAATCAAGGTGAAACCGTTTTAATTCAAAATTGAAACCGTTCCCACTGATTTAATTATTTTTCACTGCATCATTAATATTCTGAAAAGAAATCAAGTGAAAATGACCAAGATAAATCATATGATTAAGTACTGATAAAGGAAAGTCAGAACTTAAAATAAAACAGAATTTATATGGTCATCAGAATATCAATCAGGATTTATCAATGCATTACAAAATAACTTAGAGACAAAATCTTGAAATAAAAACAGATTTCATTAATATATCAAGAGAATACATTCATGAAATGGAAATTACATCAGTACTTATACAAGATTTCCCTAAGCTACTAAACCTAACATCAACAGCTTTAGTCCTAGCTAAGAAGCCTGACAAAGCTGATGATGAAGAAAAACAGGAAGAAGACAAGATTAAATCATTTCTTCTTCTTCTTCCTACTCTCGACAAACAGAATGACGAGTCGGATGATTCGCTCTTGCTGGCGGAGAGCTTCCAGCCTTTCCTCCTCCAATCGCTCTAGATGGCGATGGTAGTCCATATAGAAGAACATGAGTTGGGTCAGTACCTCCTGTGGGACAGAGTCCTATATCTCCTCAGGAATGTCCGTGACGTGCCATTTCTGCTGCCATTCGGCACAGCTTAGCTCCATATTAAAGTTTTGGTAGTTCAAAAACATGTTGTATCTGACTATTGTGTTTTTGAAAGAAAAAGTATGAAGGTAAGTTTGTGAGAAAGAGTGTGATGGGAAGGCTGATGTGAAGTGGCTGCTTATATAGGCAAGAGAATGCCAGGAGACGTAAAAGTATTTAATGCTGACATGTAGAATTAATTCTACCTCGTTTCCCCAGACTTCGAAAAAGAATAACATTCATTGGAAAGAGAAAACATGGTTGAATGCGCACAAGACACAAGTAAAAGTTGACTGTTTAAGTACGAGTACCATGAATCCTAACCATAGTGACCAATAATCTTCCACTTCACATGTTCTAGTTTGTACCGAGGCTGTTATCAAATTTTATCCACAGATAAGTCAAGTAAAGAATTTAGACTGTAATATCAGAACTTAGACTTATTTCAGAACTTAACAGTCATCAGAACATAATTTCTTAACTCGAAAAAAGAATGCCTATCTAAGTAAATCCTCATACAAGTGCTGAGTTATACTCTTCAGAACTTAATCGTAAAATATGCAACCAGAGCTTGGCCTCAGAGTTAGTGAAAAATGACACAATGACTGTTTATCTAAAACAACATAGACCACCACAGTAATTTTCATCATTCAGATGGAGTGATTAGTGTGTGCATCAAGCTAAATAGCAGAGAAAGAGTAAAGTCTGATTCACTTCAGTATATCTTAGAAATAAGGCATAACTAAAATTTTGCTAAAGAGCTGTCACTATCCTGAAACCTACTGATGAATGAGTTCATGCTTGAGTCCACCTCAACTGTTTTGTGCTAATTTTATGCATCTTTTTAAATTCTATTTTACAGTGGCTCCTCAGTGTAAGTGAGTCACGACTGCTTATCAGAATTTATGCTATTATCAGAGTATTTCTCCAGTAATCATAGAGTGTGAAAAGTCACCAAGAAAATATTTTGCTTTTCTAATGCATATTTACTTAATACCAGCAATACACTTGGGTCTTCCCTTTCACATTTTTACTCTAGATCTCAAAGGAGTACCTGATTTTATTCTTTGAACCTTTTGATTTTTCTTTTTATAAGTGAGGTTTATCAGCACTTAGTACATTCAGCAGTTTTACTAGTATCAGAACTTAACAGATGAGTAGCATTATTCTAATTTGTGACTTAGTAATAAGATAAACAAAGTAAACTTAACTAAGCTCAATTATCAGAATTTGCTAGTGTCATAAGATTTCCACAGAAATAATTACTTCTTACATGGGATCATTTGTTTATTGAAGACTAGTAAGTCAGTATCTAGCACAGTTATCCTCATAGGATTGAATGGTTACTTAGACAGACATATCACTTATCAGAGTTTAGAAACATATATCAGACAGCAGTCAGTACTTAAAAACATTTGTCAATTAATCACAGAATACACAAAGAGATTAAATTCTGTAAATACTGATCATAAAGTCTGATAATACAGAAGAAGACTAAGCAGATTTAGAGAAAGAACCTGAAATTATTCCAAGTTCATTTACCAATCTTGTAAAAGTGGCTTCACACAGTGGTTTTGTGAAGATATCTGCTAGTTGTTGATCTGTTGGAATAAAGTGCAATTCCACTGTACCTTCATCCACATGTTCCCTTATGAAGTGGTACCTGATGCTGATGTGCTTTGTCATGGAGTGTTGAACTGGATTACCTGTCATAGCAATAGCACTTTGATTATCACATTAAATAGGGATTTTGAAATATGTTAACCCATAATCCAGTAACTCATTCTTCATCCAAAGAATCTATGCAAAACAGCTTCCTACAGCAATATACTCTGCTTCAGCAGTTGATGTGGAAATTGACTTTTGTTTCTTGCTGAACCAAGAAACCAATCTGCCTCCAAGGAATTGGCAGCTTCCACTTGTGCTTTTCCTGTCAATTTTGCAACCTGCAAAATCTGCATCTGAGTAACCTATTAGTTTAAAATCTGATTCTCTAGGATACCACAATCCTAGATCAGCTGTTCCTTTAAGATACTTAAAGATTCTTTTCACAGCTGTTAAGTGAGGTTCTCTTGGATCTGCTTGAAATCTTGCACAAAGACAGGTAGCATACATGATATCAGGCCTACTAGCAGTTAGATAGAGTAGAGAGCCAATCATACCTCTGTAGTCAGTAATATCTACTAATTTACCAGTATCCTTATCCAGTTTTGTTGCAGTGGCCATGGGAGTGGATGCACTTGAACAATCTTGCATTCCAAATTTCTTCATCAAGTTTCTGGTGTACTTTGTTTGACAAATAAAAGTGCCTTCTTCATTCTGCTTGACTTGAAGGCCCAAAAAATAGCTAAGTTCCCCCATCATACTCATCTGATATTTTGACTGCATTAGTATGGCAAACTTCTTGCAAAGTTTATCATTTGTAGACCCAAAAATGATATCATCAACATAAATCTGGACCAGAAATAAGTCCTTTCCATGGTTGAGGTAGAATAGTGTTTTGTCTATTGTTCCTCTGTTGAATCCACTTTCCAGAAGAAACTGAGCTAAAGTCTCATACCATACTCTAGGAGCTTGCTTAAGTCCATAAAGTGCTTTATCAAGCCTGTAGACATAATCTGGATGTTTGGAATCTACAAAGCCTGAAGGTTGTTCAACATATACCTCCTCCTCCAATTCTCCATTGAGAAAAGCACTTTTCACATCCATTTGAAAGACAGTAAACTTTTTGTGAGCAGCATAAGCCAAAAATATCCTTATGGCTTCTAACCTAGCAACTGGTGCAAATGTTTCATCATAATCAATTCCCTCCTGTTGAGAATATCCTTTTGCAACCAGCCTTGCCTTATTCCTTATAATTATGCCATCACTGTCAGTTTTGTTTCTGAATACCCACTTTGTACCAACAACAGATCTATTCTTTGGTCTTGGCACTAGGGTCCATACTTTGTTTCTTTCAAATTCATTTAACTCTTCCTGCATTGCTTGCACCCAATCAACATCTTGAAGAGCTTCTTCCACTTTCTTTGGCTCAGTCTGAGAGAGAAAAGAATTGTAGAGACATTCATTTGAAGTACCTGTTCTAGTTCTGACACCTGCATTAGGATTTCCAATTATCAAATCAGGTGTATGTGATTTTGTCAACTTCCTTGCAGATGGAAGGTTTTCTCTAGAACTGGATGCTCCCCCATGATCCATGCTGTCTTCATTTTCATTTTCTGATGCTCCCCCTGAAACTATGCTCTCTGAGTTGGATTCTTCAGTATTTAGATTTTCAGCACTATCAGAACTTGGCTTATCAGAACTTGACGAATCAGAACTTGAAGAGCCAGATGTATGTTCTGATGTTTCTTGAGATGTGGTAGGATCTTGAATATGCTTCTCCTGCATAGGTGCATCTTCCTTTGACGTAGTCACCACAGTTTCAATAACATTAGAGTTTAATCCATTAGAATTTACAGTATCAGGACTTAGACTGTCAGGATTTTCAGTATCAGAGTTTGAGTCTTCATTTTCAAATCTCAGTTGATCATGGTCAATAAAATCTTCAAGACCAGTAATCTTCTTGTCATCAAAAGAGACATTGATGGATTCCATGACCACTTTTGTTCTCAAATTATAGACTCTGAAGGCTTTTGTGGAAAGTGGATATCCAACAAAGATTCCTTCATCAGCTTTTAAATCAAACTTGGATAGCTGTTCAGGATGAGTCTTGAGAATAAAACACTTGCATCCAAATACATGAAAGTATTTCAGATTTGGCTTCTTTTTCTTCACCATCTCATATGGTGTTTTTCTATGCTTGTTAATAAGTGTTGCATTTTGAGTAAAACAAGCAGTCTGCACAACTTCAGCCCAGAAATAGGTTGGAAGCTTTGCTTCTTCAAGCATTGTACGTGCAGCTTTAATGAGAGTTCTATTCTTCCTTTCAACAACTCCATTTCGCTGTGGAGTTCCAGGAGCAGAAAATTCCTGCTTTATTCCATGGTTTTTGCAGAACTCTTCCATTATCAAATTCTTGAACTCAGTGCCATTATCACTCCTTAAAATTTTCACAGAATCTTTGTCCATTTTATCCAAATGTTTGACATGATCAATCAAGATAGATGCAGTTTCACTTTTTTTGTGCAAGAAATACACCCATGTGTATCTGGTGAACTCATCCACTATGACCAACGCATACTTCTTCTTTGCAATAGACATGACATTTACTGGACCAAATAGATCAACATGTAGTAGATGATAAGGCTCAAGAATTGATGATTCAGTCTTGCTCTTGAATGAAGATTTTCTTTGTTTGGCCTTCTTACAGGAATCACAAAGGCCATCAGGAGCAAATACTGACTTTGGCAGTCCTCTCAAAAGATTTTTCTTGACCAGTTCATTTATATTGTTGAAATTTAAATGAGAGAGTTTCTTGTGCCAGTTCCAGCTTTCTTCAATTGATGCTCTACTCATCAGACAGATTGCAGAACCATCAGTACTTGTTGAAAGCTTAGCTTCATAAATGTTACCACGCCTGTATCCTTTCAGAACAAGTTTGCCTTTAGATTTACTCACAATTTCACAGTGTTCTTCAAAGAAATCAACATGATAACCTCTGTCACAGATTTGACTTATACTCAGTAGATTGTGTTTAAGTCTTGAGACCAGAGCTACTTCTTTAATTATGACATTTCCAAGATTGATATTGCCATATCCCAATGTTTTTCCAATGTTGCCATCTCCATAAGAAACACTTGGGCCAGCTTTCTCCACAAAGTCTAATAGCAGGGCCTTATTTCCAGTCATATGTCCTGAACATCCACTGTCCAGAACTAGAATATTTTTCCTGTTGCCCTGCAATCACAAAGACCACTAATTATTAGTTTTAAGGACCCAGACTTGCTTGGATCCTTTGGCCTTATTAAGTTTGTTAACATTTGCAGCGGATTTAGCATCAGAGTTTATGTTAACATTTTTCTTATCAGAACTTACACTATCAGACTTTGAATCAGAATTTACACTAGAAGGAATAATGGAAACTTTCTTCAAAGAAGGTTTTATTTGATAATAATCATAGTACAAACTATGATATTCCTTATAATTATAAATGGAATGCCATAAACTACCACAATGAAAACAAGGATTCTGTGGTTTGTATCTAACAGACTGACTCTTAACTCCTGATTTGGAAGGTAAGGAGTTAATATTTTTATTCTTCCTGCAAAAAGAAGCCAGATGGTTAGAACTTCCACAGTTATGACATGTTTTCCTAGGAGCATCAGGAACAGGTTTATAATCATTGCTTTTATTCACACCATCCTTTCCATTCCTATTTTTCCTAGGTGATTTTACCTTGTTTGCATTCTTAACATCTTTCAGCTTATGCTTAAGCTGCTTCTTTGTCATTAAGCCTATGTTCACTTCAGCTGTCTTTTCCTGTTTTAGTTTGTCAGAAGTTAATTCCTCTTTAACTTCTGATTTCTCATTTTCAGACTTTACAGTTACAAACTTAACAGGTTTTAACTTTGGCTTTTGCTTAACAACAGGCTTAATTCTTCAGTTCCTTTATCATTCTTATCTTCTCCATAACCTAAGCCCTCTTTCCAGTTTCCACTACTTAGCAAATTTTGAGTTGTTTTGCCAGAGTTAGTCCAAGTCCTGATAATCTCTCTTTCCTTTTCTAACTCAGTTTTTAGAGATTCATTCATTTTTAGCACTTCATCCCTAACATAAAAAGCATCATCTCTATCCTTCTGAGTTTGATGGAACATGACTAACTCTTTTTCTAAGAAATCATTTCTTTTCTTAAAAGCAAGATTTTCAGAAGTTAATCTTTCACATGTTAAAGTTTGATCTCTATAACTAACAAACATGGTTGTAAGATATCTTCTCAACTCATTAATATTATCAGTATGAAAAGCATAAGTGGTCTGAGGTACCTTTGTTTCAGCAGCTTCAGAACTGCTCTCAGCACTTTCTTTATCAACATTTGCCATCAATGCATAGTTCTCCTCACTTTCAGAGTCTGAGGAGTCTGTCCAGCTTTTCTGCTTTGTGACAAGAGCCTTGCCTTTGTCACTCTTTGCCTTCTTACAATCAGAAGATATGTGGCCTTTCTCACCACAGTTATAGCATTTAACATTGGTATAATCTCCTCTGTCAGACTTTCCTCCTCTGCCTTCAGATCTTCTGAAATTCTTCTTATTAGAACTTATGCCTTTCCTGGAAAACTTCTTTCCCTTCCTGAACTTCCTGTATGCAATCTTTGTGATTCCTTTCACCATAAGAGCACACAGCTTCATCATCTCCTCATCAGCATCAGTCTCAGGCAAGCTTTCAGAATCTGAGTCATCATTACTTTCAGAACTTGATGACTCAGTTTCAGACTTTATGAAAAGAGCTTTACCCTTGTCTTTCCTTGAGGAAGCTGCTTTGAGGGATTCTTCTTCATCCTTAAGAGCAACTGTCCTTGACTTTCCTCCTTTCCTCTTGCTTCTTTGTTCCATCTCAAGTTCATGAGTCTTGAGCATTCCATAGATTTCATCAAGAGTTGTTTCATCAAGATTGTAGTTGTCTCTTATTGTCGTTGCCTTCAAATCCCAACATTCAGGAAGAGCTAACAGGAATTTAAGGTTTGAATCTTCAAGATCATACTCTTTATCAACCAATGACAAATCATTCAAAAGTTTGACAAATCTATCATATAAATCATTCAATGACTCATTAGTCTTTGAGTCAAAATGTTCATACTCTTGAGTGAGTATTGTCTTCCTGTTCTTCTTAATTGTGTCAGTTCCCTGACACCTTGTTTTCAGAGCATCCCATATCTCCTTAGCAGTCTTGCAGTTGATTACCCTGTTTGACATTACATTATCAATGGCACTATGCAGTAAGTGTCGTACCTTAGCATCCTTAGCAATTGATGCTATATCTTCAGCAGTATAATCACTTTTCTCCTTTGGAACCGTCTTTGCTGCTTCACCTGCAACTGCAACAGCGAGCTTGGTTGGTTTGTGAGGTCCTTCCTTGATTCTATCAAGGTATTCTGGATCTGTTGCTTCCAGGAACATGGTCATCCTTACCTTCCATATGGGATATTCATATGGTCTCAGTATGGGAACTCTGATAGTCTCATACCGACTTTGAATTTGTGTCTTTGGAGGTTCTTCAGTTTTGGTAGGCTTAGTTGGAGTTTCTGTGTCAGACATGATTGTGTTTGGATCTTTAACTGTATGTGTGTTAACAGATCGGCTCTGATATCACTTGTTAGGTCACACACACTGTAGAGGGGGTGAATACAGTGTAAAATACAATCAAATCGAACTTTAATATATTAAGTAATCAGAAAACAAACTTTATTGAAACAATAAACTCTGTTACAGTATGGAACTGTTACCTCTCAGTGATGAACAAATATCACGAGAGCTGCTAGAGTTACAATGAATAATATGCTCGATTATAATAACACTTTTAGTGTAAACTCTATGTCTGTGTTTATATACTACACAGTTATAAGATAATCGCTAATTGATATGGAATATAATTCTGCTTCCTAAAATATATCAATCAGATATCTTTTCTTCCAAGTATTCCATTCTTCACGGAACTCCTTCTTCATGCATATCTCTTCTTATGTTTATCTCGATCTTCTTTCCTTTAATCAGCTACTTTCCTTAGCTGATCGTCCTTCAGCACTTAAGTTCTGATATCTAACTTCTGATGATTATCTCCTGATAATATAAGTACTGATATCCTTAAGTCCTGACTTCCAGTATAAGTACTGATCAACAGTTAAGTACTGATTTGTCCTGTTAAGTAAGATCTGAAATCTAAACATAAATTATATTAGCCATGACATTATCAAATATATCTAACACGTAGTATTATTAACCTGTCCTGTTCTAGTGTTGTTATCGTGTTGAGTTATCACGTAACTGTTCATACAGCTACGCAGTCTCACCAACAGTATGAGTTTGATCCGAGTTAGACTAAAAATCGGGTTTTATTCGACTAATGAAAAATCAGCTTGTGAATAAGTTTGATTATTTGTACTTGGTCGATATCTTGGTTAAAATGTATGACTTTCAGAACAATAATTTAGATTAGTCGGGCAGTAATAAATAAATAAAATATTAAAATATGATTTAGCATAAATGATATATTAAATGTAGTGCATTTCATTATTTATTATAAAGTATATTTCCAAAATAAGAAAATCAGTGCTGCAAGTTTTATTAAATTAGACAATATTTATTTTTACACCCACATTTTTAAATTTTTATATATTTCTTTTCATGAAATTTTTCTTACTGTATTTTATTTGTTTTATTTTTTTAAGAGAGAATGTTTTTTATTAATTTTAAAATATTTTACACTCTTATTCATTTACCCACTGTTTTCCAATTTGTTGCACTTATTTCACATATATAAATCCACCGAGTCAACCTAAGTGTTAATAATTGATAAGTGAGACGAATTATTAACAAATTTCGGGGATCGGGGCGGAGTTCAGGATTAGTGTCTTCCCACCCCATTTCCCCGATCCCGATTATATATATATATATATATATATATATATATATATATATATATATACTAGTGTTATTACCCGTGCAAGGCACGGGGTAACTTTATTTATTAAAAATATTGCTATATTTTAAGGTAATTTTACGATATTTGTGTTATTTCATACAATATTGTGTGGTTCATGTTACAATGACTAATGTAACGACGAATATCACTAAATTTATATTATGCCGCGAATATAAAGTTTAGAATGCACTCTTATCATTGAAAATAATGGTTTTCTATCAAGTCTCAATGATTTTTTCAATTGGAGATACCAAAAATACTATAATATTTATGTATCATATTTATCAAAATATGGGGGCAAAATAGTAATTTTTTTTACACAGTCGAGCTCAAACTTCAAATTACTCGGCTCATAAGGCTCACGAGTCTTATCGAGCCGATACTATTTTTTTAATATAAATATATTTGTATGTAAATATTTAATATTTTATTAATATTTTATATATTTAATAGAAGCGATTTCGAGCATAACCTATCATATTTCGAGTTTTTTTCAATATTTAGTGAAATTGATTCAAGATTTCGAGCTGGACTTGAGGCGACCAGACTATTTATGACCCAAGTTTCAAGCTTGATTTAAGACTCGGTTGAAATCGAGCTCGTGCTCGAGCCCGAACATTTTTAATCGGGTTCGAGTCTGAAAGTTTTCGACTCGACTCGGCTTGATTATAGCCTTAGTTGTTGTACACAACTATAAAGTTAGTATTTTGAAGTGAGTTAATTACACAAGTCTCGATAATTAATAAATTATTATTATATGGTAACATATTTTCAACAAGTTAATATGGTAACATAATATCAACAAGTTATTTATTTAATGGTTGTAAATTTTTTATAAAATAAATAAATTATAATCCCGTTATTGTACATGAGTATAGAGTTAGTATATTGTAGTGAGCTAATTACCAAGTCTTAAAATAATTTTATTCTATATCAATATTAGCATCTACCTCAATTGATTGAAGGCACATGTTTGGACATAAGTGTTACAGGTTCAATTCTACAAACCAACAATATTTTTTCATATTTATTCAAATACGGGCGCAAAATAGTAATTTCGAATTTTATGTTTCTCCTAAAAAAATTGAGCCTATCGAACCTTTTATGACCCGAGATTCGAGTTTGAAATTTAAGGTTCGGTTGAACTCGAGTTCGTGCTTGAACTCGAACATTTTTAATCGAGTTCGAGCCAAACAGTTTTCGACTCGACTCAGATTGATTATACCTTTAGTTGTTACACGAGTATAAAGTTAATATCTCGAAGCAAGTTAATTACCGGAGTCTCGATAATTAATAAATTATTATTATACGATAAGATATTATCAACAAGTTAATATGATAATATATATTATCAACAAGAAATTATTTATTTGATTTATAAATTAAAAAAATAATTATAATCCCATTGTTGCACATGAGTATAAAGTTATTATATTGTATTGAGCTAATTACCCAAGTCTTAGAATAATTTTATCATGTATAAATATTGAATTATATAGGTTTAGTCACCCAAAATAAAGAAATAAGTATATAACTCAATAGTTGATGTTATCAAAATATAATCAAATGAGCCTCTATCTCAGTTAGTTGAAATCATATATTTGTTATAAGTGTGTCATGGGTTCAATTCTCCATGGCAACATTTTTTTTTCATATTCATTCACATACGAGAGCAAAATACTAATTTCGAATTAAATGTTTTCTCACGAAAGTACGAAGTTATTTATTTAATATATCAATTAAAAAAAATAGTTTATTTAATGTATCAATTTTAACAAATAATTATAATCCCGATGTTACACATGAATATAAAATTATTATATTGTAATCAGCTAATTACCCAGTCTTAACTCAATAGTTAATGTTATCAAAATATAAACAGAATTAAATGTTTCCCCACGAAAGTAAGAAGTTATTTATTTAATGTATCAATTAAAAAAATATTTTATTTAATGTATCAATTTTAAAAAATAATTATAATCCCGATGTTACACATGAATATAAAATTATTATATTTTAATCAGCTAATTACCCAGTCTTAACTCAATAGTTAATGTTATCAAAATATAAACAAATGAGCATCTAGCTCAACTGGTTGAAGTCATATGCTTGTTATAAGTACCAGCATAAATCCCGTGTGATGCACGGGTTCCCATTAATATTTTAAATTCTTATTTATCCAGTTATATTATATTTTGAAAATATTTATATAAATTTATAATTAAATAATAGAATAACATGTGGTCGTAATTTAGTAGAATGAATAGACTATTTCTAGTAGTTTAACAATTTAGTAGTTTAGCAGATATATAACACTATTATTTATATCTTTTAATAATACGATAAGTTGTATTCGTAGTTTAGTAGGATAAATATACTATATTTAGTAGTAGTTTAATAATTTAGTAGTTTATTAGATATATAACACTATTATCTATTTTTGTAATAATCAAAATTAGGGAATTATCGTTGAACCAAACCGTTGAACCAAATTATCTCTATTCCGGCTATTATAGTATAGTATAGATATATGATAACATATTTATATATTAAATTAAATTAATTATTATAAAAATAATTTAAAATATTATAATATTTTCAAAATAATCTAAAATTATGTCAATCAATTTTTTTACATTATAATTTAAATATTTTTTAATTTGTCATTTTTTATATTGTAAATCAAATTTAATATGATTTAATTTGCGATAATATTAATGTCTTTGTATAATACGAATTAGCAGATTATGTTTTCTGAAAAAAAACATATTAAAAATATAAAATTATTATTTTTAAATATATCCAGAATTCGCGCGGGAATCCCTGTTCAGGTGAGTATCGGAAAGGAAAGAATCTTCGTTCGGGGTGCCAGGTGAGTTCGCGGATCGGGGATAACACTTCGTGACCCCGAAGTGACCCGATGCATATCTCTACAAATAAATTACAGATATTTTTGTTAAAATAATGTAGTTTTAACGTTTTTAGTAATTAGTTTTATATTTATCTTAAACTAAGTATAGCGAGAATTGAACTTTACGATAACAATTAAGTTTTCACCACTTAAGTTATCTACATGTACGAAAAGGAAAAAAAGACAATACAATGATGATCTTTATGTCATCTCATTTTTATTGCATATTTATTTATTTAAAATTTTTACGAAATGTAATTAAATTTATAAAAACATAATATCAATTATTACGTAATTGATGTATGAATATAAAATAAAGTTAAAATAATAATTTACCGCATTTAAAAATTATTTTTTTTATAGGCACAATTTCGTTTGAAATAATATTTTGATATAAGTATGGGTTTTTAGCTAGTAGATTTATAAAAGTTGTATTAAGCTTGTTAAATTTTGTAGAAAGAACTAAGATAAAATTTAGGATTAATTATTCATGATTACATTAGGGGAGAAGTTATAAAAACATATATACAAAGTTACAAATTCAAATTTCATATAAAAACACTGATATGTAATTGCTCAATCACATGGTTGTATATTGAACACAGGATACATGAAATCCTCATATACTAGTGTGGTCCTGCCAACAATGCTTGTGCCCTTTTCTCGTACTTGAATCCATTAGACTTTGACTCATCTGCAGACCAAATAAAGATTCCATGAAGCTGATTTCGCGTTTTTAGCGTTTCGCAGGCAGTAAAAAAACCATTTTCTGGTGATAAACCTTCACCATCAGCACCAGTGTTTAAACCAACTATAATCTTTCCACCTTTGTAATTTGACATTTGAGTTTGAAATACCCCAAAAACCTAGGCACATCTGTTTGTCGTTCATAAGCATAAAATTGGAAGTTCACGTAGTCGATATGGTCCCCGTATTTCTTCCACAAAGCCATATAATGTTTCTGAACTTGATCATTGTCAAAAGGAGCGATTGAAGCAAAAGATATAACATTGTTTTCCTTGAGTGTCATTATAAGCCTCCCCATGCAATAAGCAAATTTATTTGAACCAGCTTTGAAGTGCTCATAGTTAACATCGATACCATCCAAATGATACATTTTAATGATACTAGTAAGTGAAGAAACAGCATTAGCGACCCATTTCTTTTTTTTTGAAGGTTCGAAGTAAGCAGGATCATCCCCGACAGTAGCACCTCCTAAGCTCAACGCAAATTTGACATTCGGATTGGATGCCTTAACGGATAAAACATCGTCTGGAGAGATTATCACTGTCCCAGAACACATTGAATTTACCATTAGTGGGAGAGGGAGTTGGTTTGTCGGTATAGTCGATGGCAAATGAAAGAATGAAGTGGAAGTTGGTGTTCGGGTTTATAGGAACATCTTTAAATTTGACGTCTTTGAACTGAGCTCCAATGTACTCCCTAAAAAGGTTCGAGTTCATTGAATCAACCTCCTGGACAACCAGAGCTTGAATAATAGTAATATTAAGAAATGGTGTAAACGTGTATGGGCTTTAATATATTTCTAGGTGTATTGGATAGTATAACTTCTGTGATAATAAAAGGCAAACACACAACTAAAGATTTTGTTACAACAGGCAAGCTGCAGCTATTTTTCCTTACACAGGCTACAACCTTTTCTCTCTGCTTCAGCTCTTACTATTGTTTTTCTCTCTGCTGTGTTTCTATTTCACTTCGGTGTATCTATTCAACACATATGAGCAGCACTATTTAAAGGCTTTAAAATTAAGATACATATCATGCTCTAGATCACCTCTGTATCATTTAATGAGTAATGTGACTAAGATGTGAGTAATGTTTGTTATCCAAAAATTTCTTACAAAATTACACGATATAACAAGTGGCTGGCTATCATACAATTATAAGAAACTTCGGGGACCGAATTAATTTCTTTAAATAATTTTTAAAAATCATAATAATATGAATGTTATGTCAAAATTTCTAATTTTTACTCAAAAAACTTAATCTAAACTATGATTGCTCAAGATACGCACTAAACACGAATGTGAGTAATACATACGAAGATGTATGTTTTATATATATCTGGGCATAAACATGTCGAACATGCATATTTTTATAATTTTCTTTTAATATATGATACGTATGTTGAACCTTCGTATTCTACAGTGATCACGCATAAGATTCATAGATTCATGTATATAATTCAAACAAAATAATAGTACGTATAAGAACGGATACTTATAATTTTACTTATTATGTAATAACCCGGTGCACAGTTAGATAATATAAGTGATTAATAGTTTATCCTCTGATATAACATGTTTTAAGTTCAATTCTCGTTCATTACGAGAATTTATGAGGACATATACTCATTTGTAAGATTAAAAATTATATTTGTCAAAAAAATAAACTAATATAATAACCCGCATTTCTCGGCAATTACCTATCAAAAAAATATCTACCTAAAATGTCATATTCAATACAAACAGAATTTATTTATAATCCTTATATATTTTTGTACATGAATCCAAAATAAAAATACAAAACAACTGACTAAAATAACTATATGGACGGCTGCTAACGCGGTCTCATCAAAATCCGGTTTACGCGTGATTAAATGCGTAAGAAAAATAATAAGAACTAATCAAATAACTTGGACGAATAAAATATATATATTAACATAATAGAAAATAATAAGAATTTATCAAATAACTTGTACGAATAAATATATTAAAATGACTCTTTTTGTCATTAATTGACACTTAATATTATAAGTAGATAAATATTAATATTTAGTTATAAATTTATTTATAGTATATAATTCATGTCTGTGCAGTGTAATCGGAGTATCAACACAACACGTACAGATAGTACATTTTTTGTGCTAGTGTTTTTTGTTATCAGATTCCCTAATCTGTCGAAAAAAAGAAAATATCAAAACAAAAAGTCGTGATTATTCCTTAAAAAAGGCGTGATATGTGACTGTTACAAAATATGCTTAATTTCTTTGAGAAATGAACGGATAGATGCGAGATAACTATGTGACTAGGAATGGCTATAATTCAAGCTTTGACATGGTCATAACTCACGCGGAAGAAGCTATCTAAAGTCATTGTTATAAAAAGTCTTCACAAGGCCAATAATAAAAAGTCTCCCGAGCCAAACAAAAAAGTCCGTCGAGCCAAAAAAAAAGGTCATCGTTATCAACTTAAAAAAAGCCCTATTATGACGGAAACTTAATAGGTTAGTTTAAAACTAGTGTTCAAATATTAATATGGAGAGAACGGCTAGAATATTAATATAAAATCGTAATAAATGGATTCTTTTAAATCTTGAGATTTTAAAATAACTAATTACTTTGTTGAAAAATGTGGGTAGTAGTCCCACATTGTCAAGTCAATTTGAGGCACTGCGCGCGACAAGTTACACTTGGAATGTGTTATCCTCCGAGAGAGTTTTCCGAGATATTTTGAATCACTCAAAATGACTAAGAGATGCATGATATATGATCATCTAAAATTAGTCTCTTAGTTGTGAAAATTTGTGTAGAATAATGGAAGTCCCACGTAGAATTTGCAAAGGAGAATGCATAGCTTTATCCAGTAAAACACTTATATAGTGTTCAAATTTGTTACTTATGTATTGCTCCAACACCTACGTGTGCGCAGGGCGTGCAAATCTTGGGCTTTCAAAGGGCAATCCGAGGCTTGCGAAGCCTTCGAAATTACCCGCGTGTGCGACGTACGGACACGAATGTAGCAGGAAATTGACCTGAATAATTATGAACTAGTTTTGCTAAATTTAATTTTCACTGGACTTGGGCTTTTAAATTCTTAATTCGTTTTTGATTACAAATTATTATAATTGATTTGGCGTAATAATAATCTGATTCAGTTACAAATTTGATTATTAATTAACGCGGTTTATTTAATTACGCGTGAATTAGCGCAAACGTTTCCCTCGAGCCTATATATTATCATATCAGGTTTAGGGTTTATTATTCATTTGATATATACCACACAACTGCCTCCTAACAAAACCTTACTCTCTTCCGGTGATAGTTTCTTGCTCCGTTCTTGTTCGCCGAAGGCGTTGCTCGTGCAATAATGCCGTTTTCTCATTTTATCCTGGGAGGCTAACGACTCGCACATATGGTGAGGGTCGTAATAGCTTAAAGGAGACATTTATACGCTGGACTCGAGAATTTCTCCTTTCATATCCTTTTATTGTTCTTTCTGTTATTCTTATATTTTGTATGTATTAATCGCAGATTATGGATCACAATCTTAAAGCTATTAATATTTAATATATGTGACTAATACATCTGTCTCTGCCTATTTTGTTGAGTAACAGATCTATGGACGATAACACTGTGAACAATACGATGAACATGACGGCTGATCCCAACGCACAGATCGTTGGATCTGATATGGTTCACCAGCAGGCGACTAACCCTAACACACATATTGCAGTATATGATGGGGGTCAGACACCTGTTGGATATGTGCCTTCGGGACATGTGCCTGTGGGATACACTGTCATTGGACAGTTTAGTATGCCTCTTGGACAAATATCGGCGGGAGTCACTCCTCCGATTATACATGTGGTACCTACTGGTGTGCATACACCGGTAGTACAGACGCACGTACCATTTGTCACACATGCGGTGCCTGCTGCACCTGTTATGCCAACTGTGCCTACTGCACACGCTGAAAAACCTGAGAAGTTCAACGGAACGAACTTCAAACGTTGGCAGCAAAATATGCACTTCTATCTGACCACATTGCATCTGGATCGCTTCCTGAAGAAAGAGGTACCATTGCTCACTGGTGAGAGCAACACATAGACTTTGTATGTTGTGGATGCTGGGAAGCACTCCGACTACATATATCGAAATTATGTGCTGAATTGTTTGGCTGACTCGTTGTATAATGTGTATAGCTTTGTACCATGCTGAAGGAATGATCATTAGTGAATCTTTTCAAGTTGCTGCTGTGATTAAAAAGCTGCCACCTGCATGGAAAATGTTCAAGAACTACCTTACGCACAAGCGAAAGGAGATGACCATGGAGGATTTGATCCTCAGACTTCGTATTGAAGAAGACAACAGAGGATCTGAGAAAAAGATGAATGTTGCTACTGAGAAGGCAAACATGGCGGAACATGTTGAAAGCTCCAAGCCAAAGAAGGCCACTTCTGGTAAAGGGGCAAAACTGGCACCCAAGGGAGGGATTTCAAAATCGAAATTCCAAGGGAAGTGTTACAACTGTGATAAAGTCGATCATACGTCTTCTGATTGCAAGAAGCCCAAAAAGGCCAACAAGAAGAAAAAAGCAAACATGGTCAATCACATGTTTAAAGAGATGGGTGACATAGACCTCTGTGCTACGGTCTCTGAAGTGAACCTGGTCGGCTCCAATCCGCGTGAGTGGTGGATTGATACTGGTGCTACTAGGCATGTTTGCTTAGACAAGGTAATTTTCTCTAACCTTAAGGCTTCCGATGTTGGTGATAAGCTTTACATGGGGAATTCAGCGACTTCCACCATTGAAGGTGAAGGCACGGCGATTCTGAAGATGACCTCTGGGAAGAATCTGACTTTGAAGAATGTATTGTATGTGCCTGATATTCGCAAAAATCTTGTGTCTGGTTCTTTGTTGAATAAGTATGGCTTTCGTATTGTAATTGAGTCAGATAAAGTTATTTTGTCTAAGAGTGGTATGTTTGTAGGCAAGGGCTATGTAACCGATGGGCTATTTAAGCTCAATGTTATGTCCATTAAGGACGATAATAAAATGAAGAATTCTTCTACTTACTTGCTTGAGTATCCTAATTTATGGCATGCTAGATTAGGACATGTAAATTATGACACTTTACGAAGGTTAAGTGTAAAAGTATACACACCATAATTAATAATTGATACAAAACATAAGTGTTAGACTTGTGTTGAGGCAAAATTGACGAGATCATCATTTAAACATGTGGAAAGAAATACCAAAGTGCTAGACCTAATACATAGCGATATATGTGATTTAAAATTCGCTCCAACTAGAGGAGAAAACAAGTATTTTATTACATTCATAGATGACTATACAAAATACTACTATGTATTGCTGAAAAGCAAAGACGAAACTATAGATAAATTTAAAATCTATAAGGAAGAAGTTGAGACAAAACAAACTGAGAAAATAAAAATGATACGAAGTGATCGTGGAGGTGAATATGTTGAACCCTTTGGGAATTCTGTTCACAACATGGTATAATCCATGAGGTCACTGCACCATACTCCCCTCAGTCAAATGGAGTGGTTGAGAGAAAGAATCGCTGTCACACCCCCAACTTAAATAGCAAAATAAATATAGCTATTACATCATTTTAATGAAGAATACACAACCAAAATCCAAGATCTTACAGTTTAGGGTTTGGAACAGCCCAACACTACCAACCATTACATCTGATTATAAATACCGAGTCCTCACACAACTATTATTACTTATTCTACCTGAGCTCGAACATAAGCATCAGCATCACAGGTCTTACGGGCAGTCTGCTTGAATCTAACCATAGCTGCTAGCTGTAATATAAGGGTAAAGCAAGAAGTGAGCCAAATGCTCAACAAGTGCTAACAGTACGACACATAACATAAATTGAGATATACTTTTAAGAATGATAATGGAAAGACATAACCAAAGGTAACAAGAGATAAAAACTATGTGAGATGGCATCATTTTGCTTGCATCAAAACAATTTTAAAATCATGTCTTAATCAAAATCATTTTATGACGCTACGGATTACAGCCGGTGATCAGCCGCGAAGTAATCCCGAACCTCGCTGGGTTCTAAAACATTAATGGGAATCCCTAGGCAACTTTTAAGCCTAATATAAGTGTGGAAATGACTCGCGTCTCAGTCCAGATCCACTATTCAAGAAAACATTTATCCCCCTTTGGGACTAAAAACCCACATTTTAATCATTTTTAAAACTGATGTCGATTTATGACAAAATCTCTTTTGACTGTAAACATTTTTATCAAGGGATTCTAGATCAACTCGAAACACGGGAAACAAGGTACTGAATATCAAAGTCAAGATTCACAAAACTATTCTCTATTCAAGTAATTGAATGGTTTTTATATATCAATGATTGAACAAGAGGATTTAGTGAGGCTAATGGATAATATGAAGGGTAATGCCAATTTGGGCTCAAAGCAATGGTTTCTCATCAAGGTTCAAGTGCTGGATCATCAAGAAGGTAAGCTTCATGAATACTAAGGGTGTTAAGGTATGAAGAATGAACTTTAACTCAGGACATATCAGAATTGTCAAGCTTTAGGATAAGAAAGAGGGTATCAATCAATGAGGAATCAAGCTGGTAAGTATCTGACTATAGAATTCAAAGTAAGGTTCTATAGGGATTCAAGTATCAGGATGAGATATTAATACTTAGGAAACATCAACATGTTAATCAAGAGGATCCATCAAGTAATATATCAACTCTTCATTTTATCATGGCATTAAACTATCATGAAAGACTTTTGAACTACTTGCAATACGTACTCGAGGGTTCATGGCATCTCTATGTAACTCAAAGATAAACAAAAGATACGCTTGATTGAAATATATCAAAATGACTCAGGATAATTGCATCAATATATAAGAACTATTTGTAGTAAATACGAAGGTCAAGTTGAATCACTTGCCTTGAGATAGGCTGGTCTGGTCTGACTGGTAGGAGCAACAACTGGAGCTTCACTCGACTTTTATGGCAAGTTTTCCCTCGTCTCGAGATCCTACATAAATAATAATAATAATCCTCATTATAATATATTCTCACCAACTTAACCTATTTACAACTCGAAATTAAACACGGATGGCACTTAGGCCTAAATGCACTTAATTTATATTCACTTTTAAATTACAATTGCACACACATAGCCACATATTCACATATCATATATTAACACCAAATAACACCATATATACCATAATGCAACACTAGGCTTGGATGATCTCGACTCACAACTTAAGTCACTTGGTCGCTAAACTAGACAAGGTCTTCTAATTTCGGTTTCCTAACTCGATGTGTCTTTCCTAAATTATCCAAAACCTATTGACCCTCACTTGTGCCTTTTGCTCTACTGACCTTATACTATCTTACAACTATGGTGGTCGACCTAATACTCACTTCTAAGTATTCTAAAACTATGCGATAAGTGATAGTGCTCACTGGTGCAAATTTCAGAATGACAACTATGGTTTCTTGAGTACATTAGACACTCTTAAACTACAAGTTTTCCTTCAAAATTTTTACACAAGACTCTCCTGACCTAAGGGCATCTCACAAACTTGATGTGGCTCAAGGGCCTGGCTTGGGCCTTCTTGGGCCTAAGCTAAAAGTCCAAGGTTCCCCTGTTTTTCTGGGCAGAAAATGCCCTGACTTGAATTAACTTGTGACACATGGTTCTAGCTCATATCCTATGAACTATGGTTGGAAAAACTCCTCTGATATACCCTCTAACTAAGGCCCAATTGGGCCTAATGAGGGCCTACCCATGACATGGTCAAATCTCCCTATTTCTAAGTTGCAACAAAACTGTCCCCTGCTGGACAGATTTTATGATTCTACTTGTGCACCTAACCAAATGACATGCAAACCTCCAACCAACTCCTAAAACCTTTTATATACTCCCAATAATAACTTCTGGTAGCTTGGGCCTCAAAGTGCACACCAATGACATGGTCAAAACTCACTCTAAACCTCAGGGTGCTATACTGATTTTTCTGCAGAAACTATAACTCTCATTTTCCAAGGTTTTTACTTGACAAACCCAACTAACAACAACTAAATACTTAAACCAAGGCTTATACATGGTATTCTACTGAACTAACTCCCTTTTTCTCAAAATAACCTTGGTGAGATCATCCTTACCTAAAGTACAATTATGGCAAAATAAAAGAGACTACACTTCACAAATCACAAATCTTCATGCTTTTGAAACAACAAGATATATATTTTTATAAAAGATAACCACGAATTATTACCATGCAACAAGAAGCATAAATCAATATTAACACATTATTCCTACTGAAATTAAGGCTCACTAACAAAATCTTTCCAAATGATCAAAATCTTACAACATTCTAAGAGAAATCCACATGCATGCATGCCTTCGGGTTTTTCAAACCAAAACAACACATTTTCTACATATGTTCTATCATAACATTGATATGCAAGCCTAGCATAAGGTATACCTAGATGATCACTTAGCATGCAAAGAGTTTTATCAAGACTTCACTAAGATTTTCATGTTATCATCACAAAAACACACAAAGTGGAACATGACAACCAAAACACCATCCATTCGGCTCCTATCAAGTCATGGACGAATGGATTAGGGTAAAAACAACAATTGCATGAGTGTAGCATACTCATGTCTAGTCATTCTCAACCCTTTGCTACTATAACTCATGGTGAAAGCCTTGAATTCACAAGAATCAAGGATATTCACTTGGAGTTTTAACAAAACACCACCATGCAAGGTCAACACATAAGTTTTTATACTCTACACTCTTAAGATATACAAGAACAACATGTAGGGAGTAGGATTACTTGATAATAGGATGATTATTTGAGTGAGAAATGAAAAAAGAAGGGGATGGGGGCTCGGTTTTTGGAAATTGCCGAGAGGGGAGGGGAAAAAACCGAGAGGAGGGGGAGGAAAGGAGGAGTGTGGAAATGGTGGGGTGAATGTGGAGTAATAATCATGTTAGTTTGGTTTTTATTTGGCCAAAAGTGAGTGGATTTGAGATTTTACAAGAGTAACCTTCCAATTATAGTTAGGTAGATTTGCATGCAAGGGTAAAGGGGTAATTTGGTTAGTAGAATGAAAGTGAGTGGGGTTGGAAATGTCTTCCTTGCCCCTAAGTTGAATTGGAAGAGTATTTGCATGCAAGGGTAGCCACGTAATTTGCTAATTATAACAAATAAAATTTATAAAGATTTATTTTTATAAAATAAAATACAAGTTCAAAAATTATAAAATTTATATCATAAAATAACTTGGATTTTTAGAGACTTTATAAAATCATTTTCAAAATTTGTGAACAAAATACCTTTTAAAAGAAATTTTTTCCAAAGCTTAGAATATTCCTTATAAATCAGAAATAAATAAATTAAATAAACTCTTGCTTTGAAAAATCATATACTACACAAAGCAATTTATAATGCAGAAATTTTCACTCACACTAGCGTACAATCATTGAATATATTTTTATTTGACTTTAGTATTATACTCAATCCATAAATAATATTACATAAAATGCCGGTCGTAACAATCGCACTCTCAAAGAAATGATGAATGCGATGTTGCTAAGCTCTGGACTTCCACAGTCGATGTGGGGGGAAGCCATCTTAAGCGCGAATAATATTTTAAATATCAATATGCGCATGAATAAGGATGTAAGTCCTTATGAAATGTGGAAGAAAAAGAAACCAAGTTACCATCACCTGAAAGTGTGGGGGTGCCTGGCAAAGGTACTGGTCCCTACACCTAAGAAGGTGAAGATTGGTCCAAAGACTGTGGATTGTATCTTTATCGGATATCCACCACATAGCACTGTATATCGGTTTCTCGTATATGATTCCAAGATTCCTGACATTCATAAGAATACGATTATGGAATCTAGGAATGCCTCATTTTTTAAGACGACGTTTCCTTACAATCCAGGAAACGAACCTCTTACAACATCTAAACGAGATCATGAGTCTATAGATGATAATAATGAGAGTGAAGAAAGTGAGGACGAAAATGTGGGGGTAGTGAGCAGGAGAAAAAGACAATGTACGGAGAAATCCTATGGGTCCGACTTTATGACATATTTGTTCGAGAAAGGTGACCCGAAAACCTATAAGGAAGCGGTTACCTCGCCTGATGTCCCCATGTGGAAAAAGTCCATTGAAAATGAAGTTGATTCAATTCTGCAGAATCATACTTGGGAACTAGTTGATTTGCCAAACGGTTGTAAACCGTTAGGCAATAAGTGGGTTTTCAAGAAGAAGTTGAGAACTGATGGTACTATCGACAAGTACAAGGAAAGACTTGTAATTAAAGGATATAAGAAACATAAATGTCTTGACTACTTTGATACATATTCTCCATTAACGAAAATAACATCTATAAGGATGACGTTTGATATCGCTGTAATGCAAAATTTAGTAGTACATCAAATGGATGTGAAAACAGCTTTCCTAAATGGAGATATAGATGAGGAAATCTATATGGAACAACCTAAAGGATTCGTTGTCCCTGGTCAAGAGAGGAAAGTCTGTATGTCACTGTATAGCTTCAAACAAGCGCCTATAAAATGGCATGAGAAATTTGATGAGGTCGTGCTGGCCAATGGTTTCAAGATCAATGAAAGTGATAGTTGTACCTATTAAAAAGATAATGAAAGCAGTTATGTCAAGGACAATGACAATGGTTATGTCATGATGCCATTGTATGTAGACGATCTACTTATTGCCGGAAGTAATGATAAAGTGATTAAATCTACAAAGGACATGCTAAATGCAAGATTTGACATGAAAGACATGGGACTAGCAAATAGGATTCTAGGAATCCAAATTTCTAGAATATCAGAAGGACTCGCATTGAGTCAACCTCATTATGTTGACAAGATCCTTACGAAGTTTCTTAAGGATGACTTTGAGAAAGCTAGGACACCTGTGGATATGACTTTGAGAAAGCTATCCAAGAACAAAGGTGTAGCAGTTTTCCAGTTGGAATACTCGAGGATAATTGGAAGTCTGATGTACCTAATGAGTTGTACCAGACAATACATTGCATACTCAATCAGCAAGTTGAGTAGGTTTACGAGTAATCCGGGAACTGATCACTGGATAACGATCATAAAGGTACTGAGGTACTTAAGAGGAACTCGAGACTATGGACTGCACTATGGTAGATATCCAGCAGTATTAGAGGGATATACTGACGCAAACTAGATATCTAGTAAGAAGGCTCTAAAGTCTATGAGTGGCTATGTGTTTACAATAGCTGGCACGACAATATCATGGAAATCCTCAAAGCAAATTGTGATAACTTATTCCACGATCGAAGCTGAGTTTGTGACACTAGATAAATGCGCCGAAGAGGCTGACTATCTACATCAATTTTTAGAGGATATTCCAAGATAACCAAAGCATGTGACTGTAATAGGGATACACTGTGACAGTCGATCTGCTATTGGTAGAGCACAGAGCATGATGTGTAATGGAAAGTCTCGTTACATACGACAACAACATAGTTCCATTAAACAATTGATCTCAACCGAAATTATCACTATTGACTATATACCGTCAAAGGATAATATCGCGGATCCGCTAACCAAAGGGTTATCAAGAGAATTGGTTGAGAAATCATCGAGAGTGATGGGCCTTAAGCCTTTTGCTTAACGACGTCATGGTGGACACCCAACCAATGCTGACTGGAGATCCCAAGAACTTGGTTCAATAGGCCAACTGAATCATGATGACCAAATCACTGTGGGGGAAACCCCTGGCCTGTTCCTATGATGAGGAAACAGCGAGACCCGTATGGTACGAGGTTAAGCCTTTGTGCTTTTAATGATCTTTTGGCGAATACATGAAGTTCAGGAGTGAACGCATGGAATTCAGTTCAGTAAATACGGGTTACTCTATAAAATAAAGATCACCTATGTGGGAGAGAAGTGGGGCCGCTTTAAAGGAGAATTGTGAGGCACAATTCTTTAGAAACTCCTATAGAACCAGGACGATGTTCCATGGCCAAAATGAACATACTCATGAGAACTGAACGAGTCAGAAAGGATATAGTGATAAATATATCATCGTTTACATAAACGGTTGAACAGTTCAAGGACAAGCACGTCTACTATCTACCAGTAAAGTCGGTATGCTTATTCGAGCGAAGGTTCAAGGAGCATTATCTACCTATCGTATGCTATATCTGTTCGAAGAAAATATCACCAAGTCAAACTCCGTGTCTGTCTATCTGGTGTGTGCTACTGAAACGTCAATCTCATCCATGTGAGGGATTGTTGGAAAATATGGGTAGTAGTCCCACATTGTCAAGTCAATTTGAGCCATAGTTTGAGTGGATGAATGTCGCGTGCGCGCGATAAGTGACACTTGGAATGTGTTCTCCTCCGAGAGATCTTTTCGAGGCACTTTGAATCACTCAAAATGACTAAGAGATGGATGAGATATGATCATCCAAAGTTAGTCTCTCAGTTGTGGAAATTTGTGTAGAATAATGAAAGTCCCACATTGAATTTGCAAAGGAGAATGCATATCTTTATATAGTAAAATATTTATGTAGTGTTCAAATGTGTTAATTATGTATTGCTTCAACACCTACGTGCGCGCAGGGGGGTGCAAATATTGGGCTTTCGAGGGGCAATCCGAGGCTTGCGTATCCTTAGAGCTTGCCCGCGTGTGCGACAAGCGGACACAAATGTAGCAGAAAATTGGCCAGAATAATTACGGACTAGTTTTGCTAAATTTAATTTCCACTAGGCTTGGGCTCTTAAATTCTTAATTCGTTTTTGATTACGAATTATTATAATTGATTTGGCATAATAATAATATGATTCAATTACGGATTTGATTATTAATTAACGCGGCTAATTTAATTACGCGTGAAGTAGCACACACGTTTCCATCGAGCCTATATATTATCATATCGGGTTTAGGGTTTATTATTCATTCGATATATACCATACATCCACCTCTTAACAAAACCCTACTCTCTTCCGGTGATAGTTTCTTGCTCCGTTCTTGTTCAACGAAGGCGCTGCTCGTGCCACAACGCCATTTTCTCATTTTATCTTGGGAGGCTAACGACTCGCACATACGGAGAGGGACGTAATAGCTTTAAGGAGACAGTTATACGCTAGACTCGAGAACTTCTCCTTTCATATCCTTTTATTGTTCTTTGTGTTATTCGTATATTTTGTATGTATTAATCACAGATTGTCGATCACATACTTAACATGATATCCGTTTAATATGTTAGAGGAAGATCATACACCTCGGTCATTGTAACACTTCATCGTAGCTCAAAGTGTCATTATTTTAATTCATGTCTAGTTATATTCCGGTGAATATTTTCCAAGTGTAATAATCCCATAGGGATATTATTGTCTCACTGATAAGGTATATCTTTTCTGTTAGGCTAGTTCGTATTATTTAATTTTGTTTTAGATGCTCCCTCGTTGATACCACAACTTTCTATTTTGCAATTAACGAGATATTTTAAATCATGTTTTATCCTCTATAACTCTAGTACGCCACTTTCTCATTTAGCTGTTTAGTTTGATAAAACTAACATGATATCAGAGCTGTTAATGAGCAAACACCGGTATATAGTGAGTTGAATAGAGTGATTATATTCGATTCAAATAAGGTCTTATCATCCCTGAAAGCTCTATCTATTTCAACCTTTGTTAGGACTATATTTGTGTGCAAACTTCTGTGTGAAAAGTTAAGTTGTGCTTGTGTGTCGTCATTTCTTCCCATGGCTACTGGAAGCAAAATCTCCTTTGTGAATATGCAGAACCCTTTATTCCTGCATGTCTCAGATAACCCACTATATATTAGTGTAACACAGCCTCAAGGTGTAGGTGACCATCGATCATAAAAAGGGCCTATGAAGATACAACTACCCTCTAACCGAAATATTGGTTTTGTCACCGGAACATAAGTGATAAATAATGCTGAAGCATTTGAAGCCATCCAATGGGACACCTGCAACAGTATGGTAATCTCTTGGATTCTCAATAATGTCTCTGATTTAATTAAAAAAATATGTTTTTTTTATCACAGCTGCCTATGAAATTTGGTCTCAGTTGGAAAAATATTTTCGGTTAGCGCATGCGTCTAGAAAATATAAACGGAGTAAGAGCATCTCCAAGGCTATTAGCTATATTCATTAACTAAAATAGTACAAAATAGATATTATGTAAAGTTTGTTGAACCTGTAAGCAATTGTAATTTAATGGTATTAGCTAAAATGATTAGCTATATTTGAAAAGAGTTCTTATTATTATTTTCAAATTTCAACAATTATATTCAATGATTGTTTTTAACATATATAATTGTGAAGAAATTATTAATAACAAACTAATTATTATTTTAGTGAATACAAGTGAAACTAAAAATATTAAATTAATTAGAACATATTTAAGGATATTATTCTTATAATATAAATATTAGAAGAATTAGTGAAAAACATTATGTATATATATTATAAAATATTTAAATAATTTTATTATTATATTAGTTTATTAATAATTTAAAAAATATAAAATATATATTAAATTTTTATATAAGTATTTAGTAAATTTGGTTAATAATGGAAAAAAAAATATATTTTTCATAAAATAATTTCACACTTCACATTACATAAAATTAAATAATATGTATGTGTGTGATAAATAAGTATATATACATCAATATCTGGCCTAGGTTAAAGCGGAGAATTCTTCATTTTAGAGGGAAATAAAGCTGATGATAAAGTTTTTTGAGAGAGAAATGACGTGGAGTGAATATAGATGATGATTCTTCAATCAACAAATCTGGCGTGATTATTTATCGGCGTCTAAAAATATACCTGACAGGTCTGTCCATTGGAGTTGTGGTTTTTTTACATATCATTTATATTTTTGAAATTATTGTTGCCACGTAGGTTTTATTGCTTACAGGTGCATCCCCTTGGAGATGCTCTAAAGATCTTTTTGCTATGAAATAAAACGAGTCTTCTCTTGTGGAATATTTCACTTGAGTAGTATTTGAGAAAAAATAGATTATAAATTTGTTGCACGCATTAACAACTGTTAGTGATGATGTTTCAAAACTGTTGAAAACTATAAACACTCAAAAGGAAGAAGTAAGTTGTTCCAATTTCTGCATATACTGGTTAGTATTTATTCTCTTTAACATAGTCATTTGTTGATAATCACACCCCTGCCTAGTGTTGAGACATCATGTGCAGCTATACAGCAAGAGGAGACACAAAGAGATATTTTGAAGTATCGCGTTAGCTAAAAAAGTGATATGTCATCCTTGTTGAGTAAAACTTCCGTGAACAGTGAAAAAGGGACTTGTGATGTTTGTAAATGCATAGTCTGTTGTCCATTATCTGAGATTAATACAAATAATATAAGTGCATGTATGCGAATAACAGAGTAATAAACTATGAAAAATAAACAAAATGATATAATGGAGACGTTCTCGAGTCCAGTCGTATAACTGTCTCCATAAAGCTATTACGTCCCTTATTGTATGTGCGAGTCACTAGCCTCCCAGGATAAAACGAGAAGACGACGGTGTTGCAGGGATAGCACCTTCGGCGAACTAGAACGGAGCAAAAAACTATCACTGGAACAAAGAGAGGGTAAAGTTTGTGTTTAGGAGGGGGTTGTGTTTTGTATATCGAATAAATTATCTAACCCTAAACCTAATATGATAATAAATAAGCTCGAGGTCCAGTGGTATAACTGTCTCCTTAAAGCTATTATGTCCCTCACTGTATGTGCGAGTCGCTAGCCTCCCAGGATAAAACGAGAAAACGGCGGTGTTGCAGGGACAGCGCCTTCGGAGAATTAGTACTGAGCAAGAAACTATCACCAGAACAAAGAGAGGGTAGGGTTTGTGTTTAGGAGGCAGTTGTGTTTTGTATATCGAATAAATTATCTAACCCTAAACCTGATACGATAATATATAGGCTCGTGGGAAACGTGTGCGCTACTTCACGCGTAATTAAATAAAATGCGTTAATAATAATCAAATCCATAATTGAATCAGATTATTATTACTCCAAATCAATTATAATAATATGTAATAAAAAATGAATCAAGAATTTAAAAGCTCAAGCCCAGTGGAAATTAAATTTAGCAAAACTAGTCCATAATTATTCGCTACATTCGTGTCCGCACGTCACACACGCGGGCAAGCTCGAAGGCTTCGCAAGCCTCGGATTGCCCCTCGAAAGCCCGTGATTTGCACCCCCCTTCGTGCGCATGTAGATGTTGGAGCAATATATAAGTAACACATTTGAACACTATATAGTGTGTTTTGCTATATAAAGCTATGTATGCTCCTTTGCAAAATCAATGTGGGACTTTCTTTTCTTCCACAAATTTCCAATACTAAGAGACCAACTTTGGATGATCATATCTCATCCATCTCTTGGTCATTTTGAGTGATTCAAAGTACCTCAGAAAGCTCTCTCAGAGGAGAACGCATTCCTAGTGTCACTCGTTACGCGCACATAACATTCGTCCATTCAAATTATGGCTCAAATTGACTTGACAATGTGGGACTACAACCCACATTTTCCAACAATCCCCCACATGGATGAGATTGAAGTTTTAGTAGCACACACCAGATAAACAGACATGGAGTTTGACTTGGTGATAGTTTCTTCGAACAGATACAGCATACGATAGGTAGATAATGTTCATTAAACCTTCGCTCGAATAAGCATACCGACTTTACTGGTAGACAGTAGACGTGCTTGTCCTTGAGCTGTTGAACCATTTGTATAAATGATGATATACTTGTCACTATATGTTTTCTGACTCGTTCAGTTCTCATGAGTATGTCCATTTTGGCCCTGGAACATCTTCCTGGTTCTGCAGGAGTTTCTAAATCATTGTGCCTCGCAATTCACCTTTGCAGCAGCCCCACTCCTCTCCCACATAGGTGATCTTTATCTTATAGAGTAACCCACTTATACTCAATTAAATTCCATGCGTTCACTCCTGAACACCATGTATTCACCAAAAGATCATTAAAAGCTTAAAGGCTCTTACCATACGGGTCTCACTGTTTCCTCATCATAGGAACATGCAAGGGGTTTCCCCCACAGTGATTTGGTCATCATGATTTAGTTGGACCATTGAACCAAGTTCTTAGGATCTCCAGTCAGCATTGGTTGGGTGTCCACCATGACGCCGTTAAGCAGCAGGCTTAAGGTCCATCCTTCTCGATGATTTCTCAACCACTTCTCTTGATAACCCTTTGGTTAGCGGATCCGCGATAATATCCTTTGACGGTATATAGTCAATAGTGATAATTCCGGTTGAGATCAATTGTCTAATGGAACTATGTCGCCATCGTATTTGACGAGACTTTCCATTATACATCGTGCTCTGTGCTCTACCAATAGCGGATTGATTGTCACAGTGTATCCCTATTGTAGTCACAGGCTTTGTCCATCTTGGAATAACCAGTAAAAGTTGGCGTAGATATTCAGCCTCTTTGGCGCATTTATCTAGTGCCACAAACTCAGCTTCCATCATGGAATAAGTTATCACAGTTTGCTTTGAGGATTTTCACAAAATTACCATGCCAGCTAGTGTAAACACATAGCCACTCGTAAAATTTAGAGCCTTCTTGCTAAATATCCAGTTCGTGTCAGTATATCCCTCTAATACTGCTGGATATCCGCCATAGTGCAGTCCATAGTCTCGAGTTCCTCTCAAGTACCTCAGTACCCTTATGATCGCTTTTCAGTGATCAGCTCCTGGATTACTCGTAAACCTACTCAACTTGCTGATTGAGTATGCAATGTCTGGTCTGGTACAACTCATTAGATACATCAGGCTCCCAATTATCCTCGAGTATTCCAACTGGGAAACCGCTACACCTTTTTTCTTGGATAGATATAAAGTCATGTCCATAGGTGTCCTAGCTTTCTCAAAGTCATCCTTAAGAAACTTCTCAAGTATCTTGTCAACATAATGAGGTTGACTCAATGCGAGTCCCTCTGATGTTCCAGAAATTTGGATTCCTAGAATGACGTTTGCTAGTCCCATATCCTTCATGTCAAATCTTGCCTTTAATATGTCTTTTATAGATTTGATCACTTTATCATTGCTTCCGGCAATAAGTTGATCGTCTACATACAATGTCATCATGACATAACCATTATCATTGTCCTTGACATAACTGCTCTCGTTATCTTTGTAGGCACAACTATCACATTCATTGATCTTGAAGTCATTTTCCAGCACGACCTCATCAAATTTCTCATGCCATTTCTTGGGCGCTTACTTCAAGCCATACAGTGACTTCACTAGTCTAAATGCTTTCCTTTCTTATCCAGGGACAATGAACCCTTCAGGTTGTTCCATATAGATTTCCTCATTTATATCCCCATTTAGGAAAGCTGTTTTCACATCCATTTGATGTACTCTTAAATTTTGCATTCCAACAATAACAAACATAATCCTTATAGACATTATTCTCATTACTGGAGAATATGTGTCAAAGAAATCAAGACCTTTTTGTTGCCTGTATCCTTTAATTATAAGTATTTCCTTATACTTGTCGATAGTACCATCAGTTTTCAACTTCTTTTTGCAAACCCACTTGCCGCCTAACGGTTTACAGCCGTTTGGAAAATCAACTAATTCCCAAGTATAATTCTGCAGAATTGAATCAACTTCATTTTTAATGGCCTTTTTCCACATGGGGCCATCGGGTGAGGTAACCGCTTCCTTATAGGTTTTCGGGTTACCTTCCTCGAGCAAATAGTTCATAAATTTAGACCCATAGGATTTCTACGTACGTTGTCTTTTGCTCCTTCTTATTACCCCACATTCTCATCCTCACTTTCTTCACTCTCATTATTGTCATCTATAGACTCATGAGCTCATTTAGACGTTGTAGGAGGTTCGTTTCCTGGATTATAAGGAAATGTCATCTCAAAGAATGAGGCATTCCTAGATTCCATAATCGTTTTCTTCTGAATGTCAGGAATCTTGGAATCATACACGAGAAACTGATATGCAGTACTATGTGGTGAATATCCGATGAAGATACAATCCACAGTCTTTGGGCCAATCTTCACCTTCTTAGGTGTATGGATCTGTACCTTTACTAGGCACCCCCACACTTTTAGGTGTTGGTAACTTGGTTTCTTTTTCTTCCACATTTCATAAGGACTTACATCTTTATTCTTGCACATGGTAATATCTAAAATTTTATTTGCACTTAAGATCGCTCCCCCCCGCATCGAATGCAGAAGTCCAGAGCTTAGCAACATCGCATTCATCATCTTTTTGAGAGTGCGATTCTTACTCTTAGCCACTTCATTTGATTGAGGGGAGTATGGTGCAGTGACCTCATGGATTATACCATGTTATGAATGAAATTCCCCAAAGGGTCCAACATATTCACCTCCACGATCACTTTGTATCGTTTTGATTTTCTCAGATTTGTGTCTCAACTTATTCCTTATAGATTTTAAATTTATCTATAGCTTCTTGCTTTTCAGCAATTATACATAGCAGTATTTGTACAGACATCTATGAATGTAATAAAATACTTGTTTTCTCCTCATGTTGGAGCGAATTTTAAATCACATATATCGCTATGTATTAGGTCTAGCACTTTAGTTTTTCTATCCACACGTTTAAATGATGATCTCGTTAATTTTGCCTCAACACAAGTCTGACACTTATGTTTTGAATCAATTGTTAATTTGATATGTATTCTTTTACACTTAACCTTCGTAAAGTGTCATAATTAATATGTCCTAATATAACATGCCATAAATTTGGAGACTCAAGCAAGTAAGCAGAAGAATTCTTCATTTCATTATCGTCCTTAATGGACATGACTAGGGCTGCACAAAGGTCAAAAACCGGACCAGACCGGAACGACACGGACTGGACCGAAGACCGGAATTTTTCAGAATTAAGGACCGAAGACCGGACCGGCTCTATCCGGTCTTGGGACCGGACCGGACCGGAAAAACCCTGTTCGGACCGGAACCAGACCGGTTTATTTAATTTTTGTATAAAAAATATTATTTATATATATTTTTAATTTTATTTTCAAATTTATAGAGATTAAAAAGTTAGTTACTCGGTACGTCAATAAAAATTTAAAAGTAAGTGCATGTCTTATTCTTTTAGAAGTAAATATTAATTTTTAAGTGTATCAATATCAATGTTTTATCAAATGAAGTACGAAATTGTTATTTTAAAGTGTATTATCGATTTATTTTATTTTATTAATTTATTATCTATTAATTTGGATCAATAAAACATGATATGGGTGAATGTTTAATATTTATATATGATTTTATAACACATAAAATAATAACAAATAATTATATATAAATTCAGGTCCATTCAGGCCTGGACTGGATTTTTTCAGGTCTTGGACCGGACCAGACCGAAGACCGGATTTTTTCAATTATTAGGATTGGGGACCGGACCGTGTATGTTTGGTCCGGTCCTTGTCTTGGACCGGTAGACCCGGTCCGATCCGGTAGACCCGGTCCGATCCGGGTTACAGGTCCAGACCGGAATTCTGTGCAGCCCTAGACATGACATTGAGCTTAAAAAGCCCATCAGTTACATAGCCCTTGCCTACAAACATACCACTCTTAGAAAAAATAACTTTATAATTTAATTTGTAAAATATGTTTCTAGACTATCTCTAATAAAAATATTAAAATAATAATTTAGCATGACTTTAAAAGTAAGTTTAAAAAATTGAGTAGTTCGAACTTGACCCGAAATCGACTTGACTAGAAAACTCGATTACATACTCGAACTCGACTCGATTAAAATATAAGTTGAGTTCGGTCAAGATTTTTGGGCTCGAATTTTTTAAGCTCGACTTGACCTGATAAAAATAAGCTCGAATTCGAACTCGATAATAAAATACTCTGTAACAACCGAGAATTTTGCGTCGTAATTAAGAAAGTAAAGTATGTATTATGTGATGAGATTATGTGATTAAGTGGTGATTATTTGTCTTATCTGTATACTAGAGTTAAGGAGCGTGGATAAAAAACGTTCCAATTTAAAGAGTCAGCTTAGAAGTCGAGCTGTGGTTTCGGGCCGTCAGGTAGAACGGAACCCGTCCTAGTATGAAAATTAAATAATATAAAATGTGAATTATATGTGAAGTGAATGAATAAAGTATTTTGTCTTAAGAGACGTGTTGATTGGCAAAGATAATGAGAAGCGTAATCGAAACGCTGAGCGTCGGGCCGTCAGGCTGAACGTGACCCGGTACGCGTAAAAGAGGATAAAGATTTAAGAGTGATATATTCTATGATCAGACCTGAGTCGTTATATGACTATATGCGTGTGATTGCTTGACTGTGTGCATGACTATATGTTCTGTGTCAATTTTGTGAATTTTAAAGGAATTATGTGATTTAAGTAAAGGTTTAATTAACCTTCATGCATTTTTATAAAATCATCTGAGACGGATAAAAATATGGGATTTGTTCTGTTATCTTCGTAGAGGTCTTAGAGACTTTTTAAAAATGATAAGTGAATTTAATTGTTGATCTTTGCATTTTTAAATCAATTTTATGTGGAAAAGGTATTTATTAAAGCGAGTTTGGTAATTGAAAGAATGATTGAGTGTTTATATGTGAAAATCTTTGATTCTGCTTGATTGGATTGTTGTTTGGTTCGAATTAAGGAATAAAAGAAAAGGGAATTAAATCGATTGATATAAGTGATAATATGAACGTATATGTTTGGTTGTAAATGGGTCTAGTACTCGTAAAAGAGTCGTGTTAGTGTGATTTGAGAAATAGCCTAGGTCAAGCGAGTATGCTTTGATTGCTAGGAATATAAGGATATAAAAACTATGAGAAAGGATTGTGCTATGTGCTATGTTCTGTGTGCTTATTTGTATAAGCTATATTCGTATGCTCGAGTCAAAGATATAATCGAGTTATCGTATAGAGTGATCGTTCCGGGAACGAGAGTAGGGAATCTCATTAAGATTTTTGGTTTTTATTGTAGATTCGGAGCGTGAGGGCATTCGGGCTAGGAAAGGGAAACGTATACTAGGTGGCAGTAGTTCAACCCTCAGGAAAGCAATTTCAGGAAAGTAACTCTGATTACTTGTGTAAATGGTTATAAAGGAAATGTTGTTCATACCATGTAGAGTATTGAACTGTTAAAGTATGAAACCCTTGCTTTATGAAACCCTGATATTGATTTGAAGTACCCTTTGTTCTTGATAACCTATTATTGATAATCCTATTGATTTCACCCGTTGATAATCTGCCTTTCTGTTTAAGTTTCCTATAAAGCCATGATCATATTGAACCTTTAAATTATCTTGGATAACTCTGTTAATGATACCCTGTTTCTCTTGATCACCCTAATGATCCCTAAGCTATTACTGATCCTTCAAATTTAGTACCTTATTATCCTTGCTACGAGATTCTTGAGAATTGTTCCTTGCGTATCTTTGATTCACTCCCTGAACTTTGTTTCTTTAAAAATCTGAATTAAGAATGAGTTTCGACTTGAAAGAGTCCGAATGATTTCAAAGGCTTGGTAATGATAAAAATGAATTTTAGAAAACCTATTGTTTTCCAACTCAAGGTTTTCCAAATGAATTCCTAATGGATTGGATTGTGACGTAAGAGGCTAGTGGGACTAGTCCAGTCATGGTAAGAGGCTAGTGGGACTAGTCCAATTTAAGGCTGAAATTATGCCGAATGGTACCTTAAAGACCGGAATGGAGGTCGATACGGGCTGATCACCCGTATATAATGAAATGGAAAGATAAGTGATCCAATCAAGGGTTCTAAATGATTATTTTAAAAAAAAAGGGAACTGAAACTTTTATTCAGTAAATTGATTTTTGGAAATGAAAATGGTTTATAATGTTTTGAAAAGAGTTGATTATGTTATTGTGGAGCTTAAAGCTCAGAACCCTGATTCCTGAAATTGTTGATCATATGAATAATTCTATATCTTGAAATACTGTTGCTTTCCTCTATCGAAAGATCTATTTTGATCCTATAATGAATTGTGATGAATGTCGGCTTTTGTCCTGTTTCGAGCTTTGTTTCTTGAAAGCTCAACTATTCTTCGGATACCCTTTCCTTATCCCAAAGAAAACAAAAATAAATATATGGAAATCTGCCACCTAGATTAGCTAAAGTAGAATGCCCTAGTTTGTTCAAAGTATATTGAGAATTGATATTGTAGAACTGTTGTATAGTTACTTGCTGAGTTTTCTACTCACTCGTTTTGTTTTAATCTAACCATGGCAGTTAAGTAAGAAGATGGCCAGGCTTAGGCGCACTGCTCGTAAGAGCGTACCTGGTGGTCCCTACCGTGTTGAGGGCTTCCAGTTGCCAGAGCAGGTAGTACATGTTATGAGTGAGCTCGCGCCTAGTAAGATGTGTTTATAGATACAATGGGTTATCTGTCGGTTCCCAGCCGGAATCGATATTGATTATTTATTAATATTTTGGGTTTGTAAGTGATATTTTATGATTGGTAGTTGTAATCTTGTCTCATACTTTATCCTGTTGTTCCTGTTAGTAGTTAATCGGAGTTTATGCATATTTAATTATTAGAATAGAGGTGTGTGAGTCCTCATTTCCTAACCCCGAGATTGAGGGCGTTCACAAGTTGGTATCAGAGCTACATGATCTAGTCCCTGAGAAAAGTTAGGTTTTAAAAAGGGGTATTTTGGGAATATATCTATATCGCGAGAGAGTTCGACTCATGTAGAGTTGAGTTAGACAATTAGGTATAGTCTAAGGAAAGTGTTTGATTGGTAAAGCAGAAACTAGAGTTAGGGTGTGAGTTAGCTGGAAGCTTTATTTGAGCCTAACATTGTTTCTTGGTTACTGTTTTATGTTTTCTCTCAGGATCCTAGTAGTGGTAGTGACTCAGACTCAGAGATTAGCTTGACTGGTACCCCTGTGGACTCTATTCCACCCTCTCCAGAGGAGACTGTATATGTTAGTTCAGACCCAGAGGAGGACCCTTTTGAGAGTAGTGAGATCCCCATGCAGATTTCACCCTTGAGGCCTGATTCAGAGACCCCTGCCCCTGAGCCAGAGTCGGAGATGCCTAAGACTGTTCCTGTCAGTATTGGTGGCAAGTTAGCCCAGGACCGAGACTTTGTGTACTCCCGCATTCCTGAGCTGAGAGGTTTGGTGGATAGGCTAGCCAGAGAGTCTAGGCAGAGTGCTTCTGTTATGGATGACGAGTGGCGAGTTCGGGTGAAGATGGTGGAGCAGGTTGCCAGGAAGAGATTGGATGAGGGACCATCCACTAGTGATGCTGATGCTGAGGCCCGGAGGCTGCATAAGATCATTCGCTGGATGTTGGTTGTGTTGAGAGAGATCCTAGATGATTAGACGGGACTGTTGGTTGAGCCCGTAGATTGTTGTTGTTATTTTTAGCGCCGGAAGGCTTTGGGATACTTGGTCAGATGCCGGGATCCCTTTTTCATTTATCTTGTTGTATTTCAGACCAGTGCAGTAGTAGTAGTTGAAAGTTAGGGGTAGATAGGGGGATGTTTTCCAGTTTTTCCTCTATTTAACCCTGCTAATTATTGTACCTTATTTCAGAACCTTAAAATCCAGAATATTTCCTATGTAACCCTTGATTTAAATAAATCTATTATCTTGCTTTCCTTTGTGCACCTTGTTTATCTTATAAACTGTTCTCAATGCCATGTTTTAAATACAGCTATGTTTTCGTACAACCATGTCTAAAGATCGTAAAACCCTATTCCGTGCCATGATAAAACAACACTGATATGAGAATTATGTAGTAATAGGATTGGATGTGCAAATTGGGTAAAACTTAAAACCCACCAAAGAGATTTCATAAAAATTGTTGTTATATATGCCATGATATCGTATTGCTAAATAATTGCTCAATCAGGTTTGTAAGAAATGGCCAACTCACCAGATCACCAAGAAGAAGAAATTCCCACCCAAGACCCAGAAATAAACCCAGAAACCACTTTGATGAGCAGACTTGCTCAGCTTTTGCAACAACCTGTGGCCCCAAAAGTCGGAAATTTTAAGCACTTTCAATCTATTCATCCTCCAGAGTTCTTAGGTTTGCCAGATCCGATTAAAGCACAGTCGTGGTTGAGAGAGATGGAAAAAGCCTTTGAGCTAGCCGAAGTTAAGGACGATAAGAAAGCTCAGTACGCAAGTTATTATTTGAGGGATGAAGCAAGTTTATGGTGGGAGTCTTCTAAGGCGTTGTTGGAAGGCAAAGACTTATCTTGGGAGAAGTTCACTGAGATGTTTCTGGAAAAATATTTGCCAAGTTATATGCAAGATCAGTTGGAGATGAAATTTTTGGATCTTAGACAGGAGGAAATGTCGGTAGCAGAATATGAGGTGAAGTTTTCGGAGTTGGCAAGGTTCGTGCCAGAGTACATGAATACTGAAGCGAAGAAGGCTAAAAGGTTCCAGCAGGGACTTAAGCCGTGGATTAGGAGTCAAATAGCAATGTTGGAGATCAAGAACTATGCTGCTTTGGTTCAGAAGGCAATGATAGTGGAAGGTGAGCGGGAAGCTGCTCGAAGAGAAAATGAAGGAAGAAAGAGGAAGTTTGAAAGCTCTGAGCAAGAGTAAGGAAGTTCAAAGTTCAGAGGAAAGTTTGGAAAGAATGGTGGAGGTCAGAACAAAAAGTTTCAGAAGTTTAGACCCGGGAATGGAGCTCAGAAGAACCGTTTCCAGAAAGCTGGACAACCGGGAAAGGATAGCAGACCCCAGATGCAAGAATGCAGGAACTGTGGAAAGAGACACCCGGGGAGGTGTAATAAGCTGGATATAACATGTTTTAAGTGCAACCAGAAGGGGCATTATTCTTTAGAATGTTCAAATGAAGTAAGGAAGCCTGATTTGGCTTGTTTCAAGTGTGGCAAGGTAGGCCATATGGCTAGAAATTGCAAGGAGCCTGTGCAGAAGGCTAATATTCTCAGAATTGCTGGACCGCCGTCTCTCCCAGCACCATCAGCTCAACCCAGAGCTAGGACCTTTAACATGTCAATGAAAGATGCGGTGCAAGATGTGGATGTGGTAGCAGGTATGCTTGTTATAAACTCAGTAGAAGTAAAAGTTTTGATGGATTCTGGAGCAACCAGATCTTTTATTTCTGAAAGCATTCTTGATAAGTTAAATTGTGTTGCATACCCTCTAGAGCCTAATTTGATTATAGAGGTAGCCAATCAAGAGAAAGTTCTTGTTAATAAGTTTTATCCTGGCTGTGATATGTCTATAGAAGGTCGGCACTTTTCTGCTAACTTAATTCCTTTTAAGTTAGGAGAATTTGAGGTTATTCTAGGAATGGATTAGTTGTCAAATCATAAGGCGCAAATAGAGTGTAAAAGTAAGAAAGTGAAGTTAAAAACCAAGGATGGTGAGGAAGTGATATTTAAAGGAAGGAGGCAAGAAAAGAAATTTCTAACGATTATTGAGGCGAGAAGATTAATGCGTCAAGGATGTGAAGTTTATTTGTCTCACGTCGTGGACGTGGAGAAAGAATCTGTAAAGATCGACGATATCCCAGTAGTAAGAGATTTTCCGGACATGTTTCCTGATGAATTGCCTGGACTAACTCCAGACAGAGAGATCGAGTTTACGATTGAATTGGCTCCTGGTACGGAACCAGTGTCGAAAGCTCCCTATCGCATGTCGCCGGTTGAAATGAAGGAATTGGCAGCTCAGTTGCAAGAGTTGTTGGACAAAGGAGTAATCCGACCGAGTGTATCCCCGTGGGGCGCACCAGTGTTGTTTGTAAAGAAGAAGGATGGAAGTATGCGTTTGTGTATCGATTACCGTGAGCTGAATAAGTTGACAATTAAGAATAAGTACCCTCTACCGCGGATCGATGACTTGTTTGACCAATTAAAAGGAGCTTCATGCTTTTCAAAGATTGATTTAAGATCTGGGTATCATCAACTAAAGATCAAAGTGGAAGATATACCCAAGACAGCGTTCCGAACAAGATACGGACATTATGAGTTTTTGGTGATGGCATTTGGCTTGACGAATGCGCCAGCTGCATTTATGGATCTTATGAACAGAGTGTTCAAGCAATATTTGGACAAGTTTGTGATTGTGTTTATTGACGATATACTTATTTATTCCAAGACGGAAAAAGATCATAAGGAGCATTTGAGGATTTTCTTGGAAATTCTGCGAAAAGAGAAGCTGTATGCAAAGTTTTCAAAGTGTGAATTTTGGCTAAAGGAAGTGCAATTTCTTGGTCATGTAGTTAATAAAGAAGGAATTAAAGTGGATCCAGCCAAGATAGAAGCTGTAATGAATTGGGAAAGACCCAAGACTCCGATGGAAGTCAGAAGTTTTCTGGGATTAGCCAGATACTATAGAAGATTTGTGCAAGATTTCTCAAAGATTGCCGTTCCATTGACAAAATTGACGAGAAAGAGTGAGAAGTTCGTTTGGACAGAAAAGTGTGAGGAAAGTTTTCAAGAGTTAAAGAAGAGATTGGTAACCGCCCCTGTGTTGGTATTACCAGATGATAAAGGTGAATTTGTGATATTCAGTGATGCTTCCTATAAAGGACTTGGATGCGTGTTAATGCAACACGGGAAGGTAATAGCATACGCGTCAAGGCAACTCAAACCGCATGAGCAAAAGTATCCAACACACGATTTGGAATTGGCAGCAATTATATTTGCCCTTAAGATTTGGAGGCATTATTTGTACGGGGAAAAGTGTGAGATTTATACGGACCATAAGAGCTTAAAGTATATCTTTACTCAGAAAGAACTGAATATGCGACAAAGAAGGTGGTTGGAATTGATCAAAGATTATGATTGTGCGATAAACTATCATCCTGGAAAGGCAAATGTGGTAGCTGATGCTTTAAGTCGAAAGGAAAAGTTGAATATGTTAACGTCATCAGAAGAATTAATCAAGGACTTTGAAAAGATGGGAATAGTGGTGTAGACTCCAAAATGTGGAGGTGAAGCCATTTATGCAATACGGTTTCAACCTGAAATTTTGGAAAAGATTAGATGCTGTCAAGAGCAAGTGATGAATCGCGAAAGGAATAAGTTGACGGGAGAAGAAATTAAAGCTCAAAAGGATGGAAAAGGGATATACCGTGTTAACTCACGTATTTGGATACCTGATGTTGTGGAACTAAAGCACGAGATTTTGCAAAAAGCGCATAACTCGAGATTTTCAATCCACCCTGGAAGTACAAAGATGTACCAGGATTTGAAAGAAAATTTTGGTGGCCAAACATGAAAAAGGAAATTGCGGAATGGATAAGCAAATGTTACACGTGCCAAAGGGTTAAAGCGGAACATTAAAGGCCAAGTGGATTGCTTCAGCCATTGGACATACCTGAATGGAAATGGGAACATATCGCGATGGATTTCATGGTAGGATTACCTAAAACCAAGTCTAATCATGATGCGATTTGGGTGGTAATTGATCGGTTGACAAAGTCAGCACATTTCTTGCCGATAAATGAAAGGTTTTCATTAGAGAAGCTGGTCAAATTGTATATGGATGAAATCGTGATGCGTCATGGAGTTCCTGTATCTATCGTGTCTGATAGAGATCCAAGGTTTAATTCGAGATTTTGGCGACAATTCCACGATCATTTGGGAACGAAATTGAAAATGAGTACGGCATATCATCCGCAGACAGACGGACAAAGTGAAAGGACAATTCAGACAATTGAGGATATATTGCGAACCTGCGTAATAGATTTCAAAGGAAATTGGGACGATCATTTGCCCTTAGTTGAGTTTTCCTACAACAACAGTTATCACGCAAGTATTGGCATGCCGCCTTATGAAGCGTTGTATGGAAGAAAGTGTAGATCCCCTACCTATTGGGACGAAGTTGGTGAGCGCAAGATAATTGGCCCAGAGCTAGTTCAGCAAACGAAGGAAAAAGTTGAAATGATTCGAAAGAGATTAATTGCAGCTCAAGACCGACAGGCAAAGTACGTGAATCAAGAGCGGAAAGATGTGCAATTCGAAACTGGAGACAAAGTCTTGTTGAAGATATCTCCATGGAAAGGTTTAACTCGATTTGGAAAGAAAGGAAAGCTAAGTCCAAGGTACATTGGACCATTTGAAGTATTGCGACAAGTTGGGAAAGTGGCGTATGAATTGGCGATACCGCCGCAAATGCAACATCTGCACAATGTATTTCATGTATCTCTCCTGAAGAAGTATAATGCTGATACGAGCCATGTGATCGAGTTGGAACCAGTAGAAATCCAACCAGATTTGTCCTATGTGGAACAACCAGTGCGAATTTTGGATCGAAAAGAAAGGACGCTTAGAAATAAAGTTATACCTCTAGTTAGAGTGTTGTGGAGAAATCCACTAGTCGAGGAATCGACTTGGGAATTAGAAAGCGAAATGAAAGAGAAGTATCCCCATCTATTTGCTTAGATTAGATTCTGGGGACAGAATCCTTTTAAGGAGGGTAGATTGTAACAACCGAGAATTTTGCGTCATAATTAAGAAAGTAAAGTATGTGTTATGTGATGAGATTATGTGATTAAGTGGTGATTATTTGTCTTATCTGTATACTAGAGTTAAGGAGCGTGGATAAAAAACGTTCCAATTTAAAGAGTCAGCTTAGAAGTCGAGCTGTGGTTTCGGGCCGTCAGGTAGAACGGAACCCGTCCTAGTATGAAAATTAAATAATATAAAATGTGAATTATATGTGAAGTGAATGAATAAAGTATTTTTTCTTAAGAGACATGTTGATTGGCAAAGATAATGAGAAGCGTAATCGAAACGCTGAGCGTCGGGCCGTCAGGCTGAACGTGACCCGGTACGCGTAAAAGAGGATAAAGATTTAAGAGTGATATATTCTATGATCAGACTTGAGTCGTTATGTGACTATATGCGTGTGATTGCTTGACTGTGTGCATGACTATATGTTCTGTGTCAATTTTGTGAATTTTAAAGGAATTATGTGATTTAAGTAAAGGTTTAATTAACCTTCGTGCATTTTTATAAAATCATCTGAGACGGATAAAAACATGGGATTTGTTCTGTTATCTTCATAGAGGTCTTAGAGACTTTTTAAAAATGATAAGTGAATTTAATTGTTGATCTTTGTATTTTTAAATCGATTTTATGTGGAAAAGGTATTTATTAAAGCGAGTTTGCAAAATTCATATAAAATCAACCGCTCACTCAAATTCTTATTATGAGTAATGGATAAAAAGCTAATTTCGAGGCCTACGCGTTAAAAATGTCATTTTCAATAATTCTTGATTTTCCGCGAGAGAAATATTTTTACTTTGGATTTCGTTACATTTGAGTAAAAAGAGAAACAAAATGCAAATTAAAAAGGGGGTTAGTAGATTACTATTTTACCCTTATTTGGTGGAGTATAAAACACTCCTTTTTCTCCCCCCATTTTCTTCTTCTTGCCGTGCACTCACTCTTTTCTCTTCTCTTTTTCTTTCACTCTCTCTCTCTCACTCGAACAACTCTCTCTCGGCTCTCTCTTCAATTTCTCTCGGTATCCTTCCTTTTTCCTTGATCAAACTCATCAATCATCATTAATTCTTCATGATAAACACTTATGTGTAGGTAGATGTATGTGCATGTGTGTATTGGTGCTTGCATGCCGAAGTGTGTGTGTTTTGGGTTCGGTTTCAAGCCAAGAATTGAGGGCTTGCTTGATTAGTTCATGTTCTGTGATTAACGTGCTGAAATTAGATTACATGTGGTGTTGTTGCATTGGTTTTGGTTAAGAAATCGGGGGCTCATGGTTGGACACCCTCGAATGAGGGCACCACCGAGATGCCACCGCCACCGGTGATGAACTCCGGTGAACCGGTGGTGAGCTATGATGTTAAAAACTGAGCTCTAGAACCTTAAGATCAATTCTTTATGTTTGCATGTGGTGTTTTGATTGAAAAAGGCCGAATGGCCATTATAATTTTAAAGAAATCAAGTTGATTGTGGTTAATTGCATGATTTAATGAATTGATGTTAAGAAATAGGATGATTTGTGATTCAAGGAGTAAGAATATTAAGTTGCATGTTTTGTTTTTGAATAAGGTCGAATGGTTTTAATCTTTAAAGTGGCTTGATTTGAGTAAAACTTGTTTAAAGTAATGATGGATTGTGATTTGATTAATAAGGAATGAATTCTTGTTGCATGCTAAGTTTAGGTTCGAATTTTATGTTAATAAGAAAGGAAATTGATTTTTGTGAGTTAATCTTGGTGAACACTAAGTTTTAAAACCTAGAGAATGATTGCATGTTAATTTAAAGAAGATCAAGTTGTGCATGTTAATGTTTAATCCTTGAGTTGTGAATTAGATTCTTGCCAAATGGAGAATAAACTAAAAAGGGGATAATTTGGTAATTAAGTGTATACATGTTAATTTGATGGATTGATTAAGTTGAAATCACTAAGTAGTGCATGGTTTGGTGACTTAATGAATGAAATGATTTAATAGGGGATTAAAACAAGAGAGAAATGTGGTATATAACCTTGCATGTCAAAATCTATTCTTGCATGTTTGATTTATAGAAAACCCGAATGGGTCTTACGATCAAAAGAGGATTAAATGTTAAATTGAGTGATCATCCATGATTATGATTGAATTATGAGTTTAAACGAGTTGTAAAAATGAAATTAAACTAGCTTGGGATGATATACTTGATGCATGTCAAAATAAGGGCTTTGCATGTTTGATTCTTGATTGTGATAAGTGTTAAGGCCGAATAGGCCATAAGAAATAAAGGTCAAAACTTGATTTTGGTAATTGAAAGAATGATTGAGTGTTTATATGTGAAAATCTTTGATTCTGCTTGATTGGATTGTTGTTTGGTTCGAATTAAGGAATAAAAGAAAAGGGAATTAAGTCGATTGATATAAGTGATAATATGCACGTAAATGTTTGGTTGTAAATGGGTCTAGTACTCGTAAAAGAGTCGTGTTAGTGTGATTTGAGAAATAGCCTAGGTCAAGCGAGTATGCTTTGATTGTTAGGAATATAAGGATATAAAAACTATGAGAAATGATTGTGCTATGTGCTGTGTGCTTATTTGTATAAGCTATATTCGTATGCTTGAGTCAAAGATATAATCGAGTTATCGTATAGAGAGATCGTTCCGGGAACGAGAGTTGGGGATCTCATTAAGATTTTTGGTTTTTATTGTAGATTCGGAGCGTGAGGGCATTCGGGCTAGGAAAGGGAAACGTATACTAGGTGGCAGTAGTTCAACCCTTAGGAAAGCAATTTCAGGCAAGTAACTCTGATTACTTGTGTAAATGATTATAAAGGAAATGTTGTTCATACCATGTAGAGTATTGAACTGTTAAAGTATGAAACCCTTGCTTTATGAAACCCTGATATTGATTTGAAGTACCCTTTGTTCTTGATAACCTGTTATTGATAATCCTATTGATTTCACCTGTTGATAATCTGCCTTTCTGTTTAAGTTTCCTATAAAGCCATGATCATATTGAACCTTTAAATTATCTTGGATAACTCTGTTAATGATATCCTGTTTCTCTTGATCACCCTAATGATCCCTAAGCTATTACTGATCCTTCAAATTTAGTACCTTATTATCCTTGCTACAGAATTCTTGAGAATTGTTCCTTGCGTATCTTTGATTCACTCCCTGAACTTTGTTTCTTTAAAAATCTGAATTAAGAATGAGTTTCGACTTGAAAGAGTCCGAATGATTTCAAAGGCTTGGTAATGATAAAAATGAATTTTAGAAAACCTATTGTTTTCCAACTCAAGGTTTTCCAAATGAATTCCTAATGGATTGGATTGTGACGTAAGAGGCTAGTGGGACTAGTCCAGTCATGGTAAGAGGCTAGTGGGACTAGTCCAATTTAAGGCTGAAATTATGCCGAATGGTACCTTAAAAGGTACCATTCTACAAGAGGATATAAAGGTACCATAGTTTTCAGCGTCATCGACGACGACTGGTATTCTACAACTAAAAAGGTATAAAAGAGGATATACAATAATTTTAAAATTGGAACAAAATCAAAACAAGACATTAATTGAATATTTCTCGATTTTGTTTTCGATGATGCCCTTATATAACTAAAAAGTATGGAATATGATATACAATAATTTTAAAATTGGAATAAAATTAAAATAATGTCTTTATTGACAGTTTATCGGCGTCGTCTTCGACAACACCTCGTATTGTGCAGCTAAAAATGTATAAAAGAGGATATACAATAATTTTGAAATTGGAATAAAATTAAAAGAAGATGTCAATTAACTATTTCTTGGCTTCGTTTTCGATGACGTCTCGTATTATGCAACTAAAAAGGTATAAAAGAGGAACAATTTGTATCCAGTATACAAAATATGGGATAAAGGTACGTTTACAACATTGGTGATTGATGAGAATGGATGTAAATTGGATGCACAACATACCAAAATAAGTTGTCGATATGAGAATTGATGGGATGGTTTTATTCAACACAACCAATTGAGGCTTCATGATGAGCTGGTCTTTCAATATATGGGAGGTGTAATTTTTAGAGTTTGATGGGAAATTTAAATTTATATATTTGGATAATATGTAATCTGAATGAATTTCAAGATTGTAACATGTTCAACTTATTGTTTTTTTAATATGGATCGAAGTTCAGTTGTAGCTTACTCTAAATGATGTAAGACTATGTGGTTTTTTTAATATGTGTTTCATCATTATTAAATGTCTTCGAGGATTACTGACACTACGCCATATATGACTTTTAGCAACACCAAAACTATGTTGCTATAGACCCCTAAAAATGTTGCCATAGGCAAAAAGAGGTTTATTGCAACACTTTTTCGGTGTTGGGTCTAAGGGCGTCACTATAGGTATCTAACCTTACATCAGTGTCAATCTATGGTAACACAGCAAAATATATTGTTATAGATATCAATTAAAACAAGATTTTTAGAGTATAGCAACACAGTTTTTGTGTTGCAATAGTCGAAAAAAAAGCGGGCCCCCCAATTGTGGGCCCCACATCAGTAGTTTTTAAAATATTCACATTTAATATTTTTTGTTTATTTTTCTTTAATTTTTCATAAATACAATAATAAATAGACAAATATTTAAATCTAAAATATAAAACTCATATTAAATTAATAAATAAAAAACTCATGAATCATTACAAAGAGATGAATCAGGTTCTATAAAAGTTAGATTTTAGTAACATTAACAACTATATCAAGTTCTGTAAAAGTACATTCAGGAATTATCAACATGTACTACAATCTATGCATGTGGTTGTGTATTCCAGCACAATTATCAACCTCAAGGAGCTTTTTCTCTTACTATAAATCTCTCTATGTTGGTGTGATAAGCATTTCTCACTAAACTGGCCAACAAGCATGCCTCGACAATAAAAAATGTCACCCTGATTAAGTGAAATGTAGAAATGGTTAAAATATATAAATGCTACTTGGACTAATTATGATGTCCAGGACAACAATTTCAAGCATACCAACAGAATATTAAAAGGAGAAGTGCACAAGCCCTGGAACCCCCAGGACTTAAAGCCTTTCCGCAACAAAAACGTCTTGCTACCATTATAATTGCTTGACTGGCCATGAGAAACAATAAAGCCCCAACATCACATCCAGTTGAAATGTAAGAGTCATAGACGCAATAATTGTAGTTATGTTCTAAATTCTTGGTCATTGTGGCCTGCAGTGAAATAAAAGATATGGAATTTATAATTGGAATTAAACTCTAACCTATGAATTTTAGATCTTTTACTAAATACGAGTACAAGAAAGAACATCACCATAAATACCAATTATGAACATCAGGGATTAACAACCGCATTTTGAATCATAGTAGTATGTGAGACAAGAACTCACTACAATCTTAATTTCAGGCTGCTTGAAACATATCACACAAACATGACAGCACTTTGGTTTCAAACATCTAAAAAACCAGCAGAAGTAAACCTCAACAAATATATATAACTTAAATACAACAATGATGCCTCTATATAAACACATATTTTTACTGAAGGCTTGGGGTTAGTGCTCTATAACTGCAGTGGAGAGATGTAATCAATTACCGCTTCCAACACCTTTGTCTGTCACAAAAATTGAAGTCAATTATGAGTACTTAGTTATGCGATGTTAATGGTGGACCAGGGCATATGTGATTCAGTTCCAATAGTAACTTACATCTTGAAATTTCATGCCAAGAAAATATTAATTTACTTAGAAAATGTTTCATATTATATATATTATATATATATAGATATCAAAGAGCATATAATTAGCACTTACAATTAAGATGGCGTCAAATTCAGAAAATTAACCAAAATGTAAAACCAGACATTTAGCCTTACTAGAAAATTCTTATGCTAAAACCAAAACAATAATATTGTTGTAACAAACTCAAAGAATGATCTTTCTTTCTTTTCTTGGTTGTCACTATAACAAAACAATTGCTAAAACATAATGAAAACATCCAGTCAGTCTACCCGATACAAGTCTTTATGCTAGCACTCAAAGCCTGGACATATGACTTCTGGCCTCAGTGTAATATCCCATATTTTCAAATATTATTATAATAATTATTTGGAATTATTTATGTGAATTTTATGTGAATTTTGGTGAATTATCTGATAATTGGAATTGATGTATGGGTGTTTATATGTGATATTATTTGAATACTTTAATTTTTATGTGCTCAAAATAAAATATAGATAATTATGATATTTTTCTGGTAATTTTTGGACTGTTAGATAATTTTATAATGATTTATGGATTTATTAATTATTTTCTGAGTAATTACAAAAATTATTTTATAAAGCCGGGAAGCGTTCAACCTCAACCGTTTTTACGTTTTTACAACCCGAAACTATTCCGAAAACTCCTTCCTAACCTAATCTGGTAATTTCGGACATTTTCCGTGTTTTGACTTTTTCGATCCGGATTACGGTTTGACCCGTGCGCGGCCCGGCGCAAGATTTTTAATACGATAGTTATTTCGATAAATCAACAAAACCCGTATTCTCGAGAGACGGGATATTTTTATATTATTTTCGTATATGGTGTTTTATGAAAAGCTCGGTTTTGATAATTATTCAATTCTGGTATTAAATTGTATCGTTATATATAGTTACTCAGTGGCTAAGTAATCTATTTTCGGATACAATATGTAATTATGATTCTGTATTATTAAATAAAATATGTGTATGGGTTCAGTTAGCTGAATATTATTTTATTATTATTCATATGTGATTCTTGGTGTTCGAGGATGATTTGTGTAATTAGTTGTGAAGTTGGGTTGTTTTGTTTTGTATTTAAAAGTGTACTATTCAAGATTTATTTTCATAAATATGGGGATTATCTCTAAAATCATTTTTATGGCTTCATAACTTTATTAATTATTTTTAGGAGTTTTTAAAATTGAGAAATCAATATTTTAGTAATTATATACCCTTAAATGATTTTCTGAGTGTATTTAATTGTAAAGTCCGTATTTAATTATAGAATTCTTCACAAATTATGAAACTCGTATTTATTTAAGTTTGGAATATTCCGAGAATTTTAAAATTATTTTGGTAATTTTGGGATAAATTTCACCTGCGCGTTGTTTCGTTTATTCGTTAAAAACGGGTATAAATTGCATTTCAGAACTAGTTTTAAAATTTCAAAATGTACGTCTTTATTTACTTCGGGGTATTTTAATATGTTGAAACTATTTTCGTGAGTTTTCTGAAGATATTTAAAGTGCAACTCGGATCGTTTAATTTCGAGTTTCAGGACAAAATCGAGCCATAGAACCTCCGTGTTTATCCTATACATTACGTGTCAATTTTTAATTAATCAGAGGGACACGTGTTTTCTCCTTCCTGCAACATCTGTTAAACAAAAAGAAAAAAAATTATAAACCCCTTACCCCCACCCCCCTGTACGCGGGTCTCTCTCTCACAATCTCTCTCTCTCTCTCTCTCTCTCTCTCTCTCTCTCTCTCTCTCTCTCTCTCTCTCTCTCTCTCTCTCTCTCTCTCTCTCTCTCTCTCTCTCTCTCTCTCTCTCCCCCTCTCTCTCTCGCTCTCTCTCTCTCTCTCTCTCTCTCTCTCTCTCTCCCTCTCTCTCTCTCTCTTTGTTCTCTCACAATCTCTCCATATCTCTCCATTCTTCTCACCCCCGTTGCTTATTTTTCCGGTAATTCCTATGCCGCCTATCTCTTTTTATTCGTTGCCGTCCTATTCCGTTTTGGCCGCTGCCGCCGTCGGTTTTTCGGTGTGGTGGCGGCGGCGAGTTGTGTGTGTAGCTATGTGTATATGTATATATATATATGAGCTCTGTGTGTGTGTGTTCAGTGTCGTGTTTGTATGTTGGTGTTGTGGGTTGGGTGGTTGCGCGGCGGTGCCGCCGTGTAGCCGCCTTCATGTTTTTTCGGCCATGTTTTCTGGTTACTTTGCTTTGTGCTCGCTTCCAGTTGTTTCCCTCCCCCTCCTGCTTAGCAGCGCGTAGGCGCGTGTGTATCTGTGTGATGTTGATTGCCTGGTTTCAATTTCCTAATTCGAAGTAATTCGAGTTTAATTTTCAATTTTGAGAAATTTTTTATTAAGTTAATTCTTTTATTTTCTGCAGGATAACAATCTGATTAATTTTCATGAAATAAAATTTATCGTGCGAGAATAATTATTAATAAATCGGTGAGATTTACGTAGGATGTCCGATATAATCGGAAACCCGTAGATTTTACCGCCGTAGGCGATGAACCTCGGCGAGCCGATAGTGGATAATGATGATTAATTCTGAGTCCTACATTATAAATAAATAAAATTAGTTTGTGATATTAATTTCGAAATAACAATTACGAATAAAGATATAAAAATGCTAATAATTGAAATTACATTGGTATTTGGGAATTGTGAATTATTGATATTGTTGTGATTGACGTCGGGATGTTCGACGGGTAGGCCGAAAAACAAAGGAGACGCTGCCCGATTTTCAGGAAATTAATTCCGAAAATACGGGGACGTAACCTACGATTATCAGAGACGTCGAACGAGATTATATAATTAAATTTTTAAGAAACCTAATTACGTGTTGGGACAAGATATTTTTATAAATAAACTGTTTGACCGTTTAATACGAAACGAACGCTTCTAGACTCAGAAAAATATTCCAGTTTCAATAAAAGTACTTTTGAAACCTAATATCTTTTGTATTAAAGGACCGTTTGATTTTTATATCATTCTGAGTCAATTTTTGATCGATAAATCATATTTTTGGACCCAATTTCAGTTTTAAGCGTACCGAGTCGACCCTTTTGACGAACCGAGTCTTATGTGATATGAATTATGTGATACGTGGATTATATGATTACGTTCTATAGGAATTATGTGCGTATGTGGATCAAGAGTCATGTGTTTGTCTGTTATAATTATGTGTGGGCTATCGTATGGGTAGACGATAGGCTGTTGACGCGCAGTTCGTTGAGTATTTATCATTTAGACGATTAAAATGTTATTTTCTAATTTTAGATACGAGTATCTCAAGACGATCAAGACCAGATAGTATGGATGAAGAATAGAGTTGAATAGTATGGAATTTTGAGTTGAAGCACTGCATGAACAGCAGATCAGAGATTTAGCGAAGTAAAAGACGGTAATGCCTTGAGATGTCAGACTGAGATAATTGCGTTTCTACGAGTGTGACTAACTGCTAAAAATCCAAAGGCAAGTATCCCTATCATCACTTATTGTTCAAGTGATATTTATTTTGAATCTTATCATGCAAGTATTGCTTTCCCTATTCAGTTCGTAATAGATAAATGTTTTATATATCGCTGAATTAAATAATTCTGTTATGCAAATACTCATCTACTATTCTATGTTCAGAATAGTTAAGTGATTTTACTTATCCATTTAGCGGATTTATAAATGTTTTGGATTTTGAGAAAAGTGATTTGGTTGCGAATATTCCTACCCAAGAATTGGGGGAATAAAATTATTTCGGGTGTCGATTATTATGACCCCATTTCAATAAATTTTTTAAGATTGGATCATAATTGCGTAAGTGACCGGGACGGACGGTCCAGTGCAGGGCTATTTCTAAGTGCCATATGGAATATTATGACACAATTTTTGCCACAGGCAGGTATATTGCCTTTTTGTTTGAGTACTCGTGTTTTTGGGGTCATGTTTCTATGAATCATGACCTTGTGCTATCACACGGGCTGATCAGCATGTGATAGTACGTCCGTCGGAGGATGATCCTAATCTAAATTATCATATCGTTTTTGATATTCATAGAATGAATGATTTATCAACTGTTTTTGTTATGGAATAATGGTAAAATGCGGTTTTGATTCAGATTCTGTTTTATGCTGATACTTACGTTGTTGTTAAATATCAAAGGTGATATTAGTATAGATGATTGGTGTTGACTTCCCTATTTTAGCGCTGGTAGGTTGTGAGCATCAAAGGTCGTATTGATATCTAATTTAATATGACAACAAAATAAGTATTAATTTCAAGAGTTCGGTTTTGGGTAAAGTTATGATTCGATCCATAACCATTGTTTCTTGTTATTGTTGTTTACGATATTTCCTTAAACACTGTTTTACGAGTTTTATTCTCGTAAAGCTTCAAAGGATTGCTGAAGCATTTCGCTCAAAAATATCAAAATGGTTTTGAATACAATTAAGGAATCAATTCTGGGGTTTTCCTCAATAAAAATGTTATGATTCAGCAATTATGATTTCTAAATGTTATGCGTTGATGCAGATGTCGGTTTTAAATCAAAAGACCCAATATATGTCATAATGATCTTGTTGAGCATTTCTTCCGCTCATACTTGCCTGTTTTTTTAAATTTAACCTCCAGTGAGGATTAGCTTGCGCTGTTCAACTGCGTAATTCAAGGAAGCAAAGAAGAAGCTCTTGGAAGGTGGTTGGTCCAGGGTTTGCAAACTAGTGTAAGTTCTTTTGTATAAAGTTGTTTATATTATATAATATTATAGTTTTGTTATTTTATAGTTGGGCCTAGTATACTTCTTTTCGAAGTTATACGAGCGGGTTAAGTTTTGAGATTGAGAATTATTGAAAAGAGTTTTAAAAGGAAGAGAAAAAATTATATGTGGAATTTAGAATTCTTATTTCTAGAACTGTAACCATAAAAGATCTTGGATTAGTCTGGGGTCATAAATGATAAATATATTCCGTTGGCATTTGTTTATTGATTAAATAGGTTGATTTGGATTGAGGTTTCATAGTGATGACCAAATCCTCTGACCCCGGATTTGGGGGCGTTACACTCAGCCTCGGTCTGGATGCTTGGTCTCTGCATCAGTATCTACAAAAGCAGCTGATAAGGCCTTTACCACCACTGCAGCACCATGAGCAAAATGACAACTGCTATCGAATTAACTGAAGAAATGTATATTGCTGGTAGTGTACAAAGTGTGTTATTAGAAGATGTTGATTTTGCAGTTGTAACTTTTAACCATTTACTTACTCCACAACAAAAAAAGTACAAAACCAAGATTTTATAAATAACTTAGTCAAAAGACTTTATAAATAACTCGGTCACAAATATATGAGTAAATCTATATGATTTAATAGTTTGCTATCCGAATTATCCAATACTCTTAAAAGTGCAGATAAGTATTAACCAGTGAAACATGTAGGCCAACAAATCTAAGTGTTCTTCTTTAACTCCAAATTTCTTATAAAATTCCTAGCTTGCTGACAAGAAGGATATGTTATACTCTTGTACTGGCATTGACGCTAGGAAAGTATAAACCTTAATTAAAATACAAGAAATACATTCTGGACCTTAATTAAAATACAAGAAATACATTATGGACCTTAATTAAAATTTTAGATGTATAAACTTGTTTGTTTGAAGGAGTACGACCCTAGAAAAGTCTAACATTTTGTCCACCTAACTAACTACCATTCTTTTTTTGCTAAATAACTACCATTCAATCATACTCTATCATATATGAACGTCAACTGGAAATTTGAAAAAAAATTCCACAAAAATAATAAACTAGCAGTGGTATGAGTTGTGTTAAGTCCACCTAAAAATTTCAATTAAACAAGACATCATCAACATCCCCCTTAATAAAAATTAATTGCAACAAAAATTAATCACATTCTAAATCGAACAACTTACCTAAATAAACTTGTCGACATCAATCCCTGTCAAACAAAAATCAAAACATACATTCACAATTAATTCAACATATATAACTTAAAATATAGCTTAGAAAATATTCATCTAGGATATCATACAAATTAAATTCAAATCTTTTCTAGAAATATTAATTGCTACTTTGTTGTTGGAACCAGTAACTTGAAATCGCTGTTGAATTCATCAGAATTGTTCATCTCCTCCTCATCATCCGAATCAACACCAAACTCAAACCTACAAGGCGAAAACATAGACCAAACCAAGTACATGATGGCAGCAGTCAACGCACCCGATCCAACACCAAATAACAAAGCTCCAACAATGCTAACTATATCGAGAGTGCTATCGCGAATAGACGAAGAAATATCTGGGAGCTGAGGCGGGTTTAGATAGCGACGATTGGTGAAAAAGGTGTTGGATTTGTAAGAGATGAAGTTGTTAGGGTTTATTGGTTGGGTGTAATTGAATAATTGATTCCCCTTTTGCTTTTGTCCAAAATTTTGCTTCCTGCTTTGTTAAAATTATGCCGCTCAAACCCCAAATTTTAGATGTCCAACAAAATTTCACACGGCCCGACCCATTTCTACAATTTTTTAGTTTTTTAAATATCATAATATTTTATATGTATACATTATATTTATTAAAATTACAACTAATTTGTTTCTTTAAATTATTTTTAAATATTCAAACCTATTTTAAATAAAAAACATGTTTAGTGATTTTAATTAAAATTGTTTTAAAATTTAACAAAATACTTCAATATTTATAATAATTTAATTATTTGGTGGACTTTTAATTTCTGGAAAACTCCATAAATAATTTTTATTCGAATAAATTATTTTTAAGAAAAAAATAAAATTTTATTTTAAAATAAATTTAAATTCTATACATATTGCTTTAAATAATTTTAAAAAATTCATAGTTACTATAAACTATTATTTTCTAAAAATAATGATTTAATGATTTCAATGTATACATTTATTAATTTTAATACTAATTAATTAACATCTATTCATTTAATCTTAAATTCAAATTAAGTATTTTACTATTTATTCAATTAAAGTATTTCATTTATTAGACATACTTTTACTTTCTAATAAAACTTCATCTATTATTTAGTCAAATTAATTGTTTTTAAAGATAAATTTGATTTTGGATTAAATTAAAGGAAAAAAAATACCCGTCTATGGCAACACGGTCTCGGGTTGCAACATGGAAGACATCTATATCAACACCAGAGATGTATTGAGCTATATCAACATGTCTTTATGCCTCTAGCAACACCAAAATATAAGTGTTGTGATATGATCATAATTTCAAATCTATTGCAACATTTTCTAAGGCAACACCAGACTAAAACGTACAAATAAGTCATTTATGGCGTAGTGTGATTAGAAGATTGTCTATAAACAATGTAAATTACTTAAGAACTTAAATTAAGTATTGTACTTGACACACCATAGAGATAATACATAAATAGAAATTAGACTAATAGTAATACATTGATCATGTGGAATGTAAACATTGAGTCGAATCTTAAACTTCCTTTTTTTTATTTATTTTTAATTGTTCTCTGACATTAATTAGAGATTATATGTAGATGTAGACCGTCATTTTTAGGAATATTCATTAGATTTGTATCAAAAAATTAAATATTTATAGAAATGTTTCAACAATCTTATTTGTTATAAATACAAACCTCTTCACATGATTCTTGGATTGGTCTGGGATTGAATTCACATCTATCTATGTTGCACATATGTATCAGGAATTGCCATTAATTTTTGTTTAAGAAGGGAGCTGGATACATATTATTTTGTTGGGCCTAGTGTAAAAAAAATCTAGATTGAAGTTGAAGATAAACGGGTATAAAATAGGTACCGGAGGTGATGTTAGCTTATAGTCTAGACGTAATTGTGGCTACATAATTTTCTATGATATTTTGTTTGTATAGATTATGTTTACTGCATCAATATTCCATCTATGTAACTTTTGAATTTGAGCTTTTGCATAGTCTTTTTTGCTAAGTATACTCTTTAATATACATGAAAGTGTTTAATATCAATATGAAGTTTATTAAATTTGATAAGTGTAAACTTAGCAAAACGTAATATGCATAATTCCGTATTATGGGAAACTAAACTCTATAATCAAATGTTGTATGAAAATCAATAGGCAAATACCATTCATAAAGAATTATAAATTATCGAAGCTCAATTATATTGTAATTACAGGCTAAAATAAAAGAAAGCAGTGGAGGCACATATGACAAATTAAACCAAGTTCTTTAACAAAATAACTTATTTTAAAAGATTAAAGTTGTGAATAATGCTTCAAATCAAACCAAACCAAACCAAGTTCTTTTAAAAATTATATTATAAATTTATATTACCTTTACAGGCACATATGCCAAACCATTTTAAAAATTGAGTATTATAAAATTATATTGCCTTTACAGGCACATGCACATATTACCAAGTTCTTAGTAGTGTAGACACATATTCCAAATCAAACAAAGTTCTTTTATAAATTATATTATAAAATTTAGTATTTATAAGAATATTTAAATTATGATAAATGAATGAGGCCATTTTACTTTATACTAAAGTTTAAGGATTAGTATTAGAATGAGTATTTTCATTTGTCAAATTATTTTTAAAATGACGAATAAAAATATTTGAAGCCAATAATTTTTATACCATAACGCTAAAGTGTGAAGGTATGTAAAGTGTACTTTTTTGACAAAGTGTACTCGAACTATTATTTTTTTTAATTTCCAAATTCAAATTAATGAGCCCGTAAGGATTGGCTCAGTTGGTTAAAGAGGGGATAACTATCCTCTTGGTCACAGGTTCGAATCCCACGGGAGGAGATTTATTATTATGCCTCATGAGTCAGAGCCTGTTGATAAGCGAAATTTATATCCACTTAGAACGCTTCGTAAAGGCTCAAATTGGTGATTTTACTCAAGTTATTTGTGTTTTAGATGTGTTTTTGCATTTCATGCATTAGTTGGATGATTAAAGGAGCTTTTAATTGATACATGCTAAAAAGAGGTCAGGTTCTGAAGCCAAGCCTATGTCCAAGTTATAGAGCATTTCGAGAGTTTCGCATGGACTATTGGGTCGTCGAATTCTGATAAGCGGAACTCAACTTACAAGAAAAATAAGAAATTGGAGCTAAAAATCAGTAGCACGGCGCGCCCGCGCGCAAGGCGGGGTGGCCGCTCCAGTCTTCCAGAAATAGCGCGCGCCCGCGCTGGTATGGGGGCGGCCACGCGGGTCCATTCAGCCAGATTCCTGTTTTGACTTTGTTTTGGAGATTTTGAAGCCCATGATCGTCCAGAAGCCTATATATACCCTAAATAATTCATTTTTAATAACGAGAAGAAGAAGAGAGCAGTAAGAAGACCTAATAGCACAATACAATGAAGGAGAAGAAGATCTTATTTTTTACTTGTGATTCTTTGCTTAAGTTGTAATCTTGGATGCTTGTGTTCTTTTTTGTTTGAACCTTGCACTCTTGTTAACATACTTTTGTTAAAGATCTAGTTTATATACCATGCTTCATTGGAATCCAAGGTGACGATGAGTTCGGTTATGAACTAATCGTTATCGTGGGGTTCTAATGGATTTACTTATGGATTTCTATAGTTAATTTGTTTCAATATCTTGGTGTGTAGTGATTGATTCATATCCTAGTATTGGTTGTGCTTATTCGTCTTATGTTCGTAGCTAACATATAAGATATCGTGTTAATCTCTATTAAAGCGACAGTGAATATAGAGATTTAGAACTTGCCATGCTAGCATAGGTTCATGTATTTATTATGAATGATTCGTAGGTAATTTTAACCATCTTACTTACCCTATATAATCACGATAGTTAACTTATTTATTAAACCTTTATGTTGTCAAATTCTATAGACATATAGGGTCTCAACATAATTGGTGTCTATTCAGCTTCTATCTCTTTTGTGGATGTCTGGTAGTAGGGTATTCATACAATGAAAGTTGGCGTTTACTAGTTTCGTGTTATTTGATTAGTTGTCATCACCATTGCATGCCAACGTTAAGAAAAATGCCTTTGAATGAAGTAGTAATGAAGTTAGAATCTCATGTTTGTCTCATATAGTTAATTCAATCACTTTTATTCTTAGTTAATTACGTGTTAGTTTAATCTTAGTTATAAACATCTCAACTTGTTATTGTCTTAGCATTGAGCGATAACCATACCATTGCTGCATAAGTACATAATATTAAGTTAACTAAAAAGAGTCTATGTGGGTACGAATCTAATGTATATCTTATACTACTTACGAACGCGTATACTTGCGTGTAATTTTAGCGTGTGTTTTGCCCTAGCAAGTTTTTGGCGCCGCTGCCGGGGACTCGTTAATAAATTAGCTTATGTGCTTGTCATTAGTGGTCGTTAAAGTTCACTGACTCAGATTATTTTTTTTACAAGGTTTACTTTAGTTGTGTGTTTCAGGTACTCTAGTTTTTATTGCAATGGGAGAACTAGCAACAGATACGAAAGCTTTGATTGATTATTCTCAACCGAAAATCAATGACATTCAGTCTAGCATTGTCAGACCAACCTTGCTGCTAATACCTTTGAAATTAAGTCTAGCACAATTCAATGGGTACAAAATTCATTGCAGTTTAGGGGTTCTCCAACGGAAGATCCCAATATGCATATTATGGATTTCATAGAGATCTGCGACACCTTCAGGTTCAATGGTGTGTATGAGGATGCGGTGAAACTGAGATTGTTCCCAATCTCTCTGAGGGAAAAGGATAAGAGCCGGTTACACTCTCTACCAACAGGTTCTATCACTACTTGGGAAGATCTTGCTCAAAAGTTTCTCACTAAATTCTTTCCTATGGTGAAGACAGCTGCAATCAGGTATGCTCTTACTCAATTTGCGCATCAATTGGGAAAATCTCTATCTCTATGTGAAGCTTGAGAATGCTACAAGGAGATGCTTAGGAAGTGTCCTCATCATGGAATTCTTGATTGGATGATCATCAATTGCCTCTATAACGGTTTGGGAGCACAATCAAGACCCATGCTCGATGCAACATCAGGTGGAGCATTTATGGGCAAAGAGCTATGAAGAAGCTTATAATCTAATTGAACTGATGGCTGCTAATGAATATTAGAACTCAACCCAGAGAATGCCACATGGCAAGGTAGCAGGAGTTTTTGAGGTGGATACAACTACGGCTATCACTGCTCAGCTAAAGACGATAGCTATGAAAATCGATTCTCTGGCCAACTATGGAGTTAATCAAATAGCCAGTGTTTGTAAGCCGTGTGCAGGTGCGCATGTGACGGAGCATTATGCTATATCTTGTGAATTAGCTCAGTTTATAAGCAACTTTCGGATGTTGCAACTACTAGTTCCTTCCATGTACCATCCTAACAACCGTAATTATCCGAACTTTAGCTGGAGCAACAATCAGAATGCAATGCAACAGCCGTACCAGCAGTTTGTAAACAAGCAACTCAATCCTCTTGATTTCCAGCAACAGTTTGCACCAAGACATCAGTTTCAGCCATAGGGGATGTAACAACAATCTTATGGAGGTCTAGATCCATATGTTAATGAAAATTCTAAATTGGAGGAGTTGAGGCTCATGTGCAAGAGCTAAGCGGTTTCTATCAAGACTCTGGAGAACCAAATAGGGCAAATTGCTAATGCCTTATTGAATCGACCACCAGGGACGTTCCTAGTGATACAGAAGCCAATCCAGGCAAGAGGGAAGTTAAAGAACAAGTGAATGCCATCACCTTGGGGCTCGAAAAGGTCACAAGCCCCCAAATTCAGCAAGACGAAGAGTCTGAAATTTCTGTCAAGAATGCAGGTGCGTCTGCACCCTTTCCAATTCCAGAAAATGAATTTGTGGCTGAAGAAGATGTGCTGAAGGACGCCTGTTGTGGATATGTTGTGAACTTGATGATTTCATTAACAAAACACCTTGGTAGATTTTACTTAGTGAAAAATGTAGCACTCGACGGATAAGGATTATAGTCACGACGGATGACTTAATATAGTATCGACGGATGCTAGTTTATTATCCATCGAGTGAGTAGCTTATGTAACAATAAGTTTGTAGTACATTTCTGCATAGACATTGTTTAGATTCGGTAGTAGCAACTAGATATGAAGAATAGGTTGATTAATTGTACATAGATGATGTCTTGTAATTCTGCATAAATGAAATGAAGTCAAGTTCCAGATAGCTACCCGACGGATAAACAACAATGCCACTCGACGGATGATCAACAAGACAACCCGACAGATGATCATGAACCCGACGGATAAAGAATTCAAACATCTGTTGACATTGACAACACAGTCACATGCGTCGAGTGTATGCAAATGGAATGTGGAAGCCTATTCAACTGGGTTTTAGAGAACAAAGAAGCATTGCCATTTCCATGCTATTATGAGGATATTCAAAGATGCTGGAATAGAGTAATGAAGTAGCATAGTATTAGACTTGATAGATTTTGTTTTATTATCTTGTCTTATTACTTTGTAATCTTGGTAATATATAAACCAAGAAGTAGCAAATAGAACTACAAGAACACTAAGCAAGAATTTCTCAGAGAAACATTTGTAAGCTGTATTCTTAGCATTTCTCTGAAAACTTAGTTGTTCATATTTGTAAGCAGCTGTGAGCAAATATTGCTACACAGAGTTCTCTTGATATAATATATATCTCTGGTGGATACATTCAAATCCACCAGAAAGTTTTTAAAGACTTATGTTTTTGATTACTTGTGTATTGATTCATTCCAAGTTATTATTCCGCAGTTTGCAAATCAATTCACACAGTTATATATTATTAAGATAGAAAATTTTATCTTTGTGAAAAAGTTTCAAGAATTTCATTCAACCCCCCTTCTGTAATTCTTGTTGCATTGTTAGGGACTAATAATTGGTATCAGAGCAAGCTCTTGATAAACAAAGAGTTTAAAGATCACAACAAAACAACAAGATGAACAAGAGGGATGTTGGAGTCAAGATTCCTTTTCTGGACAAAGATAATTACCATCACTGGAAGGTAAAGATGCATCGTCATTTACTTTCTCAAGATGAGGCCTATGTAGATTACATAGAGAGAGGCCCTCATATACCAATGAGAGCTGCAACTGGAAATGAGCCACCTATCCCCAAGCCAAGGCATGAATGGTCTGATCCTGATATTGAACAAGTCAGGAAAGATAAGAAGGCCATTAATATCTTGTTCAATGGAGTTGATGGTGACATGTTTGACAACATCATCAATTGCAAAACTGCCAAGGAAGTTTGGGATACAATACATATTATCTGTGATGGCACTGAGCAAGTTAGAGAAAATAAGATGCAGCTACTAATTCAGCAATATGAGTAGTTTCATAGTGAAGAAAGTGAGTCTTTCACTGACATTTTTAGTAGGTTTCAAAAACTACTAAATGCTCTGAAGTTGCATGGAAGGGTCTATCAGACAAAAGACTCCAATCTGAAGTTCCTTAGATCTATTCCAAAGGAATGGAAACCAATGACAGTCTCATTGAGAAACTCTCAAGATTATAAGGAGTTTACTTTGGAGAGACTGTATGGCATCCTGAAGACTTATGAGCTTGAAATAGAGCAAGATAAGAGGATGGAGAGAGGAAAAAAGAAAGGAGGGTCCATTGCACTAGTTGCTGAGTTAGAGAAAGAGAATGAGATGAAGATGGAAGCTGTTGAATCAACTTCAAAGGTCTGTGAAAATAAGGGCAAGGGGCTGGTAGCAGAAAATGAAGATTCTTTGAGCCAAGATGATATGGAAGATAATGATGAACATCTAGCATTTCTTTCCAGAAGATTTGCCAAGCTCAAGTTTAAGAAGAACTTTGGAACAGCCAAGCCAAATAGAAACATGGTGGATAAATCAAAATTCAAATGTTTCAAATGTGGCTTGGCAGGGCACTTTGCCAGTGAGTGTAGAAAGTCAGATTCCAGCAAGAAAAAGTTTGAGCCTGTGGATTATAAACAGAAATATTTTGAGTTGCTCAAACAAAAGGAAATGGCTTTCATTACATAAGAAAATGACTGGGCAGCAGATGGTCTGGATGAAGATGAAGATGTCAGCTATGTGAATCTAGCCCTAATGGCCAAGTCTGATGAAACAGAGACAAGTTCTTCAAGCAATCAGGTAATCATCTCTAACCTTGCACATTTATCTAAAACTTAGTGTAATGATGTAATAAATGACATGCCTACAAAATTATATCATTTGCATGTTACACTTAAGTCTCTTACTAAGGAAAATGCTAAAATCAAATAAAACAATTTGTTTTTAAATGAGAGGAATAATGTGCTAGAGTCTCAGTTCATTGAATTTGAAAAATTAAGAATTGAGTGTAAAATTGCTAAGGATGAATTAACTGAGTCCTTAAAGAAAGAAGAGATCTTGAAGAAGCAGCTTGAACGAAAACATGAGGTGATTAAGGCATGGAAAACATCTAGAGATGTTCATGCTCAAATCACCAAAGTTCAAGGGATTGAGTCCTTTTGTGATGCAACCTGTGAAGGGTTTTTAGCACATAAACGCAGCGAAAACGAAAATTTAAATCTTAAAAAAACCGAAACCCTCCGCAGGATCCATGCGAAAAATAATATTTAATTCGTAGTTCAGTATGTTTACCTTAAGAAACTTTACGTTAATGGAAAGATGGAGGTCTTTAATGGCGATCCAAAAACGATGAACGGAGATCCTTAGCAGCTGCTCCTCAAGTGTGAAGCACTCCACCGGTATCCACCAAGAAAACGATGTAATGAAGGAGGAGGAGATGGAGAGAATTAGGGTTTTTGTAAATCTTTTTAGTTGAGGCAAAAATAGGGTCTATAATATTATATTTATAGGCAAAATTTTCAGCTGAAAATTTTCCCATAAAATATTATTATTATTAACCCTTTATTATTCTCATTAATAATTAAAACACCTTTTAATTATTAATCCTTTTTCTAAACACTTTAGAAATAATTCTCTCTCTTGATTTAATTTCCAAAAATTAAATTCTTAATTAATAATATTAAGAACCTTTTCTTAATTAATTTATAATCAATTAAATCTCATTTAATCAATTATTAAATTTGCCAATTAATTATTTATTTCATAAATAAATAATTATCAGCCATTCTTAATTAATTCCTCCACCATTAAATCATTCTCTTTTATGGTGTGACCCTGTAGGTTCAATATTAAGCCGATAGTAGAAATAAATAATAATAAAACTATTTATCATTATTTATATAAATTCTCTAATTCATTAAATATGATTAATTAATTAATCATATTTATTCTACATCGTGAGGGATACTTCTCAACATATCGCGACTATCCGGATAATACGAATTCACTGCTTAGAATACCAAGAACCTATTCAGTGAGTAGTTACCGTACAATTAATTCCTTCTACCCTGTAATGTCACGATTAAATACAAGGCATGGAACTTGTGTCAAGCCTATCTTATTTAATCATTTGCATTCCCATTCACTATGCTTAGTTCTATTTAATGTAAATTAGAAACTCCTTTCTAATTTCATTCACTCTGGCCAGATATTCCTGAACTAACATAAGTGGATCAACATTAAACATTCTCTTCCTACACTGGAAGGGGTAGATCCTTTATTGATCATACACTATCTTCGTGTATAAATTCCTATACCCAGTAGAGCCCTTATAATTGTCCCTTGAGACTAAGAACTAAACCAAAGCATAGTTCAGTGTACACAAGATGACTATAATGACCTCAAGTCTAAGGATACTTGTACAACTATCATTATGTGAACAACTGCTGACACGTGAGTGAACTCCTTCAGTTGTTCAGCTGTGTGAGTCATGTTCAGTGAACTTATTCTATAATAAGCACCTACATACTAGCTATAGTGTCACCACATAAATGTCTATGAGAACAGACATCCTTCATAATGAAGCAAGCATAGTATGTACCGATCTTTGCGGATCATTAATTACCAGTTAGTAATCCTACGACCAGGAACTATTTAAGTTTAGAGTTATCATCTTTTAGGTCTCATTATTATGATCTCATCACAATTCATAAAAAACTTTACTCTAAACTGTGGTATATCTTATTTAAACATTTAAATAGATAGAGCCCCCAATAAAAAACAAAACAAGTCTTTTATTAATATCAATGAAATCAAAACAGATTACATAAAAGTTATTCCTAAATCCTCATACATGATTGGAATTAGGACATATCTCTTTCAATCTCCCACTTGTACTAAAGCCAATCACTCTGGTATCTAATACCCATCTTGTCTTTATGATGATCAAAGTGACTTTGAGAAAGTGGCTTTGTGAGTGGGTCTGCTACGTTGTTATGTGTGTCAACTCTCTCGACGTTGACATCTCCTCTTTCAACAATCTCCTTAATTAGATGAAAGCGCCGCATGACATATTTGGAATTTTTATGAGACCTAGGTTCCTTGGCTTGTGCTATTGCTGCGTTGTTATCACAACACAACATAATAGGCTCTTCAATGCTAGGAACAACTCCCAACTCAGAAACAAATTTCCTCATCCAAACGGCTTCTTTTGCAGCCTCACTTGCAGCTATATATTCTGCTTCCGCTGTGGATTTGCTATCACTTTCTGATTGAAAACTAGAGTCAGTATAACCCTCTATTTTCAACTTAGATTCACCACCAAAAACAAGAAAAATGTCCTGAGTCCTTCACAAGTACTTAAGGATGTTTTTCACTACTTTCCAGTGGTCTTCACCTGGATTAGACTGATATCTGCTCGTCACATTAATTGAATAAGCAACATCAGGCCTTGTACACAACATCGCGTACATGATAGATTCTATTGCTGAAGCATAAGGAATCTTACTCATACGCTCTCTTTCCTCAGGTGTCTTAGGAGACATTTTTTCGGAAAGGGACACTCCATGGCTCATCGGTATGAGACCTCTTTTGGAGTTTTCCATGCTAAACCTTTTAAGCACTTTCTGGATGTATGGATGTATGTACCCTGGGTAAGACCTATCATTCTTCTAGATCTATCTCTATAGATCTTCATACCGAGAATGTAGGATGCTTCTCCCAAGTCCTTCATGGTGAAGTTCTTTGATAGCCATACTTTGACTGATTGTAGCATCGGTATATCATTTCCTATAAGAAGTATGTCATCCACATACAATACAAGAAATGTTACCGCGCTCCCACTAACCTTCTTGTAGACACATGGTTCATCTATGTTTTTGATAAAACCAAACTCTTTGATTGTCTCATCAAAACGGATGTTCCATCTATGAGAAGCTTGCCTTAAACCATATATGATTCGCAGCAGCTTACACACTAGGTGTTCATTTCCCTTGGAAAGAAAACCCTCTGGTTGTGTCATATACACTTCCTCCTAAAGTTCCCCATTGAGGAAGGCCGTTTTCACGTCCATTTGCCAGATCTCATAGTCATAGTAAGCAGCAATCGCAAGCAAAATCCGAATTAATTTTAACAGGGCTACAGGTGAAAAAGTTTCATCAAAGTCAATCCCTTGCCTTTGTTTGAATCCTTTTGCCACGAGCCTGGCCTTATAGGTCTCCACCTGGCCATTTGCTCCAATCTTTCTCTTGTATACCCACTTGCACCCAATAGGCTTAACACCTTCAGGCGCCTCAACCAGAGTCCATACTTGGTTGGTATACATAGATTCCATTTCGGATTTCATGGCACTATGCCATTTCTCTGAGTCAACACTACTCATAGCCTCATTATAGGTCACAGGGTCGTCATCATCAATGATTGACAACTCATTGCCATTCTCAATGACAAGGCCATAATACCTCTCAGGTTGGCGAGACACTCTCCATGTCCTACGAATGGGCTGTTCCACAGAAGGTTGTTCAGTCTGAACAGGTGTTTCCACTTGATCCGTAGTAGTTTGTGCTTCTTGAACTTCATCAAGTTCAATTTTGCTCCCACTGTTTCCTTCAAGGATAAACTCCTTTTCCAAGAAGGTAGCATGTCTGGAGACAAACACCCGATGATCGGTGTAAAAGTAATACCCCAAAGTCTCTTTAGGATATCCCACAAAATTACATTTTACGGATCGAGATTCCAGCTTATCTGGGTCAACTTTCTTGATATAAGTTGGACATCCCCAAATCTTAACGTGTTTAAGACTCAGTTTCCTTTCTTTCCATATCTCATATGGTGTTCGAGGAACAGATTTGGAAGGCACCTTATTCAGTAAATATGCTGAGGTTTCCAATACATAACCCCATAGGAATACTGGAAGATTCACATAACTCATCATGGACCGAACCATGTCTAACAAAGTTCGATTTCTCCTTTCAGATACCCCATTCAATTGTGGAGTATATGGAGGAGTCCACTGGGAGACTATACCATTTTCTTTGAGATAATCTAGAAACTCTCCATTCAAGTATTCACCACCTCGATCTGATCGAAGAGTTATAATACTGTGTTTGGTTTGTTTCTCCACTTCATGTTTATATTCTTTGAACTTTTCAAAGGCTTCAGACTTGTGTTTCATCAAATACACATATCTGAATCTAGATCTATCATCTATGAAAGTAATGAAGTACGAAAATCCACCCATGGCTTGCATAGACATTGGTCCACATACATCTGTGTGTACCAATCCTAGCAAATCTGCAACCCTCTCTCCATGTCCACTAAATGGAGATTTGGTCATTTTACCCAATAGACAAGACTCGCATGTAGGATATGATTCAAAATCAAAGGGGTCAAGTAACCCTTCCTTATGCAATGTCCGCGGTCTATTTTCACTAATATGACCTAGCCTACAGTGCCATAAATAGGTCAGATTTTCATCATCTCGTTTTCTTTTATTAGTTTGTTCAATCTGAAGTAAATCATGCTCTACGTCACATACATACAGACCATTATTTATAATACCACGTCCATAAAGAACATTATCTCTAAGGATAGAACATTCATTATTCTTAATAATAAATGAAAAACCATCCAAATCCAACATACGGATAGAAATAATATTCCTCACAATAGAGGGAATGTAATAACAATTATTCAGAATAATAGTCTTGCCCGTAGGCATATGTAAACTAAATGATCCTACAGATATGGCCGCAACCCTTGCTCCATTGCCCATACGTAGAATCACCTCATCTTTTTCAAGAGTCCTACTTCCCTTTAGTCCTTGCAACGAATTGCAAATATGAGAACCACAGGCGGTATCTAATACCCAAGTAGAAATTTGACCTAGTGACATATTAACTTCGATCATGAACATGCCTGAATCAGAAGCGGTGTCTTACTACCCTTCTTCTTCTTCTTCTTCTTCAATTCTGCAAGGTAAACCTTGCAGTTCCTCTTCCAGTGCCCCAACTTGTTACAGTGAAAACAAACAGCTAAATTAGGACCAGTCAACTTGTGAGCATCTAGTATGCTTCGAAGTGATAGTGCAGAAGACATGACGAATATAGTAAATCTGTAAATGATAAACACATAACAACACTTAGCAAATATTCAATTTCATTTCAAAACACTATATGAATCGGGTCTTTATTTATAAGTGTCTCCCACTAGTTTATCTAATTTATTCAACCCCCTAAGTGAAGATTAAGCATTCATAATGCTAGTGGGAATAGGGATCCTACATTCCATCACACAACCTCGGCTGTGGCATGAAACGTCATGTGATGTTTAATAGGCAGACAACTCTTGTCAATTACATCTTATGTTATTCCCTAATATATATTTAGCCTCTTGAATAATTGAGTCACGGCCGTGGCACAACAAACTCAATATTCTAAGTCAAGTCTAACCCAACATTTCGTACAATTGAATCAGTCTCCAACGGCCCACGGCTGTGGCACGTACCGACCTTTAGATTCTAATTCAATGTACACATCTCTATGTAATAGACACATATTTCTTATTTCGAAATCAAAGCCCTCGGCTGTAGCATGAAACGAAAATGATTTAAAAATAAGAACCACTTTCTACCATATTGGAAGGCTATGACCGACACAAGCCCGTTGTGTCATTGGCCAATTACTACTTGATATTATTTAATTTTAGAGGGATTATGTTATGTTACAATCATAATCATATTATAAAGATATTCTTCCTTTTAAATTAAATATTTCAAATCAATAATCGATAATCAGATGATTCCCAGATCGGGTGGAGCATTGTCAAGAGGTGTCACTTAATAACCCTTTCTTATAGATAGAAATCTGTTGTTGACAGAATCATCCTTTCTCTCAATATTGAAAATTCATATTCAATTAAGTGTTTCATAAACACAAGAATCTCATGATCGTATTCATAATATTTATTGTTAAGGCAAGAAACGATTCCTATTCTAGATTTTCTAGAGCACGCCTTATATTGATTTAAGTTCACCTAAATCTATCATCGCATGGTAAACATAGGCATATATCTCATATATAAAATTAACTAAACAAGTAAATATAAAGTGCAATAAAGTAAATGTGTTTGGTTATGGACCCATCCTATGTGATCTTTATCAAGCTCATGATAAAGATCAAGGTCAATCTAATATGGTGATGGAAATAAATATAACTACTTATTACATAAGTCTTCTTGTATGCCTCGTCTTCTTCTTTGTATCACCTCCATTGGATAGCCTTCTTGAGTCTTCAATTACATTACATGATTGAAAGTAAAACTAATCTAATGAACTTACAAGAATAACTAGAGTTACATTCGAGATTTATGATTACAAAGATTGACGACATGCAAGTCGTATTTAAAATCAAAATCAAAACCATTACACTAAGGTCGAAAGGCCATAACCATCCACCATGCTCATACAACACATAAAAGCATGTTAAAACACATAATCTGATCTTAACATATCATATTATCCATGATCTAATCATAAAAAGAAAATATGACAAAAATCAGAAAAATCAGAAAAATCAGAATCAAATCAGAAAACAAGAATCACTGTTTACGGGCAGTAAACGACGTCAAACGCCTTACAGACGAGTAGTTGATAGCTTTAGCTATCAGTTTTGTTCAGACTCTCGTTTACCTATGGAATAGAGTATTCGGTTGCGTAAACCGGACACCAGACCCAGATTTCAGCAAATCTGCAACAGCCAATTCAGAATCCGTACCTAATATGATTCTCATAATTAGAACAAACATAAATCATGTATATATCAGTATATATACATATTACATAATCATCTTATGATTATACAACTCACATGAATATCATATATTCAAAACCATACATATATAGGCATATTATATTAACATCATATCATGGCGAATCACGTACATGCTCATATATCGAAAATAGTTAAACACATAAACGAATTAAAAACTTTTCGCAAGTAGCTCTGATGCCATTGAAGGGTTTTTAGCACATAAATGCAGCGAAAAAGTAAATTTAAATCTTAAAAAAACCGAAACCCTCCGCAGGATCCATGCGAAAAATAATATTTAATTCGTAGTTCAGTATGTTTACCTTAAGAAGCTTTACGTTAATGGAAAGATGGAGGTCTTTAATGGCGATCCAAAAACGATGAACGGAGATACTTAGCAGCTGCTCCTCAAGTGTGAAGCACTCCACCGATATCCACCAAGAAAACGATGTAATGAAGGTGGAGGAGATGGAGAGAATTAGGATTTTTGTAAATCTTTTTGGTTGAGGCAAAAATAAGGTCTATAATAGTATATTTATAGGCAAAATTTTCAGCTGAAAATTTTCCCATAAAATATTATTATTATTAACCCTTTATTATTCTCATTAATAATTAAAACACCTTTTAATTATTAATCCTTTTTCTAAACACTTTAGAAATAATTCTCTCTCTTGATTTCATTTCCAAAAATTAAATTCTTAATTAATAATATTAAGAACCTTTTCTTAATTAATAATATTAAGAACCTTTTCTTAATTAATTTATAATCAATTAAATCTCATTTAATCAATTATTAAATTTTCCAATTAATTATTTATTTCATAAATAAATAATTATCAGCCATTATTAATTAATTCCTCCACCATTAAATCATTCTCTTTTATGGCGTGACCCTATAGGTTCAATATTAAGTAAGTACTAGAAATAAATAATAATAAAACTATTTTATCATTATTTATATAAATTCTCTAATTCATTAAATATGATTAATTAATTAATCATATTTATGCTACATCGTGAGGGATACTTCTCAACATATCGCGACTATCCGGATAATACGAATTCACTGCTTAGAATACCAAGAACCTATTCAGTGAGTAGTTACCGTACAATTAATTCCTTCTACCCTGCAATGTCACGATTAAATACAAGGCATGAAACTTGTGTCAAGCCTATCTTATTTAATCATTTGCTTTCCCATTCACTATGCTTAGTTCTATTTAATGTAAATTAGAAACTCCTTTCTAATTTCATTCACTCTGGCCAGAGATTCCTGAATTAACATAAGTGGATCAGCATTGAACATTCTCTTCCTACACTGGAAGGGGTAGATCCTTTATTGATCATACACCATCTTTGTGTACAAATTCCTATACCCAGTAGAGCCCTTATAATTGTCCCTTGAGACTAAGAACTAAACCAAAGCATAGTTCAGTGTACACAAGATGACTATGATGACCTCAAGTCTAAGGATACTTGTATAACTATCACTATGTGAACAACTGCTGACACGTGAGTGAACTCCATCAGTTGTTAAGCTGTGTGAGTCATGTTCAGTGAACTTATTCTATAATAAGCACCTACATACTAGCTATAGTGTCACCACACAAATGTCTATGAGAACAGACATCCTTCATAATGAAGCAAGCATATTATGTACCGATCTTTGCGGATTATTAATTACCAGTTAGTAATCCTACGACCAGGAACTATTTAAGTTTAGAGTTATCATCTTTTAGGTCTCATTATTATGATCTCATCACAATCCATAAAAAGCTTTACTCTAAACTGTGGTATATCTTATTTAAACATTTAAATAGATAGAGCCCGCAATAAAAAACAAAACAAGTCTTTTATTAATATCAATGAAATCAAAACAGATTACATAAAAGTTATTCCTAAATCCTCATACATGATTGAACTTAGGACATATCTCTTTCAGCCTGGAAGAAGAACAAGGAGAAGCTGGAATCCAATTTGGTGGAAGGATTGCTAACAGATGTAGACTCGACGGATGATGAGGGTCATCCATCGGATAACAAAAAGGGTTATCCGTCGAGTGATATAAATCCTCATCCGTCGACTGTGAGCAAGCCTGTGAGTAAAGCCAAGCTTGTCAAGTTAAATGAAAAATATGGACCAGTTTCCAAGAATTTTGTTCCAGGAGAATCTAGTCAAGTGAAGAAGGAAAAGAAGGCTAATGTTGGTCATATGACTATCAAGCAATTGAGTGACAGACTTGAGAAGATTGAGGTTAAAACGGAGGCTAAAAAGAAAAATAATAGAAATGGTAAAGTAGGAATTAACAAGCACAACAACTACACACCTGATAAATATGCTCCTAGAAAAATCTGTATCAAGTGTGGTAGTGTAAATTATTTGTCTGTTAATTGCAAAACTGCCATGCCTACTTCCATATCTATGCCACCTCATTTTCCCAACATGAATGCCATGCCTTCTATGCCTATGAATGCTATGTCTACACAAAATATGAATGCACAGTTTGCTAATATGCCATTTGCACCTAATCCTTATTACGCTGCATTTAGTATGCCACAAATGCCATTTAGCATGCCTTACTGGAATAACATGTTTACTAATAGCATGCCATTCCCTGTTAATCAAAATATGCATGATAATTCTGTTGCAATGAATGGTTTCAAAGGCCCAACTCAAATGACTAAGGATGAATCTGAAATCCCTTAGTCAAATGAGATAAATCCTAAGAAACAGAAAAAGAAAGCTAACAAGGCAGGACCCAAGGAAACTTGGGTACCAAAATCAACTTGATTTGATCTTGATGTGTGCAGGGAAATAGAAAGAATCTATGGTACTTGGATAGTGGTTGTTGAAGACACATGACTGGCGATTCTACCCTGCTCACAGAGTTCAAGGAGAGAGCTGGCCCAAGTATTACTTTTGAAGATGATAGCAAGGGTCATAATGTGGGTTATGGCTTGATTTCAAAAGACAATGTCATCATTAAAGAGGTTGCCTTAGTGGATGGTCTCAAGCACAATTTGTTGAGTATCAGCCAGCTTTGTGATAAAGGCAATTCAGTAACCTTTAACTCAGAAGCCTGTATTGTGACTAAAAAGAGGAGCAACAAAGTGGTTCTCACTGGTGTTAGAAAAGGAAATGTGTACCTAGCTGACTTCAACTCATCAAATGCAGAATCTATTACTTGTCTTCTCAGCAAAGCATGTCAGGATGAAAGTTGGTTATGGCACAAGAAGCTATCCCATCTAAACTTCAAGACCATGAATGAACTAGTAAAGAAAGAACTGGTTAGAGGCATTCCTCAAGTGGAGTTTTCTAAGGATGGATTGTGTGATGCCTGCCAAAAAGGAAAGCAAATCAAAGCATCATTCAGGAAGAAGCTTGATTCAACAATGGAAGAACCTTTACAACTGCTACACATGGATTTATTTGGACCAGTCAATGTGTTGTCCATCTCAAGGAAAAGATTTTGCCTAGTAATTGTAGATGATTTCTCAAAGTTCTCTTGGACATATTTCCTAAAGTCTAAAGACGAGCCTAGTGAAATCATCATCAATCACATAAGGCAAGTCAATAATCATCCTGATTTCCAAGTTAGAAGAATCAGGAGTGACAATGGAACTGAGTTCAAGAATTCTGTCATGAGAGCATTTTGTGAAGAAAATGGGATTTTGCATGAGTTTTCAGCAACAAGAACTCCACAACAAAATGGAGTAGTAGAAAGGAAGAATAGATCACTTATTGAAGCTGCAAGGACAATGCTTGAAGAGTCTAAGTTACCAACATATTTATGGGCTGAAGCTGTAAATACTGCATGCTACACTCAGAATATTTCTCTGGTTAATCAAGCAAAATGCATGACTCCCTATCAATTGTTCAAGAACAAGAAGCCAACTCTAAACTTTCTTCATGTCTTTGGCTGCAAATGCTATATCCTGAGAAATCAAACTGATCAAAATAGGAAGTTTGATGCTAAAGCAGATGAAGGAATTTTTGTTGGATATGCTGTTGGTAAAGCATATAGAGTCTACAATCTAAGAACCAACATTATTATGGAATCAATACATGTTGTGTTTGATGATAAAAAGATTGAAGGACTGCACGATGGAGATTACCATAAGAGCCTCAAATTTGACAATGTGGAGATGGTTAGTGATGATAGTGATGATGAAAGTGATCAAGAAACAGTATTAAAGGATAATGTAGAAAAAACTCCTACCAATGAGGCACAAAATTCAACATCTGTCGAGTTGCAAAATGCTTCATCCGTCGGGAGACGATCTGCTTTATCCGTCGGGAGATAACCAGCTTCATCCGTCGTTACTCAAGATTCACCATCCGTCGGGTCATCAAAAGAAGCTGGAAGTCAGAATAGATCACTTACAGAAAGCTCCCCTTTCTCAAATCAAAGATCCATTAACTCATGGGGAGTTTCTAATAATCAAAACTCAATCACATATCAAGACAACAATGAGGCCTCTTCATCTAGAGCTAATCTACCTCAACAAAAAAATGGACAAAGGATCATCCCTTTGAGCTCATCATTGGTGATGTATCTTCTAGAGTTTAAACAAGGAGAGCAACTCAAGAAGAATGTATGTACATCAGCTTTCTTTCTAAGGAAGAACCAAAGAAGGTAGAAGAAGCTTTGTTGGATCCTGATTGGATTTTAGCTATGTAGGAGGAGCTAAACCAATTTGAGAGGAATAATGTATGGAAGCTGGTGCCCAAGCCTAAAGGAAAGAATCCAATAGACACCAAATGGGTATTCAGAAACAAGATGGATGAAAATGGTATAGTAGTCAGGAAGAAAGCCAGATTGGTTGCTAAGGGCTATTGTCAACAAGAAGGAATAGATTTTGATGAAACATTTGCTCCTGTTGCAGGACTTGAAGCCATCAGAATCTTCTTAGCTTATGCATCCCATGCCAATTTCAAGGTCTATCAAATGGATGTCAAAAGTGACTTTCTGAATGGAGACTTGGAGGAGGAAGTCTATGTCAGTAAGCCTCCTGGTTTTGAAGATCCAAATTTTCTAGAATATGTCTACTATCTTTTGAAAGCACTTTATGGACTGAAACAAGCACCTAGAGCCTGGTATGACACTTTATCAAAGTTCCTTTTGGAAAATCACTTCACAAGAGGTACTATAGATAAAACTTTATTCTTTAGAAATGTTAATGGCTCTAGTATACTTGTTCAAATTTATGTAGATGGCATTATTTTTGGCTCTACAGATGAAAAACTTTGCAAAAAGTTTTCCAAATTGATGCAGAGTAAGTATGAAATGAGTATGATGGGAGAACTAACTTACTTTCTTGGTTTGCAAGTTAAGCAAGTTAGTGATGGAATATTCATTAGTCAAACTAAATACATTTATGATATTTTAAAAAAGTTTGATCTAATGGATTGCACATCTGCAAAACCTCCCATGGCCACTGCAACTAAGATTGAATTAAACACTACTGAAAAGTCTGTGGATATTTCAAGTTATAGGGGCATGGTTGGCTCACTTCTGTACTTAACAGCTAATAGGCCAGATATAATGTTTGCTACATGTTTGTGTGCTAGATTTCAGGCTGATCCTAGGGAATCTCACTTTGTAGCTTTTAAGAGAATTTTTAGAGATCTCAAGGGAACACCAAAACTTGGCATTTGGTACCCTAGAGATTCTGGTTTTGATCTAACTGATTATTCAGATGCAGATTATGCAGGTTGTAGAATTGATAAAAAAGGTACAACAGGAACCTATCAATTTCTAGGAAATAAGCTTGTGTCCTGGTTCAGTAAAAAGCAAAATTCAGTTTCTACTTCTACAGCTGAAGCTGAATATATTGCTGCTGGCAGTTGCTGTGCACATATTTTATGGATGAAAAATCAATTACTAGACTATGGTCTGCAAGTTGAGAGGATTCCTATTTTCTGTGATAACACAAGTGCAATTGCCATCACTGAAAATCCAGTGCAACATTCAAGAACAAAGCACATAGATATAAAGTACCACTTCATAAGGGAACATGTAATGAATGGTACTGTGGAACTACATTTTGTTCTAAGTGAAAAGCAGCTTGCAGATATATTTACCAAGCCATTGGATGAATCCACCTTTTTAAGTTTGGTAAGTGAGTTAGGTATGCTAAATTATTCTTAAATCTTTTCAGATAATTTGCAAGTTGTTATGCAGTCAGAAATTTAATTGATTTTTCAGTCTTAGATGGAATTTTGGCTAAGTCAAAATTTACATCTCGACGGATGATCTTTATCCATCGAGTTTGATCATCCGTCAGAATACTGTCTGTAAATAAAAATCAATTATTTTTCTAGAATATTTTATAACTCGACGGATAACTGTTTATCCTCATCCGTCGAATTGTCTCAATCTTAGCCGTTAATTCCCTGAACATTATTCATTGAGTATACTTACAGTTTATAAGTATAGCACGACGGATAATTGATGAAATTTTTATAGTTTATTTTTAAACGGCTATTTTGGGAAATTTTCACTGATTAGTTTATTTTACTTTATTATCTTTGACAGTTATTTTTGAGATAGTATAAAAGCCTATTTCATTTCCATTGCTTGTCTTTTATCATTCTCAAATTATCTGCTCTAAATTCTCTCTCTCAAAAGCAACTATCATCTCTATCTCTGCAATTTCCACTCTCTAACAATGACACCAGTAGTCAAGATCATGTCATAAACTGGATACATCTATGAGAAGAATAACTTCACAGCTCTAGTAAACATGGGGATTCAACATTCAAGTGACTACCACAAAATGATGGATTTTGTGAAGAACTGCAAACTCAGCTATGCAATGCTAGAATCACCCACCATCTTCTGTGAGGTTGTTGAAGAGATGTGGATGACTGCTACATACAACTCTACTGATAAGACCATCACACTCACGATTAAAGGTAAGGAATTCTGTATCAATAGTGATGTTATTAAAGCATATTTCAAAATTCCTGATAATACTGTGACCTCACCACACATAGATACTGATATTGTTAATATGCTTAATTCCATGAACTATGCACTCTCTACTTCTAAGTTAAGTGATATTAGGAAGTTGGGTCTTGGGAAAGTATGGAGTTTCTTGTGTGATGTAGTTACCAAGGTCTTTTCTGGTAAAATCAGTAATTTTGATTCTGTCAATATTTCTATGCTTAACATGCTCTACATGCTAGTTACAGACAAGTTCTTTAATTTTATTGATCTTGTTTTTTTTGAGTTGGGGTTTAAATTAGGGGAGTTAAATAAGAGGGGTAAAAATGTTTATTATGCTAGATTTTTCATGATGTTAGCTAACCACCTCTTTGAGGAAATTGTGATTGAGAACCCAAACAACAAATTGGATTGTTGGGTTCAAGAGAGAAGAATTATTGCAGATTTGAACAGGGCAAATCATCACAAGGAAAGGCCACTCTTCTATTTCCCTGTAATGGAAACACCTCAGGTAAGTGAGGTAAGTTCATTTGTCCCTACTATTCCAACCTCACAAATTTCTTTGAATTCTAGTGTAGCTATGGCAACTGTGTCTATGACCCAATAGTTGCCTACCCAAGCTACCAAACCATCAAAAGGTTCAAAATCCAAATCAAAGAAAGCCCCCTCTGGTATCTCTCAAAAGATGCCAGTTGTAAAATCCACCAAAACCAAAGAGGGGAGTGTGAAGGTGGGAAAGGTAGGTGAGGGACATGGTGAACATAAAAGAAACCCTAAGGATAAGGATGGAGAGTTGAGTGGTTCCCAGCCAAGCCACACTGCAGTTTCCCAACAAACTACAGTGATTAATAAGGATAAAAGCTCATTTCTAGTTGCATCCTCCCAACATGATGTGACTATTGAACAAAGCTCTCAACCAAGAGCACATGTCAAAAGGGTAAGGGACACTAGCTCACCCCAAACTTATGTCAGAGAGAAGAAATCAAAATCCTTTGGGTATGCACAGGGTTCACACACTGTGCAAACTGGTGATAAAGACACAATCACTGCACCTTCACAAATTCAGCTTGATGTGGCTCCAATAAATGTGGAGTCACAACCAAAATCATTAGTTATAGAAGCACCTCAAACACCAAATTCTCCCACAAACTCTCTGGATGTGGATATGATCAACACATCAATTCCTGATTCCCTTCTTTAACTTTGTTAGGGAAGCCAAAATCTAGTGGAAGTGAGCATCATCTTTTGGATGATTTGTTGGCTCACTTGCCAATTCTTTCAGGAACTGTTGAAACATCTGTGCCCAAAATCTCATCAATCAGCACATAGTCCACAATAGTTTCCATTCCAAGTTCATTCATTTCTACTCTCTCGATAGATATTGCTCATCCGTCAAGTAGTGATTGTATCCCGACGGATAAGCTTAACAACATTTATCCGTCGGATAGTCAAACTGCTAACCCGATGGATATTCCTCATCCATCGGGTGTCTCTGCACAACTTCAAATTTCATCTATTATCTCTAGTGTAGAAGACTTAGTGGTTGTACAGTCACTCTTAGGATTGAGGGAAGAGAGTGTTATGAGTGAGAGTCTGGGTTGCTCCCAGGAAAAGGAGAGAAAAAGAGTGAAAATATGCAATCCATTTCTTTAGGATTGGCAACAGAGAGTGAGAGGAGTCCCACCTTAGATGGTGAAGGTGCGGGTGTGAGGGTGGGGAGCCCGGGTGAGACCCTGATGCAAAAAAAGAGAGAACAAAAGAGAAATACTGGTACAGGAGCTATAAGGATGGATGTCATTGCTAGTGAGTTAATGAATGTCCAGGATGCAGACAGGGAGGGACTATCTCAGCAACCTCAAGCTGTTATAGATCCCACCTCCTTTGATGCTGAGGCATTTACTCACCCTGTTCCAGCTTATCAACTTCTAGCTGAACAGGGCAATGACAATGCAGAAATGATGCTCAATTTGGTGCATACCACTCAGTCAATGCTAAGAGCTAAGGATGCCATCACAGCTTTGCCCTCTATAGCTGGTGATGTTGATTATGAGACTGGTGGTTCAGTAGATTTCCTTGGAGATGAATGTGGAGATAGTGAAGAAGAGCCATTGGATATAGGGGAGAAGTAGGTTCCAGTTCAAGATCAGGCATGCCATCATGGGCATTTTCAAAACATTGTGATGAACACTACTTCAAGACAACCCTGATCCAACTCATAAATCAGACAAATTCTGCTCTTTAAACCACTACAAATGCCAACACCAAGAAGCTCCTTCAAGCACATCTTGTTTCTCTGCATCTACAACTGATTCAAGGCTTCCAACATGCTAGAGATGTCAACACCATGAAAAGAGATATTGATGAGATGAAGAAGGCTATTTATGACAAAATGGAATCTAAGCTTCCAGAAGCCACAATGCTTGATATTAAGAGATAGCTCAGGAAAAATTCTGATCTTGCCACAAGATAGATGCCTTGGATGCAAGGATGACAGCTATAAAAGCATCTCTTACAACAATTCATTTGCATCAAGCTCAACAGACAGACTTGCTTCAGAAACTGGTGGCTGCTCAAACATCCTCCTCTACTCAACTTGATGATAACAAAAAGGGGGAGAAAAGTCCAAGTGATGGGGAGAAACAACTTAACATTCAAATCAGTAAAGTAATTATGCCTACAATTGCTTTCATCAAGCCACCAGTTACAGACAGTATTGATCTGATAAATGAAGCAGCAGCCAATTTAAGAGCAGCTGAAAAGGAGCAATTGAAGCCAATCAACTGGGAGAAGATTGATGAGGACATTCAGAAGAAGTTTGGGCTAGTAAAGAAGCCAGAAAAGTCAGCCATTCATCACTCTCAAGTTAGACAAATTATGTGAATGAAATGAGCATGAACTATCTGGAAAGGGGACAACCATCCTGCATTAAATCTCCAAAGGCTGAAATAATTCTGAAGCCAAGGGTGAACTATCCAAAATCGTCATTAAAGAACCCTTTGGATACAGTGTATGAGACACCTAAGCCTGATGAGAAGAAACTGTTATCAAGGTCAATTGCCTTCTACAAAGATCCGACTGATTCAGCCTTAAAAAGGAGAATTGCTAAAGTTTTCAGGAATGGGAAAGAAATTTGTGTGGTGGCTGGACATCCTCAATTTGATCAAGCAAAGAGAGAAGAAAAGGCAAGATTGAAGCAGGAAAAGAAGCAAGCTATTCTAGATGCTAAAAAGGCTAAATAAATGAAAGAGCAAGTTGCTATCTTGGCCATGCTACAAGCTGTGAAACTAACACAACAAATTCCTGCTCAGCCATCTGAAATCACTGAATCTCAAGATCCAAAGAAGCAAATTGAACAACAGAAGAAGTCTCCAAGAATCAAGGAATTGGCTAAAAGAACCAAAAGGAAACTGGACATTGTTGATAAGGAATTGGAGAATCAGTTTCCCAAGGAGTCCACTTCAACTACAACTCAAGCATCAAAACCCTCTGTGGTATTTGAAGATATCAAGGTGGTGGATCCTTATAGGAACATTCATGGTGAACCTATTATGCCTAAGGATGAGCCAATAGAATGGGAGAACATACCAATTCCTAATTTCAATTTACCAATCCTCAGCAAGCCAAAAAGAACAAAGTCAAGAGCAGTCAAGAAAGTGAAGTTGTCACCTCTCAAATCCAAATCTCTAGTCAAAGCTCAATCTAAAGTCAACAAAGGAGATTATATGTACTTGTGTGACATCAAGGAGTTTTCTGATCTAAACCTCTATCTAGATGAACTAGATGAAGTGAGATGAATTGATGCATACATAAACCTACCTGAAAGGTTAGTGTTCAAGTATAAGGGAGGAAAGGAGATTAAGTGGCCACTTCACAGGATCCTTCAAGAAAGCCAAGCTTTACTGATTAAGGTTTATTTATCTTTCAAGAAGAATTTTGGGTTCTATGTTACTGCAAGAAGATTGGTATTGAAGAAGATTGAAGAACTAAGGAGTGTTAGAGCTAAAGATGCACTTCCAAAGACTCTAATCATCCCTTACACATGGAGAAGAGTGCATCTAAGGCCCTACTGGCTGATGGAGTTCATGGATGACAAAGGAGTGAGAAGATTTTTCAGATTAGAATATCAATTGAGCATCTCTAGCAATGAGACTCTCTTGGAAATGCAAGAAAAGCTAAATCTCTCAGAATCTGATGAACTGGAATTCCACAGGCAACTCCAAAATCAGAAAGAAGAAAATAACAGAAAGCTTGGAAAGAGATCTAGACCTTCAAGGAACTAGATAAATCTGCTCTGGCTAGGGGAGCACCTTGAAAATGACTGTGAGCAAAACTTTGTACATTTTGTTAATTGAAGTATTTTTCAGTATTATCTACTTTCTTTTAAAGTTGTATTTTTAGGGTGTTTTGTTATCATCAAGTATCTCTTAATTTATGGCTACAATTCCAGTAAACATAAATTGGGGGCGATTGTTGTGCATATGTTATGTACTTAATGATTTCATGAACAAAACACCTTGGTAGATTTTACTTAATGAAAATGTAGCACTCGACGGATAAGTATTATAGTCCTGACGGATAACTCATTTTAGTCCCGGCGGATGATGACTTATTATCCATCGAGTGAGTAGCTTATGTAACAATAAGTCTGTAGCACATTTCTACATACACATTGTTTAGAATTTGTAGTAGTACTTAAGTCATGTTGACTTTAAATATATATGCAGAATAGGTTGATTAATTGTATATAGATGATGTCTTGTAATTCTGTATAAATGAAATGGAGTCAAGTTCCTGATTGCTACCTGACGGATAAACAACAATGAATTCGACGGATGATCATTAACTCGACGGATGATCATAAACCCGATGGATAAAGAATTCAAATATCTGTTGATAGTGACAACACAGTCACATGCGTCTAGTATATGCAAATGGAATGTGGTAGCCTATTCAACTTGGTTTTCGAGAACAAAGAAACATTGCCATTTCCATGCTATTATGAAGATATTCAAAGATGCTGGAATATAGTAATGAAGTAGCATTGTATTAGACTTGATAGTTTTTGTTTTATTATCCTGTCTAATTACTTTATAATCTTGGTGATATATAAACCAAGAAGCAGCAATAGAATAAAAAAAACTAAGGAACTAAGCAACCAATAGAGAAACATTTGTAAGCTGTATTATTAGCATTTCTCTCGTTCTTAGTTGTTATCATTTTGGAAGCAGCTATGAGCTTTTTGCACACAGAGTTCTCTCGATATATATTATATATCTCTGGTGGAATCATTCAAATTCACCAGAAAGTTTTTAAAGACTCTTGTTTTTAATTACTTGTGTTTTGATTCATTTCAAGTAACTATTCCTAATTCTGCTAATCAATTCACACTTGTATATATATTTGAGTTAGAACATTTTTATTCAAGAAAAAGTTTCAAGAATTCCATTCAACCCCCTTCTGTAATTCTTGTTACATTGTTAAGGGACTAACAAGGTGTATGCAGAAATGTGCTACAGACTCATTATTACACAAGCTACTCACTGGAGGGATAATTAGTTATCATCCGTCGGGACTATATTGAGTCATCCGTCGGGACTATATTCCTTATCCGTCGAGTGCTACATTTTTCACTAAGTAAAATCTATTAAGATGTTTTGTTAATGAAATCATCAAGTTCACAACATATTCATAACAGAACTTCATGCACTAAATTTTCTATGTGGAGCTATTAAATCCATGGGGCTAGATGAACAAAATCTGGTAGTAGCCACAGACTCAACCACCCTTCTTAACTTCTTAACTCTTTGTAGATCTAACCACACATCTGATCACTCTGTAAGTCATCCTCTACTTGAGCCCATTAATTCCAAATATTTGCAAGTAGAATATATTCACAGAAAATATAACTCTAAGGCTGACTCCCTAGCAAAGAAAGGAACAGACATCAATACTGTTTGGTTATAACAGTAATTCACAACTACTAGTTAAACTCTTGGGGAACAGAAATTCCAGAAGTATTAATATACCATTTATGTCGAGATTCAGAGTCTCTAAGAAGCCTATTTCCTAAATTTATTTCACAATAGTGAATAAGTCTAAAGATATAGATTTTGACGGCCTCAACACACACATGCAATACGAAGCTGCTGTTATAGATTCATATACAAAATATTCACGCAGATATTGCAATCATTACAAAGTAGTTATATCCTTTTCTACCAGTTCATTACTTCTGCAGATACTCTTCCCGCCTTTCACGCTTCTTAGCTTCACGGGTTTCTTCTTACAGAGTCATCTCCCTTCTTAGATAACCTCTATTTATACTCATCTCTTTAACCAGTTTTAACCACACATCCATCACTTATCTTTCCCTCTAACTCTCTTATTATGGTTCATCATTGGATCCCCCCCTGTTGGTACTATCAAAATTAACGTGCACGGATCGAGCTCAAGGATGGTCTCTATGAATATTATTATTTATTCATAATGAGCATCATCTTTTGGATGATTTGTTGGCTCACTTGCCAATTCTTTCAGGAACTGTTGAAACATCTGTGCCCAAAATCTCATCAATCAGCACATAGTCCACAATAGTTTCAATTCCAAGTTCATTCATTTCTACTCTCTCGATGGATATTGCTCATCCGTCGAGTAGTGATTGTATCCCGACGGATAAGCTTAACAGCATTTATCCGTCGGATAGTCAAACTGCTAACCCGATGGATATTCATCATCCGTCGGGTGTCTCTGCACAACTTCAAATTTCATCTATTATCTCTAGTGTAGAAGACTTAGTGGTTGTACAGTCACTCTTAGGATTGAGGGAAGAGAGTGTTATGAGTGAGAGTCTGGGTTGCTCCCAGGAAAAAAGAGAGAAAAAGAGTGAAAATATGCAATCCATTTCTTTAGGATTGGCAACAGAGAGTGAGAGGAGTCCCACCTTAGATGGTGAAGGTGTGGGTGTGAGGGTGGGGAGCCAGGGTGAGACCCTGATGCAAAAAAAAGGAGAACAAAAGAGAAATGCAAGTACAGGAGCTATAAGGATGGATGTCATTGCTAGTGAGTTAATGAATGTCCAGGATGCAGACAGGGAGGGACTATCTCAGCAACCTCAAGCTGTTATAGATTCCACCTCCTTTGATGCTGAGGCATTTACTCACCCTATTCCAGCTTATCAACTTCTAGCTGAACAGGGCAATGACAATGCAGAAAGGATGCTCAATTTGGTGCATACCACTCAGTCAATGCTAAGAGCTAAGGATGTCATCACAGCTTTGCCCTCTATAGCTGGTGATGTTGATTATGAGACTGGTGGTTCAGCAGATTTCCTTGGAGATGAATGTGGAGATAGTGAAGAAGAGCCATTGGACATAGGGGGAGAAGTAGGTTCCAGTTCAAGATCAGGAATGCCATCATAGGCATTTTCAAAACATTGTGATGAACACTACTTCAAGACAACCCTGATCCAACTCATAAATCAGACAAATTCTGCTCTTCAAACCACTACAAATGCCAACACCAAGAAGCTCCTTCAAGAACATCTTGTTTTTCTGCAACTACAACAGATTCAAGGCTTCCAACATGCTAGAGATGTCAACACCATGAAAGGAGATATTGATGAAATGAAGAAGGCTATTTCTGATAAAATGGACTCTAAGCTTCCAGAAGCCACAATGCTTGATATTAAGAGACATCTCAGGAAAAATTCTGATCTTGCCACAAAGATAGATGCCTTGGATACAAGGATGACAGTTATGGAAGCATCTCTTACAGCAATTCATTTGCATCAAGCTCAACAGACAGACTTGCTTCAGAAACTGGTGGCTGCTCAAACCTCCTCCTCTACTCAACTTGATGATAACAAAAAGGGGGATAAAGGTCCAAGTGAGGGGGAGAAACAACTTAACATTCAAATCAGTAAAGTAATTATGCCTATAATTGATTTCATCAAGCCACCAGTTACAGACAGTATTAATCTGATAAATGAAGCAACAGCCAATTTAAGAGCAGCTGAAAAGGAGCAGTTGAAGCCAATCAACTGTGAGAAGATTGATGAGGACATTCAGAAGAAGTTTGGGCTAGTAAAGAAGCCAGAAAAGTCAGCCATTCATCACTCTCAAGTTAGACAAATTCTGTGAATGAAATGAGCATGAACTATCTGGAAAGGGGACAACCATCCTGCATCAAATCTCCAAAGGCTGAAATAATTCTGAAGCCAAGGGTGAACTATCCAAAATCATCATTAAAGAACCCTTTGGATACAGTGTATGAGACACCTAAGCCTGATGAGAAGAAACTGTTATCAAGGTCAATTGCCTTCTACAAGGATCCGCTGATTCAGCCTTAAAAAGGAGAATTGCTAAATTTTCAGGAATGGGAAAGAAATTTGTGTGGTGGCTGGACATCCTCAATTTGCTCAAGCAAAGAGAGAAGAAAAGGCAAGATTGAAGCAGGAAAAGAAGCAAGCTATTCTAGATGCTAAAAAGGCTAAACAAAAGAAAGAGCAAGCTGCTATCTTGGCCAGGCTACAAGCTGTGAAACCAACATAACAAATTCCTGCTCAGCCATCTGAAATCACTGAATCTCAAGATCCAAAGAAGCAAGTTGAACCACAACAGGAGAAAGCTCCAAGATACAAGGAATTGGCCAAAAGAACTAAAAGGAAATTGGACTTTGTTGATAAGGAATTGGAGTATCAGGTTTCCAAGGAATCCACTCCAACTACAACTCAAGCATCAAAACCCGATGTGGTATTTGAAGACATCAAGGTGGTGGATCCTTACAAGAACATTCATGGTGAACCTATTGTGCCTAAGGATGAACCAATAGACTGGGAGAGCCTACCAATTCTTGACTTCAATCTGCCAATCCTTAGCAAGCCAAAAAGAACAAAGTCAAGAGCAGTCAAGAAAGTGAAGTTGTCACCTCTCAAATCCAAATCTCTAACTAAAGCTCAATCTAAAGTCAACAAGGGAGATTACATGTACTTATGTGACATCAAGGAATTTTCTGATCTAAATCTCTATCTAGATGAACTAGAAGAAGTGAGAGGAATTGATGCCTACAGGATTATACCTGAAAGGTTGGTTTTCAAGTACAAGGGAGGAAATGAGATTCAATGGCCACTTCACAGGATCCTTCAAGAAAGCTAAGCTGTGCTGATAAAGGTTTACTCATCATTCAAGAAGAACTTTGGATTCAATGTAACTGCAAGAAGACTGATTCTAAAGAAGATTGAAGAACTGAGGAGTATTAGAGCTAAAGATGCACTCCCAAAGACTCTAATCATTCCCTACACAGGGATAAGAGTGCATCTAAGGCCCTACTAGATGATGGAGTTCATGGATGACAAAGGAGTGAGAAGATTTTTCAGGTTAGAAGATCAATTGAGCATCTCTAGCAATGATACTCTTTTGGAAATGCAAGAAAAGCTAAATCTCTCAGAATCTGATGAACCGGAATTCCACAGACAGCTCCAAAATTAGATAGAAGAAAAAAACAGAAAGCTTGGAAACAGATCCAGATCTTCAAGAAAATAGATTAATCTGCTCAGGCTAGAGGAGCACCTTGAAAATGACTGTGAACAAATCCTTGTACATTTTATTAATTGAAGCACTTTACAGTTTTATCTACTTACTTCCAAAGTTGTATTTTTAAGGTGTTTTGTTATCATCAAGTTTCTCTTAATTTATGGCTACAATTCTAGTAGACATAAATTGGGGGAGATTGTTGTGGATATGTTGTGAACTTAATGATTTCATTAACAAAACACCTTGGTAGATTTTACTTAGTGAAAAATGTAGCACTCGACGGATAAGGATTATAGTCCCGACGGATGACTCAATATAGTCCCGACGGATGCTGGTTTATTATCCATCGAGTGAGTAGCTTATGTAACAATAAGTTTGTAGCACATTTCTGCATACACATTATTTAGATTCTGTAGTAGCACTCAAGTCATGTTGACTTTAACTAGATATGTAGAATAGGTTGATTAATTGTACATAGATGATGTCTTGTAATTCTGCATAAATGAAATGAAGTCAAGTACCAGATAGCTACCCAACGGATAAACAACAATGCCACTCGACGGATGATCAACAAGGCAACCTGATGGATGATCATGAACTTGACGGATAAAGAATTCAAACATCTGTTGACAGTGACAACACAATCACATGCGTCGAGTGTATGCAAATGGAATGTGGAAGCCTATTCAACTGGGTTTTAGAGAACAAAGAAGCATTGCCATTTCCATGCTATTATTAGGATATTCAAAGATGCTGGAATAGAGTAATGAAGCAGCATAATATTAGACTTGATAGGTTTTGTTTTATTATCTTGTCTTATTACTTTGTAATCTTGGTAATATATAAACCAAGAAGTAGCAAATAGAACTACAAGAACACTAAGCAAGAATTTCTCAGAGAAACATTTGTAAGCTGTATTCTTAGCATTTCTCTGAAAACTTAGTTGTTCATATTTGTAAGCAGCTGTGAGCAAATCTTGCTACACAGAGTTCTCTTGATATAATTTATATCTCTGGTGGATACATTCAAATCCACCAGAAAGTTTTAAAAAACTTGTGTTTTTAATTACTTGTGTATTGATTCATTCCAAGTTATTATTTCGTAGTTTGCAAATCAATTCACACAGTTATATATTATAAGATAGAACATGTTATATCTTTGTGAAAAAGTTTCAAGAATTCCATCCAACCCCCCTTCTGTAATTCTTGTTGTATTGTTAGGGACTAACAACGCCGAGGTGGAACCAAGGAAGAAAACTGTTATCAACACTCCTCCCAAGGGTAATACATGGGGAAAACAGGTTTATCCTCCAACTCCTTTTCCTAAAAGGTTGCAAAAGCAGAAGTTGGATAAGCAATTTGCTATGTTCTTGGAAGTTTTCAAGAAACTTCACATCAATATACCTTTCACTGAAGCTCTTGAACAGATGCCTAACTATGTGAAGTTTATGAAGGGTATTCTCTCTCGGAAAGTGAATCTCGATGACTTAGAGACCGTTGCTCTTATGAAGGAATGCAGTGTTGTGCTGCAACAGAAGTTGCCTCCAAAGTTTAAAGATCCTGGAAGTTTCACTATTCCTTGCACCATCGGAAACTTGTCGTTGACAAGTGTTTATGAGTTGGGAGCTATCATCAATCTGATGCCTTTGTCTATCTTCAAGAAGTTGGGTTTACCTGATCCAAAGCCTATATATATGTTCTTGCAGTTGGATGATCGTTCTATTACATATCTGCGAGGCATTGTGGAGGATGTCTTGGTGAAGGTGGACAAACTCATCTTTCCTGCTGACTTTGTAATTCTTGATTTCAAGGCGGATAAAAAAATTCCCATAATCTTGGGAAGACCATTCTGGGCTACAGGCCGAACTATGATCAATGTGCTTAAAGAAGAGCTTATGATGAAGGTTCAAGATTAGAAGGTCACTTTTAATGTGTTCAAGGCAATAAAGTTACCCTCAGATAAAGTGGAGTGCTTTAAAATAGAGCGGCTCGACTTTGTCGTGAATTTGGAGCTTGAGCAATTGCCAAAGTCAGATACCTTAGAGATATCCTTAATAGGGGAATCAGTTATTGAATATGAAGAAGGAGCAAAACAACTACAGGTTTTGAATGCACCTCCGTGGAAGAGGAAGTTGGATATGCCATTCGATTCTCTTGGGTTAGCAGAGCTGAAAATTTCTCAGGAGCGTCTCGAGCCGTCTACTGAAGAAGCTCCCACACTTGGGCTCAAACCGCTGCCAGATCATTTGAGTTATGCATTTTTAGGTGCACCCCCTAACAAGGGGTTGGAATATATCTGGGATAATATAAAGGGTATCCGGCCGGTTCCTCCCGTGTTTACAGATGGTCCCTCTCGTGCACCACATACATTTGATAGGTTTGGTCTTGGTGATGCGTAGTATAGAAGGTTGATTCGGCGTATTGAGGCCATGCATGACATTCATCAACATTTTGCTGAAGATTTGACACACGCTCTTGGTATTATTTTCCGAGACAATGGTGTCGAGGTTGATTGGCCACCTAATTCTCCACCCGAAGAGGGTGATCCTCCCATTAACTAGGTATGCCTTGAATCCTTATTATTACCTTCAATGAGGACACTGAAAATTTTAAGTTTGGGGGTGATAGTTAAGGAATATTTGTTTGTGAATCCATATAGATGCATTTTCATGATAGTTTAGTTCATATAGTTTGCATATTGGTCATGTAGTTATTTGTTTTTGTTCTTGTTTTGCGTATTGTTATCATGTTAGTATGTTACATATAGTTGCATTGGCATTATATCATGATCCCTTAGGTTGCTTTTCCGATTAATTTGTGATGTTAATTCGAGTATAGTGATGTCGTATAGAGGAATGCTAAGTCCTAACGAATTGATTTGCATGATAGAAACAAGAATTTTCACTAAGTCTTATAGGTTGCTTGAGTGCTAGATCATGATCATGACTTGTTTGTTTGTCGAGGTTTAATCACTTGTTTATGTCTAGAATTTATGATATTCTCTTAGTGAAGAAATAACATGGATTTTTAAAATTGGAGAAAAATATTGGATATCAATGCTAGTTGTGGCTAGGCATCAAATGGCTAGTAGCCGGCTCATATTTATATGAGTAGTATAGGGTTTAGCGAGATGGAGCGAAACACATTCATTTCAAAATATGAGAAAAAAAAGAAAAAGAAAAAAATATGTGTTATGCATAATTGATCACGAGTGGGTTCTTTAATACTCGAGTTATTAAGTTCTAGGGGACTTTGTGCCTAGTGACCTAAGGCATTTATAGTCTGGGATCCACTAACCTCACGCTCACTACATGGGTATTATTGCATAAGTCTTTTGTGGACCTCGCTCATTGCACTATCAAATAAGCATGTTTGTGTTTTTTATGTGTTATCAATAAAAGTATGAGTCCTTGTATAACTCTGATAAAATTGAAATGTTGTCAGTCATTTTGTATTTATAGTTTATTTTTTATAATCTTGTGATTGTCTTGACAAGAGGTGAGTTATGATTATTGATCTAGTTTCGAGAGTATATCTGTTAAGCAATTGCACACACACACGTTTTTGGCTTATGAGTTGATTTGTGGGATTTGATTGTATTTTGTGCGAATAATTGCATTCTTTGAGATGTTGCTCATTGGTTGATTAAGTTATTCTAAGGGGATAGTTGCATTCATGTACTTTGTTTTGTTCATTGAGTCTGTTTATGCTTGAGGACAAGCATCGATTCAAGTTTGGGGGTGTGATAAGTGGAATTTATATCCACTTAGAACGCTTCGTAAAGGATCGAATTGGTGATTTGTACTCAAGTTATTTGTGTTTTTGATGTTTTTGATGTTTTTGTATTTCAGGCATTAGTTGTATGATTAAAGGAGATTTTAATTGAAATATGCTGAAAAGAGGTCTGATTCTGAAGCCAAGGCTATGTCCAAGTTGTAGAGCATTTTGAGAGCTTTGCATGGACTATTGGATCGTCGAATTTTGATAAGCGGAACTCAACTTACAAGCAAAACAAGAAATTGGAGCAAAAAATCATTAGCACAGTGCGCCCGCGCGCAAGGCGGGGTGGCTGCGCCAGTCTTCCAGAAACAGCGCGCACCCGCGCTGGTATGGGGGCGGCCACGCGGGTCCATTCAGCCAGATTTCTGTTTTGACTTTGTTTTGGAGATTTTGAAGCCCATGATCGTCCTGAAACCTATATATACCCTAAATAATTCATTTTTAACAACGAGAAGAAGGAGAGAGCAGTAAGAAGACCTAATAGCACAATACAACGAAGGAGAAGAAGATCTTGTTTTTTACTTGTGATTCTTTGCTTAAATTATAATCTTGGATGCTTGTTTTCTTTGTTGTTTGAACCTTACACTCTTGTTAACGTACTTTTGTTAAAGATCTAGTTTTTATACCATGCTTTCATTGGAACCCTAGGTGATGATGAGTTCGGTTATGAACTAATCATTATTGTGGGGTTCTAATGGATTTACTTATGGATTTCTATAGTTAATTTGTTTCAATATCTTGGTGTGTGGTGATTGATTAATATCATAGTATTGGTTGTGCTTATTCGTCTTATATGCGTAGTTAACATATAAGATAGTGTGTTAATCTCTATTAAAGCGACAATGAATATAGAGATTTAGAACTTGGCATGCTAGCATAGGTTCATGTATTTATTATGCATGATTCGTAGGTAATTTTAACCATCTTACTTACCCTATGTAATCACGATAGATAACTGGTTCATTAAACCTTTATGTTGTTAAATTCTATAGACATATAGGGTCTCAACATAAATGGTGTCTATTCAGCTTCTATCTCTTTTGTGGATGTCTGGTAGTTGGGTATTCGTACAATGAAAGTTAGCGTTTACTAGTTTCGTGTTATCTGATTAGTTGTCATCACCATTGCATGCTAAGGTTAAGAACAATGACTTTGAATGAAGTAGTAATGAAGTTAGAATCTCATGTTTGTCTCATTTAGTTAATTCAGTCACTTTTATTCTTAGTTAATTGCATGTTAGTTTAATCTTAATTATAAACATCTCAACTTGTTATTGTCTTAGCATTGAGCGATAGCCATACTATTGTTTCATAGGTGCATAATCTTAAGTTAACTAAAAAGAGTCTCTGTGGGTACGAATCTAATTTATATCTTATACTACTTGCGAACATGTATACTTGCATGTAATTTTAGCGCGTGTTTTCGCTCTAACACCAGTCGCTTAAATGCGGTTTACGTTGGTTTACGTGATTTACAGGCTATTACGTGAGCCCGTAGGGTTTACCCAGTGCGCACCCGAAGGGTAGTGACTGCGGGTTACCTACGATAAAAAAATAAAAAAATAAAAAAAATAATGATTCATAGAAGTGAGAGACTGAACAATATATTGATGGGGTTAAAATTTTATCTTGATTCAAATCATGTGAGCATAAAGTATTATATCAATTTAGTTGGAAATATTTATTTATTTATTATTTTTAATATATTTTCAAGAGAAAATTGGTTAGAGAATTTTTTTTGCATACTCTTGATAGACTAACATTTAAATCATAATTTGCTTACCTAAAATAATGAAAAATCATTCAACCCCTTTTTTTGTTGTAAAATATTTCTTCTGAAAATTTTATCTATTACAAATTAAAAAAAACTAATAATATAATAAAAATTTTGTTCATATATTCATATAGTATTTGCAACAAAATTTATTTTCCATTCATATTGATAATCTTTTTATATATATATATATTTATTTTTTCCAATATATAAAATACAAATATGTATTGATAAGAAACTTTGTGGTTCTATTTAAAATTTAATTCAAATAGACTAACACCATTTTAAAAGAAGAAGTCACCCTACACGGAAGAAGTCACCCTACATAGATCCCGCTTACATGATTATTCTCACAATTTTATCAAACACATTGTTGAAGTTGTGCACAAAGCTCTAAGATGATTCATTATACTTGTGTACACCTTGCATACATGGAGAGATTTATCAGAAAGAAAGGAAGAAAATAAATACCAATTCCACCCAACAAACTTTAGAGGTGAACAATTTAACAAATACGTAGTTCCCCAAATGCCTGTACATTGTCAACTTGACTTACTTGAACACCAGATGGATTCATTAGCTGAATTGATACTGAGTTGTTCCCTATGAACATGTTGTTTGGAATTATTCTTTGTAGAAGTACTACTCCATCTTTTGTAGCCAAGTATAGTCTGCTACCGTCACCACGGAAATCGGAGAACCGATTTAACACGAAAACCAAGAAATAAGGTTTCTCTTCCATCCAAATAAGTTGTGTTAAGGAAGTGAATATCTCGGGAATCATTCCATGATAATCCTGGTGAATCAAATTTGTTTGTACTTGCTTTATATATGGATATATGCAGAAGTAATTGTAGCTTCTCTGTTTGACATTACATATTTGTGACTAACACTTAGAGAAGCATGTGTACTTTGTTGAGTTTTTTTGGTTCATAGGTGATGATGAGTTGGATTTCACAACAAGAGACTGTTATTTTTCTCTGCTGTAGTATGAGAATAATTACCTGTAATTGTGAAACTTGTGAAAGATATGGAATAGTTGAAAATGCTTGAAACATAAGAGAAACTACTTGTAATTGTACAAAACTCACACATAATCTTAGTTTATGTACCTTAAATTCATACATATGAAATTAAATCTTAGTTTCGTACACTGATGTGCTTTAAATTCTTGATTTGTAGCCGATGAACTCAACAGAGCTTACAATTTAGTTTTGCCAGTTGTCTGAGAAATTCCTACTCGATTCCCAGTTGTCCAATAATTTTTTTTTAAATTCCAAGTTGTCGATTACATCTGACAATAAATAGAATTAGGTAGATAAAAAATTGGCCAAGTGTACTATATAATGTATATGTGGAGTACACTTCACCGAACAAACACCTAATTCAGTAAACTCATTTCTTGACATTGTCAAACAACTGTAGTTCAAAATAAAATTAGTGAAACTAAAGCAGCGGTTAAGTTAATATTGGATATAAAATAAGTAATAATTTTGGGTAAAGATGCGGGTTAACATAGTTATTACTGTTACTAAATAAGTGAGAATGTAGGCACAAATAAAGATACCTATGACAGTTACTCCAACATCTACAATATCAAATCCTTGATCTCCGCTTGTGTAGGCTTAAATGATAGCAACATACACTTGATAGAGGATCCTCCTGAACTGAAAGCAACAGAAGCATATAATAAATTGACAGTGATTATGAAAGATCCAAGTAAAAGAATTACATTAGCAAGGAAAACAACGTATTTAAATTTGTTCATATTCTTGAAACATCAAAGAACACACTCATCATTTGAGAGTATAGTATCCAACAACCTTTAAAGTTTAAATTTGAACCTGTCTTATTAGAATAAAAAAAAATCATATTATATTTTCTTATATTTATGCACCAATAACCAAATTATATTGAAACAACTACAAACTTAAAGTTGAACCAAAATTCTTTTAAAGACTCACAGAAATAAAAATTAAAATAGTACTTTTAATGATTATAACTGGAAGAAAAGGTGTAATATTTTATAATACTGCAACGCTAAATTGGTGTTTGACCCCTGCAAGCTGCAATAAGAGCGAAGTAAGATATTGTTGCACATTCTAAAAGATACCTAAGTTACAAATAATATATATTTGCAATAGTATATTTATACCAATCTACCCAACCAAAGAAAGCCAGCTTCATAACATAGTTCCTCAAATAGGTAGTAAAATATGGAATTTAGTAAAACATAATTCTTCCAAATAGGGATTAGAAGCATCAGAAATTTGTAAAATTAGCTGAATTGATTGACACACATGTACTAAAACAGCTTTATCTTATAGTAGAATTGTTTAATTTATAAGAAGTAATTTTTTTTAACAAACTACACTTCATTATCTTTCCAATGGTATATATAACATCAACTAAAACCTCGTAAATCATAAAAGTTAATTCTTTAAAGTTGGGATTAGAAGCATCAAAAGTTTGTAATATTTGTAGAATTGATTTACACACTTGTACTAAAATAGCTTTATCTCATTGTACAATGATTCAATTCATAAAACGTAAATTTTGTAACGAACTACTCTATATTATCTTTCCAACGCTATATAGAACATTAACTACAATCACATAAATCATAACAGGTAATTATTTCAAGTTGGTATTAGAAGCATCAGAATTTTATAATATTAGTACAATAGATTAACACACTTGTACTAACACAACTTTATCTCATTGTACAATGATTCAATTCATGAGGCATAAATTTTTTAACAAACTACACTTCATTATATTTCCAACATTATGTATAACATCAACTACAACCTCATAAATCTTAACATTTAATTCTTTCAAGTTGGGATTAGAAGCATCAGATTTTTGTAACATTAGTAAAATTGATTGACACACTTATCCTAAAATAGTTTTATCTCATTGTACAATGATTCAATTAATGGGACGTAAATTTTGTAAATATCTACACTATATTATCTTTCCTTTGGTATATAGAACGTCAGCTAAAACTTTGTTAATCATACCTGTTAATTATTTAAAGCTGGGATTAGAAGCATCAGAATTTTGTAATATCAGGAGTACTGATTGACACACCTATACTAAAAAATCAAGTAACTCATTTTATAAATGGTTCCATTTATGAGAGGTAATTTTTTAAGAAACTATATTTCATCGGCTTTTCGATGGTATATATCACATTAACTAAAATTTTGTAAATCATAGTAGTTTATTATTTAAAGTTGTGATTAGCAAGTATATTTTTCAGCAATTACACCACTATATCTATGCAATTCAAAAGGAAACCATAAAAAGTACATCTTAATCTTAAAATTATTCCACAAATTTCTTAGTTTTGTAATCATGGCTAAATTATTACACTATTTTTTAACTCGGGCCAAAATTATTCCCCGATCAGTTGTAAAATCTTCTTTTCCACAATTATAAAAAGGTGCATTCTAAAAAATATAAAAAGATTAAACAACAACTTGATAAAAATATAAGTTAACAAAATTGAGCCTGACAAAAAAATCATAAATCTCTTGGAGATTTCATCAAACATGTCATTAAAATAAAAATTACACATTTTAATAATTTTCTCAAACATTAAATCACGAAAAAAACTTAAAAGAAAAGATAAGGTTATAAAGTAATATCGTTATCGGGAGAAATTACTTGATTTGGATGAACTTATATATCATCTATGTGATTTTAATAACTATATTTCACCATAATCATACTTATAGAATTGCACAAACATGTTGTGCATATGTTGTGTACTTGATGTTTCATAAACAAAACATCTAAGTGGATTTTAGTTAGTGAAATAATGTAGCACTCGACGGATAAGAATTATAGTCCCGACGGATAACTCATTATAGTCCCGACGGATGTTAACTAATTATCCATCGAGTGAGTAACTTATGTAATAATAAGTCTGTAGCACAGTTCTGTATACATCTTTGTATAGATTCTGTAGTAGCCTATAAGTCATGTTGACTTTAACTAGATATGCAGAATAGGTTGATTAATTGTATATAAATGATGTCTTGTAATTCTGCATAAGTGAAATGAAGTCAAGTGCCAAAACAGCTACCGACGGATGATTAACAAAGCCATCGACGGATGATCAAATAACTATCAACGGATGTTTAATATAACAGTCGACGGATGATCATTGAAGCCATCAACAGATGTTCAGAAAGTCGACGGATGATCATATATCCAACGGATGTTTATAGAATCCAACGGATGATCATGTAAAGAATTCAAACAGCAGTTGAACAGTGAAAGCTGAGCACAGCCGTCGAGATGTATACAAATCTACTGTGGAAGCCCATTAACTGGGTAATAGAGGACGAAAAGCAGCAAAGCTTAAGACTGATAGTTTTTATATTTGTTCAGTCTTTTTGAATTTGTAATCCTGGTAATATATAAACCAAGAATGTAGCAAACAGAAAAATAACAGTTGAGAAACAAAAACAGAGAAATCTTTGAAAGCAAAATCCTTAGCATTTCCTGTATTCTCAGCAGTTCGATTTGTAAGCAGCTGTGAGCATTATTGAACACAGAGTCCTCTCAATATATAATATATATCTCTGGTGGAATTGTTTAAATCCACCAGAAAGTTTTTAAAAACTCTTGTTTTAATTACTTATGTTTTGATTCAATTAAGTTTCTATTCCGCATTGTGCTAATCAAAACATTTATATCTATATTCGAGTTGAACATTTTTATTTCGAGAAAAAGGTTCAAGAATTCCATTCAACCCACCTTCTGTAATTCTTGCTATATTGTTAAGGGACTAACAATTGGTATCAGAGGAGGCTCTTAATCTACAAAGAGTTTAAAGATCAAAACAATTCAGCAAGATGAACAAGAAAGACGTTGGAGTCAAGATTCCTTTTCTAGATAAAGATAATTACCATCATTGGAAGGTAAAGATGCATCTTCATATGCTTTCTCAAGATGAGGCCTATGTGGACTGCATAGAAAGAGGTCCTCATCTTCCAATGAGAGCTGCAATAGGAAACGAGCCATCTGTTCCCAAACCAAGGCATGAATGGTCTGATCCTGACATTGAACAAGTCAGGAAGGATAAAAAGGCCATGAACATTATGTTCAATGGAGTTGATGCATACATGTTTGACAACATTATAAACTGCAAAACTGCCAAGGAAGTCTGGGATACTATACAGATAATCTGTGATGACACTGAGCAAGTTAGAGAAAATAAAATGCAGCTCTTGATTCAGCAATATGAGCATTTTCACAATGAGGAAAGTGAGTCACTCAATGACATTTTTAGTAGATTCCAAAAACTACTAAATGCTCTTAAGTTGCATGGAAGAGTCTATCAGACTAAAGACTCTAATATGAAATTCCTTAGATCTCTTCCAAAGGAATGGAAACCAATGACAGTATCATTGAGAAACTCACAAGATTATAAAGAGTTTACTTTGGAGAGACTGTATGGCATCCTGAAGACCTATGAGCTTGAGATAGAGCAGGATGTAAGGATGGAGAGATGAAAGAAGAAAGGAGGATCCATTGCTCTAGTTGCTGATTTGGAAAAGGAGAAAGAAGTGAAGATGGAAGCTGTTGAGTCAACTTCTAAGGTCTATGAGAACAAGGGCAAGGGGCTTGCAGCAGAAAGTGAAGATTCATTGAGCCAAGATGACATGGAGGACATTGATGAGCACCTAGCATTTATTTCCAGGAGATTTGCCAAGCTCAAGTTCAAAAAGAACTTTGGAGCAGCCAAGCCAAATAGAAACATGGTGGATAAGTCAAAATTCAAATGTTTCAAATGTGGCTTGGCAGGGCATTTTGTAAATGAGTGTAGAAAGTCAGATTCCAGTAAGAAAAGGTTTGAGTTTGTGGATTATAAGCAAAAATACTTTGATCTACTCAAACAAAAGGAAAGGGCTTTTATTATACAAGAGAATGACTGGGCAGCAGATGGTTTGGATGAAGATGAGGATGTCAGCTATGTCAATCTAGCCCTAATGGCCAAGTCTGATGAAACAGAGACTAGTTCCTCAACAATCAGGTAATTACCACAAACCTTGCACATTCATCTAAAACTGAGTGTAATGATGCCATAAATGACATGTCTACAAAATTATATCATTTGCGTGTTACACTTAAGTCTCTTACTAAAGAAAATGCTAAAATCAAAGAAAACAACTTGTTTTTAAGTGAGAGGAATAATGTGCTTGAGTCTCAGTTTATTAATTTTAAGAAATTAAGAATTGAGTGTAAGATTGCTAAGGAGGAATTAACTGAGTCCTTGAAAAAGGAAGAAATTTTAAAGAAGCAGCTCGAGCATGAACAAGAGGTGATTAAAGCATGGAAAACATCCAGGGATATCCATGCTCAAATCACCAAAGTTCAAGGAATTGAGTCTTTTTGTGATGAAGCCTGGAAAAAGAATAAAGAGAAACTAGAAGCCAATTTTGTAGATGGTTTGCTGACAGATGTAGACTCGACGGATTATGAGGACTATCCGTCAGATAACAAAAAGTGTTATCCGTCGAAAGATGAAAATCCTCATCCGTCAGCTGTGAGCAAGCCCATTAGCAAAGCTAAACTAATCAAGCTAAATGAGAAGTATGGGTCTGTTTCCAAGAACTTTGTTTCAGGGGAGTCAAGCCAAGTTAAGAAAGGGAGAAAGGCTAATGTTGGTCACATGACTGTCAAACAGTTGAGTGATAGACTTGAGAAAATTGAGGTAAAAACAGAGACTAAAAGGAAAAATAATAGGAATGGTAAAGTAGGGATTAACAAACACAATAACTACATACCTGATAAATATGCTCCTAGAAAAATCTGTGTCAAGTGTGGTAGTGTAAATCATTTGTCTGTTAGTTGCAAATCTGCCATGCCTACTCCCATGTCTGTTCAGTCTCAATTTCCTCACATGAATGCAATGCCTTCCATGCCTGTTAATGCTATACCTACACAGAACATGAATGCACAGTTTGCTAATATGACATTTGCACCTAATCCATATTATACTGCATACAGTATGCCTCAAATGCCATTTAGCATGCCCTACTGGAATAACATGTTTACACCAAGCATGCCATTTCCTGGTAGCCATAATATGCATGATAATTCTGTTGCATTAAATGGTTTCAAAGGTCCAACCCAAATGACTAAGGAAGAATCTGAAATTCCCAAGTCAAATGACTTAAGACCTAAGAAACAGAAGAAGAAAGCTAATAAGGCAGGACCCAAGGAAACTTGGGTACCAAAATCAACTTGATTTGATTTTGATGTGTGCAGGGAAACAGAAGGAATCTTTGGTACTTGGATAGTTATTGTTCAAGACACATGACTGGTGATTCTACCCTGCTCACTGAGTTTAAGGAGAGAGCTGACCCAAGTATTACTTTTGGAGATGACAGCAGGGGTTATACTGTGAGATATGGCTTGATTTCAAAGGACAATGTCATCATAGAGGAGGTTGCCTTAGTGGATGGTCTTAAACACAATCTGTTGAGTATCAACCAGCTTTGTGACAAAGGCAATTCAGTAACCTTCAACAAAGAAGCCTGTGTTGTGACTAATAATCAAAGCAACAAAGTGGTTCTCACTGGTGTAAGAAGAGGAAATGTGTACCTAGCTGATTTCAACTCAACTAAAGCTGAATCTGTAACTTGTCTTCTCAGTAAAGCAAGTCAAGATGAAAGTTGGCTATGGCACAAGAAGCTATCCCATTTAAACTTCAAGACCATGAATGAGCTGGTAAAGAAGGAACTAGTTAGAGGCATTCCTCTAGTGAAGTTTACAAAGGATGGACTGTGTGATGCCTGCCAAAAGGGGAAGCAGATTAAAGCATCATTCAGGAAGAAACTTGATTCAGCAATTGAAGAGCCTTTGCAACTGCTTTATATGGATTTGTTTGGACCAGTCAATGTATTGTCAATATCAAGGAAAAGATTTTACCTAGTAATTGTAGATGATTTCTCAAAGTTCTCTTGGATATATTTCCTAAAGTCTAAAGATGAGGCTAGTGAAATCATCATCAATCACATAAAGCAAGTTAACAATCATCCTGATTTCAAAGTTAGAAGAATCAGGAGTGACAATAGAACTGGGTTCAAGAACTATGTCATGAGAGCATTTTATGAAGAAAATGGGATCTTGCATGAGTTTTCAGCAGCAAGGACTCCACAACAGAATGGAGTAGTGGAAAGGAAGAATATATCACTTATTGAAGCTGCAAGGACAATGCTTGAAGAATCTAAACTTCCAACATATTTCTGGGTTGAAGCTGTAAATACTGCATGCTACACTCAGAACATTTCTCTGATTAATCAAGCAAAATGCATGACTCCCTATCAATTGTTCAAGAACAAGAAGCCAACTCTAAACTTTCTTCATGTCTTTGGCTGCAAATGCTATATCCTGAGAAATCAAACTGATCAAAATGGGAAGTTTGATGCTAAAGCAGATGAAGGAATTTTTGTTGGATATGTTGTTGGTAAAGCATATAGAGTCTACAATCTAAGAACCAACATTGTTGTGGAATCTATACATGTTGTGTTTGATGATAAAAAGATTGAAGGACTGGAAGATGGAGATCACCATGAGAGCCTCAAATTCGACAATGTTGAGATGGTTAGTGATGAAAGTGATGATGAGAGTGATCAAGAAACAGTGTTTAAGGATAATGCAGACAAATATACCACCAATGAAGCACAAAACTCAACATCCATCGAGTTGCATAATGCTTCATCCGTCGGAAGGCAATCTATATTATCCGTCGGAAGACAACCTGCCTCATCCATCGATAATCAAAATTCACCATCCGTCGGGTTATCAAAAGGATCAGGAGGTCAAGACAGATCACCTACAGAAAATTCTCCCTTCTCAAATCAAAGATCCATAAACTCAGGGGGAGTTTCTAGCAATCAAAACTCAATCACACTTCAAGACAATCATGAGGCCTCTTCATCTAGAGCTAATCTACCTCAGCAAAGGAAATGGACAAAAGATCATCCCTTTGAGCTTATCATTGGTGATGTGTCTTCTAGAGTTCAAACAAGAAGAACAACTCAGGAAGAATGTCTATACAACAGCTTTCTATCAAAGGAAGAACCAAAGAAGGTAGAAGAAGCTTTGTTAGATCCTGATTGGATTTTAGCTATGCAGGAGGAGCTAAACCAATTTGAAAGGAATAAAGTATGGAAGTTGGTACCCAAGCTTAAAGGAAAGAATCCAATAGACACCAAGTGGGTATTCAGAAACAAGATGGATGAAAATGGCATAATAATCAGGAATAAAGCTAGATTGGTTGCTAAAGGTTATTGTCAGCAAGAAGGAATAGATTTTGATGAAACTTTTGCTCCTGTTGCAAGACTTGAAGCCATCAGAATCTTCTTAGCTTATGCAGCCCATGCCAATTTCAAGGTCTATCAAATGGATGTCAAAAGTGCCTTTCTGAATGGAGATTTGGAGGAAGAAGTATATGTCAGTCAACCTCCTGGTTTTGAGGATCCAAATTTTTTAGAATATGTCTATTATCTTCTAAAAGCACTTTATGGACTGAAGCAAGCACCTAGAGCCTGGTATGACACTTTATCAAAGTTCCTTTTGGAAAATCACTTCACAAGAGGTACTGTAGATGAAACTTTATTTTTCAGAAATGTTAATGGCTCTAGCATACATGTTCAAATTTATGTAGATGATATTATTTTTGGCTCTACAGATGAGAAACTTTGTAAAAAGTTTGACAAATTGATGCAAAGTAAGTATGAAATGAGTATGATAGGAGAACTAACTTACTTTCTTGGTTTACAAGTTAAGCAAGTTAGTGATGGAATATTCATTAGTCAAACTAAATATATTTTTGATCTTTTAAAGAAGTTTGATCTAATGGATTGCACATCTGCAAAAACTCCCATGGCCACTGCAACTAAGCTTGAATTAAACACTACTGAAAAGTCTGTGGACATTTCAAGTTATAGAGGCATGGTTGGATCTCTTCTGTACTTAACAGCTAGTAGGCCAGATATAATGTTTGCTACATGTTTGTGTGCTAGATTTCAGGTTGATCCTAGAGAATCTCACTTAATAGCTATTAAGAGAATTTTCAGATATCTCAAGGGAACACCAAAACTTGGCATTTGGTACCCTAGAGATTCTGGTTTTGATCTAACTGGTTATTCAGATGCAGATTATGCAGGTTGTAAAATTGACAGAAAGAGCACAACAGGAACCTGTCAATTTCTAGGAAACAAGCTTGTGTCCTGGTTCAGTAAAAAGCAAAATTCAGTTTCTACTTCTACAGCTGAAGCTGAATATATTGCTGCTGGCAGTTGCTGTGCATATATTTTATGGATGAAAAATCAATTGCTAGACTATGGTTTGCAAGTTGAGAGGATTCCTATTTTCTGTGATAACACAAGTGCAATTGCCATCACTGAAAATCCAGTGCAACATTCAATGACAAAGCACATAGACATCAAGTACCATTTCATAAGGGAACATGTGATGAATGGTACTGTGGAATTACATTTTGTTCCAAGTGAGAAGCAACTTGCAGATATCTTTACCAAGCCACTGGATGAATCCACCTTTTCAAGGTTGTAAATGAGTTAGGTATGCTTAATTACGTTTAAAATTATCTAGAGATATTATATAGAGATATTGGCTAACCATCTATGTCAAGAAATTGTACTTGAGAACCCAAACAATAAACTGGCTTGTTAGGTTCAAGAGAGAAGACTCATTGCAGATTTGAACAGAGCCAACCATCACAGGGATGTGCCAATGTTCTATTTTCCTGTGATGTAGACACCTCAGGTAAGTGAGGTAAGTTCATCCATCCCTACAACTATTCCAACCTCCTCTATTTCTTTGAGTTCATGAATAGCTATGGCAACTGTAAAAATGACCAAACAGTTGCCTACCAAAGCTGCCAAAACTACTGCAATTTCTAAATCCAAATCAAAGAAAACCCCCTCTGGTATCTCTCAAAAGGTACCAGTTGAAAAATCCACCAAAGCCAAAGAGGGGAGTGTGAAGGAGGGTAAGTTAGGTGAGGGAAGGGGTGAACATCAAAGAAACCCCAAGAATAAGGTTGGAGAGTTGAGTGAATCCCAGCCTAGCCACACTGCAGTTTCCCAACAAACTGCAGTGCTTAAAAAGGATAAAAGCTCACTTCTAGCTACATCCTCCCAAAAGGATGCAGTTATTGAACATAGCTCTTAGCCAAGAGCACAGGCCAAAAGGGTTAGGGACACAAGCTCACCCCAAACTTACACAAGAAAGAAGAAATCTAAAACCTCTGGGGATGCACAGGGCACACACACAGTGCAAACTGGTGCTAAAGACACAGTCCCTGCACTTTCTCAAATTCAGTTTGATGTGGCTCCAATAAATGTGGAGTCACATCCAAAATCTCTAATAATAGAAGCATCCAAAACACCATACTCACCAACAAACTCTCTGGAAGTGGATATGATAAACACTTCAATTCCTGATTCCCTTTCTTTAACTCTATTGGGGAAGCCAAAATCTAGTGCAAGTGAGCATCATCTTTTAGATAATTTGTTGGCTCACTTGCCAATTCTTTCAGATTCTATTGAGACATCTGTGCCCCAAATATCTTCAATCAACATAGAGTCAACAATAGTTTCTCTTCCCACCTCATTCATTTCTACTCTCTCGATGGATATTGCTCATCCGTCAAGTAGTGATTGTATCCCGACGGATAAGCCTAACAGCAGTTATCCGTCGGATAGAATTACCACTCACTCGACGGATATTACTTATCCGTCGAGTATCTCTGCACAACTTCAAACTTCAACTATTTCAAGTGCAGAAGATTTAGTGGTTGTACAGTCACTCTTAGGATTGAGAGAGGAGAGTGTATTGAGTGAGAGACTGGGTTGCTCCCAGGCAAAAGGAGAGGAAAAGAGTGAAAATCAGCAATCCATTTATTCAGGATTGGCAAAAGTGAGTGAGAGGAGTCCCGCCTTAGTAGGTGAAGGTGAGGGTGAGAGGGTGGGGAGCCAGGGTGAGACCCTAATGCAATAAAAGAGATATTATGAGAGAAAGGCAGGTACATGAGAAATAAGGGTGGATCCAGCCATTGCTAGTGAGTCAATGATTGTGGATGATGCTGAAAAGGAAAGACAATTTCAGCAACATTACAAAGCTGTAATTGATAACATTTCCTTGGATGCTGACACTTTTACTCATCTTGTGCAGCCTATCAATTGTTGGCTGCTCAGGGCAATGTGAAGGTGGAACAGATCTTGAACTTAGTACACACCTCATAATCTCTTTAAAGAGATAAAGCTGCTGTCAATAGGATGTCTTCTCAAGCTGGTGAGCCATCTGAAGAATTTGAAGTAAATTCTAATGATGATGACTCTGTTTCTTTGGATGGAAGCATGAACTTAGGGGGAGATGAAGGCCCAAGTTCTGTTTCAGATTTACCTGAATGGGCATGGACAAAGGAATCTACACCAGGACAATTTGGTGTATCTTTGGTTAAGCAAGTGATGGCTATTCAAAAAGCCCTTCAGGAAACTTCAGATGCTGGTACCAAGGCTATTCTTCAAGCTCACCTAGACTCTCTACATCTCATGAAGATCCAGCAGTTAAGACAGAATCTGAGTGTGGATGAACTCAAAAAGGATATAGCTGACTTGAAGATCTACAATTCGGAGAAGCTGGATTCAGTCATGCCATATGGTACCATGCAAGATCTATTACTAAGATTGAGGAGAGAATCAGATTCTGAAAAGAAGCTGGCCAAGCTAGAAGACAGAGTTCAAGTTATTGAGAATTCAGTGGCTATCCTTCTTCAAAATCAACAGACTCAGACAAATCTTCTCATGCAACTGGCTAAAGCACAAGGCCTAACTCCTCAACTTGATGATAACAAAAAGGGGGAGTGAGAATCAAGTAAGGGGGAGAAAGGACCAAGTGAGGGGGAGAAACTTCAAGTACAAATCAGAAAAGTAATTGTACCTTCAATTACTGTCTCCAAGCCACCAGTTGCAGATGGTATAGATCTAATTCAAGCAGCAACATCAAACTTGAAAGTTGCTGAAAAAGGAAAGTTGAGTTTGATCAACTGGGAGAAGATTGATGAGGAGATACAGAAAAAGTTTGAACTTGTCAAGGAGCCAGTTAAGTCAGCCATCCATCACTCTCAAGTCAAGCAAATCAGTGTGAATGAGATGAGCATGAATTATCTGGAAAGAGGACAATCTTCCTGCATCAAGTCTCCAAAGGCTGAAATAATTCTAAAACCAAGGGCAAATTATCCAAAATCATCTTTGAAGAACCTCTTGGACACTGTGTATGAGACACCCAAGCCTGATGAGAAAAAGCTTCTGTCAAGATCAATTGTCTTCTATAAAGATCCAGCTGATTCAGCTTTAAAAAGGAGAATTGCTAAGATATTTAGAAATGAAAAGGAAATTTGGGTGGTAGCTGGATATCCACAATTTGCTCAAGCAAAGAGAGAAGAAAAAGCCAGATTGAAGCAGGAAAAGAAGTAAGCTGCTCTAGATGCAAAGAAGTCTAAACAAAAGAAAGAGCAGATTGCTATCTTGGCCAAGCTACAGGCTGTGAATTCATCTCAACAAATTCCCTCACAACCATCTGAAGCTGCTGAATCAAAGAAGAAAATTGAAGAACAGAAGAAATCCCCAAGGAAGAAAGAATTGACTAGAAGAACAAAAAAGGAAACTGGATATTGCTGATAAAGAACTGGAAGATCAATTTCCTAAGGTACCCACACCAGCTACAACTCAAGCATCAGAGCCCTCTGTGGCATTTGAAGATATAAGGGTGGTGGATCCCTACAGGAATATTCATGGTGAACCTATTGTGCCCAAGGATGAGCCAATAGAGTGGGATAAAATACCAATTCCTGACTTCAATTTATCATTCCTTAGCAAGCCAAAAAGGACAAAGTCAAGGGTAGTCAAGAAAGTGAAGCTGTCACCACTCAAATCCAAGTCAGTAGTCAAAGCTCTACCCAAAGTCAACAAGGGAGACTACTTGTACTTGTGTGACATCAAAGAATTTTCAGATCTAAACCTCTATCTAGATGAACTGGATGAAGTGAGGGGAATTGATGCATACAGGAACCTACCTGAAAGGTTATGTTCAAGTACAAAGGAGGAAAGGAGATTGTGTGACCTCTGCACAGGATTCTTCAAGAGAGCCAAGCTGTTCTGATTAAAGTTTATTCATCCTTCAATAAGAACTTTGGGTTCAATGTAACTGCAAGAAGACTAGTATTGAAGAAGATTGAAGAACTAAGGTGTATTAGAGCTAAAGATGCACTCCCAAAGACTCTAATCATCCCATACACAGGGAGAAGAGTGCATCTAAGGCCCTACTGGCTGATGGAGTTCATAGATGACAAAGGTGTGAGAAGATTCTTCAGATTAGAAGACCAATTGAGTATCTCTAACAATGAGACTCTCTTGAAAATGCAAGAAAAGCTAGATCTCTCAGAATCTGATGAACTGGAATTCCACAGGCAGCTCCAAAATCAGATTAATGAAAACAACAGAAAGCTTGGAAGAAGAACCAGACCTTCAAGAAACTAGAAAAATCTGCTCAGGCTAGAGGAGCATCTTGAAAATGACTGTGAGCCAAACCGTGTACATTTTGTTTAATTGAAGCACTTTCAGTGTTATCTGCTTATCTTTAAAGCTGTATGTTTAGGATGTTTTGTTATCATCAAGTATCTCTTAATTTATGGCTACAATTCCAGTAGACATAAATTGGGGGAGATTGTTGTGCATATGTTGATACTTGATGGTTTCATAAACAAAACATCTAAGTGAATTTTACTTAGTGAAATAATGTAGCACTCGACGGATAAGAATTATAGTCCCGACGGATAACTCATTATAGTCCCGACGGATGTTAACTAATTATCCATCGAGTGAGTAGCTTATGTAATAATAAGTCTGTAGCACAGTTCTGTATACATCTTTGTATAGATTCTGTAGTAGCCTATAAGTCATGTTGACTTTAACTAGATATGCAGAATAGGTTGATTAATTGTATATAAATGATGTCTTGTAATTCTGCATAAGTGAAATGAAGTCAAGTGCCAAAACAGCTACCGACGGATGATTAACAAAGCCATCGATGGATGATCAAATGACTATCAACGGATGTTTAATATAGCAGTCGACGGATGATCATTGAAGCCATCAACGGATGTTCAGAAAGTCGATGGATGATCATATATCCAACGGATGTTCATAAAATCCAACGGATGATCATGTAAAGAATTCAAATAGCAGTTGAACAGTGAAAGCTGAGCACAGCCATCGAGATGTATACAAATCTACTGTGGAAGCCCATTAATTGGGTAATAGAGGACGAAAAGCAGCAAAGCTTAAGACTGATAGTTTTTATATTTATTCAGTCTTTTTGACTTTGTAATCTTGGTAATATATAAACCAAGAATGTAGCAAATAGAAAAATAATAGTTGAGAAACAAAAATAGAGAAATCTTTGAAAGCAAAATCCTTAGCATTTCCTGTATTCTCAGCAGTTCGATTTGTAAGCAGCTGTGAGCATTCTTGAACACAGAGTCCTCTCGATATATAATATATATCTCTGGTGGAATTGTTTAAATCCACCAGAAAGTTTTTAAAGTCTCTTGTTTTTAATTACTTATGTTTTGATTCAATTAAGTTTCTATTCCGCATTGTGCTAATCAAAACATTTATATATATATTCGAGTTGAACATTTTTATTTCGAGAAAAAGGTTCAAGAATTCCATTCAACCCCCCTTCTGTAATTCTTGCTATATTGTTAAGGGACTAACAAAACATGAAAACATATGATGCACCGATTGTGATATATGAATAATAAACCAATCAAACAACATGTATAAACAAAAATTACCCAAACATATAAACACAAATATATCTATACACATTGAACATATATATTTATAGACATATAATAGCTAAGAAGAAGAGGTGAGAGAATTATTGAGAATCAAATTTTTAATAGATGTAATGATAGTCAGAAGATACACACACAAACCTGAACTAACACTTTCGAAATAATTGGTGTATGATCAATTATAGTTTCATCCTGCATAAATCAAACAAATCATACATAAATATACGAATATATATAAAAAGGCTATAAAAAAGAAGAAAAAAATAAAAGATTAATGCTTTTGGGTGTGTATAACCATTTTTGGGAGAGATCTGAGAGAAGATATACAATCAGTTACGAATTTGAATTTAAAAAATTTCAAACTTAATATTTAATTGCTATAACATCTTAGGAAATATCTTAGACAAAATCACCAACCTCCGTCATCGTTTTAAAATACCTGAATAAGAATGTAAAAATCAATCATATATAACATGTACCGATCAAGATAAACGTAAAAGTATATATATACATACCCCGTTCATGGTATCAAATTATTCACCATTAGTATCAATTTATTCACTTTCTGCACAAAATTAAATATACATCGTCAAAATATAAGCATTTCATTGAGACACCAGATCAAGCAGTAGGTGAACATATCTTGATTACATAAACAAAGACTTTGAAGATCTTTTCCAAACTAACACATAATATCATATATACAGACATGCATATATACATACATACCTGAATTAACACTTTTTGAATTAATTGATTTAGGGTTCATCATCGTTTCTTATGCATAAATCACCCAAATATGAATATATATATATATATATATATATATATAAAACAATACAAAAATCAATGCAAAAGACTTATTAAACAGAGATAAAAGATAAAATAGAAATAAAAAAAAAATTGTTTATGAGATAAGAATTTGAATTTTAAAAAATTGATTGTGAGAGATGATGAATCAGGAATGTATTAATTTCACATATACGCATTATCAATTAGTGGGTTATCAAGTTTTAACAGCATTACCATGTTTAGAAAGAATACAATTCAAAAAAATTCAAAATATTCGGTTGCTATAATTAGGGAGCGGTTTAGGTGTATAAATTGATATGTTAGGTTAGTTTTTATATGGGTTAAATGTGAAAAATTCATGAATATGTGTATAATATAAAGTCTTATATGTAAAAAAATAAGGCGGGTCATGAATCATGGGCCATGGGTAAATTAATGGGTAAAAGTTATATCTATATATTCTTAAAGTGTACTCCTTAATTTACCAATTTTCTAAATGGATAAATTTTTTTACCCATAACCCATATTAAGTATAAAATCACTAGATCCATGGATATATCCACAAAATTTACCCAATGGGTAAATAAATTTACCCATGACCCATATTAAGTATAAAATCTATATATCCATGGATATATCCATATAAGTTTACCCATTTTTTTACCCATCACAACACTAAACATGGAATTTTTTTGAATTTTAAAATTTAAACATCTTATCTAAGGAAAGATTTGCATGATTTCTCACATCTGTTACAACACTAATTCAAAAATAATTATTGGTTTCCTTATTCTCTCTCATTCTTTGCAAGCATGACCTAATTTTCATAAAATTCTTGATGAAGATTTGATGTGTATCATGTTCGTCATACAAGTTTACAGAATATGCTGTTAATCTGTTAAAACCAGGTTCATGATTTACTGAATATATCCGGATGGATTCTTAAGGAACAAGTACATCAGGTATTCATCTCCTTTGTCAGTTTACTTATAATAACATTGTTTTGCAGATATCTGATTTGATCATGATTTTCTTATAGGTTCAAAACGACGTGTTCGTGGACGCAATGTTGATAATGTGTTTAAAAATCCATCAGAACCAGAGAATCAAAGTAGTGTACACTTTAATTCCATTTTTGATTCATTTATTGAAAGTGATAATGATGTTCATGTATTAATTCAGTTGTCAAACGTCGTACGCGTGGGAAGAATGTGGACAAGAATCTCACAAATTCAGTGAACATATATGATACATGTAAGCTTTCTCTATAGAATTTCATATTGGTTGATGTGTATATACGTTTGACAGACCATGTTATGTAACATACCATGTATCTTCTCCGACTGAGCATATGAGTAATGATAAAGAAAATACTACTCTGAATTTACATAACAACGAAGAATATTTAAGAAAGTTCCCAGAGACTTTGGTTCATCGCACAAATGGTAATTTTCTCAAACCTTTAGGATAATGTGGATTGTTATACATATATTTGATGTGCTTATGTTAATAAAACATGTCATTCTGTAAGAACTCCGTTATCAATTATTGATCAAAGCGTGACACCAGAACAGGGTATTGGTCTCATTATTTATCCGCCTGATTGTTTTTATACATGGATTGATAATTGTGTCATGAAGTTTCTATCAACATTCAGGAATAAGACAGCTTTTGAAAGGTGTGTTTCATAGCGGAGCTGCGACAAATCTGGAAAGCAATAGAATGACATCATAGTACATCAATGGTATCATTCTTCATCCATTCTGATTGTTATTATACAGTTTTTGTAATGATGTCTTCAGTTTACATATATATGTCGTGTTGCTGTTAATAATAAAATAGGCCATTCTGTAACAACTCCGCAATCAATGATTGATCAAAGTGTGACACCAGAACAAGGTATTTGTATCATTGTTTATCCGTCTGGTTATTTTTATACGTGCATTTATAATTGTGACTTGAAGTTTCTATTAACTCAGGAATAAGACAGTTTTCGAAAGGTGTTTTGCATAGCGGAGTTGCAGCAAATCTAGAAAGCAATAGAATGACATCAGAGTATAATAATGGTATCATTCTTTATTTCTGATCGGTATTATACATTTTTTGCAATTTTGTCTTCGATCACTTATTATATTTGTTATGTTGCTGTTAATAATTTAGGCATAATATATTGTTAAGATCATCAATAGGTAAAATAAGGATGGATTTTACCCATTACTTCTAATTATTAACTCTAATTCTCTGAATTTTATTAACAATTTCATGCAGGTACCATTTCATCTCAGTTTACACGTTTAAAACAGCAGCCACAAAGTGTTCTAAAGAGTCCTCTTTCAATATTTGATGAAAATATATCTCCTAATATTTCAGCAGCCTCAAAATCAGGTTAATTTTAAAATAGTTTAATCAACATCTTATTCCAGTCTATTAGAAGATGTTGGTCATGTTTTATGCTTCCATTTATTTTCCATCTTCTATAAAGTGCAAAAAGTAAGAATTCGTTCAAAGAATTTGAACAAACAAGATCTCGGTGTTTTTCGTAACACCTTAGCAGATGGAGAAATGAATAGAATGACACAAGAGCACAATAATGGTATCATTCTTACTCTATTCTGAGATTTATCATACCTTTTTATAATTGTGCCATCAATTTGCCTATATCTGTGGTGTTTCAGTTAATAATATAGGCCATCCAATGAGAACTCCTCTATCAAGAACTGATGAACGTGTGCCGCCTAATATATCGTTAAGATCGTCAAGAGGTAAAATTTAGTTGGATTTATTTCACGATTACTATTTTTAACATCTAATTGCCATAATTTATAGCGGAGACATGCTTCAGATAGTATTTCATCTCAGAATTCACGGTTAACACAACAGACATAAAGTGTTCTACAGACCTCTCTTGTATAAAATCTTGAAAGCCACATAATTTGTTCAGAAGAACCTAATGGTATAATTCTTGATATATCTCATTTTTCTGATACATCTGTTATAAAATTGCTTTTGAAATTGTGAATTTTGTGGGAATAGTTGCAGTAATGAACAATAGATCTATGATGCAGCCTGTTGCGGTAAAAAAATCACAATCGTGTCTGCCGAGTCCTCTATCAAGATTTGATCAAAATATATCTCCTAATATTCAATCAAATTCAAAATCAGGTTAATTTTCATTACTTTCATTAACTTCTTATTTCAGTCTATGTATGAGTGTTTATCAGCGCAGATGCTAAAATATGTTTCCCATTTTCTATGTAGTGCATAAAGTTAGGATTCGTCCAAAGAATTTCAACAAAGAAGATCTCGGTGTATTTCGTAGCACCTTACCATATTTGAGAAAAATATCCGAACAATGTACGTCATCGCCTAATATTCAGTTTTCTTCAGCAACTAATAGACAGTCATCGGGTAATTTTTTAAACAATAAAATACAATTCTGGATGTATCAGTTGATTACAAAATTATGTCAAATTCTAAAAATTTCAGTATTCTGAAAAATATTTTTTCAGAAATGTATTCCTCTTCTCAGACATCTGAACAAAGTAAAAATCAATTTCAACGCATAATATCGCCAAACGTTCCAGTCAAAGGTATCAAATTTTGCGGCTTATTCCTGAATTACAAAACTCTGAAGGATTATTTAAACAATGTGTCATGTTTAATACTTTGCATCTACTAATGTATATCATGCAGAACATAATAGTAAAAATGCAGAAATTCAGAATATTAACAGCAGTGGAAACAGTTCTCTCATATTCTCAATTCCTGAATCCTGTGTGACAACCGTTCACAAACAAAAAGGTGTCAAAAAGAAAATTGTTGCTGACAGTGAAGAAGAACAGAATCATTCAAAAAAGTTTTATGGAAAACTATCACCAGGTCCTTCATCATTCAATATAGCAAATGTAAAGAGTACATTTGAAAAAGGTGAAAGTTCTAGACAAAAAAATTTAATGAATGAGTTCAACGATATTGATGACAATGTTACCATCGATAGTGATACAACATGTGGAGGTATTAATTATTTGTTTTCGAATAATTTATTTAGTTCTGCAGGACATTAATAATTGTTTTATTGTCTGAAGCATCACATACTTTTGCTCAATGATGATTTTTATAAATTTACATTTTTTGTGACAGACATGGAAAATGATATTGAGGATATTGATGAAGAATATTTGAGCAATAATCAATCTATGTGGGACGGAAACTTGGATCTTGGAGCTCCTGATAAAATCTGTTTGAAGTGTGATGCTATCATGTGGAATCACGAAAAAAACAATAAGAGTTCTCCTAATAAGCCACCAACATTTTCTTTTTGTTGTAAAAATGGTCAAGTCGTACTGGATAAGGAGAAACAGCCTCCTAAACCTCTGGCTACTCTCCTTACTGGTGGTGTTCATTTTAAGCATTTCAAACAAAACATAAGGTTTTACAACTACATGTTTGCCATGAGTTCTACTGAAGGAAAGATTGACCATTCAATAAACAGAGGTGGTGCGCAATATTGCTTCAAGGTCCAAGGTGTTAATTACCACAATATAGGAAGTCTGGTCCCAACTAACGATAACACCCAAAGTTTTGTCAGCTTTATATCTATGACATAGAGGACGAAATCAACAACAAGATCAATGCAGTTAATGGTGGTAGGGATGTTGTTATTAAAGAAATTGTACAATCTCTGTTGCATATGTTGGATGAGCATAACAGGTTGGTTAAAGGTTTTCGTATGGCTCGCAAAAGGGTTAGGCAAAATGCAGTAGATCGGTTTAAATTGGTTCTGATTTCATCGAGTTCAGCAAGTGGCCGACCAAATCACATTGCTCCATCAAATGAGGTAGCAGGATTGATTGTTACTTCTCCTTATGCAAAAGGCTGTCGAGATACTGTCATTGATTCTAGAGTTGATGGATTACAGAGGATTTTTGAGACCGATCCACGTTTCATGAAACTTCAATATCCATTACTTTTCCCTCACAGAGATATTGGATATTACCGTGAGGTCCCATTAAATAGACCTGTGAAGCATTCTAAGAGAGATGTAGAAGTTACCGAATCTGAAGATCCTGACGAAAAAGGTGCTAGAGAGTATATTACAATGAGAGAGTTTTATAATTATAAACTAATGATATGTCTTTCAAAAGGTACAAATTTGTTATTTAACAGAAGTATAATTTCTCATTCAGTTGTTCAACTTTGTGATAATTAGTTTATATTTGATTCATTTATACCTTTTACTGTAACAAGTTTGACACCACATCTTGGAGATCGTTTATGGCAGCAATATGTTGTGGATGCTTTCACCGCAATTGAGAAGTACAGATTGGACTGGATTAGAGACCATCAAACTACTATAAGATATGATCTCTACCATAATATCATAGATTGTAACACCCCCAGATCCGGGGTCGGGGATCCGGGTTGTCACGGTCTTTCTTTCCACAATATCACTTCACTTAATTAATAATAAATAACCTCATGCTGTGACCCCATACTAACACACACCACAACCCGTTATAGTCTCAGAGATGAAATTGAAATAAGTACAAGTCTTTGAATCCACCATTTAAAAGTTATTACAACCCAAAATGATTACTTGATAAATTTACAGTTAATTGCCATTATCTTCCACAAGTTATAATTATACATAATTTGATTCTCAAAAGTAGATGGTCTGAACTACAATGGATCTACCTCTGCAGCTATAGCAGCTACAACATCATCGGGAAGACGCGGGACGCTTCCCACGCGCTTGCGCTGGGTCTGCTGGAGTCTGGCCATCTCTCCTAACTGTTGTTGTGTGATGAAGAAATAAAGCAAGAGTGAGCCTTACAGCTCGCAAGATAATACATAGTGATAACAATAATATAAGTATCTAAATGGATACTTACTAGAATCTTTATCGTGTGTAAGATAATTACTTACTAGATATAAGTAAAAACAAGGAATGAAGTTACCAATACTTCACCACACTTATATCATTTATAAAGCTACTTGAACTACCACCGTTCAAAGTATTATAAGTTTTAAGAAAAACATCCCATAGATGAGACCACAAGTTAAGACTTGAATAGATTCAATCTTTGAAATATTATTGAATGAAAAAGTTATGAGATACTTTATTTAGTCCCGATATATATATATCCACATATATATATATATATCTCTTTAAACATTTCCTGGAACCTCTGTTATATAAAGTATGAACAGAGTTTGAAACATCCAATGAATTTTGGAAAGGAAAAGAATTTTGGCATAAACCAGATATCTTGCTGATCAGGCAAAGATACCAATAAGTAACCTTTTCTACTGTAGATGGATGAATTCCTCACCGGTCATCACCCTGGCCGCATTAGGACCTCGCGCTAGACCGTTACCCGGCCCCTCACGCGTTGATGGACTGCCACCCAGCCACTTACACATTCATAGACCGTACCCCGGCCTGTCGCTTATGCCGACTCAATTAGATGGGCTTACTTCCCGAACGTTGGGCAAGTAATCAATTCATTTACCAAAACTGCAACCTCGTTGCGAATATAAAATACACCACAGAGCCGGATTCCCCAGGTTTTGAGCGAGTATTTAAATCCCCTTAAAAAGGAAGATCTTAAATATAAAAATGAGTTTTGGGATCCGCTCTGACTTTAAAAATCATTTTGAAGACTCGAAAACACTTTAAAGAGTGTTTGGAGTAAAGCTGATTTAATGAAGTAAATCAGTCCCCAGAATATTTAGAAAATGACTGAATATTATTATTTAATAATATTCCCATAAAGAATAATCTTTATAAAAAGAATTGAAGTAGAAGTATTAAAACTTATACTTGAAACGAGTATTAAATAACCAAAGATATACTTATATGAAAGTATTATCTTTATTTGAATAATCGAAAATAAGTTTGATTATTAGCACCTTATTCTTTAATAAAATAAAGAATATACCTCAGCAAATAATCGGAGTCATAGATCCTCAAATGAATATTCAAATAATATTCATTAAATAATATAAACTGAGTCATAAGCCTTCGAATGAATATTCAAATAATATTCAATAAATAATATAAAAGAGTCATAAGCCCTCGAATGAATATTCAAATAATATTCAGATAAATAAATAAAAGGAGTCATACGCCTTCGAATAATATTTGAAATAATAAAATAAAATTAAAGTTATCGAATAAACCTTATTCGATTAATAGTTTAGAAAACTATAACCATATATATATATATATATCCATATCCATATATACAAAATCTACTCGGGATCCTCGACTCCCGGTTTTAGAAAATATTTTCACCTTTGGGTCCCTATACTAAGGGTATATGCAAGTTACCGCTATTCTCTAGCAAAGGTATTATCAACTGAACCAACAGATATATATTTCAAGAATATGAAACAGGCATGCATATATACCATATCACATGCTATAATATATCGCAAGAATTTGCTAAATAACCAATATGCATTTATCGCAAGATCATGCATATACAAATGTATACATCACAACAACAGTATAACGGATAGAATACTTGGAATTAAACCAAAATCACTTGTAAATCTATACTTTAACTAACTTAGACTCTAACGCTTGTTTTGCGCTCACTGATTTGCTTAAGTCACTCGGGTACCCGCGGCTCCACCATTTTTAATAATTTAACCTTTACGAGTTTTAAAGCGATTCCTTCGCGAGTGTCTTACCAACTGCCTAACACACTTACCATAAATGTTTCATACATTAATTAACCCTTTTTGGTCTTTAACCTATGTTTCAAAGTAAGGCGAGGGAAAAAGTTTCGTTCGCGAAACGCCGTTACTTGAAACGGTCGTTTCTCCTAAACCGTGCATCGGAATCGAACGAACTACATATCAAAACGAAGCTCGTAACATGAGCTATCTAAACATGGCAGTGGTCATAATCTAGCAGGGGGTTCTCGGGTCCTAATGCTATGCACAAAAACAGTCCAAAGAAAATCGGACGTTACGACGGCTATGTTTACGCGATTTCCCAATTTTAACCATTCAAAACCAACCACAAACCAACCTCAAATCCAACATACAACCAACATCCATCCTCATCACATCATAACAACCCCAACCAATTCAATTTAATCATTTATACTTATGCCTAAGCTTAATTTAACCATACTTAAGTTCTTTTAATCAAAACCACAACATTTACCATTCCATTTCACTACCATTCCAAATCCCAAAATCTAAATCATAACAACAAGCTACAATATCATCCTACTAATCAAAATCATCTTATAATACATAGGGATCTAGGTTTTGGAGATGGTATACCTTCCTTGAAGTGGTGGGATGAGCTAGGAAGCCTTAAGAAGCTTTGAGAAGTCTTAGGAAAGCTTGGATCTTCAAGAAAAACAAGAAAACTTCAAGTTAAAAAACTTGAAAACACTATTCATAGTCTTCTTCTTTGATTAAATGAAGAAGATTGAGAAGGAATTAATGGCTTAAACTCATGATATAGTCCTAACTAAGCATGAAGATGATTAGGGAATTATCTTACCAATTTAGGAAGCTTGGATCTTGAGTTTTGAATTGTTCTTGCCTTATGAATAGTAAAAAGCCGAGAGCTTCAAGAACAAAGCCTTGGTTGCTTTTTGATTTTTGATGAAAATGATTTTTGCTTGGCTTGGTTGCTTGGTTTTTGTGCTTGCTTTAGTCAATTACCTTTTTGCCCTTGAATTTGTGTGGTTACAAAGCCACCACACCTCCTTCCTTCCCATGTCATGCCTATGTCATCCTCATGATGTCATCCTCCCTTCCTTGTCCTCTTTCTATTGGTTGGATGACATCATTCCCACTAATCCCTTTGATTAACTTCCTAATCGTTTGCCTAATGACCGCTGATCTGTTATACGGTTCGCTTAACTTTCGTTCTCGTTTATCGTTTGAAGGATCATACCCGGGATCTTATTACTTAGGTTCCTTTAACCTTTCTCAATACATTATATTCCTTTTTATGATCCTCTATTATAATCCTTTAATTTAAATCCTTTTTATCCTGTTACCTTATACTCAATTCTCTCCGTATCTTGTGGATTTTCGGGAAAAACCAAAGTGTTCGGAATTGGATTCTGACGATCTTTACATACACTTATATACTACATAGAGTACTAATAATATCCCAGAATATCCATAACAGAACCCCTACATAGTGTGGCGTGAAAAGTTTCTTCATTCAGCTAAAACACTATTCACAAGGGTTACAAAAAGTTGAAAAATTTTGGGGTTATTACAGTCTCCCCTCCTTAAAAGGATTCCGTCCCGGAATCAAATAGAAAACAAATGGGGGTACTTTTCTAGCATTGAGCTCTCTAGTTCCCAAGTTGATTCTTCCACATTATGATTCTGCCATAGTACTCTGACTAGCTTGATCACTTTGTTCCGAAGCACCTGCTCCTTCTTATCCATAATCCTTACTGGCTTCTCCACGTAAGTTAGATCTGGCTGCATATCCACCTGCTCGTACTCCACTATGTGCCTGGCATCCCGATGATACCTCCTTAGCATTGACACATGGAACACATTATGAACTTGTTGCAAATTAGGGGGTAGGGCTAGCTCGTAAGCTAACTTTCCAATCCGTCTTAATATCTCAAAAGGTCCAATGTATCTTGGGCTTAGTTTTCCTTTCTTTCCGAACCTCATTAATCCCTTCCAAGGGGATACTTTTAGCAGTACTAAGTCCCCTACTTCATATTCCTTGTCCTTTCGGGCTAGGTCTGCATATTTCTTTTGTCTGTCTTAGGCTGCTACAAGTCGCCCTCTGATAAGATCCACTATATCTTTGGTCCTTTGGACCACTTCGGGTCCGAGCATCTTCCGCTCTCCTACTTCATCCCAGTATAAGGGAGATCGACACCTTCTTCCGTACAGGGCCTCATAAGGCGGCATTCCGATGCTAGCATGAAAGCTATTGTTATAAGAAAACTCGATCAACGGCAAGTGATCATCCCAACTTCCTTTAAGGTCTATTGCACAGACTCTCAACATATCCTCTAATGTCTGGATGGTCCTTTCACTCTGTCCATCCGTTTGGGGATGGTACGCGGTACTCATATTTAACTTGGTCCCCGCACACTCCTGAAAGCTCCTCCAAAATCTGGAGTTGAACCTAGGGTCTCGGTCTGAGACAATGGACGCTGGGACTCCATGTCGCGTCACTATTTCCTTAAGGTAAATGTCCACCAGTCTATCGACTGTGTATCTCTCATTGATAGGAATGAAATGAGCTGACTTTGTCAGTCGGTCTATAATTACCCAAATGGCATCGTGATTGGCTTTCGTCCTTGGCAAGCCTACAACAAAATCCATCGCTATCTGTTCCCATTTCCATTCGGGAATCTCCAGGGGTCGCAAAAGTCCACTGGGTCTCTGGTGCTCTGCCTTTACTCTTTGGCAAGTCAAACACTTGTTTACCCATTCTGCTACGTCCCTCTTTATGTTGGGCCACCAGTAATATTCCTTCAAATCCCTATACATCTTGGTACTTCCTGGGTGAATGGAATACCTTGAACTATGGCTTTCATCCAAAATCTCATCTTTAAGTTCTTGAACATTCGGAACCCAAATTCGGTAGGAGTACCTCATTATCCCTTTATCATCTTTCTCAGTATGGATCTCCTCTCCAGTCATTGACTCTCTGCCTTCATTCATTATTTTCTCCTGGCACAATCTGATCTTTTCCAATAACTCTGGCTGCATTGAGATCTCAAAAAGCTTTTCAGTTCCGGTTCCGGTTACCTTTACTTCTATTTCCATTCTCTCAAAATCTCTCATTAATTCTTCCGAAGTCGTTATCATTCTGAGTCTTTCCTTTCTACTAAGGGCATCAGCCACCACATTGGCTTTCCCTGGATGATAGAGAATCTCACAATCATAGTCCTTGATTAGTTCTAACCATCTCCTCTGGCGCATGTTGAGCTCTTTCTGCGTAAATATGTACTTGAGGCTCTTATGGTCTGTGAAAATCTCGCACTTCTCTCCATACAAGTAGTGCCTTCAAATTTTTAAAGCAAATACTATTGCCGCGAGCTCAAGGTCATGAGTAGGATATCTAACCTCGTATTCCTTCAGTTGTCTCGACGCATACGCAATAACTCTACCGTGCTGCATAAGCACACATCCTAATCCTTTGTGCGACGCGTCACTATATATCATAAAATCTCCTTTTCCGTCCGGCAATGCCAATACCAGAGCCATTATCAACCTTTTCTTTAATTTCTGAAAACTGTTCTCGCATTTCTCCGTCCATTCAAACTTCTCTGTCTTACGAGTAAGTCGTGTCAAAGGGGCTGCGATCTTCGCAAAGTCCTGTACAAATCTTCGATAGTAGCCGGCCAATCCTATGAAACTCCTTACCTCTGTGGGTGTGGTTGGCCTTTCCCAATTTGAGACCGCCTCTATCTTGGAGGGGTCGACCAATACTCCTTCTTTATTGATCACATGTCCTAAAAACTGTACTTCATTCCGCCAGAATTCACACTTCGAGAATTTGGCATATAACTGTTCCTCTCTGAGTATTCCTAGAGCTATCCTCAAATGCTCTGCATGTTCTGCCTCAGTCCTTGAGTAGATCAAAATATCATCGATAAAAACTATCACACACTTGTCCAAGTACTTCTTAAATACTCTATTCATTAAATCCATGAAAGCCGCTGGGGCGTTGGTTAATCCAAAGGACATTACCAAGAACTCATAATGCCAATACCTGGTACGGAACGCTGTCTTGGAAATATCTTCGGGTTTAATCTTTAGTTGGTGATATCCAGTTCTCAGGTCGATCTTGGAAAAATAAACAGCATCCTTTAGCTGGTCGAACAGATCGTCTATTCTAGGTAATGGGTACCTGTTCTTTATGGTTAGCTTGTTCAACTCTCGATAGTCTATGCACAACCTCATGCTCCCATCTTTCTTCTTAACAAATAAAACTGGTGCTCCCCACGGAGACACACTGGGTCTTATCATACCCTTATCCAAGAGTTCCTGCAATTGGATAGCTAATTCCTTCATTTCTAACGGGGCTAACCGGTAAGGTGCTTTTGAAACTGGCGCCGTCCCTGGGGCCAACTCAATAGCAAATTCAATCACTCTATCGGGTGGTAATCCCGGAAGGTCTTGTGGGAATACATCTTCAAATTCGTTGACTACTGGAATATCTTGTAAGTTGGGCACCTCCTTCTGCGTGTCCACCACATAGGCTAGGTAAGCCTCACTTCCTTTTCGTAGCATCCTTTTGGCCTGGGCCATAGTCGAAAATTTCTGCGTCTGCCTCTTTCCTCTAAATATAACTTCTTTCTTCCCGGGGATATTTAACTTAACTTTCTTCCCTTTACAGTCTATCTGAGCATCGTTGCTAGATAGCCAGTCCGTTCCCAAAATCACATCAAACTCCCCTAATTTAAAAGGAATCAGATCAACACTGAAAGATTGCTCCCCTATGCCTATCTCACAGGCGGGGTGAATCTGGTTAATAGGAATAATTTCATGATTGGCTATTTCTACTTGCAAGGGTTCTATCAAGGGTTCAGCCTTAAGTCTTAACTTACGCGCAAGGTCCTTTGATATAAAAGATTTAGTTGCTCCCGAATCAAATAAAACATTTGCACTGACTGAATTTAGAGAAAGGGTACCTGCTATCACATCTGAATCTTTCATAGCATCCTGGACTGTCATGTTGAAAGTCCTCGCAGTAGGTGGCTTATTAGAAGCAGCCCTGCTTGCTCCCGAAGCTGCTGGTTTGTTCATTGGGCATTCCCTCTTCCAATGACCCGGGCGTCCACACCGATGACAATTGGTGGTTGGAACGACGGCAGGGGCTGACGAAGGGCATTTATTTGAGTAGTGGCCTTCCCGACCGCACTTAAAACAGGTTACTGGCCTTTCTTTACACTCCCCAGTGTGATTCCTTCCACATATGTTACAGGCTGGCAATGGGGGTCGAGACTGGTTGGAATAGGACATTCTTGACTTCTGGCCGCCCTGGCTCACACTCACACTCATTGGCCGCTTAAACCCAGTGTTCCTTCCTGGTAGGGACACTGCTCCTCGATTAAATCTAGTTGGGAAGCTCCTTCCTGCGGAACCTCCACCCATGCTCATACTTTTCCTCTTTATTCCTTTCTTCTCTCTTTCCTTCTGCATCTGTTCACTTCCAACTTCTACAATCGTTGCCTTTTGCACCAGAGTGGCATAGTCCGTAAGCTCAAGGATTGCCACCCTATTCTGAATCCACGGTTTCAGTCCCTGCTGAAACCTCCTAGCTTTCTTTTCCTCGGTGCTCACAAACTCCGGCACAAACCTTGATAACTCAGTAAATTTCGCCTCGTACTCTGCTACAGACAAGTTATTCTGCTTTAGCTCCAAGAACTTGAGCTCCATCTGGTTTTCCATAAACCTCGGGAAATACTTTCCCAGAAACAACTGACTAAATCTCTCCCAGGTTATAATAGCATCTGTCTCCATGTTTTTCTTGGCCTCCCACCAGTAGTTAGCTTCTCCTTTCAGAAGGTAGGTAGCAAATACAGTCTTCTGTGCCTCCTCGGTACTCAAAATCTCAAAAGATTTCTCAATTTCCTTTAACCATGCTCTTGCCTCAACTGGGTCGGCTGATCCGTGGAACTCAGGGGGCTTAAGGGACTTAAAAGCCCTGAAAGAGTTTGCCACTGCATTGTTACTTCCTTGAGGGGGTGGGTTGGGTTGACGTTCCAAATTCTGCCTTAGGAGTTGCATGAACTGGCCCATGGGATCCATGCCTGGGTTTGGTACTGGTTGCTCAACCTCGGTTTCTCCTTCTTCAGCCTCTATCTCAAATCCCTCAACATCATATGTTTCCTCTTCCTCTTCATACAGGGAGTCATCCTGTTCCACATAATCCTCATCTTCCTCTTCACTGTGTTCTTGGTTTCTATTGTCCTGATTATGGCTTCCCTGGTCCTCAGATCCAGGGTTCGCCCTAGTTCCAATCTTTCTTGGCGGCATGATTCTGATAATAATGAAAACAATTATTGGGAAAATTCAACGTTAGGTCACAATCATATACAACATTGTGCCTTGCACAGCTCTTATAATGGGGAGAACGTATATCGCAATTCTATTATTTTAAGAAAGTTCTAATACGAAGTGCAGTAATAATAATGATAAAAACAGTGATCCCGTCACTATGGAACTGAACCGAAAGGAAACAAATATATACATAATGCGAGAAATACATAGTTTGATCTGGTCAAAAGTACAACAGTGCTACAGTCATCTATCCCAAAAGTGATACACAAGAGTCTATCTGTCTAGTCAGAAAAAGGGATGCTATATACAAGTCAACTATCCCGGAAAATTGGCTCTTACTAAGGCCTCGGCTAACTAGACAACTAGACTATTCCATCATCAATCCTGAATCACACACCGGAGCGGGTCAGCTCCCAAACCCTTTCCATCGCACAACGGAAGATATAGTCGGCCTGCCGCCTGGAGATCCTACCATGCCTGTCCCCCTGGAGAGATCTGAGTCTCGCTCGGGACGTGAGCTCTATCCCCGTAAGCTCCCTCCTCAAGGATCGGGGTATAGAAGCCCTAGTCTCATAAGCTTGGGTACGCCTACCCGCCCTCTCTGCATCCAACTCCCTCCTGGCCTCATCTAGTCGGCCCTCGGCAACAGCCACTCGGGTCCTCAATACATCCTGAACATATCCATGAGCTAACGAAGACTGCCTGTGGGCAGGGTCAAGAGGTGGTGAATCCGGAGCCGCTGAGGGTGCCTCCTCGGTCTGCCTAGGCTCGGAAGTATGGGTCTCTGAGCTGTCATCATCGGGAATCCAGGATAGTGGTGGAGGGGTAGGGGCTCTGACCACCGGAAGTGTGGGTAAAGGGATACCAGCATACACTACCATAGGTCCAACACGCTCCTCAGCTACTGGGACCTCATCCGGGTCCTCCTCATCTGGAATAGCAATAACCTCTGTCTCTGACTCCTCTGAGGGGTCCTCCTCATCTGAAATAGCAATGACCTCCGTCTCAGGCTCCTCTGAGGGGTCCTCCTCATCCTCCTCCATCTCAGGCTCCTCCTGATCCTCAACATCTAGCAATGCCTCATCGTGCTCATGCTCGAACATCTCAGGGTCCTCTATCTCAGGCGCCTACACATTAAACGAGCTAAGTTACTATCATGATACTTATAAGGGTTCCCGTAAGGGTTTTAACTGTCAGCACTACTTTAAGTAGTCCGACCATGAACTTGGCAAGAGTTCTTATTATCTTTGTGAGTTTGTTATTATATCGACGCATCATCTCTGAGGTTTATAACGCTTAGCTCTGATACCATTTCTGTAACACCCCCAGATCCGGGGTCGGGGATCCGGGTTGTCACGGTCTTTCTTTCCACAATATCACTTCACTTAATTAATAATAAATAACCTCATGCTGTGACCCCATACTAACACACACCACAACCCGTTATAGTCTCAGAGATGAAATTGAAATAAGTACAAGTCTTTGAATCCACCATTTAAAAGTTATTACAACCCAAAATGGTTACTTGATAAATTTACAGTTAATTGCCATTATCTGCCACAAGTTATAATTATACATAATTTGATTCTCAAAAGTAGATGGTCTGAACTACAATGGATCTACCTCTGCAGCTATAGCAGCTACAACATCATCGGGAAGACGCGGGACGCTTCCCACGCGCTTGCGCTGGGTCTGCTGGAGTCTGGCCATCTCTCCTAACTGTTGTTGTGTGATGAAGAAATAAAGCAAGAGTGAGCCTTACAGCTCGCAAGATAATACATAGTGATAACAATAATATAAGTATCTAAATGGATACTTACTAGAATCTTTATCGTGTGTAAGATAATTACTTACTAGATATAAGTAAAAACAAGGAATGAAGTTACCAATACTTCACCACACTTATATCATTTATAAAGCTACTTGAACTACCACCGTTCAAAGTATTATAAGTTTTAAGAAAAACATCCCATAGATGAGACCACAAGTTAAGACTTGAATAGATTCAATCTTTGAAATATTATTGAATGAAAAAGTTATGAGATACTTTATTTAGTCCCGATATATATATATCCACATATATATATATATCTCTTTAAACATTTCCTGGAACCTCTGTTATATAAAGTATGAACAGAGTTTGAAACATCCAATGAATTTTTGAAAGGAAAAGAATTTTGGCATAAACCAGATATCTTGCTGATCAGGCAAAGATACCAATAAGTAACCTTTTCTACTGTAGATGGATGAATTCCTCACCGGTCATCACCCTGGCCGCATTAGGACCTCGCGCTAGACCGTTACCCGGCCCCTCACGCGTTGATGGACTGCCACCCAGCCACTTACACATTCATAGACCGTACCCCGGCCTGTCGCTTATGCCGACTCAATTAGATGGGCTTACTTCCCGAACGTTGGGCAAGTAATCAATTCATTTACCAAAACTGCAACCTCGTTGCGAATATAAAATACACCACAGAGCCGGATTCCCCAGGTTTTGAGCGAGTATTTAAATCCCCTTATGTAAGTCATATGTCATAGACCTATTTGTATATTCGAGGATTCAACTCAACTCAAATAAGAATGTAATAAGTAAATAGTGGATCGACCGTCAAAGAGATCTCGCAAAGTAATATCTGTCAAAGGATTCAGAGACAAGGTTCATCTACAGACTTGAGGAGGTAATTCACTGGAAGAAGTTCAAGAAGTTGATCATGCCTCAGTGATATAAATCAAGATCGTGGATTTAATCAAGTGACAGAGATCTCGTCAGGGTATCAATAAATTACAAGGATTTAATCTGAAGAAAATCAAAGTGTCAAAGTCAAGACATGAAGAAACGTCACGGAAGTTAGTCACTCATGAACCAGACAGTACATCGAGTGTCAACGTTGAAGTGATGGAATTGATTCATAATTTTCAGTAATTTTCAGAAGATTTGCAGAAGAATGGTTGCTGCTCAAGACTAGAATTAATTCTCTATTAATTAATTAAGTCATCTAATTTAATTAAGAAAATAAATTATATCTGCGAAGAATAATTTATTTATTAATTGAATTAATTGATTAATTAATTCTGAATTAATTCTAGGAATTTTAGGAATTTTCAGAAGTTTAATTGGATTAAATTCAAATCTTAAATCAGCAAGACAAATGGAAATGAACTAGCATGACAATCTGGATTGTCATACCGATTGTCATGCTAGGCCATTTTCCATTGTCATACCGAAAGTTACTCTAGGAGGATAATTGTCTTGCTAGTTCATTCTGATTGTCATGCTAGTTCATTCTGATTGTCATGCTAGTTCATTCTGATTGTCATGCTAGTTCATTCAGATTGTCTTGCTAGTTCATTCAATTGTCCTACCGAAAGTCTTGCCAGCTATAGGATTGTCATGCCAATTCAATTCTATTGGTTTGTTGATTAAAAAGAAGCAGAAGACCTTCTTTCAAGAATCAATCATTCAAACAGAAGAACAAAGAACAAGAAAAGCAGCTGCCTTAAAATATTACATTTTTCATCTGTTTAATTCAAGATCAATTTCTAGATTGTAAAGTTAAATCCAATCAACTAGAAATCTTTATCTTGTTCTTGTGTAACAATCTAGCGGATCAAAATCCCTAGAACTTAATCTCAAATTGCGTTTAGCATTTGAATCTTTTTATTACAAAAATAGAAAAAGTTCATGTCGAATTTATTCTAGATTTGTGATAATTAATTTGAGATTAATTCCTTGTAATCGATACAGTTGTTGTAACACCTTTCAAGTTTAATAATATTTTTATTTAACTTGAATTTTGTTTCACATTTTTTATTCCGCATTTAATTCGATTATTCGGTACTGTTTGTATTCAACCCCCCCTTCTACAAACTCATTGGGACCTAACAATTGGTATCAGAGCCTTCTGATTAACGAACAAATCAAGATCCTAGACTTTTGTGATTTTTCAACTCCTTGAATTTTTATTTATTCAAAAATTCATAATGACTTCACATAAAGTTGGAACCGTTAAAATTCCACAATTTGATAAAGAGAATTATATCATGTGGAAGAAGAAGATGCTATTATTTTTACAAGTTGCAAATCCCAAATATTCAAACTTGTTAAAGAAGGGTATAAAAACTCCGATGGTTATTGAACCGGAGGTAATAATAGATGGTGTGGTGACTACTGAAGCTAGAACCTATCCAAAAGAGCCTGAAGATTTTACTCCTGCTGAGAAGGAAGAAGCCTCCTTGGATGCCAGCCTTCAATTAATATTAATTGATTCCCTTGATCCCTTGATGAACAGACATGTGATGAACTGTAAAAATTCCAAACACATGTGGGAAACTATTGAGGTGATTAATGAAGGCACAGAGGAAGTTAGAGAGAACAAGTTGGAAATCCTAACCTCTGAATATGAACATTTCAAATCAAATCCAGGAGAAGGAATTACTGAAGTGTTTGAGAGGTACAATGCGTTGATCAACAACCTGAACATCAATGGAAAGTATTATTCAATCAGGGAGGTCAACAAAAAGTTCCTTTTAACACTGCCAGCTCATCTTGAACATAGAATCACTGCCATTAGAGAAGCTAGAGATCTGAGTGAGATTTCTTTGGACAGGCTCTATGGAGTGTTAAAAACCTATGAGTTGGAGCAGATTCAACAGAAGGAAGTCTACGGGAAGGATAGAATGGTCAGCACATCTACTGCACTTGTAGCTGAAGGTCAACAACAACAACAATCTCAACAGTTAGAAAGAATGGTACAGTTTTCCAAGGGTGAGGAAAATGAGTTAGTAGCAGAATATGATCCTCCTACTACAAATCAATCAAGTGATGATTTTTATTCCTTGGAAGAGCTGGAGCAATTGGAAGATGAATCAATGGCCCAAATTGTCAAGAGATTCTCCCATGTCAGATTCAGGAGGAATCCCAAGCTTAAGTACAAGTCCAACTACAACAAATTCCAGAAAGGTGGATCTTCATCCTCTAACACCAGCAGTGGTGGGTACAAAACAGGGATGGTTGATCGAAGCACCATTAGATTCTATAACTGCAATGAGTTGGGACACTTTGCCACAGAATGTAGGAAGCCAAAGCAAGTAAGAAAGAACTCTGAAAGGGCTTATCTGGCAAAGGGAAGAAGCTGGGATGATACTGACAGTGAAGATGAAGATGAAGGAAATCTTGCTCTTATGGCTGTTGATGGAAAAGCTTCATCGTCAAGAATAGAGGTAAAACTTTCTGATGCTGAAATGGTTTATCATCTAAGAGGTAACTTAGATTGTGCACGTCGTGATAATGAACTGTTAAGTTTACAGATCACAGACCTTGAGAAAGAGGTCAATGAATTAAGACTTGTGCACATTAATCAAGACAAATTAAAAGAACAGGTATCTTTTCTAGAGAATAGAGTTGACTGTTATAGAAAACTCGAAACTATTCTCAAAGACAAGATCACCGGTCTTGAGACTAAGGTTAGAGCCTACTTCAATTCTTGTTCGAAGGCTAAAGAGTTCTACAGTAAGCAAGCTGTTAATCAAACATCTGGAATAGGTTATGATTACAATGTTGCTATTGGAGAATTAGGCATAAACTCCCCTCCTCATGTATGTGCTAAAGGGAGGGAAGTACCACATGTGCTTAAGGGTGTTGATGAACCCCTCTATAAAGCATCAATTGTTGAACCATTTGATGCGACCTCTTCTGTTATTCAAGAGGAAATATGTGCTGAGGATCATGCTAATGAGAAGATTGTTTCCAAGTCAAGTGAGTCGAAAGTTCCAGTCAAAGTTGTGAAAACAACTGAGACTAACTCAGACACACATGAGTTGGATAACAATAATGCCATGTCTACCATGCATAAATTGCCTGCTGTTAATCACTCTCATAAAGCATGTGGTGTTGCTAATTGTATGTCTTGTGCTTTTAATATGATGTATGCTTATTTTAATGGTAAGCATGTGTCTAATGATAAGACTACTCCTCGTCAGCATGTGAATAACAAGAAGCATGATAGGTCTAAGACTGCTAGTCCTTCTAAGGCTAGAAAGGAGACATTTGTGCCTAAGCTTAAACAGAAATTTGTTAAGGCTGTTTACAAGGTCAAATGTTCAGTCATTGAGGATGTTGAGACCATTAAAATTAAAAATGTTGTTTTGTCTGACAAAGGACAGTTCTACAAGTATGCCGGGCCCAACCAAGTTTGGGTTCCGAAGAAGGTCTAATCCATTTGAAGTGCAGGGCAGTATACAGGTGTAACCGGTAGTGTGGATTCTTGACAGTGGATCATCAAGACATATGACCGGAGATAGAGCCCTGCTATCAAATGTGGATTGAGAAAGCTGGCCCCCTGGTTACCTTTGGAGATAACAGCAAAGGTTTATCCGAGGGATATGGCTGTTTGCAAGCTGGGAATGTTATCATTATAATTTTGTATATTGTGCTAGGTTATTATCAGGAAGCAGTATCTAACATATAGCACCAGTGACGAGACTTGAGAATATTACGACATATCAGGCACCTGCTGCACATTACACTTGGAATTGGACTCTAGTAAGATGTGTACAAGTGTACTCCTGGTTGGTAAGTCAAAAGAGGAAGTCAATGCACCACAGTTCATGGACTTTGCAGCTGCAGATCTATTGGACTATGCAATTTCTTCTTCACAATCTCACTTCAGGTTGGTATGAACTAGTATACTGCTCAAGCAATCGTCAAGAACATGGTATGGCACTCTAACAGAAGTTATAATTTAATATGAATAAGTAGAGTCGTCATATTAATAACTATCTTATCACTAAGCACAATCATATTGTTTTATATGTGCAGTGATATATTGTTTATGCAACATAACAATTAGTATCTAAAGTACTTGACAAGTATCGGTCAATGATATGTTGTTAACATTATGTTGCAGATATTTAAAAGCTTTTGACATGAATGAGAATTACTTAGACTTTACCCTAAGTGATCAATGTTTTATCAAAAACTCATTCATATTGAAAAACAAAATTAAACTTCTTTCTACATTAGTGATTTCTTATTTCATGTAAAATCTTTTGAAATCACTATTGTAAATCATTTTCTCTCTATTACCATATGTTCTATGATACAGGTTCAGTCTCCAATGACTTTCTTTCATTGACAGTCATGAGGTTGAAAATCCACAACGTCTATCCCAGACTGTAAAGACAAACACAAAAACAGAACCAACCAACACTCTTTTACCACTAAAAGTAGTATGAATGAGCGTGAGGGAGATAGTGCCTAGTGCACCACATAAGGAAGGTTCTGTAGTCAACCCAGTAGCTCTGTCTCCTACATAGATGAGTAGTATTTAAACCGAGACAACTGCTAGCCCCCATACATCTTCTCAAAAAGATGTAATGGCTGAAAAGGCACAAAAACAGTTACTAGATTCATTCTCTCAACAGGGTAAGTCTATTGAATTTTGCCTGTCGGCCAAGGTATCCGATGTAGTGTCACCACTTCAAACATAATCAATTATTGATGCACAAGGAGAGGTTACACACACAAAGGATGAGTTGACGGAAACAAGAGTTTCGACCATTTTAAGGTCAGATTCGATTGTTCAAGGTTCGTTAGTGGACCAATTGCCTTTACAGGTGTTAGGAGAGGATACTGATCCAAAAGCCATATGTCAGTGGTCAGTGTCTACCTCCCCAGGCTTAAATCCCCTGGATGCATCTGCGGATAGTGGATCTGACATAGGTGCAGATCGGCAACTTGTTGACAATGATTCAGATATTACCTGATAAGTCACAAGGAAATGTCTTCACAGACATTAGAAGGGAACTTTGATCTTTATGCTAAATTCGTTGGATCATTGTTTACCTTCCCAGAATTCAAATCTGGAACCCTAAAAGGGAAACTAGCAACTTGTAAATTATGACTCAGATTCATCTGACGAGTTTAACAAGGATGGGGATTTGTGAACTCCCATTGCACCACCTGTGACCTCCTTAAGGATGGCTAAGGTGATTTTCCTTGCAGGTACAGCTGATTTTTGGAGCTATGAGAGAAGAGTGATACACTTGTGAGAATGAGTGTAAACACGAGTGGAGAGAAGAGTGAAACACATGTGAGGTACACTAAAACACAATCACACACTCACAGTGTGGAAGAAAGAGAAACTACTTGTTATTTCTTTTCCATCCAAGTGAAATATGAGAACTCCTTCTGACGACGGCATACATTCCTTCTTTAAGGGGGAGATAAAAGCTTAAGTAATAGTTTGGAGGATTCCTCAACTAAGGGGGAGAAATAGCAGGGAGGAAGAAAAAGATCCTAAAAAATGTACACTACTCCACACCATTGTTGTTTGTAACTACGGATCCTATTGTACGGGAGAGGTGGTAAACACAAGGTGATTTTCTGATAAGGGAAGAAGCTGTTAAGGGAGTACCATTGGTTTTTATCTGCGGATCCTATTGTACGGGAGAGGTGGTAAAACGAAGGTGATCTTATTTAATCAGTTGATTCTCATAGGGGGAGAAGCAAGAGATATGGGCTTCTCAACAGGAAATGTGGTTGTACAAATGAAGATGGAACTACTTGAAGATATGTTCAGTCTAGAGGAACATCTACTTGGAATCTGGAAAATGTTAAATCTCATCCAGAAATTTTCTGCTATTTACTTTGCATGTATGTTTATATCTTTTTCTTATTTGTTAGTTGAGTTATCCTCTAGGTATTTGTGTGTTATTGTCTAACAAACAAATAGGGGGAGATTGTAAGTCATATGTCATAGACCTATTTGTATATTCGAGGATTCAACTCAACTCAAATAAGAATGTAATAAGTAAATAGTGGATCGACCGTCAAAGAGATCTCGCAAAGTAATATCTGTCAAAGGATTCAGAGACAAGGTTCATCTACAGACTTGAGGAGGTAATTCACTGGAAGAAGTTCAAGAAGTTGATCATGCCTCAGTGATATAAATCAAGATCGTGGATTTAATCAAGTGACAGAGATCTCGTCAGGGTATCAATAAATTACAAGGATTTAATCTGAAGAAAATCAAAGTGTCAAAGTCAAGACATGAAGAAACGTCACGGAAGTTAGTCACTCATGAACCAGACAGTACATCGAGTGTCAACGTTGAAGTGATGGAATTGATTCATAATTTTCAGTGATTTTCAGAAGATTTGCAGAAGAATGGTTGCTGCTCAAGACTAGAATTAATTCTCTATTAATTAATTAAGTCATCTAATTTAATTAAGAAAATAAATTATATCTGCGAAGAATAATTTATTTATTAATTGAATTAATTGATTAATTAATTCTGAATTAATTCTAGGAATTTTAGGAATTTTCAGAAGTTTAATTGGATTAAATTCAAATCTTAAATCAGCAAGACAAATGGAAATGAACTAGCATGACAATCTGGATTGTCATACCGATTGTCATGCTAGGCCATTTTCCATTGTCATACCGAAAGTTACTCTAGGAGGATAATTGTCTTGCTAGTTCATTCTGATTGTCATGCTAGTTCATTCTGATTGTCATGCTAGTTCATTCTGATTGTCATGCTAGTTCATTCAGATTGTCTTGCTAGTTCATTCAATTGTCCTACCGAAAGTCTTGCCAGCTATAGGATTGTCATGCCAATTCAATTCTATTGGTTTGTTGATTAAAAAGAAGCAGAAGACCTTCTTTCAAGAATCAATCATTCAAACAGAAGAACAAAGAACAAGAAAAGCAGCCGCCTTGAAATATTACATTTTTCATCTGTTTAATTCAAGATCAATTTCTAGATTGTAAAGTTAAATCCAATCAACTAGAAATCTTTATCTTGTTCTTGTGTAATAATCTAGCGGATCAAAATCCCTAGAACTTAATCTCAAATTGCGTTTAGCATTTGAATCTTTTTATTACAAAAATAGAAAAAGTTCATGTCGAATTTATTCTAGATTTGTGATAATTAATTTGAGATTAATTCCTTGTAATCGATACAGTTGTTGTAACACCTTTCAAGTTTAATAATATTTTTATTTAACTTGAATTTTGTTTCACATTTTTTATTCCGCATTTAATTCGATTATTCGGTACTGTTTGTATTCAACCCCCCCCCCCCCTTCTACAAACTCATTGGGACCTAACACCTTAAAAAGGAAGATCTTAAATATAAAAATGAGTTTTGGGATCCGCTCTGACTTTAAAAATCATTTTGAAGACTCGAAAACACTTTAAAGAGTGTTTGGAGTAAAGCTGATTTAATGAAGTAAATCAGTCCCCAGAATATTTAGAAAATGACTGAATATTATTATTTAATAATATTCCCATAAAGAATAATCTTTATAAAAAGAATTGAAGTAGAAGTATTAAAACTTATACTTGAAACGAGTATTAAATAACCAAAGATATACTTATATGAAAGTATTATCTTTATTTGAATAATCGAAAATAAGTTTGATTATTAGCACCTTATTCTTTAATAAAATAAAGAATATACCTCAGCAAATAATCGGAGTCATAGATCCTCAAATGAATATTCAAATAATATTCATTAAATAATATAAACTGAGTCATAAGCCTTCGAATGAATATTCAAATAATATTCAATAAATAATATAAAAGAGTCATAAGCCCTCGAATGAATATTCAAATAATATTCAGATAAATAAATAAAAGGAGTCATACGCCTTCGAATAATATTCGAAATAATATTCAATAATAAAATAAAATTAAAGTTATCGAATAAACCTTATTCGATTAATAGTTTGGAAAACTATAACCATATATATATATATATATCCATATCCATATATACAAAATCTACTCGGGATCCTCGACTCCCGGTTTTAGAAAATATTTTCACCTTTGGGTCCCTATACTAAGGGTATATGCAAGTTACCGCTATTCTCTAGCAAAGGTATTATCAACTGAACCAACAGATATATATTTCAAGAATATGAAACAGGCATGCATATATACCATATCACATGCTACAATATATCGCAAGAATTTGCTAAATAACCAATATGCATTTATCGCAAGATCATGCATATACAAATGTATACATCACAACAACAGTATAACGGATAGAATACTTGCCTGAGCGACTTGGGGGTGAGAAAGGCTCGGGACGAGTCTGATAACCTATAAAAAACAAGTAAGTTGGAATTAAACCAAAATCACTTGTAAATCTATACTTTAACTAACTTAGACTCTAACGCTTGTTTTGCGCTCACTGATTTGCTTAAGTCACTCGGGTACCCGCGGCTCCACCATTTTTAATAATTTAACCTTTACGAGTTTTAAAGCGATTCCTTCGCGAGTGTCTTACCAACTGCCTAACACACTTACCATAAATGTTTCATACATTAATTAACCCTTTTTGGTCTTTAACCTATGTTTCAAAGTAAGGCGAGGGAAAAAGTTTCGTTCGCGAAACGCCGTTACTTGAAACGGTCGTTTCTCCTAAACCGTGCATCGGAATCGAACGAACTACATATCAAAACGAAGCTCGTAACATGAGCTATCTAAACATGGCAGTGGTCATAATCTAGCAGGGGGTTCTCGGGTCCTAATGCTATGCACAAAAACAGTCCAAAGAAAATCGGACGTTACGACGGCTATGTTTACGCGATTTCCCAATTTTAACCATTCAAAACCAACCACAAACCAACCACAAACCAACCTCAAATCCAACATACAACCAACATCCATCCTCATCACATCATAACAACCCCAACCAATTCAATTTAATCATTTATACTTATGCCTAAGCTTAATTTAACCATACTTAAGTTCTTTTAATCAAAACCACAACATTTACCATTCCATTTCACTACCATTCCAAATCCCAAAATCTAAATCATAACAACAAGCTACAATATCATCCTACTAATCAAAATCATCTTATAATACATAGGGATCTAGGGTTTGGAGATGGTATACCTTCCTTGAAGTGGTGGGATGAGCTAGGAAGCCTTAAGAAGCTTTGAGAAGTCTTAGGAAAGCTTGGATCTTCAAGAAAAACAAGAAAACTTCAAGTTAAAAAACTTGAAAACACTATTCATAGTCTTCTTCTTTGATTAAATGAAGAAGATTGAGAAGGAATTAATGGCTTAAACTCATGATATAGTCCTAACTAAGCATGAAGATGATTAGGGAATTATCTTACCAATTTAGGAAGCTTGGATCTTGAGTTTTGAATTGTTCTTGCCTTATGAATAGTAAAAAGCCGAGAGCTTCAAGAACAAAGCCTTGGTTGCTTTTTGATTTTTGATGAAAATGATTTTTGCTTGGCTTGGTTGCTTGGTTTTTGTGCTTGCTTTAGTCAATTACCTTTTTGCCCTTGAATTTGTGTGGTTACAAAGCCACCACACCTCCTTCCTTCCCATGTCATGCCTATGTCATCCTCATGATGTCATCCTCCCTTCCTTGTCCTCTTTCTATTGGTTGGATGACATCATTCCCACTAATCCCTTTGATTAACTTCCTAATCGTTTGCCTAATGACCGCTGATCTGTTATACGGTTCGCTTAACTTTCGTTCTCGTTTATCGTTTGAAGGATCATACCCGGGATCTTATTACTTAGGTTCTTTTAACCTTTCTCAATACATTATATTCCTTTTTATGATCCTCTATTATAATCCTTTAATTTAAATCCTTTTTATCCTGTTACCTTATACTCAATTCTCTCCGTATCTTGTGGATTTCCGGGAAAAACCAAAGTGTTCGGAATTGGATTCTGACGATCTTTACATACACTTATATACTACATAGAGTACTAATAATATCCCAGAATATCCATAACAGAACCCCTACATAGTGTGGCGTGAAAAGTTTCTTCATTCAGCTAAAACACTATTCACAAGGGTTACAAAAAGTTGAAAAATTTTGGGGTTATTACATAGATGCAATGCAAAAGGGAGATAAAAATCCATCCAATATTGATAAAGCAATCATTCTTCCCGCTTCATTCACCGGATGTAAGCGCTATATGACTCAGTATTTTAAAGACTCATTAGCAATATGTCGAACTTTAGGACATCCCTCATTGTTCCTTACTATGACCACTAATACAAAATGGCCCAAAATTCAGCGCATGTTAAAACATATGTCTGGTGTTGATGTTGCTGATGCACCTGATGTTGTAGCCAGAGTCTTTAAAATAAAGGTTGATCAGCTTATAGATATGATTAAAAAGAAAATTTGTTTTGGCAGATGTATAGGAGGTATAATTTTGGCTAAGTTTTTTTATACTCACACAATTATTCCTAAATTGTTATATCAAAATGCACTTTTAGTATATATTTTGCCTGGTACTAACCGTTTCTCTAAAATATTTCCATAGTGATGCATGTAATTGAATTCCAGAAGCGTGGATTGCCTCACGCTCATATATTAATTTGGTTGCACCCCGACGATAGACCTAAAACAACTGAGCAAATTGATAAAATGTTATCAGCTGAAATTCCCGATCCAGAAATTGATCCAGTTGGATAAAACGCCGTGATCAATTATATGATCCACGGACCATGTGGTTCTGATTATACTAAATCTCCATGCATGGTCAAAGGCAACTGTATAAAGCATTTTCCTAAGCAGTATTTTCATTAAGATCCTTAAATTATAAATACTTTACTTTGTTAATACCTCCAGTTTTATTACCATATTCTTTACAATTTTAAATATATTTTGTTACAGGTATAACTCTCATACATTTTTTGATGAGTGTGGATTCCCCACATATAAAAGAAGGAGGACTGGAATTACTATTAACAAGAAGGGGGTCAATCTTGATAATCACTTTGTTGTCCCATTCAATCGCGATCTTTTGGTGCATTTTCAATGTCACATGAATCTGGAGATTTGTAATAATTCAAGATCATTAAAGTACCTTTTCAAATATTGTCTAAAGGGTCATGACACGACAACAATGTGTTTGAGGAAAACACGTACGGGTACTTCTGCAACAATCCAAAAAAAGCACCAAAAGGTCTGATTGATGAGATAAAACATTATTTGGATGGGAGATATGTTTGCGCATCAGAAGCATCTTGGAGGATATTTGCTTTTGACATTCATTCCCGTTGGCCATCGGTAGAGAGGTTACTGATACATTTACCAGGCGAGAAGCATTTTTCGTTTAAGGTTGGAGATGTCTTGGAGGATGTTTGCGACAAGGCAATATAAAAAAAACCAAGTTAGAAGCATGGTTTGATGCAAATCAGACTTTCACAAATGCGAGGAATTATAGTTATTCTGAATTTCCAAATAAATTTACTTGGTATCCTCGACTGGTATCTGGAAAGAAAGGAAAAGAGGAGATGTTATTGGGAGACTCTCTGAAGTGCATTCATCAAGTGGTGAACTATTATATCTCTGCATGCTGTTACTTAGGAAGAAAGGTTCCATGTCTTTTGAAGATCTTAAAACTGTTAATGGACACATCCACGAAACATTCAAGGAAGTATGCGCGGCCCTTGGTCTTCTACAAAATGATAACCAATGTCATGAAGCAATTGTCGAGAACTCCCATACATCATTGCCTCCACAGTTACGTGCAATGTTTGTCAATATTTTGGCATATAGTCCTATTTCAGATCCACTTAGACTTTGGGAAGCTAATTGGCAATGTATGTCAGACGATATTCTCATCATCAGGCGACATATGCTTAATGATCCTCATTTATACCTATCAGACGAAGATTTGAAGAATTATGCACTTGCTGGTTTATATCTCATTATCATACTACCTGAATAATTAACATAATTCTGGTTTAGATATTATATGTAGTATACTTTTAAACTAACATAACACTTCATATATATTTTTGCCCGCAGATATTGAAAAATTGTTTAATGACATCGGGAAGAGTTTGAAGGACTACGCGACAATGCCATTTCCAAGTGAAGTTTATTTTAGCAATGCTATTAACAGACTACTCCAAGAAGAAACTTCATATGATAAAGAAGAACTGAAAATTTTGCATGAAAAGAATCATGGAATGCTCAACCCTGAACAGAAGAACGTTTACGATTCTATCATATAAAATGTTTATAATAAGGTAGGTGGTGTTTTCTTTGTATATGGAAGTGGAGGATGCGGCAAGACATTTCTGTGGCAGACATTATGTTGTCGCCTTCGTTCAGAAGGAAAGATTGTCCTTCCTTTTGCCTCATGTGGAATAGAAGCCGTATTGTTGCCTGGTGGTAGAACTGCACATTCAAGATTCCATATTCCTTTGAAACTTGATCAGGACAGTACAGCCGGAATCAGACATGGAACCGATATTACAGAATTAATCCAACAAATTGATTTGATCATTTGGGATGAAGCGCCAATGCAACATCGTCATGCCTTTGAATCTGTTGACCGTTCTTTGAGGGATATAATGTCTGCTATTGACAAAAGGAGAGCAAAGAAGCCATTTGGTGGTATCATAGTAGTTTTTGGCGGAGATTATAGGCAGATTTTACCCGTGATTCCAAAGGAATCCAGAGCTGAAGTAGTAGGTTCCACCCTCAATAAATCAAAGATTTGGGAATTTTGCCAAGTATTTTTACTTAAGAAAAATATACGGCTTCATGCAGGAAATACAGAAATAGAGAATAAGGTTATAGCGGATTTCAGTAAATGGCAGCTTTTAGTTGGCGATGGTAAAGTTGAGAACTTTAGTCCTGATGCAGACACTGGTGAAATGCTAATAAAAATTCCAGATCAATATGTTGTTCATACCACGCAAAATCCTATAGAAAGTCTTTTTGAAATTACTTACCCGGATTTTCTAAGACACATGTCTTCACATTCTCATCTAAGATCAAGAGCTATCCTAACACCAACTAATGTTGTGGTGGACGACATCAATAACAGCATTCTTGAGAAAATTCCTGGAACTCTACACACATATCTTAGTCAGGATTCAATTGACGATGCTGGTGATGAAGATAATAAATTCAGATCAGCATTTCCAGTAGAGTACCTGAACTCATTAAATATGCCTTGCATTCCTAAGCACAAGTTAAACATCAAGATTGGCGTCGTTGTCATGCTTATGAGAAATTTAAACCAAATTATGGGATTGTGTAACGGCACGCGAATGATTATGACATCCTGCAAGAAGAATAGTATTGAGTGTGAAATATTATGTGGATCCCATGTTGGCTCAAAACATTTGATCCCGATGATAGAGATGATTCCAACATATACCAGCTGGCCTTTTGAGTTTAAAAGAATTCAGTTCCCACTCCAGATTTGTTATGCAATGACAATTAATAAGAGCCAGGGCCAATCACTTGACACGGTTGGTCTATACCTTCCCAGAGCAGTGTTTTCTCATGGTCATGTCTACGTGGCCATGTGGAAGTTTTATATCCTGAAATATATGTTCATTTTTCAATATAGTAATTAGCATAAAGTCAGTGTTTGGGGAGATCTTGTTGTGTTGGCCAATAACATTTATACTAAGGAAATCCAGTCTCCAGTCATTGCAATAATAACAAGCACAAAAGTTACAGCTTTCATGAGTAAGTTCTCTTTAACTACTTAGTATAAATGACCTTGACATTATACAACAATTTCCTGAACTATATTGCTTTGATTTAGATACTGGGCAGATTGGTACTTTTCCATCTTCAAAATTGCACCTTAACCTAGATGATGAATCTGTGACTGATATGAGGATGAGGTACTACGATTAATAATTATAATAATTACAGTACATTTTCATGTTTAATAACAGTTGATAGGAGGCTGAGTTAATAAACATCAATGTTTACCTTTGTAGGTTGAAGGAGGAGGGATATTTGTCAAAGAGAGAAAAATATCTTAAGGCGACAAAATCTGAATTTGTTCAAACCTTTATGGAAATAATGATATTAAAGGATCTCAATGAAAAGCTGATATATGATGACTTGAATGTTTTATAATTATAAAATTTGCATGACACAACCATATTGAATATGATTTATTTTTAAATATGAACTTTTTTCACTTCAAACAGAAAAGGATATACACCACGTTCTCAGTTGCTAAGGTGGATGAGGGTGTAGCATGGTGGTTTTACAGTTGTAACAAATGTCAACAAGAGGTTGAGCGGCTTGATAGGAGATTTTGATGTAATAATCACCCTCGCATAATTCCGGTTGCCCCTAAAAGGTAGAACAAATTAGAGTTATATCAAACAATTATTATGCTTTAATATGTATTAAAGTCAACTTTCAATACTTATCACATAATTCCTTACAAATTCAGTTTTCGTATCATGGTCATTGCCGAAAATGATACATTTTTATGTAATGTTATGCTCATGGACCGAGCTGCTAGAAGGATTGTTGGCACAAGTGCAGCAAAAGCGTATAATGATTTTGAGAAGGTATAAATCCATTACAACAAAGCAGATCCAATGTAATGTTCTAAATTATCAATTAAAGTGTTTAATAATTATTACATTGTCTCAGGCTCCTGAAGAAGGCCTTTCTCAGGTACTTACATATTTGGTTAGAAAGGAAGTCATAGTCATTATTCAGTTGAACAAAGTAAATGTAACTGAGGATAGTACAATATTTGATGCAAATGACATATTTGATATGACTATGCGGAGTCCAAGTCCATCTGAATCTGCACATATATTAGAATATTCCTCCATCAACTTTTCCATTAATGTAAGTTTGGTTTTTATATGTTATAATACTCGAACCATTATAATTTTTTAACTTTTAGTCTTCCAACAAATCTTTATAAAGTGTAATTGTTTTTGTGTTAGTCTGTCGATCTTGATGCCATTGATCATACTCCAGGCTCTGCAAAATCAGTTACCAAAAAAATTAAAAAGGTAAGATACATTTATGCATTGTATTTTATTTTTTGCATTAAATCACTTACATTCCGTTCATTAATTATCCTCATAAGTTGTAAGATAAGTTGTTTTTCTACGTTAAATTTAAAGGATTACATATTGGTTTTGGTTCTTGACGTAAGTCTGAGTTACATTACAATTTGATATGAATTGATTGGTATAAATATATTAATAAGTACCTATATTCTATAAGTTTTTTCTGTCATTTTGGTCATATTCTAAGAATTTTTAATTTGATGAAATTTGCAGGAGAAGTAATACAGTAGTTTATCACTCAATTATTTCGCTTGATGTTATGTACGAAAGCTGGATTGGATTGGTGTTTAGCATTTCTGCATTTCGTTTTAAATAACGACCATTATCAAGTTGTGATCATCATATTCTATCTTTCATAATTTTGTTTTCCGGAATTGATGCAAATAAATTTTGCAGATTGGACAAGTTGTACGTACTATGATCCAATTTCTTTCAATTTCCAGAATTTCTATAATAATTTCCTTCAATACTTTATATCTTTATTAAGGATTGCTTCATATATTTATCTATGTAATCTGGTACTTAGATTCCTGTTTTTAGTTTTCTTTAATTCTATCCGTTGTACAAATTATTAAACTTAAGATATAAAAGATTGACCAATTATTTATACTCCACAAGTACTCAACCAAACTTTTCGATGATAACATTTTAACGCTATAGTTTCTCGAGAGTTATGAATAAATGTTTTATTTACTACATGAACTCAATAGAAATTTAATTTGAACGGTACGTAAGAAAATAAAATTTAGATGCATAATCCAAATTTAAACCAATAAAATCCATAAGATTAATACATCATCTTTCAAACACAAAATACTCGATCACATTCATCTACTTTGCAATTTAATAGAGATTAAACACACTATTCGATAACTATATCGAATATTAAGTCTTCTTGATGAAAAGTAAAAACCAAGGTATCGTCTTTTTCCAGCTCATTATCTGTTGTAAATTGGTTCCATCCAGCAGAGAATCGAGGCAATCCAGTAGAACACACTACCTTAACATTCCATGTTAGAAGCCCCCTCCTCAAGGTTACATTTTCACCATTTATCCATCTCCTACCATTTGGCTGTATAGCTGTTGGGATATACTGCAAAAAAATATCATTTTTGAATTAATTAGCCACAACACAAGTGAACTTTATATTGTATTTGTGAAAATATTGTAGGTGAATTGAAGGATTAGTGTAACAATACCGCTCCATGACATGTGTTGTTCACATTTGAAGTTGTCTAGCGTTGCGGTGAACTGTATCGCCATTACTTGATCATTTTCCTCATCAATTACACCCTCTTCTACAACATCTTTTGCTGCTCCTTCAATATCCATATCAAATATTTCTTCTTCTTCCTGCATTCCTGCTTCAGGAATTTCTGCAGCATCATCAGCCTCTTCTTTAATATTCATGTCAACAATCTGTTCTATCTCCGCAATTCCACCTTCAAGCTCTTCATTAACATCTGCAGACAATTAAGAAAATGTATTAAGATGAATATTTTTATAAATAGTTTCTCCATTATTAGCGAATGAGTGCATTGTTTCAATAAGTCTTAATATTTTAACAAGAATATTATATGACTAATATTTGGTATCCTAATTACCAGACAAATTAAATGATATGCAGTACTTAAAGTATTACCATTTCTTGATGAACATCTGACAGGTAATTTTTCAATTTTTGAACTATCAAAAATTACAGTGTCAAACTTCCCAAATCCTCTGTAGGTAAGCAACATAAAATCCTTCCTCTCGAATATTTTGTCATTGACTAGCTCCAGTAGATCAGAAATCTTCCCAGTAGATTCAGGGTACTGACAATTGTATATCATTCCATTCTTAACATCAACTGTACTTTGACAGGTATTAACTGTCCAAAAGAGGTGTGAAACTTTTCTGGTATGGTCTGTCACAAGCATCATAAGTATGGCTAGGTTTAAAAGTTAGTATTGCTACAAAAAAGAGATACTGATCATAGTGCGGGAAAATAATGATTAGGCAATTTAAAGCTTACTATTACTCCAGAGTCTACTGCATCGCCAATACCAAAATGAACTTGCAATCAATTCCACTTATTGTATCTATAAATTAAATATCATTATCCAATTTTAGTCATAATGAATAATGAAAATTAAAATTCTCTCTCAAAACAAATAAGTAAAAACTTTGTATAAATGTGCATTTACCTCTAGAAGATAAATGTGACCGGGAAGCGAGTCTTGCAAAAGTATAATCTACTTCAATTGCATCAGGATTTAGTGCACATACCACAAATTGTCCCAGGTCCTCATGCTTGAAAATTAGAATTGTAGCTGAATATATGCTAACTTCTTTCAAGAACCATGTAAGCTTTACAAAACTGTGGTCAACCTGTGAATACTTGACATCAAATTGACGACCATTTGGTAACCGAAACCAAACTTTTTTTGGCATCACGCTTGCAAATGTTGTAGCCAACCTCTCTGGTAATTTCTGTATAAATCAGTTAAATTTTAAAAAAACTCATTAGTAAACCATACTTGCAGTAATCTATAGATTATAGCAAAATCAATATGTTAAATTTGTACAATATTAAATAAAAAACTTACCACTACATTTTGTACATAGTTACCGTATTTAAGAATCACAATAAACTCTGGAAGCTTGGATACAGAAATATCCACCTAATAATTACAGGAACAGAAGATAATTATTTTTAAATTAAAAAAACCATTTAACTTGATTCTATTAATATAAATTGATATGATTACATACCATCTTCTCCTTCTGCTTCAATTTCAAATTTGATTTAGGAATATTTGCATCATTTATTAGTGGCAACCAACTACAAAATTCCTGCAATGGATTGATCTCATCTGCTTCTTCCATTAAAAGACCTTTTCCTTTTTCTCCGTCATCAAATTTATGTTCAATCTCCATATCTATAAAATATGTAATTAAGAAACATATGTCCAATAAGTATAAATTTAAAATCATAAAGATTTTAAGATAAGTGACATACATTCACCTGAATCCAAATGAACCTGTAGAAACCAATCTTTTCCAATCATCTCTTTTCCTCTAGTACGCCTTTTCAAATAATCAATCTCCAATCCATCTTCCTGAAATATCCTTGCTGAAATGATATCACAATCATCCATTGTAAATAAAAGTGTATCTCTTTCGCGCAAATGAAATATCCTTAGCACATATTCAAGGCAGTAAAAATATCCATTTGTCGAGTTGTATGAAACGAAAGATTATGCCCTTCAAGCGAGATTTTCATTATTTTCATGAGCTTTTCACTGTATTTGTACCGCACCAAACTTGGTACAACCTTGGAAAAAACAATAAACAATGCAATGTTTACAGATTACACATAATAACACAAACACAAAACAAACACACAAACATATAGACTCTATTATATATACAGCCTTTTCGATTAAATCACATAAAAAACAACTTACAAAACCTCCACATGCCAGGGTATCTTTAAAGATGATTTTCAGAAATGATTTTGGCGCACACAAGTTTCCTGCCACAAAAAATAAAATAATTTATAAGTTTGTAATATTGTAGAATATCCGTAATTGAATCAATTTAAATATAGAATTTAAAGTAGTTAATTTATCACATTACCTCTATCAAGATCTTTCTCATAAACATCATGTTTATAGATGCAAACATTCACATTATTCACATTTTCTATATCATTATGCATCCTGTACATCACTATAGAATCATCAATTCCAAGTCATGTGTCTGATACAAAATCAGACCAGCCTTTCCCAAATCTGCAATGGCCTCCAACCCTCTCCACCTCACATTTCCATTCCTTAGTAGTGCACCTCAGACTGACAGAGTTTCCATGTTTGAAGTTTTTGTAGAAATTCTCTGTTCCCGACTTCATTGTCTATTATATATGCCAAAATTTGTTCAGATATCAAGCATATACACACTGGTATTAAAGTATGAATGCGACCTGATATGGAAAACAATTGCAAATAAATCTTACCAGATCAATCCCATCACCTTGCAAGTCTGCACTATTTACGCTAATACAGTAAGCTTCAGTTTTGTTCAGGAAACCATCATAAACTAACATAGCAACAGATTTCTGAAACTGAATGTTTCCATAGACAACCATGAATTCTTCGTCTTTCCATTCCGGTTTATTTAACATCGACTCATTTGGTTCTATCGTCGGGTAGTTTATCTCAATTGTCGCTTCCTTATATATCTTGACATTAAAGACCCCATCTCCATGATAATCAAATAAAATAAGATTATATTTCGTAATTTCATGAAACTCCATAAAGCGAGCAAGACCACATATTTTTCCGATTTCTGAATCATATCGAGCACGCCATTTATGTGTTTTACAATATATCTTCAAGCCAGTTGGAATTCTTCCACCACAAACACTTTTAAAATCCTCTGGCACTCTCTGATCAAGTACCATGAAATCAAATATATTTAAAAATAAACATAAATTTGACACTATATAAATTAACATTGTAAAATATACACTTACAAAGTGCCTAAAATCAGAGACTTCTACATTTGCTGCCAGAAAGCTACATATACTCTCTTCATTATCTGTACAGTTGGTATTATGTTAATGTACCTAAATAAATGCAGTATATACATTCTAGGTTAAATTTTTACCTAAATTGAATTTGACATTCTTCGCTCTAGAACTGGATCCTTTCTTCATCTGTAATTGCATAATAAATTTGTTTCAATCAATATAAAGCACGTTATTTTACTTAGATATTACATGCATGAGATACAAATCAAATATTTTACAAGAACACTACATGTATAGGATACAAAACTTGAGAATTACATGAATTTGAGCAAGTAATGTTCTTAAATTCTATATAACATTAATCGATTAAGTTAAGGTGTGTATACTTTAAAACTCTATCAATCAAACAAATATAATCTCAAGTTCTAACACTGATTCGTGGTTCCATTGCATATATATACTGTATGAAAGCAAGATAAACTGTAGACAAAGAATCGATTCATACCTTCATTGTAGAGAAAGAGTTTGATTCTACCGAGAGTGTTGTCTCCTTGTTCAAAAGAAGTTACTTTTTGCTTGAAAAAGTTGAGAATCTCAAAGTCACAGTAGTTTTCTTATCTGGGCTTCTTTTAAGACATGACTTTGATTTTATGTGGGCTTTTTTCAAGACAGGAGTTTAACATATCCCAAAGTCAACTTATTTGGATTATTTGGATTTTTTAATTCTTTTGATATTTTCTCCTTTTTTATAATTTTTAAAAAAACGATTTTTACAAAATAGTGTTATATATTATGTTTTAATATAAGTGGATTTTTGTATTATTTTGATTTTAAAATAAAATATTGCAATAAATTGTATGTTATGTAATATTTACTGATTTTTTTAAAAAAGTATTTAATTAAAAAAAATATTTACTCAGTTTTGTTGTACAAATTATTAAAATATTGACTACTAAAAACGTAAAAGAGAAATGTTAAAATATGAGTTAAGAGACTTTTAATTGGTTAAAATGTGAGAGAAAGAAAACTAAAATAAAATACTGAGATTTAACGTTAAACTATAATATCAATTTTATATTTTAAAATAAACGGAACCTAAATAACTGTAATAAATAAATTAAATAAAACTAGAAGATAACCGTTTATGTTATAAAAATTACAAACTTCGAGAAAAAAATCAAAATTGAAAAATTTGGAGCGCGCGTGGCGCGGGCAAAAAATCCCTAGTGGGTAATAGTAGTCTTTAAGATAACTAGGGACCTTTGCCCGCGCACTACGCGTGCTATCAAAAATCTCTGTATTTTTCATTTTTTTAAATGAATTGACAGTAAATAATTTTTTGCATTTATTTAAGTTATTTATTTTTATTTTTTTGGTGAAAGTTGTAGTATCTGATTTACATAAAATTATAACATACTATAACAACGACTGTTGCAGTACGCTCGCAGGCACGATTCAATTTACAAAATCTATTGTCAAAAAAAATCAAGAAGGTTAACAATAGACAACAATCATTATTACTTGCTATAATTATAGAGGAAAATAAAAAAATAAGAATGACAATACAATACAACAGTCACATCCATTTTTAGATGACGACACATACTCTGCATCTAAAAAGTATAAACAACGGCAAGTTAATAAATATTTTGCAAACGTATGTAAAATATTAATATAAAACATAATTATAGAGGTATTTGATTTATAAAACATAAAATAAAACTATTTTTTTAGGATTTGCAAATATAGTTGAAGAATACAATAACATATTCCAATAAAACACTGAGGTTAACAGATGTAAACAGTACAAAAGCCGTGGACAGAAGCTCCAACGCAACATTCCTTGTTCAATTTGAAGTTGATTCAAGGAATCACTGGTTGGTGGTTGAAGTACTGCATTTGTTAGTGTAACTAATCCATAGTATTTTAGCGGGGAAACCTAATTTCAAAGAGGTAAGTTGTTCATTTCCCTTATAATTTAGTCATTGTTACAATAAGAATTTGATGTTAGATTGATCATTGAATATAAATTGATGCAGAAATGGATCTAAAAGTAGTTCAGATATATTTTGTTTGTACAAATATGGAATTCGTATGCGGTGAAAATAAGATATACATAATGTTAGGTCACACTTTCACTGTAGAGGGGGTGAATACAGTGTTTATTACAATCAAATCAAACTTCAAGAACTTATGTAACAGAAAACAAACTTTATTGAAACAATAAACTCTGTTACAATCTGGAACTGTTATCTCTCAGTGATGAACAAAATATCACGAGAGCTGCTAAGGTTACAGTAAATAATATTCTCGATAATGATAACACTTATAGTGTAAACCCTATGTCTGTGTTTATATATTACACAGTTACAAGATAATCGCTAATTGATATGGAATATAATTCTGCTTCCTAATATATATCAATCAGATATCTTTTCTTCCAAGTATTCCATTCTTTATGGAATTCCTTCTTCATGCATATCTCTTCTTATGTTTATCTTGATCTTCTTAACTTTAATCAGCTACTGTCCTTATCTGATCGTCCTTCAGCACTTAAGTTCTAATATCTATCTCCTGATGCTTATCTCCTGATAACATAAGTACTGATATCCCTTAAGTCCTGACGTCCAGTATAAGTACTGATCTCAGTTAAGTACTGATTTGTCCTGTTCAAATAAGATCTGAAATCTAAACATAAAACATATTAGCCATGACATTATCAAATATATCTAACAATCTCCCCCAACTTGTAAATTAGCAAAATATACAAGTTTAACAGATATTTGATGATGTCAAAAACATTAAGTACAAATGCATGAGAATTAGACAAGATAACTACAACTTACAGTCCTTAAAGCTTTTACCAATTCAACTTTTGATAACAACTTTAGTCTGTATACACATCAGAATTTAAGCAGTTGTAGATCTTCGACTTGGCTTCATCATTTTCTGATCTCTCTGATGTCAGGAGTTATTCTGAGATAATTCTTCAACAAACATTTCTCAGCATATCTGAGTTCATCAATCATTCTCCGTTTGACATCTTTAAGCTCTGCAGTATCTTCACCAGTTTGAAATATTGCGGCTCTGAGATCATTAATCTTTGCTTTTCTCAACTCCTGATCTAGTCTTATGACATAGGCTTTGTCAGACTCTAGATTAAACTCAAGCCCCTTAATACCAAGATATGTTCTGATCTGTGCAGTATTAGGCTTCATATCAACAATATCACCATTGTGATATCTGTACTTTGGAACATATATGCTGTCAGACTTAACAGAATAAAGTCTTTTCTGTCTCTGAATCTGTTCTTTCAAATAGTTTGCAGCAGTCCCTGTCAATCTGTCATCCACTTGAAGTAAGAATAATACATGCTCCAATTCTTCAAAATACTTCAATGGAATGGCATTTTGTCTTATATGATATACCCTACCATCTGTCATGAAATACAACAAGATGTGTTCCTTCAAGTAGGTATGGTAAACCATTTGTACAGATTCCAGTTGATTCAATCTTTCAGGAGTTGCTCCAATACCTGGTTCACTCAAGGAAGTTGGATCATTGGTAGTGTTGTGTACTCTTCTTTCATCAGCACTTCCCAATCCAGTTTTATCTCTTGCTTCCTTTCCAGTAACTACTCTAGCTTCAAAATGACTTGCAGTAGTCTTCAAAGATTGAGTTTGTTTTGCCTTAGTGAATCCTGGTAGGAGTGTTTTTGATCTTTCTTCTGATATCAAGTTAACTTGAGCTGTGTCAGAGGTTACTTGCTTCTTTTGAATATCAGAACTTACAATTTCTTGATTCTGAACAACTTGAGCCATGTCAGAGGTTGTTTTAAGAACTTTTCTTGAAATCAGAGCAAGATTATCTTTGTCATCAGTAATTTCTTCATCTTCAGGAGGTACATAAACTTTAACAGGTTCACCAACCTTTTCTTTACCCTTGGATCTTGGATCTATCTTTGGTTGTGATTTAGCAAATGTTGCTTCAGTTTGTGCCTTTTCTTTAATCACAATGCCTTTAAGTTTTGGAAGTGATTTTTTACCAGAAGCTTCAGATTTAGATGTGGCTTTCTTTGATTTAAGTCTAGCTTCTTCTTCCTTTAAACTTTCCAAGTCCATTCTTGGATTTTCTTGAAGAAATAACTGTCTTGACATTTCTTCATCAAGATCTAGAAGTTCATCAGAATTTATTCTTTTACCAGTATCAGAACTTATTCTCTTCCCAGTATCAGAACTTATCCTGTGACTTGCAATTTCAGCATTTCTTGATGAGAATCTTTTACCTTGACTATGACCTCCACCCATTCCAGAGTTTCCTTGGTCATCTTTTTCATCATCCTTTCCTTGCAGTGTCTTGTCATCCTTGCATTTGTACTTAATTACTTTCTCCCCCTTTTTGGCATCAGCAGGAAGTAGAAGAGAGATAAGCAATTCCACTGAAGATTGGATTTCAGTCAATTGTGATTGCTGAGAAGCTTGATTTTGCAGAATTTGATCAATCTGTGCTTGTTGACGATCTTGAGTCTTCTCAATATAAGCAATCCTGTCAATAGAAGGTTGAAAGAACTTTTTCTTATCAAGTTTCCAAACTTGTTCCTGCTTGATAAAGTTCTCCTGAATCTTGTGTATTTCTGCATGAGTGGTTGAATGAAGACCTTGTAGATGTTTAGTACTCAATGCAGTGACACGAAGCTGGGTTTTGAAATCATCAGAATTTAACATTTCATCAGCTTTAGTCAAGTGCTCAGTAAGATGTAACGCAGATGGAATACATGAAACTGAGTTCCATTCCTTAGTCCACTCCTGACCTGCAGGAGTTTCACTCCAAGGCACTGGTGGTTCCTCTGTAACAAACTTCTTTACTAGTTCAGACTTAGAAAGAGGAATATATCCTGAAGGACCTGCTGCATCAGTATTTGCAGTTGGAGCAGCATCACCAGTATCTCCAGCATGTGCAGCATCAGAACTTATAGAATCAGTATCATCTGATATAATAGCAGTGTGAGTAGCAATGAAGGCTTCAGCATTCTCTAGTTGCTGAGCTGATGCTAAGTTCTGATCAACAGCCATATCCTGATGCTCACCTAAAGTCTGATCATCAGTGTCTAGATGCAGAGAAGGTGACTTAGATAATTCCGGAGTTTGAATAGCATCAGGAACAGGTGTTGGCAAAAGATTTGTTGTTGTTGGAGCTTCTAAGAGAATTACTCCAGGCACAACTAAGTGTTGATCAGCATTATCAGCACTTGTGCCTTGATTACCAAGAGACACAGAAGGGGAATTAGCCTTGTCAGATACTGTTTCCTGAGATGGAGTGGATGGAGAAGAAGTAACTGGAGCACATTCTTTTTCTTGTGAGATCAGAGATTCCTGATCCCCTTCCTTAGCTGCTTCCTCCTCATCATCTGAAACTGGCCTTTGTGCCCTCTGTTTCTTGTATTTCTTGTTTGATTTGGATTCTTTTGGAGTTTCAGGAACAGTCATTCGTCTAAGCCTTTTGAGAAGCTTAGAACCCCCAATATCAGAATCCTTCTGAGAAGTTGCTTTCTCAGCTTCATTTACCACAGGTTCTGAAGAAAGAATCTGTTCCTCAGAATCTGATTCATCTCTCAAAGTAATCCTCCTCTTCTTCTGAGGTGTTTGAGAAACAGTCTTTGTTCTCTTTGACTTAGAAGATGTATGCTTCACATAGGACTTGAGATATGTTCTGAGAGATGGTAGAGAGGTTTGAGGTGGCTGAGTAGAGGTGGTAGGTGCTGATGAACCAGGTTCTGATGTTTGAACATCAGGATAAAGTGCAGTGTACTTAACAGGATCATAGGTGATTAAGGCTTGTTTGACAGATAAAGGTATTAAGAGGGGTCTTAACACAGCCTTTTTATTATCAGAAGATAATAAATCAGTAAAAGCTCTCTTAGCTATTCTGAAAGATGGAATTAGATCACCAAAATTTTGGGGCTGATTACAACAAAAACTATAAATAAGCTGACAAAATCTTGCAAAATATACAGTATTGCGATCTTCTGTCATCCTATCCCCAATAAAACCTAAGACTGCTCGTGCATAATCAAAATCAGTGTGATTTAGAAGTGCATACCCGATTTGTTGGCTGAATATGGGAATTGCATCAAAATTTGAACATTTGTTGGCGAAAGCTTTGGTAATGCAATCAAAGAAGAAACTCCATTCCCTCCTTATGAAAGATCTCTTCAACTGTCCAAGCTTGGTCAATGTTCCTTACAATTATGCCATCACTGTCAGTTTTGTTTCTGAATACCCATTTTGTACCAACAACAGATCTATTCTTAGGTCTTGGCACTAAGGTCCATACTTTGTTTCTTTCAAATTCATTCAACTCTTCCTGCATTGCTTGCACCCAATCAGCATCTTGAAGAGCTTCTTCCACTTTCTTTGGCTCAGACTGAGAGAGAAAAGAATTGTAAAGACATTCATTCGAAGTACCTGTTCTAGTTCTGACACCTGCATCAGGATTTCCTATTATCAAATCAGGTGTATGTGATTTTGTCCACTTCCTTGAAGATGGAAGGTTTTCTCTAGAACTGGATGCTCCCTCATGATTCATGTTGTCTTCGTTTTCATTTTCTGATGCTCCCCCTGAAACTATGCTCTCTGAGTTGGATCCTTCAGCATTTAGATTTTCAGCACTGTCAGTACTTGGCTTATCAGAACTTGACGAATCAGAACTTGAAGAGCCAGATGTATGTTCTGATGCTTCTTGAGATGTGATAATATCTTGAGTATGCTCCCCCCTGCATTGGTGCATCTTCCTTTGACGTAGTCACCACAGTTTCAATAACATCAGAGTTTAATCCATCAGAGTTTACAGTATCAGGACTTAGACTGTCAGGACTTAAGGTGTCAGAATATGAATCTTCATTTTCAAATCTCAGCTGATCATGATCAATGCAATCTTCAAGTCCAGTGATCTTCTTGTCAGCAAAAGAGACATTGATAGATTCCATGACCACTTTTGTTCTCAAATTATAGACTCTGAAGGCTTTTGTGGAAAGTGGATATCCAACAAAGATTCCCTCATCAGCTTTTAGATCAAACTTGGATAGCTGTTCAGGATGAGTCTTGAGAACAAAACACTTACATCCAAATACATGAAAGTATTTCAGATTTGGCTTCTTGTTCTTCACCATCTCATATGGTGTTTTTCCATGCTTGTTAATGAGTGTTGCATTTTGAGTAAAACAAGCAGTCTGCACAGCTTCAGCCCAGAAATAGGTTGGAAGTTTTGCTTCTTCAAGCATTGTTCGTGCAGCTTCAATGAGAGTTCTATTCTTCCTTTCAACAACTCCATTTTGTTGTGGAGTTCCAGGAGCAGAAAATTCCTGCTTTATTCCATGATTTTTGCAGAACTCTTCCATTATCAGATTCTTGAATTCAGTGCCATTATCACTCCTCAAAATTTTCACAGAATCTTTGATCAATTTATCCAGATGTTTGACATGATCAATCAGGATAGATGCAGTTTCACTTTTTGTGTGCAAGAAATACACCCATGTGTATCTGGTGAACTCATCTACTATGACCAACGCATATTTCTTCTTTGCAATAGACATGACATTCACTGGACCAAATAGATCAACATGAAGTAGATAATAAGGCTCAAGAATTGATGATTCAGTCTTGCTCTTGAATGAAGATTTTCTTTGTTTGGCCTTCTGACATGAGTCACAAAGACCATCAGGAGCAAACACTGATTTTGGCAGTCCTCTCACAAGATCCTTCTTGATTAGCTCATTTATCTTGTTGAAATTTAAATGAGAGAGTTTCTTGTGCCAATTCCAGCTTTCTTCAATTGAGGCTCTACTCACTAAACAGATTGCAGAACCATCAGAACTTGTTGAAAACTTAGCTTCATAAATGTTACCATGCCTGAATCCCTTCAGAACAACTCTTTCTTTAGATTTACTAACTATTTCACAATGTTCTGCAAAGAAATCAACATGATAACCTCTGTCACAGATTTGACTTATACTCAGTAGGTTGTGTTTAAGTCCTGAGACCAGAGCTACATCTTTAATGATGACATTCCCAAGATTGATATTGCCATATCCCAAAGTTTTTCCAATGTTGCCATCTCCATAAGAAACACTTGGGCCAGCTTTCTCCACAAAGTCTGATAGCAGGGCCTTATTTCCAGTCATATGTCCTGAACATCCACTGTCCAGAACTAAAATATTTTTCCTGTTGCCCTGCAATCAAAAAGACCACTAATTATTAGTTTTAAGGACCCAGACTTGCTTGGATCCTTTGGCCTTTTTAGGTTTGTTAACATTTGCAGCGGATTTAGCATCAGATTTTATGTTAACAGTTTTCTTATCAGAACTTATACTACCAGACTTTGAATCAGAACTTACACTAGAAGGAACAACAGAAACTTTCTTTAAAGAAGGTTTTATTTGATAATAATCATAGTACAAACTATGATATTCCTTACAAGTATAAATGGAATGCCATAAACTACCACAATGAAAACAAGGATTTTGTGGTTTGTATCTAACAGACTGACTCTTAACTCCTGATTTTGAAGATAAGGAGTTAATATTCTTATTCTTCCTGCAAAAAGAAGCCAGATGGTTAGAACTTCCACAGTTATGACATGCTTTCCTAGGAGCATCAGGAACAGATTTATAGTTATTGCTTTTATTCACACCTTCCTTTCCATTCCTGTTTTTCCTAGGTGATTTTACCTTGTTTGCATTCTTAACATCTTTCAGCTTATGCTTAAGCTGCTTCTTTGTCATTAAGCCTATGTTAACTTCAGCTGTCTTTTCCTGTTTTAGTTTGTCAGAAGCTAATTCCTTTTTAACTTCTGATTTCTCCTTTTCAGATTTTTCAGTTACAAACTTAACAGGTTTTAACTTCGGCTTTTGCTTATCAACAGGCTTAATTTCTACAGTTCCTTTTTCATTTTTATTTTCTCCATAACCTAAGCCCTCTTTCCAGTTTCCACTGCTTAGCAAATTTTGAGTTGTTTTGCCAGAGTTAGTCCAAGTCCTAATAATCTCTCTCTCCTTTTCTAACTCAGTTTTTAGAGATTCATTCATTTTTAGCACTTCATTCCTAACATAAAAAGCATCATCTCTATCCTTTTGAGTTTGATGGAACATGACTAACTCTTTTTCTAAGAAATCATTTCTTTTCCTAAAAGCAAGATTTTCAGAAGTTAATCTTTCACATGTTAAAGTTTGATCTCTATAACTAACAAACATGGTTTTAAGATATCTTCTCAACTCATTAATATCATCAGTATGAAAAGCATAAGTAGTCTGAGGTACCTTTATTTCAGCAGCTTCAGAACTGCTCTTAGAACTTGATTTATCAGCATTTGCCATCAATGCATAGTTCTCCTCACTTTCAGAGTCTGAGGTGTCTGTCCAGCTTTTCTGCTTTATGACAAGAGCTTTTCCTTTGTCACTCTTGGTCTTCTTGCAATCAGGAGATATGTGGCATTTCTCACCATAATTATAACATTTAACATTGGCGTAATCTCCTCTGTCAGACTTTCCTCCTCTTCCTTCAGATCTTCTGAAATTCTTCTTATCAGAACTTATGCCTTTCCTGGAAAACTTCTTTCCCTTCCTGAACTTCCTGTATGCAATCTTTGTGATTCCTTTCACCATAAGAGCACACAGCTTCATCATCTCCTCATCAGCATCAGTTTCAGGCAAGCTTTCAGAATCTGAGTCATCATCACTCTCAGAACTTGATGACTCAGTATCAGACTTTATGAAAAGAGCTTTACCTTTGTCTTTCTTTGAGGAAGGTGCTTTGGTGGATTCCTCTTCAGCCTTGAGAGCAACTGTCCTTGACTTTCCTCCTTTCCTCTTGCTTCTTTGTTCCATCTCAAGTTCATGAGTCTTGAGCATTCCATAGATTTCATCAAGAGTTGTTTCATCAAGATTGTAGTTGTCTCTTATTGTTGTTGCCTTCAAATCCCAGCATTCAGGAAGAGCTAACAGGAATTTTAGGTTGGTATCTTCAAGATCATACTCTTTACCAACCAATGACAAATCATTCAAAAGTTTGACAAATCTATCATATAAATCATTCAATGACTCATTAGATTTTGAGTCAAAATGTTCATACTCTTGAGTGAGTATTGTCTTCCTGTTCTTCTTAACTGTTTCAGTTCCTTGACACCTTGTCTCCAGTGCATCCCATATCTCCTTGGCAGTCTTGCAGTTGATTACCCTGTTTGACATTACATTATCAATGGCACTATGCAGTACGTGTCGTACCTTGGCATCCTTAGCAATAGATGCTATATCTTCAGCAGTGTAATCACTCTTTTCCTTTGGTACAGTCTTTGCTGCTTCACCTGCAACTACAACAGCGAGCTTGGTAGGTTTGTGAGGCCCTTCCTTGATTCTATCAAGATATTCTGGATCTGTTGCTTCCAGAAACATGGTCATCCTTACCTTCCATATGGGATATTCAGATGGTCTCAATATGGGAACTCTGATAGTCTCATATCGACTCTGAATTGATGTCTTTGATGATTCCTCAGTTTTGGTAGGCTTAGTTGGAGTTTCTGTGTCAGACATGATTGTGTTTGGATCTTTAACTGTATGTGTGTTAACAGAAGGCTCTGATACCACTTGTTAGGTCACACTTTCACTGTAGAGGGGGTGAATACAGTGTTTATTACAATCAAATCAAACTTCAAGAACTTATGTAACAGAAAACAAACTTTATTGAAACAATAAACTCTGTTACAATCTGGAACTGTTATCTCTCAGTGATGAACAAAATATCACGAGAGCTGCTAAGGTTACAGTAAATAATATTCTCGATAATGATAACACTTATAGTGTAAACCCTATGTCTGTGTTTATATATTACACAGTTACAAGATAATCGCTAATTGATATGGAATATAATTCTGCTTCATAATATATATCAATCAGATATCTTTTCTTCCAAGTATTCCATTCTTTACGGAATTCCTTCTTCATGCATATCTCTTCTTATGTTTATCTTGATCTTCTTAACTTTAATCAGCTACTGTCCTTATCTGATCGTCCTTCAGCACTTAAGTTCTAATATCTATCTCCTGATGCTTATCTCCTGATAACATAAGTACTGATATCCCTTAAGTCCTGACGTCCAGTATAAGTACTGATCTCAGTTAAGTACTGATTTGTCCTGTTCAAATAAGATCTGAAATCTAAACATAAAACATATTAGCCATGACATTATCAAATATATCTAACACATAAGTTGCATGAGCTTCTGACTTGATCTGGAATATGAAGGAGGCGCGCGGTTCAATTTTCAAGTATATAATCCGTATGCGGTGAAAATGAGATATACAGAAGTTACATGGGATTCTAACTTGATCTGTACTGATACCGATCTAGAATGACTGAGTACCACTTTTTGTTATAATGCTACAACTAATTTTTGCACTGTTCATCACATACTTATTGAAGACAAACATTTGTTAGGCACTACATTCACAAAGGTAATATATTTTCTATTATTATATTTTCTAAAAATCTGATCAGATTAAATTTTCAGTTATAATTCCTTCTCAAAAGATTTGGAATTGGAATAATATATATAAGATTTTTATTGACGGTTTATCAGTGTCATCTTTGACGACGCCTCATGTTCTCCAACTAAAAAATATAATAGAGGATATATAATAATTTTAAAGTGGAATAAAATTAAAATAAGATATACTTGATTATTTCTCGGCTTCTTTTTCAAATGCGCCTCGTATTCTATAACTAAATAATATAATAAATGATATAATAATTTTGAAATTAAAATAAAATCAAAATAAGATATTTATTGACAGTTCCTTGATTCTGCAACTAAATATTTGTAAAAGAAGATTAAAATAATTTTTAAATTGAAATAAAATCAAAATAAGGTACTCGGCTTCGTTTTCGACAAATAGTATTTTATAAGTAAAGGTATAATTGAGGATTTAAAGCAATTTTGAAATTAGATTAAAATTAAAATAAGATATTTATTGACAATTTCTCGACGTTATCCTCGACGACACCTTACATTTTGCAACTAAAAAGGTATAAAAGAGGACATACAATAATTTTAAAATTGGAATAAAATCAAAATATAATATTAATTGACTGTTTCGCGGCTTCGTTTTCGATGACAGCTCGTATTCTATAACTAACAATTAAAATAAAGGATCTAAAATAATTTTAAAATAAGGATGAAATCAAAATAAGATATTTATTGATATTTTCTCGGAGTTGTTGAAGGTGATGACTCGTATTCTACAACTAAAAGGGGATAGAAGAGGATATACAATAATTTTGAAATTAAAATAAAATCAAAATAAGATATTAAGTGACTGTTTCTCGACTTCGTTTTCGACTTCGTTTTCGACTTCACCACATATTCTATAACTAAAATGTATAATATAGGATATACAATTAGTTTAAAACTGAAATATAATTAAAATAAAGCATTTAATCGATTGTTTCTCGGCATCGTCTTCGACGATTCCTTATATTCTACAACTAAAAAGTGTAAAAGAGGATATACATTAATTTTATAATTAGAACAAAATCAAATAAGATATTAATTTATCGTTTATCATCTACATTTTTTTATGACGCCTCGTATTCTATAACTAAAAAGTATAAATGAGGATATATAATAATTTTGAAAATTGAATAAAATCAAAATAAGATATTTATTCACAGTTTCTCGGCGTCGTTTTCGACGACGCATCGTATTCTACAACTAAAAAGATATAGTAGAGGAGATACAAAATTAAAATAAAATCAAAATAAGATAATAATTGATTATTTCTCGGCTTCTTTTTCGACTACGCCTCGTATTCTATAACTAATAAATGATATACAATAATTTTGAAATTGAAATAAAATCAAAATAAGATATTTATTGATAGGTTCTAGGTTATGTAACTAAAATGTGTAAAAAAGGATGTACAATAATTTTAAAATTGAAATAAAATCAAAATAAGTTACTCAGTTTCATGTTTTACTATCGTATTCTTTAAGTAAAAAAAAAGTATAATTGAGGACAAACAATAGTTTTGAAATTGGATTAAAAAAATTATAGTGTTATAAAAAATTGCAATATTATAAGCCATATTAGTTAAAAAAATAATTATCATAAATTATTCAAGAGTAACATTTTTGGTTAAACAACATATATACCAACGATCGAGAATATTTTATATGAATCAACCTTATAAATTATATTAAAAAAATTAGTATCTATTAGAATATTTAAATTATGATAAATGAATGAGGTCATTTTACTTTATATTAAAGTCTAAGAATTAGTATTAGAATTAGTGTTTTTATTTGTCAAATTATTTTAAAAATGATAATAAAAACATATTTAGAGCGAATAATTTTTATATCATGACGCTAAAGTATGAAGCTATGTATAATTTACTTTTTTGACTATTTGTACTTGAATTGTTTGTTTTTTATTTTCAAATCGAACTTAACAATTCATTGTAATGAGAGATTGAACGAAAATTGATATATTGATGGGGTTAAATCTTGATTCAAAATCACGTGTGCATAAAGTATTATATCAAATTAGTTGGAAATATTTAATTATTATTTTCAATATATTTTTAAGAGAAAACTGGTTAGAGAAAATTTTATAAATAATTTATTTACTTAGTGTGAGCATCTGTTTATATTCTCAACTACACATCTATGCATATTCTTGGTAGACTAACATTTAAATCATAATTTTCTTACCTAAAATAATAAAAAATCATTGAACCCTCTTTTTGTTGTAAAATAAAAATCATTGAGCCCTCTTTTTGTTATCCGGTGAAATACAGCGTGCTCAATTTGTTTACTCTAAGCCTTATAAAAAATCGTGTAAAACCATTTTATTACAATTTGAAAATAAATATACTTGAGATATTATTGAAAACAAATTTTTTACAATTTGAACGTATGCATTTCTCTCTTGTGCTCTATTCTTAGAAACTATCATAATAACTCGTGCGAGCCACGGGTCATTTTCTAGAATTTTTTTATGCTTCATTCAATTATAATATTTATAGAGCAACTCCAACAATATCCTTATATTGGCTCTTTAGTCAAATTTGAAGAAAAAGAGATAAAATTTCCCTACAACAAGCTCCATGTCCCCCTCTATAACATTAGGAGTTTCGAATGCTTCCTCACTTTTAGAAGTCTATATCCCCTCAACTATTATTATATTATATTTTCCCTACCCGTTATTTTAAATTTAATGAATGAATATAAATAGGGTAATAAGTGTACGTTTAAAATGAAACGATTAAATTTAATCCGTAGAATGTCGTTAGTATATTTTCAAATAAAAAGTTACAAATTAACATATATGTTGAATACAGAGTTGACCAAAATCTTGAATTTTATTTAAATAAATTATATGTATTACTCTATACTATTATCGAATTGACTACTAACTTACAATTAACTTACTCAATTTAAAAACATAAAAAATGCATAACTCATGTAAGAATGACTTACAATCATAATATACAATAATGTTAAATTTACATTGTTATTTTTTTGAACAGAAAATTTACATTATTGTTAATATTAAAGTTGATTTTAATGAAAAAAATTAGTTTTTGAAATTTAACGTATGTATGTATGGGAAAATGTTAGTTTTTTATTTACACTACTGTTAACAAAGTAAGATTAAGTTATATATATATATATATATATGTGTGTGTGTTTCTGTTAGCATAAAAATTATTGTATGTTACATCTCTTAGTAAATTATGATAGTTTCAATTATTTATATGTTAAATATATGATTTATGTACATGTATAATCATTATTAACATCTAGTGAGATAATTGATTACTTAAATAACATGTATTTATAATTATTCCAAAATTAAAATTATGTAATAAATATATTGCTATAATATATATATGGTATTCACATTATCACTAACGAACAATCCATATCTATTTTTTACGCAACCGGGTATCAATCATGGTTGTAACATAAAAATGAATTATATATTTTTAAGACTTATTATTGATATTCATGATTTTTTTTCAAGAATTCGAAAGAAAAATTGTATTTATATCGTTATTTAAATCGTTTTTAAGTTTCTTTCATTACGACTCTAATATTTCTTCATATAATAATTTGATAAAATTTTATAGTATTCTTCTAAAATTAAAAAAATTCAGTTCGATAAAGTTTTATAAATATCAGTTGAACTGGTTAATTACTTCAAATTATTAAACAATATATGTTTTTTTCCTTAAATAATATAAAATGCATTGAATCAAATGCTACAATATAGTATAGATATAACTTTTATTTGAATCATTCAAAATATTAAAATAATTCAAAATATTTGTACAATATTATCTTGATCAATAAATATTGTTGATCTAAAAGAATTCTTTTTAAAAAGTTATTTTTTTTAAAGTGAAAAATGAAAAATAAATCGATTTAATATATCGTCGTAGTTTTAACAAATCTAGTGAGATCTCATTTCAAATTTCAAATATTCTTAATATTGGGACAAATCCCAAAAGTAATCATGCGTAACCAGTGAAGTTAGTAATTTTAATATAAATAATCAATTGACTTGTTCTATAAAGACCTCAAACACATTAATTTATATTAACATAGGATATTAAAAAAAAATTCAAATTATTGGTAAGATATTCTCGCTGAGCTTGTAATTTAAATTTACTAAACGTAGATTGTAACGATGTTTTTCGGCCGGGTCATGTAGTCAAATTTCGAGTATTTTTTGAACAATGAGCCAAGTTCTAAAATGCATTGACTCATTATAATTCGAACTTATCTAAATATGTAATACCAATATAGATTATTTATATATAAACGATTCTATTTTCAATAATTTTTTTAAAATTATATATGTACATTTTAATTAGTTTTTATAATAAAAAATATGTTAAAAATATATGAGATATATTTCCAAACTAAAAAATGATTAATAAATAAGATAATAATACATTTATGTACTATGCCTAATTTTATATCTGGAATTCAATTCTTTAAAATTAACTGTACAAATATTCAACTAACTATCTTTTTTTTGCGGAATTTAAGTAAGTATCTTTAAAGTTAAATAAAATATTTATTTAGCACACTTACATATTATGTGTATGATAAAAAGTACATGTGACAATATGTAGTGGTAAGAGGTTGAGTTCGATTCCCACAAACCACATCTTTTATAATAAAACTTTTTTATAAATTAATATATCATATTTCTCTATAATGGTACGATATAAGTAAGATAGAAATATATAACACTAATTTAAAAAAATGTCAGGAGAAAAAGAATACTTACATTTTAATCATTTAATTTGGTAAAAGATAAAAGGTTAACTTGAAAAATTGAAAAAATACTTTAAAATATACTAAATACAGACCTACACAAAATTTTCATTCATATAAAATATTCACTCCTTATCTTTTTTATATGTCACAAATTGACTTCATCAAATGACAAAAATTCATTAATATTTTATAATGGAATAAAATAAAAAATTATATATTATTAAAAATTACACTTAATCTATTTTAATATTAATTTTAAGTTTTTTTAATAACATAAGAGTTAGTATTTAATTTTTGATAAAAAACGGGTCAATTTGATCAATAAATAAATGTGAGAAGGTATTACTAATTTAAATTTTATTTTAGTCCACCCCATAGATATGTATGTAAGATATGAGAAATGGTCATTGTGAAAATTCTATAATTTAATAAATTTTCACCGTAATGTAGACATGTTATTTTCAATGTTTAATTTGAATAAATAAATAAATTACTAACTTTATTAATAAATCTTAGTAAAAAGCTTTTAATGAAAGTATCTTATTTTTAATAAATGAATGCATTTTTCTGTTTATATAATACAATTAAAGCATAAAATTGTTCACCATAAAATATATAAACATGTAAAAAAATTACATGGACATAACATGTATCTTATTTTTAAAAATGAATGCATTTTTTTTGTTTGGTTTTAAAAATACAATTAAGAAATATTAAAATTATGCACCATTAAAAAAATATAAACATATTAGAAATTTATTTAAATATATAACATGTAGTAAAATATTAGTAGGTGAAAAATACAATATGCTAATAATTTATCATGGTGTGATATTTGAATTATTTATTCAATTCAAATTGATTTTACTATTATTTCTTGATTCTAAAATTATTAGTTTGTAACTAATATGCACCTAGCTACAAACTATTTTAAACTATTTTATACCAAGATAATTGTAGAAACTATCACGATCTCATTTCCTCTATGCTGGAATCAGCATTTTTTCAACCATGCATAGAGATTTCCAACTACTTTTGCCTTTATGTAGACATGCAAGTCTGCAACTCCAGACTCACATAATAGTTCTTTACAAAAAATTGCACGTTCTTCCATTAACTTCTTGCGAAATTCTTTCCCAACAATAGTGTCAACAGGTGAATGAATTAAGTACAGGTGAAGCTTGTTAGGGCATGAACCTCTAATCCTGCTCATTATCCATGATTGAACATTTACCAATCACTGCAATTTTTTCATATTTAAATGGAGTCTCTTCTTCCTGTTCAAGGCCGCCTTTATCCCCAAAATCAGTTCTCTCGTTTCCGTCTTCTCGAAAACACTGGGAGAAAGAATTTGGAGTATAACCTTCATTAGACAAAATGCTTGGAAATTATATTTTTTGACAAAATGCTTGGAACTGATATTTTTTTGTAAACGTCAACAAATGAACCAACTTGCACCTCTCTGCAGCTAAACAATCAAATTTGCACACTTCAATCAAAAGTCAAAACTTATCAAATGCAAGTGAAAGAGACATTTCGTGCATACATAAATTCTTTTACTTGTAAAAAAAGTTACAGAAAGAGTTACTCAGTTGGCTACTCACCCAGATATGACTTCGTCTCAACTGCTTGTATTCGATCTTGAATTTTGAATTATAAAATATGCTTCATAAAAATCCCAGAAGTAGGAGCTAATTTCAGATGTGACATAGAAAAATGTGAACGTATGTTCTAAATATTATTAGACAATACACAACAAATATAAGATGTAATAACCAAAATACTGCACATAGAAGTACATTTAAGATTAAGTCTTTTATGTTAAGATCTTACACCCATTATCAAATGTAGACCTGGATTCTATCACACCCCTAAATTTTATATAGGTTTACATTTTCTAATACACACGTAAGTAAATTATATAAGCATCTCGAATGGCTAGGGTGCTAGGGCTGTTAACTTCATTGTTATTAACCATTGTGTTCATTCCATATCAAGTAAGCAAAAAGAAAAAATGAGAACTTGAATTATATGAGATATGACAGGAATTAAACCCACTGACCTCATGAGTCAATATAGTCCAAGAAGTAAGTAAATTTCCACGTGCAGTAATGAGCTTCAAAACTCGTTGTGTAAACAGGCAATCAAGACACAAATGATTGACATTTTCAGTCCCACCGATACAGAGATAGCAAGTGTTAGATTTGCGATGCCAAACTGCCTCAATCTTATAAGAGTGCTACAACTGTCAAGCATAATTAGCCAATACACAAAAGAGTGGTGTGGCACCCTTTATTTGTACTAAACTCTTGTTGTTTAGGGATTGAAGTTACCTTCATGTCAAATAGAATTCCAGAGATCAGTAATAGTAATTGCTGAAGATGTTATACCATTTCATCGAATGTCATCAAATTTATGGAAATTGAAGGGTGTTTGTGTGACATTTTCCATCCAAAGAATCATATAATGGTAATTTGAGTCTGGAAAACTCCAGCCTGAAGAGGAGAGTAATTATGAGACTGTAGTAGTGGCTGGTATGACTGAGTGAGATAGAGTAGGATCTGTAAGGCTGTTACAGATGGCTTGGTTCCTTTTCTAGGGGTCAAACTAAAGAGATGAGCGTTGTCCATTCCCAATGCTATATGTTATAAAAGGTTTGGTAATATCCTTAGGACCCAACATTTTTCAGGATCGATTAGACTTTATTTGGTTTCAGGATCCATGTGATGCATGCGTGAAATCATTATACAGACTTTTGCCTTTAATGCAGTTTATTGATCTGCTGTCCCTGTCCCTCTTTCGTAACATTGCATGTTAATACAATATAATATTAAGAAAATAAAACACAATGCATTGAAATAAAATTAAACTAAATATCTCTGTTGATAATGCTTTTAAAGATGAGAAAAGATCAAGTGATAACATCAATAAATCAACCAAAATAATTATTTTTATATATCACGTAGCAAAAGCAAGCCATCCTTGTGTCATTATACATGCACTGATTAACTCTCTTATGTGATTTGTGTAAAAGAAGTGCATTGATTAGCTCTCTTATGTGTTTTCTGAAAGACATAGATTAATTGAATGCAAACTGCAAAAATAGCCAAAAAATGATGGAAAGACTAAAAACCATGCCTTTTTCTCACACTCATCTACCAAAGTTCGACGGGAAAGAAGAGATTGTACCAATAGGATCAAACCGTTGATGAAATCTTTAGGACATTCGTCATATAGCAGTTGCCCGACAACCAAAGGAGCATTTCCAGGATTGACCTAAGAAAAAAGAATGGACTCAGTGTTATAACTAGGCTGAGCATTCGGTCGGTTCGGTCAAAAATCGAACCGAACTGAATTAACCGAAAATTGAATTATTGTATTTTTCAAAACTGAACCGAACTGATCTTATATATTAACCGAACCGAAAACCGAATCGAATTATTTCGGTTTATTCAGTTCGATTTCTAAAAAACCGAAATAGTTAAAAAATATTGTTTTATAATTAAAATTTATAAAATAAAAAACCAAAAAAAATTTTAAATATACTATAAAATTGCAAACACCGTTTTATTATTGAAGATTAAAGACCTATACACTAGTTTATAGGTCATCTTACAGTGCTACTACTAATAACTAATAATACTAGTATTAATATGTATATGTTTAATAAATATGTTATATATAAAATATAATTCAAAATAATGTATAAATATTTTTTGGTTAATTCGGTTTTAACCGAACCGGTATTCTAAAAACCGAACTGAACCGATTTTATTTCGGTCGAAACCGAAAAATCGAAATAACCGAAATTTTTCAAAAAAATCAAACCAAACTGAACCGAAATTGCTCGGTTCGATTCGGTTTTTCGGTTTTGGTTCGGTTTTGCTCAGCCCTAGTTATAACCAAGCATACTAAATTAATGGTCAGAAATACTTGATGAAAGTTTTACCTTCTACACATAACTTCCATATATGGAAGCATATTGTTGTGTATAGGTACCGTGTAAGATCTGGAACGAAACCAAAGCAGTCACAAACATTAATCAGTTGGCGTGCATCTGGAAGGTTGGCTTCCATTAAGAGGTTCTTTATTTTTCAGCATCATAGTTATTTTATTCTCGTGAAACATTCAACTTCCTTGGTTTATCCAGTCTTAGTAGCTGCCTCAATGTACTTGAAGTGGACGTTATGATCCTCACTGAAAATAGACCAAATAAGTATTTGTAAGCTAAAAAATAACTGAACTCTATCATTTCCAAGAGAAGTGTGAAATGCTAGTTATATTCATTCGAAACTAAAATAACTGAACTCTATCTTGCTTCTCGACAAAATTATTATTTTATTTTCCACCAAAATCTACTACCTACACGTCAAAAATATTATCATAAAATGGTTGTAATGCAAATTTTTACAGTAGCATTTTTCAAGAATGTCCAGAATATCACTAAGAGGTTATATAATATGCAATAATCAAAGATAAAAAATCAACATAATGACTATGTGATAGTCTTGAATGAATCCTGATTATAACCTAGTAATATGTTATCGTTGTCATCAGCATAGCTAGAGTTCTTTACCCGACTGTCAAGAAAAATAGAGAGAGAGAGAGACTCTGATGCCAGCAAGAAATTGAACTTTTATACGAACTATCATTAAGGCTGATACTTCTCTCTATCTTCCCTCCCTATGTGATCATTTCTGAACTTTCATCGTTACTTAGATTTTTCCATATGTTACCTTCAAGTATACCTTAAGTTAAGCAGTATCAAATTATCAAAATCAAAGTCATTTGACTATAGTGAGAAGCGGAGATAACTGAAAAATCTTTCCTTAGAATATCCACTGGCTCCCGTAATCATGCCTGAAAAAAATGTCAAAATAGCAAGTAACAACAGTCTTTTCTAAAAAGTTCAACACACACACATTTATGTTCCAAACCATCTAGCATAAACATAATTATCAAAAACTTATATTTCGCAGCATGGAGCTTCGCAAGTGATCTCGTAATATATAAGAGCAAAAATTGATAATTTTTTTCCTATTGTCAGCAAATCTATACCACTCAACTATTGTAGACAGAAATTTATTCATCTGCGCATTTGTGTGAGCTTAAGTGGCATGGAACATTCTAAAACATGGTTTTGGATCTGGATCTCTATCCCCTTTCAGATAATTTAACTTTCTAAACTATTTAATGCACTTTTTGAGGCTTACTGTAACAGACAATAAAGTCCCTACACCTTTCTCACTTATGATCTTTCCCCCAGTGGCAGTATAACGCAGAGTGGCCATCAATTCAATCACAAAATGCACCAAGAAGTTGAAACATGAAACATTAGTTTAACGTACAACATTAATATAAAAAATAAAGTAATTAACACGGTAAAAAATAATACCTTTAAAAATACGATGTTATTTTCTCGCTTAATTCTTTAAGATTTACAATCTAAATTGTTGGTGCATTTGAGTTTACAATATGAGTAGGTGATAAAAAAATATTTACATCGTGTCTGCAAGTATGAGCGACAGCGTCAATTACTGCATAGAAGACTGCTGCCTTTTTTAAATAATACAACACTCAAGTTAATGATGTATTCCAAGAAATTCCAGATTCCAACTTGGGGCAGGGAAATTTGTAAGCACAAACTGAAAAACTCATATTATGTATTCAGTATTACAACTTAAACATATATAGATCCAAACAAAATAAACTATATTTTGGTACTGAATAATTTTTGACAGAATTGGAAAATATTATGTACAAGCCTATAAGGAAAGTGTCGAGAACTTTAAGTACAACGGTCATCGAATGCCAACAGTCTAAGCAAACATCAACTCTTGAGCAACAATATTTGGCATTATCATGATACATCATATCCTGTTGTGCAAAGACAAAATAACATATAAATGATGAATGACGGATATGATGATACGCCATATCATGTTGTTATATAAATCTTAAACTTTTACTTCCATTGCATTGCCATATCAAGGCCTGCAATAAATGTGAAAATAGTAAGTAACATGAATGTGTATCCGAAAAAACAAATTAAATAACAAAAATGAAAAATAAAATATACATAAGGAAAAAAAATGAGTCAGGGAAAGAAAACAAACAAACCTCCAATTGTAAACACATATGCAAACTTCTGTTTCAGAAGCAAATAATCTATCCACAATCACGACCAATTACAATCAACACAGATACATATAGTTCAAAAAATATATAGGCATGAATCATATTTAATTACAAAAATAACTGAAAAATTATCCGAGAAGATATGGACACAGAAATCTGAGAAAATACAAAGTGAGACAATAGAATTTGGCCGAGAAAATAATCAACAAACATGTACATTTACACTTGCATTATAAAATTTATAAATATCAATAAAAACTACAAAAGTCATGCTTCAAACAGATGAGACATGAGGCTATAGATAGTAAATCATTACTTAGTGTCTAAAAAAGTTTTAGCTAATTAAGTAGATCCATATACCCAACTGATGATCACTGTGATTGAGAAATATACTCTTGAATAATAATTACAATTGAATCAAAAAAATATGAAAAGTATTTTAAAATAAGATATAAAGAAAGCATATGTAAACAATTAAATCAAGAATTCCTAATAAAAATATTTGCATACATCATTGTTATATGACCTGATAATGGTTTGAGAGGAAGGAGATGATGGTCAAGCAGAACCGCTCCCGACTTTAAAACGGAAAACAGATAAAAGTGAGTCAAACTCTGTGCACGAAGGGAGATTAATTATCAATTATATCTGTCACCAACATCCGTAAAAAGTAATAAGGCATAGAGTAAACAAATTAAGCGCGCTACATTTCACCAGACAACAATCATGTAGAAATTGATAAGTATTTACCTGTTGACGTAGCATTAGTATGGTTTGAGGCGTCTTGACAACATGTCTTAAACGGAGTTGTAAAATCATCTAAATGAATTAAATTACACTTGAATCAGACATAAAACAAAAGTAAATCCAGGAAAATAGTAAGAATAGTATATTAGCCAACCGCGGTGGCATTAGAAATGTTGGGATGAACATTCTATGAGTTTTGACTCCAAATCCTACGTTTTAAACCTAAAGAAAACATCACACAAAAGTTACTCATTTTCCACGTGGCCACAAAAGTTACAATTAAACTTTGATGAAAAATCAAACATGTAAGTGAGGATCTTGAGGATGAATTTGTTGAGGGTGGATCTATATCTGTAACTGACCCATAAATGATCAAAATGTCTTTATCATCAATATAGATTTCAAGTAATCTAAATTGAGCCGGAGGATTAAAAACAAATCTCTTATTAAAATTTCATCAAACATGTAAACCCCATAAACAGAATTAATATAATTGTCTCCGTTTAAGAATTTTTACCTGATTTAATAGAACCTAAATAAAAAAACCTTCATATAGCATAAATCAGTTACACTGACATACGTTTCATCCTGCACAAATCAAACAAATTAAATAATTTACACACACATATACAAATATATATATATAAAGAAGGCGACAAAAATTGGGAGAAAGAAAAAAGTCTAAGAAGGAAAATGAAGGAAAAAAATATATTAATGATTTTGTATGTTTCGCCATTCTTGAAAGAGTTCTGAGAAAAGTGTATACATCAATATATAAACAGAAGAGAAGCAAAATAAGTAGAAAATTGTGAGAGAATAAAAATGAAGAAGGAGAAGGAAAAAAAAAGAAAAAATTAATTGATTGTGTGTATTGCCGTTCTTGAGAGATAGAATGATTAACAATTTTAAATTTTAAAAATTGATGTGGAATGATGATAAGATACAGTTGCTAATTTGATATAATCATAAAGCAGTTTAAGTGTAAGTTAATGGGTTGAGATAAATATTTATGTAAAAGATCCATGAATCTGTGTATAATATAAAGTTTTATAAGTAAAAAAATAAAATGAATTATGGGTGATGGATAAATTTTATATGGGCAATAGTAGAGTATAAGATTATACAAATATAGATGAATGGGATGCGTGATAACTATGTGACTATGAATGGGGATGCGTGATAACTATGTGACTGGCTATAATTCAAGCTTTGGCGTGGAAGAAGTTATCTCAAGTCATTGTTATCAACTAAACGGAAATGACAAACCATGTTTCAACTTTCAACTATAAATTTGTTTTCTGTATGCGCATGCCTTGAAAAGCCTTCTCTGACCAATAACAAAAAGTCTACCGGGCCAAACACTTAAAAGCCCAAGTGTATCGTAGAGTAGGGTCTGGAAGGTAAAACGTACGCAATAATTTTACCCTTTTCTACTCCCATTATTATAGTTAATGACTTAATGATGAATTGAATAAGCTTGGCAAAAATTATAAATATTGAAATGCATAAGTATGATAGTATAAGTTTATCTAGAACAAGCAAACAGATTTCTCAAAGTTACTAACAATAATCAGATACGAAAAATATAATTACATATACTGAAGCTGGGGAAATTAAGGTAGCAATAAATATTACACTCACAGTTCATACTGGCAAATTAAGATAACATTATGAGACTAGTGGTTGATTGCTAGCAATGCTTGTGATTGCTTCTCATAGGGAAACCCTTTCGACATAGAATCATCAGCAGACCAGATAAAGATACCATGAAGTTCATTCTTGCTTTTGAGCCTGTGACATGCTGTAAAGAAGCCATTTTGTGGAGACAAACCACCACTTCCATCAGTACTAAAGCTAGCCAAGACCTTACCTCCTTCGTATTTAGACGTTTGAGTCTCGAAATAATTTATAAATTGTGATACGGTAGTCCCTTCATCATATGCATAGAACTGAAAGTTCACATAGTCTATGAGATGACCATAACTCTTCCAAAGAGCCAAGTAATGACTTTGAACTTGATCGTCGTCATAAGGAGCTATTGAAGCAAATGAAATGACTCCGTTATTCTTAAGGGCTTTAATGAGTCTCCCGATACATTCTGCAAATGTCTGAGGATCTCCACGAAAATGCTCATAATCAATATCAATGCCGTCCAAGTTGTATTCTTGGATGATATCTGTGAGTGAAGATATAGCATTAGAAACCCAAGAATCAACTGAAGATGGGCTGAAGTAGGCGCTACCATCTCCAACACTATCGCCTCCTAAGCTCAGTGCCACCTTAACATTTGAATGCTTATTCTTGATAGCGGAGACTTGAGATGCGCTGAGATTTTCATTGTCCCAAAATATGTTGAACTTTCCGTTGGTGGGAGAAGGAGATGATGAAGTGGTATAGTCGATTGCAAAAGCAAGGATAAAATGAAATTCAACATTCGGGTTTATTGGTACATCCGAGAACTTTATGTTGTTAAACTCTGCACCAATGTATTCTCGGAAGATGTCTGAGGTTGCTGGGGAAGCTAATTGTGTTGCTGAGGTGATTAGAAGAGCTTGAAGAGCGAAAAGTGTGAGGCAAATCTTTGACAACTCCATTATATGAAAGAAGAGATTGTGTTGAAGGCTTGATGAACTAAACTCAGTGAAATACATATATATAGAATTCAGAAATGTAAAAATTTATAGAATATGGACATAAAATGTAACTGCTTTACATGGATTGTGTACGCTGTTACTACGCGTACGTTGTTTCTTTTGTACATTTTATCATTTACTGAATAGATTGTTTTTTATGCAACCTGAGAAAGTAACATTCAGCTTCCAAATATACATTTTGAGTCGTCTCTTGTCTTTATACGCTGCCCTTCTTTATATGGTGCTATAATGCATGTTTATAAGGTTCGCAAACATTTTACATTTATTGGATCCTGCTAAGCGGAATATACTGAGCCCGTTTGATTTTGCATCTTAACAACTAGCTGTCTCACTGCAGCAGCCTTGAATTTTGTAGAAGATAGTTTTGTTTGTTTCATTATGTTTATTCATAGTCATTTAAACAGTATGATACCTTCTCCCCACAGGCACAGCAGTGATTAAACAATTGACTTAATTTGTTTCTACAATTAGATCCACTTTACAAGGCCTGTAATTCAGGCCGAGCGAGCCGAGTTTCGAGCCGGGCATAATTCGAGCCGAGATTAATTAAATCGAGTCGAGCCGGCTCATTTAACTAATCGAGCCTAATCCTCTACCCGAACTCGACTCGTTTAATTTCACGAGTCGAGTCGAGCCGGGGCATTTAGCTAAACGAGCCGATTTTAACAAGTCGGGCGAGCTGGCTCGTTTAATTTTACACTTAATCGAGCCAAAAACTCTAACAGAACTCAGCTCGTTTAATTTCACGAGTCGAGTCAAGGCAGCTCGGGTAATTAGACGAGCCGGAACTTCGGTCCGAACTCGGCTCGTTTAAATGAGCCGAGTCGAGCCCACTTAAACGAGTTCGAGTCGGGCGAGCTCGCGAGCCGACCGACTCGAATTGCAGCCCTATTCACAACAAATATCAAACAATGGTTAACTGACATAAACTTCTAATTAAGGAGCTATTGGTTTCCTGTTTAATTGATTTAGGGACCAAGTAATAATTTATTCATGTAAAGTACTGTTTGGATTATGTCATCCACCCTATTAGTTAAGCAATGCTTGCTATATGAAGATAACTGATACATCAACTTTAGAGCATACAATCAACCAACAAGGCCAAAAAAGAAGAAGCAACTATTAACACATGATATGTATAACATGCCGTTCTCCTAATACCTTGTAAAAGTTCTGGTATTTGGAGAGTTGGAGATTACATAAAATGAACAAATAGATTATAGACAGCCCCGTGTATTATTCATTAACGTTTTATTGCCAGGATTCTGCTTCTGTGCATTCTGATCAAGACGACGCCAACAATGCTTGAGACGTCTTCTCATATTTGAACCCATTGGCCTTAGATTCATCAGCACACCATACATATATTCCCCCAAGCTTTCCTTGTCCTTTTAATTCTTTACAAGCCTCAAAAAACCCATCATCGGGTTTCAGTCCGATATTACCCTTGATAATAAAGCTAGCTAAAAGCTGTCCGCCTTGATAGTTATGAAGCTGTTGGTTATAGTACTGCAGAAACTGCGGAACACTTAGCTTATCATATGCATAAAACTGAAAGTTAACGTAGTCGATGACATGCCCGTATTTCCTCCACAAAGCTAAGTAATGACTTTGAACTTCTCCTCCATCATCAAAAGGCGCAATGGAAGCAAAGGAGATGACTTTATTATGTTTAAGCGTTGTTATTAGTTGTCCAATGCATTCTACATACGTATGTAAATTTGAACCTGAATCGTAATGCTCATAATCAATGTCGATTCCATCAATGTTATATTTTTTTATGATTGTGGTTAGTGAGGAAACTGCATTTTGGACCCAAGAGTTTATTGATTTTGGCTTAAAATATGCGTAACCATTTGCATCTCCAACCGTATCTCCCCCCAAGCTAATTGCAACTTTGACATTTGAGTGCTTATCTTTTATTGAAGCGATATCATCAGGACCCAAATTATTGGTTTCCCAGAAAACGTTAAAAACACCGTCAGTAGGTGAAAAACTATCGGTAGTGTAATCAATAACAAATGCTAGGATGAAGTGAAATTCAACCTCGGAGTTTATAGGCAAATCAGACAACTTGACGGAGTCAGATTCAGCTCCAATGTACTCCCGGAAAAGCTTTGAATTTGCAGCTGTTTATGGGCATTAATAGTCATAACCATAGAATAAGTTTATATAAATGTTGAATAAATCAAAGAACAATGAAATACTTGTTTAACTCAAGAAAGAACATAGGTACTTACCGTTGCTTGAGGGAAAAAACAGAATACAGATCGTGAACAGCAGTATATTCCATGCCTTCATAGCTATGTTCCCTTTTTAGTGTGCTGAATCTGTATATGCACTAGTGATACAACAGACGTATTTATAAGAAGTATTAGATACTGTATCGATTAGATTAATATACAGATGCCGCCATCTTAAGAAGATAAAAACAAAATATACGCCTTTTGAGGGTGTCTTAAGTTGTTCTAATAACACCTTAAGATTCTGAGAGAGCAGATAATGCTACAGAACTTTGCGCGAGCAAGCAATAAGGATCATTCTCCTTGTTCTAAGATGAAATCTTTACTAAATGCCAAACTGCCAACCGAGCAAACAAGTAATGAATCTTTTAGAAATACTTTAATCTATGAATTACAAAATTGAACACATATGCTTTGCAATTGCAGCCAATCGAACAACTCCAGATCTCTCTGATTTCTATGAACAGAAGCAGCTTAGCTTTAATTTTTTGATGTTTTTCAGAGTTATTTTGTTATTTTATTGGTCAATGTAGTAAATCAAATTCCTGTTTCCGGAAAAAGACAATCAAGTAAGGACCAAAATGATTCCATTGGTTTTGTGGGCAAGATGGCTCACAAATAAGACTAAAACAACACCTGGAAAACAACGATTATATATCCATATCTATGTAAAACTTATGATATCAATGTTGTTGCAGTAAGGTAAAAAAAAACCACTATCGGCTATATAGTCAATATCATGAGTTTAGTGACGGTGGAATCATTTGAATTGAGTGGTTTGGATATAATGCAGAAGTAGCAACCTATGACAGGATTGGAATATTGCCACTTCGAAAACTATAAACAGTGGACTATTTAAGCCGAGAGATGTAGAGGGAGAGACGGTCAATTATGCTTGTATGTTTCAGAATCAACTACGGTACACGTAGTTGATAAAACTAGGTTCCGTTCAGAGCATTTTGCTTGTCACCCGCTGGCCCTTGCAGTCCTAATGTTCGTGTGTACGAAATAAAATAGAATTGTTTATAGCATCTGATTAAGGTTTGAAGGTTACACAAATAGAATGCAGACTCTTAGTCAAGGTTAGAATCACCGGATATAAATTCATCAGGAGTACCATAACCATCGGATTAGTCATCAGTGAAAAGCATAGTCATATTCATCAAAATTATCTGAAACATGAAAAGTCGTCATCCATAGCAAGCTGCTCGACTATAGAACATTCAGAATAGAAGTTAAAAATTTTAGAAGCCAACTTCAGTATATCCTCATCATCCTCATCAAAACCTCCTGAACATCAAACTTCACAAGTTGTATGCGGTCCTTCAATATAATATTTACAGGGGAACGACAATTGCTGATGCTTATCTGTGATCTTTGTGTCCCCTTGTAACTAGCAGACCCATAACACTAGGCAATCAAATGAATCAGGATGACTTTGAGAATATCTACAACATGGAAGCTACAGCCTACATGCATGCATCCAAGGCTTAAGATTTCGAATTTTTTTAAATTTGTTATGAGGCTATGAATGATGCCTGAGCAGTGGACATGCAGTGCCAACATCTTAAAAGCAGGACATATTAATTATATAAAAAAAAGAGAATGAAATTAGAAGGATTTCAAATGAAAGATAGTTCAAACTATTTATAGTTTTTAACAAATTTAGGCTGGTTTAACTCTTTTAATCAAGTTTATCTAATTATTCTACAAAAAAATTAGCTTCATGATTAAATTAAAATAAATTATGTATTTTTTTATAATAATCAGCAAATCTTCAGACAAATGCAACATCTGATCTGGGACATTGCTCACACTAAAAACTTTTGTTTCTGGATATTGCTCACATTAGAACTCCTCTTCCTGTCTTAATACTCAAAACTGATGATCAAATTCTGTTTTGTTCTAATAGTTTTTTTTACATCTAATCAACCTAATACGCCTTCTAAAACCAAGATGACATGCATTTTGGACAATGAAGTACTTAGAAGATGCTTGCATGCATGCAAAATGATATAATGTGTAATTTTAATAAACAAAATTTCCGTTAATTACTCTCTATTTTTGGACGAGATATTAACTAAACCAACAACAGTATAACCTGAATGAATCATAACCCTTCCTAGCTTTCTTCATCGTTTAAGCGATGTTTCCTCCTTTCTCTTCTCTCTTCTTTCACCTCATTCATTTTACATTACACCTGCAACCTGCAACTCTTTTTCTTTCTCATCCATTTCCTAATTTTAATACCATTATATCCCATTCCTCTTGCAATTTTCATGGACAAATCGCGTATTAGTCTTGAGAGTGTTGAGATTCATAAAGGCGACTCACAGGATTTGGGACCATCAACACATGATCCAAGTAATTCGACATTGCCCAAAAGTACAAGCAAAAGCACTTTTAATAGGCTTGGTGGTAAATTTAAAGCCTCCACCAAGGGACTTAAAGGCTTTGGCACAAGGAAAGCCCCGAGAGCCAAATCTGGAGCGCTTAGAGGCCTCAAGAGCGTAAGATTCATCGATAAGAAAAAAATTGGTAAAGATGGTTGGAAAGATGCAGAGCGTCGTTTTAATCAAATGGCAGTTAATGGAAGGCTCGGGAGAGAGAAATTTGGAATTTGTGTTGGTATTATTAATAACAAACTTGATTTTGCATTTATTCTTTCGATTTGCATATAATTATCATAATGCTTGTAAACTTGAAGGCTTCTTGTGATGTATGTTTTTACATTCACCTGATGGAATTTATTTGATTTTTGGTTGAAAAAGGAATGCAAGATAGCAGCGATTTTGCAGCTGAGTTATATAATGCTTTAGGGAGGCGAAGGGAATTGAATTTAGAGAATGGGATAGATTTGGAACAATTTAAACTGTTCTGGGAAGACATTGCTTCACAAGACAGTGATACAAGGCTTCATATTTTCTTCGACATGTAAGGAACTCTTCTGAAACCATACACATTTCCCGTTAGTCTCACTAGCTCCGAAGTAAGGTATGAAGTGTTTTAAATGTACGCGGACCTTCACTCTACTCCAATACTTAAAAAAGAGTTGAAAGGTAGTTTCTGCGAATAATGAACTGTTCTGAAGCAGAGTTTAAAATCTAAGCAATGAAAATCAGATGGAATGAAATCTCCTTAGGCATTTCTAGCTTTCTTTCCATGTTAATTCCAAACTTTAGCCTATAAACTAAATGTAACGACGGTAGTTTTTCAGGTGTGACAAGAATGGTGACGGAAAATTGTGCGAGGATGAAGTAAGAGAGGTGATGATTTTTATATTGTGCTGTGTCTTTGAATCCTTATTCTCAATCACAAGTAAAAAATCCTCTAATTATTGTCATTTAAAAAGGTGCTGTTCATGAGTGCTGCGGCTAACAATCTGGGTAACTTTAAAAGACATGCGGGACGATATGCAGCTGTCATCATGGAAGAACTAGATCCTGATCAGTTAGGATACATTGAGGTACAAAAGGCCTAAGCAATACAACTACTATGGCAGAATCCTATAGTTAGGCTTTAGGGCCGCTCGAACTATCAGAGCTTATACGTTCAGAAATAGTACTCAGAACAGCTTGCACGCTCAGGGCGATGGCCCTAAATACTGTTTTTTCTAATTCCTAAAAAGCTCTTGTTATATATATTTGCAAACAGATGTGGCAACTTGAAGCACTATTAAAAGGAATGGGAGGGATGTGTCAAGCTGGTGGAGGAGGAGGAGGAGGAGGCTTCTCCGGGAGCTCATCTGTACAGAGATCACAATCACTTACAAGAACTATGATACCTACAAAATACAGAGGTAAAATTAGTAAATATGCAAGTTTAACGTTGGAAAAAGCACATGAAAATTGGAAGATGATATGGGTACTGTCCTTGTGGTTGCTGGTGAACGCTATTCTCTTTATGTGGAAGTTCAGAGAATATGAAAAGAAACCAGGTTTTCAAGTGTGTGGCTATTGTGTTTGCATTGCCAAGGGTGCAGCCGAGACACTGAAGTTGAACATGGCTCTCATTCTCTTTCCTGTATGCAGAAGAACACTTACTAAACTCCGCGAAACATTTCTTGGGACCTTTGTACCTTTTGATGAAAACCTTAACTTCCATAAAATTATTGCTTTAGGGATTGCAGTAGGGGTTATTACACACACAGTGTTTCATCTTACTTGCAATCTTGTGAAAATATCAACTTGTCCAAAGGCACTATTCATGAGAACTCTTGGAAGTAGTTTCGACTACCAGCAGCCCTCCTATATGGACATTGTAATGACAGTTCCGGGTACAACTGGTGTGATTATGCTTCTGATCATGACATTTTCATTCACTCTTGCGACGCATTCATTCAGGAGAAAAGTCGTAAAATTACCATGGAAATTTGACCGATTGGCGGGTTTTAATTCCTTCTGGTATTCACATCATCTTCTAATTGTGGTCTATATCCTCTTCTACTTTCATGGCACCATGTTAATCATTGGCAAGCAGAGGACGGTAATGCTATTTAGTACCCTACATCAGTAATTAAAGATGCATGCTATATTGCTATACTTTCGCTTAGCACTCATAATTCTACTTTACAATCATCTCATCTCTTAGAAACTTGATGAAAATCTGATTTTTTCTTCATGCAGACATGGATGTACATAACAGTTCCTGTCCTGTGCTATTCAACTGAAAGATTGTTAGTTCTCTACGATCTCAATTACGAAGTCCATATCATCAGGGTTGGTATTAACACATCCCATTTACTTAATTATCATAACAAAAACAACACAAGTAACTAGATATGCAATGCAGGCTGTTGTTTACACAGGAAATGTGTTAGCGTTATACATGAGCAAACCTTCACAATTTAAGTACAAGAGTGGAATGTACCTTTTTGTCAAGTGCCCAGATTTATCGAACTATGAATGGTAAGTTAATCACACATATTTGTTTCATGAAGTATTACTTTGCTGATAATCTACATTGATGGTACAAAAACAGGCATCCCTTCTCAATCACTTCTGCACCAGGAGATGACTATTTAAGTATTCACATTCGTGCTCTGGGAGACTGGACTTCTGAACTTAAAGACAGATTTGAGAGGGTAATATTTACTCATTTGTATTAGTATATATAATATAATTACTTCCTTACTCTAAACATATACTTGATGGACATATTTTTCGATATTTTCCTAGATGAATTTACGAGGTTCCCTGATCAGTGTAAATTTAGATCAACTTTGGAATCGTTAAGCTATCAATTCTTTAAAATCCTAAGGTGTTGAGAGAAATGATTAATTGGATTGTATATTTTAAACACTCCCACTGATAGCCCATAATAAGTCAGGCCCAATTAAAGAGGCCCAGGGCCCAAACATAAGACCCCAGGACACGTGGCGGCATCACCACCGTCCAGGTTCCCGGGATCTAGAACGTTCCTACGGTCCAGATCTGATAGTACTCTGACGGATTCAGCGTTGATCTTGGGGAGCCTAGGACACGTGGCAACATCACCACCTTCCAGGCACCCGGAATCCAGGACGTTCTTACGGTCCAGATCTGATAGTACTCTGACGCATCCCAGGCGTCCAGATGCCCTACAGTCCAAAAGGCCAACCTACGGTCCAGATGAAAAGGGACAAACCCCTAAAACCTAGTAGGAGGCCTATAAAAGGTGGAACAGAAGGAAGGTTAGATTTTTACAAGCATATATACTCTCTCTCTCTCTCGCATATACTTACATGCACACACGTACTCCTCACAAAGCCGGAGGTGCCGCGGGGACGCCACCCCCCTCCGCTTCTGTTTTGTAGGTTCCCACCCTACAGCTACACCGCACACGGCCATCGTTACAGCTTAAAAGGAGTTTGAGTTCGGGCCCTACAAGGGGAAGGTCCCGGGGTGATCTGGGATTATCATTGGCGCTAGAAGGAGGGGTGAACCTCCGAGAAACACGAAACACCATCTCCCAGTAAGAACCCTAATACCCATCTCTCAGACCCGTTTCTACAAGGTTTATTATTGTAAATTCATAGCATTTCCAAGTAATCATGACTACGAGAAAAAGCAAAGCAGCAGTGTCCACCTCTTTCCTACCGCCTCCTCCCCAACCCAGGGATGGAGACACGGAAGACCTGGACGAAGGATTCCCCATAACCCGGACTCCCTCTCAAAATCTCCAACCAGGAGATCAGAGGTTAGTCATTGAAAAAGCTGCCCACAAACACACAGGGATCACCACAAGCCCATGGGGAAGCATGACCCCGGAACAGATTCAGGCGGCTATGGACTTGTGGAAGGAAAAGCAGAATGCCGAGCCGGAGACCCGCCCAGGGGATCAGCGAGAGCGGTCTAAAGAACAGTCCGGAGAATCTCGGGGATCCGTCTTCGACCGGATCGCGAAGAATTTAAAAAAGCCACCAGAGGACGCCAGAGATGAAATAAGAAAAGCTGCCCTCCGGGAGAGAATCCGGAAAGACGAAGAGGCTAAAGCCCAAGAATCTATAGAAAGGAGGATCCGGGAGGAGGAGGCCAAACTAAAGAAAAGGGCCCACCGGATTCACGTTTCCTCAGACTCAGAACCGGAGAAGGAGTCCAAGCAAGAACAAATGGCACGGGCCCTTCGAGACCTTAAAAGGAAAGTGGAGGGCGACATGGAAGTAGGGGCAGCAGCGACCCCGTTCACAAAGAGTCTGGAAGCCACCCCTAGAGAGTCAGGGCTGAAGCATTTCAATTTCGACTCTTTTGACGGGCTGGCTGACCCTGAAGAGCATCTGAACTATTTTGAGCAAATATCCAATATTTATGATTACAGCGACCTGACTAGATGCCGATTCTTCGCATCGACACTGAAGGGGGGCGCTCAGAAATGGTTCAGCCGCATACCATCCCGGAGTGTGGACTCCTGGAGAGACTTCCGCGAGATATTTTTGAAAAGATTTAGGGCCAACCGAATGAACGAGCTGCAGATGTGTCACCTAGAAACAATCCAACAAAGAAGCAAGGAACCCCTTCCGGAATTCATCAAAAGATTCCAGGAAGTAATCAACCAACTCTCCAACTTAGAAGAAAAGGAGGCAGTAAACATCTTTCGAAGAAACTTACACCCGATATCTTGTGAAGGCTATGTCAAAGATCTGATTCACAGGGAACCCCAAGGCCTGGCGTCAGCATACGCGCTGGCATCAAAGTTCATAAAGGAAAATGACTTCCTCAAATCAATGAAGATGAACAGAAGAATACAAGACGACGACGAGTCTCCGGAGCGACGCTCGTCGTCCCGGAGAGACAAGAGATACAAGCTTGACAGACAAGCCAACTACATTCAGCAGTCCCGGGGAACCCCACCCCGGGAAATGTCCCCCGAATTAAGAAAAAACGAAAGGAAACAAAAGGCCAAGAAGGAACCCAAGCCGGAACCAGAGTGGACACCCCTCAACAGGCCCCAGGCCGACGTTTTACGTGAAGTCAAGGGCAAACCATTTTATTATCCGCCGAAACCCTTGCTAGCGCCGCCCGAAAACAGGGCCCGGGACAAGCATTGTGGCTATCACGAAGATCATGGCCATACTACTGAAAACTGTTTCTCCCTCAAGATGTTCATAGAAGACCAAATCAAGAAAGGAAACATGAACCAGTATCTTCAAAGGGGCCCGAATGACAAAGACAGAGCCACAGGAAGAGGGAAAAATGTGGTGAATGTTGTTTTCGGTGGCACAGTCTCTCCACCACGAAGCCCGGATTGGGAGAATGAGGTGATGATGATCCAGACTCAGGAGGACGAACCAATTTGCTTCTCTTATTCTGATTATGAGGGCCTCGATCCGGATCACAACATGGCATTAGTAGTGACCCTCGACGTCGCAAACAACGAGGTAAAAAGAATCCTAGTTGATAATGGTTCATCTGCTAATATCGTATTCGAGCACACGCTTAACAGGATGGAGCTCGGACACCTCAGAATGGATCCCTGTCTTGAAGACCCTTTGTACGGATTCGGGAACACCATGATTCCAATCCGGGGTATCATCTATCTTCCCATCATATTTGGAACCGCGCCTCGAGTGATCTCCCATATGATGAAATTCTATGTCATAAGCGCAACCTCCTCATACAATATGATCCTCGGTAGGCCCACTATCACCAAGCTCAGGGCGATCCCCTCAACTATCCACTTGAAACTCAAGTTCCCCACCCCAGGAGGCACTGGAGAACTGAAAGGAGATAGGGAAATGGCTGGTAGATGCTATGGTCAAGCACTCGTCATGGCAGAAACGGAACCCGAAAACCGGAAGAAAATAATGTCCCTGCCCAAGGGACAAAGCAGAAAGAAGCATCGAGAACACCTTAGTAAAAGGCCCCGTATGGATGTGAACATGATCGAAGACTCCGGATACAGCGTAACCAACGCTGACGCCCGGATTCAAAAGTTTGTAGAGAGCAAGGAAAAGACGAAGGTAGAACCGGCCCAACAGACAATCGAGGTAGATTTGGAACCCGGGAACCCCACCCGAAAAATCAAAATCGGAAAAGGATTGGAAACCATATTCCAAAAGGAGCCTATCGGCCTACTAAAAGAACACGCTGACGTATTCGCCTGGTCCCCGGAAGACATGCCAGGAATCGATGAATCTGTGGCCATGCACAGCCTGGATGTAGATCCAAAGCAAAAACCAATCAAACAAAAGTGAAGGAACTTCGCCCCGGAAAGGCAACAGGCAATCGACCAAGAAGTCGAGAAGTTGTTAAAGGCAGACATAATCTGCGAAATTAAGTATCCGGACTGGCTAGCAAAGGTTGTGCTGGTCAAAAAACCCAACGGCAAGTGGCGAATGTGCGTGGATTATACAAACCTCAATTCAGCATGTCCTAAAGACTCTTACCCCCTGCCCAATATCGACCAGCTGATAGACGCGACCTCGGGCCATGTCATGTTAAGTTTTATGGACGCCTTCTCGGGTTACAACCAGGTCAAGATGAATCCGGCAGACATTGCAAAAACGGCATTCATCACGCACCGGGCCGTCTACGCTTTTGTTATGATGTCGTTTGGGTTAATCAACGCCGGGGCAACATACCAAAAAATGATGAATACCATCTTTAAAGAGCAACTGGGCAGGAACATGGAATCTTACGTTGATGACATGATCGCCAAGTCGGTCACAACCTCCGAACACATCCAGGACCTTCGGGAGTGTTTCGAAAACTTGAGAAAGTACAACATGAAGCTGAATCCGGAAAAATGCACGTTCGGGGTCCCTTCCGGGAAGTTTTTAGGCTTTCTGGTCAGCGAAAGAGGAATAGAGGCCAACCCGGAGAAGATCAAAGCTATAATGGAAATGACAGTTCCCCGAACTCAAAAAGACATCCAAAAGCTCTCAGGATGCCTAGCGGCACTTCGAAGATTTATTCCAAAGTTGGCAGAAAAATGCCTACCATTCTTCGAACTGTTGAAAGGGGCCCAAAACAAAAAGCTAATACAGTGGACCCCGGACTGTCAAACAACGTTCGAAGAAGTAAAGCGACATTTGATGAACCCGCCTATTTTATCAAAAGCAAAGCCCGGGGAGCCCCTTTACCTATACATCGCAGCCGGGGAGAGAGCAGTATCCTCCGCACTCATCAGGGAGGAGAATGGCACACAGACTCCGGTATATTATGCGAGCCAAGTCCTGAAAGATGCCGAAACCCGGTACCCCAACCTGGAAAAATTCGCACTGGCCCTCGTACACTCGAGCAGAAAGCTAAGACAATACTTCCAAGGCAGGGAAATCAGAGTAATCACCAACCAACCACTTCGCAAAATCATCCACAAACCGGACGCCTCCGGGAGATTAGTCAATTGGGCAATTGAATTGAGCCAATTCAACATCAAATTCATCCCGAGGACAACCATAAAAGCCCAGGCGTTGGCCGAGTTCGTCATGGAATGTACTTTTCCAGAAACCACCGAAACGCCTGAAACCAGTTCCAAAGGAGAAAAAGAGTCTAACAACCGGGATCTTTGGACGGTACATGTTGATGGCTCGGCCACAGCCGAAAGGTGCGGAGCCGGTCTGATCCTCTCCAGTCCGGATGGATTCGTAATTCAGCAGGCCATCACCTTCGCCTTCAAAGCAACAAACAACCAGGCTGAATATGAAGCCCTACTCTCCGGGCTCAGGCTAGCCAAAACCCTTGGAGTAACGAGTTTAACAATCTACAGCGATTCTCAGATCGTGGTAAGACAAACCAATGGTGAATATGTCGCAAAAGATCCTAAATTGGCCCGATATCAGGAAATGGTTAGAGCAATCCTGGAAACCATCCCAGACTCGACCATCTTACAGATAAACAGAGAAGAAAATGCGAAAGCAGACGAGCTGTCCAAGCTCGTCCAAAATACTTCAGATTTAAGCAGCTCGGTTTACTTCGAGGAACTCGGAGCCCCCAGCACCGATCGACAAGAAGTATTATGTGTTAGCAACCCGGAGAATTGGATGACGCCCTACATAGCCTACCTCAAGGACGGTACCCTGCCGGAAGATCAGAACAAAGCCCGGTACCTCAAGTATAAGGCTGCACGCTTCTTTCTAGAAAACAATCAGTTATACCGGAGGACCTTCTCTGCTCCAACTCTAAAGTGCGTTGATCCGGAGGAAGCGGATTACTGCCTCCGTGAGGTTCATGAAGGGATCTGCGGAGATCACCTAGCGGCTAAAGCTCTAGCCTACAAAGTCATCAGACAAGGCTATTACTGGCCAACAATCCACGCTGATTCATTCGCCTATGTCAAAAAATGCAGTAAGTGCCAGAAGTTCAGCAACGTACCAAAACAGGGGTCAAGCCTCCCGGGATCCGTTCTCTCACCGATCCCATTCGCTGTCTGGGGAATTGACATCATGGGTCCTTTCCCTCGAGCGAGAGGGGATCTCCGTTATGTCCTGGTAGCAATAGATTATATGACTAAGTGGGCGGAGGCCAAGGCTATGAGAACCATTAACCAACAAGACTGCATCAAGTTTGTAGACACGATTGTAATGAGGTTCGGGATCCCGATGGTCTTAATCTCGGACTATGGTCCGCAGTTCGCGGGTTCAGATTTTGAAACCTATCTAAAAGAGCTCGGGATCAGACACAAAAAAGCATCTGTTGCCCATCCACAAGGGAATGGACAAGTTGAGGTCACAAACAGAATTATACTCCGAGGTCTGGAAAAAAGACTGGAAGACTCTAAAAAGAATTGGCCGGATGAACTCCAGAAGGTCCTATGGTCATACAGAACTACCCCCCGGACGGGAACCGGGGAGACTCCATTCAAGCTCGCCTACGGTACTGAAGCCCGGTTACCGATAGAGACCGGATCCCCTTCTCACAGAGTGACCAACTTTGACGAGGCCTCCAACATAGAAGGCCTCAGGACCAACCTCGAATTCCTGGACGAGGTAAGAGATCGGGCCGTAGAAAAAATGGAAAGCTACAAGGAAAAAACAAAGCTTTACTTTGCAAAGAAAGCCAGAATACGGGAATATATGGCAGGAGATCTAGTACTCCGGGACACTGAAGCCTCGGACCCAACTAACCAGGGAAAACTGCAGCCAAACTGGGAAGGCCCTTATATAGTCAAAGAAGTGATCCGCCCGGGAACTTACAAGCTAAGCTACCTCAGCGGAACCGAGGTCCCCAATACCTGGCATGGAACCCGCCTAAGGAAATTCTACCAATAAGCAAAAGGTGCACACCCTGGAAACACATCTACATCTATATTATGATATTTTGATGTAAGCATTGCCCTCATTCACCCCAGAATGTAATTTTTGCTCTCAATATGAATGAAAAACTCTACTTTAAGCGTTCCATAGTTTGAATCAATTTCATTATGTCGCTTATTTATTTACCATCAGATTTAAAAACACAGCCCATGTGTACTTTAAAAATTCCTATCAAATGGAGATTTACCCCTGCCCGGGGTCCTATAAAAACTCAACCTATGAGTACTTATAAAATTTGTCAAAGTTAAATGTTTTTACCCCAACCCGGGGTCTGCAAAAACACAGCCCATGTGTACTTTAAAAATTCCTATCAAATAGAGATTTACCCCTGCCCGGGGTCCTATAAAAACTCAATCTATGAGTACTTATAAAATTTGTCAAAAGTTAAATGTTTTTACCCCAACCCGGGGTCTGCAAAAACACAGCCCATGTGTACTTTAAAAATTCCTATCAAATGGAGATTTACCCCTGCCCGGGGTCCTATAAAAACTCAACCTATGAGTACTTATAAAATTTGTCAAAGTTAAATGTTTTTACCCCAACCCGGGGTCTGCAAAAACACAGCCCATGTGTACTTTAAAAATTCCTATCAAATGGAGATTTACCCCTGCCCGGGGTCCTATAAAAACTCAACCTATGAGTACTTATAAAATTTGTCAAAGTTAAATGTTTTTACCCCAACCCGGGGTCTGCAAAAACACAGCCCATGTGTCCAAGACCGAAGCTCTAAACATGCGAATCAATATGAAGGAAACAGAGCATAATAACATTAAACTACCCGGGAAAAACACACCCCGGAGGGCAAAACAAGATTCAAATTACAATCGTCTAAAAAGCCAAAAGGCTTAGTTCGGAATAACTTAAGCTAAAAATAAGGAAATAAAATTACATGCCACGACAGGGCAGAATCTTTAAGCTTCAGCGGCAGAGTCGGCGGGAGGCGAAGGAGGCTGCTCCGGATTGCCTACTGGTAAAGGAGGCTGCTCAGCAAGGGGAGACCCGGAGAAGAAGGGAACATCGCTGGACGTCCCAACACCAGACTCCATTGCCCGGACAGCTTCCTTTTCCTGCTCCAATCGGGTCTCCTCTTCTATATACTTCTCCAGGAAGACGTCTATTGTACCTTGAGGCTCCTCGCCGAGATACTTCGAAGCCACTTTCCAGCAGATCTGGATCTTCTCCAGGGCTTTGTCATTCAGCTCTTCGAAATACGCGGGAGTCCCCCGGAACCCTGCCAAAACCTCCTCGAGGGTAGGTCGGGCGGCAAGATCATCTTTCAACTTCTGATTTTCAGCCCTCATCTCCCGGACAGAAGCCTCAGCCCGGTCCTGCCTCTCCCGGATCTCATCTATAATCTTCTTATGAGCAGCAGCCTCCCTTGCACTGGCCTCTTTCAACTCCTGGATCTCCCGGGATAGCCTCTCAGATTCAACTTGATAGACTTCGGCAGCATCAGCCTTCGCCTGAAGGCTCCGGGTTATGCAAACCAGTCCAGCAACCCGGGAGTTAGCCTGAAAACATTAAAAATCATGATTAGGCAACACAAAAACAAGAGTACAAGAGGAAAACAAGAAAAATGCTTACAGCAGTGATGTCCTCCTGGAGCCCGACCAGGAAATCATCAAGGGGCTCCTTCCTGTACTTCTTCCTCTCCGCCGTGCTGGCATAATTCTCGAACAACTCCCTCCGGCGAGCCTCTGGGGTAAAACTAGCAAGCAAGGCCTTCAGAGTCTCCGGAGTGTCCGGAGCCAGATCAATAGTAGCCTTCTTCGAAGCCAGGCCCTCAGAAACGTCGCCACTGTTATCCCCGGAACCCGCAGGGATGCCCTTCCTCTTTCGAGGCATTGGAACTCTTATCACACCCCCCTGCTGCACGTCTTCGGACCGGGGCTCATCGATCACGATTGTCGTCCTCCCCGGGCGAGACGGCGCCGCTTTCCGGGCCGTATCATTACCCTCTCCAACCTTCTTCTTCCCAACATCCACGCTAGTCATTCCCCCAATCCTTCGCAGCTTGGCCGACAGATCTTTAAGTTGGGCAGACATATTTGGGGGATAGGGAATCAACTTCGGAATACCTGAAAAGGAAAACAGCAAGAAATCAGTCCCGGATACAAGCAATCAATAAACAGTTACAGTATCAAAATAAAGCAAAGGCAATACACTTACATCCGGCAGCATGCATGTTCTCATTGCTAGTAAAATAGTCCCGGGTCCACTACGTCCCAAGTGCCCCACAGAAGGCATAAACCATCGCGAGAGCTGCTTGCCCGAGCCGCTGGACCGGAAACCTATCTGTTTTAATCTCAAGTTTATGGAGTGGCATGAACTCCAGATCCCCACCCCGGACAAAAATGAACTCCCGGTGCCATCCCTTGAGCGACGTCAGCATACTAACCGGGAGCACCATCTTATCAGAGGGATACCCACAATCCTCTATCCTAAACATGAACTCGTAAATCGGCCGAGAGGTGGATCTCTTAATTTTAAAAATATGATGAAAAAGTTCGAAGGTGGGGAGGTAATTTTTGGCATGACAGCAAGCTAAAAACCAGCTGATCCATTTCACCGAGTTCGGGGCCAGCTGAGTAAAAGGGATACCATAAACATCCCGACATAGGGATTTGGTGAACTGATGTAGTCCGAGGCGCATGCCCCGGAGATGCTCAAGCGGAATTCCAACCCATCCCCCCTCCGGTCGGTGGTATACCCTTTCATGCTCCTCAGGCCATCTCCACTGGTAGGTGTCATCAAGGTTAAAGGCAAGCCTAAGGGCACCATCTACCTCGGCGTCTGTGTATTTCTCCTGAACCTCTCTATGAACTGCCCCACACTCATACCTAGTACCCGGGGCGGTGAAGAACTTCCTATCCATCTCATCCTCATTATAAGGCTCCCGGCCTCCCAAACCATCCGGACCTCCATATGCCTCGGATAAATCTCTGTAATAAAAGCTCAGGGGCTTGGGGTTCACTCGGCACTGGACAAAATACTCATCTACATCCTCCCACGACCCATCCGGATTCGATAAGGTACCCCCGGGCCCTAATACTAGGGTCTGAGCTAAAACTTGTTGAGGCGGGTCAACCCGGGGAGGCATTTCTACTGAACTGCAGCTGGAAGAGGAAGAGGGGTAGAAGGAGTCAAGTTCACCTAACCCGACAGGACGCTCGGGATACCGATTCCTAAGAGTAGCAATACGCTTAAAACGACTACCTGGCATATACTACACGTGTCTATGAAAACGCACCCCGGAGTCAATGCCAAACCCGAACCCAACAACAAAACAAGACAAAAAACAGAACAAGTTTAGAAACAAAGCATGTACGTATCTTACCCCAAAAACAAGATCTGCAGCATATACATACATATACAACAAAAAAACAGATATCAAGAACACACCCCGGGATCTACAACTATTTACACTACAAAAATCCACGTTATTTACACAAATGAGACACAAAGCCATTGGAAAAGCTACGCAAAAACTACACTACAAAGATTCAAGGCCAAAACATCAAGGCGGTCATGATATACGAGCAAGAAATGCAAAGTGGCGAAGCAAAAACTCGCGCAAAACAACCACATGCATCGCAAAAATACAGGAGAAAAGTGAAAAAGGAAGCAAAATAATCGAGATACTTACAAATGGGCAGGAGAAAGAAATGTGGCTTCAACAAGAAATGCTCCGAAAAATCTCTGAAAAATCTCTCTTGGCTCTCTCTGTGGAAGTGTTTGCGTAAAATAAAAATGGAGAGGAGAGGATGGTATTTATAGAAGGAAGAAAGAAGGTGTAAGCGTTTTTTTTTTTTTTTGGGTTAAAGAAACCGTCGGGGCCACGTGGCTCCAATTGATTGGCGATAAATTAATAACCGCAGCAGTTATTACCACTACTGCAATCATGTCACGGCGCGTCTTTTTAGGCAAAAAAGGGGGGGAAACAAAAAACTGTACACTCAAACGATACGCATAACAGGTGTATATCTCTGACCCCGGCTGGAATCCCAACAGCCACTTGGCATCCCGGGTTTGCAGCGACAGCTTTTCAGAGTCCAGTTAAATCAAATGTTAGGAGTGTACTTGCCCACCAAATCAAACCCCCAAAATTTTCCAAAGTATTTCAAGGAACCCCACCTTGAACTAAAGTCAAATGACTAGCCAAGACAACCCCGGAGTCTCATCCCCAGGTGACCCCGGGCTCAGGGGGCAACAAATCAAACCCCCAAAATTTTCCAAAGTATTTCAAGGAACCCCACCCTGAACTAAAGTCAAATGACTAACCAAGTCAACCCCGGAGTCTCATCCCCAAGTGACCCCGGGCTTAGGGGGCAACAAATCAAACCCCCAAAATTTTCCAAAGTATTTCAAGGAACCCCACCTTGAACTAAAATCAAATGACTAACCAAGTCAACCCCGGAGTCTCATCCCCAAGTGACCCCGGGCTTAGGGGCAATAAATCAAACCCCCAAAATTTTCCAAAGTATTTCAAGGAACCCCACCTTGAACTAAAATCAAGTGACTAACCAAGCTAACCCCGGAGTCTCATCCCCATTTTACCCCGGGGTTTGGGGACAGCAAATCAAACAACCCCCAAAATTTTACAAAGGCGCCGCGGCACAAGGGCAATTACTCTACTCCCCCATCCGGGTAAACCCGCATAAGGGAGTGGGGGGCAAATGATAGCCCATAATAAGTCAGGCCCAATTAAAGAGGCCCAGGGCCCAAACATAAGACCCCAGGACACGTGGCGGCATCACCACCGTCCAGGTTCCCGGGATCCAGAACGTTCCTACGGTCCAGATCTGATAGTACTCTGACGGATTCAGCGTTGACCTTGGGGAGCCTAGGACACGTGGCAACATCACCACCTTCCAGGCACCCGGAATCCAGGACGTTCTTACGGTCCAGATCTGATAGTACTCTGACGCATCCCAGGCGTCCAGATGCCCTACAGTCCAAAAGGCCAACCTACGGTCCAGATGAAAAGGGACAAACCCCTAAACCCTAGTAGGAGGCCTATAAAAGGTGGAACAGAAGGAAGGTTAGATTTTTACAAGCATATATACTCTCTCTCTCTCTCGCATATACTTACATGCACACACGTACTCCTCACAAACATATCCGCATAATCCCAACTTTGCCCTTCTTCTCCTCAAAACCCTTTCTCATCCTCACGCCGGAGGTGCCGCGGGGACGCCACCCCCCTCCGGTTCTGTTTTGTAGGTTCCCACCCTACAGCTACACCGCACACGGCCATCGTTACAGCTTAAAAGGAGTTTGAGTTCGGGCCCTACAAGGGGAAGGTCCCGGGGTGATCTGGGATTATCACCCACTCACTTGAATGTACAATTTTAGTGTGAAGACCAGATAAGAGCCCGTCTACAACCCCAAGTCAAAATCAGATATTTAAGAATATTTGGGTACCAAACCGAGACCTCTGATATAACCTGCACTTCAATACCGCCTGAAATTTATCAGGCCTTCTAAAATCTTAAGGTGTTTGAAATATGATTTGATTTGATTAACCATCATCAACTGCTAGGCCTTTTTTATATAGACTTGTAATGTTTCTGTTAATCCACCTCCACATTCTTTACTTGATATTGTTTCTAGCTTCCAGTTCTGAAATTTACTGTAACGGAATTGCAGATCTGTGAAGTCCAAGACGCAAAACCAAGAGAAGGAAATCTTGTCAGGCTTGAAACAAGAACAAATGCAAGAAGTGCATGCACAACTCCGATGGGAAGAACTTCAAGTGTAGTTCCGCATGGAAGAACTTCAAACGTAGCTCCGGTGGCAAGAACTTCAGGCGCAGCTCAGCATGAAAGACTTTCAAGCGTAGCTCAGCATGAAAGACTTTCAACCATAGATTCGCTATCAGTCACATCAGTTGATACCATTCCTACTTCAAAGTCAATTCGCGAACAGCCAGACTTGGCAGAACCAATGTAAGTAATACAAAAAATTAGGATATATGTAAATGGTTTGATATATTGTTGTTAATTCATATCCTCTGATGCAGTTTTCCAAGAATTTACATCAAAGGACCTTATGGAGCACCAGCTCAGAACTATAAGGATTATGACATTCTTTTACTTATTGGTCTAGGAATAGGAGCAACTCCATTTATCAGCATCCTAAAAGATCTTTTAAACCACATTACGCCATCTTACCTTAAAGTGGTAAGTCAAGTGCCCAATAACTTTTAAGTGTAATTGAGCGAGAATAAGGACAAAAGCAAAGAAATTTTAAGTGGTTCTAGTACTGCAGGACTTGGATGGAGGATTTGATGGTAAAGTTCCAGAACGAGCATACTTCTATTGGATAACAAGAGAACAGGGGTCATTTGAATGGTTTAAAGGCGTAATGGATGATGTTGCAGAATACGATGTTAATGTATGTTCTATGAAATAAAGCTATTCAACTAAACCTTCTGTCCTTACCTCATTCCTAATAGCTTCTCTAATGATTATCGCGCTTTTGCAGCATGTAATTGAAATGCATAACTATCTGACTAGTGTATATGAAGAAGGCGATGCACGATCTGCACTCATAACCATGGTTCAGTCTTTAGAACGCGCTAAAAAGGGTGTGGACGTCGTTTCAAACAGTAAGGTATTATCTTATTCACTTGATCTGCAATTCAAATTTATATGGACTTTTTTCAACTTGTTTCTAATAATTTAAAAGCACAACAGATAATAACACATTTTGCAAGACCCAATTGGAGAAAGGTGTTTGAAGATTTAGCACAACGGCATAATTCACATTGCGTTGGTAAATATATTTGTACCATTCATGTACTAAATTATTGTACTTGAACATACAAAGAACTACTATATGCTTCTCATTCGCTGTAGTTAAGCTGCTTCATGATTGTCGATTACTTAACATGAGCTAAATTTTCAGGGGTGTTCTACTGTGGAAGTCCAACACTTACTAAACCACTCAGAGAACTCTGTGAAGAATTTACGTTGGAATCGACAACTCGATTTGAATTCCATAAGGAAAACTTCTGAAGTAGAAGGGGCAACACCCAACACATAGATGTGAAATACCATATCAGCTTCCCTACTTTGTTTTTGAGTCACATGTGTATACACACACACAATCATTAAATTTGAACCTTGAAGTATTAGTTTAGCTTAAATTTGTTTCTGGAAAGATAGTTTAGGTTGATTTAGCAGAGTTTAAATGTTGTGTTTCATGCTTTAGTTATTACATTAACCACCATTGCTTCGATGAATTAGAGTAAAATAGCAAGCCAATTGACAAAGCCTTCTGAAAATACCAGATTGATCATAAAATGCTTCAAGCCTAGCAGTTCTCCAATCTCCACTGTCAAGGGACAAGATATAACAGTGCCTCCAATCTACATGTCAGAATTTAATTAGGAATTGTCTTACACTAAACTTTAAAGAAGGTTTCAATATATGCACCTCATTACATTTACAGTTGTAATAAAAATGTTATAAGTTATAACATTTGAAAATTGACAAATTAGCATGTGGAAGTTATCTCACTGCTTCATCAACATTCTTCCTGCAGTTTCTTTCGATTAAGTTATACAGTAATTGTTAAAAAATTATTCTTCTACGAAAAAGAGGACAGACTATTACTAGCTGTGTCCACAACAAAATGAAGAATGTGAATCTAGTACTGAACTGTTTTCTTTTTTGTACTCAACAAAAAGGTGAAAATCAACAATTGCAGTTTTACAAGTTAGTAGTATAAATAAATAAAACATAGGTGTGGAGAGTTCTTAGTTTTCACTGTAACTTTTGTACACCAACTTCCAACGGATAATGTACAATGAAGGACAAGACAAACTGTATAAATATTTTAAATGAAGTACAACTACAAGAGCACCCGTGGCCTAATGGATAAGGCGTCTGACTTCTAATCAGGCGATTGTGGGTTCGAGTCCCACCGGGTGTGTTCCCTTTTTAGTTTTGTCTTTATATTAATTTATAAATTAACTCATCTTCAGTTTTATTTTACCACTTTCATAAATTTATAAATAATTCTATATTTAGCTAACATTTCATCCAACTCATTCGCTTTATTTTTAAAATAGACATTTTTACACTCCATTATTAGTTATTTGATAATGTGGCAAGGATGATTATAACCATTTTTTGATCTCAAATATAAGACCAAGTATTCATTTTATATTGTAATTGAGTTTTATGATTTTAATCTTATATTATTGTTATAAGACTAAATATAATTATGCATTGGACTTACTCTAACATAATATAAAATATATGATTTTTTAAAATAAATTGACAAGAATGTGATCATATATGTGCGTAAATTAATGATGCAGTGTTAATTAAAATGATGTAACATTAAAAAAATATTTTAAGTCGTCTTTTATTTTTATTTACGTAAGAAGACTATATATTTTTGTATATATATTTATCACACTCATATGTACATGAGTAATGATGCTATTACTCTTGACGCTACACATTGTATTAAGGCAAGTTGGGTTAAATGGAGGGCGACTATTGGTATTTTGTGTGATAAGAGTGTACCTTTGAAGTTTGAAGGATAAATTCTATAAATTGGCGGTTAGACCGTCATATAATAATTATATGGGTCTAAATGTGAGCCATTGAAAAAGAATCAAAAGCGTAGATTGCAAACGACATAAATGTGTATGTCGCAGTGGATTTACAGTTGCAATATGTTTGATTATATACCAAATGAGGATTTCAGAAGAGTTCTTGGTATTGAGTCAATTTCTAAGAAAATAAGATAGGGGCGTTTACGTTGGGATGAGAAGTATTTCAGCCTCAATTAGACGAGTTGAATGTATTTCAGTTAGGGGGAAGAGAAAGAGAGTTAGACGGTGTAGGACACGGAAATATCAATTAGGTTTGGATATGGCGACTTTAAATCTCAAAGGTGACATGATATTAGATAAGCCTGCTTCGAAACGGCGTATCAAGTTATTAGAAGCTAGGTCTCATGGTTAGCGAAGGATTCGTTCATAATTTTCTATGTTGCACGAGTAAATTGACATCATCAGTGGTCTGTATTCATCATTTCATAAGTTCTTTACTTGCATTGATGTATTTAATTCGAGGTAAGTATCACATGTATAACGTCACATGCTAAGGTATTGTATCACACTTATCACACACTTTTTATGTCTATTCACTAAGTCGAGAATTTTCACGGAAATAGTCTTCTTATTTTAAAGGAAGGTAGGAGGATGACCGGGTACATTTTACCTTTCTCAGAACACACTCTAAGCGAGTTTAGTTTGATTTGGTTTACATATGTGTATATATATAATTTTAATCATTTTTATTTTTATATAGAGGAAAAATAATAAAAGATATACTTAGAAAAAATATGAAAATGTTATTCTTAATTATAACTGTGTAATCGTAATTTAAGAAAATTATTACTATATAGAGTATTTTTATAAAGAGATTCTTTTTTTTCTGTCAACAAATTTATATAGAGGTTCTCCCGTAATAGTAATACAAACATATTGTCCAACAATCTGATACCAGATACTACGTTTATCAGACCTCCTAAATATAGCAATTAGAGAAAAATATATATAGTTTCATGCAAGAAAAGATGAGCCTAAATTGTCGTTAATACAACAAACAAGTGAGCTTCTTCCTCTGTTCTAAGATCCGAACATCGCTCAGTCAGACCGTTTCTCTCAATCACTCACATTCCTCCTTCTCTGTAGTCACTCTTTGAGCTGTGTTTTTCCAGTGACCATGCTAATCAAACTCACTTTTTTACCTAAACCATACACTTTGTGTAATATTACACAACAAACTTCATTTTCGACAAATTATGACCTCTCCTCGACAACGCCTGCCTCTGACAAACTCCGTTTCTTGGTTCTTTGTTGGCATGCTTTTTCTCTACCTTCTATATTCTTCCAGTCTCATCCTAAAGAAAGATAATCCCAGCTGTTCTTTACGCTGTGATTCTGATGTTATTCGCACAAGAGAAACCCTTCAAACAGCTGAAAATTCGACTAATTCATCTCTGTTAAGCAATAAAATTACTAATGTTACTACACGGGCATCGGGTATTCAACCGTTTGATACCGAGCTCAAACACATTGCTTTTGGAGTTGCAGCATCTTCGTATTTGTGGGAGGGAAGAAAAGAGTACATAAAACAATGGTGGAGGCCAGGGGAAACTAGAGGGGTTGTTTGGTTGGATCAGAAAGTAAGTAGAAAAGGAAATGAAGGGTTGCCTGAAATTCGGATTTCTGGGGACACTTCTAAATTTAAGTACACGAATAGGCAAGGTGACCGATCAGCTTTGAGGATTGCAAGGGTAGTTACTGAGACATTAAGGTTGGGGATGAAAGATATTAGATGGTTTGTCATGGGAGATGATGATACTGTGTTTCTGGTTGAAAATGTAGTCAGAGTTTTGTCTAAGTATGACCATAATCAGCTTTACTATGTTGGGTGTATATCCGAAAGTCATGTTCAGAACATAGTTTTCTCCTATGCAATGGCATTTGGTGGAGGCGGATTTGCTATAAGCTATCCACTGGCAAAAGAATTGGAGCAGATGCACGATGGATGCATTCAACGATACCCCGGATTGTATGGAAGTGATGATAGAATGCACGCTTGCATGGCAGAACTAGGTGTGCCACTCACCAAGGAATACGGATTTCATCAGGTAAATTAACCGATATATTAAAGAAGTGATTAGTTTAGAGTTGCTAAATCAGATTGCAATATCTTAATATTAGGTGAAACCTTGACACTGCAACCTGATACTACACTGGACATAAATTTCTATACAACTAGTTTCACAAGCAATAATTGAGTTCTAAAGTAGTGGCCATAAGCAGAAATGGTCCTCACGGTTAATGCGATATATTCTAACTAGTATTTCAATTGTCTCTATGTCCTATTTTGAAAGAGAAACATTTCTATTTTTTTATGCAGTATGACGTGTATGGGAATTTATTAGGACTTTTGGGAGCTCATCCTGTAACTCCCCTGGTTTCGTTACACCACCTGGACGTAGTAGATCCAATATATCCAGAAATGACAAGAGTGCAGGCCATTAATCACCTATTTGAAGCTGCCAAGTACGACAGCGCCAGTCTAATACAGCAGTCCATCTGCTATGACAAGAAGCGTAAATGGTCTATCACCGTTTCATGGGGATACGTTGTTCAAATCATAAGAGGAATACTTTCGCCAAGAGAGCTAGAAATGCCTACAAGAACGTTCCTTAACTGGTACAGGAGGGCTGATTACACTGCATATGCATTCAATACCAGGCCGGTTACAAGGCACCCCTGCCAGAAGCCCTTTATTTATTATATGAAAACTATGAGCCATTACGAGAAAAGGAAGCAAATCATCGCATTTCATTCACTCCAGAAAGATCATCATCCTGATTGCCAATGGAGAATGGACTCACCTCAACATATTGAGTCCATCATCGTCTTGAAAAAACCGGATGTTGATCGTTGGCAAAAGGTACACCACGTAGTAGTATTTGACTCTGTTTTTTTTGATGCATTTAAAGAGATTTAATTTCAATGTAAAAGAATCTTTTCATTCATAAACAGTTCATCATACAAATGACAATTCTAATAGAACAAATTCCTCCGTGTTACAGTCACCAAGGAGGGATTGTTGTCGAGTTTTGCCATCTAGTAAAAATTCAACTATGTACATATGGGTTGGAAAATGCAGACAAGGTGAAGTTAGCGAATTATAGCTGTAACAGGAAAGGTGGGATCGGCGTCATATGTAGAGTAAACTGAGCTGCAGAAGATATAACTTCCAGAAGTGTAGGACATCTCAAAAAGGTAGAACAGTCTTTCAGCCAACAGCAATTTACGACATCTAGCAGACTTTCTTTATCACATTATTGTGTATCCATTTCTACCAATATTTATGCAAAATCTGTATGTAGTCATCTTGGGAACCACTAGTTTTTCCCTGAAGCTACTGCCACAACTGAGATATTTTATTATACATATGTCCGAGAACCAATACTGTAATTTCCATCTAAAGTTACTGTAAAGTAGCGAAAGGATGATGTTTCACTCATTCATCAGTTGTTCGGGTTGCTGGCTGTGGGGCAGAGGCAGTATTAGCGTTGCTGGCTGTGGGGCAGTGGCAGTATTAGCTATCAGCATATCAAAAACTGAGACATTTGGTGAAGTAGCCTTTGCCAAGATAGTCAGATCAACCCGTGTTTCATTCAAAGAACGTGGCATCTCAACTCGATTGATTTTTGTGAGTCTTCCATCTCTGATTTCCAAGTTGACTATTTTGACATTAACATTTGAAGTTTGTTAGAGAGGTAGAGAGAAAGAAATGAACTGAATGTATTTTTTAATAATGCTTATTGCTTATAAATAACAAGCAATCAGAGGAGTGAAGCATAACTTATTAAATAGAACTAATATGACCTTGAATTGTTAACAATCAAATTTATATGGCATCACCCGTTTCACATGTTGATTACTTGCATGTTTAAAGCAAACACATGTCAGAAAGAACTACAAGCCCAAAAAAGGTAAAAAGAAAACAGCAATAGAAACTCCACTATTTCAAAAGTAATTCATTTAGGACAAACAGCACAAGCACGTATTTTTGGGAATTAGTACCAAACACAGGTTTTCTTACATATCTGAGCAAGTATACATATTGTAGTTCCTAATCTCTGTTTTCATAACTCTGTGTATGTGGAGATAATGTTTCAGCTGCACATTTCAGAATAAATAGTATTTTGTGGAGTTTTAATGTATACTGTCTTTTAGGTCCCCGGTTAAAAAAGAAAAAATAAATTAGGGTATGAAGATGGTTCTACATTCATATAAAAGGATGATCAACGAAGACTGCAATAACAGTACACACTAGAGCAAGTACACACAAGCAAAATGTACAAAATGGAAACACACAAGAGGTTGTTAAATAGATAGAATGATGTTAAAATAATATGGACGTCCCTCTACGCCTAAGTACATGTCATACACAGCGCACACATACACACAACTTCATAAAGTATATGTGCAACAACTTAAGAATTAACAATTTTAAGAGCCACAAGAAAATACTGTTTCTCGTAATACAATACAAGCCTAGATGAGATATTAGGCCTCAGTATTCTCAGATTGCAGTAACACATAAACCTACTCATGACAAGTAACTAAAACAAGTTACTGCACTACTCAATCTTTTGATTCTCTGATTACTTAGTGATGTCCAACAATTTCATAGCAATGTATTTGCATAGTTAATGATTTACGAAGAAAGCATATATATATATATATATATATATATATTACAATCCAATAATTATAATCCTAAACCAACAACTTACAAAATCTGGTTGTTCAGCATGTATAAATTGATTGACTAACATATGTACTCATATACATTACAGCTTGGCCAGAAAAAGAAACAGATATCATTCCACATGTCATATATAGTCATATACAGAATCACAATTTGTTACAAGCCAAAGTCCATATTACAAAATCTATACGATGCACAATGTACAATGTACATATGAACAGAAATATTGCAGATCGTCAAGTAATTTAATCAAATCAATCTCAAACCACCTCTCACATTGACTAAGCAAACAGAGATTTTTACAGATCTTAATACTCATCAACGAATTCATCAATAAATTCAATTCTGAAATCAAAAAATTAGCAAAAATTTTAAAATTAGCAAAAGACTTAGACTCGTGGACATAAATCATACATATATGTATTAGTACTCATCTACTAATCTTCAAGAAAACTAGCAAAAGTACTTTGACTAAAGCAATCTGAAATCAGTTTTCGAATTACACAACAAAGCAACTTTCTCCAAATCTCACAAAAGTTAACAAACTCGTGTGCGTAAATATGCAACAAATAGAGATTATACAGATCTTAATACTTAACGACATTATCAATAAATTCAATTCCGAATCAAAAAATAAGCGAATTGCAGAAGACGTAACAAACTGGCGCACACATACATTGTCAATTTGTCATTATATACATTACATATATGTATCAATACTAATCTAAAGATACATTTAATAAAGCTAGTGAAAAATACTTCGATTTAAGCCATCTAGAATCAATTCTCGAATTACACAACAAAGCAACTTTGTCGAAATCGCAGAAAAGTTAACAAAAGACGTGCGCACAAACATGCATATGTAGAAAATTGAAGGAGTTAGGGATGATGAAAATACCTGGATAGGAGAAGTACCAGAGAATGAAGAGACAGAGCAAGACAATGAGAGGAAGGATATGAATTAACGTGGTTTTGAAAGGAGATGATTTGGAGCGCGAAGTGAACCAGCGTCGCGGCTTCTCCATTGCTTCCTCTTCCTGTTGCTTCTCTAGATCAATTGAGTGATAGTCCTTCGGAACTCGTGATGCGCTGCTCGGTCGCTGCATCGAGAGAGAGAGAGAGAGAGAGATGTGTGTGATTTCCTGGTTTGTTATTTGAGGCGGTTTGAAGTTTTTAGATTCCTTCTAACGGTTTTAGGCGCGCAAGTATATATACAAGTGGTGTGTGTGTATAAGGCACGTGACTGATCTGATTGTAAATATTGATTTATTTTTTATTGCTTTCTATTTATTTTTGTTGCTCTTTGAAATAATTAAAAAGATGTTTGATGTTGCGAAAAATTATTTTTTATAATCCTTTGTAAAAAAAGAGAAATAACAAAACCATCCATTGGTTACATTTAATAATAACCCTAATGTCTAAATATTGGAAAACTAATATTAAAGAACCAAAGTTACATCTAAAATATATGATAACATACGTCAAATTATAAATTTTAAAATAAGTAACTAAAGTCAAATATGTACATATTTTAATTATCAGAAAAATATAGATATACAGATTTTATGTTTTTCAGAACTGAATTTATATAAAATACTTTCAAATAATGTACTTGAAATTAATTTAACTTATAATCCGAAGAGTAGTAGTTAAAGATAAGTTGATAACTAATTCTCAAGTTTCAAGTTAATTACACGTACAACATATTAGAGATAATGAAGATCATGCTGATAAAAACAAATCAAGTCAAGATCAGTGTCACAATTAAGCAATGATTTAGTAGTTGTATATGTGTTGTAGTTTCCTTATGTAGTCTGCTAAAATATTGTCAGACTGATATATGTGATAATATAATTGATATAGTAGCTGTAAATTAGCAGTAATTTAGCTTGACAATCTGTATATTTATGTATTCATTGACAAGTGAATGAGAATTACTCTTTCTCAATCTTTACATGGTATCAGCCTTCAACCGATCCTCTATCTCTCTAATTTCTTTGTCTTCTCTTTGTTCTTCTTCATGACCAACAATGGAGATTCATCTTTTATTTCTAATACTCATGAACCAAGCAAACCTCTTACTGTCATTACTTTTAACAACTCTATCAAACTTACACCAACAAATTACCTTACCTGGAAAACACAGATTGAGACTATTCTAATAGGCTTTGATTTATACCGATTTATTGATGGCACTACTCCATGTCCTCCCTCTACAATCACATCTGATTTTAAGATTACACCTAACCCTGCTTATTCCGCCTGGGTTCGTCAAGACAAACTCATTTTTGGTGCATTTGTTGGCACATTTACACCCACACTTGTTCCTCTCATCTCTCAAGCATCAACATCCCGTGCTGCCTGGCAAACTCTTGCATCAACCTATGTCAATCCATCACGTGGTCATATCAATCAACTCAAGGACCGACTCAGTAATATAACAAAATCTCCCACTCAATCCATCACCGAATACATGCAATTCATCAAAGCCTGCACGGACCAACTTTATACAATAGCATACAACTAATGTACATATGAGTTGTTAATCATATACATATTAGATATACTTGTGTCTTGAAAAAGTTAATATTTATTATTATATCTACTGTGACTAACGAATAAGTTTTAATTATCTATCTTTTTTTACATTTGCTATGTTTAACCCAACATAGGGCATTTGTGAGACATTTTAATCAATTTAAATGGTGAGACATTTTATTTAACTTGAAATGTCTAAATTGCCCTCATAGTTACCATTTATAAAAAAAATGCTTTTGGTGGGAATCGAACACTAGTTTTACAAATACTTTATACAACAGAGTACCACTAAGGTACTAAATCATATGAGTTGTTAATCATATATATATTATATATGCTTGTGTGTCTTGAAAAAAATAATATTTAGTATTATATCTACTGTGACTAACGAATAATTTTTAATTATCTGTCTTTTTTTACATTTGCTATGCTTTTAGTGGGAATCGAACCCGGTATTAAAAATACTCTGCACAACATAATACCACTAAGTCACGCAACCATATATGTTGTTAATCATACACATATTAGATATGATTGTGTGTCTTGAAGAAGTTAATATTTGAAATTATATATATTGTGACTTACGAATATTTTCAGGGCTTAATGCTCCTAAATGCATGGGTATTTTTATGATTACAAAAATTGATTAAAAAATTAGACTATTAAAAATACACTACGTGCTCATATAACTCTCTTAAGTACGTAGTTTGGGATATTTTTCTCCAAATTTTAATCACATATTTCTTTTTATATTTGCTACTTTAGTCATTTAATCAAATTGACTGTAAAGTTATAAAAGTCAACAATAATAAGATAAACCGAGTACTATTTTGTGTCCTTACGGGTAAAACTATTCCAAATTTTTATTTGGACTAATATATTTGAGCTTATTCTGAACTTAACAGAATGTCACTTAATTTCTAAAAAATACTCAAAATTTGACCGTTTTTTACAAATGATGTCAGAGCTTTATCAAGCTAAAATGTATTTTTTTACTTTTGAATTTAGTCAACGGGCTAGAAAATGATTGAGAATAAGTTATTTTCAATGATATTTTTCGTACACTTTATTTTAAATTATTAGGGGTTATATACTTTATTTCTAACAAATTCGGCACAAACTAAATTTTTTTAAATTATACGCTATGTATTTTAAAACATTATTAGATAATGACCCGTGATAGCCCAACATGGGGCTATTTGTTCCAGAGACATTTTATTCCATATAGATATTAAGACAATTTATTCAGTTTAAAATGTCTAAATTTTCATTAGACTTACTATTTTCTTAAAAAAAAAAATTATTTAAATGAATTCGAACTTGAGTTTATACACTAGATTGCACATCTCCTACCACTAGACCAAACACTCGCATGAATTTTTAATCATGCAAATTATATGTGTGTATAAGTGTCGCATGAATAAAAATATAATGACGAACTTATCATTGTGCTTACTTTTAAAAATGTAATTAATATTTAGGGCTTTCGAAATCGAGTATATACACTAATTTAGACATTTTCTTACCAATTAAAAATCACTCATTTGTGTTTTATATCATACAAATTATAGGAGTGTGCATATCGTATGAATGAAGAAATTTTTGATAGTTTAATTATTATGTTTCTATTAACATATTTTAATACTGATCAAATTTATATACTTATTGATTCAGATTGTAATATATTATGTATCATATAAGGTCTCTTTATCCAATTCTAAATTATATAATTTAGTGTAAAAATAAAATTATAATTAAAATTTACTATACATAAATAATTGCATTGAAAATTATGTTACTTGTGTTTTCAATCATACACATGGTAATGGTATGTATGTGTGTGTACCGCGTGAATGAAATAATATTTGGTATTATTTTTATGATTTATTAACAATTTTTTATCATAGTTTTAGTTTTACATATCTTAATTCGGATTATAATATATTATTTCACATTATAGTATGAATAAATTATATATAATATATAGATGGACTATATTTCAAAGTAGTGTTAAATAATAATAATAAACTACTACATATGAGAATCAGATCACGCGCCCACCTAATCTTATATTTCCACTCATACACGTGATTCGTGTGTGCGCGTGTCGCGTATTATAGAAATATTTGATATTTTAATTATTATAACTTATCAAAAATATTTAAACACAATATTTTTTTGTATTTATTTATTCAAATTATATTATATTACTTTATGATTTAAAATAAAATAGACTATAATAACGCATACCTTTAGTGAATTGCAAACAACATTCCCACATATGTTGAATCGATGAAGAACATAGGGACACATCAACCCAATTATAGAGAAGGAAATTTGACAGATAGACCATCATGTACCAATACACATTTCAAACCAAAATCACATCATGTACCAATAAATATTTCACACAAGAACTGATATGTATGGATGAAAGAAAAAACTCTACTTTTATGAATTGGGTACATAAAGAAATTTTTTGTCCACAGTTTTGTTATCTATGTGACTCTTATACTTTGCAAACATGGACCAAAAACACAAGTAAGTCGGTTTATAAACATTGGGCACAATCTTATAAACTATTAAGTATCTACACTACTCATTTCGCAAAACAAAAATATTTCAATTATGGATAGTTTTCATCTATAACTAGGTAATTATATAGCTAAAGTACAACATATTCATCACCAAATAATGAATATCCCACACACCACAAAATCTCGATCTCGAAAATTTTAAATTTATACCAGAACACGATGGTTTTCATGCTAGTTTTGTATAAAAGTGTACTTGTGGATGCTAGAGATGTAGTAAAATGCAAAAAAAAAAAAATCAAATACCAACAGAATCGGAAGCTCCTCTTCTTTAAAAAAGAGGACAACTATGAGTTATTCACTTTTCAGTTGATGGTCCGAGACAATTCTAATAAAAAAGTTTCCTGCATCTTACATTATATAAAGAATGTGAAAGATACCTTCTTATGCCTATCAAGATAATGCTTTTGAAGCTGAGAACCTGTCATCATGGCTCTGATACAAAACTTGATAATCAGGATCACGGCTGGAATGGTATAAGAACACCTCTGGAATAGTTTAAAATATATATGGCCATTGAAACCAATATCTGGCTATGAGATGGCAGGGATTTCCAGAGTGCTCTCTGCAGGAGGACTTTTTGGCGAATATGGTTGTGACACAATGTGATCTAGAGCTTTAACCACTTCGGACACACGAGGGCGGGCGGAAGGTTGCTCCTGGACACAGATTAGAGCAGTTGCAAAAGCTTTATACAACTGTTTTGCTGGATAATGACCTTGGATCTCAGGATCAACCATCTGATATATGTTCTTCCTGTCCCTCAACAGAGTTCGTGCCTGCAAACAAAATCAAACGATTTCGTTTCATTTTTTCAGCGTACTCGGTCATGGAAAATCAATCGCTTTATTAAAACCAAAACTACTTCAGCAATTATTAGGATGAAACACTCAACGTTAAAAGTCAATTGCATCCCCAATATAGAAACATAAAGATTAAAGATTCTAGTGTTGTGGTTGATGAAATTATATCATTAAATCATCTATTTTACAGGTACAATGCTAAAATAGTTTGGCAATGTAGAATGAAATGATGAATGTGGCTACTAGTATCTTTGATATGCATAAACACAAATGTAATAGATGGCCTCTTACTGTACAAGTCCTTACTATAGAGCTACAAGCACCGGCATGGTGCTTGACTATAAAGCCAACCACATTTTTAATATGAAATGTGAAGATGAAAAATGTTATTGTTGTGTCAATGAGATTCTAATCATCTATTTAACAGGTACAATGCTAAAACAGTAGTACAGTGTAGAATGCCAAATCTGGATGCGGCTTTAGGATCTCTGATGTGCGTAGATACCGACCTTAATAGACAGCCTGTAACTGTACAAGTCATTGCCACAATGCTACAAGCACAGGGCCATGTGTGCTTAACCATCTAGCATCCAATTGCTCTGCCAAATTTAACAGAGTTGGATTGCTGGACACTTGTGTTCACACTTGCATGGAAAGGGATTAGGTGAGATTCGAATGGAAGTCAACTGATTTCGGATATGTATGAACAAATATTATTCCTTCCTCCATTGCATTCTTTAGGTTTAAATTATAATTCATTCATTTTAGTTTCAAAGTGAATAGTCATTCCTTGCGTCCACCATGTCCTAACAAAACTTATCATTCCATCCTTCTGGTATTTCTTTTTACACTCACCCCACCTTCTCCTAAACCTCTTTTTCTTCATTAACTCATTATTTTCTCCCACCATTCCAGCCCTTCCAAGTCAACACAACCTTAGATCGCTTCCGGGTGGTTGGTGTGGAATGGTGGTGTAAATGGAACGAAAAATGTGACGAAGGTCAGAGGTGGAAAAGAAGTGAACAAATTTAAGCAAAGTAATGGGAGGCCACAATAATAATTTAGGCGAGTAGGAGATATTGAAGAACAGTCAGTTCCAGTACAGGTCATAAAAATTTGAATGTTTAGTAATGCTGCGAAAAAGAGAGATGATGGACTATGCACAAATATCAATACAATCACTTAAATTCTTAAACCATTTTGGTCTTGTTATATTCGAACCAACCTAACACAATTGAAATATATTTTGTACAGCTACAAATTAGACATCAAAACTTACCTATAGCTGATCCAGATTACTACTTTAACAGACACTACACTTACTGCCAAATGAACAGAAGTAATTTCAAAGTTCTTTACTGTGCAATTAGGCGAGTTCTTTAGCACTCCCTAGCAACAAGGACGAGCTAGCCTAATTGTTACTTGTACAACACATTGCTAATAATTGAGTTTGAAGTAAATAATGTGCATGATTTACCTATAAGAATATATAAGAATATAATCTGTTAACCAGTGAAAAAAAAAGGGAAGGAAATCTTACCCAATCAACCAGATTTTGATCCTTGGATGGTCTTTTGTGATCTATAGCTTTCCTTCCTGTAAGGATTTCCAAAAGAAAAACCCCAAAGCTGTAAACATCCGACTTAAAGGTCAGCTGGCCAGTCATTGCATATTCTGGTGCACAATAACCTTCTGTTCCCATTACTCTGGTTGACACATGGGTATTAGTCCCGGTAGGTCCCACTTTGGCCAAACCGAAATCCGATAGCTTGGGATGATAATTCTCCCCAAGCAGAAGGTTAGAGGATTTTAAATCACGATATATAATTGGGGGATTCATCATATCATGCAGATACTCTAATCCTCTTGCAGCCCCAGCTGCGATCTTCATTCTAGTATTCCAATCAAGACCTTCACGATTAGGGCCTATACAACAAGAAAAAATTAAGATGGCAAAGAAAAAAGTAAAGACATCATGTAATAACGAAGAAAGAATTATACATTTAAACTGTACACATCCAAATTTAAGAATACTGGATTGCAAAACGAAGACAAAAATTATACACTTATACTGTACACATCCAAATATAAGAATACGGGATTGGAAAACAAAGACAAGGGTTATTGTAACATAATATTACCGTACAAATGCTTCTCCAGAGAACCCAATGACATATACTCATACACCAACAACTTCTGGTCTCCCTCAACACAATATCCAATTAGTTTGACAAGGTTCGGATGATCAACTAAACTTAAAGTCATCATTTCAACGACGAATTCCCTAATACCTTGTGTGCCATCAGTGTCCAGTTGTTTAATAGCTACAAGCTGTCCACAAAATATAAAATTAAAGGAAAGCATCAATATACAAATCCATAATCAGATCCTAAATTATATACTAAAGCTGCCTGGATAGATCTAATTGAAAACAAAAAGGAAAAGAATCAATATGCAAGTTGAGAACACATGAAAAAACAATTTGGTTTCAACAGACCTCACCAGTATCCTTTAACTTCCCTTTAAAAACTTTCCCAAATCCACCTTCACCGAGAAAATTTTCCATACTGAAATTTTCACTGGCATCAACCAATTCACTGAATTTAAACGACTTTGACTTCCCCTTCTCTTTATTATCGCCATCTACGCTTCCACCAACCTCCGATTCCTTAGTAACCGCAGATTCCTCAGCATTCACAACATCTTCTTTCATATCAACCTTATCCGTAGCAACTTTTCCTGCATCATCTTTCATATCATTCTTAACCGGCGCAGCAAACTTTGGTGCATCTGAGCCATGCATTAGGAGTTGAAAATAAGACTCGAAAGGGTAAACCATTGAGGAATAAAGAGTAAGATACATGATGCACAGAGTCACAGAGAGATTCAAGTTCAAATTGTTCACATTTATATCACCATAGCAGTACGACTCTAATGATAATAACATACACAATACCACATTATAAAACCACCAAGCACCAAGTGGCACTCAAAAAACTGAAAAAAAAACAAGAAATTCTTGCTAAAATATTTGTTAACGAGTCTAAAATGTTAAGTTATCTAATGTCACTAACGAATGTTTTTCAATACAAAGTTTTGAACTAAGGATCCTCGACCAAAAGTTCAAATGAGAGTTTGAATAAATCTAAACCAAACTTAATAATAAGCTCAAAGAGCCCCCGCTTTATACAAATACCACTAAATTAACTTAATATTTGCCTTTGCAAATGTATCCGGCTCGAAGAGCATGAGAGTAACAGTAGTATGGTACACACCTTATCTCTACTCATAGCCTAAAATTGATCTTTTCCTCTACAAAAGATAATTTAAATACATAAACACACCACAACAGTAAATTACATAAAAATTAAAACTTTTCAGTTGTGCTGATTCTAGCTATTCAAAATCAGTAAATGTCTATGAAACCAATCTGCTACATACTAATAGAAATAATAATACAATCACAAGAAACATGACTTCAGTATGAATAATCAATAAATTCCCCTGCCCATTAACAATTTAACAACAAAAGTTGGTTTAAACAAGAAATCAAAAAATCTGGAGGGTGCAAAATCATTCCTTAAAACAAAAATACATCAATTCAAAAAAAAAAATTCCCACGTAAATATTGAAAAACAGGCAAATAAATTTACAGATTTCTAAATAAATATAAGCATAAATGCATGGCATTAAAAATCCCAGGAAAAAAGGAGGTACCTAAAGGTGATCCAGGCTTGTGAGAGTTATGATCCAGGGTCTTGAATTTCATCTTATTATTAGTTTTGGGTTTTTTGGTTGGATCTTTGGCCCATGGAAAACAATTCATGCCTTTCCTTCTCCTACTCCTCCTCCCAACCAACTATGATTTCCCCCTGTGTGTGTATGTGAATATTAAGATGGCGTGTGAATGTTGAATTATATTATAAAATATGTATAAGAATAATAATAATAATAATAATAATAATGAATGTGTATCTCTTCTAAAACAGCAAAAACCCAGAAGAGGGAAGTGGAATTCACATAGGGAGGATAAAAAGGTGATGGTCTTAAAAACACAAAGATGCATACACACTACGATTCTTTTCCCAAAGTATTTTTGGCAAAACTCATCATTTTTCTTCTCTGTTTACTAATTACTCATCATTTTTCTTCCTTTTTGTATCGTCTCTCACCCCAAATTCTTGGAAATCATATATTCGAGAAATGTTATAATTTTCAAAATGGTTCATATCATTGTTTATAAATGTTCATATATAAATTATGAATTTGATAAATTTTCTGATAACGAGATATTACTTAGTAGAGATGTACAAAAGACTCATCAGGCCGGGTCATACTTGTCAACGGCTCGGATTTAGATCGGATTTAAGTAGATCTGTATCCATATTCATTTAATTTTGTCGAATCGGATTCGGATCGGATCGCGTGTAGGATAAATTATAGCTCAACCTATATTCATCTCATTAGGATTTTCGAATTTCAGATCGGAGCTCCGATCCATTTAGATCTAAATATATACAATTTCTCAAATTAAATTATTCTTGCTATATGCTGATTTCTAAAAATGAAAATGAAAAATATTTGGAAATTAAAGTTTTGTAATATTGCAAATATGCAATGACATAGTCACGAGACCCATCAATTCCGTAATATAATTGCTATTTGGTAAGTGTTAGAACTCTAAGATTCAATTTTTATTTAGAGTTTAGAAGTGTTATTGGATTATAGAATAACTTATGATATAGAATATTTATTTTATTTATTAATTACGCAATTATTTGCACAATAATTTTGTAAGTTTTTTAAAAATTACCAAAAGTTACGAAAAGTAACTTTAAGAAAATTAAAATACTTGTAAAATTAAGTGTATAATCTGCGTAAAATTAATTTATCATTTAATGAAAAAAAAATCTTTCGAAATGGAACAAACTAATTATTCAACTTATCATACGAGTAATATCGAAAATGAATGAACAAATAATTTTTTTTGTAAAATAAAGTGTATAAAGCTAAAAATGTGAGGAAAAAACCTGATATCATCTTTAATATCGGGAGAATAACATTAAAAAAAAGAACGAACGAAGAAAAATATAAAATGATACGATATGTGTTTAGATAAATGTGCAGGTCATTCAAAGACCCGTGTCATCGAATTTCAGTTTATTTATTTTTGCATATTGAAACGAGTTCATCGAAAATTATGAATTTTAAAATATAACACCGATATGGTTACATCACAAAATTTTGCACATATGTTCAGTTTTAAGGATTAATGTAGCGAAATTAAACTATTAGTAAATTGATTATGTTAAATTTCACTTTTCTACGGTTAAATATAGATATATTCTGAAAGTTACACAACCAGCCTATTATTAAAAATTCCAAAAGAATATATAAATACATTTGAATATTTTGTGTATCAGGTTTAATATGTAAATTTCAAGAAAGAAATATTAAGGAATTTAAATTTAATGAAAAATTTGTACTTAGAAACTTAAAATATTTAAATATATAGATTATATATATATAATATAAGTCAGATCGGGTTTTTAACAGATCGGATCACGTCTTTATTGGATCGGATTTTTAGTGAATCGAACTTTTTTTTTATACGATCCATATTCATTTATCAAGTTCCAATTGAATCAGATCGGACCGGATCTTTTGACTGGGTCTCAAAAAGCCCGGGTTTTGACCGAGCTGAGCTTTTCGGGCTTTAATTTTGACCGGGCCGGGCTGGGCTTTCAGAAAATGTTAAAGCCCATTCGGACCCTCGAAGCGGGTTTAACTGAACTTTTTTTTTGGGTCGGATCGGATCGGGTCAGACTTTTTTTTAATTAAAATCAAATCGAGTTTTATTAGAGATTCTGAATACTACATATGTTAGCAACTACATCATCGTAAAAATGTATTAGTTTGCATAAAATATTTTATGAAAACATTTAAATTCGGCAAAAAATAAACATGTTTATAGAATAATATGTTTTATCAATGTTATCCAAATATACATAGTGTACTTATTATATATTCTTTCATTATTCTTGTAATAAATTATATAAATAATATTATTAATCACGAATATGTAAATATATATGTATTTAAAATATTATTTATATTTATAGTAAATATAAATTTATAAATATATAAAAAATATATTAGAATAATCAGATTTTAACCTGGTTTTTTCGGTCTTTTAATTGGGTCGGTCCAAAGAACAGGCCGGACCGAAACCCAAGCTTTTAACCGAGTCGGGCGGGGTCAGGTTTTGCCTAAAAATATAAGGCCCGTGAAGGGCCTAAGCCCGGGTCAGGACCGGGTCGGGTTTGACCGAGTTTTGACCAGATCGGGTCGGACCAAATTATTTAATCTGACCAGGGTTTTTTGTGCATATGTAGTACCTAGCGTATAAATATTTGCGCTCACGTTGTATTATTCGAAAAAGATTTTGAAAATGGATATGAAGTACACCAAAAAAAAGATGAATTAATTTGAGGAGTTATTCATGAATGATTTTTTAAATAAAAAAATAGAGATTAGAAATAGATATTTTAGTTAAATACTTCCAAAAATTTATGATATCCAAAAAGACGAGGAGATAAACGAGAAAGAATTAAGTTTGCCTTGTCAACAGTCCCTCCCCCTTACCTTGAAAGTTGAAATAGGGACTTCTTTCATACCATACCCAGCCATGCCTCGACTTAAAATATTTTTAAGTGAGTGGGTGCAATGAGTTTTGTTTTTTACATGAGCTATGAGTAGTTTAGTAGGTTTTCGTTGTTACTTCACTCACTTTGTTTTTTTTCACCGAACAGTCACTTTGTTGAGTAGAGAATTTCTAGAGGAAGTAGTATAAATAAATATATACCATTATGGTTATAAATTTCAAAAATTTGAAACTAATTAATTGAAATTTCAATTTGTAATTTATCGGTAATTTATTAAATCGGTTAAATTATTTTTTATGGATTTATATTTCTATAACAGAGTATAAATTATTATAAGAAAAATAAAATAGACCATATTTTATAGAAAATTTTATTTATAATAAAAACATATAAATAATACATTATAGAGTTAAATATGACTATTCTTATTTAGCAACAAAAAATATATGACTATTCTTGGCGATCAGTAAAAGAATAATGAAATACATGGTCCAATAATTTTGGAACATTTTCTCTAGTCCACGTATTTTGACTATACTAATGCGACGAGTAAATTTCCCTATATATTACGATTGCTACATACAAATTTCTATTTTGTTATTTTCAGAGCTAACTGCAGCTTATTATACTGCAGCCTATTATACTAGATCATAGTCCTTCTAGTGATATAAAAAAAACAGAAATTGAAAATTGTGTATAATCCATTGAGAATTTGAGATATCAATTGAAGGTCGAAAATTAAGTATAATCGATTGAGAATTCGAGTAAAGTTAAATAGGAGTATATTTTAACACTAAAATAACATTTAATAAATTACTATTGACTTCATTACTTATTTATTGAACTAATAATTTATTACGAATCCTCCTAACGATAGAAATATTCCAATGATGGAGCGAGCAACTCATAACGATTACTTGTATTTCAAAAGTTGGATCGGACACATACCTTATAAAAGATTAATTGTTCAAATCTGAAAATTTGAAAAGCATGCTTGTGCTTGTTACAATACTACTTACTAGGTAGGGGGTCGGATTTATTATCATCCGAACACCACCTCAACACAATAATATAGTAGTATGACCCCAAAGCAAATAAATGTTTTCATTTTATGGAGGTTAAGGATACAGTTGTACATCATGAAATTATGATATGTGAATAAGAACAATAAATTATGCTTTCGGGATAGGTCTTCCTCCACTTCGGCATCGTCAAATTATTCACCCAGGTGAGAAGCACGTATTGAAAAGAATTTGTAAGTTGCCACTTCTTTTTCCTCGACTTGGAACCTATCAATTTAATTATTCAAGGCTACCATATGATTCTCATTTGAGACCAACAAGTCTCATAGCCTGGCCTCTAAATCCTACAAACTCACCAGCAAAAGAATTCACAGATACCGTAGACTTTACAGGATGCGCTCCTTTTTCAGTATAAAGTCTACTGCCTCTTCCACAGTATCAACAACCTGCACAGATGGTAATACACAATTTTTCAGAGTTCTTTTACATAAAAGAAAAGCTATTCTTCAACCCAGAAAACCCTTGACAGTGTGTATGTTGGGAACATTAATAGTTTTCGCAAAGGAAATCTATAATTTATTACTCGGTTTTTATCTTGGTTATTAAACAGTCACACACCTACCCCACCTTGTCCTTGACAAGATTCGGACCCTCGATATCCACTTGTTCCCTTGACAGTGATTGTACAAGATTTGTGGTGCATATTAAATTATGTGTCGGTGTTTCTCATTTCTGACCATCTAAAATCAGATTTAGGAAGTACTATTAAATACAGGAATTCAACCTACCAAATCTGCTGGATGCTCTGCATGATTTTCTTTTCCCTTAAATACCCCTGTTCTCGTTAAAATGGAAAACCAAGGTTTTCCTGCCTGAAAAGTGACATCCATAAATAAAGCGAGCTTTGATTTCACAGTATCAATGTATCATATTGACATTATATAAACTGGCACAATGAACACAACCTGACGTGCACCATTTATGTCAATCGCAGGATTATCCCCTATCATGTATAAGGTCTTGAAACTATGATGATCATATTTTCCAGGTTTGGCATCCTTAAGATTGTGAACAAGTAATGGCAAGAGATCCTTTAGTACTATTTGAGCATTTTGAAAAACGAAAGGTTTGGGCTTCCCAAACGATGTATACTCCAGCGGTTTTGGATGTATTCTGCACATCAAAATTTCTAGAAATTAGTATATAGCACATATCCAGGATTATAGTTTAAAATGATTTTATATTTTCAATAACAAAGAAGCCACTAGCAATCTGCCCTCATTTTTAAGTTTTAAAATTTCCATGATTCCATCCTGACAAGTGATTCTCATTTGATGCCCAAAAGGCTAAAACCAGCCAGAGTAGCGAAATTATTACTAATCTTACTATATTGCAGTTGTATCCAAAATCCAAATTACAACTACTGAATAGTGTAGGATAATAGTGTGCAAGATTGGTGGATGTAATCAAGAACACAAAGAACACACCATCTGGAATAATACTATGCAGCTGGCACTATAATGCGAAAGGTGTATACAACTTTACCTGTTATATATAGACTCTAATGCAATTCTGAAAGCAGCCATACCAAGCCGTTCAGACGGAAACACAGCCTGTCTAAGGTAGCATTTCATCAATATCTTGTCAAATTTTTATTACCAATGAATCAATTTACATAACCTGCAACCAAATTTGTAACCAACCTGGTAGTCGATGTCGTCATTGGCAAAATAAAGAGGCGGCTGATGTGCTATTTCTGTTCCAGGGAGACCTCCAGTTCTTAATATGTCACAAAGAACCTACGACCACAGGACAACAGCCTAAGTACTTTGTAAAAGTGAGAAAATAGAAGGCCTGGGAACTAGGAGCCATGAAGTGAATATAATGAATCCAAAATATATTGATAAATGTGCAAAGTCTGAAGTAACAGTGCAAAAAAACAAGGAACAAAAGCAGTTATTCCAATCTGATGTTCGAAGTTCATGGAGATCCTACAATCAACACTAGTAGGCTGAAACCTTGCGGCCTGAAATCTATTTACGTAAAAGAGATTGAAGACAAAAATAACAATCACTGCAATTACACCAGACATCCAAAAGGTCAATCAGCTGAAGGCACCAGAGGCTTCTAGAAACAAGCCTTGATTAATCCTTCACCATAACAAGGAAACCTTTAAATATTACAGCATTTATCTCCACTCATAGACACCATAAAGTATCATATGCGGAAACTAAGAGAACTTAAATTAATTCTGCTGCCAAATTAAGTCTTACACCATTATTTGCAGAAATAAGGAATTTACTTAAAAGAATAACTATATTCAATGCCCAGCATACTCGATTCTCCTCATTTACCCAATATTTTGCATCCTAGTCATCAGTTAGCTATTTAGTAAGGCAGAAATAGTGGCAAATTAATTCCCTTATCCGACTTAGATTAAGCCCACAAAAATGTTTATAATTGCAGTTGTAAATGGTCATGAAATTGAACGATAATTTCAGTATTGGATTAATATGATTAATATGGATACAAATACGGATATATACAGGTTCTGCAAAGACAACGAGCAAATAGCAGACTGATTATACTCTACAGAACATGTAGCTAATAATAGACTTTCTGACTACACGCATCTGCGGTCATAAGTATAAGTCACCCTGATAGCTTGAGCATAGAGATATATTTGTTTGCAGCTGAAAGTCCAAAATTTGTGCTGCTGCTACATAATTGCATCTTTTATGTCATACTGATTACTCTTGAATGGTTCAGTACTCCTTTTACCAGGCATGAAGGAAAAAAAATAGTAGTTATTGTCCACACTGGATGTAGTTGCCTATGCTAAACACAAACAAATATATCTAAAGATGACAGGGGCATAGACTAACTTTCTATATATACGCCTGTTATGTTTATATAACTCTCCTCTGGTCTTACACTTTCGTATTTAAGTACTATGCTTTCAGTAACACTGGCATGTACATGTTTAGGAGAATATTGTTACCTTGCATATATAGTAAAATAGAAGCAATATGTATTAAAAACATAGGGTAAAAAATTGATATTAACCTGAATGTCTCTGCCCCAGTCGATAGGATCACTAACAATAAATGCTGCCTTTACTCTCTGGGAGGAAATGCTAGTCTTGGAAGAGCTTGTCTGGCCATCCACTCTCCAATTCTTATACTGTGCCAAAGGATCAATGCTGTCAAAGCTTGATGCATAGTCATCCATGGAGACAACATTTCTGAAATATATTGAAGACAGCAGAAAAAGAGTTAGAAAAAGACACGGGCCAAAAAAGATATTTCATTTATAAACAAAGATGCACTCTTACTTAAAACCATATTCAGTCATCACATCAGCAGGTTCTCCTTTACCAACAGCTACAACTAGCTCCTTCTCATATCTGTGTCAAAAAAGAACCGTGAAACTGAGAAGCAGCTATCGATTTAAATGAGATCAAAATTAAACACACCACTTCTTTTTTAAAACCCTATAGTCTTTTAGCAACTGGATATTTACCGGCAGGTTGTTGTACATTAAAAAATATATCTTTGAATATTTTGATGGGAACACAAATGAAGTTAATTAGAATTTTTTTTATCTATTCATTGTAGATATTAAGCACGTCCAATAAAGAGAAATTTAAGTATCTAATAAATTTATAAATTAATATGTGGGATCTGACTATCTAGATATATATTTGAATTATAATTTATAAGTCCAAGTGTTATGGGCCTTAGGCCACAAGTTAATCTTATATTCTTATCAGTATTAAGTCTTATAGAAGTACTGTAATCACTCACTTATCCAATAAATTATGAAATCAAATTGTTGACTATGGAGAATATCTCTCTACGTATGGTTATTAGGTTGTGATCCATAGAAATTCACATCCAGCATTACATTTCCATTAAATAATTAAGGTAGATTCGATGTGGCATTGTTCATAAGCTATCTCCTTCCTCTATAGTACATACTAGCAGTGGCCTTAACAATTATAACGGACACCAACTCTTAACCATTACAATTTTAGCATAATACAAAGTCAGTGTTCATACATTCTACACACCAGTACAGCTTATTGATCCCTAAGACGTTCTTCGAAGTTCCGACCTTCTTCTACCCTACAGTTGCTATCTTGTAAAAGAACCAAATATTCTTACACTTGAAAAAACACAATACTTTATTTCATTACTTCATTATTTTAGATAAAATTGAACACAAGTCTACTCTCATTTAGAGCATTGTAGCTAAATAGATATCTACTGTGTCTTTCTGGTTATCATTTTAGTCAATTGACTTCTTTTACACTATAGCTAAGCTAAGTGACATTCGAGTATATCACATTCTTCACTACTTTACGATATTAATGCCACTAAAATGGATAAACAACATGTCGCTACAGGCCAAGTGAAATAAAATAAAACATAGTTAAAAGATAGGTATGATTCTATACCTCTTTACCAGCTGTTTAAAAGGTGAATGCCCATGGATAACCTGCATTACAGTATTGAATGACTGGAACATAAGAACTGAAAACGATATAGATAAGATCTAGGTGGCAGGTAATGGTCTAGATTGAATTATAAGTAAACATGTTAGCATCCGCAACTTCTACAGAAAGTTATGATGGCACATTTCAGAGATAGAATACAGAAAGCAGGTCATATTCCATCAAGTTACCAAGGTGTTATACAGGAAATTTAATGCAGTGTAGGAACTAGGAAATAATATTTTTGAAAACATATTTCAAGAACATAATTTCTGTATCTCTCGAACTGCTAGAATTCAGGCTAAAACACATTAAAGTCTCATAAGACGGTTTCAGTTAAATACTTTTCTTTGGCCACACAAAATTTTAAACTATAGAGTCTGAAATAGGTGTAGTTAAAAGAGGGAGTTTATTATAACATTAATAACTTAATAAATACCTGCTGCGGCCGAACACTGATACCCAGCTGTTTACTTAGCTCAGAAGCTCTTTTCGATTCAGGGACGCCACCACCTATTTTTGTTAATTTCTATAAGATTAATTCTCAAAAATACTTTCAACACATAAGATACTACTGAAAAAACTTAATTTCCATTTTATCATTCAAATAAAGGTGTGACTGAAGATGGATGCTAAAACTGATGAACATATGCAAATAGCTTAAATGTTAATGCACCTGATGCGCATAATATTATACAAGTAGTAGATATATCCATATGTACAAGAGGGCATTACCATCTCATTCAGTTCAAAGCTATTTCACACTATCAATGTAATTATATCTGGAATAATGGACGAAAGATGCAACTCACCATTTGTTAAGAAAACATACGGAACCTTCAAACTACCTGCACAGAAATATATAATAATAAATGCATTTAATGGAACGTATAGATTATGCCAATAAAATTGCGAGGAAATTCACAGAAAAGAGAATCTTCACATCTGACATTAGTGTGTTAAAAAAGAAGTTACAGGCAACAAATTTATAGAGACGTAGTTACTTTAAATTGCAAGTAGACATACATGGAATGACTACCCACAGCATAAAGAAAAGTATCAGCAAGAAAGCATAGGGCTCCTTTCAGTAATATCTATTTCATATTAAAATTTTAAAAATATAAAAAATATTAAAAAAAAATCAATTATACAGACTGGTTCCCCCTTAATTAAAAGAAATAAATAATAATTATACAATGTTGGTGCGTAATCAATTTGTTTTTATTGGAGTAGGGTGAATTGCAAGATTCTTTACACACTGTCGAACTCTCGACCTAATTCGACCTCTTGTTATCGAGAACGAGGAAGGTCCATTAGGTTGTTAAATATACGTCAATAGATACTAATGAAGTTAGTTTAAAACAATTAATCAAAAAAAGAATAGTTGAAAAACACAAAATATACCGGAATGATGGTAAAGTTGAGAGAGAGCTTGTGGAGATCCACCAATTGGAGAGTGGCCACGAAGAATGACTCCGTCAATATCGAAAGCAATTCCAAAACATGGCAGCTCCCTGTAATATACATACATAAAAAAACAAATTTCAAATTTCAATTTGGCTCAACAACACAATTGCAATGATATGATAATGTTTGTGTAAATATATTTATACATACGGTTGAGAAAGAGAATGAAGGTGAGAAAACGATGAAAGCAGTTTGGTCCTGCGATTGGGAGAACAAGCAGCATTGGATATCAGTTTTGTAAACCTCATTCTCCTCCAGATTCAACTCAAACCTCTTTTCATGACTGGTAATAGTATTAGTATTAGTACTGCTTCAAATATAAAGTATATGCACATTTGTAAGAAAGTAAAGAAACTTTTATTCATTTTGAAAAACATACATAACCCAATTTCTATCAGTTTCATTTTTATTTATATATGTTTAAAGTCCAATTTCTATCAGTTTCATTTTTATTTATATATGTTTAAAGATCTACACAACCCTAAAGAGGGAAGGCGAGGGTAGGTTTCATATTAATTAATATGGTTATTTTTTGCATGTAATCAGCAATAGACAAAAACAAATTCATTATTTTAAATGAAATTATCTCTATAACCTCATACTAATTATACATCATAATCTTAGAAAACATTATTTTATAATGTTATCACATACAATCAGATTTGAATCAGAATTTTTACCTCTTACAATAGCTTTCTGGTCACCGGAAGTCTCAACTCACCCTTGCCCTGTTATCCACAACGCTCTCCAAGCTCCTTTGGATATTCTTTGGCTGGATGCAGGAGTCCTCACACGGTCTCTTCCATATCGCTATTCGTCAAGATATTATTTTTCTGAACCAATTCTGATTGTATACAATACATTATAAAATAATCTGTTTCTATTATTATGATATATTCCTAGCAGAGTTTATAGAGATTGAAGAAGTTTTAGCCAGACATATTGAGAGAGAGAGAATTGAACTTCAGAAATTTTCAGATATCTTTTCCATTTCATGTATAGACTTATTTATAGTAGTCTTTCTATATGGTTACAGATTACCGGGATAACCGGTTTCTTTTACATAATTACTAATAATTCAGGAATCTTTTCTTTTCTTTGTCTGCCATTTCTTCTTTTGTCATCTCTTCATATTTTCTTCATCTTTATCTTTTGTGTCTGCCATGATATCTTGCAGGATTTGTCGTCTTTTTCCAGGGAATCTGCTTTTTCTTTTCTTCTTTCTTTATCTTTGTCTGCCATGATATTTTTGGAATCTCCTGGTAATATAACTTTTTGGTTTTCACCATTCAATTTGCAATATTCTGGTGTATTACACCATTTTTGTATTATGCAAAGGGATCAGAATTCATCCCTTTGTCATCATTTCTTAGACTGATAATAGATCTTTTTCGAGGACCTGTTATCCTTTGATAATATTCAGTAGTATGTTTTGCATGATTATATTTCAGGTTTTCTATTTTATCAAGCATCATTTCTAATGCATTAGTACCTGAATTTTGTATAATATTATCATAATATAAAGTTATTATACTTTCGGTGAAACCTCCACCATGGCTTTCAGAAATGATTATAGCTTTCCGAGCTCGTAGTATATCTTGTATTTTGGACCTGAGGGTAGCTAGTCCAATAGCTCGTTTTTCACATAACCATTCCTGGAATTTGTTGATATCACAAGGATTTGGTAATTTCAAGCTTTTGGTTTCTCCCACAATATCTGTCATATTCCTTCCCAGTTTAAATAGTTGACATATTATTATGGGTTTTCCAACTAGATCGGTTGATGCATCAAAAACTTGTATTCCGTATGAGCCTGCTCCCATTTCCCGTATCATAGCTTCCACGGATTTGACAATTATACTTGGTAGCTTTGATATACAATACATGGTTTCATTTGTTAAGATCTTGTCAACAAAACCATGTATAAACAGGTTATATACTATGTCAGGTTTTGCATTTTCACAACAAATGTATCTGGGATATTTTGTAGATTTTGTCAGTCTGCAAATATCAGGGTTAGATTTATAATCATAATATTTCATCATTTGCTCGTATGTTTTCACTGTCTCAGGTGAGTATTTCAGCTTATCACTCATTGATAAATTTGACAGAGTAGTTGATATGCTGGTTGAAGGTGATGGCATGGTTACAAGCTTTGATGAAAATGTCATAGGTTTTATTGTAGGGATTGCAACTGAAGCTTGTAGAGTTGTTTTGTCTTTTACAGCTTCCATAATTTATTTCAGAAAATGTTGGTTCTCCTGAACCAGGGTTTCTATCTCCTTTTGGAGTTTGGTGATTTTTTCATTATTGGTTGATATATGAGATGTAACATCAGTGATATATTTCTCAAAATTTTCCATCTTTTGTTATCCTGCTAAGAACAACAAACAATTAAATTTTCCCTTTACAAAAACAAAATGCATGACATTCAATGGTATTTAATTTTCTGATAATTGATATTAATAATTCATCAATATTTCTTCTGTTAGGAGCGAAATAATAACCAATGTGTTTTTCTATTTCTAGAAATCCTTTATATGCTTCTTCTAGTTTTTCTGTGTTATTTTCATCTAATCCTTCGAGAGCAAAATTTTTTATAAATTCTACAGCTTCTGAAGTAGTAGTCCATATTATTAAAGATCCTGATTTGATTTTCCATGGTTGAGCTTGTCTTCTTGTATATTCTATTTTCATTGTTTATTTTCTCTGCTAAGATAGTCAGCTAACACATTTTTTGTTCCTGATATATTTTTTATTACAAAATCATAACAACAGAAAAAAGATTGCCATTTTCTTCTTTTATTTAATTCTGGTAATAATTCTATTTTATTAGTAATAAAAGCTTTCACTTGAGTATTATCTGTTCTTACTACAAATTTAACAGGTAACAAATGATAATGAAACTTTTTAATCCCATATTTTACAGCTAATAGTTCTTTTTCATTTATGTGGTAGTTTGATTCATTAGGTTTCCAAGTTCCTCCTGCATATCCACATATATGTGTATTTTCTTTATCTATGTCATCCTTCTCATATGCTATTAGGACTGCTCCCCATCCTATATCACTAGCATCAGTATATAATTCTAAATGATCTGTTTCTATGGGTATTCTATGTTTTGGTAAATCTTTCACCTTTTCCTTAAGAATTTTTATACAGTTTTCATGTTCTTTTGTCCATCCAAAAGGTTTATTTTTTGTTAGTTCCTGTAATGGTTTTCTTAATTTAGGTAAGTCTTTAATATGATCTGAGGCATAATTTATTATTCCTAAAAATTGTTGTACCTCTTTTTTATTTTCTAATTTGTCCTTAAAATTTACAATCTTTGTTACTATATGGTCTTGTAATTGTATACCTTCTTTATCTATTTTGTATCCTAAATATTCTATCTTATTCTTAAATATTTCAGATTTCTTTTCAGAAAGTAATATTCCATGCTGGTCTATTATTTTTATAAATTGCTCTAAATGTTTTATATGCTCTTCTAAAGTTTCACTATATATTAATATATCGTCTACATATACTATACAGAAATCTTTTAATTTTCTAAAGATTTGGTCCATTCTTCGTTGAAATATTTGTGGCGCATTTTTTAATCCAAAGGGTAATACTATCCATTCATAATGTCCTTGCGGAGCACTAAAGGCTGTTAAAGACCTTGATTCTTTGGTTAATTTTATTTGCCAAAATCCACTTTTACAATCGAATTTACTAAACCATTTCTTATTTCCTAGTCTATTTATAAGATTTCTTTTGTATGGTAAGAAATATCCATCAAATATAGTTTTCTTATTTAATTCTCTATAGTCTATTACCATACGGGCTTTTCCCCTTTTTTGTTCATTATGTTTTCTTACAAGGAAAGTCGGGCTACTATGTGGACTTTTACTTTCTTGTATTAATTTTAGTTTTAATAATTCATTGATTTGATTATCAAATTCTTTTTGGTCTGAAGGGCTATACCTTATAGGTTTAGATCTTATTATATCATTAGGGTTTAATAATTTTATTTCAGCATATATTTTTTCCTTATCCCATAAACTCATAGGATTTTCTCCGAAGTTAGATTTTAATAAATTATTATATTTTTCAGTTAATTCTTGTAGATTATTATTTCTCTCTATTTTTAGATTGTTTATTCTTATAGTATTTATAGTACTTATTGGCATAATTCTTTTTAATACTATCCACTTATTACACGGAGTTTGTAATGATAGGGAATTTGAAGTTACTATATGTGTTTTAAAATAATCTAAAAAGTTATTTCCTAATAATATAGATTGCTTCATCTTATTCTGATATACAATAGGTAAACTGAATAATGTTTTATTTAGCTTTATTCTCATGTTTTTTGCTATTACATCTAATTCCTTCTTTTGTTCATTAAATCCTGATACCCTAGTTCTATGTGTATTAGATTTTTCCCATCTATACGAAGCTAAAACTTCCTTTTTTACTAGACATAGATCTGCTCCACTATCTATAAATATTTTTTGTTTTAGGAATTTATATTTTTTATATTCTACATCTGCTTCTATGTATATTGCTACCATTCCTCCCAACTGCTTTCACTAGATGATTCATAATTTATAAAGTTTATTTCATTATCAGTTTCACTAATATAAAACTCTTCATATTCATACCATCTATTGTCATCTTCTTTAATTTGTTCTATTTCCATTATGAATTGTGATGTATTTATATATTTTACTTTCTTTTCTTTCAGTTTAGGACATTTATTAGCATAATGTCCTTTTTCATTACAATTCCAACATTTACATTCACTTATATCTTTCTTTTTAAAAGGTTTTCTTCTAAACTTTCTCTTATTTTTATATCTTCTCCTATTTTCTGGTGTATTTCTAAATTTCCTAAATCTTTTTCTCTTATATCTGTTGTATTTATAAGGATAACTATTTCTATTTTGTTTGCTTCTGTACTTATCATATGATTTTTTCTTATTATACCTCTTCTTATAGTTCCTATAGGGTTTTTTATCTTCACATCCAAATACTAATCTTCTTTCAGTGAATCCACATATTTCTCTTAATCCTAGTTTTTTATCCTTTTTAACCTTTTGTTGTACCCTATATTCTTCACATTTTCTCATTAGATATCCTCTTAGTACTCTTATTCTTTCACCCAGAGTGTTCTCACGAGGTTCTAACTTATTATATTCCTTAGTTATCTCAGTATTATAAGGTTCTGGTAAATGATCATAATATAATTGTTGATATATATGTCCTTCTTCGGGTAAGAATCTAGCTTCATAAAAGAATTTAGTAAAACTTATAGTATATTCTGGTAACTTGTTAATTTTACAGCATTTCATGTTATTTAAATTCATTATTATTTCTATTTTTCTTTCTATTAAAACTTGGTCTCTAGCTACTATCCAAGGTTCTCCTAAGAATTCTCTTTTTAATATCATATCAAATATTTGTAACATTGATTTCCAATCCGTTGCATACCTTAGTACTTCAGTTTTTAACTGATATTCTATGGATTCTATCCAATATGCTACCTTTCCAATTAACGTTTTTGAGATCAAGTTATAAGTATATTCTAACTCATCTGTATGAGTGGAGTTCATTAATGCTATATACATTCCTAAATTCCAATCAGTTATTCTCCTACTAATTTCTTGTTCTTCATATACATTATCTAAGTCTAAAAAGTATCCATTTAAGTTCACGCCTTGTGACATTGATCCTATAAATTCTTTAAATTCATTATGTTGTCCTATTGGTATGTGTTTTGGTATCGTGTTCCTATATCTTGTTATAACTTCCATATTATGGTCGGTTACTTCTTCTTCTGGGTAGTTATCCATCTCCTCATTTTTTATTTCTTCAGTTTCTATATCAGTATAATTTTCTTTATCTTCTTGGTCACTATTTGATTCTTGTTTTATTACTGCATTTACATTTTTCATTCTTTCTAAAGCTTCTATTATATTTTTATTTTCTATTTCTATTTCAGAATTTTCTTCATAATTACTGTTATATTCTTCTATTATATTCACTGTTTTTCCTAAATTATCTTGTTCCGATTCACTAGTACTTGTTTTATTATTTGTAGACACAGTACTAGAAACTTCACTTGTATTCTTTTTCCCTTTTAACTTATTTAATTGTTTTTTCAATATTTCTATTTCTTTTTTATTTTCTTCTGTTTTTTCATTTAATTCCCTTTTTGTTTGTCTTAAATCTCTTTTTACATCTTTTAGTTCCTTTTTAGTTTCTTTATATTTATTTTTATATTTTTTATATTTTTCTAACCATTCTTCATTAGTATTTAATCGTAATTTTTTATTCTCCGTTCTTATTTCTTCTACTTCTTCCTTTTGTTGTTCTAATTTTGACTTTAAATATTCTATCACAGTTGTATCAATCTTAAACTCAGTTTTGCTTTCACAATTTGTTTCCTTTTTTAATGGTTCATACTTATATTTTTCTCTTTCTAAAATTTCTTTTCCATGATTCTTTAAAAATGTTATCACGTTATATTCTTTTTGTTCTTTAGTTTCCATTAGAATTTTCCTTTTTTACTAAGTTGTCCCAAATTGTCTAATACCTTTCCTATTGGTTCAGATATATTAGGTTTCATTTTACTTATATCTATCATCATTGGCTCATTAACTCTTCTCCATGCATTTATGGCTTTTAATTCTGGCTTATTTGTAATTTCTTTTTCTGGTTTAATTTTTTGTTTTCCTTCTTCTAATTTTATTAACTTGTCTAGTATCATTTTTAAAGTAGGTATTTCAGAATTATTCCATAAGCTTGTTAACTCTTCTCTTATTATTTGTCTCAAATTTTCTTGATTATCTTGTTTTTCTACCAATCTCATTATTGCATTTAGTTTTTCCTTAACTATTATTTCTTCCCATAAATTTTTTATAAATTCTGAGTCTGACATTTTATTATTTGTTGATTCGCTTCTTCCAACCATTTCCAACATCTATCCAATATTTACTAGTATTTTTACTCTGTTCTTCTAATTTCTTAATATCATTTTCTAACTTTGTTTGTCTTTCCTTATATTCTAAATATTTTATTTGTGAATCTATTTCGCTTTCTAACATACTCTGTATCTTCTTTAACTTTCCTTTCTTATTCCTTAATTTTTCTTGTATATTCATAGTTTTTCTATAAATCTTTCTTTTCCTTGATCTACTATTTTTATTCCATTATTATTAATTTTATAATTTATCATTTTTAAGAAGTCGCTTCCTAATAATAATTCACTCGAACTATCATATTCTATTACTCCTATATTTATATTATATTCCAAGTCTAATATCTTAAACTTTAAATTAGTACATTTAGTAATAAATATTTCTCTATCATTTTCTGCATATCTGTAAGTCTGAGGTTCTATCCACTTACAATTTTCTTCATTTACCTTGCTTATATGAATAAAACTTTTGGTAGCTCCTGTATTAATTTCTGCTATACAGTCTCTTGTTATTGTTTCGTCAAATATTATTATTTTTATTTTCAAACTATCAGTATCTATTTTTATTAAATCTATCTTTCTACTCGTCATACTCATTGATCTAATTAATCTTATAGGATTTTGTTCTTTTCTAAAACTTAATCTAGATCCTTCTAATATTGGTTTAATTCTCTGTCTTGGAATCATTTGTCTATTACTAAAATCTATTGTAATTTCTTCTGGGATTGTTATTTGAGATTCTTCTTTATGCTCAATTTTTTCTAATATATCATTATATAACTTTGGTACTATTATTCCTAATTCCGTTTGTTTCTTCACATGATGGTTTCCAGTCATAGCATAAACCATTTTGGTTTCTATACTAATAACTTTACTTCCTTTTTGCATTTTTATTCCATCTAACTTATAGTATAATGTTAAAGATCTTTCTTTATTTTCATCCCTTAGGGATATACTGAAATCGGGTTGTATTATAAATTTTAATTTCTGATATATCAAGTTTCCTTTTATTACTGCTATTAATGAATCTTGTATATTTCCTATTATTCTATCATCCAATACATATATCTGTATAGGGGTATCGATATTTTTCTGAAAATATGCTTTTATTGTAAATTCTATTGCTCCAAAATATATATTTTTTAGTTTATTTGCTTCCTTTTGTTTTAATTTGGATAATTCTCTTTTTATTAATCCATCCGTTATTAAATTTATTCTTGTTTTAGTAAATTCGATTGTAAAAGTGGATTTTGGAAAATAAAATTAACCAAAGAATCAAGGTCTTTAACAGCCTTTAGTGCTCCGCAAGGACATTATGAATGGATAGTATTACCCTTTGGATTAAAAAATGCGCCACAAATATTTCAACGAAGAATGGACCAAATCTTTAGAAAATTAAAAGATTTCTGTATAGTATATGTAGACGATATATTAATATATAGTGAAACTTTAGAAGAGCATATAAAACATTTAGAGCAATTTATAAAAACAATAGACCAGCATGGAATATTACTTTCTGAAAAGAAATCTGAAAATTTCTGAAGTTCAATTCTCTCTCTCTCAATATGTCTGGCTAAAACTTCTTCAATCTCTATAAACTCTGCTAGGAATATATCATAATAATAGAAACAGATTATTTTATAATGTATTGTATACAATCAGAATTGGTTCAGAAAAATAATATCTTGACGAATAGCGATATGGAAGAGACCGTGTGAGGACTCCTGCATCCAGCCAAAGAATATCCAAAGGAGCTTGGAGAGCGTTGTGGATAACAGGGCAAGGGTGAGTTGAGACTTCCGGTGACCAGAAAGCTATTGTAAGAGGTAAAAATTCTGATTCAAATCTGATTGTATGTGATAACATTATAAAATAATGTTTTCTAAGATTATGATGTATAATTAGTATGAGGTTATAGAGATAATTTCATTTAAAATAATGAATTTGTTTTTGTCTATTGCTGATTACATGCAAAAAATAACCATATTAATTAATATGAAACCTACCCTCGCCTTCCCTCTTTAGGGTTGTGTAGATCTTTAAACATATATAAATAAAAATGAAACTGATAGAAATTGGACTTTAAACATATATAAATAAAAATAAACTTCTTCAATCTCTATAAACTCTGCTAGGAATATATCATAATAATAGAAACAGATTATTTTATAATGTATTGTATACAATCAGAATTGGTTCAGAAAAATAATATCTTGACGAATAGCGATATGGAAGAGACCGTGTGAGGACTCCTGCATCCAGCCAAAGAATATCCAAAGGAGCTTGGAGAGCGTTGTGGATAACAGGGCAAGGGTGAGTTGAGACTTCCGGTGACCAGAAAGCTATTGTAAGAGGTAAAAATTCTGATTCAAATCTGATTGTATGTGATAACATTATAAAATAATGTTTTCTAAGATTATGATGTATAATTAGTATGAGGTTATAGAGATAATTTCATTTAAAATAATGAATTTGTTTTTGTCTATTGCTGATTACATGCAAAAAATAACCATATTAATTAATATGAAACCTACCCTCGCCTTCCCTCTTTAGGGTTGTGTAGATCTTTAAACATATATAAATAAAAATGAAACTGATAGAAATTGGACTTTAAACATATATAAATAAAAATGAAAGACCATATAGTAACAAAGATTGTAAATTTTAAGGACAAATTAGAAAATAAAAAAGAGGTACAACAATTTTTAGGAATAATAAATTATGCCTCAGATCATATTAAAGACTTACCTAAATTAAGAAAACCATTACAGGAACTAACAAAAAATAAACCTTTTGGATGGACAAAAGAACATGAAAACTGTATAAAAATTCTTAAGGAAAAGGTGAAAGATTTACCAAAACATAGAATACCCATAGAAACAGATCATTTAGAATTATATACTGATGCTAGTGATATAGGATGGGGAGCAGTCCTAATAGCATATGAGAAGGATGACATAGATAAAGAAAATACACATATATGTGGATATGCAGGAGGAACTTGGAAACCTAATGAATCAAACTACCACATAAATGAAAAAGAACTATTAGCTGTAAAATATGGGATTAAAAAGTTTCATTATCATTTGTTACCTGTTAAATTTGTAGTAAGAACAGATAATACTCAAGTGAAAGCTTTTATTACTAATAAAATAGAATTATTACCAGAATTAAATAAAAGAAGAAAATGGCAATCTTTTTTCTGTTGTTATGATTTTGTAATAAAAAATATATCAGGAACAAAAAATGTGTTAGCTGACTATCTTAGCAGAGAAAATAAACAATGAAAATAGAATATACAAGAAGACAAGCTCAACCATGGAAAATCAAATCAGGATCTTTAATAATATGGACTACTACTTCAGAAGCTGTAGAATTTATAAAAAATTTTGCTCTCGAAGGATTAGATGAAAATAACACAGAAAAACTAGAAGAAGCATATAAAGGATTTCTAGAAATAGAAAAACACATTGGTTATTATTTCGCTCCTAACAGAAGGAATATTGATGAATTATTAATATCAATTATCAGAAAATTAAATACCATTGAATGTCATGCATTTTGTTTTTGTAAAGGGAAAATTTAATTGTTTGTTGTTCTTAGCAGGATAACAAAAGATGGAAAATTTTGAGAAATATATCACTGATGTTACATCTCATATATCAACCAATAATGAAAAAATCACCAAACTCCAAAAGGAGATAGAAACCCTGGTTCAGGAGAACCAACATTTTCTGAAACAAATTATGGAAGCTGTAAAAGACAAAACAACTCTACAAGCTTCAGTTGCAATCCCTACAATAAAATCTATGACATTTTCATCAAAGCTTGTAACCATGCCATCACCTTCAACCAGCATATCAACTACTCTGTCAAATTTATCAATGAGTGATAAGCTGAAATACTCACCTGAGACAGTGAAAACATACGAGCAAATGATGAAATATTATGATTATAAATCTAACCCTGATATTTGCAGACTGACAAAATCTACAAAATATCCCAGATACATTTGTTGTGAAAATGCAAAACCTGACATAGTATATAACCTGTTTATACATGGTTTTGTTGACAAGATCTTAACAAATGAAACCATGTATTGTATATCAAAGCTACCAAGTATAATTGTCAAATCCGTGGAAGCTATGATACGGGAAATGGGAGCAGGCTCATACGGAATACAAGTTTTTGATGCATCAACCGATCTAGTTGGAAAACCCATAAATTTGATCTTTAAACATATATAAATAAAAATGAAACTGATAGAAATTGGACTTTAAACATATATAAATATAATTAGTATGAGGTTATAGAGATAATTTCATTTAAAATAATGAATTTGTTTTTGTCTATTGCTGATTACATGCAAAAAATAACCATATTAATTAATATGAAACCTACCCTCGCCTTCCCTCTTTAGGGTTGTGTAGATCTTTAAACATATATAAATAAAAATGAAACTGATAGAAATTGGACTTTAAACATATATAAATAAAAATGAAACTGATAGAAATTGGACTTTAAACATATATAAATAAAAATGAAACTGATAGAAATTGGACTTTAAACATATATAAATAAAAATGAAACTGAAAGAAATTGGTATCAGAGCCAGTAATAGGCGGGAGATGAACAGTAAAAACACTGTAGCAAAATAGTAAAAACACTGTAGCAAAAAAGTAGCTGTGAATAGTACACTGTGAATAGTAACCGACAGTGAATAGTAACTAATGAATAGTAAAAAGGAAACAAAATTTGATAATTAAATGAGACCTCCGACAAGAATAAATAGAGAAAGGAATAAAAGATATAAATCTAAAATAATAGCAACTCTATTAATTTTATTTATGGTAGAAAACAAAGCAACACAACAGATGTGTAAGAAAATTTTATACAGACAATTAATCTGACTTATGGAAGACTTAAGGATACAATCAATTCAGTACATAGCTGATAAAGAACCTACATATAACAGGCTAATAAATCAACATATTGAAAGTTGTAAGATAAGCATGCAAATAATAAATGAAAAATTAGATATTATAGCTATGATACAAACATTGTTAGAAGAAAGAGATGAAAAAATTAGGAGACTAGAGGAAGAAAAACTTTTACTAAAGCGAGAAAAATTTATTAAAGAAACTAATTTAGAAATCGAAATAAAAGACTTAAAAGAAGTATTAACTGAACAATATAAATTAATAGACGATTTAAGACAAAAAATTAAAAAATGAATTGGATAGATCCAAATGCAATAACTAGAAATAATAGAAAACTAAAGCAATTAATAAAAAATCAGGAAAAATTAGAAAGAGATCTAGAAAAATTACTAGAAAGAAAAAATAAAATAATATGGACAAGAGAGAATAACGAAGAAATTATGAGAATTTACCAACAACTTGGAAATATGATAATAACATTTCGAAATGATAAACTAAGAATACAAGGACTTAAAAGAATAATTTTAACAAATAATATAACTGGATAAAATATAGATGGATAAAATGACATTAGAAGAAATAAGTGAAAAACAAGATATGTATTATCAAATGGATGAATACGAAGGAGGAACATCACAAACTCTAAGTTTTAAACCAGATATATATAATCAAATTCAAAGTGAAACAGAAGAGTTAACAATAAAAAAGATATTCAAGACATCATATTTTAAAAGAAATAAGGAAGTTAGGTATATAGCCCAAAAACATGAGAATATAATAGATATAGATACAATAAATGGAAAAACAAGAATAAATTTAATAACGGATGGATTAATAAAAAGAGAATTATCCAAATTAAAACAAAAGGAAGCAAATAAACTAAAAAATATATATTTTGGAGCAATAGAATTTACAATAAAAGCATATTTTCAGAAAAATATCGATACCCCTATACAGATATATGTATTGGATGATAGAATAATAGGAAATATACAAGATTCATTAATAGCAGTAATAAAAGGAAACTTGATATATCAGAAATTAAAATTTATAATACAACCCGATTTCAGTATATCCCTAAGGGATGAAAATAAAGAAAGATCTTTAACATTATACTATAAGTTAGATGGAATAAAAATGCAAAAAGGAAGTAAAGTTATTAGTATAGAAACCAAAATGGTTTATGCTATGACTGGAAACCATCATGTGAAGAAACAAACGGAATTAGGAATAATAGTACCAAAGTTATATAATGATATATTAGAAAAAATTGAGCATAAAGAAGAATCTCAAATAACAATCCCAGAAGAAATTACAATAGATTTTAGTAATAGACAAATGATTCCAAGACAGAGAATTAAACCAATATTAGAAGGATCTAGATTAAGTTTTAGAAAAGAACAAAATCCTATAAGATTAATTAGATCAATGAGTATGACGAGTAGAAAGATAGATTTAATAAAAATAGATACTGATAGTTTGAAAATAAAAATAATAATATTTGACGAAACAATAACAAGAGACTGTATAGCAGAAATTAATACAGGAGCTACCAAAAGTTTTATTCATATAAGCAAGGTAAATGAAGAAAATTGTAAGTGGATAGAACCTCAGACTTACAGATATGCAGAAAATGATAGAGAAATATTTATTACTAAATGTACTAATTTAAAGTTTAAGATATTAGACTTGGAATATAATATAAATATAGGAGTAATAGAATATGATAGTTCGAGTGAATTATTATTAGGAAGCGACTTCTTAAAAATGATAAATTATAAAATTAATAATAATGGAATAAAAATAGTAGATCAAGGAAAAGAAAGATTTATAGAAAAACTATGAATATACAAGAAAAATTAAGGAATAAGAAAGGAAAGTTAAAGAAGATACAGAGTATGTTAGAAAGCGAAATAGATTCACAAATAAAATATTTAGAATATAAGGAAAGACAAACAAAGTTAGAAAATGATATTAAGAAATTAGAAGAACAGAGTAAAAATACTAGTAAATATTGGATAGATGTTGGAAATGGTTGGAAGAAGCGAATCAACAAATAATAAAATGTCAGACTCAGAATTTATAAAAAATTTATGGGAAGAAATAATAGTTAAGGAAAAACTAAATGCAATAATGAGATTGGTAGAAAAACAAGATAATCAAGAAAATTTGAGACAAATAATAAGAGAAGAGTTAACAAGCTTATGGAATAATTCTGAAATACCTACTTTAAAAATGATACTAGACAAGTTAATAAAATTAGAAGAAGGAAAACAAAAAATTAAACCAGAAAAAGAAATTACAAATAAGCCAGAATTAAAAGCCATAAATGCATGGAGAAGAGTTAATGAGCCAATGATGATAGATATAAGTAAAATGAAACCTAATATATCTGAACCAATAGGAAAGGTATTAGACAATTTGGGACAACTTAGTAAAAAAGGAAAATTCTAATGGAAACTAAAGAACAAAAAGAATATAACGTGATAACATTTTTAAAGAATCATGGAAAAGAAATTTTAGAAAGAGAAAAATATAAGTATGAACCATTAAAAAAGGAAACAAATTGTGAAAGCAAAACTGAGTTTAAGATTGATACAACTGTGATAGAATATTTAAAGTCAAAATTAGAACAACAAAAGGAAGAAGTAGAAGAAATAAGAACGGAGAATAAAAAATTACGATTAAATACTAATGAAGAATGGTTAGAAAAATATAAAAAATATAAAAATAAATATAAAGAAACTAAAAAGGAACTAAAAGATGTAAAAAGAGATTTAAGACAAACAAAAAGGGAATTAAATGAAAAAACAGAAGAAAATAAAAAAGAAATAGAAATATTGAAAAAACAATTAAATAAGTTAAAAGGGAAAAAGAATACAAGTGAAGTTTCTAGTACTGTGTCTACAAATAATAAAACAAGTACTAGTGAATCGGAACAAGATAATTTAGGAAAAACAGTGAATATAATAGAAGAATATAACAGTAATTATGAAGAAAATTCTGAAATAGAAATAGAAAATAAAAATATAATAGAAGCTTTAGAAAGAATGAAAAATGTAAATGCAGTAATAAAACAAGAATCAAATAGTGACCAAGAAGATAAAGAAAATTATACTGATATAGAAACTGAAGAAATAAAAAATGAGGAGATGGATAACTACCCAGAAGAAGAAGTAACCGACCATAATATGGAAGTTATAACAAGATATAGGAACACGATACCAAAACACATACCAATAGGACAACATAATGAATTTAAAGAATTTATAGGATCAATGTCACAAGGCGTGAACTTAAATGGATACTTTTTAGACTTAGATAATGTATATGAAGAACAAGAAATTAGTAGGAGAATAACTGATTGGAATTTAGGAATGTATATAGCATTAATGAACTCCACTCATACAGATGAGTTAGAATATACTTATAACTTGATCTCAAAAACGTTAATTGGAAAGGTAGCATATTGGATAGAATCCATAGAATATCAGTTAAAAACTGAAGTACTAAGGTATGCAACGGATTGGAAATCAATGTTACAAATATTTGATATGATATTAAAAAGAGAATTCTTAGGAGAACCTTGGATAGTAGCTAGAGACCAAGTTTTAATAGAAAGAAAAATAGAAATAATAATGAATTTAAATAACATGAAATGCTGTAAAATTAACAAGTTACCAGAATATACTATAAGTTTTACTAAATTCTTTTATGAAGCTAGATTCTTACCCGAAGAAGGACATATATATCAACAATTATATTATGATCATTTACCAGAACCTTATAATACTGAGATAACTAAGGAATATAATAAGTTAGAACCTCGTGAGAACACTCTGGGTGAAAGAATAAGAGTACTAAGAGGATATCTAATGAGAAAATGTGAAGAATATAGGGTACAACAAAAGGTTAAAAAGGATAAAAAACTAGGATTAAGAGAAATATGTGGATTCACTGAAAGAAGATTAGTATTTGGATGTGAAGATAAAAAACCCTATAGGAACTATAAGAAGAGGTATAATAAGAAAAAATCATATGATAAGTACAGAAGCAAACAAAATAGAAATAGTTATCCTTATAAATACAACAGATATAAGAGAAAAAGATTTAGGAAATTTAGAAATACACCAGAAAATAGGAGAAGATATAAAAATAAGAGAAAGTTTAGAAGAAAACCTTTTAAAAAGAAAGATATAAGTGAATGTAAATGTTGGAATTGTAATGAAAAAGGACATTATGCTAATAAATGTCCTAAACTGAAAGAAAAGAAAGTAAAATATATAAATACATCACAATTCATAATGGAAATAGAACAAATTAAAGAAGATGACAATAGATGGTATGAATATGAAGAGTTTTATATTAGTGAAACTGATAATGAAATAAACTTTATAAATTATGAATCATCTAGTGAAAGCAGTTGGGAGGAATGGTAGCAATATACATAGAAGCAGATGTAGAATATAAAAAATATAAATTCCTAAAACAAAAAATATTTATAGATAGCGGAGCAGATCTATGTCTAGTAAAAAAGGAAGTTTTAGCTTCGTATAGATGGGAAAAATCTACTACACATAGAACTAGGGTATCAGGATTTAATGAACAAAAGAAGGAATTAGATGTAATAGCAAAAAACATGAGAATAAAGCTAAATAAAACATTATTCAGTTTACCTATTGTATATGAGAATAAGATGAAGCAATCTATATTATTAGGAAATAACTTTTTAGATTATTTTAAAACACATATAGTAACTTCAAATTCCCTATCATTACAAACTCCGTGTAATAAGTGGATAGTATTAAAAAGAATTATGCCAATAAGTACTATAAATACTATAAGAATAAACAATCTAAAAATAGAGAGAAATAATAATCTACAAGAATTAACTGAAAAATATAATAATTTATTAAAATCTAACTTCGGAGAAAATCCTATGAGTTTATGGGATAAGGAAAAAATATATGCTGAAATAAAATTATTAAACCCTAATGATATAATAAGATCTAAACCTATAAGGTATAGCCCTTCAGACCAAAAAGAATTTGATAATCAAATCAATGAATTATTAAAACTAAAATTAATACAAGAAAGTAAAAGTCCACATAGTAGCCCGGCTTTCCTTGTAAGAAAACATAATGAACAAAAAAGGGGAAAAGCCCGTATGGTAATAGACTATAGAGAATTAAATAAGAAAACTATATTTGATGGATATTTCTTACCATACAAAAGAAATCTTATAAATAGACTAGGAAATAAGAAATGGTTTAGTAAATTCGATTGTAAAAGTGGATTTTGGCAAATAAAATTAACCAAAGAATCAAGGTCTTTAACAGCCTTTAGTGCTCCGCAAGGACATTATGAATGGATAGTATTACCCTTTGGATTAAAAAATGCGCCACAAATATTTCAACGAAGAATGGACCAAATCTTTAGAAAATTAAAAGATTTCTGTATAGTATATGTAGACGATATATTAATATATAGTGAAACTTTAGAAGAACATATAAAACATTTAGAGCAATTTATAAAAACAATAGACCAGCATGGAATATTACTTTCTGAAAAGAAATCTGAAAATTTCTGAAGTTCAATTCTCTCTCTCTCAATATGTCTGGCTAAAACTTCTTCAATCTCTATAAACTCTGCTAGGAATATATCATAATAATAGAAACAGATTATTTTATAATGTATTGTATACAATCAGAATTGGTTCAGAAAAATAATATCTTGACGAATAGCGATATGGAAGAGACCGTGTGAGGACTCCTGCATCCAGCCAAAGAATATCCAAAGGAGCTTGGAGAGCGTTGTGGATAACAGGGCAAGGGTGAGTTGAGACTTCCGGTGACCAGAAAGCTATTGTAAGAGGTAAAAATTCTGATTCAAATCTGATTGTATGTGATAACATTATAAAATAATGTTTTCTAAGATTATGATGTATAATTAGTATGAGGTTATAGAGATAATTTCATTTAAAATAATGAATTTGTTTTTGTCTATTGCTGATTACATGCAAAAAATAACCATATTAATTAATATGAAACCTACCCTCGCCTTCCCTCTTTAGGGTTGTGTAGATCTTTAAACATATATAAATAAAAATGAAACTGATAGAAATTGGACTTTAAACATATATAAATAAAAATGAAACTGATAGAAATTGGACTTTAAACATATATAAATAAAAATGAAACTGAAAGAAATTGGGATATCTGGCTTTCACCCAGGAGACCCGGGTTCGATTCCCGGCAACGGAACCTTTTTTTTCTTTCTTGTCTTTTAACAATTAATTTAGGGAAGCTGGTGGTTCAGTAAACATTTCAAGTTTTTGTGCGCATGATACATATCGAGTATTTGACAAGATTTCTGTTCCTGTTGAATTGATGGATTGTCTTGTGTCAGGAGTTAGTTGATGAATGAAACCTTCCTGCTTTTTGTCAAAAAAAAAAGTTATTTCTGAAAACAATAATATATCTACGTACTTGCAAGTCTTATAAACACTTGATACATCTTGCAAAACCAGAACCAAGCATATAAATACCAACTGCAAAAACTTTAAACAGCTCTTATCTAGGCATAATAGATGATTAACTGACTTCTTTCAACTACGCCATTATTTGCAGTCCTCGACTGTAATTAAGACGCCTGCTTCCTCTTTATAGCCTCCATGAGAGAAGCATTAGTGGTAACTAAGCTCTTTCTAGTGAAAGAGTAACAGAACTTGGTACTTGAAAGTCTTGAACACTTGTTACATCTTACAAAACAAGAATCACACATATAACATACCAACTACAAAAAATCTTTAACAACACGTATTAAGGCATAATGAATAATTAACTGACTTCATTCAACTACGCCATTATTTGCAGCATCAGTCCCTGATAATCAAGATGACTTCCTCCTCTTTATAGCCTCTGTAATAGCAATATTAGTAGTACTGTACCCTCCGTCCATCACAAGGTTCAATCCACTCACATACTTTGCTTCATCACTCCCTAGATACACACCTGCTGCTGCTACATCCTCTGCGTCCAAAAACACCCCTTTCAAGTTTGCATAATCCATAACAAAGCGCTTCACCGCCTCCTCATCATTCAATCCAAATTCCTTCCTAAACATTGGTGTATCAAATGCGGAAGGCGAAATAGCGTTAACTCTAATCCCGTACTGTCCCAATTCCACTCCTAAGTTCTTAGCTAGTCCCACCACTGCATGCTTGGAGACTAAGTAACCATGTGAAATGGGCCCGTTGGACACAGAAGCCCCGCTGGACAGCAGAATTATGCTACCACTTTTCGCTGGGACCATAGCCCTGGCAGCGTGTTTGCAAGATAGAAATGTACCATACACGTTCACGTCCAGCAGTTTCCTAAACAGTTCGTTGTTTGCAGATAAGATTTTTGATTCAGATCTGCTGGAAGTGGAGATCCCTGCATTGGCGTACATTATGTCAAGTTTTCCGTGTTTGTCTAAGGTTTTGTTGACCAGGGCTTCCACATCAGATTCTTTGGTTATGTCGCAGTGAATGTAGGAGAGGGAGCTTTCGTCGTCGATGTCTTTGCAGAGGGAATGAGCTAATTCGTCTTGGACGTCCGCAATCACCACCTTGGCACCATGCCTCAGGAATTGACGGGCTGTAGTCTCGCCAAGGCCTCGGGCACCACCGGTGATTATAGCCACCTTTCCTTCCAACCTTAAAAACAAATATTCATATACACTTTGTCACATTAATCAAACAGTCTGACACTAGACAACAATTTCTACTTTTCAAATTATAAATTGTCAGCACGAAATATAAAATGATTCATGACAATCACCTTCTTGCAACAGGAGCTAACAACGAGGAGGCTTTCATGATTCTTCGCTTGAAAGCAGATAGCAGAGGTCAGAGGGAGTTGATTTTATTTAATAAAAAAATGGGTAAGCATCTGTTCTGTATGAGTGCCAATATGCATATATATAAATGTTTTACGCACAATGTTTTGGATAAATATGAGAAGATACACAGACATCTGTGTTAGGTTATTTTCTAAAGTCCCAATCTGAGGGCTTAAAAGTTAAAACTACTACAATTGCAGGCTGGTAGGAGCAATTACAACACTGTAACCGATGGTCATCATGAGCAGAGTGTCAGACAACAACTAATTGATTCTACTACTCCTGCCAGAGAGCATTATCCAAAGTTTTAGCCCGTACTTACCGAGCAAAATGACTGATAATCAGTCAATTTGTCTATCAGTATAGAATTCCAGTCCTAATAGAGGCATCAGAAATGGTCGAATTAAGAAGCATTTCAATCTCTTAAGCAATCACTAATGATAAACTCATCAAGGTACATGTAAATGATACTAAGGTGTGATCTAAGAAGATTACGTAGTCCAATCTCAGCTTGTTATATATCAATCTATATGGCTCAAACTAAAAGAAACAATGTAAAGATGAGCTCCACCACATCTGTATGATTTGATTACAAATGGTATACTTAAATGTTAGATAACATTTGACTTGCAGTATCGTACCTATATGCTATAAGAATAAACATTGTGATGTGCCAACAATATTATTATTATTAGACTATAATTTTAGAAGATGATCTCTTTGCTTAATTTGCCAACCTCCTCATCAAATGAGGTTGTTGTCTTATATTTATATCATATCCCAAATGGGCTATTCATTACAAAGTGGGCTTTTTGGGCCGATTACAAGATATTATAATTTAATCTATTTTGGGCTCCTTTCTTCTAGCCCAAGGTCCAACATTTGTCCCCCTCCTAACTTTTAAGCAATATCTTTAGATTTGTTCCTGGTTATCTTTTGAATTCCTGCAAAGTTAATTAGTAGGTGGCAATAAACGGAAAGAAAAAATTAAAAAATAAAAGTAGAAAAATAAGGGGGGTTAAACATTGAACCGAATTTTGGTAACGAATTTTATCCTTATTAGGTGTGTATTTTTGCCTTTGGTAGTATATATATATATATATTTATTTTTGTGTGTACTACTTTTTGTTTTAATTTTTGTTAACGTTGGTTGAAGGTGTCTCTTCGGCTACCCGGCTTTCTCAACAAAAGCGGCTGCAGCTCCCGGAAATCCCCTGCGTGCCAGTTGATTTCTCTTCCTTTGTAAGTCTCTTTCCTTCCTCTTTTCTTCTTCCTTAAATTCATTTGTGTCCTGCATTGTCTCATAGTAGTAGACTGTCATTGTATCGTTCTTGGATCTATGGATCAGTCAAGTTCGTCATCACTGCCTGCCGAGTTTTCCCGCAACCCCGGTAAGAGGCCCTTAGATGAAGGGGATCAAGAATCATCATTTAATCTGGGTCACTTGGAGATTCCTGATTTAGAGCAATGCAACTCTTTTGATTTTCTTGATCATGATGAGTTCTTGAAGGGCGTTCCTATAGGACCATTGCCCTCGCCGCCTTTGAGTCCCAGAACTGTAGAGAGTAGGAATAGGATAGTGGAGGAAAGTTTGCGGTTGGGAATGAGTGAATTTAGAGGGAAATCCAGTTTGAATTACTTAAGCCATTACATCACCAGGAACCCGCCGGTGGATAAATTGAGGCAATATGTGGATCTGATAAATGGGTATCGGTATCGGGTACCGACGGCTGATGAGAGAGTCTGGATGATGCCGAAATATGGGATGCATGGGATTCCGATGATTGCATTTCATTTCGGTCTTCGATTGCCTATGCATCCCTTCTTCTTGATGATGTTCGAGGCGATTGGTTGTGGAATAAGTCAATTAACACCGAACTCTATAGCACAGTTGAGTGGATTTGTGGCCTTGTGTTGTGATAAGGGGCTGGTACCATCTTTCAAACTTTTTTTCTCAATATATGCGGTCCGTTAATGATGGTCAAGTCTACTTCGATTGTCCCTACAGGAGAGTTAAAATTGTTAGTGTTCGATCCTCAAACTCTGGGTATCATTCGAGGTGGTTGTATTTTGGGGGGTCCCGATTTAGAATTTGTGAAGTCTTGTGGAAAAGTGAGTCAATTAACGGTTGATTATCTGAATAACTTGGAGAAATGCGACGATAATGAATTGAATGAGTTTCAGGGGTTGGTATCGGTGTATACCCATTTGCAATTAGCAGACTTGAGTTTTTTAGAGATGCATGATTGTAAGGGGTTTGACCTCCCCTTTCCTTATTTTTCACTTCGTCCTTCTCTTTTCTCCCTTCTTCTTTCTCTTTTTTTTATTTAACAAGTGTTCTGACTTTCTCTCCTCTCCTCTCTTTTTTGTTTAGTGGCTGGTGATTCTTTGCGGAAGATTTTGAATAGTGGGATAAGCAAAGAGATGGATAAAGCCATGATGTTGCTGCTTCAACGTGCTTCGAGGAAGGGTGTCGATGGGATGCAAGCCGGATCTTCGAGGGGTGGGCCGTCCCTAGCTGGACATTCCGTTTCTATCGAACTTATAGATGAGCAAGGTAATAAAGTGGTGGATGATGCTAAGAAGGTTGTTCCTGATCCTGTGGTTACCGACGCGAACCCTCACAAGAGGAACCGTCGTGATATAGAAGAAGAAAATATTGGGGGAGATGATACTGTTGAGAATGTTACTATAGGTGGTGGAATCAACAAGACTATAACGTTTATTGGGAGTCGAGCCTTGATGACCAACACAATTGACCCTCGGTCGAGAAAGGAAGTGGTGAGGGCGGAGATCCAGCCGTCGGAACGTTGGACCGGAGGTTCGACGATACCTCTAAGAGTTTTTAAGTTATTTCAGCTTCCTCAAGACTCTGTCGCCTATACCGGTCGTCGTCGTGATGAGCTTGTTGATAGGTGCAAGGGTCGAATTGGCCGGGTATGTGTTTTGTATAGCAGTTTGTATTTTGGTTTAGTCTAGTTAGTTATTTTTAGTTTTAGTTTTTTTTTATATTCAGATATGTCTCCTTGCAGTTTTTGTCTGATTTCATGCACGTCTTGGATGAATATCAATCTGATGATGAGAGTGAGGTCCGAAGTAAGCTGGAGGCCGAGGTGTCGGCGTTGAAGGGAGAGAAAAAGAGACTGGGATCTAGCTGCCTGGATTTGGAGAAGAAAGTGAGTGATTTGTCATCGACAAACACAACCCTGTTGAAGCGCGTTACGGAGTTGAAGTCGATGGAAAAATCATCGAACCAGAAGATATTTGAGCTCGAGGGTAGACTTCGAGATGTTGCGTCAGAACGTGACGAGCTGAAGGTTAAGTGCGAGGGTTTAGATCAGCAAGTTGGCGGAATGGATCAGTCCTATAAGTTGATTGTGGAAGAAAATGCTACTCTTAAGGCTGAAGTTGAGAAGGCAGTGGAGGACATCGCTAATGCTCTTGGGGATGGTTATGGGCGTTGTGTTGCCCGCATGAAGAATGCAGGGTTCGACACCTCGGGACATTCTTTCGAGGATTATATTTGCGATCTTGCCTCCCCGCGACCTGATGATCCAGCTGTAGGTTCTTGAAGGCGGGGAATGCCCCGTGAATGATGTATTTTTAACTTTATTCTCAAAGACTCGTGTTTCCTATTTGCTGCTGGCTACATGTATTCTCCATGTTTTATTTGAAAGGAATATGTCCTAAGTCCAATCATGTATTAGGATTTAGGAATAACTTTTATGTAATCTGTTTTGATTTCATTGATATTAATAAAGACTTGTTTTGTTTTTATTACGGGCTTTATCTATTTAAGTGTTTAAATATGATATACCATAGTTTAGAGTAAAGCTTTTTATGGATTATGATGAGATCATAATAGTGAGACCTAAAAAGATGATAACTCTAAACTTAAATAGTTCCTGGTCATAGGATTACTAACTGGTAATTAATAATCCGCAAAGATCGGTACATACTATGCTTGCTTCATTATGAAGGATTTCTGTTCTCATAGACATTTGTGTGGTGACACTATAGCTAGTATGTAGGTGCTTATTATGGAATAAGTTCACTGAACATGACTCGCACAACTGAACAACTGATGGAGTTCACTCACGTGTCAGCAGTTGTTCACATAGTGATAGTTGTACAAGTATCCTTAGACTTGAGGTCATCATAGTCATCTTGTGTACACTGAACTATGCTTTGGTTTAGTTCTTAGTATCCAGGGACAATTATTAGGGCTCTTCCGGGTATAGGAATTTGTACACAAAGATAGTGTATGATCAATAAAGGATCTACCCCTTTCAGTGAAGGAAGCGAATGTTCAAGGCTGATCCACTTATGCTAGTTCAGGAATCTCTGGCCAGAGTGAATGAAATTAGAAAGGAGTTTCTAATTTGCATAGAACTACGCATAGTAAATGGTAAGCAAGTGATTGAATTAGATAGGCTTGACACGAGATCCATGCCTTGTATTTAATCGGGACATTGTAGGGTAGAAGGAGTGAATTGTACGGTAACTATTCACTGAATAGGTTCTTGGTATTCTAAGCAGTGAATTCATATTATCCGGATAGTCGCGATATGCTGAGAAGTATCTCTCACGATGTAGAATAAATGTGATTAATTAATTAATCATATTTAATAAATTAGAGAATTTATATAAATAATGATAAAATAGTTTTATTATTATTTATTTCTACTACCGGCTTAATATTGAACCTACAGGGTCACACCATAAAAAGAGAATGATTTAATGGTGGAGGAATTAATTAATAATGGCTAATAATTATTTATTTATGAAATAAATAATTAATTGGCAAATTTAATAATTGATTAAATGAGATTTAATTGATTATAAATTAATTAAGAAAAGTTCTTAATATTATTAATTAAATGATTTAATTTTTGGAAATTAAATCAAGAGAGAGAATTATTTCTAAAGTGTTTAGAAAAAGGATTAATAATTAAAAGGTGTTTTAATTATTAATGAGAATAATAAATGGGATAATAATAATATTATTTATGGGAAAATTTCAGCTGAAAATTTTGCCTATAAATACACTATTATAGACCCTATTTTATTCTAACCTACATCAAACCCGAAAACCCATAAAGTTTGGAAAACCCAATTCTCTCCACCTCCTTCCTCCTCCTTAACATCGTTTTCTTGGTGGATACCGGTGGAGTGCTTCACACTTGAGGAGCAACTGCTAAGGATCTCTGATCATTGTCTCCGAATTAATTTTAAAGGTTAGATTCGATCCCTCGAATTTTTATTCATGATCTATATGCTTTTATTTGGATTTTATATGTGTAAAAGTGTTTTTTCATGCCCCCGCTGCATTAAAAATCCAACAATGGTATCAGAGCTGAGGTTGTATGCATATAGATCTGTGGTAAAAATTTCAGAATTTTATGTGCTTGTATGAATTAATTATGATTTTTACAAGTTATATCATGGATTAATTTTGTCTGATGAGAAATCGTTTCTCAGAATAATTTTGAATGTTGATCTGGGTTCTACAAGTGTTGTAGATCGTCTGGGTATTTTTTTCATAATTTTAGGATGTATAGATTTTTTATTATGAATTTTTGAAGTTGTTTCAATTAAAATTCGTAATTAAATAAATCATATATATATATATATTATTATTATTTGTAAGTATATGTATATCTGTATTGCTACTATTGCTTGTCTGCTCTGTTTACTGGCAAGACAAAGAAGACAGACACATGTCAGAGTTGTCAGGCACGACAACCGAGAAAGAAAGCAACGGCGGCTACAAGAAAATAAAATAAAATAGGGGTGTAACGCATTCTGGGAATGCGTTACACACTTGTGACGCATTCACGGAATGCGTTACACCCTTAAATGGCTTAAAAGGTGTGTAACGCATCACCGGAATGCGTTACAGGGCTTGTAACGCGTTCCTGTAATGCGTTACAGCCCTTCTGTTGATTTTAAAATTGATTTTCTGGGAGTTTCGTAACTCCGTTTTGGGCGTGCAATATACCGTTGGATTCGTTTTTCCGAGACGGATCTAATGGAGTGATCAATTTTAGTTTATATAAAAGTTTTGAACTTTTTATATTCCATGAAGTGTTTTAAAGCTGTTTTTGATCGTTTGAATTGATTTTAAATGCTTCATGTGATACATAGAGATGTATAATGCTTAGACTAATGTGCTAGATGATATAACATGCCTACCTTGATGTTTATTCATGTTGATATATGTGATATATGCTTAGTTTATCATGCGATGATAGATTTAGGTGAACTTAAATGAACATAAGGCGTTTGTTAGACAACCTAGTATAGTGAAATTGTTTCATAACCTTAATAACAATATTATGAATACAATCATGAGATTCTTGTATTTGTAAAACACGTAATTGAATATGAATTTTTGATATGAGAGAAAGGATGATTCTGTCAACAACTGATTTCTATCTGTAAGAAAGGGTTATTAAGTGACGCCTCTTGACAATGCTCCACCCGATCTGGGAATCATCTGATTATTGATTATTGATTTGAAATATTTAATTTAAAAGGAAGAATTTCTTTATAATATGATTATGATTGTAACGTAATATAATCCCTCTAAAATTAAATAATCAAGTAGTAATTGGCCAATGACACAACGGGCTTGTGTCGGTCATAGCCTTCCAACATGATAGAAAAGTAGTTCTTATTTTTGAATCATTGTCGGTTCGTGCTACAGCCGAGGGCTTTGATTTCGAAATAAGAAATACTTGTCTATTACATAGAGATGTGTACATTGAATAAGAATCTAAAGGTCGGTACGTGCTACAGCCGTGGGCCTTTGGGGACTGATTCAACTGTATGGAATGTTGGGTTAGACTTGACTTAGAATATTGAGTTTGTCGTGCTACAGCCGAGACTCAATTATTCAAGAGGCTAAAGTTTGATTAGGGAATAACATGAGATGTAATTGACAAGAGTTGTCTGCCTATTGAACATTACATGGCGGTTCGTGCTACAGCCGGGGTCGTGTAATGGAATGTAGGATCCCTATTCCCACTAGCATTATGAATGCTTAATTTTTCACGTAGGGGGTTGAATAAATTAGGAAAACTAGTGGGAGCCACTTATGAATAAAGACCCGATTCATATAGTGTTTTGAAATGAAATCAAATATTTGCTAAGTGTTGTTATGTGTTTATCATTTACAGATTTACTTTGTACGTTATATCTTCTACACTGTCACTCAGGAGCATACTAGATGCTCACAAATTGACTGGTCCTAATTATGCTGACTGGCTTCGAAACTTGAGAATTGTTCTCAGGATTGAGAAGCTAGAATACGTGATTGACTCACCTAAGCCTACTGAACCTGCTAGTGATGCACATAATGATGAACATGTTGTGTATCGTAAGTGGATAGATGATGCAAATGTTGCTCAATGCATCATGCTAGCTTCCATGAATATTGAGCTACAGAAGCAACATGAGCATATGGATGCTCAAACTATCCTCATGCATCTACAAGAGTTGTATGATGTGGCAGGGAGGACAGCTCGATATGAGATATCGAAGGAGTTGTTCGGTTGTAGGATGTCAGAGGGATCATCTGTGAATGACCATGTACTTAAGATGATCAATTTGATTGAACATCTTGGACAACTTGGTTTTGCCATGGATGGGGAGCTGAGCCAAGACTTTGTCTTGCAATCGCTTCCGAGTTCGTTCTCGCAGTTTGTTATGAACTTTCACATGAATAAGTTGGATGTCAGCCTGCCTGAACTCCACAACATGTTGAAGACTGCGGAATCGAATTTTCCCCCTAAGAAGAGTTCTGTTCTTCTAATTGGTGAAGGTTCCAATCCTAAGAAAAGGAAGAGGAACTCTTCCAAGAAGAAGAAAGTAGGTGAGAAAATGCCGGTTCCACCAAAAGCTGAAGACCCCAAGAGCAAAGTTGTTTGCTTTCACTGTAACAAGGTGGGGCACTGAAAGAGGAACTGCAAGGTTTACCTTACAGAATTGAAGAAGAAGAAGGGTAGTGAGACTACCGCTTCTGATTCAGGTATGTTCATGATAGAAATGAATATGTCATTAAATCAAATTTCTACTTGGGTATTAGATACCGCCTGTGGTTCTCAAATCTGCAATTTGTTGCAGGGACCAAGGAGAAGTAGGACTCTTGAGGAAGATGAGGTGATTCTACTGATGGGAAATAGAGCAAGAGTTGCTGTTGAAGATGTAGAATCATTTCATTTACATATGCCTACGGGCAAGACTATTGTTTGAAATAATTGTTATTTTGTTCCCTCGATTGTGAGGAATATTATTCCCATGTTAGACTTGGCTGGATTTTCATTTATTATTGAGAATAATGAATGTTCTATTCTTAGAGATAATATTCTTTATGGACGTGGTGCTTTAAATAATGGTATGTATGTATGTGACATAATTTATTTCAGATTGAACAAACTAATAAAAGATAAGGGATGATGAAATCTCACTTTATAGTGGCACTGCAGTCTCCATTTAGTAGACATGGAGAGAGGGCTGCAAATTTGCTAGGAATGGTACACACAGATGTATGTGGACCAATGTCTAAGCAAGCCATGGGTGTATTTTCATACTTCATTACTTTCATAGATGATAGATCTGGATTCGGATATGTGTTTGATGAAACACAAGTCTGAGGCCTTTGAAAAGTTCAAAGAATATAAGTATGAAGTGGAGAAACAACCAAACATAGTATTATAACTCTTCGATCAGATCGAGGTGGTGAATACTTTAATGGAGTGTTTCTAGATTATCTCAAAGTAAATGGTATAGTCTCCCAGTGGACTCCTCCAGATTGGTATCTGAAAGGAGAAATCGAACTTTGTTAGACATAGTTCGGTCCATGATGAGCTATGCAAATCTTCCAGTATTCCTATAGGGTTATGCATTGGAAACCTCAGCATATTTACTGAATAAGGTGTCTTCCAAAATCTGTTCCTCAAACTTCGTATGAGATATGGAAAGAAAGGAAACCGAGTCTTAAACACGTTAAGATTTGGGGATGTCCAGCTTATGTCAAGTAAGTTGACCCAAATAAGCTGGAATATCGATCCGTAAAATATAGTTTTGTGGGATATCCTAAAGAGACTTTAGGGTATTACTTTTGCACCGATCATCGGGTGTTTGTCTCCAGACATGCTACTTTCTTGGAAAAGGAGTTTATCCTTGAAGGAAACAGTGGGAGCAAAATTGAACTTGATGAAGTTCAAGAAGCACAAACTACTACGGATCAAGTGGAAACACCTGTTATGACTGAACAACCTTTTGTGGAATAGCCCATTCATAGATCAGGGAGAGTGTCTCGCCAACCTGAGAGGTAATATGGCCTTGTCATTGAGAATGACAATGAGTTGTCGATCATTGATGATGACGACCCTGTGACCTATAATGAGGCTTGAGTAGTGTTGACTCAGAGAAATGGCATAGTGCCATGAAATCCAGAATGGAATCTATGTATACGGTATACAAAAGATAGATTATAGCAGATGGTCAGGTGGAGACCTATAAGGCCAGGCTTGTGGCAAAAGGATTCAAACAAAGGCAATAGATTGACTTTGATGAAACCTTTTACCTATAGCCCTGTTAAAATCAGTTCGGATTTTGCTTGCGATTGCTGCTTACTACAACTATGAGATCTGGCAATTAGCCAGATGGTTTTCTTTCTAAGAGAAATGAAAACCTAGTGTGTAAGCTACTGCGAACCATATGTGGTTTAAAGCAAGCTTCTCGAAAGATGGAACATTCATTTTGATGAGACAATCAAAGAGTTTGATTTTATCAAAAACAAAGATGAACCATGGGTCTACAAAAGGGTTAGTGGGAGCGCGATAACATTTCTTGTATTGTATTGAATTAGAGTTGACACACATAACAACATAGCAGACCCACTCACAAAGCTACTTTATGAAAGTCACTTTGATCGTCATAAAGACAAGATGGGTATTAGATACCAGAGTGATTGGCTTTAGTACAAGTGGGAGATTGAAAGGAATATGTCCTAAGTCCAATCATGTATTAGGATTTAGGAATAACTTTTATGTAATCTGTTTTGATTTCATTGATATTAATAAAGACTTGTTTTGTTTTTATTACGGGCTTTATCTATTTAAGTGTTTAAATAAGATATACCATAGTTTAGAGTAAAGCTTTTTATGGATTATGATGAGATCATAATAGTGAGACCTAAAAAGATGATAACTCTAAACTTAAATAGTTCCTGGTCATAGAATTACTAACTGGTAATTAATAATCCGCAAAGATCGGTACATACTATACTTGCTTCATTATGAAGGATGTCTGTTCTCATAGACATTTGTGTGGTGACACTATAGCTAGTATGTAGGTGCTTATTATGGAATAAGTTCACTGAACATGACTCGCACAGCTGAACAACTGATGGAGTTCACTCACGTGTCAGCAGCTGTTCACATAGTGATAGTTGTACAAGTATCCTTAGACTTGAGGTCAGCATAGTCATCTTGTGTACACTGAACTATGCTTTGGTTTAGTTCTTAGTCTCCAGGAACAATTATTAGGGTTCTTCTGGGTATAGGAATTTGTACACGAAGATAGTGTATGATCAATAAAGGATCTACCCCTTCCAGTGAAGAAAGCGAATGTTCAAGACTGATCCACTTATGCTAGTTCAGGAATCTCTGGCCAGAGTGAATGAAATTAGAAAGGAGTTTCTAATTTGCATAGAAATACGTATAGTAAATGGTAAGCAAGTGATTGAATTAGATAGGCTTGACACGAGATCCATGCCTTGTATTTAATCGGGACATTGTAGGGTAGAAGGAGTGAATTGTACGGTAACTATTCACTGAATAGGTTCTTGGTATTCTAAGCAGTGAATTCATATTATCCGGATAGTCGCGATATGCTGAGAAGTATCTCTCACGATGTAGAATAAATGTGATTAATTAATTAATCATATTTAATAAATTAGAGAATTTATATAAATAATGATAAAATAGTTTTATTATTATTTATTTCTACTACCGGCTTAATATTGAACCTACAGGGTCACACCATAAAAAGAGAATGATTTAATGGTGGAGGAATTAATTAATAATGGCTAATAATTATTTATTTATGAAATAAATAATTAATTAGAAAATTTAATAATTGATTAAATGAGATTTAATTGATTATAAATTAATTAAGAAAAGTTCTTAATATTATTAATTAAATGATTTAATTTTTGGAAATTAAATCAAGAGAGAGAATTATTTCTAAAGTGTTTAGAAAAAGGATTAATAATTAAAAGGTGTTTTAATTATTAATGAGAATAATAAATGGGATAATAATAATATTATTTATGGGAAAATTTCAGCTAAAAATTTTGCCTATAAATATACTATTATAGACCCTATTTTATTCTAACCTACATCAAACCCGAAAACCCAAAAAGTTTGGAAAACCCAATTCTCTCCACCTCCTTCCTCCTCCTTAACATCGTTTTCTTGGTGGATACCGGTGGAGTGCTTCACACTTGAGGAGGAACTGCTAAAGATCTCTGATCGTTGTCTCCGAATTAATTTTAAAGGTTAGATTCGATCCCTCGAATTTTTATTCATGATCTGTATGCTTTTATTTGGATTTTATATGTGTAAAAGTGTTTTGTCATGCCCCCGCTGCGTTAAAAATCCAACATTATTTAGACCCTACAACGATCTGGTTTTCTTTGGGTTTTTTCTTGAAGCATTTTGTGCGGTAGGTGAACGATCTTGTTTAAAAGATATCCGTATTTATGCTTTTTGTTCTTCATTATCGCGCTAATTTCCCATTTTTAGTTGTCTCGTATATCTATTTTGACATCGTTAAGAATGTGTTTAACGACTTCCATGTCGTCTAGTGTGTGTAATTGAGAGAATTGTGTTGTGTTGTTTGTTTTGTGTAAATAAGCTCTTGGGAAGTTGAAATTGTTATAATTTAAAGTCCCCAGATGTGGGTTGGCTCTTGGTATGTCGACTGTCGTTGTTCATCTTCTAAAAAGTACAAGCAAGATATCAAAATAACTTAAAGCCTTCATAATTTAAATTCCCTCGATGGGGATCTCATAACGACCCTCATTGCATCGAGGGTTGGTTTTTGGTAGGGCTCTGGGGCCTCAAACTTTTAATCATTACATAGAGAATTAATCACTGATAAATTTTTTTGAGGTGGATACCATTCCAGGCATTTTTAATTGGTTGACCATCGAGGTATGAGAGCTCGTAGGTTCCTGTGCTAACGACCTTCGACACCTTGTACGGGCCTTCCCATGTTGACTTGAATTTTCCTGGGATTGTCGGCTGCGATGCGGCGAAGTCTCGAAGGACGAGGTCTCCCACCTCAAATCGCCTATTTTTAACTTTCTTGTTGAAGTACCTTGCCGTCTTCTCCTGTTGAGCGATCATGCGAAGCCTAGATTCCTCTCTTGTTTCTTCAAGTAAGTCATTGTGGAAACGTAATCCTTCAGCTATGAGAGAGGGATCAAAGACCTCGATCCTAGGGGAAATCAGGCTAATCTCGACAGGCAAAACGGCGTTGACACCGTACGCGAGGCGGAAAGGAGTTTCTCCTGTTACACTTCGAGGAATTGTTCTGTAGGACCACAACACATTAAGGAGCTCGTCAACCCAACATCGAGGAATTTCTTCTATCCTCTTCTTTAATCCTTGTAAGATGGTTTTGTTTGTTACTTCTGCAAGGCCATTGGCCTGTGGGTATGCAACTGATGCTTTGATGTGTTGGATTTTCAAGTCGCTTAAAACTTTCTCGAATTGTGCGCCAACAAATTGCGTCCCGTTATCTGAAACTAAAATCCTTGGAACTCCAAATCGAAATACCACATATTCCATAAAAAATTCAATCATCACTTTTTCTCTGATCTTTGAAAGAGGTTTTGCCTCGACCCATTTCGTCGCGTAGTCGACTGCAACCACGATGTATTGACACTGACATCTAGACTTGGGAAAAGGTCCCACGATATCGACTCCCCATTGATAGAAAGGGCAAGGAGCGAGAATCGAGTTGAGCTCCGTTGTGGGTCGATGACTCACGTTCCCATGTCGCTGGCATGCCTGACATTTGCGCACGTAACCCTCACAATCTTTTCGGAGTGTGGGCCAATACATCCCCTGTCTCATGATTTTAAGAGCTAGGTTCTTTCCCCCGAGATGTTCGCCACATATCCCCGTGTGAACCTCGAGAATTGCTTGATCGGCCTCTTCTGGGCTTAAGCATCGGAGAAGTGGTTCAGTTAAAGCACGTCGATATAACACTTAACCGATCGTGCAATAATTTCTTGCTTTAAACATGATAGCGCGGGCTTCACTTTTTTCCGTGGGAAGTTTATTTTCTAGGATATACTCAAGGATAGGGCTTCGCCAGTTGGGATTGCTTTGAATATTGTGGACCATCACCATGTCGATAGCGGGGGATTTCAGGCTGTCAACATATACTGGGTCGAGGTTCAATTTCAGATTGGACGAGGCTAGCTTGGCGAGGGAATCCGCCCATTGATTTTCTGTTATATCCACATTTGACAGTTTCCAGGAGGAGAACTTTTTGAGCAGCTCTTGTGTCATTGCAAGGTATTTAGCCATGCTTTCATTATGGGTCTCAAACTCTCCGCTTATTTGCTTAGCTACCAGCTGGAAATCGCCAAATATGTCGATGATATCTACCTCGAGGTCCGTTGCCAATTTTAATCCCGCAATTAATGCCTCGTATTCGGCCACGTTGTTTGTTGCTTGAAATTCAAACTTAAGGGCTTGCTGGACTTTAAATCCTTCTGGGCTGATAAGAATTATCCCTGCGCCGCCAGAATTTGAGGTCGATGATCCGGCAACAAAAAATAGCCACGGCCTTGGCTGGATTTCTCGGGGTCTGACCCTTTGGTCTTGAATTGGCATTCTGCCACAAAATCTGAGAGGACTTGAGGCCATATATCTGTTCGTGGTTTATATTCGATGTAGAATTGACTTAATTCGATGGTCCACGCGGCGAGTCTTCCTGTCATATCAGGTTTGTGCAAGATTCTTTTGAGTGGAGCATTTGTCAACACATGTATTTCCCTTGCTTGGAAATAATGTTGAAGCTTTCTGCTTGCAATGACCAAGGCATACACGAGCTTTTCGACCTGAGGGTATCGAGTTTCAGCGTCCCGCAACGAGTGACTAATGTAGTACACGGGGACTTCCCTTCCTTCGTCGAGTCTAACCAGGACGGCTGCAACTGTTTCATCGGATGCCGACAGATAAATGCGAAGAGCTTCGCCTGGGATTGGCCTAGTGAGGATGGGAGGGTTTGTCAAAAATGTTTTAAGTTCTGAGAAGCTGGATTTGCACTCATCGTTCCATTCAAATGGTGTTGACCTTGAAGCCTTTTTTATGGTGGCGAAGAAAGGAAGACATCTTTTGGACGATTGGGGGATAAATCTTCGAAGGGCTGCTATGCACCCTGTTAGCTTTTGCAAGTCTTTGATGGATTTTGGATCCTCCATTTCTAGGATGGCTTTTGTCTGTGCGGGGTCAGCCTCGATGCCTCGCTGTGTGATCAGAAATCCCAGGAACTTGCCGGATGTAAGCCCGAATGAGCATTTGTTAGGGTTGAGACGCAAGTTATGTTTTCGGGCATTTTCAAAAGTCTCACGAAGATCAAGTGAGTGGTTAACGGCGAGTTTGGACTTGGTTATCATGTCGTCGACATAGATTAACATGTTTTTTCCAATTTACGAGCCAAAGATTGTGTCCATCATCTGCTGGAAGGTTGCGCCAACATTAATCATTCCAAAAGGCATGACTCGATACCTGAACACTCCTCTGTGAGTAATGAATGCCGTTTTTTTCTAAATCACGAGAATCCATTTTTATCTGGTTATACCCTGAAAAGGCGTCCATAAAGGAGAGAAGTTCATTTCTTGCTGTAGAATCGATCAGCTGATCGATGTTTGGGAGTGGGTAGAAGTCTTTGGGGCATGCTTTGTTAACGTCTGAATAATCGACACACATTCACCATTTTTCATTGTATTTCTTGACTAAAACGATATTGGAGATCCATGCGGGGAACTGAACGGGCTCGATGAATTTAGCTTCGAGGAGTCGGTCAATTTCTTGCTCGATAGCTGCCCTTTTTTCATCGGAGAATATTCGACGCTTTTGTCGTATTGGAACGACATTTTTGTTGATGTGAAGAGAGTGGCGTGCGACAACCTCGGGGATTCCTGGCATATCCTTCGGGTCCCAGGAGAAAATATCAGCGAATTCTCTAACAAGGGCAATGATATCTCATTTCAAATGTTCAGGGAGTCCTTTTCCCACCTTGGTTGTCTTTGATGGATTTCCAACGACCACTTCGATATCTTCTGTTTCTTCTGCAGGGAAACATGAATTCTGGTTTGTAGATTCAATTGAGTTGCGGGGGTCAATCTCGAGTACCTGGTTGACTTCTAGATCTTTTTCCCCCTTTTTTCTTGGGGAAACTGTTGTCAGGTAACATTGTCTCGCGGTCGTTTGATCTCCAATCATTTCTCTGACCCCGAAGTCCGTGGGAAATTTCATCTTCAAATGGGAGATTGAAGTTATTGCCTTTAGAGCTGTAATAGTAGTGCGGCCCAAAATGGCATTAAAGCTGGAAGAAGCACTGATCACATGAAACTTAACGACTTTCCAAACCTGACAAGGTGGTGAGCCAAAGAGAACTGGCATATCAATGGTTCCTACCACATGGACCTCATTTCCAGTAAATCCGTACAATGGCGTTCGAGAGTTCTCGAGCCGTCGATCCCCGATGTCCATTCGTGAAAAGGCATGGTGGTAGAGGACATCGACAGAACTTCCGTTGTCGACGAGCATCTTTTTCACAATATTATTTCCCACTCGGGTTGTGATTACAAGAGCATCTTGATGACCCTCGATGAGACCCGGATGATAATCATCATCGGAGAAGGAAATGACTGGGGTCGGGCTCGCGCAAGGGCATTTAACTGTCGGAGGATTGACATTGAAGACTTCTCGAGCGTATGCTTTCCTGGAGTTGTGAGAGAATCCTTCAGAAGCTGCTCCCCCGAATATGACGTCGATGACCCGATCGTCGTGATCTCGATGGTGATGTCTAGGATTGTCCTCTTGTTGTACGTAATGTACCAACTGTCCTCGACGAATCTTTCCTTATATGAGGTTGCTAAGTTGAAAGCATTGTTCTGTGGTGTGACCGGTATCTTCATGATACTCGCAGTATCTGGAACTTGGGGGTCTCCCAGCTTTCATGGGCCTCGGTGGTCTGTAGTCCGGTTCTGTTTTTAGAACTGCCAGAATTATTGTTTTCTCTGTGTTCAATTTAGTGAATTCTTTTTCTGGTCGAGTGTGGGGCTGCCAGTCCCTTTCCCTTCTGTCCCTTGGAAATCGATCATCCATACGCGGTGGAGGTGATCGACGACGCTCACGGCGTCTTTCTCGTGCGGGGGATCGCGGGCTATAACTACGACGGCGTTCATGCATTGAAGAGCGTCGTGATGACTGAATGCAACTTACTGCTTCTTGTAGCATCATACGATGTTCAATAATTTGGAATGCTGCTTGGAGAGTTTTTGGCCTTTTTTCAAAAATTTCTTCTAGGAGTAATCCATGTCGTGACTTATCGATGCCTGCCGTTAAGAAGTTGACGGCCATTTGTTCAATTAAATCTGAAATCTCGGCGATCTCTTCCCTAAATCGGGTTAAAAAGCTGCGAAGGCTCTCACCTGAGCGCTGATGCATTGTCATCAAAGATGCTGTGACCTTAATGCCTTTGTAATTACTGGAGAACCGGGCTTGGAATTTGCTTTTTAAGGTTGCCCATGAATCAATGGATCGAGGTGGCAGATTGCTATACCATCGGAGTGCTGTGCCTTGAAGGCATGTAGAGAAAAACTGACAACGGGCGATTTCAGAGTGGCCGAAGAAAGCCATTCGTCCGTCGAATGTGTTGAGAAATGCCAACGGGTCTGAGGATCCGTCGAAGTGATCGAGGGATGGGGTTTTTAATGATCTGTCGATACGTGCTTTCTCGAGGAGGAGGGATAAGGGGCTTTCAGAGACAGTTTCGAATCCCGATTGATTCCTCATGATGTAACATATTTGAGTGATTTCTTCTTGCATTTTAGCAAATTCTTCATGTGATATAGACTCTGTGGACTCAGTTTGGCGTGAAACCTCGGCGGATGACACTATCCGCTGTCGACGTTCACGAGGCTGTGGGTAGGTCGACTCTGCCGATGGCTCGTATTCATACTCTGCATCATCGTCATCATCATAAAATTCTTCATCATGCTCCTTGCTCTGTATCGTTGTTTGTTGGAGCTCTCGTCTAAGACGGTGAATTTCGCGCTTTCGCTCGAGTTTGGCCTGCAGCCTCCGAGTCTCGCGCTCCAGTAGCTCTAACTCTTCATCATGGTTCTTCCAGATTTTCTTGGTTTTGAACTCTTAGCTTTTCTTTTTTTTTCTAAATGCAGTCGCATGTCGCTTGAAAGAACTTTTTTGCCTCTGGAGGTTTGTATTCTAAAACGCTGATCTGACACAGATTTTCTCTTTTTGTCTCTTTGACGTGTATTTTTCCAGCTCTCCGGTTGATCCTCAAGAAGGCTTTCAGGTGGAGGAAACAAACATTTTGGCTTTAATGCCGACTGCTTCGGAAGCTCACAGCCATCGAAGGCCGAGGCATCGGAGGCAGGTTCTGCCGTCAATTCTTTCACTTTGTGTTGGTCCGGCTGTTCCCGGATCAATCTCTTCTACAATCATTTTCTGGTTAGATCTGTTAAAGCAAAACTTTTTCTAGCGCCAAATGATGTGCCAACAATATTATTATTATTAGACTATAATTTTAGGAGATGATCTCTTTGCTTAATTTGCCAACCTCCTCAAATGAGGTTGTTGTCTTATATTTATACCATGTCCTAAATGGGCTATTCATTACAAAGTGGGCTTGTTAGGCCGATTACAAAATATTATAATCTAATCTATTTTGGCCTACTTTCTTCTAACCCAAGGTCCAACACATTGTACGGCAATAAGTAAACTCACAGTTTATTACTATAAACTTTCTTTTTGACGAGAACTTATTGTATACTTTAGGTGATCGTTCTTCTACTGATGATTAGACAGCTAGTCGAAAATGAAATGTGAAAAATCTGGTTTTGTAGGAGCATAATAATGCTTGTTTGAATAATTTGTAGATAAAATAAAGAACTTGATTATTGGCGCAGTACTAAGAATCTTGCAAATTTAGTAACACTTGGTAAATTTAGAAGTAGGTACAAGGAGAACAACAAAAGATAGTTAGCTGTCATAAGAAGTTGTCACAATTCAATATTAAGGCCATGGATTCTCTAATATAAAATACCAAAATTTATAACTCATTAAAACCTGCAGAATGCTGATTTATTTGATACATGAGCATATACGATTTTGCACGGAGTAACAAAGCCTTATAAAACCGCGAACATGGTCAGATGAGCAACTGGACACAATATGCACCAATGAATTGTCAGAAATTAAATCCCACTTTGTCTTGTAAAACTGACCAACAGTATGTCTCTTTACAAACTAATAAACGGTATGTTTGTTTATAAACTGTTCAATACAGATAACAAGCTATCTCACTCCACCATTCTCACTCTGGAAACTCGAACACACTTATACTTCGCTCACCAAAAAAGTATGTAAATGCTCAATATAGGACACCAATCGTAAACCTTAGGAAACAAAAAAACCAATCTTACTATTCCAGCACCTTATCTGGGTTGAACTTTTTACTTTCCAACCATATCAATTCCTTTACATCTTCTTCACTTAAACTTGCTTGCTCAAAATCAAATATGAAAGGAAACTCGCAGGTTGGCTCCTCATTGATCTCATGCAGACTTGATAAAAATGGATGATTTAATGCTTCTTCAACTTAACAATTACCAAGAGAAAAGAATCATATTATACTCATTAGCTTAATAGAAGAATATAAGCTTAAAGTTAAAAAAGATGTTAGTTGTTAATAAATACCAAGCAGCGCATACCTGTTATGCGTTTTGATGGATCAAACGCTAACATTTGCTCTGCAAGATCAATGGCCACTGGAGATACATCTGGGAACTTCTCCGCAAAAGATTTCTTTGGGACATGTGGGAGTTGCTTAATGTACTTTCGTGCATTGTTGCTCCTAAGAAATCCAAGATCAGAGTCCTCCGGAGAGCCTAAAAGCTGTTTTGAGATGAAAAAATTAACACACGAGAATTTCAGAACCCACCATCATAATGTCAGAAAGGTAAATTTTCTTATTTATGCTTTAAACCGACAATTCCATGATTTAATAATCTACACATACTAATATTTCGGCAGATAATGCCTGATTACCTCATTGATAAGTAACAATTGTTCAACATAGTCTTTACCAGGAAAGAGAGGTTCCCGTTTAATTATTTCCATCAAAATGCAGCCAACAGACCAGATGTCAATGGCTGCTGTATATTCTGAACAGTTGAGTAACAATTCTGGGGCTCTGTACCATCGGGTTACAACATATTCTGTCATGAAATCTGTCTCAGATGTGGTTCGCGCAAGCCCAAAATCACAAATTTTCAGGTCACAGTTTGAATTCAGAAGCAAGTTGCTTGGTTTCAAATCACGATGCAAAACATTTGCAGAGTGTATGTACTTTAGTCCACGAAGTAACTGGTACAGGAAATACTGCAAAAAGCAAATACAGTACTTTAGAGTGAGAAAGCGCTTGCAGCTCACCAAGTCACACTTATAAGCAAAGAGTTCTTATTACACAAAAAAAAAAAATTGAGTGCTGATTGTACTGTTCGAAATACTGTAAAAAGCAAATACAGTACTATAGACCGAGAAAGCACTTGCAGCTCACCAAATCAAACTTATAGACAAAGAGTTCTTATTACAAAAAAAAAATTGAATGCTGATTGTAATATTCTCCATAAAGGAGTTGCGATACTTTATTTTCTGGAGTAAATTTATACTTCTTTATTACATTAAATGACTTGATATCTACAGCTTTTTTTTCTAATATGCAAAGAACTCAAAAAGTAAGTTTACAGCAGCATTATAGAAACCATAAATGCAATAGGAAGAAGGTAGAAGCGGGCAGATAATATAAAGACCAACATACCTGACAGTGATCCTCAGTCAGTGCCTGGGAAGAGCGTATAACTTGATGTAGATCAGTATCCATTAACTCATACACAATATACACATCAACAAAATTTTCTTTCTCCGGTGGTGGTATGATGTCCTTAATTTTGATGACCTGTGAAAAAGTTTATAACCACAAAGTAGTCAGGAAAAAATGGTTAAAAAGAAACTTCATTGCTAATCACATGAGCAAATCCCAACTGAAACCCAGATATGTTTTTTATTTTCTTCCCTTGTAGATTTAAAATTTAAAACAAACTTGAAAAAATGTTTGGAACATGAAAAGAGCTTGAAATTATTACGGGGACTACATAGCCAATAGATAAAGAGTTTCAATCATTTAATAAAATCCCACATACATTTTCATGATCCATATGGCAGAGGAGTTTGATCTCGCGTAAGGTCCTTTTAGCATCGATCCTGTTATCAAAAGCATTCCCAATTTTTTTAATTGCGACCTCTTCCTTCATTTCAGAATTTGTAGCACAGCTGCATAACAAAAATTAATTATCACTTAGTAACAAGCGAATAAAATAAGTCAGAGAAATTGCCACTGACAAAAAAACATGCGTAAACTGTATATAGATGGAAACGGAGCGGAGATAATTAACTTGGTAATGCCACCTATAGAAGGGAGGAAAAGGGATACTTCGGATTGAAATGTAGAAGTTGAAATCTATAACACAAACTATATTTTGGCCCTCGCCTAGAATGGTGATGAAATTAAAGTTCAGCAATTGACATCCTTAACATCTTAAATTCAACTTTCCTTTCCTTTCTTTTTTCCGCTTTACGATGCAGTCAAGTAAGATTTAACTTTTTCCAATAATAAAGTACTTAAAGCTTATACCTTACAATCTAGACATATCTGGAATTGTGTATTTAGTTAAAAATGATAGACTTCAGATATCAAATCAAAATTCATTAATAAAATTTAAACAATACATTTGAACAAATATGAATATATTTTGCATTCATATAGGGAGAGAAACAGAATTACGAGAGAGGATATACCAGACGATGCCATAAGCACCAGAACCAACAAGCTTAACAGGAGGAACATATGTGGACGAAACCTGGAAGAGATTACCAAGCACATTGTAACAAACGTACTTGCGCTTGTCAGTCGAATTGCCTTGTCCCACATTTGTTGTTTTACAACAGCTATTTTCCTTGTCCATTTTCTTTTTTCTTCAATCCTCTCACCCAAATTCCTTCACTTTATTTCTCTCTGAATTTTTTTTCCTATTTAATATACATACGAAATAATCTATTCTCGTTTAAGGAAAAGGAAGGAGTGGGGAGGGTCTGGGGAGATAAATGTTTATAATGGGAATCGGGGCCTACTTCATTTTGAATTTTAAAATTTTGCTATGCACTTACTAATTACAACCGTTTGAGTTTTTTTTTTGTCAACTTCCACTCCAATTGAAACAAAATAAAGAAAGCAAGTGATACTCAAACAATTAATTAGGAACGGTATAGTGATTTGTATTTGTATTTCATTTATGTTTGTATGCAAATCTAGTAGAAATTGTCTTCTATGTTGAGTAACCAGCTCATCTAAAACCTTAAAATGTTAGAGGAAGGTTTCAACTGATCATATAGTTGATATTCTAGAGTAACATTTCATAAGCTGTTGTAAGTTCAATAATACTACGTGCTAATTTTGATTACACATATAGTGGATGTACATATTATAAATGGGGAGAGATAGGTTAGGTTACTGACCAAACGACGCCGTAGGAGCCACAGCCAAGGAGTTGAATAGGAGGAGCGTATTTAGAAGAGAGGTGGAAGAGATTTCCCATTACGTTGTATTCCACGTAGCTTCCGCCGTGTGTTGCCATGCCCTTTTCAACTTTCACTCTTACGTTACTGTCTGTATCCTCATTCTTTATCATTTTAACACCAACAACAAGTGTTTGATAGTGTTTGATATATGAGTTGGCTATATATTGAAATCCACCTACTACTCTGATTTTTGCCACTTGTGTATTTTGGTTTCCAGATTCAAAAGAAAGGAAATCAAAGTGTTTTTAGTGGAAAATGGGGCCTAATGCGCCATTTCAACTTTAAATTTTGAATCAAAGTTGTTTACCCTTCGATCATCAAAGAATCTGTAACCTTTCCTTTCTCAAGAATAAAACAGAATTTGTACCCTTCCCTTTTCAAATAAAAAAAGAAAGGCTCCTGCAATTGTTGTCAAGAAATCATTAATCAACACATCACTCATGGCCGTTATAAACAATTCAACGGTCAAGATTTAAAAAAAACATATCCTTTCGACACATAATATCTGCGAAAAACTTATCTTTCATGGTTAATATTCGCGAAAGGTCCGGGCGCTCCGCGAATATGATATGCGGAAGAGCCTTTATTTTAGTTTATAAAATCCTAAATGATCACACTTTACCTTTTGTGCCTTTTGGACGAAATTGGAGGGTAAAATTGGGGATTTTCTTGCATTTGTCCATCCTTGTTCACTTTTTACATGGGGTAAACTTCATTTTTTACTTATTTATTGTTATAATTATGGATAAGATGTTTGCTAGATTTGTAGATATAAAAATTTTGAAAAAAATGATAAAGATGTTTATAATGTAGTAAATAATTATGTTGATATTTACAGTGGTAGTTGTGTAACACCAAAGTCCCACATCGAGAAAATTTGGGATTTCTGTTCAGTTTATAAGGCGAAGTACTATTACTATGTGCACCAACAAATCAGAATCTTTTGGGGACCTGTGGTGGGATAGTCATTACCCAAGTTGGCTACATTTGGGATAGTATCCTTCAGCTTACTACTGACTGGGAATCGGGACTTGACCCGATTTTCGGAAAATGCTCGGGATTTGAACCGGGTTGTCACATACGGTATCAGAGCCGACTCTCGAAAGCTTGATGCGTCAAGCTGCCGGAGGTGGAGACACGCAGGCTGGTGGTATTATCCTACAATGACAAGAGGTCTGGAGGCGAATACACGAAGTTAGTCGGTATTATCCCACAATGGCTAGAGAGGGACGATCTGAACCTATGCGCTATCTGTTCGGGCTTGACGAGGACGTCAAGGGTTTAAGTGGGGGAGTTTGTAATAAACTGGTCCCACATCGAGGAGATCTGGGGCTTCTATTCAGTTTAAAAGGTAAAGTACTACTACTATGTTCACTAACAAATCATGATCTTTTAGGGACTTGTGGTAGGTTAGTCGTTATCCAAGTTGGTTGCATTTGGGATAGTAGCCTTCGGCTTATTATGGACTCGGAATCGTGACTTGACCCGGTTTTCAAAAAATGCTTGAGATTTGACCCGGGTTATCACAAGTTGCTTGCGTAATGATAGTGTGGACTATGTGAATGTTGTTGATGAAGATGTTTTTGTTAGTGAAGATATGTTTGAAAATAAAATTTGCATGATAATATTGAATTTATGTATGATAGTAGTGAGAAAATGGATAAGAGTGTTCTTGAAGAACGAATATTGTAATTCCTTTTTTGAATCAAAGTCTTCATAATTTAAAAGCCGCGGAGGATGAAATTTGGGCGTACACCTTGAAAATGGATTTGTAATTAAGATCCAAAACACACAAAGACGTGTTAAGGACAAATTAATATATGCTCGTACATATGTATTTAATTTAGTAGGAGACAATCGTGATAAATAATCTGTTGAGGATGATGAAATTTTGATTGGAAGTGTTGGTAGTACAAAGAACAAAAGGCGTAGAGATAAACTTCCTATGAGTGGATGCAAATTTAGGATTTATGTGGGCAATAGGAAAAGGGAGATACGTTGGAGTTAAAACCGAATCACGAGGTTGTGTCACCTTCTAAGATGAGCTTGATTAAAAGAAAGAGACATGTAACTGTGGTCCAAAAGAATTTAATCAAGAGTGGACATGTTTCTGGTATCCGACTTAAACTACACATGAATATTTTTGGAAAATTGCACGGAGGCGCGAAAGAGGTAGGTTTTGATGCCCAACATTTGATGAATGTCGTGTGTGATTTTAGGAAGGACAACTTGAGTGTTAATGATGCACAAGCGGGGGGTTGGATTTGTTATATCGGTTAGAAGATGAAAGTGGTGGAAAATTGTTCATTAGGGCTTTAATCGATGAAGAAGGAAGATTGAAGTGTCTTCTATGGGTTGATCATCGGTCATTGATGGCTTACAAAAAAATTGGTGATGTGGTTGCGTTCGATACAACATATCGAACAAATAGGTATGCTATGTCTTTTGTGCCTTTTACCGAAGTCAACCATCACTACCAATTACGGGGCCCCTTTGAAACCAACTAAGTCAAGCTCAATTACACAAAGCTACGCATAATTTCAATCTTCTCTTTGGATTTGCACTAATGCGTGATGAATTGAAGACTACATTTGAGTGGGTTTTGCGTACTTTGTTAGAGGTGGTTGAAGAGAAAGAACCATTGACTATTATCACCAATCAAGATCAAACCATGGGGGGGGGGGGAAATTGAATCTCAACTACTGAACATCATACATTTGTTGTGCTCGTGGCACATTACTAAAAAATTTCCCGAGAAGCTCTCAACTTATTTTTCAAATGATGAGTTTAAAGGTGATTTCAATAATTACATATACCACTTCTTGATCGAAGAAGTATTTAAGGATATGTGGAAAACGTCGATCTTGAAACACAAGTTAAAGAGAATACATGGCTACAAGGTTATACAATTTGAAGCATAAGTGGATCGGGGCTTATACACGGGACATATTCTCCGTTGTTCAAAAGATAACATCTAGAAGTGAAGGAATGAATTTTTTTTTATGCTTATGTTGGGTCTTGCACGGGATTGAAAGAATTTGTTGAGGATGCACAAAAAGTTTTGGAAAGGCAATTCATGCGTGAGGAAAAGGAGGTTTATAATGCACTTCATACAAGTGGTTGCATGCAAATGAAGACCGCCTTGGAGCACCATACCGCTTTCGTTTATACAAAATAGATGCTTAAAAGATTTCAAGAGCAATTGGTTGAGGTATCTAAGTACTATATGGAGAAGGATAGAGATCCCTCCTTGGAAGATGTAGAATATGAAGGGTTTCGAGCACATAAACGCAAGGGAAATGATGTAAAATTAAATTAAAACCGGAATAAAATCGAAACCCTACGCATGATCCATGCGAAAATAGATATCTAATTCGTAGTAGGAATCTTTACCTTAAAGAAGCTTTAAGAGTTCATTAATGAAGGATTAATGAAGTTCCAAACCTTATTAAATCACCACGTATCCCGCTCTCGCGATCTATGCTCTACGGTATCCACACGATCGCTTTTCTTGAAGGATTGATGTGCACTAGCACCCGAAAACTCCATCTCTACCTCTCTTCCTCTTTCTCCTTGAACGGATAGGGTTTTGTAAAACCATGTATCCTTCTTTGTAAATCAGCCCTCAAAAAGTTTATATAGAGATAAGAATGAGTTTTCTAATTATAATCTAATTATAATTAATACTAATTTGAAATCCCAATTTATTATTTAATTAAGTCACACTAAATTAATTCATAACTTATTTCAGAATTAGTTATAGTAATTTCTCTATTGTATTTATTTAATTATTTATGTCATACTTAATTAATATCATAAATAGAATAAATTACTTATTTAATTAAATTTATAATTTAAATTATTTCTCCTTCAAGCGTTCTTTGTGTGTGACCCTGTAGGTTATTATTACGTTGGTAATAATTTTAATATCTCATATTAAAATTATAAACAAGAAGCGACATCTAGTAATACATCATTGCTACCCAAGTAATAATAATTAAATCAGTGATTCGATTAAACCTTTCGTGATAACGTACAATGTAATATAATCCATTTAACCAAATATTATATATTAAAATATGGACATGTAATGTGTCATCCTCATCATAGTTTAATCCATGTTTCCTTGATTAATGAGTAGACCATCATATCAAATCAACATTTGAGCGTGACCACGCATTTTATAGTCTAGCTCACACAAAGACCAATAATATCACTCCTAAAATAGGAGGTTTAAATCCCATCTAGATCATTCATATTTCTCATATAATTCATAATATACCCAATGTCCACTTTTATCATTACTCGGTCAAGGATAACTTTTAATGGAATCAAAGTATATTAATTCTCGTATAGAAATATAATGACTTCAGGTCTAGGACCATTAAATCATTATCACTGTGATGATAACTTATGACACTATAAACATGTAGTATCTCACAATGGGTCAATCCAACACCATGTAACTAATATATGTGCTTATATTTTTGACTTTAGTATCACCATACCTATGATCAATGAGATATGACCATCAGTCAACAAGCATACTAGTCTTAATGCATTATTCTTATCCCCTATAATAATACTCGATTAGGGACCTTTAGGAATATTGATACTATTCTCATATTTTCATTTCTAAGTCACGTACTTAGAGAAATAGAATCGCATATCATATTCCAAGGACATTTATTAATCTAACATTTATATCACAGTAAAATTAAGAATTAATAAATTATAAAAGGAATAATCGATAGAACATAAACATTAATAATCATAATGTCTTAAACTAAAATATCATAGTGTTGTCTCTAGGGCACAAACACTAACAATCTTCCACTTGCACTAGAGCCAATCACCCATGTATCTAATACTCATGGAACTAGTATGACCATCGTGTTTCTGCTGCGATAAAGCCTTAGTCAGTGGGTATGCAACATTATCATTACTACGCACTTTACATTTATATCTCATTGATCATTAATCTCATTAATAAGGTGATATCGGCTAAGGACATGCCTAAACAGTCTCCTTGGCTATTTCGAAAGCATCAATATATTCGGATTCAATTATAGAATCATCAATGTTCATGCTATGAACTATTCCAGCTAACATCACTTATATTTGGACAAAATACAAAATAGACATAAACACATAATCATCCTTGTCTGTCCAAAAATTAGGTTTAGAAACTAACATCAGTGTAACCCTTTACAACTAACTCCCTATCTTCTCCATACACCAAAAATAATTATTTAGTGCTCTTTAAGTACTTAAGAATATTCTTAAAAACTATCCAATGACCCTCACCTGGATTAGATTGGTATCTTCTCGTCATGCTCAAAATATACAAAATATCAAGATAAATACATATCATTGTACATATTATAGCTCCAATTGCTGAAGCATATGGAACTTTCTCAAATGAACCTTATCATGTAATGATTTAGGGGATAATTATCTTTTGAGATCACAATCCCATGAGACATCGAAACATATCCTTTTTTGTCTCCTGCATCCTAAAATAATGCAATACTTTATCAATGTATGTACTCTGACTAGGTCGATTAATCTCTTCAATCTATCTCTATAAATCTTGATCCCTAATATATAGGTAGAATCGTCTAAATCTTTCATCGAGAAACTATATCTCAACCAAGTCTTAATAGCCTATAGAGAAGGTATATCTTTCCATATTTATTATATGCCATCTACATATAATACTGGGAATGTCACATGGCTTCCACTAACCTTCTTGCAAATACATGGTTCATCTTCGTTTTGAATAAAGCCAAACTCTTTTACTGTTTCTTCAAAATGAATATCCATCTCCTTGAGGCTTGCTTCAATCTATAAATAGATTGAAGCAACTTCCATACCATCTTAGCAAACTTTGGATTGTCAAAACCCTCAGTTTGTATCATATATATATATATATCATCATCAAGGCTCCCATATAAGAAAGTGGTTTTGACATCCATTTTCCAAATCTCATAGTCAAAGTAAGCAGCTATTGTTAGCAAAATCCTGATGGTCTTGACCGCAACAACTGGTGAAAAAGTCTCATCACAGTCTATACCTTGATTTTGTTTGAAACCTTTTGCCACTAGTCATGCCTTATAGTTCTGTACTTTACCATCCATGTCGGTTTTCTTCTTGAAAACCCTCTCGCACCCTATAGGTTTTACCCCTTCGGGTGGATCAACTAAAGTCAATACTTTATTTTGATATATGGATTACATCTCGGATTTCATGGCCTCCGACCATCTCTCGGAGTCTGAACTGTTCATAGCATCTTGGTAGGTGAGATGTTTATCATTATCTGTAAGCATCACATCATCATCTTGAGTCAAGAGAAATTCATAATTTTCCCGGGCTCATGGTGAATCCTATTAGATCTACGAATAACCTGTGTTTCCTGAACATAATTACTTTCAATATTTTGATGTGCATCCTGATCTAATTCCAACTCCGGTTCAATGTTATCATGTGGTTCTCGATATTCATGGAAATATATTATTCTCCCACTGGTTTTCTTAGAAAATAGTTCTCCCATCAAGAAATACAGTGGTTCGAGCAACAAACACTTTATTCTTAAAATGATTATAAAAACTATACCCTTTAGTCTCACTTAGGTATCCCACAAAATAGCATCCATCTAATTTTGGTCCAAGTTTGTCAGATACTAAATGTTTCACAAACGCTTCACATCCCCAAATTTTCATAAATGACATGCTATGACGTTTCTTAGTCCAAATCTCATATGGAACCTTTTGAACCACTTTTGTCGAAAACTCGGTTAAGTGTATATGCAGCCGTATCTAGAGCATAACCCCAGAAACTGATTAAAATATCTGTTTGACTTATAATCGATCATACTATGTCCAATAATGTACAATTTCTCCTCTCAGAATCTCTATTCCATTGAGGTGTTACAGAAAGAGTAAGTTGTGATACAATATCACACTCTTTCAAGAAACTCTTGAATTCGAGGCTTAAGTATTCTCCTCCAAGATCTGATCGTAAAACTTTTATACTTTCCCCTGTTTGCTTTTCTACTTCGGCCTTATATTCTTTGAATATTTCAAAAGAATCAGATTTATTCTTCATAAGAACCACATATCCATATCTACTGAAATCATCAGTAAATGTTATGAAGTAGTATAATCCACCCCTTACCATCATACGCATTTGACCACATACATCATTATGTATAAGTCCTAATTATTCAGTGGCCCTTTCACCTGATCATGTAAAAGAAGCTTTAACCATTTTACCAACGAGACAAAGTTTGCATCTTTTGTATGATCAAAATCAAACTTATATAAGTATCCATCTGTATGTAACTTAAAAATACGTTACTCATTAATATGGACTAAATAACAATGCTAGAGGTAATGTTTGATTTGAGTCATCGTAGAACATATACATTGTTAACTTATTGTGCAACATTACAAGTCTTATGATTGAAATAGAATAAATAATTATTGTTTATTCATTAAAATGAAATACCTTTCTTGTCTTGACAAGAAATTGATATATGTTTCCGCTAAAAGAAGGCACGTAATAACAATTTACCAAGTTCTCAACTTCACCTTATGAGCAAAATTAGGCACCGAGTTCCTCCAACAAGAGTAATAACTTTTGCTCAAATTCTAACCCGGTACCTGAAGCTTGACCATTGTTGGTCTTCTTCTTTAGATCTTCCAAATAAGCTTGACAATTTAACTTCCAATCATCCGGTTATTACTATAGAAGTGACAATTGTCTTCTTTAGCAACACCACTAATGGGCTTAAAAAGCCCCCTTGGGATTGGACTTTGGTTTGACATCGAATAAAATCAAATCTTATCCTCGCCTATCCACTTTCCTTTTCCATTTGCATTCCATGTGTACACCATCAATATGGACGTAGTTCATGCTTTTACTGTGTTATTTTCAGCAGTTCTAAACATGCCTAACAACTCAGTGAGTGTTTTGTCTATCTCATTCCTTTTGTTCTTAACAAACTGAGAATAGAAGTTATTCAAAGATTGTTTGATCAAATCAAGCTGAGTCTCTAGACTATTCTTGAAACCCAAAATATCAAGGTACGTATACCTATCATCTTTAGAACATGGGGTTCAACTGGCTATCATTCTCCCATTAATGCAAAAGTATGGTGTATTATTGTTAAATCTTTCTGACGAGTCTATTCTTTAAACATCCTTTGAAGGTGCTCAATCACATCATAAGCATCACTATGCTCTTGTTGCTTCTAAAGCTCAGCACTCATAATTATAAGCATGAGACATGAAACATCAGATGCATAATCAATTTGCTTCTGGTAAGCATTTTGTTCAGCACATGTTTCATTCTCAGCTAGAAAAAATAAGGGAGGGGTTTGAGTGACATCCTTGAACCCCGAGGACAATCCTCAAGTTCCCATGTCAATTGAGGAAATTATTTCATGTCAGCTTGCCCTTCTCAAGGACTATTAGATAAAGAAGTTATTTGTGTTATTTGTCATTTTATATCTACAATATTAAAGTGCATAAAATAAATTAGTCTACAGATGATCATTAAAATATGTTCAAGTGATTATTCATATATATTCACAATATATATCTTCTACTATTTCTATCAAATCAATATCCCTAACTATTAATTCGTAAAGAATATCTTCTATATCCTTTCTAGTGAGCCAAAATCCATATTTCACCATGCATTAGGTCGACTTTGACTTTTCTACTAGAACATGATTATTTAGGTAGACAGATTTTGTCAATTATATAACTTTTATATAGCTTGTGGAATAATATTTGTTCATATTTATCTAATAAATCTCGACAAACTCTATGCCTCTAAGTTCATAATCCCATTGTGGTAACTTATTTAATTCAAACCCAATAGTAAAAAAGTATCAGTATACTTCAACATATCTCCCACGATAGATGGGAGTACTTCGCTTTGGCGAACCACTCCTTATCGATCTAGGGGTTAACGCATTAGACTCACTAGAAGGCATCTGAGTAACTTAGTATTAACTTTAGGGTTTTGTTAATTTAAAATGAGCATGATCCCATCATAAAGATATTTCCAATTTTTCCTTGAATAAAATAATTTATATCAATATTTGTTAGGTCACACACACACTGTAGAGGGGGTGAATACAGTGTATAATACAATCAAATCGAACTTTAATATATTAAGTAACATAAAACAAACTTTATTGAAACAATAAACTCTGTTACAGTATGGAACTGTTACCTCTCAGTGATGAACAAATATCACGAGAGCTGCTAGGGTTACAATGAATCAACTTCTCGAATATATGATAACACTTATAGTGTAAACCCTATGTCTGTGTTTATATACTACACAGTTACAAGATAATCGCTAATTGATATGGAATATAATTCTGTTTCCTAAAATATATCAATCAGATATCTTTTCTTCCAAGTATTCCATTCTTCACAGAATTCCTTCTTCATGCATATCTCTTCTTATGTTTATCTCGATCTTCTTTCCTTTAATCAGCTACTGTCCTTCTCTGATCATCCTTCAGCACTTAAGTTCTGATATCTAACTTCTGATAATTATCTCCTGATAATATAAGTACTGATATCCTTAAGTCCTGACTTCCAGTATAAGTACTGATCAACAGTTAAGTACTGATTTATCCTGTTAAGTAAGATCTGAAATCTAAACATAAGTTATATTAGCCATGACATTATCAAATATATCTAACAATCTCCCCCAACTTGTAAATTAGCATAATATACAAGTTTAACAGATATTTGATGATGTCAAAAACATTAAGTACAAATGCATGAGAATTAGACTAGATAACTACAACTTACAGTCCTTAAAGCTTTACCAATATTCAACTTCTGATAACAACTTCAGTCTGTACAAATATCAGAATTTAAGCAGTTGTAGATCTTTGACTTGGCTTCATCATCTGATCTCTCTGATGTCAGGAGTTGTTCTGAGATAGTTCTTCAATAAACATTTCTCAGCATATCTGAGTTCATCAATCATTCTCCTTTTGGCATCTTTAAGCTCTGCAGTATCTTCACCAGTTTGAAAGATTGCAGCTCTGAGATCATTGATCTTTGCTTTTCTCAACTCCTGATCTAGTCTTATGACATAGGCTTTGTCATACTCCATATTGAATTCAAGTCCCTTAATACCAAGATATGTTCTGATCTGTGCAGTATTGGGCTTCATATCAACAATATCACCATTGTGATCTCTGTACTTTGGAATATATGTGCTGTCAGACTTAACAGAATAAAGCCTTTTATGTCTCTGAATCTGTTCTTTTAAGTAGTTTGCAGCAGTTTCTGTTATTCTGCCATTCACTTGAAGTAAGAAAAGTACATGCTCCAATTCTTCAAAATACTTCAATGGAATGGCATTTTGTCTTATATGATAAACCCTACCATCTGTCATGAAATACAACATGATGTATTCTTTCAAGTAGGTATGGTAAACCATCTGTACAGATTCCAGTTGATTCAATCTCTCAAGAGTTGCTCCAATACCTGGTTCACTCAAGGAAGTTGGATCATTGGTAGTGTTGTGTACTCTTCTTTCATCAGCACTTCCCAATCCAATTTTATCCCTTGCTTCCTTTCCAGTAACTACTCTTGCTTCAAAACCACTTGCAGTAGTCTTCAAAGGTTGAGTCTGTTTTGCTTTAGTGAATCCTGGTAGGAGTGTCTTTGATCTATCTTCTGATATCAAGTTAACTTAAGCTATGTCAGAGCTTACTTGCTTCTTCTGAATATTAGAACTTACAATTTCTTGACTCTGAACAACTTGAGCCATGTCAGAGGTTGTTTTAAGAACTTTTCTTGAAGTTAGAGCAAGATCATCCTTTTCATCAGTAATTTCTTCATCCTCAGGAGGTACATAAACCTTGATGGGTTCACCAACCTTTTCTTTACCCTTGGATCTTGGGTCTATCTGTGGTTGTGATCTAGCCAATGTTGTTTCAGTATGTGTCCTTTCTTTGATCACAATGCCTTTGAGTTTTGGAAGTGACTTTTTACCAGAAGCTTCAGATTTAGATGTGACTTTCTCTGATTTAAGTCTGGCTTCTTCTTCCTTTAAACTTTCCAAGTCCATTCCTGGATTTTCCTGAAGAAATAACTGTCTTGACATTTCCTCATCAAGATCTAAAAGTTCATTAGAACTTAGCCTTTTACCAGTAGCAGAACTTATTCTCTTCCCAGTATCAGAACTTGTCATGTGACTAGCTTGTCTTGATGTGAATCCTCTACCTTGACTATGACCTCTACCCATTCCAGAGCTTCCTTGATCATCTTTTTCATTATCCTTTCCTGTCAGTGTCTTGTCATTCTTGCATTTGGACTTAATCACTTTCTCCCCCTTTTTGGCATCAGCAGGTAGTAAAAGAGAGATAAGCAATTCCACTGAGGATTGGATTTCAGTTAGTTGTGATTGCTGAGAAGCTTGATTTTTCAGAATTTCATCAATCTGAGCTTGTTGATGATCTTGAGTCTTCTCAATATAAGCAATCCTGTCAATGGTAGGTTGGAAGAACTTTTTCTTATCAATTTTCCAAACTTGTTCCTGTTTGATAAAGTTCTCATGAATCTTGTGTAGCTCTGCATGAGTAGTTGAATGAAGACCTTGTAGATGTTTAGTACTCAATGTAGTGATTCTAAGCTGGGTTTTAAAATCATCAGAATTTAACATTTCATCAGCTTTAGTCAAGTGCTCAACAAGATGCTTTTCAGTTGGAACACATGAAACTGAGTTCCATTCCTTAGTCCACTCCTGACCTGCACGAGTTTCACTCCAAGGTATTGGTGCTTCCCCGGTAACAAACTTCTTAACCAGTTCAGACTTAGGAAGAGTCTGTTGAGGAGTATGTCCTGAAGGACCTGCTTCATCAGCATCTACAGTTGGAGCAGCATCACCAGTATCTCCACCATTTGCAGTATCAGAACTTAAAGAATCAGTATCTTCTGATAAGACAACAGTATGAGTAGCAATGGAGGCTTCAGCATCCTCTAATTGCTGATATTGTTCTAAGTTCTGATCAATAGCCATATCCTGATGCTCACCTAAATTCTGATCATCAGCATCTTGATGCAGAGAAGGTGTTGTTGATAACTCGGGAGTTTGAACAACATCAGTAACAGGTGTTGTGGAAGGATTATTTGCTATTGGAGCTTCTAAGAGAAGTACTGCAGGCACAACCAAGTTTTGAAGATCAATATCAGCACTTGTGCCTGGATCAACAAAAGACACAGAAGGTGTGGTAGCCTTTTCAGAAACAGCTTCCTGAGATGGAGTTGATGGAGAAGAAGTGACTGGAGCAAATTCCTTGTCTTGTGAGATCAGAGATTCCTGATCCCCTTCCTTAGCTGCTTCCTCTTCATCATCTGAAACTGGCCTTTTTGCCCTCTGTTTCTTGTATCTCTTTATTGATTTGGATTCCTTGGGAGTTTCAGGAACTGTCATTCTTCTAAGCCGTTTGAGAAGCCTAGATCCCCCAATTCCAGAATCCTTCTGAGAAGTCACTTTCTCAGCTTCACCTACAACAGGTTCTGAAGAAGGAACCTGTTCCTCAGTATCAGATTCATCTCTCAGTACAGTCCTCCTTCTCTTTTGAGGTGTTTGAGAAATAGTTTTTGTCCTCTTTGGCTTGGAGGATGAGGGTTGAACAGTCTGTGAAGTAGAGAGATAGGATTTGAGATAAGTCCTGAGGGTAGGTTGAGTAGTATGAGTGGTAGGTGCTGAGGATGATGGTTTTTGGGTGTTTGTGGTTGGTTGGATATCAGAGTAAACAGATCTATAAGTATCAGGATCATCATTTACTAGGATCTGTTTTACAGACTGAGGAATCTGTAACGGTCTAACCACTATTTTCTTAGTATCAGCATTTACCAGATCATTAAAGTATCGTTTTGTAACTCTAAAAGGTGGGGTTGAGGAACTGACTAATTAAGGTTCATCAGTACAAAAAGTATATATAAGTTGACATAATCTAGCAAAATAGACAACATTTCTATCCTCTATCATCCTATCCCTAATAAAACCAATTATTCCAGTTGCAAAATCAAAATGAGTTTGATGGATAATAGCATACCCTATGTGCTGACTCAGAATTGGGATAACATCAAAATTCGAACATTTGTTCCCAAAAGCTTTGGTGATGCAGTCAAAGAAGAAACTCCATTCTCTTCTGATATTAGCCCTTTTTAACTGCCCAAGCTTTGCCAAACTCTTTTCATATCCCAAATCAGCCATTAACTCCTGAAGTGCTGATTCCTCTGGAGTTGAAAAGGTACAATTTTCTGGGAGATGTAGAGCTTTGCGTATTGTACCAGGAGTGACTGCATAAGATGAATCACCCACTTCAAAAACAATACTGGGAGTGCCATGTTTACCACCATCATCAAGGTGCCCAGTCCGCCAAAACGTCAGAACTTGTTGACTCGAAAAGACTTCAGGCTGAGTTAATGCATACCCAATCTCACTGTGTGCAAGAAGATCTTGCACAAAATGCAATTCAGATGGAGCTTCAGCATGATCAAGAATTGCAGCATAGTTGTTTGGAACAAACTTAGCTCCATCAATGATTAAATCCTTAGGTGCCATGTGAAAAATTGAGATTCAAAAGTGCCTGTTAGGTGTTTGATAAGATGTCTATATGAAAAACCAACGTGAGAAGAAAGAGAGTAAAAGTAAGTAAAGAGAAAAAATATGAAGAAAATAAAAGATTAAAGAAATCCTCTCTCTGTTGTACTTATACTCTGAACAAAAATGTTACCGTTGGACACCTGTCAGATATGCAGTAATAACGGATAGTTACTGGGCTCGAGAAAACATGAATCATTACTTACCCAGTTGCCTATTTTCAAGGAAAAACCGTTCCACTTACCCAGATATTCCATTAATCAAGGTGAAACAGTTTTAATTCAAAATTGAAACCGTTCCCACTGAGTTAATTATTTTTCACTGCATCATTAATATTCTGAAAGTAAATCACGTAAAAATGACCAAGATAAATTAGATGAGTAAGTGCTGATAAAAAAAAATTAGAACTTAAATTAAAACAGAATTTATATGGTCATCAGAATATCAATCAGGATTTATCAATGCATTACCAAATATCTTAGAGACAAAATCTTGAAGCAAAAACAAATTTCATTAATATATCAAGAGAATACATTTATGAAATGGAAATTACATCAGTACTTATACAAGATTTCCCTAAGCTACTAAACCTAACATCAACAGCTTTAGTCCTAGCTAAGAAGCCTGACAAAGCTGATGATGAAGAAAAACAGGAAGAAGACAAGATTAAATCATTTCTTCTTCTTCTTCCTACTCTCGACAAACAGAATGGCGAGTCTGATGATTCGCTCTTGCTGGCGGAGAGCTGCCAGTCTTTCCTCCTCCAATCGCTCCAGATGGCGATGGTAATCCATATAGAAGAATAGGAGGTGGGTCAGTACCTCCTGTGGGACAGAGTCCCATATCTCCTCAGGAATGGCTGTGACATGCCATTCCTGCTGCCATTCGGCACAGCTTAGCTCCATATTGAAGTTTTGGTAGTTCAAAAACATGTTGAATCTGACCATCATGTTTTTGAAAGAAAAAGTATGAAGGTAAGTGTGTGAGAAAGAATTTGATGGGAAGGCTAATGTGAAGTGGCTGCTTATATAGGCAAGAGAATGCCAGGAGACATAAAAGTATTTAATGCTGACAGGTAGAATTAATTCTACCTCGTCTCCCTAGACTTTGAAAAAGAATAACATTCATTGGAAAGAGGAAACATGGTTTAAAGCGCACAAGAAACAAGTAACAGTGGACTGTGCAAGTACGAATACCATTAATCCTAATCATAGTGACTATTAATCTTCCACTTCAACATATTCAAGTATTAACTGAGACTGTTATCAAATTTTATTCACAGATAAGTCAAGTAAAACATTAGACTGTAATATCAGAACTTAGACTTATATCAGAACTAAACAGTCATCAGTACATAATTTCTTAACTCGAAAAAGGAATGCCTATCTTAGTAAGTCCTCATACAAGTTCTGAGTTATACTCTTCAGAACTTAATCATCAGAATATGCAACCAGAGCTTGTCCTCAGAGTTTGTGCAAAATGACACAATGACTGTTTATCTAAAATAACATAGACCTCCACAGAAATTTTCATCATTCAGATGGAGTGATTAGTGTGTGCATTAAGCTAAATAACAGACAAAGAGTAAAGTCTGATTCACTTCAGTACATCTTAGAAATAAGGCATAACTAAAATTTTGCTAAAGAGCTGTCATTGTCCTGAAACCTACTGATGAATGAGTTCATGCTTGAGTCCACCTCAACTGTTTGTGCTAATTTTATGCATCTTTTGAAATTCTATTTTACAGTGGCTTCTCAGTGTAAGTGAGTCACGACTGCTTATCAGAATTTATGCTATTATCAGAGTATTTCTCCAGTAATCATAGAGTGTGAAAAAGTCACCAAGAAAATATTTTGCTTTTCTAATGCATATTTACTTAATACCAGCAATGCACTTGGGTCGTCCCTTCCACATTTTTACTCTAGATCTCAAAGGAGTACCTGATTTTTTTTTATCTTTTTGCTTTTTCTTTTGATAAGTGAGGTTTATCAGCACTTAGTACCTTCAGCAGTTTTACTAGTATCAGAACTTAACAGATGAGTAGCATTATTCTAATTTATGACTTAGTAATAAGATAAACAAAGTAAACTCAACTAAGCTCAATTATCAGAATTTGCTAGTGTCATAAGATTTCCACTGAAATAATTACTTCTTACATGGAATCATTTATTTATTGAAGACTACTAGGTCAGTATCTAGCACAGTTATCCTTATAGGATTGAATAGTTACTTGAACAGACATATCACTTATCAGAGTTTAGAAACATATATCAGATAATAATCAGTACTTAAACGCGTATTTCAATTAATCATAGAATAAACAAAGAGATTACATTCTGTAAATACTGATCATAAAGTCTGATGCATCAGAACAAAACTAGACAAATTTAGAAAAAGAACCTGAAACCATTCCAAGTTCATTTACCAATCTTGTAAAAGTGGCTTCACATAGTGGTTTTGTGAAGATATCTGCTAGTTATTGATCTGTTGGAACAAAGTACAATTCCACTGTACCTTCATCCACATGTTCCCTTATGAAGTGGTACCTGATGCTGATGTGCTTTGTCATAGAGTGTTGAACTGGATTACCTGTCATAGCAATAACACTTTGATTATCACAGTAAATAGGGGTTTTGAAATATGTTAACCCATAATCCAGTAACTGATTCTTCATCCAAAGAATCTGTGCACAACAGCTTCCTGCAGCAATATACTCTGCTTCTACAGTTGATGTGGAAATTGACTTTTGTTTCTTGCTGAACCAAGAAACCAATCTACCTCCAAGAAATTGGCAGCTTCCACTTGTGCTTTTCCTGTCAATTTTGTAACCTGCAAAATCTGCATCTGAGTAACCTATTAGTTTAAAATCTGATTCTCTAGGATACCATAATCCCAGAGCAGCTGTTCCTTTAAGATACTTAAAGATTCTTTTCACAGCTGTTAAGTGAGGTTTTCTTGGATCTGCTTGAAATCTTGCACAAAGACAGGTAGCATACATGATATCAGGTCTACTAGCAGTTAGATAGAGTAGAGAGCCAATCATACCTCTGTAGTCAGTAATATCTACTGATTTACCGGTATCCTTATCCAGTTTTGTTGCAGTGGCCATGGAAGTGGATGCACTTGAACAATCTTGCATTCCAAATTTCTTCAGCAAGTTTCTGGTGTACTTGGTTTGACAAATAAAAGTGCCTTCTTCATTCTGCTTGACTTGAAGGCCCAGAAAATAGCTAAGTTCCCCCATCATACTCATCTGATATCTTGACTGCATTAATTTGGCAAACTTCTTGCAAAGTTTGTCATTTGTAGACCCAAAAATGATATCATCAACATAAATCTGAACCAGAAGTAAGTCCTTTCCATGGTTGAGGTAGAACAGTGTTTTGTCTATTGTTCCTCTGTGGAATCCACTTTCCAGAAGAAACTGAGCTAAAGTCTCATACCATGCTCTAGGAGCTTGCTTAAGTCCATAAAGTGCTTTATTAAGCCTGTAGATATAATCTGGATGTTTGGTATCTACAAAGCCTGGAGGTTGTTCAATATATACCTCCTCCTCCAATTCTCCATTGAGTAAAGCACTTTTCACATCCATTTGAAAGACCGTAAACTTTTTGTGAGCAGCATAAGCCAAAAATATCCTTATGGCTTCTAACCTAGCAACTGGTGCAAATGTTTCATCATAATCAATTCTCTCCTGTTGAGAATATCCTTTTGCAACCAGCCTTGCCTTATTCCTTGTAATTATGCCATCACTGTCAGTTTTGTTTCTGAATACCCACTTTGTACCAACAACAGATCTATTCTTTGGTCTTGGCACTAGGGTCCAGACTTTGTTTCTTTCAAATTCATTTAACTCTTCCTGCATTGCTTGCACCCAATCAGCATCTTGAAGAGCTTCTTCAACTTTTTTTGGCTCAGTCTGAGAGAGAAAAGAATTGTAGAGACATTCATTTGAAGTACCTGTTCTAGTTCTGACACCTGCATCAGGATTTCCAATTATCAAATCAGGTGTATGTGATTTTGTCCACTTCCTTGCAGATGGAAGGTTTTCTCTAGAACTGGATGCTCCCCCATGATTCATGCTATCTTCATTTTCATTTTCTGATGCTCCCCTTGAAACTATGCTCTCTGAGTTGGAGTCTTCAGTATTTAGATTTTCAGCACTATCAGAACTTGGCTTATCAGAACTTGACGAATCAGAACTTGAAGAGCCAGATGTATGTTCTGATGTTTCTTGAGATATGGTAGGATCTTGAGTATGCTCCCCCTGCATAGGTGCATCTTCCTTTGACGTAGTCACCACAGTTTCAATAACATCAGAGTTTAATCCATCAGAGTTTACAGTATCAGGACTTAGACTGTCAGGATTTTCAGTATCAGAATTTGAGTCTTCATTTTCAAATCTCAGCTGATCATGGTCAATGAAATCTTCAAGACCAGTAATCTTCTTATCATCAAAAGAGACATTGATAGATTCCATGACCACTTTTGTCCTCAAATTATAGACTCTGAAGGCTTTTGTGGAAAGTGGATATCCAACAAAGATTCCTTCATCAGCTTTTAGATCAAACTTTGATAGCTGTTCAGGATGAGTCTTGAGAACAAAACACTTGCATCCAAATACATGAAAGTATTTCAGATTTGGCTTCTTTTTCTTCACCATCTCATATGGTGTTTTTCCATGCTTGTTAATGAGTGTTGCATTTTGAGTAAAACAAGCAGTCTGCACAGCTTCAGCCCAGAAATAGGTTGGAAGCTTTGTTTCTTCAAGAATTGTACGTGCAGCTTCAATGAGAGTTCTATTCTTCCTTTCAACAACTCCATTTTGCTGTGGAGTTCCAGGAGCAGAAAATTCCTGCTTTATTCCATGGTTTTTGCAGAACTCTTCCATTATCAAATTCTTGAACTCAGTGCCATTATCACTCCTTTAAATTTTCACAGAATCTTTGACCATTTTATCCAGATGTTTGACATGATCAATCAAGATAGATGCAGTTTCACTTTTTGTGTGCAAGAAATACACCCATGTGTATCTGGTGAACTCATCCACTATGACCAACGCATACTTCTTCTTTGTAATAGATATGACATTTACTGGACCAAATAGATCAACATGTAGTAGATGATAAGGCTCAAGAATTGATGATTCAGTCTTGCTCTTGAATGAAGATTTCTTTGCTTGGCCTTCTGACAGGAATCACAAAGACCATCAGGAGCAAATACTGACTTTGGCAGTCCTCTCACAAGATTTTTCTTGACCAGTTCATTTATATTGTTGAAATTTAAATGAGAGAGTTTCTTATGCCAATTCCAGCTTTCTTCAATTGATGCTCTACTCATCAGACAGATTGCAGAACCATCAGTACTTGTTGAAAGCTTAGCTTCATAAATGTTACCACGCCTGTATCCTTTCAGAACAACTTTGCCTTTAGATTTACTCATAATTTCACAGTGTTCTTCAAAGAAATCAACATGATAACCTCTGTCACAGATTTGACTTATACTCAGTAGGTTGTGTTTAAGTCCTGAGACCAGAGCTACTTCTTTAATTATGACATTTCCAAGATTGATATTGCCATATCCCAATGTTTTTCCAATGTTGCCATCTCCATAAGAAACACTTGGGCCAGCTTTCTCCACAAAGTCTGATAGCAGGGCCTTATTTCCGGTCATATGTCCTGAACATCCACTGTCCAGAACTAGAATATTTTTCCTGTTGCCCTGCAATCACAAAGACCACTAATTATTAGTTTTAAGGACCCAGACTTGCTTGGATCCTTTGGCCTTATTAAGTTTGTTAACATTTGCAGCGGATTTAGCATCAGAGTTTATGTTAACATTTTTCTTATCAGAACTTACACTATCAGACTTTGAATCAGAATTTACACTAGAAGGAATAATGGAAACTTTCTTCAAAGAAGGTTTTATTTGATAATAATCATAGTGCAAACTATGATATTCCTTACAAGTATAAATGGAATGCCATAAACTACCACAATGAAAATAAGGATTTTGTGGTTTGTATCTAACAGACTGACTCTTAACTCCTGATTTTGAAGGTAAAGAGTTAATATTCTTATTCTTCCTGCATAAAGAAGCCAGATGGTTAGAACTTCCACAGTTATGACATGTTTTCCTAGGAGCATCAGGAACATGTTTATAATTATTGCTTTTATTCACACCTTCCTTTCCATTCCTATTTTTCCTAGGTGATTTTACCTTGTTTGCATTCTTAACATCTTTCAGCTTATGCTTAAGCTGCTTCTTTGTCATTAAGCCTATGTTCACTTCAGCTGTCTTTTCCTGTTTTAGTTTGTCAGAAGTTAATTCCTTTGTAACTTCTGATTTCTCATTTTCAGACTTTACAGTTACAAACTTAACAGGTTTTAAATTTGGCTTTTGCTTATCAACAGGCTTAATTTCTTCAGTTCCTTTATTATTCTTATCTTCTCCATAACCTAAGCCCTCTTTCCAGTTTCCACTACTTAGCAAATTTTGAGTTGTTTTTCCAGAGTTAGTCCAAGTCCTGATAATCTCTCTTTCCTTTTCTAACTCAGTTTTTAGAGATTCATTCATTTTTAGCACTTCATCCCTAACATAAAAAGCATCATCTCTATCCTTCTGAGTTTGATGGAGCATGACTAACTCTTTTTCTAAGAAATCATTTCTTTTCTTAAATGCAAGATTTTCAGAAGTTAATCTTTCACATGTTAAAGTTTGATCTCTATAACTAACAAACATGGTTTTAAGATATCTTCTCAACTCATTAATATCATCAGTATGAAAAGCATAAGTAGTCTGAGGTACCTTTGTTTCAGCAGCTTCAGAACTGCTCTCAGCACTTTCTTTATCAGCATTTGCCATCAATGCATAGTTTTCCTCACTTTCAGAGTCTGAGGTGTCTGTCCAGCTTTTCTGCTTTGTGACAAGAGCCTTGCCTTTGTCACCCTTTACTTTCTTGCAATCAGGAGATATGTGGCCTTTCTCACCACAGTTATAGCATTTAACTGGTATAATCTCCTCTGTTAGACTTTCCTCCTCTGCCTTCAGATCTTCTGAAATTTTTCCCTTCCTGAACTTCCTGTATGCAATCTTTGTGATTCCTTTCACCATAAGAGCACACAGCTTCATCATCTCCTCATCAGCATCAGTCTCAGGCAAGCTTTCAGAATCTGAGTCATCATCACTTTCAGAACTTGATGACTCAGTTTCAGACTTTATGACAAGAGCTTTACCCTTGTCTTTCCTTGAGAAAGCTGCTTTGGGGAATTCTTCTTCAGCCTTAAGAGCAACTGTCCTTGACTTTCCTCCATTTCTCTTGCTTCTTTGTTCCATCTCAAGCTCATGAGTCTTGAGCATTCCATAGATTTCGTCAAGAGTTGTTTCATCAAGATTGTAGTTGTCTCTTATTGTCGTTGCCTTCAAATCCCAGCATTCAGGAAGAGCTAACAGGAACTTAAGGTTTGAATCTTCAAGATCATACTCTTTATCAACCAATGACAAATCATTCAAAAGTTGGACAAATCTATCATATAAATCATTCAATGACTCATTAGTCTTTGAGTCAAAGTGTTCATACTCTTGAGTGAGTATTGTCTTCCTGTTCTTCTTAATTGTGTCAGTTCCCTGACACCTTATTTCCAGAGCATCCCATATCTCCTTAGCAGTCTTGCAGTTGATTACCCTGTTTGACATTATATTATCAATGGCACTATGCAGTAAGTGTCGTACCTTGGCATCCTTAGCAATTGATGCTATATCTTCAGCAGTATAATTACTCTTCTCCTTTGGTACGGTCTTTGCTGCTTCACCTGCAACTGCAACAGCGAGCTTGGTTGGTTTGTGAGGCCCTTCCTTGATTCTATCAAGGTATTCTGGATCTGTTGCTTCCAGGAACATGGTCATCCTTACCTTCCATATGGGATATTCAGATGGTCTCAGTATGGGAACCCTGATAGTCTCATACCGACTTTGAATTTGTGGCTTTGGAGGTTCTTCAGTTTTGGTAGGCTTAGTTGGAGTTTCTGTGTCAGACATGATTGTGTTTGGATCTTTAGCTGTATGTGTGTTAACAGATTGGCTCTGATACCACTTGTTAGGTCACACACACACACTGTAGAGGGGGTGAATACAGTGTATAATACAATCAAATCGAACTTTAATATATTAAGTAACAGAAAACAAACTTTATTGAAACAATAAACTCTGTTACAGTATGGAACTGTTACCTCTCAGTGATGAACAAATATCACGAGAGCTGCTAGGGTTACAATGAATAAACTTCTCGAATATATGATAACACTTATAGTGTAAACCCTATGTCTGTGTTTATATACTACACAATTACAAGATAATTGCTAATTGATATGGAATATAATTATGCTTCCTAAAATATATCAATCAGATATCTTTTCTTCCAAGTATTCCATTCTTCACAGAATTCCTTCTTCATGCATATCTCTTCTTATGTTTATCTCGATCTTCTTTCCTTTAATCAGCTACTGTCCTTCTCTGATCATCCTTCAGCACTTAAGTTCTGATATCTAACTTCTGATAATTATCTCCTGATAATATAAGTACTGATATCCTTAAGTCCTGACTTCCAGTATAAGTACTGATCAATAGTTAAGTACTGATTTATCCTGTTAAGTATGATCTGAAATCTAAACATAAGTTATATTAGCCATGACATTATCAAATATATCTAACAATATTCGTTAATGGTTTGATTTACAGGTAGTGAGGGAGTCACGACGGTCTCACTTAAAACCCACAACCTTACAAGTTCAATGAACTCGCTTTTGACAAAATCGCCCCATGTCGGAAATAAATTAGTATTTTATTTCGTGTTTCATAAACACGAGAATCTCATTATCGTTTGTTCATTTTAAAATCTTGAATCATTACAGATTTTATCTTGTTTATCAAACGTGGCATGGTGTCGTATCTAATACATACATCCTTAATCTAATTAAGCATGCATCATTAATCTACTCTACATATACATTCATCATATGAGCATATATATGTAAAGTGCAATAAAGTAAATGTGGTTGGTTATGGATTCATCCTATGTGATATTCATCAAGCTAATGACAAAGATCTAGGTCAATCTAAGGTGAAAAATAAATACAAGCTAACTATTACATATCTTCTTTCTTGAGTTGTCCCTTCCTTGTATTGCTTCCTTGGATCACCTCCATGTGAGATTACCCTTTCTTGATATTAAATCTTCATGTCTTCATGTACATTACAAGAATGAAATATAAAAACTAATCTAATGAATTTACAAGAAGAACTCGAGTTATATTCGAGAGTTATAATTACAAGATCAAACGACATATAAATCGTATTTAAAAAAACCAAAACCATTAACCTAAGGTCATAAGGCATAACCATCCACCATGCCCAATTAACACATAAGAACATGTTAAAAAATTACTACACCCTTTTCTTAATAAATACAGAACTCTTAATAAAAGATGTTAAATTTACGAAATTACTTCTAGGCTCTAATTAACTTTAGAAGCATTGTTGAATTTAGGATGATTTGGGAACTGTTTCAGGAACTATTTTTTGGGAACCTAGCATTTCTCGTATAATTATAATATAAAATTTCATATTTGTCAATATTTAAAAAACCTTTGATAGTAGGTTAAATAAAAAATATGTCATAGATTTTGTATTTAGTATAAATCTTTCCATGAATCAATAGTGATACTGCTTTCCAAATCAATTGGCAGAGACCACGGTGCTTCTTCTGAATTGTTTCATTTGTAAAAATAGATTCACATACCATGTTTTGGTTGAAACTGCTACTAGTTTGTATTAGGTTTATGGCTACAGTTTATAGACCATTTTTTTACGCGTTATTTAGCAACGGATACCTGGAAATACATAAAAATGATCAATGTATACTTCGAAACCTGAAATAACATAAAAGAATGAGAAATAGAAAATCACATTACCAGTAGATTTTCTTTTAAAACTTTTGAATTTGATAAATTAGAATCTGATGGTCATATATTTAATAATGATCATATTCTTTAGCTTAGCATGTTTGACTTGAAAACAAACTTATCACTCCCTCATACCTATATCAAGAATTTAAATCTTACTTTCCGTTAAATCTTAAGTGCTTAGGACTACCTCTTAATGAGTTGCTCTTATTTATAATATTATATTGATGTCTATTTTATATGCAAGTACAACTCTTGTAATAGAAGTAAATTTTGAGTAGTGGGAGTAGTACAAGTATATATTTATTACACCACTGCTATATAAAAGAAAGGAACATGAGGTAAATCCATCCCCACTGAGATGAATTGCTCTATCAATATGTATCCGTCTTTAAATAGAAGGGTAAACAGCGATTTGGTCTTGACACTATGGTTAATTGTTTAGGTTCAAAATACTTCCATATTGTATTATCCCGTAATTTTTAGAATCAGATTAAGAATATAATAAAAAAAAGATTAAAATTGGATAAGGATTAGGATATAAAATTTCGATTAGACTAATGGGTCTAAAATTTGGACCAAATTATAATATGGATAACTTGTAGATTAAGAAAGAGGGTTTTGTATCGTTATAAATACACCATATTCGTCTTCTCGTTTTTATCATTAAAATTCGTAGGGCTTTTCTATACAAAAATTAGGAATCTTGTAATATTCGTAGAAAATTCATCGTAAGTCAGAATTCATTGATTCTGGACTTCTCGGAAAGATCTTTTCGTTCTCTTCAACTTTCGTGTTTTGAACTTTCCAAGATAACTTTGTTAAAAAAGGCTAAAAATAAGGATCTGATCAGAATTGAAATCGTGGAGAAGATCGAGATTTTAGATGTGTCGTGTTTGACGAGTTGCTAATGATTGAATATGTATTCTGATGTGAATTATTTGTTTGCGTATTTGAGGTAAGTAACTTTCCGTTGCTCCACTTTACCTATTTGCTTACGTGTTCTGTAAGTGATTATATGTTGCTTTGTACTTTTTATGTAACGTATATATATTGTCTACTTACATGTTCTTAACTTATTAGTAAGTGACTATCCGTTGCTCCATTTTTTTGTGTAACGTATCTTATATTATTTGGTCCATGTGCTCAAATATATGTTTTGATAATTACAAGTATGATATTGATATGTAATTGGTAAGAAACGAACTCAAAAAAATCCCCAGTCTTAGTCATGTATAAGAATAAGATTGCAATCACTGGAAAATGTGATACATAGAACTTAGAACTAGTTTGTGCACGTTTTGGAACACATCGGTACCTTGTCAAGCTTTGGTTTTACTTGACGAGGGACGCAAACTAGTCCCCCGTCGAATAAGAATTAGAACCCAGTCACTTGGGAAGTGTGACATAAAGTATAATATGTCGGTCACTGACAACGTGTGGCATAAGGCGTGATTTAGGACCGTGGGACTAAAGATAAAAATTTGTTATTAAGATTTATTGATTGATTAATAATTTTGATATGTGGATTATATAATGTGTCGTGTGCTTTGCTTTGATAATGGTTATTGATTATATTGTGTGCATCTTTGTTCACCTTATTATCGAATATATGTGTGATTTTGTGTGATATGTGTTATGTGTCAAGCCTGTTTAAATTGTGTTTTCGAAAAATTTAAAAATATTATTTTGAGCCGTTGAACGGTAGTTGCTAGCTGGGCTTCGCAGCTCATTATTTTAATATTTCAGGTTTTGTCTAAGAGTTCGAGTTGGATAACACTGAAATTTGAGGACTTAGTTTTGGAGTAGATTGATTTTGGACTTTTGTTAGCTGCGCTTTTATAATAATAGTCACCTTTGTAATTGAATTTTATATGAGTAAATTTGTTTTGTATTAGTTTTAATTTTGAATTAATAGTCCGAAAGTGCGGGCTGTTACACATATGCATTTGGACAGTTCACAACCTGCATATTAATATTCCCAGTGCAACATGGTTAATTAATTAGAACTGTTTTTTTATATTTGGTTTGGTTGCATCCTTGCAGGAAGTATTTAAGAACTACTCCTAAATTATCTTATGTACCGAAATTGAGCAATATTTAAGAACTAAACTTGTGTTATAGAAAGATTTTGACTATCCGTTCCACTCTAGAGAAATTCAAGATATCTCAGATATATATTCGACCATTTATTCGACTAGTACTGATGCGTCCACATTCTTTAGCTAATTTAGGCACTGGTTATGAATCTTTATTTTCTGTTTCGATACCAAGTTGCTTTGTGGTCCATCTGGGGAAATTGAAATGCCTTCTAAATTCCTACTGTATGGTATTGTGATCTTAACTCAAACTTATAATATCTTATTTCTTATAATGCAGGTAGATCAAATAATAAGAAGTATGAAACATTATTAAAAGAGAAATTTGTTTTCATACATCACTGGAATGCGCTACGATTCTCACCAAAATATCATGGCCTTGGATACTAGTAAAAAACCACTAGATCAAGCAAAATACTATGATTCTCTCAAAGCAAGGATAATGAGAAACATAACATAATTTGTTTAGTGTTTACTTTGAATTTAATTTGTGACTATTAATATGCCTGGATAATTTACTTATTTTATTAATCAATAATCTTTATTGTTCAGAAGCAAATTAAATAGACAATTGTAACTTAATAAAAAAGATACATAACAAGTTGAAGATATTACATGTGTGTCTTAATCCATATCACAGCCATGATATCTGCCAAAGATACTCCACAAGATCATTTTGTAAATGAATATGAGCTTGTTTATCTCGAATTTGCTGGTGCGCTTGTATAAATTCTCTAAGCGTACTCGGATGAGTACGATGCCGATTAACAGTTGGCATTTCATAATCTGTATCAAATAGTTCATCTTCTATATGTAATTTCCTTTCATCTTCAATAATTATATTATGCAAAATTATGCAGGTTGTCATAATATACTTCATTGTGCCCATATCCAAAATCTTGATGGTCCGCGAATAATTGCAAGTCGAGATTGTAACACTCCGAATGCTCTCTCTACATCTTTTCTAAAAGATTCTTGTGCATGTGCAAAATGCTTTCTTTTGTTATCTTGAGGTTTTGAAACAGTTTTAACAAATATTGGCCAAGAAGGATATATACCATCAACCAAATAATATCCCATATAATATTCATATCCATTGACAGTAAACCTCACTTCAGGTCCACGACCTTCCGCCAAATCTTTAAATAGATGAGATCGGTCTAATACATTAATATCATTTAATGATCCTGGTAATCCGAGAAAAGAATGCCAAATCCACAAGTCTTTTGAAGTAATTGCTTCTAATATAATAGTTAGTTCATGAACATGACCTGTGTACATACCTTGCCAACCAGTTGGACAATTTTTTCACTTCCAGTACATACAATCAATACTACCCAACATCCCAGAAAAGCCTCGTTGTTCATTTTCTCTTAACAATCTAGACACATCTTCATCATTTGGCTGTCTCAAATATTCAGCCCCACAGACTTCAATGATTGCTTTAACAAATCTTTTTAAGCTCTCTATTTCTGTACTCTCACCAATTCAAACATAATCATCAACAGCATCACCAGTTGTTCCTTCTGCAAGTATCTTTAGTGCATATGTCACTTTCGGAAGTGATGATAGTCTACGAACTCCCACAACATCAGTTCGTTGAGTAAAATAATTATCATGAGTTTTAACCGCTTCTTCAATGCGTAAAACAAGGATCTACGCATCCGAAATCTTCGATAGAACTTTGCTTCTGTATATGTAGGTGTATTAGAGAAATAATCACGATATAGTCTAGCATGACCTTCTTCTCTACTACGATCAAATACACAATGATTGAATGTAGAACCTCGATGGCGTGAGATAGAATTCACTTCTTGTTGTCGATGATGAAGATAAACGACACTCATTCTGATTCTTGCTTCATGCCCTTCTTCTCCCGCCTGCATGATATCAAGACTCATTTTTGTCATGTTATCCATTACAGATGAATATTTTATAATTGAGAATGAATTAAGCCCTAGCCTAGCACTATGTATATGTGTCTTTCTCATTTTTTATAATTACATTTAATATATATATATATATAATTACTAATTTAATTTTATATTTTAACTTTATATAATATTAATTGTAAAAATTTATTATCAAAAAGTTGTCAAAAAAATTCGTTGTTAACCAAATTTATTAGTTACTTATATAATAATTTTAATGTACATTTTTATATAAAAAAACTAGAAACAAATTACTTGGATAAAAAGGAATTAGTTAAATGTTTTATAATATATAAAATTAATGTTTGTCAACTAATTTTTATCAGGTTTTAAATATTATAATAACATTATTAAATATATTTTATAATATGTATATATATATTATTTTCACTTATATTAACTAAAAAATAATTAATTTTTTTTAATATTTCTTACCAACCCTTTTTGATAAAAGGTAATTGTTGAAATATAACCGTTGAAATTTGGAAATCAGAATTAAAACTGGTTTTCAAATATAACTAATCATTATAACTAATACCTTTGAAGCGCAATTCTTTACAAGTTCAGCAAATTTTACATAATATTTATTTTCTACTTACATAGCTAACGGATATAGCTACTTCGCTTGGATATACTCTTAGCTAACAATTTTAGCTATTGTAATCGGAGATGCTGCTAGCACACCATGTAGAGCACTTATTGGATTTGCTCTTGTTTCAACCTTAAATTCATACAACCAAAAACTGTAATTAATATAGGTTTAAAGGAAGTGTTAGTTACCGTATTGGGTTGGGTTGCATAAATCAAAGGAGACCTTACTTAAAATATTTAAAATTATGTATCATCTGAATCGTGTTAAATTTTTTTAATATGTTATAAATAACTTATTGCTAGTGTTAGAAAACTTCTCCCGCTCAGCTACCTCTGCCAAAATTCGTTGTTTTTTAGCACAACTGGTAAGGACGGTTTAAACCGAATACATTCCAATAAATATATAAATTGAATAAATCTCAGTCCACTTGTTATATCCCGTAATTTAAATTAATAATAATCTAGATTATACTAAAACAAAGTACAACTGACATCATTCTAGCTTATGTGTCAAGCTCTCCTTTCAGCGCTTACATCATCAAATCCTATGTATCAAACTCTTATTAATTTTGCTGATTTCATCTTCCACTAACAATTCTCTCCTTAATTAATTTATCTTTAATCTCTCTCGCTCTCTTCATTTATTATCTCCATTAATTCTCTCTCTTACCCATTTCTCATTTCTCTCTTACCAATTTCTCATTCTCTTTCTTTCTCATTTTTATATTCTTAAATTAATAACTTTTAATAGTTTTATTTTTTTTGCTAATTTTATCTTATTCAAAATTAATTTTAGTTACACAAATATTTATTATTATATTTTTGTATTTAATAAAAAGTTGATAATCAATAATTATAGTTTGGGTAATGTCATTTTTAAAATTTTTATATTTATATTTTATTCTATTCTCATTAGTATGTAATAAAATATTGTATTAATTTATATTATTCAAATTAAGCTATTTCAAAATAATTTTTTAAAAAACAATTAAAATATAACCGGGCCTCGGCCCGGGAACTAATCCAGTAAAAGAATAAAAGAAAAAATGAGTTAAAATTCGATAAATATTAGAACCTTTAAAAAATAAATTAGATTAACGGGCCTAAAATTTGGATCAAACTTAAATATGGATAACTTGTAAGTTAAAAATTAGGGTTTTGTATCGTTATAAATATATCTTATTCGTCTTCCTCATTTTTAATATCAAAATCCGTATGACTCTTTTACATAAAAATCAGTAATTTTGTAAAATTTGTTTTGAATTCACCGTAAATCAGAATTCGTAGATCTTTGACTTTTCAGAAAGATATTTTTGTTATCTTCAACTTTCATGCTTCATGTTTTTGAAGAAAATAACGTTTAGAGTGTCAAAAAGGCTAAATAATGATCTGATTAGAATTGGAATCGCGGAGATGTTCGAAATTTTAGATGTTTCTTGTTTGATTGGTTGCTATGGATTGAACATGTGTTCTAATCTGAATAATTTTTTGTGTAATTGAGATACGTGACTATTCGTTGCAATGTATTATTTATATGCTTAGGTGTTTTGTTAGTAACTTTCTGTAGCTTCGTACTATATTAGTTGATGACATGTTCTTAATTATTTAGTAAATAACTATTCGTTACTCCATATTTATTGTATAACATATATTGTTATGTTTGATTACACGTTCTCGGATATTTAATTTTATATCTTGAATAAGATATCGATATGCGATTAATATGATAAGGAAATAATTGTTTTCAGAATCCCTCAGTTTTAGATTATGCATCGAATCGTAGAAATCCGGTCATTGGATAGTGTTAGGAAATGAATAACACACAGGGGGGTGAATGTATTTTACTGTTTTAAGTTTTTCTTGAATCTTTTATGGTTGAATAAAGTAAATTAAATCTTGTAGTGAAAGTGTGTTCATGCAAAAATTAAACTTGCAAGAATAAAGAACACAGATCTTCAAAACTCACTGAATTTTATATTAAAATTAAGAATGCTTTGCTACAAAATTTCTAGGCATTTTGTTGATAAAGAGCTTAGCTTCTACTTAAGAGTGTTACAAGATTTTCTATCTAAATTGTTACAACTGACAAAAGTCCAGTGTTAACTTTATAACTCAGTTAACTACTAATTTACACAGTGTACAATAAGACATGCTATTAACCTTTACTAAACTGCCACTTGTCATTTCCATTTTAGGAAAAGTGAATCTTCTATTTCTGGCTTAACATATCTTTAGCATACTGTGATTATCTTGATCTTCCTTTCTCAGTTAATCTTCACCATTGATCTTGCACATCCTTCAAGCTGCTTTTTGTAGACTTGTCAATCCAGCTGGTTGGATTGTTTGTTGATTGTGTATCTTGGATATTGAACTGGTCTGCATTTTGTACTTTGAGAATTTACCTTGAGATCTCCAGTTAGGCATATAGAGATCTTGACATCTCGATAAGTATATTGACTTATTGAGATCTCTAATACTCTATAGTGAATTTGACTTATAGAGGTCTCTGAGTTCTCGAATGAGACTTTGGCTTGTCGAGATCTCTCAGCTTCATGTCTTCACTTTGACTTATCGATGACTTAGAGTTCTCTAGTGAATTTTGACTTATCGATAACTCTGAGTTCTCTAGTGGACTTTGAATTATCGATAACTCGGAGTTCTCTAATGAATGTAGACTTGTCGATAACTCTGAGTTCTCTGGTGAAGAAATGACTTGTCGATATCTCCAAAATTCATGTCTTCAATTGACTTGTCGATATCTCTCTGAGTTCTCTAGTAGCTTTCCTGACTTCTCGATAAGTCATTTGGAGTTCTCGAATGACTTCTCTATAACACTAAATATGTGACTTGTAGAAATCTTGACTTAGAGTGTTTTTATCCAAACAGATTTATTCAACTCCAAGCTTCTTCAAAAATTCTTCTGAGGCATGATCATCTTGATCTTCTTCCAGATAGAATCCTTAGGCTTGATATTATTTAAGGAAAAACACTCCAGTCTGCTTCTTTACATTTTTACAGATTTTAAAATGTTACAAGTACAAAACACAAATTAAGATAACAATACAACTTATTTAGGGTTGACAAATTGTCTTAGTCTTGTTAAGGTACATGCATGTCTTGCACAACAGATAGTGTGACACATATAGCTAGTTTACGCACGCTCCGGAACACATAGATGTCTTGTTGAGTTTGTCTTAACGAGAGCGGAAACTGTCCCACATCGAACCATCAAATATTGAATCATCGAATTTAGGGTCGTGTCGCTGGCATAGCGCGACCGTAATTTAGGACCGTGGGGTTTTGATATAAGAATTTGATTATTGAATAAGAATAAGAATTTTTTTTCTTTATTTTTTTTATCGGAGGTAACACGCAGCCGCTACCCTTCGGGGTAAACCGCATTTAAGCGACATTCTCTGGCTCAGGAGGCATAATCATAAATTCTCCTCCCGTGGGATTCGAACCTGTGGCCAATAGGATACTTATCCCCTGTAACACCCCCAAATACGGGGACGGGGATCTGGGTTGTCACGAGTTCCATTTCCCTTAACAACACTTAATCTAAATAAACAACCAGTTATTGCATACTGTGACCCCACAATACACACACACACCACAAGTTATAGTCTCAGAGATGAATACCAAAATAACACAAGTCATTTCATTCCACAATTATAAGTCATTACACCTCAAAAGGGTTTCTGAATAAATTTACATATTCTTTGCCATTATTATAATTCATAATATACATAAGTCTGGTACATCAAAAGTTGAAAGCCTAGCCTATTGGTAGTTCCTACCTCAGCTACAATGGCATCAACGCCTACAGGAAACTGCGGAACATTTCCTATCCGCTCGCGAATTGGGAGCTTGGTCATGTTCATCTTGTCTAGTTGTTGTTGTGTGATGGAAGAATAAAGCAAGGATGAGCAACAAGCCCACCGAAATAACATGTATAATAATGAACAATATATGAGCATTTTCATAATACTCATGAAACTCTTGGTCAAGCAGAAATGAACCAAGTTTGATATCTTAATGTGACCAAGTCGCAAAATATATGTATATATACTTTTCAAAATCTTGGAAATCCTCTTGCATGCATAATATACACAGAGTTCCAGTTTATAACTGTATAAAAATATCGTTGCAAGGTGATCTCATATATCTAACCTTGTCTCAACGTTATTCTGAAAATCTTTGTCATGCATAAGATAATCATTAACTAGATATAAGTTGAAAAGATGAAGTTACAAGATACTCCAATATACTTATATCTTTTCCGAATACTACTTGAACTACCATCGTTCAACGCATAATCAGTTTCAAAAGTTCATCACATAGATGAGACTACAAGATAAGACTAGAATAAATTTAATCTTTGAAATATCATTCAACAGAAATGAAGTTACGAGATACTTCATTAAGTCCCGATATATATATATATATATATATATATACACCTATATATATATCATACTTTCTTTAAAAACCTCTGTTATGAACAGTATAAACAGAGTTATAATACTGAATAAATTTGGAAAGAAGAAAACTTTGGCATAAACCCGATATCTTGCTGATCAGGAAAATATACCAATTAAGTAACCTGTTCTATTAGTAGATGGATGAATCCCCCACCGTTCATCACCCTGGCCGCATTAGGACCTTGTGCTGGAACGCCACCCGGCCTCTTACGCGTTGATGGACTGCCACCCAGCCACCTACACATTGATAGACCGTACCCCGGCCCGTCGCTTATGCCGACTCATTTATATGGACTTACTTCCCGAATGTTGGGCAAGTAATCAAATTCATTTATCAAAACAACAACCTCGTTACGAATATAAAATACACCACAGAGCCGGATCCCTCAGATTTTTAAACGAGTATTTAAATCCCCTTCGAAAGGAAGATCTTAAATTTGAAAACAATTTTTGGGATCCGCTCTACCCTTTAAAATTATTTTGAAGACTCGAAAATATTTTTGAAAGGGTTTGGAATAAGGATGATTTAATAAAATAAATCAGTCCCGATATGTTGGAAAAAATCAGAATATTATGCTATAATAATATTCCAATAACAAATAGCTTTTATCAAAGCAAATGAAGTAAAAGTTTTGAAAATAACTTTCTGAAAATATTTAAGGTAAGAATGATTGACGATATCAATCATTTCTCGAATACTTGGCTAATAACAAAACATTATTCTTTAAGAAAATAATGAATATTATTTAATAAAATAAACAGAGTCATAAGTAATCGAATGAATATTCAAACTAATATTCACTTATAATTTAAAACTATCGAATAAATATTATTCGATTAATAGTTTTGAAAACTATATATATATATATAATATACTCGGGAACATCGCCTCCTGGTTTAGAAAAATGTTCAACTTTGGGTCCCCTATACTAAGGGTATACGCAAATAATGCCTATCTCTTGCATATGTATTATGCACCTTATAACAATTGAATCGATAATAAAATATTAAGATTATGAAACATGCATGCATATATATATATATATATCATATCAACATGCTCCAATATATCGCAAAACTTGCTAATAACAACCATGCACTTATCTCAAGATAATGCATAAATATATTTACATCACAACAACAGTATAACGGGTAGAAAACTTGCCTGAGTATTCTGGGGTAGACTTAAGCTTAGAGTGGGTCCGGTAACCTATGAACAACAACATAAGCCGGAATTAAACCACGGTCGCTTAAGAAACTAGACTTTATCCACTTAGACCCTAACATTCGCTTCTGCGCTTAACGATTTTCCTTAGTCGCTCGAGTACACTCGGCTCCACCATTTTTATAAAATTAACCGTTAAACGTTTTAAGGCGATACTTTTACGAGTACTTTACCAACTGCCTAATCCACCTTGCATAATTTTTTTGTAATCCAATTAGTCTTTTAAGGGCCTTAAACAAGGTTTCAAAGTTAAGCGATGGGTAAAGGTTCGTTCGCGAAATGTCGTAACTTAAAACGGTCATTTCTCCTAAACCGTATATCGGATCTAAGCAAACCACATACCAAAATGAAGCTTATGAAATGATCTAGCTAAACATGGAAAAAGTATAGTTTGTTCAGTGAGTTCTCTGGTCCGAAATTCATGCACAAGCAGTCTAAAAGAAAATGGGCGTTACGACGGCTATGTTTACGAGTTTTCCAAATTTTACCAATCCAAACAATCGCCAATCCTCAGCAAATCATCGACCAACATTACCAAACCAAGATCTTACCTAAAACTACCAATTCAAGTCAAAACCTTTCAAAATCATAACTCATTACAAGTACTAACATAGATCCATCAACAACCACCTTATAAACAATCAAAACTAACTAAACATACATGGATCTTACTACACATACATGGATCTTAGTATATAACACTAATAAATCCATAAACTCATAAAAAAAACTCAAAATCAAGGTTAGATTTATAGAGATTATACCTTCCTTGGAGTGTAATAAGTTGCTAGGGAGCCTGAGGGAGCCTTGATTTAACCTTCTAATACCTTGATCTTGCAAAAGAATTCAAGAACAAAAAGTTAAAGTTTTGAAATCACTATTCACTTAAACATTTAGAGAATCGATTAGCCATGAAATTCTTGAAATTAAGAGCTCAGATTCATGGTATAACTAAGTTTATAATTATGGAATCCAACCAAACCAACCTAGGAATTTATGCTTGTTTGGATGATGAACTTTGGAAATTTTTCCTTGCTTTTTTGAAGAAAAACTGTGAGCAAGAGAAGAAGAATGAAGGAGAATGCTTCTTTGATTTGTCTTGGTGATTTGTGTGGTGTTTTGCTTGTTTGGTTAATATTAACCTTGGTTTAACCAAGGTTAAAACACTTGGCCACCATTCATCTTTGCTAAATATCTTTCTAACCTTGCTTACATCATCAAGCTTATGTCATCCTCTTTCCACTTGTCTTTATATTGTGGTTTGATGATGTCATGATACCTGGCTTCTTGTACAAGTTTGTCTCTTGGTCGTTTATTTGTTCTACGGTTCGCTTATCTCCCTTTCTCGTTAATCGTTTGAGGGATCATATCCGGGATCTTATTACTTGGGCTTCCCTAAACCTTTCTTAATATTTTATATGACTTAAATGATCCTCTCTTATAATCCTTGAATTGAAATCATTTTCATCATGTTACCTTATACTTAATTCTGTCGGTATCTGGTGGATTTTCAAGAAAACTCAAGGTGTCCGAATTCAAATTCTGACGATCTTTACATACCCTTATATACATTATGGAGTGCTAATATGATCTCATAATATCCATTAAAGAACCCCTACATAGGGTGGTCTGACAATTTTTATTAATCAGCAATATCAGCAAAAGTTACTATTCATCAGGGTCTCAAAAATTTCTAAAAATTGGGGTTATTACAGTCTCCCCTCCTTAAAATGATTCAGTCCCGGAATCAGATAGAAAACAATCAGGGATACCTTTCTAGCCTTGCACTTTCTAGTTCCCAAGTCAATTCGTTCACATTATGGTTCTGCCACAAAACCCTGACTAGCTTGATAACCTTGTTCCGAAGTACTTGTCCCTTTTTGATCCATCATCCTCACTGGCCGTTCCATGTGGGTTTAGTCTGGTTGCATGTCTATGAGCTCGTATTCTCCCATATGTCTGACATTCGGATTACACTTCCTCAATATTGATACATGGAACATGTTATGAACTTGCTGCAGGTTCGGGGGTAGGGCTAGTTCATTTGAAAACTTCCCAATACATCTTAATATATCCAAGGGTCCAACAAATCGTGGACTTAGCTTTCCTTTCTTTCCGAACCTCATCAATCCTTTCCAAGGCTTTCCAAGGGGATACCTATAACAACATTAGGTCCCATATTTCATATACTTTGTCCTTTCGAGTCAAATCAGCATACTTCTTCTGTTCATCCCGGGGTTGCTACCAGCCGTCCTCTGATTAGATCCACTATGTCTTTGGTCGTTTGGACCACTTTGGTTCTGAGCACCTTGCGCTCTCCAACTTCATTCTGATACAAGGGAGATCGACATCTTTTTCTGTACAGGGCCTCGTAAGGCGACATTTCGACACTGTCATATCATCCATCGTCGTAAGAAAACTCAATCCGTGCTAACTGATCATTCCAAATTTCTTTCAAGTCTAACGCACAGACTCTCATCATAGCTTCTAGCGCTATAGCTTTTGATTCTCAATACCCACTTTTTTTCAGTTGGTAAGTGTTACTATCTTCCATTTATAATACCATTCTGACCATACTGTTACTCGCTAGCGTTCTATAACCTTCTAATCATTTTGTTGACCTTAGTACCAAAAACACGTTTCAATTTCGGAGACAACGCACTTACAGTTCTCATTTTCTAGCTAATTCTATATTTGGAAGCTTGATCAATCATATAGAAATAAAATAATTTATCACTATATGTCTATGCGCTCGTATTCTCCTATATGTCTGACATTCGGATTATACTTCCTTAATATTGATGCGTGGAATATATTATGAACTTGCTGCAGGTTCGGGGGTAAGGCTAGTTCATTTGACAACTTCCCAATACATCTTAATATATCCAAGGGTCCAACAAATCGTGGACTTAACTTTCCTTTCTTTCCGAACCTCATCAATCCTTTCCAAGGCTTTCCAAGGGGATACCTTTAACAACACTAGGTCCCATATTTCATACACTTTGTCCTTTCGAGTCAAATCAGCATACTTCTTCTGTCCATCCCGGGGTTGCTACCAGCCGTCCTCTGATTAGATCCACTATGTCTTTGGTCCTTTGGACCACTTTGGGTCTGAGCACCTTGCGCTCTCCAACTTCATTCTGATACAAGGGAGATCGACATCTTTTTCTGTACAGGGCCTCATAAGGCGACATTTCGATACTGTCATATCATCCATCGTCGTAAGAAAACTCAATCCGTGCTAACTGATCATTCCAAATTTCTTTCAAGTCTATCGCACAGACTCTCATCATAGCTTCTAGCGCTATAGCTTTTGCTTCTCAATACCCACTCTTTTCCAGTTGGTAAGTGTTACTATCTTCCATTTATAATACCATTATGACTATACTGTTACTCGCTAGCGTTCTATAACCTTCTAAACATTTTGTTGACCTTAGTACCAAAAACACGTTTCAATTTCGGAGACAACGCACTTACAATTCTCATTTTCTAGCTAATTTTATATTTGGAAGCTTGATCAATCATATAGAAATAAAATAATTTATCACTATATGTCTATGCGCTCGTATTCTCCTATATGTCTGACATTCGGATTATACTTCCTTAATATTGATACGTGGAACATGTAATGAACTTACTGCAGGTTCGGGGGTAAGGCTAGTTCATTTGACAACTTCCCAATACATCTTAATATATCCAAGGGTCCAACAAATCGTGGACTTAGCTTTCCTTTTTTTCTGAACCTCATCAATCATTTCCAAGGCTTTCCAAGGGGATACCTTTAACAACACTAGGTCCCATATTTCATACACTTTGTCCTTTCGAGTCAAATCAACATACTTCTTCTGTCCATCCCGGGGTTGCTACCAACCGTCCTCTGATTAGATCCACTATGTCTTTGGTCCTTTGGACCACTTTGGGTCTGAGCACCTTGCGCTCACCAACTTCATTCTGATACAAGGGAGATCGACATCTTTTTCTATACAGGGCCTCGTAAGGCGACATTTCGACACTGTCATATCATCCATCGTCGTAAGAAAACTCAATCCGTGCTAACTGATCATTCCAAATTTCTTTCAAGTCTATCGCACAGACTCTCATCATAGCTTCTAGTGCTATAGCTTTTGCTTCTCAATACCCACTCTTTTCCAGTTGGTAAGTGTTACTATCTTCCATTTATAATACCATTCCGACTATACTGTTACTCGCTAGCGTTCTATAACCTTCTAATCATTTTGTTGACCTTAGTACCAAAAACACGTTTCAATTTCGGAGACAACGCACTTACAGTTCTCATTTTCTAGCTAATTCTATATTTGGAAGCTTGATCAATCATATAGAAATAAAATAATTTATCACTATATGTCTATGCGCTCGTATTCTCCTATATGTCTGACATTCGGATTATACTTCCTTAATATTGATACGTGGAACATGTTATGAACTTGCTGCAGGTTCGGGGGTAAGGCTAGTTCATTTGACAACTTCCCAATACATCTTAATATATCCAAGGGTCCAACAAATCGTGGACTTAGCTTTCCTTTCTTTCCGAACCTCATCAATCCTTTCTAAGGCTTTCCAAGGGGATATCTTTAACAACACTAGGTCCCATATTTCATACACTTTGTCCTTTCGAGTCAAATCAGCATACTTCTTCTGTCCATCTCAGGGTTGCTACCAGCCGTCCTCTAATTAGATCCACTATGTCTTTGGTCCTTTGGACCACTTTGGGTCTGAGCACCTTGCGCTCTCCAACTTCATATAGAAATAAAATAATTTATCACTATATGTCTATGCGCTCGTATTCTCCTATATGTCTGACATTCGGATTATACTTCCTTAATATTGATACGTGGAACATGTTATGAACTTGCTGCAGGTTCGGGGGTAAGGCTAGTTCATTTGACAACTTCCCAATACATCTTAATATATCCAAGGGTCCAACAAATCGTGGACTTAGCTTTCCTTTCTTTCCGAACCTCATCAATCCTTTCCAAGGCTTTCCAAGGGGATACCTTTAACAACACTAGGTCCCATATTTCATACACTTTGTCCTTTCGAGTCAAATCAGCATACTTCTTCTGTCCATCCCGGGGTTGCTACCAGCCGTCCTCTGATTAGATCCACTATGTCTTTGGTCCTTTGGACCACTTTGGGTCTGAGCACCTTGCGCTTTCCAACTTCATTCTGATACAAGGGAGATCGACATCTTTTTCTGTACAGGGCCTCGTAAGGCGACATTTTGACACTGTCATATCATCCATCGTCGTAAGAAAACTCAATCTGTGCTAACTGATCATTCCAAATTTCTTTCAAGTCTATCGCACAGACTCTCATCATAGCTTCTAGCGCTATAGCTTTTGCTTCTCAATACCCACTCTTTTCCAGTTGGTAAGTGTTACTATCTTCCATTTATAATACCATTCTGACTATACTGTTACTCCCTAGCGTTCTATAACATTCTAATCATTTTGTCGACCTTAGTACCAAAAACACGTTTCAATTTCGGATACAACGCACTTACAGTACTCATTTTCTAGCTAATTCTATATTTGGAAGCTTGATCAATCATATAGAAATAAAATAATTTATCACTACCACATAAATGGCCTATAGCAACATACAAAACTGGTGTTGCCAAGAAAAATGTTGGCTTAGGTGGCCAAAAACTGAAAATGATGATATACAGCAACATCATAATCAAGTGTTGGTAAAAGTGTTGCCTTAGATTTTCTACGCCAACACTTTTCTTGGTGTTGCCTTACACAGATGAAAAAATTACTCAAAATAAGTGGGGGAAACATCCCGCTCTCTAATTTTGGTTGCCCGGGACTTAAAATATTGAAAAAAGCGGGCAATCAAATATTAAAATTATAATAATTTAATATGATTTACAAATTGAATAAATAACGTACTTGATGATTTATGAAATTATACATAGTAAACTTTAAAAAGTTTCAAATAGAAATTTTCGAAGGTCTTAAAATTTTAAGAAATTAGTATATAAATTTCAAAAGTAATAAAAAGTTAAAATATTATATATTCCCCTCATTTTAATACGTGCATTAATATATGCGTTTTAAAAATAAAAAATATTAAAAAAAAATTAAATATACGAATTATAGAAGTGATAAAATACACATAAATAATCAATTCTTTTATTAAATGATTATTTGAATTTTATTATTAAAATATAAAGCATAAACTTATCTGTGTATCTAACTGGACTCATATCGGCCCATATTTGGGCTAAGCGGGTAAAATCGCCGCCCAAATTTTCAGAACTTGTTTAAATTTTTTAGTTTTTCAGAATATACCCAACCACCCATTTCACTCGCGTATCTTCTCTCCGCCTAATCCCTCTTTCTTTTCCATCACTCTCTCTGGCCAACCCTTTCAATTTATATTTCTAATTAGGACTCGATTGAATCGGGGTGAGAATCAGTTGTACCCGTGTATGTCTTCTTCTTCATTTTTCAATCCTCTCTCTCCCTCCCCCCATACACATAAAAACATATATGATGTTGTGGGTATATGATTAAATTGACAAGTGAAATATGGGTTCGAGTAGTAGCCGCCTGGGTTCACGCCATCATCGGACACCAACAAGGCCCAAACACAGCCGTCGCCTTCTTTCTGCTCTTGTTTGTGACGGTGCTTCCTCTTCTCATTCATCCACTCTTCAGGTACCCCCTTCATTAAAGGCTTTTCGTATGTGTTTTCTGCTGATTCGTCTCAGGTTGTTGCTTAATTTGATCGAATTGAGATTCTAGGGTTTTGATTTTTAAATTGTTTGTTAAGGTTTATTTTCTGTTATATGTTTTCGATGACTTTGTAATGTAAAATTGAAGTTCCATGGTTTTAATTTTTGTAAATTTTAGTTGTGGAATACTATCTAATGTTTTGTAGGATGATGTGTTTGACAAAATGGTGAACCCGATAGTAGAGGATATTATGAAAGGGAAGAGTGGGATGTTAGCTGCATTAGGTCCTAGTGGTTCTGGAAAGGCGCCAAAGGTGTTCCTACCTCCGGTATGACGTCATTGTTTTCCCTTTTTTTAATTATCTATTCTATACGAAACTTATTACCAACACCCGCACACCTTTTTCCTAAGAATTAGTATCTTTTTCTATTTCTTATATTGCAGTATTAAGCTGTGTAAGAAAGGATAGCCATCTGGTGATCTCTTGGTGAGTTGTGGCTTGATAGGTGAAGTAGTTAAGGTTTATGAGGATTTCGAGTTATGGGATAATGTAATATATTGTTACTGGTATGATCAATGATTTACATTGTTTCCTTTTCTCCTTGACATTTCGTCATCTGTCTTCCTTTAAATTTTATGTACACTCTCATACAAGCCTTTGTGATGCTGAGTTACTTAAATTAAAAAAATGTTTGTGTATTTAGGTATTGTGTAACGGTGTAACCTATCCTGTTCTTTATGAAAAGCCTGGTAAGAGTATACATATTAAAGTGACTATTGATTTGTAATTGGATGTTATCAGGGGATCTTTCTGTATTTCCCGAAGAGGATAATGGATCTGCAATTTTCACTGTAAGTACTCTTTTGATTGCTACAGATTCAGCATTTTTAACCATTACTTACATGATTGAAATGATCATGCCAATGCATATATTTACAAGTTATTCTGCTGCGAACTATTTTCTTCATTTTACCCTGCTGCATTATTGCCTGGGTAATCAGTCTCTTGTAAATTAGAAATGCAGATCTGGAACTTGCTCTTGCACAAGCCCCAAGTGTGGCCCTTTCAATGGTTACATCTTTAACAATAACCTCCATTATCAGTTTAGTAGATTTTTTCTGCATAGTTGTTAGCAGAGAGGTACTTTTACAACTGCTTGATCTTTTTATTTCTATTTTTGTATTGCGTGAAGTATTTTATCAAAAAATCATCTTATTTGACATATAATGAGTGACTTGAGTACTTTATTTTGTGTTCTATTTTTGATTATATGTTATAAGCAAGCTGAATGTTTATAGGTAGGCTTCAGCTTGTGTAGTTAACAATGTTTATGATATATTTTTTTGTATTCGGCAACAGGAACCAAAGTAGAAGGAATTCTGCGACAGGCAATAGATGTTGAGGAAGTGGATCACAGAGTTCAAGAATATGAACAGGGTAAGGATTTTATCTTTGATGTTTAGAACGATTATTTAGGAAAAAATAATTAAAAATAAGTCATACGTTGCAGGCATTGCTTTCTTTACCCATCAGTTTACACCTCAATCACCAAAGTATGACATGTACCCTTTGACTAAGTTTTCAAACTGAAAATAGATATCCTCTACTTCACTATAAATTTGTTATTTGCTTCTCTATACCCCAAGTTGTCCTTTCGTTAACTTCTTTTGAGGCAGAACTTTGACATTTATATATAAAAAACCATAACACATTTTGATTTCATAACAGTAACTGAGAATTGCGGTATGTGCTCATATCCTATTATGTTAGGAATTAGTTGATAAACAATCAAAACAACCACAATAATATCTAGTAATCTTCTCTGGTTGTAGGCCCCCCTCTCTCTCTCTCTCATGTCCAAGTAATATTTATTTTCGTAACTGTAATTTTTCCTTTATGCCCATAACAAATTACAATACAAGGTACGTAAACTGAAGCTTGCAGTTTTTGTTTCTAGGAAAGGTCGATTTTGGTGAAAACGAGGGTGCTCATGTGATTGGTGACTGTGTTAAGGTATCAGTTTGTATCTTTCGGAATCGGGACAGATCTAATAAATTTGTGTTTAATAATTCCTGATGATTGATAGACCATGCTTACCCCAATGAAGATGAATAATATAGTGCCAGCAAAATATTGAAAGGGAGTAAACTGTAATTATGGGTTTGCCATCCTGTAAATTATGGTGCTTTGATAGGCATGCATTTTAGAATATTAAGAGATGATTCCTACATTTTCAATTAATTTATCTTCATCATTGTGATGTTAAAAATGCATAATTCAAATCTTCTGGTAAATTATTCAAAATACACTATTATTTACTCTCAAGTGAATTTATTTTGCAGCATGTTCTTCGTGAATTACCTTCATCTCCCGTTCCTGCTTCTTGTTGCACTGCTTTGTTGGAAGCTTATAGTAATTGATTAGACCACTTCTTTGAAAACCGCGTATAGGGGTTCTGAGCTGGTAAAAAGCCACAACTGCGTATAATTTGCAGCATTGTGTTGCTTTTGTTTTTTTACTTTGTCCATCGAGTGTTCTTAAACTGGAGATTATTTGACGGTTTTAAAATTATGATGTATAGTTTGGTATAAATACGGTTATCTTATTTGAATCATTAATATATTATTGACAGGTATTTGTCTCTGGTCTCTTGCCTCTGCATTTCTAATTTATGGCATTAATATCTGTCAATTTACCATTCACTAGTTTAAGCATTTATGTCAGTCAGTATCTTTTATGTCAGACAGCTTCATATGTGCTTAGGCCAACCATCCGTATTTTGTAGTTCATGGAATGGTCACTTAGTACTTTATGTAGAATTGATTCTTTCAGTACACAGGAGGTGGAATCATTTAGGACAAATGGATCGGAATGTTCAAGAGCTTCGAGACAGTATCAAGGTGATGATGTCCAAGTTGGCGAAAAAGAATCCGGAGCTACAGATTGATATTGAAGAGCTGAGCAAGCTGCAGCCACCAAGTGAGCAGCCACCAAGTGATGCAACTGGAACACACAAGCAGCCACTAAGTGATGCAATCGGAGCAAGCAATTTTAGTCCTTGATCCTGTATATCGTAGTTATAATGATGCCTTTTGTGATATTAGACCATATATGGTACTTTTTAAAAATGTTTTTGTGGCCGTAGACTGTAAATGAAGTACTTCGTTTTATTTAAGTAGAATCAAGTCGGAATGTTGGAATTGATATTGGCATTATTTAGTGCTTGTATGACTGAAAGTATGTATTCAAGTTTTCTAAGTAGTTTTTGACTTGGCTTGCATCTGGGGTTTTGGTTTTTGTGTTGTTGTGGTTGGATTTGAACTATATTGGGATGTTACAATTTAGGCAAGAACCTGTCAAATTTTTTTACTAAACATGTTGCCTTAGCCTAAAATAATGTTAGGCAAAAATAAATCAAAAGATGTTGCTATAGCCAGGTAAGAGTTGGAAAAGATAAGAAATGTTAATAAAATTGGTGTTGCTATAGACTGAGACTGTGTTGCCATAAGAATTAAGGTAACATCAAATTTGTGTTGCTTTTAAAAACCCAGTGTTGCCATAAACTTAAAGCTAACACCGGTTCAGATGTTACTATTGACATTATAATGTTGCCATAGAGGTCTACAGTAACACATTTTTGGTGTTGGCATTGTTCTGTAAAATATGTTGGCAAATCATCAAAGGCCACGTACAAATTTCCAACACCCTCAAAATTGACCAAAGTGTTGCCTTAAGCTTTGTGGCAACATTTTTTTAGCATTTTTCACATTTTTTTTGATGTTGATGTAGGCCATTTATGTGGTAGTGTATTGAGAGATCACTATGATCATGAACACTTGTTACATCGCATAGTTAGTACAGAAGGTGGTCAGCCTTTAGTACCTGAAAAGAAATTAAACAACATATGGTATCCTACTAGGCTTCCATCACACAGATATATAGTCATTCGAAAAATACCTCCCCTTCTGAAAGGGTTGTTCGTCTCAGTTTACACGAAATGAAAAGGAGAGAAAAGAACAATTTTAAGAAAAATATGGTCACAAAATATCTGTTTTGGAATCTACCTCTGAACTATAGAGGTTTATTATAGGAGAATGAAACATACATACATATATATATATATATATATCAACATCAAGTATTATCGCATTACAATTCACGTGCCTGAATATTTACTATTCCGTTCATCCTTCTATGGACCCATGCTCTTGATCGAGCTTATAAACAATCACCTTTGAAACCTTCTCGATATTGCAAATCGAATATGGGATTTCATTTTAGACATCGTCGTTACTAGAATTCTACGCTTGCCCCACAACCTTCCTCGTTATAGTAATACGACTATCTGTCGACAAGAAGGAATAAATATTCGATAGGTACATAATCGACTAGTTAGTCTATCAGTGATAACTTATACACCACCACGACCCGATTTGTGGTACTCAATCTTAACATCCATTACAATACAACTCTCACGATAACTCATTATTAAAAGAATCATTTCTGCATTACTATAGTCCACTGCTGACCTACTGTAGTCATTCATTTTTCTTGAAATCTTAATAGCTAACCATACGGAGTCCATACCTGTCGTATCGAATTTTTTTAAGGAGGCAATATGATCACCATTCATGATTCATGAAGAACACTCCTGAACTTGACGTACATATGACATGAAGCAGATAAAATTACAGAAGAGTTTCAATCAAAGCAACGATAGCAGGTTAATACCATTATTAACCATATGTCTTTATTAGGAGACATGAAGCTCAAAGGTTCATTTAGTCCTTTCATAACATGGTCCTGGCTTATCTCAAGATAAGACCTTCTAAGATAGATAGCCCACTCATAGCGATTACATGAATTAAATCTTTACCAAACTACTATTACGGTTGAGTATCGCACAATCACCAAAAGGAATGTCAATCTTTCACACCATAATACAACCTTCACGGCTTTAACCATCATTACTGTATTCCTCTGGCACGAGCTCCTATAACTGCTCTCTTACACTTAGAGTGTCAGCCACCTCATTGGCCTTTCCTGATAGTAATAGTTCCTTACAATCAATGTCTTTTGAACGATCTTCAACTAAATTTTCTACCTCATTTCTAATCACTGCTTGAGTGAAAATGCTCTTCCTTAGGATTTGGTGAGGAGAAACAAAATATCGCCATTTTTCCATAAGTTATTGCCTCGGTCTTTAGATGTGAACATTGTCACGATTGACTCTCGATCATACTTATGACGTCTTTTATCTTGGGTCCTTATTTTCACCAATCTCGACCCTCGTTGAGTCGGTCTATACTTTCTTATGGTTCAACACGTGTCCCACCTAGCATTATTTTAATTACGTCATATTTCATTTATCAAAATTTATATTCTGGAGAACTTTGAATATTACCTTTCTCCTTGTAAAACCTCTAAGGTTATCCTTAAATCCTTCATCATGTACATCCTAGGTACAGGACATATCAAGGTACCATTTACTAATACTAGAACCATTGTCTATATAGTTCTGAAAACTTTCTCCACTGATCTTTAAAGGTTGTTGTTGCCTTAATCCTTCATTTCGTACTACCTAAACTCATAATGTCTCTATTAAGGGTGAAATGCCAACCTTTATGCATTCCCCCATGGTTCATCTCAAGTTATCGAGGTTCCATCCTTAATTACACCTTTAAAAAGGTACTTGCATCCTTCCATAGATAAATCAAGTCATATATCCCTGATAAGGGTATTTTATTCAATCATTCTCACCTCGATAGTCTATGCCTAATTTCACAATAATATCCTTATTCAAAATGAGGTCAATCCATATGGCCTCCAAAAGATAACAACGACTATCCACTTTTCTTGCCTGATTTGGTATTGATAACAGAGATGTTCTGGAAGATATTGGTCATGTGCAACGTGAACTTTTTAGTTCTAACTACTCATTTACCTCTTTTATTTATCTCAACAGTCATCTCAATGTTGGGATATCTTCTATACTTGGTGTCTCCCTTTTGGGTATCAAGTCACATGTTTTACATACACTTCACATTTTTGAAGGTTATTTCCTTCATCTAATTTATTAATTTCTTGCTTTCCTATCTCCCCAGTCCATTCGTGTTCCCTTATTAATCCATAGATCTATCTCGGAGTTTCATCGAATACTCCCAACTTAAAGGGGATTAATTATATGTATCGTTTACACCTCCAAACCTTGATTTCATCTCATGATCAGTCACCATTGCTCTAATGATGACACACTTATTTATATTTATTGCTAGGGTTTCTTAGGGTTTCACATACATAACTTCCTTATCATGTCTCAACTCTATTTCCTTTATATACCTTTGTACTCCTTTCCTTTTTCGGTCTTTTTATTTTCGTTTCTATTACAATCATTTCATGAACCAACACAACATAAGAATTTATTTCAAACATCCCGTCATTCTGGGTTCGTGTCCTTCAGACGAATCTTGACAACTTTCACAACCTAGATTCACGATTTATCATACTTGTCCGCCTCTGATCTGGCTCTAAAACTTCTACACTATCTCTCTATCTTCCTTAGCCTTCCACCAACGGGTGGCTTCTCTCATAGGAAGGTAGGTGGAAAAAATAGTTTTTTAGCGCTTCATCAATCATTTAGAATATAAAATGATTCCTCTCTTTCCTTTATCCAGGCTCTTGCCTCAACTAGGTCAGCTTGTTCCTTGGAACTCTGAGAGCTTCACGACTTAAAGGTCCTGAAAGAATTTCCCACCGTATTGTTTCCTCGGGGTGGTGGTTAGGGATAAAAGTATAAGTTTTGTTTAGGGAGGTATATAAATTTCCCCATAGGAGTACCGTCCTGGTTCTCCCTATCTTGCTCGACTTTTATTTTCTCAGTATGAAATGTTTCATCCTTCTCCCATAATCGGGGTTATCTTATATGTTAAAATCCATATTTTCCATTTCATTATGTTATGGGTTCCTTCTTTATTGATGGCGACCTCCCTGACTATCACATTCAGGGTTTGCCCTAAATCATTTTCCTCAAACTATGGCTTTCATCTAAGATCCCTTCCTTAAGCTCTTGAATGTTTGGAACCCAAATTTTGTAGGAATACCTCATTATTCCCTTATCAACTTTCTCGGTATTAATCTCTTCTCCGGTCATTGGCTCTCTGCCTTCATTCATCACTTTTTCTTGGCACAATATGATATTTTCCAATAATTTGGGCTGCATTGCAATCTCAACAGCTTTTCGGTACCAGCTCCGGTTACCTTCACTTCTATTTCCATTTTATCAAAATCTCTTATCAACTCTCCTGAAGACATTATCATCTTGAGTCTCTCTTTTCTACTAAGGGCGTTAGCCACCATATTGGCTTTATCTGGATGATAAAGAATCTCATAATCGCAATCCTTGATTAGCTCTAACCACCTTCTCTAGCGCATGTTGAGCTCTTTCTGCGTGGAAATATAATTAAGCTCTTATGGTTTGTGTAAATCTCGCATTACTATCCATACAAGTAGTCCCTCCAATATTTACAGAAAAACTATTATCGTGAGCCCAAGATCATGGGTGGGATATCAAATTTTATATTCTCTTAATTGTCTTAACGCGTACGCGATTACCTTGCCGTGCTGTATAAGAAGCACCCTAATTCCTTATGCGAAGCGTCACTACAAATCACAAAATCTCCTTTCCCATCCGGCAACGCCAATATAGGGGTCGTCACCAATCTTTGCTTTAGTTCTTGAAAGCTGTTCTCACATTTCTCTGTCCATTCGAACTTCTCAGTCTTACGAGTAAGCTGCGTTAAAGGGGATGCTATCTTTGCAAACTTGAACAAATCTACGATAATAATCGGCCAATCCTACCTTTGGTAGTCGCCCTGACCACGGTCATCAATTCCTCAGCGGTCCTTTCTTCATTCTTGTCAGGATCCTTCACGAGATCCTCCTCAGCAACAATCCCTTCTGGGATAACATCCTCAACCGCTACATCCTTAATATGAACATCATCTGGTCCCTCGTTAGGGTGCTCAATTGGATCCACAATCTGATCCGCAATATATAGTAAAATATCATCGTGTTATTGCTCTGGAACTTCAGGGTTCGGAGTCTCGCTACCATATACGATAACAAACTACGCTTCCATCACAATATTCATAAGGTTTCCCGAAAGGGTTTTAACTGTCAGTGCTACGTTAGGTAGTCCGACTATGAACTTGGCAAAAGTTCTTATTATCTTAGTGAACTTATCATTTTAACGACGCATCATCTCTGAGGTTTATAACGCTTAGCTCTGATACCATTTTTGTAACACCCCAAAATCCGGGGTCGGGGATCTGGATTGTCACGAGTTCCATTTCCCTTAACAACACTTAATTAGAATAAACAATCAATTACTGCGTACTGCGACCCCACAATACACACACACACACACAAGAAGTTATAGTCTCAGCGATGAATACTAAAATAATAAAAGTCATTTTGTTCCACAATTATAAGTTATTACACCTCAAAAGGGTTTCTGAATAAATTTACATATTCTTTGCCATTATTACAATTCAAAATATACATAAGTCTGGTACATCAAAAGTTGAAAGCCTAACCTATTGGTAGTTCCTACCTCAGCTACAATGGCATCAACACCTACAGGAAATTGAGGAACATTTCCTATCCGCTCGCGAATTGGGAGCTTGGTCCTGTTCATCTTTTCTAGATGATGTTGTGCGATGAAAGAATAAAGCAAGGATGAGTAACAAGTCCACCGAAATAACATGTATAATAATTAACAATATATGAGCATTTTTATAGTACTCATGAAAGTCCTGGTCAAGCAGAAATGAACCAAGTTTGATATCTTAATGTGACCAAGTCACAAAATATTCAGTATTTTCATCTTTTCAAAATCTTGGAAATCCTCTTCCATGCATAATATACACAGATATCATTCAATCTTTGAAATATCATTCAAAAGAAATGAAGTTACGAGATACTTCATTAAGTCCCGATATATATATATATATATATATATATATATATACACCTATATATATCTCATACTTTCCTTGAAAACCTCTGTTATGAACAGTATAAACAGAGTTATAATACTGAATAAATTTGGAAATAAGAAAACTTTGGCATAAACCCGATATCTTGCTGAGCAGGCAAAGATACCAATTAAGTAACCTTTTCTACTAGTAGATGGATGAATCCCCCACCGGTCATCACCCTGGCCGCATTAGGACCTTGTGCTGGACCGCCACCCGACATCTTACGTGTTGATGGACTGCCACCCAGCCACTTACACTTTGATAGACCGTACCCCGGCCCGTCGCTTATGCCGACTCATTTAGATGGACTTACCTCCCGAATATTGGGCAAGTAATCAAATTCATTTATAAAAAAAACAACCTCGTTGTGAATATAAAATACACCACAGAGCCGTATCCCTTAGATTTTTAAGCGAGTATTTAAATCCCCTTCGAAAGGAAGATCTTAAATTTGAAAACAAGTTTTGGGATCCGCTCTAGCCTTTAAAATCATTTTAAAGACTAAAAAATATTTTTGAAAGGGTTTGGAATAAGGATGATTTAATAAAATAAATCAGTCCCGATATGTTGGAAAATATCTGAATGTTATGCTATAATAATATTCCAATAACAAAACATATCAATAACAAGCCTTGAAAGGTATTACAGCTGGACCGATATCTCGATCACCTACGCTGTAACCAATAACCAGTAACCATTCCAATCTTAAAAACCTTTTTATTGAAAAAAGAGCCGAATCATTCAACATCCTGAATAATTTTATTCCCCCATTCACTTGGGCAGGAATACTCGCAACACAATCATCTTTCACAAAATCCAAAATATTTATAAATCCAGTAATTTGATAAGTAAATTCACTTAGCTATTCTGAACATAGAATAACAGAAGAATATTTGCATAAACATAATCATTTAATTCCGCAATATGTAAAACATTTATTTATTCCGAACTGAGAATAAGAAAAGCAATACTTGCATAAGATGATTTAAAATAAATATCACTTGAACGATAAGTGATGATAGGGATACTTGCCTTTGGGATTTAGTAGTTAGTCACACTCGCAAAGACGCATCTATTCTGGCATTCTGTCTCAAAATATCACTGTCTTTCCTTTCAACACTTTACTGATATGCTGCTCATGCGATTGCTAGAAAGTTTTGAAAATAACTTTCTGAAAATATTTAAGGTAAAAATGATTGACGATATCAATCATTTCTCGAATATTTGGCTAATAACTAAACATTATTCTTTAAGAAAATAATGAATATTATTTAATAAAATAAATGGAGTCATAAGTCCTCGAATGAATATTCAAACTAATATTCGCTTATAATTTAAAACTATCGAATAAACATTATTCGATTAATAGTTTTGAAAACTATATATATATATATAATATACTCGGGAACATCGCCTCCCGGTTTAGAAAAATGTTCAACTTTGGGTCCCCTATACTAAGGGTATACGCAGATAATGCATATCTCTAGCATAGGTATTATGCAGCTTATAACAATTGAATCGATAATGAAATATCAAGATTACGAAACAGGCATGCATATATATATATATCAACATGCTCCGATATATCGCATGACTTGCTAATAACAACTATGCACTTATCTTAAGATCATGCATAAATATATTTACATCACAACAACAGTATAACGGGTAGAAAACTTGCCTGAGTGTTCAGGGGTAAACTTAAGCTTAGAGTGAGTCCGGTAACCTATGAACAACAACATAAGCTGAAATTAAACCACAGTCGCTTAAGAAACTAGACTTTATCCACTTAGACCCTAACGTTCGCTTCTGTGCTTAACGATTTTCATGAGTCGCTCGAGTACCCTCGGCTCCACCATTTTTATAAAATTAACCGTTAAATGTTTTAAGGCGACTCTTTCACGAGTACTTTACCAACTTCCTAATCCACCTTACATAATTATTTCGTAATCCAATTAGTCTTTTAAGGGCCTTAAACAAGGTTTCAAAGTTAAGCAATGGGTAAATGTTCGTTCGCGAAATGCCGTAACTTAAAACGGTCATTTCTCCTAAACCGTAAATCGGATCTAAGAAAACCACATACCAAAATGGAGCTTACGACATGATCTAGCTAAACATGGAAAAGTTATAGTTTGGTCAGTGAGTTCTCTGGTCCGAAATTCATGCACAAGCAGTCTAAAAGAAAATGGGCGTTACGACGGCTATGTTTACGAGTTTTCCAAATTTTACCAATCCAAACAATCACCAATCCTCACCAAATCATCAACCAACATTAACAACCCAAGATCTTACCTAAAACTACCAATTCAAGTCAAAATCTTTCAAAATCATAACTCATTATAAGTATTAACATAGATCCATCAACAACCACCTCTTAAACAATCAAAACTAACTAAACATACATGGATCTTACTACACATCCATAGATCTTAGTATATAACACTAATAAATCCATAAACTCATAAAAAAACTCAAAGTTAAGGTTAGATTTCTAGAGATTATACCTTCCTTGGGGTGTAATAAGTTTCTAGGGAGCCTTGATCTAACCTTCTAATACCTTGATCTTGCAAAAGAATTCAAGAACAAAAAGTTAAAGTTTTGAAATCACTATTCACTCAAAAATTTAGAGAATTGATTAGCCATGAAATCCTTGAAATTAAGAGTTTAGATTCATGGTATAACTAAATTTATAATTATGGAATCCAACCAAACCAACCTAGGAATTTATGCTTGCTTAGATGATGAACTTTGGAAATTTTTTCTTGCTTTTTTGAAGAAAAACGGTGAGCAAGAGAAGAAGAATGAAGGAGAATGCTTTTTTGATTTATCTTGGTGATTTGTGTAGTGTTTTGCTTGTTTGGTTAATATTAACCTTGGTTTAACCAAGGTTGAAACACTTGGCCACCATTCATCCTTGCTAAATATCTTTCTAACATTGCTTACATCATCAAGCTTATGTCATTCTCTTGTCACTTGTCTTTATCTTGTGGGTTGATGATATCATGATACTTGGCTTCTTGTACAAGTTCGTCTCTTGATCGTTTATTTGTTTTACGGTCCGCTTATTTCCCGTTCTCGTTAATCGTTTGAGGGATAATATCCGAGATCTTATTACTTGGACTTCCCTAAACCTTTCTTAATATTTTATATTCCTTAAATGATCCTCTCTTATGATCCTTGAATTGAAATCTTTTTTATCATGTTACCTTATACTTAATTCTGTCGGTATCTGGTGGATTTTCGGGAAAACTCAAGGTGTCCTAATTCAAATTCTGACGATCTTTACATACTCTCATATACATTATGGAGTGCTAACATGATCTCAGAATATCCATTAAAGAACCCTTACATAGGATGGTCTGACAATTTTTATTAATCAGCAATATCAGCAAAAGTTACTATTCACTAGGGTCTCAAAAATTTCCAAAAATTGGGGTTATTACATCCCCTTTTTAACAAACTTAGCCAACCCTTATGGGCAAAAATAAGAATTTTGATTATGTGTATTATAATATGTGTCGTGTGCTTCGCTTTGATACTTGTTATTGATCATAACATGTGCATCTTTGTTCACCTTGTTATCAAATATATGTTTGATTTTGTGTGATCTGTGTTAAGTATCAAGCATGTTTAAACCGTGTTTTTGAAAAAGATATTAAATAATATTTTGAGCCATTAAACGGTAGTTGCTTTCTGGGTTTCGTAGCTCATTCTTTTAGTATTTCATTTTTGTTTAAGATTTGAGTTGGATAATATTAAAGTTCGAGTACTTAGAATTAAAGTATATTGACTTTTGAACTTCTATTAACTGCGCTTTTGTCATAATCATTATTGTAATAAAATTTTAAATTACTAAATTATATTTTATATTATTTATAATTTAAAATTAATAGTCCGAAAGTATGGCCGTTAGACCACTTTTCAAGGAGAATATCTGTCAAGATTAGTTTGCTTAAAAAAACCTGTCAATCTTAGTTAATGGCTTGATGGGTTACGTTAGGGGTGTATAGACGTACCGCTCAACCGCATCCAACCGCTCAAACGCTCGCAACCGAACCGCATTTTGCGGATAATCGTGAAACGCGGGTTGGTTGTGGATTTAAATTTTAAAAACCGTTCATTCGCGGTTTGGATGCGGTTTTAAATTCTTGAAAACCGCAACCGCAACTCGCAACTTATATTTATAATGAAATATATTTTCAAAAATGTAGTTGATATCATATAAATTAATAAGAATACACATTTATTAACTAATCTTAGATTAATGTTAAGACTTCATTTATAAGATTCAAAATCATTATAAGGGGTTAAGTTCTATGGATACCACTTTTTTTTGAGACCTTGGAGACCACTTGTGTTCTGCAAGTTAAATATTTCTTAAAAACATTGCAAAACATATTATTTTGTGAATCATGCTCTACAAAAATCTTTATTTTATTCAAAATCTTGAATATCATATATGTACTGCATGTAAAATATTACAAAAATACTTTATTCTGCAAAACATGTTAAGTTTGCAGAATATTTGTTCAGCTTGCAGAACATACACATTCTACTTATTAAACTTAAATGATCTTCAATAATTTTAATGAATTAGTGATACTCGTAGAACATACTTCACAAAATAATATATTTTATAGTGTTTTGATTGCAAAATATATGTGGTCTCCAAGGTCTCTGATGAAAAAGTGGTCTGCATAGAACTTTTCTCACATGAGTTATTATAAGATATATAACGAAACAAATGGAAAATGTAATCAACATGTAATTTTTTTATCCTTTTATTTTTTATCTCTCGCCTCCATATTTTTGTGTATTTTTAATATCCTTGCTCCACACGGAGCATATCCTTGCTCCACACGGAGCATTAGTTTGTATTTTATTTTTGAATGTAAATTTATCACGTAACTTAAATTTGAATTTATTAATATGACGAATTTATTTTTTTGCAAATTATTAATTATTTTAAAATAAGTGGTTGAACCGCAAATCAATCCGTAATAACTGCAAATTCGCAACCGCAATTGACGCGGTTAACCGCAACCGCAAATGCGGTCGCGGATGACAATTTTCTAAAACCGCTTTTCACGGTTTGGTTCGCCTTTTACCCCAAAATCGATCAGATTCGAACACCCCTAGGTTACGTTATGTTATTCCTAACCCTATTTAGATTTCAGAACTTGAGGGCCATTTGTTTATCTCTTAACCGATCTTAACAGGCTTATATCTGAATCGCTGAGAGATTAAGATTGTTGGTATCAAATGTTAATAGCTTAACGATTCAAAATCGTCTTAATCATTAATGTTTAAAATTCTTGTTGAATCGTTAAGAGGCCATTCGTATACTTAAAACTAGGGGTGAGCAAAACCGAACCGAAACCGAAAAACCGAACCGAACCGTAAAATTTCGGTTCGGTTTGGTTTGACTTTTTCAAAAATTTCGGTTATTTCGGTTTTTCGGTTTTAACCGAAATAAAATCGGTTCGGTTCGGTTTTTCAAAATATTAATTCGGTTTAACCGAATTAACCGAATTATACACATATATATTTTTAATTACATTTTATATATAATATAACATGAACTTGGCAGTAATCGGAGAGTATAATGGTTATAAACTTAACTTTTGTAGTATATTTGTGTAAAATGACGACAAGAGTCTCGAAGGCATATTATAATTATATATAAACTTAAATTAAATTGAGTGGTTGTGAAATTTTTTATATTTTAATTTGTAGTTTTCTAGTGACAGTGTTTAACTTTAATTATAATTTACATATTTAACATCTCAAATTATTTTTCTCCTTTTTATTAAATTGTTTTAATGGTCTTTAATTTATTTTATTTTTTAATTTTTCTATAAGACACAACCTTATTTGTGTGTGTAGAAATAAAATATTTTTAAATATTTCGGTTTTTTATAACCGAACCGAATAAATCGAAATAATTCGGTTCGGTTTTCGGTTCGGTTTATAAGTAAGTTCGGTTCGGTTCGATTATAAAAAAATCAGCTATTTGGTTTTCGATTAATTCGGTTCGGTTCAGTTTCTGACCGAACCGACCGAATGCTCAGCCCTACTTAAAACATTATATTTACTTTTTTATTCTAATTGCTCATTACCTTTAACTTCAACTCATTTTTCTAATGTTAATTTGAAATAATTTATGGTAAAAGATGTTTAACATCAAATCAAATAATGTATAAGGTCTTCAACATAATAATAATAATAATAATAATAATAATAATAATAATAATAATAATAAAATAATGGTGGTAGTGGTAGTAGTAGTTAATTTAAAACAAATAGTATTTACATCTTATAAACATGTTAGTTTAATATTTTTTGTTTAATGTTAATAATTATTCAAAAATATGTAAAAATCTATACTATTATATTAAAAACGAAACATTAAAACTTTAGTTGTTAGTGGTTGATCACCAGAGTCGTCAGATCAAATCGATAAGAACCGTTATATTTATTCCTAAAAAATAGTATTATTTAAGATGTATAAAGTTCGATTCCTAGCATCAACATATTAAAATTATAAAAAAAATTAGTATTCTTTAAGAGTTATAAAGTTCGAATCCTGCCAGCAACATATTAAAATTATAAAAAAATTATATTTTTTAAGAAGTATAAAGTTCGAATCCTGCCAACAACATATTAAAATTAGAGTTTACAATGTATAATGATAAAAACAGTCATGTATTGCACGGATTATATACTAGTATACTATTATTCAGAAAATATTGAAAATTTGTTATCAAACAATGGTTCAGAACATTCAGATAGATTATTCATTCGCTAAATTACAAACCCAAAAATCATCAAACATCTTTGCCAGATGAATTACTGGTCAAAGTATTCCATCCAAAATGATTTCAAGTCTTGAAAATTGAAATAGACCCCAAGTTCAATCAATTTGCGGAAAAATAAATAAATTACTCAGGTTTAATCCTTGTTATCATCCCTTCCAAAACAAAGAGGTTCCCCTGCTTTAGCATGGTATAAAAAAATCTCGAAACAATTTGCTAAATAATTTTTACAAACTTGTATTGTATTGAAAGTAGTTAGGGGTAGTTTGGTTCACGAAATAGTATGAGATTGGAACGAGAAATCGAGTTAAGATGATATAGGATTGAGGTGTCATTCTTGATAACAAGTGTTTGATTCAGTGGTGAAATAAGTATATTTAATTAAAATGCTTTTATTTTAATAAATTTTATTAATTTAAAAAATTAATATAATTTTTATTTTATATTATTTTGATTTATTGATTTAATTTTGTATTAAAAAAATACATAAATGTATATAAAAAAAATAACTTTTTATTTCTCATATACATGTTTCATACTCATGAGGTATGATTGAGATATGAGTTTGGATAATTAAATTTCAGAATCAAAATACGGTGTATGAGTTCGAAATGATCAAAACTCAATTCATGAAAAATCTAAACCAAATGACCCTTTTACACTATGATAATACAAGATATTTTTTTGAAATCGTATAAGATATATTATGTCCTATATTCTATTGAATTGTTAACCATATTTAAATTATTTAAGGAGCATTTTGAATAATGATAACGATTAAGTAAAAAAATCATCTCCACTATAAAAAAAAACAAATTTTAAGGACGGTTTTACCCACGGAGGATCTTGGGGGCACGAAACTCGATTAACCTTTCCGAAGATTGGCAGGTTTTTATTTTTTTGAGTCTCAAGTCCTTTCCCAAGTTTTTTACGGAGGTCACGGTAAGTCGGGGTGGGTTGGGTTGGCTAGGTTAATGATAATAAATTGGGTTGTTTGGGTTAATGATAATAAATTGACCCAACTTATTTAGTTTAGTTTTTTAAAAAAATAAATCCGTAAGTCAAAAAAAAATTAAACACAATCCTCCTTTTTATATGTTGGGTCGGGTTGCTTTGAGTTAAAATTCAAATAAAATTATTTAAATATTTCTTCAAATTTAAAAATTCAAATAAATTTAACCAAAAATTGAAGTAAACTAGTAATGCAACGTAATTTAAAAGTTTAAAGTCAATAATTTATTATTTGTTATCCGTAAAATAATATTATTATTTCAAATATATTAATTAATACAACAAATACATAAATTAAAATTTCAAATAATAATAATATACTTATAAAATCAGGTTGACTTGGGTTAGTAAGGGTTTATATTTTAAAATCTTGACCCAACCGATTATATTTGGGTTGACAAAATATTAAATCAATTAATTTTGAATTTTGGATAGTTCGATATTGTCAGCTAAAATAAGTAATAAATTGGTTATTTTTAATCAATTTTTTGTTCACCCGTAAGTCAACAAATATAAAATGAACGGAATCGAATCGATTGTCAAAAGATACCAACATATCTATATCAAGATTATAATCGGGAGATTGTGTTCTACCTATCTTCGGAATATAGTGCCCCTTGTAGGATGTTATTGCATAAAGGTAACCGAAAGAATATAACAAAAAGAAAAAGAAGAGCAAGATTCATAAAGAACACTGTTGAAAAGCAGATGGAATATAACTGGTCAGGGAAAAATATCCAGGGAAGATGGATTTAAAGCAGATATTTCATGAAATAATTTGTTGTGCGCGTTTAATAATTAGTTAAGGGGGGCACAATGTATAGTTGTAACAGAACAACTTTCACGATTAGACTGTCATAAATAAATCTGATCTATAGCGAGATCCTATGTTATTAGAACATCTTTAACCATGATCTCTTTAACCATGATCTCAGGTTAGCTAAAAATCATATATGACACTCAAATATAGAGATATTAGGTATAAAAAATAGCACTTCAACCATATCATCTCTTAGCAAAAAATTTAGATATATTTTTTATGTGATCTTCTATATTTATTGAATCTATAAACGTCAGATTTAATTTTTGTTTAAACCTAAATCTTTCACGTCAAATTTAATTCTTTTTTAAACCTAAATCTACATATTAATACACACACATACACATAAATATACATATATAAATTTATAAAATATTTAATACATAAATATTAAATTATTATTTTATATATAATATTTTTAATTTATATAATATTAAGTGTGAAAATATTGTTCTCTTATTAACAAAATTAATTAATTATTCTTAACAAACAATATATATATTATAATTTATATTAGTAAATTTTTATTAAATATATTTTTGTTATATCTATATGTTATTATATTTTCAGTTATAGTAATTATTAAATTACAATTATATATTTTTTCATGTATTGAATTAAGTATTAACTAAATTTTATTTTATTATTTAAAGTTTATATATATATATCTGAAAAAAAAGGAATAAAATAATATTTCTGAATATAATTAATAATTATAGCTAATAATACCGGAGTGCATGATTTTACAAATTTAATAAAATTTTAAATAATGATAACTATTTTAACTATCATGATCAGATATAGCTCTTACAGGCACCATAAGAGTTAATCACTATCCTAATGATTATTATGTATGGGCAACTCCAATTAAAGTTACTAATTTTAAACTATTTAGTACCCCTTGAGGAGTCTTATTGCCCCCACACAGGTAGGAGAGAAGTTAGATTGCTTTTTGGTCCATTTTAGTAATGTTGCACATGTCTTATAAGTACCGACTATCGATCGAAACTTGAGTAAAGTTGCAATTTTCAAGATTCATTTAGCATTGGAAAGTATTTGCAAAGATTACTAAATTTGACACAAATGAAACAAATATAAATTTTATATGTAAAGTAATTTTTCAAGTTATGATAATCTTTAAAAGGTAAATTATTTAACAATGGAGTTCTTGGATCGGCTTGTGAAGGTTTGAAATTATAAACTTTGCATAAATGACATTGTATATCCGTAGGAATTTGTATCTAAATTTGATTAATTTCAAAGGTACTAAAACATAAGTGTTAACTAAAATTATTAGCATAATATTTGTGCGTGTAAACTTTAACTTAAAAGAAAACTACAAGACTACAAAATTGATTACTCATTACTACTTATTAGCAAAAAATTAATTAAAATATTTAGCAAAAAAAAATTAATCATTCTCATGACCTCTTTGTTCTTAGTCTAGCTCAGTCATTCTCTCCAACCTTGTCAAATATAAAATGGGTGTGTGAGTATAGTTAATTAGAAAAAAAATTAAATCATAATATTGTACAGACAAATCTTTAATCATTTAAATTTGACAAAATATAAGGAAAGTCACGGGAAATAAATCCAAGACGGAATTCTAACTTGCCTAAAATTAGAACATCCCTCTTGTTACTAAAGAAACTGAGATCCTGCATTAAAAATTTAAATATTACATCTCTCTTGTTATTAAAGAAACTGAAATTACACATAAAAATTTGAAAAATTATCAATGCATAATTGTATAGCGGTCCTCCTGTTAGATTCCAACACCTGAAGATAAATAGGAATATTGCTATCCACTTTTTCAGATAAAATACTGCTTTCAACTTTTTTTTTTTGTCGAATACTGCTTTCAACTTTTAATGTTATTATAGACAATTAGGAACTTGTAAGTTGTAACTAGAATTATTTTTAATAAAATTTGACATGGTTTAGAACTCTTTTCGAGGAGTTTGAATCTTAGAAGTATTAAATATTATAAACACAAACATACAAATATTTTGCACCGCTATTAATATCTTGAGTTTCTGAACAGTAGATAACAAAACAAAACTCTGGGACAACTGTACTGCAGTCGACGATTACATTCAGGAGCGTAGGCGGAAAATCGAGTCGGAAAAAAAAATTGAACGGTAAATAAAATTTTAATTATAAAATTATAAAAATTGTCAATTTTAACAATTTCTTACATTATTGTTTCGTTAACAATATGTTGCATAATATTTTCCATAATTGCTTCATTAACAATATCTTTAAATATGTTTTTTTTCATATAATAGAAATAAGAAAATGTTTCCTACTACGTGGCTAGGCCCCTGATTACATTTGGTTTTTCTTGGGAATCGAGTACAATTACAACTCCAATCACACGTAGGACTGTAGAAATGCTAAACATGTATAGCCACAGTGATCTTGAATATAATAGTGAGAGTGAAGTTGATATCTAGTCGCTGGAGTTGAAGGAGCTAGCTTTCGAAACTTGAGGTCCAGAACTATGTTTGGATTTGATGAGAGTTTCTCCTGCTTTCAAGGCCATGGAAACAACAGTCTCCGCCACGCTTTCGAATATCTGAGCTTTGATCTGCCCTCTCTTTGGAGGAGGACCATAGTTTGCTTGTTGGCTTCTCATGCTTATTGATCATGATGAGCTTGCCATCTATATATTTCTATTGGATTCGAGGTAAACAAATTGGAGAATGAGAGGATTTGTGTATTTTTTTTGAAGCTCAGATGATGGTAGTGATAAAGAGAAGGCTCATATGCAGAGTATAAATAGCCCGTATATGCCAGTTAAAAAGATGCTGTGGATTTTTTTATGCGACTCTTCCGGCACAAGCATTCCTTGAGAATAGGCCGTGCCGAGGTGGGCCACTTGCTCAAGGGTAGGGCTGAACAAACGGTCAGTTTGGTCAAAAACCGAAATAACCGAAAACCGAAGTTTCGTATTTTTTAAAACCGAACCGAACTCGTCTCTCAAACCGAAATAACCGAAAACCGAAGTTTCGTATTTTTTAAAACCGAACCGAACTCGTCTCTCAAACCGGACCGAACCGAACCAAAATACTTCGGTTTTTTCGGTTCGGTTACATAAAAACCGAACTTTAAAAAAAATGCAGCAATAGAGAAGCATAGCGGAGGAATAGCAGTTGAAAACTCAAACAGGAAACTTAAGCCCTGGATATTAATCAGGCCCCGCTTCCTGATATGGATGTCACCGGAATCACAATGGGCAGAGTATATAAATTCTTAAAGTAGACTCCAACGATCATAGTACTAGTTAGCCATATATTAAAATCAAACTCGGAAGTCTTGAATCGAACTTGATTAGTGTTTGGATTTTGGATGTGATTATGTGAAGCAGTGAAGCCTTGGAGTTTGGACAGGTCACCGGAGAGGGGAGGCGCCGCACTAACCATAAGATTAAAGGTTTAGACTTTAGATTTATAATCATACGCAGTAGTTTCATTTTAATGTATTATTAATATAATATATATAATTTAAAAATAATGAAGACATAAAACTTCAGTTATTTCGGTTAAACCGAAATTATGTTTTCTAGAATCGAACCGAAGTTTTTGTTCGGTTATAACCGAAAACCGAATTAACCGGATTTTCAAAAAATTTCAAACCAAACCGAACCGAACCGAATTTGTACGGTTCAGTTCGGTTTTTAGGATACGTTTCGGTTATTATCTTGAGGCAAAGTAAAAAATGTTATAATAATTTTAACAATTTAAGTAAGTTATTAAATTTTAGAAAAAAAATTACTAAGCAAAATATTTAATAAGAATATTAATTGTTTTGATAACTAAACTACTACTAATCGTAACTATAAAATACTATGAATATTAGTTTTCTTTTTGACAACTCGTGCAATATATTAGTTTTAATAATTTAATTTCTAGGTTATCAATTTATTTTAAATTATATTTATATTTAATATTTACATATTCAATGAAAGTGTTATTTAAGATTTTATTAAATAATATTTATATATATATTTAAATAATTTTACATAGAAGTTATGTTTTATGTGATTATTTTTTTGTTCATAATAATTATATCTTACTATTTATGTACTTGTAAGATTTTTTTTCCAGCTCTAATTTGCTAGAATATTTTATAAATAAAATTATTATTTTTATTATTATTTATTTTATAATATACTTATTTTTCTTGGTGTTTGGGGCACAGTTTTTTTGATGTGGCACAGGGCACAAAAAATCTGGCACGACTCAGGGGATGTTGATACTTATACGTACGTGTGTAAGTACTCATTGACACAAGTATTTCTTGACTCAATTTCAAAGTTGAATTTATAATTTATAAGATGATATAAGTAAATGTTTTCAGTAACGATGTACTTTTTCGGGTGATGAAAAAATACCAGTTTTTTAATTGACTGTGATGCAAATAACATATATACATTTATCTTTTGTCAACTTTTTTGTTTACTTAAACAATCAGGTCTACGTCACAATCATCTTATGATTGAGGTTGTATTTGTGTATACGTTATTCTCTAACAATCTAACAACATAATTACAGAAGTGGGGTTGAATGGAATTTTGATTTTTTTTGCAAAATTTAAATCTCTTTACGAATATATATATAACAATGTTTGAATAAGCTAGGTGTGGATAATAAGTATTCAAAACAAAAAGTAAATAAACAAAGTTGTTTAAAAACTTTTCGGGGATCGATATTTCCAGCCGAGATATATATAAATGTAGAAGATCTCGGTGTTGCAAAAGCACACAGATGCTTACAAGAGTTCTTACAAACTGAACTTGACAGTGCTAAAAGATACAGCTTACAAATGCTTTATAGTTCTTGTTTGTGTTGACTGTATCAATTGATTATTTAACTCTTTACTACTCTTGTTTTTTATATATCACCAAGTTACATGTATAATAAGACAAAACGTAAATCTATATTCTAGGTCTAATCACATATTTCTTCATTTCTCTGTCCCATGCAAGCCCGATAGATACAGCATCTTGGAAAGTCCCTGTGTTGCATGAAAATGGAAATACTTCTTGATCTTCATAAACCTGATTACAGGCTACCACGTTCTTTTTATATACAATCAACCCATGTGATTTTCTAGTCGTTTTCAGCTGCTATTTGAATCTGTTATCCGTTGATACTCAGCTTAGATTATCTGTTGAGTCTTTTATGGATCATCCGTTGAAAGTTCTTTGAGTCATCCGTTGAGTGATTTACAGTTTATCCGTTGATAGACTTTCCTTAGCAGTTGATACACTTTCACTTATGCAGAATTACAAGGCATCATCTATTTACAATTAGCCAACCTATTTTGCATATCTTTCTAGTAGTCAACATAACTTGGAATGTCTAACAATTTCTAAACCTCTAAGATATTACAATATACAGGAATGTGCTATAGACTTATTTAAACATAAGCTACTCCATCATTTGATGGCTACAAAAATCATTTTACTTATATGCTTAGAGTGTTTTTTCAAGTTACCATCAAGCACATAACATATTCCTAACAATCTCCCCCAATTTATGTATAATATAATTATAGGAATAAATTCAGGTTAATCTTGATGATAACAAAACACTCTAATTAAGATTAGGACTATAAGCGGTAGATAAATTACAAAATGCTCCAATTAAAGTTTGAACAAAGGAAGTTGAGTGTAGTTAAATGTTATTTCAAGATGTTCCTCTAGTCTGAGCTGATTATTTCTTTTTCCTTGAATCTGTAGTCCTCTTTCTCAGCCTTTTGTCATTCTTCTCAATTTAGTATTGGAGTTGTCTAAAGAATTCAACTTCATTTCCATCATTGTGATCCAGCATCTCCTGCATTTCTTCGAGTGTATCATTGCTTGATATTTGTAGCTGGTCTTCAAGTCTGAAAAATCTTCTGACACCCTTTTCATCTCTGAACTTTATCATCCAATAAGGTTTCAAATGCACTGTATCACCGTTGTATGGAATAGTTAAAACCCTAGGCAGCACATTTGGATTTCTCCAGTTTTGTCTGATTTGGTTGATCTTGCTAAGTACTTCAGATTTGGCAGCTTTGGTGAAGCCAAAATTCTCAACAGCTGTCATGGCCATTAAATTCTCAACAGCTGTCATTCTAGAACCCAAGGCCTCAACCTTCCTATTTAGGTCACTATCCTTTCTGATTTTTTGGTGAATATCCTTCATAGTTGACTCAGGAAGCTTGACCTCTATTTTGTCATTGATGTCTTTCTTGACTGTATCAATGGCTTGTTTGAGCTCATCCACATCTTGATTCTGTTTAAGAGTCTGAATTCTATACAGCTGTAGAGATTCAAGATAGGCTTCTAGAAGACATCCGGTACTAGCATTAGTGGCAGATTGAATTACCGATTAAGTCTAAGAAATGAGCTTGAACATTGTGGAGTTGAAATGGTGATAACTCCACTCCTTGGTTAGCATCCAGGCTGGAGCACCTGTAGAGGAACTAGGGCCTATATCTCCCCCTAAGTTCATGCCAGCTTCATCGGTATCTTCCCTATTTTGACTCATCATCAAAAGAGTCACCAGAATCATACTTAAAATCATCACCAACTGTAGGTGGAAGAGATTTGATTGCATTATTTGCTCTTAGCATTGAAGCTGTAGTATGTACCAGATTGAGAATCCTCTCTGCTTCCTCATTGTCCCGAACAACCAATGTTTGGAAGGCTGTAACATTATGATTAAATATCTCAGCATCTAGGGAAATAAAATCTATAACAACCCTGTAATCTTGCTGATATAGTCTATTCCTTTCTGCCTCATTGACATTCATTGACTCGCTTGTAATGGTTTCCAACCTTATTTCTCATGTACATGCTTTTCTCTCATTTTCTCTCTCTCTTTTTGCATCAAAGGCTCTCCTTGGCTCCCCACCCTCACCTTCACCATATAAGCTGGGACTTCTCTCACTCACTTTTACTATGCTGGAAGAAATAACATGTGGAGGTTCACTCATTTCCTCTCCTTTTGCCTGAGAGCAACTCAGTCTCTCACTCAAGTCACTCCCTTCCCTCAAACCTAGGAGTGATTGTACAACTACTAAGTCATCTGCACTTGCAACAATTTTGGAGATTTCAGGTGGTGCAGTGACTGTCAACGGATAAGTGATCCATCGAAGTAGTAGCTGTGAGTGTCAAAGGATGAATGTTGTTAAGCTTATCCGTCGAGGGATAATCACTTATCAACGGATGAAGAATATTTGTCGATGAGGTAGAAATAAAAAGATTTAGGAGTTAAAACTATGGTTGAGTCTGTGGATTTTAGATTTTTGTGCACATACTCATCATTGGTTTCAAAAAGAAAGGGCAAGTGAGCCAACAAATCATCAACAAGATGATGCTCATTTACTTTAGATTTTGGCTCCTCCAAGAATTTTAAAGATGGAGAATCAGGAATTGATGTGTTTATCATATCCACGTCTGGTGAGTTTATGGGAGAATTGTGTGTGTGTGGTGTATTGATAATGAGAGTTTTGGTTGTGACTCCATATTTATTGGAGCCACATCAACATGACTTTGAGATGGTGCATTAACTGAGTCTTTAATTTCAGTTGGAAATGTGTGTGCATCCTATGACTTCCCCATTGGTTTTGATTTTTTCTTTCTGATATAAGTTTGAGTTTGGTCTATGTCCCTTCCCCTTTTGGCATGTGCTCTTGGTTGAAAGCTTGTTTCAATAGTTACACACTTTTGGGAGGATGTAACCAGTAATGAGCTAATTTCCTTATTAAGCACCACAATCTATTGGGAGACTGTGGTGTGGCTGGTTTGGGTTACACATACCTCACCCTCCTTATCCTTGGGGTTTCTTTGATGATCACCCCTTCCCTCGCCCACCTTACTACCCTGAGCATTCCCCTCAAATGAAGTGGTAGTTGATACAACTGATGTCTTTTGAGAGGAAACAAAGGCTGACTTCTTAGACTTGGATATTAATTTAAGCTTTGTGGCTTGGGTAATCATCTGTTTGGTCACTGTCACAGATGCCATTGCCACATTTGAAGTTCAAGAAGTAATATATGGAGAAGAGATTGCAGCAGAAATAGTCACCTCAGTTACCTGTTGTGCATCAAATATTGGAAGATAGTTGAAAGGCACTTCATTGTTGAGGTTGTTCCTGCTCAAATATGTAAGAACTCTCTTTTCTTGAACCCAAAAAGCAAGCTTGTTGTTTGGGTTCTCAATTACAAGGTCCTCAGAAACAAAGTTAGCTAACATCATCAAGAATCTGGCATAATATATATTTCTGGGCCTTTTCTTAATATCCCCTAATTTATACCCTAACTCTAGCATGACATAATTATTGAAGTTAAAGTACTTCTCAGTCAGGAACATGTAAAGCATGTTAATAAGAGAAGAAGTGATAGCATCAAAATTTCTAATTTTTCCTGAAAAAACTTTGATAAAAGCATCACACATAAAACTCCACTCTTTCCTAAGACCCTTTCTCCTGATATTACCTAAATTAGTAGTTTCAAGAAAATTGTAACGCCCCCAAATCCGGGGTCAGAGGATTTGGTCATCACGATAAAACTTCGATCCAAAACAACATGTTTAATAATAAATAAATGCCAACAAAAGATATTTAGCATCTATAGCCCCCAAACTAATCCAATAACTTTTAAGGTTACAGTTCTATAAATAAGATATTCAAATTCCACAAATAAATTTTTCACTTTCTTTTTAAAACTCTTTTCAACAATTCCCAAACTCAAAACTTAACCCACTAGTATAACTTCGAAAAGAAGTATACTAGGCCAACGATTTAATAACATACTAATATATATATAACTTTATACAATTGAACTTACTCAAGATCCGCAAACCCTGGACCAACCATCTTCTAACAACTTCTTCTTTGATTTCTTGAATTACTCGGCTAAACTGCGCAAGTTAATCCTCACTGGAAGGTTAAATTTAAAAATAGGCAAATATGATCAAAAAAAATTCTCAGCAAGTTTATTTGAACATATATATGGTCTTTTGATATAAAAATCGACATCTTCCATGAATAGAACATTTAAAATCATAACTGCTGAATCATAAAATTTGGTTAGGGAGCCCAATATTTGTTCCTAATCCATATTCAAAACTCTTTTCATATTTTTGAGCGAAAATGCTTCAGCAATACTTTGAATCTTGACGAGAATATGTTAGGTCACACACACTGTAGAAGGGGGTTGGATTCATTGTTTACTACAATCAAATCGAATTAAAGAACACAAGTAACAGAACACAGATTTTATTCAACACAATAAACTCTGTTACAATATGGAACTGTCCTCTCTTAGTGATGAACAAATTATCACGAGAGCTGCTAGGGTTACAAAGAATAATAACTTCGATTAAGATAACACATATAGTGTAAACCCTATGCCTATGTTTATATACTACACAGTTGCAAGATAATGTTTAAATTGATATGGAATATAATTCTGCTTCCTAAAATATATCAACTAGTTATCTTTTCTTCCAAGTATTCTATTCTTCATAGAATTCTTTCTTCATGCTTATTTCTTACTGTCTTAGTCTCGATCTTCTTTACTTTCAATCAGCCGCCAGCCTTATCTGAAAGTCACCTTAAGTCCTGATATTATCTCCTGATAAATATCTTCTGATAACTTAAGTTTTGATAACTTAAGTCCTGATATCTTAAGTTCTGTCTTCAGTATAAGTGCTGATTTCCAGTTAAGTACTGATTTTTCCTGTTAAGTAAGATCCGAAAACTAAAAACAAATCATATTAGCCATGACATCACAAATATATCTAACAATCTCCCCCAACTTGTAAATTAGCATAATATACAAGTTCAACATATATTTGATGATGTCAAAAACATTAAGTACAAATGCATGAGAATTTGACTAGATAACTACAACTTACAGTCCTTATAGCTTTACCATCTTAAACTTCCGATAATAGCTTCAGTCTGTATACACTTTCAAAATTTAAGCAGTTGTAAATCTTTGACTTGGCTTCAATTTTTGATCTCTTTGATATCATGAGTTGTTCTGAGATAATTCCTTAAAAGACTTCTCTCAACATATTTAAGTTCATTAACCATTCTCCTTTTTGCATCTTTCAATTCAGCTGTATCTTCACCAGTTTAAAAAATAGCTGCTCTGAGATCATTTATCTTAGCTTTTCTTATCTCCTGATCTAGTCTGATCAGATATGCCTTGTCAGACTCTAGATTGAATTCCACAGCCTTATAACCCAGAAAAGTAGTTATGATCTTAGCAGAGTTAGGCTTCATTTCGACAATATCACCTTTATGATCTCTGTACTTGGGACAGTATGTATTGTCAGACTTTATAGAATAAAGCTTCTTCTGTCTTTGAATTTGTGACTTTAAATAACCTGCAGCACTATCTGTTAATCTGTCTTTCACTTGAAGTAGGAATAGAACATGTTCCAGTTCCTCAAAATCTTCAGTGGTATAGCATTCTTCCTGATATGGTATACCCTTCCATCTGTCATAAAATATAACAAGATATGTTCTTTCAAAAAGGTATGGTAAACCAGTTGTACAGATTCAAGTCGATTCAATCTTTCAGGAGTTGGTCCAACACCTGGTTCACTTAAGGAAGTTTGATTGTTGGTAGTGTTATGTACTCTTCTTTCATCAGAACTACCCAATCCAGATTTATCTCTTGCTTCCTTTCCTGTAACAACTCTTGTTTCAAAATCGCTTGTTGCAGTCTTCAAAGGTTGAGTATGTTTAGCTTTGGTGAATCCTGGTAGGAGTATCTTTGAAGGTTTAACATGAGCAATGTCAGAGGTTTCCTTTTCCTTAGCTTCTGATATCAAGCCAACTTGAGCTATGTCAGAGGTTGCTTGCTTCACTATCATATTAGAACTTACTACATCTTGACTTTGAACAACATGAGCCATGTAAGAGGTTGTTTGAAAAATCTTCTTTGAAATCAGAGTAAAACTAGCATCTTCTTCATCAGCAGTTATTTCTTCATCCATGACTAGCATATAAACCTTTACAGGTTCATCAACTTTTTCTTTGCCCTTGGACCTTGGATCAATTTCCACTTGTGATTTGGCTTTGGTTGCCTCAGAATTTGTTCTTTCCTTTATCACAATACCCTTAGGCTTTGGAAATTTCTTTTCAATAACAGAAGCTTTAGATTTTATCTTGACACCTTCTGCTTTGAGTCTAGCTTCTTCTTCCTTTAGACTCTCAAAGTCCATTCCTGGATTTTCTTTAAGAAATAACTCCTTTGAAATTTCTTCATTAAGTTTCAAATGTTCACCAGAACTTATCCTTTTACCAGTGTCAGAACTTATTCTTCTCCCAGTATCAGAACTTGTTCCTAGACTTGTAATTCTAGCTTTACTTGATGAAAATCCTTTAACTTGACCTTGACCTCTACCCTTATCATAGTTTCCCTGGTCATCATTTCCATCATCCTTTCCCTTCAGTGTCTGAATAGATTTGCATTTGGACTTAATCACTTTCTCCCCCTTTTGGCATCAGCAGGTAAAAAAAGAGAGACAAGTAATTACACTGAGGATTGGATCTCATTGAGTTGAGTTTGCCGAGAAGCTTGATTCTTTAGAATTTCAGAAATCTGAGCTTGTTGCTTCTCCTGAGTTTTCTCAATATTGGCAATTCTGTCAAAGGCTGGCTTGAAAAATCTGTTCTTTTCAAGTTTGGTATTCATATCTTGCTGGATCAAGGTTTCTTGAATTTTATTCACCTTAGAATGAGTTGTTGAGTGTTGACCTTGAAGGTTCCTAGAACTCAATAATTAACTCTCAGTTGTGCCTTGAAATCATCATTTAACAGCATTTCATCAGCTTTTGCCAGATGCTCAGCAAGAATCTTTTCAGAAGGAACAAAACTAACTGTGTTCCATTCCTTAGTCCACTCCTGTCCTCTAGGATTTTTACTCCAAGGTACTGGTGCTTCCTTAACAAACTTCTTGATTAAATCAGTTTTATTAACTGTTTGTTGAGGTGCATGTCCTGATGGACCAGCTGCATCAACATCTTAATTAGCAGCAACTTCACCAGTAATATTCTCATTGGCAACATTAGAACTTGTAGATCCTGCAGGATCAACATCCTCTAATAAAATAGCAGTATGTGAGGCTATAGAGGCTTCAACATCATCCTCTAAATTCTGATCTGCAGCCAGGTTCTGATCAACATCCAAAATTGGTGTTGTTGGTGGAGTGAGTTGAATTGGTGGAGCTTCCAAGTACAAAACCTCAGGCACAATCAAGTTATGAATATCAATTTCAGCACTTGTACCTGGTTCTTCAGTATGTACTGGATCAACTATAGGTGATATAGGAGGTGTAGGTATTCTGTCTTGAGCAGTTTCTGGTTGTGCAGAAGGAAGTGATTCAATAACAATTGGTTCTGTTGAGATCAGAGATTCCTGATCCCCTTCCTTAGCTGCTTCCACTACATCCTCTGAATTTGACTCAACTATATCCCTCTGAGCTCTCTGTTTCTTTAATTTCTTCAAAGGTGGAGACACTGTAGGAGCTTTATCATCAGAATTTAACTTTCTAAGCCTTTTGAGGGGCCTAGAACTCTCAGTTACAGTATCTTTCTGAGAAGAAACCTTCTCATCTTCTACAACAACAGGTTCTGATATTGGAACTTGTTCCTCAGTATCTGATTCATCTCTCAGAATCATTCTCCTCCTCTTCTGTTGAGACTGAGGCACAACCTTTGTCCTCTTTGGTTTGGAAGATGAAGGCTTCACAGTGTGTGCTGAAGGTTGAGGTTGAGAAGTTTGAGGTGTTTGTGTAGAGGTGGTAGGTGCTGATGGTTGAGGTTCGGATGGTTAGACATCAGGATATACTTCAGTGTATTTAACTGGATCATAGGTTATTAAGGCTTGTTTGACAGATAAAGGAACTTGGAGGGGTCTTAACACAGTCTTCTTATTATCAGTAGATAATAAGTCATTAAAAGCTCTTTTAGCTAGTCTGAATGATGAAATTAATTCACTAGCTGATTGAGGCTTATCGTCACAACAAAAACTATAAATAAGCTGACAGAATCTAGCAAAGTAAACAGTATTTCTATCTTTTCTCATTCTGTCCCCAATGAAACCTAAGACAACACTTGCATAATCAAAATCAGTTTTGTTAATGAGAGCATACCCGATTTGTTGGCTGAATATGGGGATTGCATCGAAATTAGAATATTTGTTTGCAAAAGCCTTGGTTATGTAGTCAAAGAAGAAACTCCATTCCCTCCTTATGTAAGATCTCTTCAACTGACCCAGCTTTGCCAATGTCCTCTCATACCCCAGACTGGGCATCATGTTTTGAAGAACTGGCTCCTCAACAGTAGAGTAAACACAGTTCTCAGACAGCTGTAGTGCTTGTCGAACCGTGCCCAATATCACGATATGCTCATCCTCCCCTGATGAAAAAATTATACTTGGGGACCCTTGAGCACCACCATCATCATATACTCCGCTTCTCCAGAACTCCAGCACTTGAGTACCAGAGACTTCATTCGGTTCGGTTAGAGCATACCCAATTTCAGAACTAGTAAGAAAGTCCTGAATGAAGTGAAGTTCTGATGGGGCTTCTGACTTGTTAAGAATAGTGGAGAAGTTATTAGGAACAAATTTAGCCCCATTAATAATTACGTCTTTTGGTGCCATCTCTGTAAGAAATTAAGTGAATAAGAGTATGTTTGCAAAGTGTTTCTAAAAAGTCCTGAGAGAAAAACAACTTCAGAAAATAAGAGAGAGAGAGAGAGAGAGAAAGTAAAAGAGATTTAGAATAGAAAAGTAAGTAAACGATTAGAAAATCTTTTATCTCTCATATATATTCTCTCAACTCAACAGTTGTATTTTTGAAGCATGGGATACACTTTACACCTGGCACCATGTGAACAGTCAGTAAACGGTTAGAACAAGAGTTAATGGGCACGTAAAATAAGCAATAATTACCGTGCACATGCAGTTTTTCAGGACATACACGTTAACCACTAACCCATAATGATTATGACTGTTTTATCTCACATTAACCAATATTCTGTAAAAATATTATCGTTCAAGTAATGACTAAAAATAAACCAAGTAAATAAATACTGCCACGTCAGCATCATAACTTGATTATTAGCAGGATTTAAAAGTCACCAAAAATGGCTTCTTAACTCGAAAAGTGAATGTTTATTCCTGTAATTCTTCACACAAATACTGATATGGTTTCATCAGAACTTAATCATCAGAACTTTCATCAGAACTTGTCCTCAGAATTTATGCAATCTGACACATAAACTGTTCATCTAAAACAATATTTATCACCACAGTAATTTTCATCATTCATATGGAGTGTAAGTGTGTGCATTAAGCTAAATATCAGGCAAAGAGTAAAGTCTGATTCACTTCAGTACATCTTAGAAATAAGGCATAACTAAGAACTTTGCTCAAAATCTGTCATTGTTCTGACGCCTACTATTGAATGAGTTCATGCATGGGTCCACCTCAACTGTTTTGTGCTCATTTTATGCATCTTTTGAAATTCCATTTTATAGTGGCTTCTTAGTGTAAGTGAGTCACGACTGCTTATCAGAATTTATGCTGCTATCAGAGTATTTCTCCAGTAATCATAGAGTGTGAAAAGTCACCAAGAATTTTTTTTGCTTTTCTAATGCATATTACTTAATACTAGCAATGCACTTGGGTCTTCCCTTCCACATTTTTACTCTAGATCTCAAAGGAGTACCTGATGTTTATTTCTTTTCTTTTTCTTTTTCTTTTGATAAGTGAGGCTTATCAGCACTTAGTACATCCATCAGATTTACTAACATCAGAACTTAACAGATAAGAAGCACTACTCTAGTTTTTGACTTAGTAATAAGATACACAAAGTAAACTTAACTAAGCTCAATATCAGAATTTGCTTGTATTAAAAGATTTCCACATAAACAATTACTTCAAACATGTGATCTTTAGTATATTAAAGACTACTAGGTCAGCATCGAGCACAGTTATCCTCATTGAATTAAATAGTCACATAAATATTCATATCACTATCAGAGTTTAGAAATTCACATCAGACAACAATCATCACTTAAGAAAATTTCAATTTAAGCATAGTATACAAAAAGATAGTAATATCTGCAAATACTGATCATAAAATCTGATGTATCTGAACATAAACTAAGCAGATTTAGAGAAAGAACCTGAAACCATTCCAAGTTCATTTACCAGTCTTGTAAAAGTCACTTCACATAGTGGTTTTGTGAAGATATCTGCTAGTTGTTGATCTGTTGGAACAAAATGCAATTCCACTATACCTTCATCCACATGTTCCCTTATGAAGTGGTACCTAATGCTGATGTGCTTTATCATTGAGTGTTGAACTGGACTACCTGTCATAACAATAGCACTTTGATTATCACAGTAAATAGGGATTTTAGAAAATTCTAACCCATAATCCAGTAACTGATTCTTCATCCAAAGAATCTGTGCATAACAACTTCCTGCAGCAATGTATTCTGCTTCTGCAGTTGATGTGGAAATTGACTTCTGTTTCTTGCTAAACCAAGAAACCAATCTACCTCCAAGAAATTGGCAGCTTCCACTTGTGCTTTTCCTGTCAATTTTGTACCCGGCAAAATCTGCATCTGAGTAACCTATTAGCTTAAAGTATGATTCTCTAGGATACCACAATCCCAGATCAGCTGTACCCTTAAGGTACTTGAAAATTCTTTTCATAGCTGTCAAGTGAGGTTCTCTTAGATCTGCTTGAAATCTTGCACAGAGATAGGTAGCATACATGATATCAGGTCTACTTGCAGTTAGATAGAGTAGAGAGCCAATCATACCTCTGTAATCAGTAATATCTACTGATTTACCAGTATCCTTATCCAACTTTGTTGCAGTGGCCATAGGAGTGGATGCACTTGAACAATCTTGCATTCTAAATTTTTTTAACAAATTTCTGGTGTACTTAGATTGACAAATAAAAGTTCCTTCTTCATTCTGCTTGACTTGAAGGCCCATAAAATAGTTAAGTTCTCCCATCATACTCATTTGATATCTTGACTGCATCAGCTTGACAAACTTCTTACAAAGTCTGTCATTTGTAGAACAAAAATGATATCATCAACATATATTTGCACCAAAAGTAAGTCCTTTCCATGGTTGAGGTAGAACAGTGTTTTGCCAATAGTCCCTCTATTAAATCCACTTTCTAGAAGAAACTGAGCTAAAGTCTCATACCATGCTCTTGGAGCTTGCTTAAGGCCATAAAGTGCTTTATCAAGCCTGTAGACATGATTGGGAAATTTGGGATCTACAAAGCCTGGAGGTTGTTCTATATATACCTCTTCTTCCAATTCTCCATTGATAAAAGCACTTTTCATATCCATTTGAAATACTTTAAACTTCTTGTGAGCAGCATAAGCCAAAAATATCCTTATGGCTTCCAATCTAGCAACTGGTGCAAATGTTTCATCATAATCAATTCCCTCCTATTGAGAGTATCCTTTTGCAACCAACCTTGCTTTATTCCTTGTAATTATGCCATCACTGTCAGTTTTGTTTCTGAACACCCACTTTGTATCAACAACAGACCTGTTCTTTGGTCTTGGCACTAGGGTCCAGACTTTATTTCTTTCAAATTCATTTAACTCTTCCTGCATTGCTTGCACCCAATCAGCATCTTGAAGAGCTTCTTCCACTTTCTTTGGTTCAGTCTGAAAAAGAAAAGAATGATAGAGACATTCATTTGATATAGCTGTTCTAGTTCTGACACCTGCATCAGGATTTCCAATAACTAAGTCAGGTGTATGTGCTTTTGTCCACTTTCTTGCAGATGAAAGGTTATCTCTAGAACTAGATGCTCCCCCATGATTCATGCTGTCTCCATCAACATTTTCTGATGCTCCCCCTGAAATTATGCTCTCTGAGTTGGATCCTTCAGAATTTGAGTTTCCTGAAATATCAGAACATGAGTTTCCAGAATTATCAGAACTTGGCCCATCAGAACTTGAAGAGCCTGTTGTAGGTTCTGATGCTTCTTGAGATATGGTTGGATCTTCAATATACCCCCTGCACAGGTGCATTTTCCTTTGGCGTAGTCACCAAAGTTTTAATAACATCAGAGTTTAATCCATCAGAGTTTGCAGTATTAGGATTTAGACTGTCAGGATTTACAGAATCAGAATTTAAAACTTCATTTTCGAATCTCAGCTGATCATGATCATTGAAATCTTCAAGTCCAGTAATTTTCTTATCATCAAAAGAGAAATTGATAGATTCCATGACAACCCTTGTTCTTAAATTGTAGACTCTGAAGGCTTTTGTGGAAAGTGGATATCCAACAAAAATTCTTTCATCAGCTTTTAGATCAAATTTGGATAGCTATTTAGGATGAGTCTTAAGAACAAAACACTTGCATCCAAATACATGAAAATACTTCGGATTTGACTTCTTTTTCTTCACCATCTCATATGGTGTTTTTCCATGCTTGTTGATAAGTGTTGTATTCTCAGTAAAACAAGCAGTCTGCACAGTTTCAGCCCAAAAGTAAGTTGGTAACTTTGCTTTATCAAGCATAGTTCGTGCAGCTTCAATAAGAGTTCTATTCTTTCTTTCAACAACTCCATTTTGCTGTAGAGTTCCAGGAGCAGAGAATTCCTTCTTTATTCCATGGTTTTTGTAGAACTCTTCCATAATCAAATTCTTGAACTCAGTACCATTATCACTCCTTATGATTTTCACTGGGTCTTTGACCAATTTATCCAGTTGTTTGACATGATCAATCAAGATAGATGCAGTTTCACTTTTTGTGAGCAAGAAATACACCCATGTGTATCTGGTGAACTCATCCACTATGACCATAATATATTTCTTCTTTGTAATAGACATGCCATTAACTGGACCAAATAGATCAACATGTAGTAGGTGATAAGGCTCAAGAATTGATGATTCAGTCTTGCTCTTGAATGAAGATTTTCTTTGTTTTGCCTTCTGACAAGAATCACAAAGGCCATCAAGAGCAAATACTGATTTTGGAAGTCCTCTCACAAGATCTTTCTTGACTAGTTCATTTATATTGTTGAAATTTAAATGAGAGAGTTTCTTGTACCAATCCCAGCTTTCTTTAATTGATGCTCTACTTAACAGACATATTGTAGAACCATCAGTACTTGTTGAAAGCTTGGCTTCATAAATGTTACCATGCCTGTATCCTTTCAGAACAACTTTTCCTTTAGATTTGCTTACAACTTCACAGTGTTCTTCAAAGAAATCTACATGATAACCTCTGTCACAGATTTGACTAACACTCAGCAGATTGTGTTTAAGTCCTGAGACCAGAGCTACTTTTTCAATGATGACATTCCCAAGATTGATATTGCCATATCCCAGAGTTTTTCCCATATTGCCATCTCCATAAGAAACACCTGGGCCAGCTTTCTCCACAAAGTTTGATAGCAGGGCTTTATTTCCAGTCATATGTCCTAAACATCCACTGTCCAGAACTAGGATGTTTTTCTTGTTGCCCTGCAATCACAAAGACCACTAATGATTAGTTTTAAGGACCCAGACTTGCTTGGATCCTTTGGCCTTATTAAGTTTGTTAACATTTGCATCGAATTTAGCATCAGAGTTTATGTTAACAGTTTTCTTATCAGAATTTGCAATATCAGACTTTGTATCAGAACTTACACTAGAAGGAATAATGCTAAATTTCTTTAAAGAAGGTTTTATTTGATAATAATCATAGTACAAACTATGATATTCCTTACAAGTATAAATGGAATTCCATAAACTACCACAATGAAAACAAGGATTTTGTGGCTTATATCTAACAGACTGACTCTTAACTCCTGACTTTGAGGGTAAGGAGTTTATGTTCTTATTCTTCCTGCAAAAAGAAGCCAAATGGTTAGAATTTCCACAGTTATGACATGTTTTTCTAGGAGCATTATGAACAGGCTTGTAATTGTTACTTTTGTTCACACCTTCCTTTCCATTCCTATTCTTCCTAGGTGGCTTTACCTTGTTTACATTTTTAACCTGTTTCAGCTTATGTTTAAGCTGCTTCTTAGTCATTAAGCCTATGTTAACTTCAGTTGGCTTATCCTGTTTAGGTTTGTCAGAAGTTAATTTCTCCTTAACTTCTGATTTCTCAATATCAGACTTTGCAGTTATAAACTTAACAGGATTTACCTTTGGTTTTTGTTTAATAACTATAGGCTCAGTTTCTACAGTTCCCTTACTGTTCTTATCATCTTCATAACCTAAGCCCTCTTTCCAGTTTCCACTACTAAGAATATCCTGAGTTGCTTTACCAGAGTTAGTCCAAGTCCTAATAATCTCTCTTTCCTTTTCTAACTTAGTTTTTAGAGATTCATTCATTTTTAGCTCTTCATCCCTAACATAAAAGGCATCATCTCTATCTTTCTGAGTTTGATGGAACATGACTAACTCTTTTTCTAAATAATCATTCCTCTTTTTATAAGCAAGATTTTCAGAAGTTAATCTTTCACATGTTAAAGTTTGATCTTTATAACTAATGAACATGGTTTTAAGATATATTCTCAACTCAGTAATATCATCAGTATGAAAGGCATAAGTAGTTTGAGGTACCTTTATGTCATCAGTATTAAAACTGCTATCAGCATTTTCCATCAAGGTATAGTTTTTCTCATCCTCAGAATCTGAAGCATCTGACCAGCTTTTCTTCTTTATGATAAGAGCTTTGCCTTTGTCACTTTTCCCTTTTCTGCAATCAGGAGATATGTGGCCTTTCTCACCACAGTTGTAGCATTTAACATTTGAGTAATCTACTCTGTCAGATTTTCCTCCTTTGCCTTCAGATTTTCTGAAACCTTTCTTATCAGAACTTGCACCTTTCCTGGAAGACTTCTTTCCTCTCTTGAATTTCCTGTATGCAATCTTTGTGATTCCTTTCACCATAAGAGCACAAAGCTTCATCATCTCTTCATCAGGGTCCATCTCAGGTATACTTTCAGTTTCTGAGTCATCATCACTATCAGAACTTGATGACACAGTATCAGACTTTGTGATGAGAGCCTTTCCTTTGCCTTTCCTTGAGGCAGCTTCTTTGGAAATTTCCTCCTCAGCCACAAAAGGAACTGTCCTTGACTTTCTTCCATTCCTCTTGCTTCTTTGTTCCATCTCAAGTTCATGAGTCTTGAGCATCCCATAAATTTCATCAAGAGTTGTTTCTTCAAGATTATAGTTGTCTCTTATTATTGTGGCCTTCAAATCCCACTTTTCAGGAAGAGATAACAGGAATTTAAGATTTGAATCTTCAATATTATATTCCTTGTCCACTAGTGAAACATTCAAACTTCTACTCGGAGAAACACTGTCTTCACTCTTTGAGAGATATACAAGACTGTTAAGTGAATTAAAGCTGCAAGGGAAAGTTTATCCTATACGTGAGTCCAACAGAAAGTTTATGATAACGCTCCCAGTTCACCTGGAACAAAAAAACACATCAATAAGGGAAATAGCAGATTTTATTACTATGTCTCTAGATGTGATCTATGGAAAGCTGAGAACATATGAGCTGGAGCAAGAGCAGAGAGTTATTATCTATGGGCCTGGTTCTCTTGACAGTAAGAGTATGGCACTTGCAAAAACCACTGCACTTGTAGTTCGTGAACCTGAAACTCAAGAAAGTAAGGTTGTACCCTCATCAACAATTAAAGAAATTGTCATAGCTGAAATTGCTCATGGTGAGCCAAAGGATGAAGGTGAGTTCTATACACAAGAAGAACTTGAACAGTTGGAGGACAAATCTATGGCATACATGGCTGCAAAATTTGGTCATGTTAGATTTAGAAGAAACCTAACTACAAACTAAGGGGTTCATCAGGGAGATTTCAGAAAGGAACTACTCATCAGGGTCAAGCTCCATAGGAGGCTACAAGTCAAGCTGGATAGACATGAGAAAAATAAGATGCTACAACTACAATGAGTTAGGGCACTTTGCATCTGATTGCAGAAAACCCAAGGCAGCAAAATCAAATGACTCCTATGAAAAGAAGGAAACTTATGAAGAATTGAAAAGGAAGAATGAGAAGCTGAATGCTTATTTGGTAAAGGAAAAGGGAAGATCATACATTGTTGAAGGAAAAAGCTGGGATGATACTGATTCAGATGAAGATGAAGAGTACGTGAAACTGGCTCTTATGGCAGACTCTGCAGAGGAATCATCGCAATCATCTCAGGTTCCTGAACTTACCACTATAGATATGACCGTGTTTGAATACAAATCTACTGTGCATAAACTTACTTTAGAATTGTATAATGTTCATACAAGCATGCTTGTATATAAAATGGAAAATGATAAGTTAGTTCTTAAATCTGAGAGTTTAACCTCTAGGAATGAAGAACTAGAATTGCTTGTAGTTGGACTAGAAGACCTTAAGCAAAAGAATGAATATCTAGAGAATAAGGTTAAGTGTAATGCAGACATAGAAGCCATTCTTAGAACCCAAATTGCTGACTTAGAAAAAAAGTTACAGGCGTTTAAGAATGCAGCTTTGACTCAGAAGGAGATAATAGATAGTCAAAGATTTAAATCTAAGACTTCAATATGACTTGACTATTCTAAGCTGAACAGTAAGAAATATAGTGGTACATCTGAGATAAACATGTTTGTCTCATAAAAGGTTTCATATGTTATTAAGGATGCTGTATCTCCGTTATTCACTGAGTCTATTTCAGAATCTTTGGATGAAGTAAGTTTGCTAATCAATGAGGAATTGATTGCTGAAGATAGAGAGAAGGAAGAGGAATCCCCTAAGACTCTTAAGGCTCCAGCTAGTAAAGCCAAATCCATAGCTGACCTAGGTAATAAGGTGGATAGAAAGGTACCTGATACACTTAAGAAACCAGAACCCATAGTTAACCCTAAGACTGGTGAGAGTGCTAAGGTTAAGACTAAGAAGAACATGAATGGAAAGGTAGGTGTTAATAGGAACCTGGTTTTGCATCTCCCTCATCTGTATCTAGGAAGCTTTGTAATAATTGCAATTCTGCTACACACCTTACACATGCACTAAAGATAAAGTAGAATCTGTTGCAACTTCCAGTATGCCTGTCATGCCTAACATGCCTAGTTTTCATGAACCCTGTGGTGTAGTTGGATGTATGCTATATGCATTTGTTACCATGTCTGAATATTTTAAAGCCTTTCATGCAACTGCTAGCACTTGTATCAATACTAAGACAAGCATGAGTAATAAGCACACACAGGACAAGACTGTTACTCTTATTTCTAAGACTGAAAACTATGTTGAGACTAACATTGAGAAGGAGCTAGTCAAAGTGAAAGCTAAGCCTGTTAAGGTTTCATTTGTTGATTCTGTTTCTACTCCTAAACCTTCAGGACCCAAGAAAGCTTGGGTACCAAAGTCTTCTTAATCAATTTGTGTTTGCAGGGTAAGGTAAGAAAGGAAAAGATCATGTGGATTCTGGACAGTGGGTGTTCTAGGCACATGACAGGAGAAAAGTCCCTGCTCACAGGTGTGGTTGAGAAAGCTGGCCTTATAGTTACCTTTGGAGATGACATCAAATGATTTACTAAGGGATATGGCAATTTGGAAATTGGTAATGTCATCATTGAAAACATCTCTCTTGTAGAAGGATTGAAGCATAATCTTCTGAGCATAAGTCAGTTTTGTGACAAGGGATACAATGTTGATTTCAGATCAGAAAGATGTTTGATCTCTCACAGGAAAGGTGAGAAGCTTGCTTTACGGGGAGTAAGGACAGGTAATTTGTACGTAGCTGACTTGAAGTCTACCTGTGATGGAGTAATCAGATGTTTCTACAACAAAGCTTCATCAGAACTAAGTTGGCTATGGCACAAGAAGCTCTCGCACTTGAACTTCAAGATAATGAACTCTCTGATTAAGAGAAAACTAGTGAGAGGACTACCACAGATGGAATTCTGTCTAGAAGGACTTTGTGAAGCATGTGAAAAAGGGAAATCAAAGAAAACATCACATAGATACAAGGAAATGACAAGCATAACTGAACCTCTTCAGTTGATTCACATGGATTTATTTGGTCCAGTGAATATATTTTCACTATCAAGGAAAAGATATGCTTTAGTGATGGTCGATGACTTCTCCAAATATACATGAGTGTTGTTTTTACAATCCAAGGATGAAGCACCTCAGCTAATAGTGGATCATATAAAGAAGAATGAGATGAAAGCGAAATTACCTGTTAGAAAGATCAGATCAAATAATGGGACAAGATTCAAGAATGCATTTCTAAATGAATTCTGTACAGAGAAAGGTATTTCGAGACAGTATTCAGCTCCAAGAACTCCACAACAAAACGGGGTAGTAAAAAGGAAGAATCGTACCTTGGTTGAAGCAGCAAGGACTATGCTAAGTGAATCAAGACTCCCGACTTACTTCTGGGCTGAAGCTATCAATACAGCGTGTTACACTCAAAATCGTACCCTGATTAATAAAGATCACGACAAGACCCCTTATGAGATAATGGCTGACAAGAAACCAACACTGAAATACTTTCATGTGTTTGGTGCTAAATGCTTTGTGCTGAAGGAAGAAAATGAGCATCTAGGAAAGTTTGATGCTAAGGCAGAAGAAGGCATATTTCTTGGCTATTCTCTGGAATCTAAAGCTTACAGGGTTTATATGATTACTGATCAGAAGGTTATTGAAAGCCTTAATGTAACATTCGATAACACCATATTGGCAAGCCTGCAAAGAGAAAAGGATTCTGAATCTCTGGAATTTGAAAATCTATCAGATGATCCTTTGGAGATAATAGAACCTGAGATTACTAGAACTACATCTACAGTACATGGCAATGTTGATTCAAGATCAAGTGGTGGTAATGGTGGAAAAAATGATTATGATAATCATACAGGAACACCTTCAAGAACCACTACACCAAGATCAGAATCGTCTAGTCATGGTGACAGCAACTCAGGGGGAGCAGGATGAGGATCTACAGTTCACACTCAACATCAGACTGAACAAGGGGATATATCAAGATCTTATCTGCCTCATCAAAGAGTTTGGAACAGAGACCATCCCTTTGAGTTGATCATTGGTGATCCTGACACAGAGTAAGAACTAGACATGCCATTCGGAATGAATATCACTTTTCAGGGTTTCTTTCAAAAATGGAACCTAAGAAAGTGGATGAGGCACTGGAAGATCCAGATTGGGTTATTGCTATGCAAGAAGAACTCAATAAGTTTGAGAGGCAGAAGGTATGGAAGCTAGTACCCCGACCAAATAACAAGTCAGTGATATGCACTAAATGGGTATTCAGGAACGAGCTAGATGAAGATGGAATTGTAACGAGAAATCAGGCCAGACTAGTAGCTAAAGGTTACTCTCAAGAAGAGGTTATAGATTATGATGAAACCTATGCACCAGTGGCTAGACTTGAGGCAATCAGGATGTTTTTCGCATTCACAACACAAACAAGATTCAAAGTTTATCAAATGGATGTGAAGATTGAATTCCTGAATGGGGAGCTAGAAGAAGAAGTGTATGTAGAACAACCTCCAGGTTTTGAAGATCCAAATATGGCTGATTTTGTATACTTCCTATTCAAAGCTCTCTTTGGTCTTAAGGAAGCACCAAGGACATGGTATGACACTCTCTCTGAGTTTTTACTTGAAAATGGTTTTACTAGAGGTGTCATAGATAAAACTCTATTTCATAAAATGCATAAATCTGATATGATATTAGTTCAAGTATATGTTGACGATATTATATTTGGTTCCACTAATGATGATCTTTGCAAGAGATTCTCTAAGCTAATGCAGAGTAAGTACGAGATGAGCATGATGAGAGAGTTGAACTACTTTCTTGGATTACAAGTGAGTCAAAGGAAAGATGGTATATTCATTTGTCAATCCAAGTATATTAGAGAACTTCTTAAGAAGTATAATCTGGAAGATTCAACTCCAGCAAAGACTCCCATGCCAACAAGCCTCCAAGCTTGATCAGGACAAAACTGGTAAGAAAGTTGACATCACAAGCTACAGAGGTATGATAGGCTTATTACTTTATCTCACAACAAGTAGATCAGATATTATGTTTTCAACATGCTTATGTGCTAGATTTCAAGCTGAACCAAAAGAGTCTCATCTTATAGCTGTTAAAGGATATTTAGGTACCTTAAGTGAACTCCAAATCTTGGAATTTGGTAACCTAAAGGTACAGGTTTTGACCTAGTTGGCTATACAGATTCAGATTTTGCAGGTTGTAAGATTGACCGGAAAAGTACATCAAGAAACTGTCAGTTTCTTGGGAGAAGATTGGTATCCTGGCATAGCAAGAAGCAACACTCAGTATCCACATCAACTGCTGAAGCTGAATACATAGCTGCTGAGAGCTGTTGTGCTCAAATCTTATGGATGAGGAACCAACTCCGGGATTATGGTCTGTTGGTATCGAAGATCCCAATATTCTGTGACAATACAAGTGCAATAGCAATCTCGAACAACCCAGTTCAGCACTCAAGAACAAAGCACATTGATATCACGTATCACTTTATCAGGGAGCATGTCACAAATGGCACTGTGGAGTTACATTTTGTACCCACAGAGGATCAAATTACAGACAACTTCACAAAACCACTTGATGAAAACACTTTCTCTAAGTTGGTTAGTGAGCTTGGGATTTTAAAGCTTTTCAAATTAATTTTAGAAGTCAGAAACTGCAATTTGTCTTGGTAAAATTCACTTGTTATTTAATTTCAATATCTTAAGGACATCTGAATTTACATGCCATTAATTATTTCTCGTAATTCAATCATTTATGTGCTTGCATCAAAAATATATATATGTTGTAGCACATTCATATTGATAAAGCTATGTAATTTAATTTCAGTGGACTTTAAATAATTAATATTTAAAGGAGTTCACTGAAATTAATATTAAAATTTGCAGCATAATGATTTTTCAAAAAATATAGTGTTATCAATGTAATGATAATATTTGTATAAATAGTGAAAAATAATTGTGATTTATTATTTTTCAACAGTCTTTTTAATGTACAATATTTAAAAGATGTTAAAAATATAATTACAGCAGTAGCACAGAGGGTGTTGGTCGCAATACAAGGGTTTCAGACTTAGAAATTTCTAAGTTACTCTACTGTGGTCGCCACAGAGAGTTTAGGCTTAGATTTTTTCTAAGTAGGACTCCACTGTGTCGCCACAAAGAGTTGGACTTAGAATTTTTTCTAAGTAAAATTCCATTGTGTCGCCACAGAGAGAGCTTACACTGCTCCATGGTCGCCACAGGAGTACCTAGTCGCCACACAAATAAAACTTTGTGATTTTTTTATTGTTTCCCTCTCACTGTGAGTATATATATACACGACTTCATCGATTTTCAGCATATATACACACAACACAGTCGCAAGTGAGGAAGAAGAAGAAATTTTTATGTTAGATATATTTGAGATGTCATGTCTAATATGTTTTATGTTTAGTTTTCAGATCTTAACAAACAGGAAATATCAGTGCTTACTGGAATCAGTATTTACCGAAAGTCAGAACTTAAGGATATCAGAACTTAGATTATCAGAAGATAAATATCAGAAGATGGATATCAGAACTTAAGTACGAGAGGACTAACAGTTAAGGAAGGAAGCTGATTTACAGGAAAGAAGATCGAGGCTAATACAAAAGAAGATATGCATGGAAAGAGTTAGAAGATAAGAAGACTTGTATAAGAAATCTGATTGATATATTTTAGAAGACATAATTATATTCCATATCAATTAGAAGTTATCTTGTAACTGTGTACTATATAAACACAGACATAGGTTTACACTATATATGTTATCATTATCGAGAAGATCATACATTGTAACCTAGTAGCTCTCGTGATATTTGTTCATCACTGAGAGAGAACAGTTCCATTGTAACAGAGTTTATTATATCGAATATATCAGTTTACTGTTACTTGTGTTCGAATTCGATTTGATTGTATTAAACACTGTATTCAACCCCCTTCTACAGTGTTGTGTGACCTAACAATTGGTATCAGAGCTTATCTGTTAACACAAATACAGTAAAGATCCAAAACAATCATGTCTGAAGAAGCAGAAAATCCAACCAAGCCCGCCAAAACTAAAGAAACTCAAAAGACTCAAATCCACAGTCGATATGAGACTATTAGGGTTCCCATACTGAGACCTTCTGAGTATCCCATATGGAAAGTGAAGATGGCTATATTTCTGGAAGCTACAGATCCAGAATACCTTGACAGAATTAATGAAGGACCATATAAGCCAACCAAGCTCTCTGTTGTAGTTGCAGATCAGCCAGCAAAGAACATACCAAAGGATAAAAGTGAGTATACAGCTAAAGATATCTCATCCATTGCCAAGGATGCAAAGATAAGGCATTTGCTGCATAGTGTCATTGATAATGTCATGTCAAACATGGTAATTCATTACAAGACTGCAAAGGAGATATGGGATGCCTTGGAGACAAGATGCCAGGAAACTGATGCAATCAAGATGAATAGGAGGACTATACTCACTCAAGAGTATGAGCACTTTGATTCAAAAGGTGATGAGTCATTAACTGACTTATATGATAGGTTTGTCAAACTCTTGAATGATCTGTCACTGGTGGACAAGGAATATGATCTTGAAGATTCAAATCTAAAATTCCTTTTAGCTCATCCTGAAAGTTGGGATTTGAAGTCTACTACTATAAGAGACAACTATGCTCTTGATGAAACTACTCTTGATGAAATTTATGGTATGCTCAAGACTTTTGAACTTGAGATGGATCAAAGAAGCAAGAGATATGGTAGAAAGTCAAGGACAGTTGCTCTTAAGTCTGAGGAGGAATCCCCCAAAGTGGTCGTCTCAAAGAAAGGCAAAGGAAATGCTCTCATCACAAAGTCTGATTCAGAATCATCAAGTTCTGATGATGATGATTCAAAAATTGAAAGTTTTTCTGAAATAGATGCTGATGAAGAGATGATGAAATTGTGTGCTCTTATGGTGAAGGGTATCACAAAAATAGCCTACAGGAAATTCAAAAGGGGAAAGAAGTTTTCCAGGAAAGGTGTAAGTACTGATAAGAAGGAGTTCAGAAAGTATTAAGGAAAAAGTACAAAGTCTGATAGAGGAGACAACTCAAATGTCAAATGCTACAATTGTGGTGAAAGAGGCCACATATCTCCTGACTGCAAGAAAGGAAAGAGTGACAAAAGCAAGGCACTTGTCACAAAAAAAGAAAAGCTGGAAAAACTTTTCAGATTCTGAAGATGAGGTGGATTATGCTTTAATGGCAAATGCTGATGGCAGCCCTGAAACTGCTGAATTGAAGGTACCTCAAACAACTTATGCTTTTCATACCGATGATATTACTGAGTTGATATTATATCTTAAAACCATGTTTATTAGCTACAGAGATCAAACTTTAACATGTGAAAGATTAACTTCTGAAAACCTTGCTTTTTAAGAAAAGGAATGATTATTTAGAAAAGGAGTTAGTTAAGTTCCATCAAACTCAGAAAGAAAGAGATGATGTTTTTATGTTAGAGATGAAGTGCTAAAATTGAATAAATCTCTAAAAACTGAGTTAGAAAAAGAAAAAAGAGATTATCAGGACTTGGACTAACTCTGGCAGAACAACTCAGAATTTATTAAGTAGTGGAAACTGGAAAGAGGGCTTAGGGTATGGAGATGATAAAAGTGAAAAAGGAACTGAACAAATTGAGCCAATTATTGTTAAACAATCTGCTAAGCCAAAGGTAAATCCTGTTAAATTTGTAGCTAAAACTGCAAAGTCTGATTCTGAAAAGATGAAAGAGTCTGTGACAGAAGTTAAGGAGAAGTCAACTTCTGATTAATTAGAACAAGATAAACCAGCTGAAGTTAACATAGGCTTAATGACAAAGAAGCAGCTTAAGCATAAGCTGAAAGAAATAAGAAATGTCAACAAGGTAAAGGCAGCTAGGAAAAATAAGAATGGAAAGGAAGGTGTGAATAAAAGCAATAATTATAGGCCTGTTCCTAATGCTCCTAGAAATAAATTTTATAACTGTGGAAACTCTAACCATCTTGCTTCTTCTTGCAGGAAGAATAAGAATATAAACTTTTTATCTCCTAAGTCAGGAGTTAAGAGTCAGTTTGTTAGGTTTAAGCCACAAAATCCTTGTTTTCATTGTGGTAGTTTATGGCATTCTATTTATACTTGTAAGGAATATTATAGTTTGTACTATGATTATTATCAAATAAAACCTTCTTTGAAGAAAGTTGCTTTAATTCCTTCTAGTGTAAAGTCTGATGCAAAGTCTGATATAAGTTCTGATAAACAGCATGTTAGCATAAACTCTGATATTAAATCCGCTACAAATGCTAACAAACTTAAAAAGGCCAAAGGATCCAAGTAAGTCTGGGTCCTTAAAACTAACCATTAGTGGTCTTTGTGATTGCAGGGCAACAGGAAAACCATCCTAGTTCTGGATAGTAAATGTTCAGGACATATGACTGGAAATAAGGCCCTGCTCTCAGACTTTGTGGAGAAAGCTGATTCAGGAGTTTCTTATAGAGATGGTAACATGGGAAAAACTCCGGGATATGACAATATTAATCTTAGGAATGTCATCATTGAAACAGTAGCTCTTGTCTCAGGACTTAAACACAATCTGCTGAGTGTGAGTCAAATCTGTGACAGAGGTTATCATGTGGATTTTTTTGAAGAACACTGTGAAGTTGTAAGCAATTCTACAGGCAAAGTGGTTCTGAAAGGTTACATGCATGATAACATTTATGAAGCCAGACTTTCAACAAGTACTGATGGTTCCGCAATCTGTCTGTTAAGTAGAGCATCAATTGAAGAAAGCTGGAACTGGCACAAAAGACTCTTTCATTTAAACTTCAACAACATAAATGAGCTTGTAAAGAAAGATCTTGTGAGAAGACTGCCAAAATCATTATTTTCTCCTGATGGCCTTTGTGATTCATGTCAAAAGGCAAAACAAATAAAATCTTCTTTCAAGAGCAAAACTAAGTCATCAATTCTTGAGCCTTATCACCTACTGCATGTTGATCTATTTGGTCCAGTCAATTCCATGTCTATTGCAAAGAAGAAATATGTTATGGTTATAGTGGATGAGTTCACAAGGTACACTTGGGTGTACTTCTTGCACGAGAAGAATGAAACTGCATTTACTCTAGCTGATCACGTCAGACAGCTGGATAAGTTGGTCAAAGATTCTGTTAAAATTATAAGAATTGATAATGGCACTGAGTTCAAGAATTCAATCATGGAATAGTTTTGAAAAGAGCATGGAATCAAATAGGAATTTTCTGCACCTGGAACTCCACAGCAAAATGGAGTTGTAGAAAGAAAGAACATGACTCTCATTGAAGCTGCACGAACTATGCTTGATGAAGCAAATCTACCAACCTACTTTTAGGCTGAAGCTGTGCAGACTGCTTATTTTACACAGAATGCAACACTCATAAACAAGCATGGAAAAATACCATATGAGATGGTGAAGAAAAAGAAGCCAAATCTGAAATACTTTCATGTATTTGGTTGCAAGTGTTTTGTTCTTAAAACTCATCCTGAGTAGCTATCAAAATTTCATCTAAATGATGAAAGAATTTTTGTTAGCTATCAACTTTCCACAAAAGCCTTCAGAGTCTACAATTTAAGAACAAGGGTTGTCATGGAATCTATCAATGTATCTTTTGATGATAAGAAGATTACTGGACTTGAAGATTTCAATGATCACGATCAGGTGAGATTTGAAAATGAAGACTTAAACTCTGATTCTGTAAATTCTGATGACTTATACTCTGATCCTATAAGTACTGATGTCATTGAATCTGTGGTAACAACTCCAAAGGAAAATGCACCTGTCCAGAGGGAGCAAGCTGAAGATCCTACCACATCTCAAGACTCTCAAAAAGCATCATAACCTGTCACTGGCTCTTCAAGTTCTGATTCATCTAGTTCTGATGAGCCAAATTCTGATAATTCTAGAAACTCTGATACTTCAAATCCTGAAGGATCCAAGTCAAATTCTGAAGTCTCAGAGAGCATAACTACAGGGGAGCATCAGAAAATGCTGACGGAGACATCATGGATCATAGAGGAGAATCCAGTTCTAGAAGTCACCTTCAATCTGCAAGAAAGTGGACCAAATTACATACACCTGACTTAATTATTAGAGATCCAGAACTAGAACTGCAATATCAAATATATGTCTCTATCACTCTTTTCTATCTCAGACTGAACCAAAGAAAGTGGAAGAAGCTCTTCTAGATGCTGATTGGGTGCAAGCAATGCAGGAAGGGTTAAATGAATTTGAAAGAAATAAAGTCTGGACCCTAGTGCCAAGACCAAAGAATAGATCAGTTGTTGGCACAAAATGGGTGTTCAGAAACAAAAATGATAGTGATGGCATAATTATAAGAAATAAAGCAAGGTTAGTTGCTAAAGGCTACTCTCAACATGAGGGTATTGATTATGATGAAACATTTGCACCAGTTGCTAGATTAGAAGCCATAAGAATCTTTTTGGATTATGCTGCTCACAAAAAGTTTAAAGTCTTTCAAATGGATATGAAAAGTGCTTTTCTTAATGGAGAATTGGAAGAAGAGGTCTATGTTGAACAACTTCCAGGCTTTGTAGATTCAAAATTTCCAAATCATGTCTACAGGCTTGACAAAGCACTTTATGGCCTTAAGCAAGCTCCTAGAGCATGGTATGAGACTTTAGCTCAATTCCTTCTGGAAAGTGGATTTCATAGAGGTACAATTGATAAAATACTGTTTTACCTCAGCCATGGAAAGGACTTACTTTTGGTACAGATATATGTTGATGATATCATATTTGGTTCTACAAATGCCAAACTCTGTGAGAGATTTGCAAAGTTAATGCAGCAAGATATCAAATGAGTATGATGGGAGAACTTAGTTATTTTCTGGGCCTTCAAGTCAAGCAGAATGAAGAAGGTACTTTTATCTGTCAATCCAAGTACACCAGAAATTTACTGAAGAAATTTAGAATGCAAGATTGTTCAACTGCATCCACTCCCATAGCCACTGCAACCAAGTTAGATAAAGATACTGGCTCACCAGTAGATATTACTAACTACAGAGGTAAGATTGGTTCTTTACTCAATTTAACTGCAAGTAGACCTGATATCATGTATGCTACCTGTCTTTGTGCAAGATTTCAGGCTGATCCAAGAGATTCTCACTTAATAGCTGTAAAAAGAATTTTCAAGTACCTTAAGGGTACAACTGATCTGGGATTGTGGTATCCTAGAGAATCATAATTTAAGCTAATAGGTTACTCAGATGCATATTTTGTAGGATACAAAATAGATAGGAAAAGCACTAGTGGAAGCTGCCAATTTCTTGGAGGCAGACTGGTTTCTTGGTTTAGCAAGAAACAGAAGTCAATTTCCACATCAACTGCAGAAGCAGAATATATTGCTGCAGGAAGCTGTTGTGCCAAGATTCTTTGGATGAAGAATCAGTTATTGGATTATGGGTTAGAATTTTCTAAAATCCCTATTTACTGTGATAATCAAAGTGCTATTGCTATGACAGGTAATCCAGTTCAACACTCAATGACAAAGCACATCAGCATTAGGTACCATTTCATAAGGGAACATGTGATGGAAGGTACAGTGGAATTGCATTTTGTTCCAACAGATCAACAACTAGCAGATATCTTCACAAAACCACTATGTGAAGCTACTTTTACAAGACTGGTAAATGAACTTGGAATGGTTTCAGGTTCTTTCTCTAAATTTGCTTAGTTTTTGTTCTTATGCATCAGATATTATGATCAGTGTTTACAAATTGTTTTCTTTTCATATAATCTGTGCAAAAATTGAGAATTTATTAAATGCTGATTGTTATCTTATGTGGATCTTTAAACTCTGATAGTGTTTTGAATGTTCTGTGACTATTCAATCCAATGAGGATAAATGTGCTAGATGCTGACCTAGTAGTCTTTAACATACTAGAAATATCATGTTTGAATTAGTTATTTATGTGGAAACTCATTAACACAAGCAAATTCTGATTTTGAGCTTAGTCAAGTTTACTTTGTGTATCTTATTACTAAGTCACAAACTAGATTCTTTCTTCTTATCTGTCAGATTCTGATGTCAGTAAATCTTAAGAATGAACTAAATTCTGATAAGCCTCACTTATCAAAAGAAAAGAAAATAAAAGGTAGGTAATCCTTTGAGATCTAGAGTAAATATGTGGAAGGGAAGACCCGAGTGCATTGCTGGTATTAAGTAATATACATTAGAAAAGCAAATAAATTTTCTTGATGACTTTTCACATTCTCTGATTACTGGAGAAATACTCTGACAACAACATAAATTCTAGTAAGCAGTCTTGACTCACTTACACTGAGAAGCCACTGTAAAAAGGAATTTCAAAAGATGCATAAAATGAGAACAAACAGTTGGGGTGGACTCTTGCATAAATATGTTCTATGGTAGACTTCATGATTGATGACAGATTTTAAGCACTTTTCTTAGTTATGCCTTATTTCTAAGATGTACTGAAGTTTATCAGACTTTAATATTTATCTGAAATTCTGCTGAATGCACACACTTTCACTCCATATGAATGATGAAAACTACTGTGGTAATTAAGTTGTTTTTGACAAACAGTTAAGTGTCATTTGCATAAATTCTGAGGACAAGTTCTGATGGAAGTTCTGATGATTAAACTCTGAAGAAAACAAGTCAGTATTTGTATGAAGAATCACAGAAAAAGATATTCACTTTTTGAGTTCAGAAGCCATATTCTAATGACTGTTAAAATCTGATATAAGTTTAAGTTATGATATTAAATCCTGATACAATCTATGATGCTTATGTGGCATTATTCTTTACTTGACTTATTTGTGGTAATTACTAAAACAGTCATATAAAAATCAGAATATATTTGGGTAAGATAAAAATAGTCATAATCATTAAGGGTTAGTGGTAAACATGTTTGTCTCGAAAAACTGCATGTGCACAATAATTATTGTTTATTTCTCGTGCCCATTAACTCTTGCTTTAGCTTTTTACTGTCTGTTATTATTACACATCGGTCTAGGGAGACGAGGTATCATTATTTCTACTCTTAATCGTTAAATAGTCCCGCATCCCTTGGTATTCCGATGGCTATTTAAACCGATAATTCATGTCAGCCATATCATCTTCCATTTTCTCACAAACTCACTCTCTCTCTTAATTCTCATTATTTTTCTTCATAAACAAAAATGGTTCTTTTTAACTTGTTCATGAACTATGAAACTTTCAATATAGAGTTGAGTTGTGATGACTGACAACAGGAGTGCCATGTCACCGCCATTCCTGAAGAGCTCTGGAACTCTGTTCCACAAGAGGTTCACACAGATCTCTTATTCTTTTTGATGGACTACCAGCTCCATCTTGATTGATTGGAAGAAGAAAGGAGAGAGGCTCTCCTTCATCAAGAACGGATCATCCGTCTTGCAATACTCTTTGTCAGCAGCAGGAGGAACTAGTCGATAGGATTTCTTAGACTAGGACTAAGGCTGTTGATGTTACCCATCTTAGACTAGGACTATCTTGTAATCGTTTGAATATAATCTATAAATTTCATGCAATGTACTTGTTTGATATATTAATGAAATTTCCCTTAATTGCAAGATTTAGTCTCTGTTTCTCTCATATTATGTGACTGTGAATGTTCTAATTGTAAATTGTTAATCTTTACTTCATCTATTTGAATTTTATCCTTTGATGAATGTTTTGATTAAAATTATGATCAATAATAAATTGTGATGATTTGAGAAACAGTTGAAGCACGGGTTCATGCATCAGAACCTGTGATAGTTGAAGCTGAGAATGTTACTTCTCAGGAATAAACATCAGCTCAAAGTTCTGATACTTTGAAAAAGAAAGGAATCTGTATGTTCTGTTGCTGCTGAGGCAACTCCTTCATTGGCAAGGAGATTGAAGAAAATGAAGTCTAGGAGTTATTTGGCTAAGGCTCCATCAGAAGATCCTGAAGAAGCTGAGGAAAGGGATCAGGAATCTCTGATCTCACAAGAACCAATTGTTATTGAAGCCCTTCCAGCTCAGGACAAAGACACTGCTAATGATACAGTGGTTACCCCTCATGTCTCTCCTATTAAAGCTACAGATGATGCTAAAGAACAAACTGAAAACTCTGAGATAGATATTCATAATTTGAATATACCAAATGTTCTTTATCTGGAAGCTCCATCTACAGGAGCTCAGCCATCTACAGTTAACTATCCAATCTTAGATGCTGAGAGACCATCTACACCAGCTCTGGAGATAAATTCTGATGCTAAGAATTTAAATGAAGTTGTTCCTGAATCTCCAGTTGCTTCACACACTGTTGTGCTGTCAGAACATAATGAGTCTTCCTCAAGTTCTGAAGACAGTGTTTTTGTTGAGACTCCAGTTCCTATACTAGGCAAGGAAGAATTGGTGAAGAAATTTGTTGAAAAGGAAACACCTATTCCTTGGGAGGATACTCACAGAGGTGTGGAGTGGACCAAGAAGTGGAATGACACTGATTTCATTCCAAGTTCTAACATTTTGACATAGCATATTGCTAAAGTTGATGAGTTACTCACAAATGCTAATTTAAAGACACAACTCAAGATCACTGCTCTATCTACCAAACATCTTCAAAGTCTACATTCTTCTACTCATGAAAAGGTTGATACACTAAAGGAACATGCTGATAAGCTAGATCTACAGATCAAGCTTGATAAGAATAGATATATCAGACCTACTCTTGAGAAAATTGAAGCCATTGAGAAGATTCAAGAGAAGCAACAGGCCCAAATTGCTGAGGTCCTGGCTAACCAAGTTTCTCAGAAAGCTCAATTGGATGAAATCCAATCTTTAGTTGAACTTCTTCTTTCTCTCTTACTTCCTGATGATGCCAAAAAAGAGGGAGAAGGTAGTTAAGTCCAAATGCTCACCTACTCAAATACTGAAAAAAGGATGATTAAGGTGATGACCAGGGAAACTCTGATAAGAACAGAGGTCAAGGAAAAGTTCAAGAAAAATCTTCTACACTGAACAAGTCAAGTTCTGATAAACAAAGTCTGATGTCAAGTTCTGATATTCTGATTCAGTCAGGATCTAAAGACTCTCAGAAGTTTTTACAAACTCTGAAGCTAAAAGGGAAGCAAACTACTGTTTATTACAAAAATCCTAAAATCCAGACACTTGATGAGGAGATAGCTAGAAGATTATTTCTGAAACAAAATCCAGGAATGGATTTGGAAACTGTCAAGGAGGAAGAAGCTAGATTTGCAGCTGAGAAGACAAATCTTAAGTCTAAAGCTTCTGATGCAAAGAAACCTCCAAGGCCTAAGGAAAAAGGCATTGTGATCATGGAAAAGTCAAATTATGAGACTTCAAAGTCCAAGACTAGATCACAAACTGAGATTGATCCTAAGTCAAAAGGAAAAGAAAAGGTTAGTGAACCTTTAAAGATTGAGAAAAAGATAAGTTCTTCCATTCCAGTCTATCAAACTACAATGCATGATGATGATTTGATAGAAGATGAAACTGTTCAAATTCTGAAGAGAAGAAAGATAATTGAAGAATCTAAAACAACCTCTGACATTGCTCAAGTTATTCAAAATGAAGAACAACAAGTTACAGAAGAAACAACAAATTCTAATCAAGTTGATTTGAAAAAGATTACAATTGCTGATAAGAAGAAGCTGTTATGGAAGAAATCTACTCCAGTTGAACCAAAATCCAATCTTATGATTAATCAACTCGCAACATTTGGGTTGAGAGCCAAGCAACCTAGAGATAGAACTGGATTAGATTCTAATGAAGAGAAGATACAAACAGGAGTAGAAGTTACTCTAAGAGATCCTTTCATGTTGACAGACAAACCATATGAACAAATCAAACAAAAGCACCTTGACAAAATGGTGTCTGCTCTAATTGTGATAGATGCTCATGATAAGGATAATCTAAAGGAGAAATTGATTTTATTTCTCTATGATGGATTAACTTACAGACTAGCTGATACTGATGTGCTAAAGAAGTCTGTCAGAGAACTTCAACATATTCACTATCTTTTGGAAGTAAAATCCGATGTTACAAGAAGATGGTCAGAATATATTTTGAAGGCTATAAGAGATCTATTCAGAATCTCTGGTACAAAGACTTCTCAGTATATACCAATCATTACTGAAGGTGATGGAAGAGAAATTCCTATACTCAAGAATTCTGCTAAGGTGGAAGTTATTCTGAAAGGAAAATGCTTATGTTATAATGAAAACTCTTCATATCCTAGAGTTATCAGACTTGGTGATGGACTTGAAAAAACATCAATTCAAGCTCTCAGAACAACCATTTATCAAATTGGTGATAGTAATGATGAAGAACTGATGCAGGTCAAAGCACAGTTAGTTGAAGTTCTGAGGAAAGCCGAAGACAAGCTGGTAAGAGATTTTGTTAAGAATCATTATGGATTCAGATTGATCTAGTGAAGTTGGTAAAACTACAAGGACTGTAAGTTGTAGTTAATAGTCTTATTAAACTCTCATTGCATTTGAACTTAAATGTTTTTGACATCATCAAATCTATTAACTTATATATTTTGCACAATTTATAAGTTGGGGGAGATTGTTAGATATATTTGAGATGTCATGTCTAATATGTTTCATGTTTAGTTTTCAGATCTTAACAAACATGAAATATCAGTGCTTACTGGAATCAGTACTTACTGGAAGTAAGAACTTAAGGATATCAGAACTTAGATTATCAGAAGATAAATATCAGAAGATGGATATCAGAACTTAAGTACGAGAGGACTAACAGTTAAGGAAGGAAGCTGATTTACAGGAAAGAAGATCCAAACTAATATAAAAGAAGATATGCATGGAAAGATTTAGAAGATAAGAAGACTTGTATAAGATATCGGATTGATATATTTTAGGAGACTGAATTATATTTCATATCAATTAGAAGTTATCTTGTAACTGTGTACTATATAAACACAGACATAGGTTTACACTATATATGTTATCATTATCGAGAAGATCATACATTGTAATCTAGAAGCTCTCATGATATTTGTTCATCACTGAGAGAGAATAGTTCCACTGTAACAGAGTTTATTATATCGAATATATCAGTTTACTGTTACTTGTGTTTGAATTTGATTTGATTGTATTAAATACTGTATTCAACCCCCTTCTACAGTGTTGTGTGACCTAACATTTTACTTTGATCAAATCTGTAACAAAACTCTGCCAAAATTTATAATATTTGGAGATTCTGAAAGCCCAGACAACAAGGATTAATTTGAGACCATTTTTAACAAATTCCACCGGGGGTTTGTAGAGATCGAATTACCATTGTTTTTGTGATTAAGGCTTTGTTTGGCTAAACAAAAAAAATTGTTAATTGAATTGATTTCTCTTTAATTTTTTCCTAAGGCCTTATTCTGTTAATTCTTTTAAAAAGTGTGTTCAAAATATTTTGGTCTATTTGATCTATCTTATAATTCGAAGGGCACAAATTTATTTGTTTCAAATCTAAATTTTATTCTCATTTTTAATTAAATGGCGAATAATATTTAGGTTCCAAAAACAAATTTTATTTCAATTATTGAACGCGATCCAGTTAAAATGGTACATTTTGAGACATGGATCCGTTTTCTAAATGAACAATCCATTGTGCACTTCGCATTAACTACTAATGTGAAATTAAATATTTAGCTTCTCAGGCATGTGCATAGAACAGCTATAAACTCCTCTGATGGTGAACAACTGGCTTTTTCCTTTTTTATTGGTAATGATACCATCAGAATCACAGAAGACGATTTAAATGAACATCTTCAGCTACCTCGTGATAATTTTGATGCCATTCCAGAAGACTGGGAATTACTCAGCTTCTTCAGAGGAATAAGAAGCACATTGACAGTGAATGATGATTATCCTAAACACTTCAACAAAATTCATCTTTCAAAAGAATGGAATTTGTTTTTCAACATATTATCTCACTGCTTGGCTCCCAAGACTGGTGGATTCCATGGACTGACTAATTTTAATCAAGTTGTTAGGGTTGTTGTTGCAAATAATCTTCGCATCAACTTTAGGTGTTTATTCATGAAGCACATTTTAGAGAACCAATCTCAATATCAAAACTTTATCTTATACACAAGGTTTCTTCAGAGTGTGCTCAATGGAAAACTGTCAGAAGCACAAAAGGCATCAACTCACAGTGACATCTTGGAAGATTCTCTTATCTTGTCCCAGTTGATAGTGACTAAATTGCACATGAAAGGAAACTATTCAAATGCAAATGTTGCTTTCCTAACAGAGCACATGACAAATGTCTTTGCTACTATCAATGCTCAATATGAAGATGAAGACGATGAAGGTGAACCTCAAGCTGAAAATGCATTACAGGAAGACATTGCTCATGCACCTGAAGAGAATGTGAATGAAGAAGCAGATCAACCTGAGCCTGAACATGATGATCAAGCAGAGGATGAATTTGAACCACAACAAGAAGCCGAGCTTGACAATTCTCAACTACCTCAACTTGAAGCTGCTAGACAACCTCCTCAAGCTGCTGAGTTTACCCACTCTAATACATCTGTCTATAGACCAGCTTTCTCAGGTATGGGTACATCTGCTATGAGTAATACTTATGAAGCATGCTCTGATTTCATTAGTATAGATCAATTACATCTTGACCCACATCACACACAACTACTTATTGAACAAGTAGATAGGAGAGGGAGTGAATTTGGAATACCAGAAATTCATAACCACCCTCTAGAGCCCCAACAAACACCTTCAACTCTCTTAGCCCAAACCCTGGAGTATAAGGACCCTATGCATATAGAGGGAGAAACTGCACTAGATGCAGCAAATAAGGAAGGTACTTTGAGAGAACCCAAAGCTCTGTCTCTTTTGAAGCAAAGAAGTAAATTTCCCGAGACAACTTTAAACCTCCAGGTATCTTCTCAAAAGGATTCTCTGGCTAAAAAGGCAACTAAACAGTTACTAGATCTATCTTCTCAACAAGGTAGATCTATTGAAATTCGCCCGTCGGCCAAGGCATCCTGTAATGAGTCAAACACACTATCCGATATCCAAGCTCTTGAAGCATTAAATAAGTCGATTAAAAGAGATCTCTTTGGTAAGGAAGTAATGACGGAAATAAGGCATTCGACCATTTTACGATTAGAATATCATGTTCAAGGTCCTTCAATGGATCAACTGCCTTCACAGGTATTAGGAGAGAGTGCTGTAATAGCTATCAAATCTAGCACATCACTTACCTCTCCAGGACTAATAACTCTGGATGCATCTGTGGATAGAGGATTCAACGTAGGCGCGGATCGGCAACCCATTAGCGATGAACTAGATTTAACTAGTGAGCCTAAGGGGAATGTATCTTCACAAATTTAAGGGGAAGCTGGGGATCAGATGCCAAAATGACAGCCCCAGTGCTCCTCCAAGAGATTCTAACTCTGGATGAGTCATCTCCTGATGACAGGCAACTTGTCTCAGACAAGGATCGGGAATTGCGAACTCCCATTGCACCACTGCTGACCTCCTTAAGGATGGCTCCAGTGTCTTCTGCAGGTACACTTGGAACTCGGAGCTTGGAGCGGAGTGAACATGTGAGCACGAGTGACACACATAACCCTAAACCGAGTGCTAGAATGTTGAGCGATACACTGCGAGAAGCCTGTGAGACACCTACCATCCAAACTACACATATAGATCTCTCAAACTATGTCACCAAATCCTATCTTAAAGAGAAGCTAGCTTTCAAAGACAGCTATCTCAAAGAACAGATGGCTCTTAAAGATCAACATTTTCAGACAGAACTATCTCTCAGGGATCATCTGATCGTCAGTCTTTTCGATCAACTTGAACATCAGCAAGCAGCATTCGCTAGTTTACGGGAATTCATTGAGCGATCTCTCTCTCATATAGGAAAAAGGAAAAGCAATTGCCAATACTGAGCCAAAGCTCTCAGTTAGCAAGCAAGCTCCGATCCCGATCTCATCTGAAGCAGCTCTTGCCAGTACTGGGCCAATGACCTCAGTCAGCAAGCAACTGCCTGTTTCTCTTGAGATCCCTGTCTCGACCTTACATGCTCAATCAACACCAGCTCTGAAGGATAACCCAACTGAGGGGGAGAAAAGGGTAGTAGAACAAGAAAAAGTAGACACTACTGTTAATCTACTTCAAGATGCTTTTCAGACTACTGGTACTTATGATGAATTTGGAGATGAGATGGAGGAAGAGCTAGAAGAGAGGATTGATGAAAGGGTGCTCCTCAAGGAAAGATTCTCTAAGGAAAGTGCTGCAACATCTCAGGGGGAGCAATCAGGACATCTGAGCCAAATCATTACAACTCAGAGAAATCTGCCGCCTCAGATATATGCTCCAAGACCCTTATTCTCTAAAGAGGATCTAGAAGAAGGTGAAATAGATGAAAGTGATGTTCTGATGGGGTGTGAGCCAAGATTCGAAGAAGTGGCTACGGAAGAAAGAAAGATCATCTCTGAGGATGAAGAGTTTGAAGATGAAAATGCTTTCTCAGACGGCTGTTTGTTCTATGGACTTCCAGAGAAAATAAATCGCTCTTATATAGAGATTCAAGAAGAAATGGAAAGATCAAGAGCAAGAATTCAAAGAGCTATTCAAAGAAGGAGGAACAGAGAAGAGAGAGAAGCATATCTTCGAGCTAACTAGAAAGGAAGCAAATGGGAAGAAATAAAGAAGAAAATGGACAAACCAGAAACATATCACTACTCAGACCCTGGAAACTCTAATCTGCTGAGAACTGTAGAATATTACAGAAAGGAACATGATAACATCCACGAGTTCTATGATCAGTTTAGCAAAATAATTATCGGAACTACTGTGAACATTCTGAAGAATGGATGGAAGATCACTATCAATCACATAGATGGTCTATAGATGAAGGTGTCTACCAGTGTACTGAAAAAGTTGAACATTGTTGAACTATTTGTCCTAGCAACAAAAATCCCATGGCTAAAATCAAATGAGAATGAATACTTCAGAGACAAACTTTGGAGAATGATGATGGATGTATCTTTTTAAGCATTTATGTATCCATTCATGATCAAAGTATTTACAGGTGGTAGGATGCAAAACATCACCATATCTGACCAACACATAAGAACCATTTGTTATCTACAACTTACTTTTCTGGAAAGTCAACTCAGAAGAAAAAGAGCTAAATTGGAAACTCCAGGTGTTAAAAGATCAGAAGCAGATTACAAAGCTGCTGAAGTTTTATATGCTTATAGGCTCAATGATAAGATTATCAGAGACACAAAGAAGGATATGGAGAAGGTTATGAGAGCATATCATGAGATGGTGTTCATCAATGGAGCAGAAATTAACCTTCTGAATGATAATGAACCCATAATCAGCACTGAGAGTGAAGGGGGGGGGCTAGTCTTTAAAATCAACAAAACCAAGATCAGAATCAAAGACTTCAGAACAAGTGAATCAGACTCAATACAACAAGCCTTGATGGATGTCAAACTATCCACATGTAAAGAGGACAAGGTTACTTTGATTCCTATCATTAAGATACTTGATGAAGTGATGGAAGAAGAATCAATCAATGACTCTAAAAGAGCAAGAGGACATCCAAAAAGGATAACAGTCTTCGTAATGTCCAGAAAATCCTCACTATTGTTTGATCTTGTTCCTTAATGCACCAAAGTCAAATATCTTGAGATAATGCTTCATGAACTGAATAATCCACCTCCAGTCAATGCACTTGAGATAAAAGCTCGTGATTGTGTGCGAGCTAGATTGAATGAGCTGAAAGAGTCTCCTCTAAAACCTTCAGATCCTAAGAAGAAAGTCTTTAAAAGAAAATCTGATCAGCCTCAAGAAGGAGAAGGAAGCAGGAAGCAGAAGAGAACAAAGACAAAAAAGACATGGAATATATGTTTAGGCTAGAGGAACACATCTTTGTAATTTGTAACTTAAGAAATCTGGAATTAAATATGTAATCCAGAATGTATTTAATATCTTTATCTGTTTTGAGATACTTTTTCTTATCATCAGTTGAGTTATCCTTAGGGATTTGCTTGTCGAACTCTAACAATCAAATAGGGGGAGATTGTAAAGCATAATGTAATGTAACATGTAATCGAGGATTTATAACTCAACATGAAAATAGAAACACATAAATAATATTAAACTGTGAAGCACAGGAACCCTACAGATGAAGACAGGATAAACACAAAGAACCAAATGATGCAATTGACTCTTTAAGTCCTCTAACAGATCATGGGAAGAAGTTCATTGTCATGTTCAAGAAGCCATGAAGAATAAGATAACAAGGGACTTTAAGCATCAGTTACATGAATTGATTTCAAGTGTTACAGATCAAGGGTTCAGTGAAAGAAGCAATGGATAAACATCAATTTGTATCAGCATAGAAACACAAGACAAATTGAATTAGGATTTTCTCAATGCTAGTTGTTTATGAACCATACCAGTGCACCAAACATCAGTATTCAAGAAAGAATTTTGATTCAGTTACAGAAGGAAATGTTGATACAATGAAGAATGGTTTGACAAAAGCAAGAATATTCTAAGTCATGACAGTCCTCTCACTGATCGCCATAGAAGTGTACAAAGACTATGGTCGCCACAGAACTGATCGCCATAGAGAATTTCTCTAAGGCACCACAGTGGTCGCCATATAGAGTCTCTAAGACACCAGTGGTCACCATAGACTCTAGTCGCCACAAAAGAAACCTCTATAACTACCTGGTCTCCATAGAGCCTTAGCTGATCTTAACAGAACTTCAAGTGAATAACTTGGTCACCATAGAATTCACTTGGTCGCCATGTAAGTTCCCTTGGTTGCCATAGAAGATCCCCTGGTCGCCATAGAACATATGCAGTCGCCATAGAGCTCAACAGAGACAATGGTCGCCATAGAAGCTTGCTCAGGTCGCCATAGAAGAGTTGTATTCATTGATTTTATTACAGCAAATTAAATAGGATTGAGTGGACACAGGACTGCCACCTGTCCATTGAATTTGAAAGTCGACAACAGAAGCTGAATGAATGTAATTTATTACCAGTCATCTTCTCCAACAACACAATTTTGTTTACGAGAGCTCCATTAAAGCCTCTCATTTATTAAGCTTATAAACATATTATTATGCTGCTGAATTTATTGTAGCTAATCAATTTATTGATTAGATTGTAGCAACCTCAAGGATTATATTAATAAAACAATATATTCCTCGAATTATTTTGTGTCTTATTTGATTCCATACTTTTAACGAAGAACTTGTAACGAATCGAAAAGATTGTAGGTATCGTATTCAACCCCCCTTCTACGATACTTTGGGACTAACGGAAGTTGAAACTGAGTTTTGTTTCTTACTAAACCAGGACACAAGAACTGACATGTGACAGTTGTACTTTTCCTGTCTATTTTGCACCCTGCATAATCTGCAACTGAATAACCAGTTAGATCAAAACCAGAATCTCTAGGGTACCAAATGCCAAGTTTTGGTGTACCCTTGAGAATTGTGAAGATTCTCTTAATAGCTACTAAATGAGATTCTCTAGGATCAGCCTGAAATCTAGCACAAAGACAAGTAGCAAACATTAAATCTGGCCTACTGCTTGTTAAATATAAAAGTGAGCAAACCATGCCTCTATAGATTGAAATTTTCACAGACTTTTCAGTATTGTTCAATTCAAGTTTAGTGGCAGTGGCCATCAGAGTTTTTGCAGATGTGCAATTTATTAAGTCAAACTTCTTTAGAAGATCATGCATATATTTGGTTTGACTAATGAATATTCATTCACTAACTTGCTTAACTTGTAAACCAAGAAAGTGAGTTAGTTCTCCCATCATGCTCATTTCATATTTTCTTTGCATCAATTTGGCAAACTTTTTGCAAAGTTTCTCATCTATAGAGATAAATATAATATCATCTACATAAATGTGAACAAGTATACTAGAGCCATTAACATTTATAAAGAAAATATTTTTATCAATGGTACCTCTTGTGAAATGATTATCTAAAAGGAATTTTGATAAAGTATCATACTAGGCTCTAGGTGCTTGCTTCAATCCATAAAGTGCTTTCAAAAGATAGTAGACATAATCTGGAAACTTGGGGTCTTCAAAACCTGGAGGCCAATTGACATAGACTTCCTTCTCCAAATATTCATTCAGAAATGCACTTTTGACATCTATTTGATAGACTTTGAAATTGGCATGGGCTGCATAAGCTAGAAAAATTTTGATGCCTTCAAGTCTTGCAACAGGTGCAAAAGTCTCATCAAAATCTATTTCTTCTTATTGATAGTAGCCCTTAGCAACCAATCTAGCTTTATTCCTTATGCCTTTGCCATTTTCATCTATCTTATTTCTCAATACCCATCTGGTGTCAATAAAATTCTTGCATATAGGTTTGGGTACCGGCTTCCATACTTTATTCCTTTCAAATTGGTTTAGCTCTTTCTGCATAGCTAAAACCCAATCAGGATCCAACAAAGCTTCTTCTACCTTCTTTGACCCTTCATGAGACAGAAAGCTTCTATATAGACATTTATCTGTTCCCTTTCTCGTTTGAACTCTTGAAGATGCATCACCAATGATCAATTTAAATGGGTGATCTCTAGTCCATTTCCTTTGTTGTGATAGATTAGGTCTAGATGAAGAGGCCTCATAATTGTCTTGATGTGTGACTGATTTTTGATTTGAAGAAACTCCCCCTGAGTTTATGGATCTTTGACTTGAGATTGGAGTTCTTTCAGTTTTTAATCTAGAATGACTTTCAGCTCCTGTTGAGGGTTCAATAGATAATGAATTTTGTCTTTCGACGGATGATACAGTTTGTCTGTCAACGGATGATGTACCATGTCTTTCGACGGATGTAGAAGTTTTGGCTTCATTTGTTGATCTTCCTGCATATTCTTTATAAGTTACTTCTTGATCACTTTCATCATCAGTATCATCACAGTTCATCTCAACATTGTCAAATTTGAGGATTTCATGGAAACCTTCATCTTATAGTCCTTTACTCTTCTTATCATCAAACACAACATGTACAGATTTTATAACATTGTTGGTTCTTAGATTGTAGACTCTGTATGCTTTTCCAACTGCATATCCAACAGAGATACCTTCATCTTCTTTGGCATCAAACTTTCCATGTTGCTCAGTTTGATTTCTCAGAATATAGCATTTGCAGCCAAAGACATGAAGAAAGTTTAGTGTTGGCTTCCGGTTCTTGAACAATTGATAGGGTGTCATGCATTTTGCTCGATTGACCAAAGAAATATTCTAAGTGTAGAATGCAGTATTGACAGCTTCATCCCAGAATTATGTTGGTAACTTTGATTCTTCTAACTAATTCTTGCAGCTTCAATTAAGGATCTGTTCTTTCTTTCCACTACTCCATTTTTTTGTGGATTCCTTGCTGCTGAAAACTCATGCATGATTCCATATTCTTCATAGAACAACTTCATTGTAGAATTCTTGAACTCAGTTCCATTGTCACTTCTGATTCTTCTAACCTTGAGATCAGGATGATTGTTGACTTGCCTTATGTGATCGATAATGATTTCACTAGCTTCATCTTTAGATTTAAGAAAATATATCCAAGAAAACTTTGAGAAGTCATCCACAATCACTAGGCAATATCTCTTTTTTGATATTGACAACACATTGACTGGCCCAAACAAATCCATGTACAACAGCTGTAGTGGTTCTTTAATTGTTGATCTAAGCTTCCTTTTGAATGATGCTTTAATTTGTTTTCCTTTTTGACAAGCATCACACAATCCGTCCTTTGAGAACTCAACTTGAGGAATACCTCTTATTAGGTCTTTCCTGACTAGTTCATTCATAGTCTTGAAGTTCAGATGAGACAGCTTCTTGTGCCACATCCAACTTTCATCCTGACTTGCTTTGCTGAAAAGATAAGTTATAGAATCTGCAATAGATGAGTTAAAGTCATCTAGGTACACATTTCCTTTTCTCACTCCAGTAATAACCACTTCATTATTTTCCTTGCAAATTACAACACAGGCTTCAGAATTGAAAGTTACAGAGTTGCCTTTGTCACATAGTTGGCTGACACTCAAAAGAATATTTTTGAGTCCATCCATCAAAGAAACTTCTTAAATGATGATATTATTTTTTGAAATCAAGCCATATCCCATAGTATATCCTTTGATGTCATCTCCAAAAGTAATACTTGGGCCATCTCTCTCCTTGAACTTAGTGAGCAGGGTAGAGTCTCCAGTCATGTGCTTTGAGCATCCACTATCTAGATACCATGGACTCTTTCTATTTCCCTGATTACTTGAGGAGCTGACTTCTACTTTATCTGATTTGGCCATTTGGGCTAGGTGACATAGCTTATTTCTTCATCTTCATCTTCCCCATCAGTTGCCCAATCCTTTTCTTGAGTCAAGAAAGCCTTTTCCTTTTGTTTGAGCAACTCAAAATATTTTGTTAGGTAAAGAATACAACACAGGGGGTGAATGTGTTTTGGATTATTTTTAGGCTTTTTAAACTGTTATGGATGTGGTGAACAAATTAATCTAACTTGTAGAGATAAAGTGTTTTAACAAAAATAATAGAACATGCACATGAACACACTATCTTCAAAACTCACTTAATTTAATATTAAAATCAATATGTCCTGCTACAAATTTCTGGGTTCTTAGTTGATAAATAACTCAGCTTCTTTCTTGAGAGAGTTACAAGATTTTTAGATCTATTTTTTATAACTTAAAACAAAGCATCCAATGTTTACTTTATAGAACAGTAAACACCGGTTTTACACAGCATGCAATAGCATGTACTAAACCCTATTTTAAGTTAACTAAAACTTTCTTTTTCTGGCTTAGTGTATCTTTGCAAATCGTGCATGTCTGTGACTTTACTTTGTCAGTTAATCTTGGCCTTTGATCTTGTATTCTTCAAGCTACTTTTTATAGATTTTTCACTGGATTGGGGATCCTCGCTACCAACTGGTTCCTTCTTAACTGGAAAAGAACATAAACAACATCGCACAAATGAGCTAACTAGCTCAGCAAGTCACAATGACAAGACTAAGAATAATGATCATCAAGTGAAAAGAGTTAAGGTATCAAGTGAACAATGATTAACGATTTAGAATTGGATATTATGTGTTCATTTTAAAAAAAAACAAGGTTAGGCTGTTGATCAGTCACGTACTAACCCCGAGCAAGGCACACAGCTCTGCTCCAATTACTGGATCCAAGGCACACATTGACCTAACTTGACCACCAATCTGGTCTGACCACGAATCTGGTCCATAATTTTATAAAACAATCCAATTCTAACATAATAACAGTATAAACAATGTAAAGCAATAAACAAAATCATAAGCAATATTGGATATTCAATAATGAAATGGTTTTAATCTTCATAAAGGATCAATATGACAATTTCAAAGAATGGCTGTTAGGTAATGAAAGAATTGGATAACAAAGGAATCAAAGTTTCAAGGTTGCAAGAATTTGGTCTTTCAAAGCATAAGGTACAATGGTTTGAATATGTAAGCAATTTGATTCAGTGTTTGGCATTTAGTTTGTATGTATTTGTGGAGTAGTATCGTATATCTGTGGTTTGTATTCGGGTATACAACAATCAATGATTTAGAAAGAATAAGGTTTACGGCTCAAAGATCAACAACTAGAATCAAGGTTTAGGGTTCAGTGCTTCAAAGCACTTGCAATATAAAATAGGACTATCAATCAACTACAATATATCTCAAGAAAGTTCAGAACACTTGCCTGATATTAGCTTGCTATACTTCTCTAACTTCCAATCACAATCTCCTACTCCTCGACTATATGTTTCCCTTTCCTACGCCTTGCCTCTTCTGCTCATATATTATAAACATCCATCAATACTCAACTCATATGATTCTACTTGATATACACTTCTATCTACCTTTAGTTTTACCCAAATCCGATTAACGGATTGAAAGTTATGCTATAAACAAGTAAACACCGAACATATAGACCGACCGTCAAACAAACAAGTCACATATAGCACATAGCACGTCAAAAAATCAATGACATTCATTAATAGAGAAGTCTTGGGTCATAAACAGGCTTTCGAGTATTTAGTATGATTTTTAAAACATTTTTCGGAATTAAAACGGGTCGTTGGATCAATTTTAAAGTAATAAACAAGGTTCGGTTGGCAAAATCTGGCTTCAAAATGATTTTATAATAATTATCGAGTCTTCAAAACAATTTAAAATAATATTTTAAAGCTCAAAACTATTTTTTGGAATTTTTAAATCATTTATAAATAATTAAATCTAATTAAATAATTAATTAAAATCAATTAATAATTAATTAAAACAATTAATCAATTAATTTTTGAATTAATTGACCAATTAATCAATTAATTATTAACTAAAATTAATTAACTAATTAATTCAAATTTATTTTTGAATTAAAAATAAATTTTGGAATTAAAATAATATTTTTTTTGGAATTTTCAGAAATTAAAAACAAATTTTTAAAATTAAAATAAATAGAAAATCTGATTTTTAAATAATTTAAAAACTGGAATCCTAAATTTGCAAGTTCTGGAAAGTTCAGGGACTGAACTGCATCTTCTTCAAAAGTTCGGGGGCCTGTTTGCAATTTTTCAAACCTCCGTCGTCGACTCGCCAGAGTGTGGTCGGAGAACACGATTCCGGCCACCTCAGGCCGCCAAACTGTCCAGAATTAAACTACAGGCTACCAACAACTTGTATATGCAATCAAAACACACAACCCTTTCCAGAATTGGCCGGAAAAAACTCAAGAAACTCGCCGGTTTCCGGTGACCCGACGTAAACTTCAAAACACAACTCCGTTCAAACCATGAATCGTCTGTTAACGAGCTATACACCAATCGATTACAAATTTCATGAGGAACAAAACCCACTATATTTAAACATCTAATAATCTCTAGAACAAAAAGCCCTAAATTTCAATTAAGAACATTCATACGGGTTATAAACCCTAATTTTAAAATTCGAAAATTAAACTCAATTTTGAACATGTTATTGAACTCCAATTCAGTCATATGACATATGAAAATCATCAAGAAAACAAGCTCTACAACATGCAATCATCAAATCATTCAAACAACCATCCGAACAAAAATTCATATTTTTAATCAAAATAATTCGAATAATAAATAAAATTACAGAAAATATACCTTTGATTCAGCAGTGAAACAAGTTCTGGAATCTGAAAGTACACTCCAAATCCTTCATTTTGGTTACCAGAGCTTTCCAAACGGATTTCAATAACACCTTGAAACTATAGTTTGATTCTCAGAAGGTTTTATAAAATAAAGGGTTTTCTCTGGAAAATTCTATCATTATTGTTTGCAAATGATTTTCGGTACGAAATAAAATACGATAAAGGCTATTTATAATTACAGAAAATTAGTATCCCGTTGGATCATTCCGGATATAAAATAGTACGTTAATTTAGAAAAACAGATCCAAACGGTACCGGTTTTCAGGATAATTATCCAAATCAGTACAATTTGTACTGCGGTCTTGGTCTCAGCGCCTGGTTACACGTATTACGAGGTGATAATTTTAATAGTTTAATAAAAAGATCCCGTTTATCCAAAATACGAGTTTTATTGATTTACCGAAACGAATAATGTATCGAAAATATTGCACTGGGACCCGCACAGGACAAACCGTACGCCGGATCGAAAAAGTCGAAACATGGAAAATGTTCAGAATATTGCAATTAGGTTAGGAAGGAGTTTTCGAAAGAGTTTCGGGTTATAAAAACGTAAAAACGAATGACGTCGGCTGGTTCCCGATTGTATAAAATAGTTTATAAATTCTCAGAAAAAGAATTTATAAAATCCATATATTTCCTATAAAATCATTAATCAACATAAAAATAAATAGGAAGATTTGACAATTATCTATATTTTATTTTGGACATATAAAAATTAAAATACTCGATTTATATTATTTTTAAACATCCAAACACATATATCACTTAACAAATAATTCACAGAATAAATACTGGACATGCATAATATTTATTTATTAGCAAAAATAATTACACGATATATCCCAGATATTACATCATTTTAATTACATTTTCTAATTATTTTGGTTATATTTTATAATGATTGTGAATCTTATGAACAAAGTCTTAACATTAATCTAAGATTAGTTAATAAATTTGTATACCTATTAATTTATATGATATCAACTACATATTTGGAAATATATTTTATTATAAATATATGTTGAGAGTTGCGGTTGCGATTTTGTGATTTTCAAGAATTTAAAATCGCATCCAAACCGCGAATGAGCGGTTTTTAAAATTTAAATCCACAACCAACCCGTGTTTCGCGATTATCCGCAAAATGTGGTTCAGTTGCGAGCGGTTGAGCGGTTGGATGCGGTTGAGCAGTTCGTCTGTACACCCCTATCTCTAACTATCACTTCCTCCATCATCTCCTTTCTACTTACCACCGACAACTACCTCCAACTACCATTTCTGGCCGTCGCACGGATGAGATTCCAGAGTGGTGAGATAAGGCAATGCATGGATGAGATTAAAAGAAAATTTTAAAAATATATAAAATGAAGGCTAAAATTAGATCTCATATCTCCTTTTTGGATGGATTCTCATTTGAGTCCCTCTCTCTCAAATAAATTTTTATAAAAAAATATTTTAAAAATTATAATAATTTTGAAGTGATTTATAATTTTTTTGATCAATTTTTTTATATTAGAATATAATATATATTTTAATTTTGTCATTCATTAACATTATAAATCCATTTTAATATAATTTGATATTAAAAATATGAGATACTATCAATGGTTTTAGATATTACGAATTAGTAGACAGTTTTTTATTTAAAAAATATACTAAAAACACAAAATTATTTTTTTAATTATTTCCCGCATCCTCGTGAAAATTACTGTTACGACGAGGATCGTAATGAAAAGAATCCCGTTTAGGATCCAAAGTGTGTTCGGGGATCAGGGGCGCAGATAGTACTCCCCAACCCCGAAGTGACCCCGATGCCTATCCCTACAAAGAAATTTCAAATGTTTTTGTTATAATGATATAGTTTTGACTTTTTTTTATTAATTAGGATCATATAACTTACAATAAAAATCTAATCTCAAAATTCTCGGGATAAGTTAAAATTGAACTCTATGATAAAAATAAGCTCTCACCACTTAAGTTATCTAATATTACTCTAATAATATGTACGAAAAGAATAAGAAGTAAGACAATCCAGTAAAAAATTAAAATAATTATTTATCATATTCAAAAATTATTTCCGTATAGGTACAAATTCGTTCGAAATAATATTTTAATATATATGCAGGCTCGTGTCTCGAACGAGTTTTTACGCTAATTATTTCTTGGGAGTCGGGCATGCCCTGTATATTTGTTATATATAATGGTAATTATTTGAGACGCGGTTGAATAATAAGTGGTTAATGGTTATTGTTTGTCCAAGATTAACTTCAAGTTTTCAACTCCTCTAGAGAATTACATATATATAAATTTATAAAAAGGTAAGCAGTTTATCCATTGATAGAGTTTCCTTAGCAATTGATATTCTTTTACTTATGCAGAATTACAAGGAATCATCTATTTATAATTAGCCAACCTATTTTTCATATCTTGTTAGTAGTCAACATGACTTAGAATGTCTAACAAAATCTAAACCTCTAAGATATTACAGTATACAAGAATGTGCTACATACTAAGGGTGTACAAACGAACCGCTCAACCGCATCCAATCGCTCAACCGCTCGTAACTGAACCCCATTTTGCGGATAATCGTGAAACACGAGTTGGTTGTGGATTTAAATTTTAAAAATCGCTCATTCGCGGTTTGGATGCAGTTTTAAATTCTTAAAAATCACAAAATCGCAACCGCAACTTGCAACATATATTTATAATAAAATATATTTCCAAAAATGTAGTTGATATCATATAAATTAATAGGTATACACATTTATTAACTAATTCTTAGATTAATGTTAAGACTTTATTCATAAGATTCACAATCATTATAAGATATATAACCAAAATAAATAGAAAATGTAATTAACATGTAATTTTATTTTTATCCATTTCTTTTTCTTTTCTATCACCTCCATAATTTTTTATGTTTTTAATATCTTTTCTGCACACGGAGCATTAATTTATATATTATTTTTGAATGTAAATTTATCACGTAACTTAAACTTGAATTTAATAATATTCCGAATTTACTTTTTTGCAAATTATTAATTATTTTTAAATAAGTGGTTGAACCACAAACCGATCCTCAATAACCGCAAATTCAACCGCAATTGATGCGGTTAACCGCAACCACATTTGCGGTTGCGGATGACAATTTTCTAAAACCGCTCTTCGTGGTTTGGTTCGAATTTTACCTCAAAATTGATCTGATCCGAACCGCGTACAACCCTACTACAAACTTATTTAAATATAAGCTATTCCATCACTTGATGGCTACAAAAATCATTTTACTTATCTACCCAGAGTGTTTTGTCAAGTTACCATCAAGCACATAACATAACCTAACAGTATATAAAACAGAAGGGTGTGCTTTGATGGTCACAGAAAATGAATTGAAGAAGGAAGAAAGTTGACTTGTATACACATTTGTTAGTGGGGTAATCGAATTGGTAAAATTTACCATCTCTCTTAGATATGGGTATTTTGGTGGTTTATGACGGAAAATCGGGTATTTTTATCATTATTTCTACTTTTTCAGAACTTAATTTGATTTTCATTTTTTATTAACTTTCATTTTAAAATATAGGTTTTTAAATAGTTTACTAATTTAAATTCATAAATTAAGATAATTGTATTTAAAAATATTTATTTTAATTGATTTAGGTAAAAAAAATCTGACTTATAAGTGGAATTATGCAAACAATTATATAATTTAAAAATATTTGTTTACTTATTACTCGTAAGTTTCTTATTCGTTCAAGATCATAAGTTACTTATTTTACTATTTATTAAACGGACACATTGTACACAGGGATTTCACTAAGCGCGATGAAATGGGCCTTTTTGAAAACAAAATAATTTAGATCTCAAAATAATATTCACATATCTCTCTTTTCTTGAAAAAGAGTGTCAATATTTCCAAAATTGTGACACATTCCATGAAATCTTGGATACATTTTTTGTAGGGCTGCACGTGGATTGAAATTTTTGAGTAATCGATTAAATCGATCAATTTTTTTAATTTGAAAAAATCAATCCAATCCAATACGAATCGAATAATTGATGATTTATTACTTGCTCAACCCGAACATTAATGAATTAGATATGGTTTATAAATATTTTTACTTTACACAACCCAATTGATTCATTACTATATCAATTTGGATTTTATATAATTTTTTCAATTTGGTATATCTACACCGTTTCTTAGATATTGTTGTGTGATTACTATAAAATGATTTTTTTATAGTGTGTACATGAATAAACAGTCAGAATTTATGTGATAAATTTTGATTGGTTCACTTTTTATAATTATGATGGACCCTGCATACACAAAAAATCAAAATAATCAAAATTCATCAACTATGGGCTTAGACTTCTTATTCCTAGGCCCGGTAGAAGCCCATCCAGAATCCATCTTCCGCTAGCTTTAGGAATGTCCAACTATGAGGCCCAATCGCGAAAGCCCAAGGCTCGTCCGTAATCATAGGATTTCACGGATAGTGCATCTCCCTACGCAAGGATAACACTCTACTACAGCTATCTCCCTTAATTTACGGACGCAGGTATAGCCACGGTTCACCCCAAATGTCGGACGCATCCCTGCCCCCCGAATAAGGATAACCCACCAGATAGAAGGACATGTGATCCCAAGCTCTTGGGTGCAAAGTACAGGATGACTCCAAAGTTCTCCAACGAGGACATCCGTTGAATACGAGAACAGAGTTCCCAAAGCACACACCAATGTTAACCCCGCATCCCCAACGAGGACACCCGTTGAATACAGGAGGAAGCCTTCAATCATCAGGCATACCCCTGGAGGCCTTCTATCTTTTCACGGACATCCCCCTTCTTGACCGTCTCAAGGAGGGAATTCTTTAAAGAGTACCTGCAAAAAATATGTTAGTAGAAATAATCATCCATTACTCTTCTCCATGCATGCTTTTACCTGAACTCTCCTCATAAAAATGCATTGACCAGACATAGGTCGTGTCCTAAGACATTGGGAGCGTCCTGAACTCCATGAAGCCTGTATTGTTTTCTCAACAAATACCTCTCACAGCATTCCACAGTGACAGGACGTGTCCTAAGCCTCTAGGCATGTTCTCCAACCTTCATTGCTAAAAGACCACAATTGTTAGATACTTCTACCATGGTGGACGCGTCCTACCTCCCTGGACGCGTTCTACACCAGGTAGGTGCTTCCAAACCTCCTTACCACAAAATTATCCTTAATAAGCATTTCTACAAAAAGTGGGTACGTCCTACCTTCATTGGCGCGTCTTCATACTTCTTTGCCAAAGGATCACTATGGTGAACACTTCCACCAAAGTGGACGCGTCCTACAAAACTGGGTGCGTCACCTAATTTGCAATGCAACGCCGAGTTTGACCTCAATTAATCCGCATTTGACCTGCATTAATTATATACCAAATTTTGGGTATAACAATTAGCCCCCCAAATTCCACTTGCAGTTGAAAACAAAATTGGAATTTTTATCCTTAAAACTATGGAACAAAATTTGGCTTACAAACTTAGGACGCGTCTTGGAATGATGACGCGTCTTCCGTTCACTTTATGGCAGTTGCGCTACAGCTGTTGCACACGTCAGCATATCATTTCCTCTATAAATACCCTTAATAATCAACCACCCATTTATTCTTTTTCTCTCTCTTCTCAGAACGCCATCTCCGCTGCTACAAGAAGCTTTGCTCAAAAATCCGGGGATTCAACCGCCCATTTCCCGAATTTTTACAGTTAATCAACCCCCCAAGTTTCAAGGTACATAAATCTTCTTCCATTTCTTCATTTTGTCGAGCCAATCGTCTATAATAGACGAAAAACCGTTCATGTACTTCGTTCTCCCATGAACTGTTCTTCATTTTTATCGTATGTATATGTGTATTTATCTGTAAAGTACCATCTTTTGCTTCTTTGATTCCTAGTTTAACGTTTTTAGGGTTTCATGGAAGTTCCCCCAAACCGATTAGAATTACGCCGTATTTTTACCATTTGGGACGCGTCTACCATTGTGGGCGCGCCCTGTCTTTTATTGTAAGCTAAGTTGTTGTCATGCTTGGATGCGCTGTTGTGCTAAGACACGCTGTCATGCTAGGACGCGTCATTTACTACTTTGCCTTAATCAACTGCTTGCGGTAAATCCTGTAGGACGCGTATTCTCATAACATTTCACATTTTTTTTCTTTGTATATATTTCTTTGTATTTCCAATTCCTTCTTTTTCTTTAAGCCTGGACGCGTCCTCAAGATCTTTTTCCTTTTTATTTCAACTGGAGTACACGTCTTCTTCCTCACCCTTCCATCCATTTAAAGTTCTCAACAAACGCATAGGGGTCTACTCTCCTCCTACACTTTTTTTCGATCCCCAGCCATCTTACTTTCATTGGACCCCTTCATTTCTCGAATCAGAATCCCAAGTTTTCAAGGAGCTTAAATAAAAAACTTCCATTATGTCAAGCTCAAGTGACAAAATCCATGGACCACATCCCTTTAAGTACAAGGATTAAAAGATTAAAACGCAAGAGGACTTCTCCAGTCAAAATTAGCTCAGCCATAAGGGACTGGACCGACGATGAAGTTATTCCCACTTCTACTCTTCCACCTTCTTGTGTAATTGTCTCTGAAGATGATGCTTCCACATCACAGGGTGCATTACCCAATCAGGACGCGTCACCCATTCAGGGTGCGTCTCCCATCTTGAATGCGTCACCACTTAGTGTGAGCGAGTTTGAAAAGAGGATTCCCGACCCCGAGAAGTACCCAGTATCTCCCCAAAAATCCGATCCTCTTCTAGAACACTGGGAGCCTTCCGATGTTGAAGTGGACTTTGATTGGAAAGAATTTGAAGATCTTCCAGAGGCAGAAAAAAATGTCTGGAGAAAGAGGGAGAACAAGCTAGCTTGCGTTGCTCTTGACTCCAATGTGACTGACTTGGAGATTCAATGGTGCATGAAGTATTATGACATGTAGGGCATTTGGGTGCGCCCTCTTCGAACAATGAGACCGCATATTTTTAATGTTGGAAACCAAAGGATTCCCAGAATGGTCCTTACACCAAAACTCATTTCCCGGGGCGTGGGCGCGCCCCTACACTCATTCATCAAGAAGATTCTGAGATGGTATGACGTGGCCCCTGTACAACTATCACCTAACTCCTACAAGCTAGCTTGGGCTCTGTACATGATGTACCATAATCTTAGATTGGGCGCTCCCTCCATGAAAGAATTCAGCTTCTTTAGTATCAGAAAATCCATCCCAGGCTATCATTTCCTCGTGGTCAACAAGTGGCTGAATAATAAAGGATTCAACAAGGGAAGGATTAGCCATGAACGAGACTGGAAGGAGCCGTTCTTCTATATTTTTGATGTAAAAAGAGCCCGTGTACGCTTTAATCTTGAGCCAAGTAAGTTTTACCATCTGGACGCATCCCATAGTCTGGACGCGCCCTATTTTTTCTCCCATATACCGTTGTGTTACTTACTTTTCTTTCTTTCCTTCCTCCTCTAGACAAAAGAACTCAAAAGGAATTGACAGGAAAAAAAGAAAAAAAGAGCAGAAAAAGTTTTAAGGTATGCTGAGGATCATTTTAACCTCAAGGATATGATCACAGAGGACAACCTCAAACTAGTGGGCGCGTTGTCCGCCCGGGTTGGTTTTGTCTGCAAATTCCGCGAGTTTCACAATGGCAAACCTGTTCTCACAGCCTCAGAGAAAGCCAGGGGCCTTAGGGCCGCATAAATGATTAAGATTGACACCAATAAGCAATTTGACTTAGAACAAGGTAAGTATATATGAGAGAGGACGCGTCATCTATCTTTGGACACGTCCAAAGCTACAAAATTAGCTTCTCGTTTTAAAAGTACTAACTCACCATAATTTTTAGGATGCGTCATGACCTTGTTACTGCTTGTCCTGTCTAAGTTTATATTTATCTTATCCTCAATCTTTGGGCACGTCCTCAATTTTTGACGCGCCTGACGACCTATATGTAACTTTAGTATCCTTATCAGCTTGTCATGCTTTATGTATCAAAGTTTCCTAATGTTTAGCTACTGCTCCACATTTATTTTTTCCTTTAGATGTACATACTTACCATTTTACTATTATGATATGCCATATAGGTCGCGTCCTCATACCCTGGCGCATCCATGTCTAATATTTTTTCATGTTTATGTCACATATATGACTTCTCTCCCCAAAGGTTTTGCCATTGGGGCTTCCAAAAAATTATAAGCAAGGAAGCAAGCTCCCGCAAAATCTGATCCAAAAAACAAGGATCCTACTCTTGTTGTGGTTCCTTCACCTCCCCACAAGATCATTGACACCACTGTGGTGAACATCTCGGATAAGGAGGACGCGCCCTCAAAGCGTCAGAAGACAGTGCCTGATGACCAATCTTTCGTTCTCAGGTATCTGGGCGCGTCCTCAGCTGGCACTTTCACTGAAGAAGAAGTTCGAGGATGGACTTTCAGGACAGAAGAACAAACTGAACAGGCCATGGTGAGAGCAGCAGCTGAGCTTCACATGCACGCAAGGCAAAATGCCAATATGGCTGCCAGACTCAGGGCGCGTCTTGCTGTTACTGATACTACAAAGAGTCAAGCTAAAGATAAGATTAGATCTCTGGAGAAAAACATTTCTCTTCTTGCTCAAGCAAAGGATGCAAAAATTCTCGAACTGGAACTAGAGAAGGTGCGTCTTAATGGCCATATTACCGCCATGGAGAAGGCTATTGATGGAGTTACTACTGAAAACTCCAAAATGTAACTGGAGCTAGACCTTCTTAATGATGACAGAGTGCATGGTTGGAAGGAGGAGAAAAAGATGGTGTACCATAATGGGTTTGCAGCAGGCTTTGAGGAGTGGTGTTCTGGGTTCATAGCAAATGACCCAGAATATACCTTCTCCAAATTTGATGAAGATACCCAAAAATGGTTGGCTGATTTCAAAGTCAGGACTGCAGAGTCCATTAAGGATAAAAGGGTCATCCTAGGTTTGGAAAAAGATGACGCGTCCCCTGCTCCTTCTCCACACCAAGCTCAACTCCAGTAAGTTCAAACTCAACCTTCTTCTCTAAAAGACCATGAAAAACACCAGGACGCGCCTCAAGCCTAGGACGCGTCTTTCTTATGAACTTTTTTATGGACTAATCAAGGGTGCAGGCCCTTTTAATCCTTATAAATTGTAAACTTATGATTATTTCTCAATTTTGTTTCTGGTACTTTTATAAGGTTTTCCCCTTTCAAATTATCTTCATGTGTATCTTTTCACTTTCTTAATCTTGTTCTATCATATATATGGGCGTGTCCTAAGTTGAGGACGCGTCACCTAATTAATCTTGTTATTATCCCCTTTATCATTACAAGCTAAGCATATGTCTTGCAAGGGCACGTCCTCTTTAAAAGGAGCGAGTTACCTTGACAAGGATCTTCATCTTTTAGGGCACGTCCTCACAACGAGGAGCGTCTTCCTCGATAAGGTCTCCATCCTTGTAGGGTGCGTCCTCTCTAAGAGGAATGTATACCTCGACAAGGATCTTCATCTTTGTAGGGCGCATCCTCACAACAAGGAATATCTTCCTCGACAAGGTCTCCATCCTTGGAGGGCGCGTCCTCTCTAAGAGGAGCTTCTACCTCGACGAGGATCTTCATCCTTGCAGGGAGCGTCCTCTCTAAAAGGAACGTATACCTCGACAAGGTCTCCATCCTTGGACGGTGCGTCCTCTCCAAGAGGAGCTTCTACCTTGACAAGGATCTTCATCTTCGCAGGACGCGTCCTCTCTAAGAGGAGCGTCTGCCTCAACAAGGTCTCCATCCTTGGAGGGCGCGTCGTTTCTAAGAGGAGCGAGTTACCTCGGCAAGGATCTTCATATTTGTAGGGAGCGTCCTTACAATGAGGAGCGTCTTCCTCGACAAGGTCTCCATCCTTGGAGGGCACGTCCTCATAACGAGGAGCGTCTACTTCGACAAGGTCTCCTTCCTTAGAGGGCGCATCCTCACAATAAGGAGCGTCTTCCTCGACAAGGTCTCCATCCTTGGAGGGCGCATCCTCACAACGAGGAGCGTCTACCTTGACAGGGTCTCCATCCTTGGAGGGCGTGTCCTCATAACGAGGAGCGTCTACCTCAGGACAAGGCAAAGCTTCAGCCATTGCAGAGCCTGAGGGCACGTCACCCCTTGGAGGAGCATCAACCTCAGGAGGATTATTTAAAATTTGAAAGAATTCACTCTTTCCTTCCAACCTTTTTCTATTCACTTCTCGTTGTACCACGTCTCCCTCACGCTCCACCATAGCTTCCTCAACAATGTTGATCCTTGAAATATTTTCCAACATTAAAAGTTCAATTGTGGGCTCCATTCTCTTCACGAGTTGGTAGCATTGACTCTATTAGGACTCCGAGCATTCCGCCGATAATCTGGACTCGCAGACTTGTCTCTTCTCTTAATTTCCCCTTTGAGTTATTGGTATTATCATTCTTTCTTGTCTCGGAAAGTGACTGCTCAATTGCTTTGAAGGACTCAGTCTGTGCAATTACATCAGCTAACAACATAGGGTCTTTTCCTTGAAAATGCTTCCAAAAATATATTCCCACGCACAGACCAACTATAAGAAGTATTTTCAGTGTTTCTTGGTTGTGCCTCTCACCAAGGTAGACTGCGCATTGAACCATTTAAAGTATGGGGTCAAGCTTTCCCCTTCATTCTGTTTCACATTGGCCAGTGTGGTAACAGGCGGCGTATACTTCACCCCAGTTTGGAACTGAGTCAAAAACAAGGTTTTCATTTGTTCCCAAGATGTGATAACTCATGGGCCAAGATTTTGGAACCACTGTTGAGCACCTTCTCTAAAGGTAGCCGCCAAAAGACTGCACCGTGCTAAGTCGGGTACCTAGTATGTTCCTGTATCCCACAGGTAGCTGCACTTCCCTTACAACAGCAGAGAAAGTGGATGGAGCTTGCGCAGTTGCTGTTACCCTACCTCCTTCAAGATGGTTGAGCAACCTCTTAAGGTCATTCACATTAAATGTTCCTACTCCAGGAATGGTTTGAACGTTGAATTGTTGAGGTTGCTCCACAACTTGTTGTTGTTCCCCTTGGTTACCCCCCGGGTGTACCGGTGGATATCACCGCCCCTCGCCCTGAGGCTGCGGCTGTGGTATATTGCCATCTTGATTTTAAACATTCCCTGGCGCACGAGGTTCCTCCTGGCCACGTCTCAGTATTTCATTATTGTTTTGCAACCTTTCTTAAATTCGGACGTCGTCCTGGTCATGAGGACGTGTCCTGGATCTCACTACTCTCAGATGGATCATCCTCTGGATCTGAACTAACATACACAGGCTCCTCTGAAGAAGGTGGAATGGGGTCCACTGGGGTACCGGTAAAACTAACCTCTGAATCGGAATCACTACCACTACTGGGATCCTGAGAGAAAACACAAAACAGCAACCAATAAACATCATTAGGGTTAAATAAAACTTTCAACTAACTCACACCCTAATTCTAGTTGCCACTTTAGCTTATATACACTTTCCTTAGACTATACCTAGTAGTCTTACCCAACTCTATATGAGTCGAACTCTCTCGTGATATAGATATATACCCAAAATACCCTTTTTACTCCTAACTTGTCTCAGGAACTAGATCCTGTAGCTCTGATACCAACTTATGACACCCTCAATCTCGGGGTTAGGAAATGAGGACCCACACACCTTTAATCTATGAATTAAATATGTATAAACCCCGATTAACTACTAACAGAATCAAACAGGATAAAGTTTGAGATAAGATTAAAACTACCAACCATAAAATATAATTTACAACCCAAAATAAAACCAAATTTACATAGTCAATCCCGACTTGGAATCGACAGATAACCCATTGTATCTTAACAACCTTTTGGCTAAGCGCTTGCTCACTCAAAACCTGTACTACCTGCTCTGGCAACCTGAAGCCCTCAACACGGTAGGGACCACCAGGTATGCTCTTACGAACAGTGCGCCTAAGCCTGGACATCTTCTTGCTTAACTGCCATAGTTAGATTAAACAAAACATATGAGTATAAAACTCAGCAAGTAACTATAAAACAGTTCTACGATACAAAATCTACAATATACCATTTCTATTTTCTGAGCATTCTACTTTAACATTTCTAGGTGGTAGATTTCTATCTTTTGGGCTATGAAAGGGTTACGAAGAAAAGCTTTAGGCTTTCAAGGAACAAGGCTCAAGATAGGGTGAAAGGTGACATTTATCACAAATCATTAACAGGATCACAAATGATCTTTCAAATGGAAAGCGATAATCTTTTCATCATTGGGAATCAATTATATGATCAACAGAATCAAAATCAGGGTTCAGAAGCTGTAAGCTTCACAATATCACAATCAACTCTTTTCGAAACAATATAAGACTTTTTCATTTTCACAAAATCAATTACTGAATAGGAAATTCAATTCCTTTTTAAATAGTTATGGAACGCTTGATTGGACTTCTTTAACTTTCAATTCATAATAATACGGGTGATCAGCCCGTACCGACCTCCATCCGGCCTTTAAGGTACCTATGGCATAATTTCAGCCTTAAACTGGACTAGCCCTGCTAGCCTCTAAACATGACTGGACTAGTCTCTTACATCTCAATCCAATCCATCAGGAATTCATTTGGAAAACCTTGTGTTGGAAAAGAAAGGTTTTACTAAATTCATTTTATCATTACCGAGAATATGAAATCATTCAGACTTTTTAAGGTCGAAACTCATTCTTAAGTTCAAATTTCAAGAATTCAAAGATAAGGAAATGAATCAAGGATAAACAAGGTTCAATTATAGGGATCTTGATCAAATGATAAGAAGGTACTCAAGTTAGGGAATCAAAACCGTTTTGAGGATCAATAGGGTATAAGGTAAACAAAGGTATGAAGGATCATTACACAAGGGGGTTCGTAAAGGTTCTTATAGGGTTTAGAACAGTACATGGTATTAACAAGTAATCAGGATAAGAAAAGGTTACCAAAGGGTTTGAACAATAATCTTATCAATAACAAGTTCACAAGAACAATGACAGGGTATCTCAAGATTCAATAACAGGGGCACACAGGTTACTTGCCTAAATTCTCTTTCCTGTTTCACAAAGGTTGAACTATTGCCACCTAGTATACTTTTCCCTTTCCTAGCCTGAATGCCCTCACACTCCGAATCTACAATCCAAAAACCAAAACCTTAATTAGATTCCCACTTGACTTCCCGGAATGCTTTAACATTTCCCTTAATCGCAATACCCTAAGAGTATTTATATACTCAATTATAATCACACAACATGTCTATACCATAACTCATATACTTTAAGCATATAGACTTCGATTCACACATTATGATGCAAATACGACACATAGCATTTAATCCTTGTATTTCCAACTCTATACTTGAGTTATCATATCAATTATATACCCTTGTAACCAGACGACTTAATCCTTCCTTTTTCAATACTTAATTCGAACCCAAAACAATCAAACAAATCAATATCTCTTAGAAAATACACATGCATTCACTTAGCATCAAATCAATCACTTTTATATCTATATTACATTCATCTATAACCACAAAACATAACCCAAGAATCAAACATCAACATGCAAGCATCACAATTGCATAAAAACTTGGGTTCAAGTCAAAACTCATTCCTTTAAATCATCTTTTAACCTAAACGCTTACATGCTAAACTTTATCTTGACATGCATCCAAGTTTTCATTTCGACTCTCACAGGTAACTAATGCAATTAGCACATAAACTCACAAAATTAACTCAATCTTCTTTTAACCATAAGACCCATTCGGATTTTTCAAAAGAAACACACATGCATATATAAATTTTGACATGCAAAGTTCTAAATCATAATTTCAACTTGTTTTAAGCCTTAACTTGGACATTCAATTCATTTCCCTTTAAAAAAATCAAACCTAACTTACTCGATTATACTCAAATCTTACATGCAATCATCAATTCACTTCTATTAAACCAATAACCATTCTAAATTCCCACTATTATTCAAAAACAATAACCCACAATCATTTTGTTCAACAAAAATCAATTTAATAACTTCAAAAATCAAAAACCCATTCGGTTTTTAGGGAATCACCACATGCAAATACTGAAATTAAGTTTTATGAATATTAGAGCTCAGTAATAACATCATCACTCACCACCGGTTCACCGGAGTTCATCACCGGTGGCGGTGGCTTCACGGTGGTGCCCTCATTCGAGGGTGTCCAACCACAAAAATCCCGATTTTCCATCAATTCCTCAAAATAACTAACATGCACAACTTAGATATCATTCATTTGCAAGGAATCATGCTTAAACAAAGTAACAACGATAAGAACAACAAGAACCGAGAGGTTTTCGGTGAACACACACACATCAAACATATACAACATACATACACCTACATGCAAGTGTTTTCTTGCATCTTTAGAGTATAAGAAGCTTAAATCTTGATTCAAGATTGAATTTTAATGGAGGTTATGGAAGGAACAAGAAGAGAGAGAGAGAGAGAGAGAGAGAGAGAGAGAGAGAGAGAGAGAGAGAGAGATTATACCGAGAGAGAGAGAAGAGAAAGCTGAGAGAGAGATGAGAGAAAAAAAGAGTGAACCGGGTGAGAAAAATAAAAAGGAGAGGGGAGTGAGGTTATATATAGTGAGTACCCAAGGGTATAAAGGTCTTTTACCCACTAGGTTCTAGGATTTTCCCTTTATTCTTTAATTCTAATTTCTAATAACAATTTTGATAAATAAATAACCCTCTCGGAAAAGATGGGAAAGCAAAGAAGAAAAAATTTAAAACGCAGATCTCGAAATTAGCTTTCCAGCCATATTTTCAGAATAACTTTTGAGCGAATGGTTGATTAAATACGGATTTTACAAGATTGCGCTGAAAATAGCATTTTAACTCCATAAAATCATTTTAAAATGCGACGATCACGAAATAAATCCGTATATCATTTTTAGAAAGTCTCTAGGACTATTTTGAAGAGAACAAAACAAATTTCACGCCTTGATCATTCTCGAATAATTTTATAGAAATATATAAAGGTTCAATAAACCTTATTTTAATTCAAATAAATCCCTTATATCCATTTAAAATCAATTGATCACGTAATCATGCATACATGCAAGCAAGCACATATATATCCACACATCACAACTCATATTTGACCATGCAATTTCCCCTTTTTATTATTATTCTCCATTTTTGCATATCGGGTCACGTTCTGCCTGATGGCCCAATGCTCAGCGTTTCATTTACGCTTCACAATCGATTATCTTACCAATTGACACATTACTAGAACATAATCCTCACTTAAACATTCCATTTCACATATCAACACATATTTCACTTTTAAATACTTTAATCCCTTTTTAAAACAGGTTTCATTCTACCTGACGGCCCGACAACACAACTTAACCCCTTAGCTGACTCTTTAAATTGAAACGCATCTATCTACGCTCCCAGGTACTATTAGACAATAAAGACAATTAACCATCACTTAGTCACATAATTTATAATCACACCACAGAAGTCATACTTTATTCACTTAATTACGTCATGAAATTCTCAGTCGTTACAATCTACCCCCTTAAAAGGATTATGTCCCCAGAATCTAGTCTAAGCAAATAGATGGAGATACTTTTCCTGCATTTCGCTTTCTAATTCCCAAGTTGACTCTTCCACTAATGGATTTCTCCACAACACTCTAACTAGAGGTACAACTTTATTTCAAAGTGTCCTCTCTTTTTGACCTAAGATTTGAACTGGTTGTTCCACATAAGACAGATCTGGTTGAATTTCCACTGGTTCCAATTCGATCACATGGCTCGCAGCAGCATTATACTTCTTTAGAAGAGATACGTGGAATACATTGTGAAGAAAACTCAATCAATGGCAAAAGTTCATCCCAATTTCCTTTGAAATCTATTGCATAGGTTCGCAACATATCCTCAATCATCTGAATTGTTCTTTCACTTTGTCCGTCAGTCTGCGGATGATATGTCGTACCCATTTTCAGCTTAGTTCCCAAATGATCATGAAATTATCGCCAAAATCTCGAGTTAAACCTCGGGTCACTATCAGACACGATATATACTGGAACTCCATGACGCATCACAATCTCGTCCAAATACAATTTGACCAACTTTTCTAATGAAAACCTTTCGCTTACTGGCAAGAAATGCGCTGATTTCGTCAATCGATCGATCACTACCCAAACCGCATCATGATTAGACTTGGTCTTTGGTAATCCCACCACGAAATCCATCACGATATGTTCCCATTTCCATTCTGATATGTCCAGTGGTTGAAGCAATCCACTTGGTCTCTGATGTTCTGCTTTTACTCTTTGACACGTATAACACTTACTTATCCATTTCGTGATTTCCTTTTTCATGTTTGTCCACCAATAACTCTCTTTTAAATCTTTATACATTTTCATACTTCTAGGGTGAACTGAAAATCTTGAGTTATGCGCTTCAAGCAAAATCTCGTGCTTTAGCTCCACAACGTTAGGTATCCAAATACGTGAGTTAACACGATATATTCCTCTTCCATCCTTTTGAACTTTAATTTCTTCTCCTGACAACTTATCTTTTTCGCGATTCATCACTTGCTCTTGACAACATCGGATCTTTTCCAAAATTTCAGGTTGAAATGACATCGCATACATTGCTTTTCCTCCAAATTCTGGAGTCTTCACCTCAATTTCCATCTTTTCGAAATCCTTGATCAATTCCTCCGACGAAGTTAACATATTCAATCTTTCCTTGCGACTTAAAGCATCTGCTACCACATTCGCCTTTCCAGGATGATTATTTATTGCACAATCATAATCTTTGATCAATTCTAACCATCTTCTTTGTCTCATATTCAACTCCTTCTGAGTGAAAATATACTTTAAAATCTTATGATCTATATAGATCTCGTACTTTTCCTCGTACAAATAATGCCTCCAAATCTTAAGGGCAAACATAATCGCTGCTAATTCCAAATCATGCGTGGGATACTTCTGTTCATGCGGCTTTAGTTGCCTTGACGCATACACTATTACTTTTCCGTATTGCATTAACACACATCCAAGTCCTTTATACGAAGCATCGCTGAAAATCACAAATTCTCCTTTCTCATTTGGTAACATCAACACCGGGGCGGTTACCAATCTCTTCTTTAATTCTTGAAAGCTTTCCTCACACTTACCCGTCCACACAAACTTCTCATTCTTCCTTGTCAACTTAGTCAATGGAACAATAATCTTAGAGAAATCTTGAACAAACCTTCTATAGTATCCGGTTAATCCCAGAAAACTTCTGACCTCCGTAGGAGTCTTGGGTCTTTCCCAATTCATCACAGCTTCTATCTTGGCTGGATGTACTTTGATTCCTTCCTTGTTAACTACATGACCAAGAAATTGTACTTCCTTTAGCCAAAACTCACACTTCGAAAACTTAGCATACAACCTTTCTTTTCTCAATATTTCCAAGGAAATTCTCAAATGCTCCTTATAATCTCCTTCCGTCTTGGAATATATCAATATATCATCGATAAATACTATAACAAACTTATCCAAATATTGCTTGAACACTCTGTTCATAAGATCCATAAATGCGGCTGGCGCGTTCGTCAAACCAAACGCCATTACCAAAAACTCGTAGTGTCCATATCTCATTCGAAACGCCGTCTTGGGTATATCCTTCGCTTTAATCTTTAGCTGATGATACCCAAATCTTAAATCAATCTTGGAGAAACACGAAGCTCCTTTTAACTGATCAAACAAGTCATCGAGTCACGATAGAGGGTACTTATTCTTAATCGTCAACTTATTCAATTCGCGATAATCAATACACAACCTCATACTTCCATCCTTCTTCTTTACAAACAACACTGGTTCACCCCACGGGGATACACTGGGGCGTATCACTCCTTTATCCAACAATTCTTGCAACTACACTGCTAATTCCTTGATCTCGACTAGTGCCATATGATACAGAGCCTTCGATACCGGTTCCGTTCCAGGAGCCAAATCAATCGTAAACTCAATCTCTCTATCTGGAGGTAGTCCCGGTAATTCATCTGGAAACACATCAGAAAAATCTCTTACTACCGGAATATCTTCAATCCTTACGGATTCTTTCTCCACGTCTTTAACATGAGCCAAATAAACTCTGCATCCTTGACGTAACAATCTCCTCGTCTCAATAGCCGTTAAAAATCTTATCTTGTCTTTTCCCTTTGAATATCACTTCATCGCCATCCTTGGTTCTTAACTTCACCTTCTTACTTTTACACTCTATTTGTGCCTCGTGGTTTGACAACCAATCCATTCCTAATATAACATCGAATTATCCTAACTTAAAAGGGATTAAGTCAGCAGAAAAGTGCCGACCTTCTATAACCACAATCGAGACGAACTTTATCAGCAATGACTTTCTCTTGATTTGCTACCTCTATAATCAAGTTAGGTTCCAGAGGGTACGCAACACAATTAAGTCTATCAAGAATACTTTCAGAAATAAAAGATCTAGTTGCTCTAGAATCCATCAATACTTTTCACTGAGTTAATAATAAGCATACCTGCCACCACATCCACATCCTGCACAGCATCTTTCATTGTCATATTGAAAGTTCTAGCTCTGGGTTGAGCTGTTGGTGCTGGGAGAGGTGGCGGTCCAGCAATCTAAGAACATTGGCCTTTTGAACAGGCTCCTTGCAGCTTCTGGCCATATGGCCCACCTTTCCACATTTGAAACAAGCTAAGTCAGGCTTTTTTGCTCCATTTGGGCACTCTGATGAGTAATGCCCTTTCTGGTTACATTTGAAATAGGTCACATCCAACTTGTTACACCTTCCCGGGTGTCTCTTCCCACAAACTTTGCACTCTTGAATCTGAGGTCTACTATCCTTTCCCGGTTGTCCTGCCTTCTAAAAATGGTTTTTCTGGGCTCCGTTACCTCCACCATTTTTACCAAACTTCCTCTGAACTTTGAACTTCCTTGCTCTTGCTCCGAGCTCTCAAACTTCCTTTTCCTACCTTCATTTTCTCTTATTGCAGCTTCACGCTGTCCTTCCACTATCATTGCTTTCTGTACCAAGGCGGTATAATTCTTGATTTCCAACAACGCCACTTGACTTCTAATCCACGGCCTAAGTCCCTGTTGGAACCTTTTGGCCTTCTACGCTTCTGTGTTCACATACTTTGGTACAAATCTAGACAGCTCTGAAAATTTCACTTTATATTCCGCTTCCGACATATCTTCTTACCTAAGGTCCAAAAACTTTATCTCCAACTGATCTTGCATATAACTTGGCAAATACTTCTCCAGAAACATTTCAGTAAACTTCTCCCATGATAAGTCCTTTCCTTCAAGCAACGCCTTCGAAGATTCCCACCAGAAACTCGCTTCATCTTTAAGGTAATAACTCGCATACTGAGCTTTCTTCTCATCCTTAACTTCTGCTAACTCAAATGCTTTCTCCATTTCTCTTAACCATGATTGAGCTTTTATTGGGTCTGGAAAACCTAAGAACTCTGGGGGATGAACAGATTGAAAGTGTTTGAAGTTTCCAACTTTAGGGGCTACGGGTTGTTGTAAAAGCTCAGCAAATCTGCTCATCATGGTGGTTTTTGGATTCATTTCTGGGTCTTGGGTTTCGATTTCTTCTTCTTAATGATCTGGTGAGTTGGCCATTTCTTACAAACCTGATTGAGCAATTATTTAGCAATACAATAGCATGGCATATAGATAACAACATTTTATTACAAAATCTCTTTTGCGGGGTTTAAGCTTTACCCAATTTTGCACATGCAATCCTATTACTATATAATTTCTCATATCAGTGTTGTTTTCTCATGGCACATGGTATGATTTTACGAAATTTTAAACACGGTTGTATGAAAACATGGTATTCAGAAAAGATTTCCAGGGTGCACAATGGGAAACAAGATATGTAATTGATTCATGAAACCAAGGGTACATAAAAAAAGTCTGATTATCACAAGTTCTGGAAATAGGTACAATAATATAACAGGGTTAAACAGAGGAAAAAACTGGAAAACATCCCCCTATCTACCCCTAACTTCTAACAACTACTACTACAAAGTTCCGAGATACAATACAACAAATGAAAAAGGGATCTCGGCATCTGACCAAGTATCCCAAAGCCTACCGGCGCTGAAAAACAATAACTACGGGCTCCACCAAAAGTCCCGCCTGACCAACACTAAATTCTAATCATCTAGAATCTCTCTCAACACAACCAACATCCAGCGAATGATCTTATACAACCTTCAGACCTCAACATCAGCATCACTAGTGGATGATCCCTCATCCAATCTCCTCCGGGCAACCTGCTCCACCATCTTAATCCGAACTCTCCACTCATCATCCATAACCGAAATGCTCTGCCTAGACTCTCGAGCTAGCCTATCCACCAAAGCTCCTAACTCAGGAATACGGGAGTAAAAAAAGTCTCGATCCTGGGGTAACTTGCCACCAACACTGACAGGCCCAATCTTAGACATCTCATACTCTGGCTCAGGGGCTGGGGTCTCTGACTCTGGCCTCAAGGGTGATATTTGCATAGGGATCTCACTAATCTCAGATGGATCCTCTTCTAGATCTGAACTAACATACACAGGCTCATCTGAAGAGGGTGGAATGGGATCCACTAGGGTACCAGTCAAACTAACCTCTGAATCGGAATCACTACCACTACTGGGATCCTGAGAGAAAACACAAAACAGCAACCAAAAAATAGTATTAGGGTTAAATAAAACTTCCAACTAACTCACACCCTAATTCTAGTTGCCACTTTAGCTTATATACACTTTCCTTAGACTATACCTAATAGTCTAACCCAACTCTATATGAGTCGAACTCTCTCACGATATAGATATATACCCAAAATACCCTTTTTACTACTAACTTGTCTCAGGGACTAGATCCTGTAGCTCTGATACAACCTTGCGACGCCCTCAATCTCGGGGTTAGGAAATGAGGACCCACACACCTTTAATTAAATAAGCATAAACCTCGATTAACTACTAACATGATCAAACAGGGTAAAGTTTTAGATAAGATTACAACTACCAACCATAAAATATAATTTACAACCCAAAATAAAAACAAATTTACATAATCGATCCCGACTTGGAATCGACAGATAACCCATTGTATCTTAACAACCTTTCGGCTAAGCGCTTGCTCACTCAAAACCTGTACTACCTGCTCTGGCAACCGGAAGCCCTCAACACGGCAGGGACCACCAGGTACGCTCTTATTTAAATTCTTTCAGAAGCAAATGCGAGCAATACGCCTAAGTCTGACCATCTTCTTGCTTAACTGCCATGGTTAGATTAAACAAAACATATGAGTATAAAACTCAGCAAGTAACTATAAAATAGTTCTACGATACAAAATCCACAATATACCATTTATGTTTTCAGGGCATTCTACTTTAACATTTCTAGATGGCAGATTTCTATCTTTTGGCCTATGAAAGAGTTACGAAGAAAAGCTTTGGGCTTTCAAGGAACAAGGCTCAAGATAGGGTGAAAGTTGACATTCATCACAAATCATTAAGAGGATCACAAATGATCTTTCAAATGGAAAGAGATAATCTTTTCATCATTGGGAATCAATTATATGATCAACAGAATCAAAATCAGGGTTCACAAGCTGTAAGCTTCACAATATCACAATCAACTCTTTTCAAAATAATATAAGAATTTTTCATTTTCAAAGAATCAATTACTGAATAGGAAATTCAATTCCTTTTTAAATAGTTATGAAACCCTTGATTGGACTTCTTTAACTTTCAATTCATAATAATACGGGTGATCAGCCCGTACCGACCGCCATCCCGTCTTTAAGGTACCTATGGCATAATTTCAGCCTTAAACTGGACTAGCCCCGCTAGCCTCTTAACGTGACTGGACTAGTCTCACTAGTCTTTTACGTCTCAATCCAATCCATCAGGAATTTGTTTGGAAAACCTTGTGTTGGAAAATAAAGGTTTTACTAAATTTATTTTATCATACCAAGAATATGAAATCATTCAGACATTTTCAAGTCGAAACTCATTCTTAAGTTCAAATTTCAAGAATTCAAAGATAAGGAAATGAATCAAGGATAATCAATAACAGGAGCACATTACTATAAAAGTTTAATACTCTACATGGCATGAACAATATCCTCTTTATGACCATTTACACAAGTAAATAGAGTTACTTGCCTGAATTCGCTTTCCTATTTCACAAAGGTTGAACTACTGCCACCTAGTATACTTTTCCCTTTCCTAGCCTGAATGCCCTCACGCTCCGAATCTACAATCCAAAAACCAAAACCTTAATTAGATTCCCACTTGGCATTCCCAGAACGCTTTAATATTTCCCTTAATCGCAATACCCTAAGAGTATTTATATACTCAATTATAATCACACAACAAGTCTATACCATAACTCGTATACTTAAACCATTATGATGCAAATACGACATATATCATTTAATCCTTATATTTCCAACTCTTTACCATGAGTTATTATAACACCCTCCAAATCTGGGGTATAGATTTGGGGCATTATTAATAACAATTACCAACTATACCTGCACAAGCGGAATATAAATATAATAATTACCCCGAACTATCAATACTCAGGATCTTTTAAGGGTTGAGTTTGGAAACAAGAATCATACACTACACTTTATTACAAACCCAACTGAATAAAACCTGTCTCAAGAACTCTCTTTATTACAAAACTTTATTCTATCTACAGTTTCACTACGCAATCTTTTATTCAAACTACACAAAACTTTTATTCAACCCAACATTACTACTTATCCTGCTACACCTGATCTGGCAATTCAAAGCTCTCTTCGGGAATAGGAAGGAACACTCTTGGTATAAGAGGGTCCCGCTGCTTGACTCGCTTCTTGACTATGCGGGTCCTGATGGGTTTCATTCTCTACCTTAACTGTAAAACAATAGGAGTAACAATAAAAAGGGATGAGCCAAAATTGCTCAACAAGCCTGCAATAATATATATATATATACTATAAAGAGAGAGAAATAAATGAACCAAGAAGCTGCTGGTTTGAACAACCATCTGTATCTGTATAGGATAATAATTTGCCAATACTGGCGAGTACCAAATGAACAAGACTGGAAACAAGAACCAACATATGCACTATAACCTGCTGATCAGTCAGAATATAGTGCGGATCTATACCCAACTGCATAGACCCAACCAACATTAGGAGTACTCAGGCAACTATGGCCTATTAATTAATGGTCTGGGTAAAACCCAGCCCGTAAAGTAACCATCCAGTCCAAGGCTTAGCATCCGGAATAATCGGAATGCTATTGATATATCCTAACACCAGGATATACCAGACTATATGTAACAAGGGTAAAGGAATTGAAATATGAACAAGGAATTCAATAAATTGGGTAAATCAAGAATTGAATTGAAATGGAATAAGTGATAATAAATGGGTAACAGTGTATATGAACAATGATTATCAAAGAGAATTGATACAATAGAAAGGAATATAAATCACTATTCTGAATTTAGAATAGGGGAAAACTTGCCTTGCGCGTACTTAACCTGGTTCAACTTATTGCTTTCTGACCCTAGCTTGCTCTGTCTTGCTAACACTGAACAAATCATGGAAAGATAGGTGTTTAGATAATTTACTACATACGTGTATCTTGAATTGATATCACGCAACCTTATCAATCTACCCATGCGTTTCTATCTGACTCGCATATATATATATATATATATATTTACACAACACATTTATGCACATAATCACATATAACACGTAACACATAAAGCACATAATTAATTTCTATATTTATAATTATTTTTAGAATCAATTCTGGGCTTATACCTGCATTACTAGTCGTATCTGATTTTATTATAATTTTTCGGGATTTATTCGGCTCAATTATATCCCTACTAGGACCTACGAACTATCAATTATCACCAAACCACTCTTTTTCAGAATAAATTATAACTTACAACTATTTTTATTGGATTCGTCTCATTTTTCTGAGTCCAGGGGTCTTCGTTTCACTCAAATCGGACTAACGGTTTAATTGTTATGAATTAAATACTGATAATTCAATTTATTATTCAATATAGATAATTATTACAACCTTTTAAATCCTAAAATAATTTTTAAATAATTATTTAATAAAAAATCAAAGTCAAAAATAATTTTTTTATAATTTTTGGAGTTAAAACGAAGAAGTTACGATTTATTGAAGATTATGTGATTAATTATTGAAATAATTAATCACTTAATAAATAAATAACTAATAAATAATTAATAGATAATTATTTGCTAATTTAAAATAATTAATCCCTAATTATTAGGATTAATCACAATTTATTACAAATATTTACAACTCATCGTTATTTATTTGATTAGATCGATTATTTACAAATAATCAAACAACTTAATTAACCGATACGCTATTTATCGAGTAACTACGAATTACTCAAATTATAAACCAACTCAACTATCAATCACTCGTATAAATACGAGCTACACACTATTCTCGAATATTTCCGAACTAATATATTATTATTAGAATTTAAACGATTCGTTAATCAATTAATTATCAGTATTTAATTATATGATACGAACAATTACTGTAATATTATTCGAATAACTAACGCTCGAATAATAATTCTCATTATCGAATCACTACTCGCAATAATAACTAATTATCGAATTATTAATCATATTATTTAATTATTTCTAATCTTTATTTATTAATTAATTACCTAATTATTAATTAATTACCCAATTATTAATTAATTAGATAATTAATAAATAATTAGATAAATAATTAAATAATTAATTAAATAAATAAATTCGAATTTATAAATTTATAAAATAATTCAGAAATTAATAATATTATATATTTTTTTTTTTCAGAATTTAAATCTAATTTTTAGCTAATTATTATAATTATTAAAACTAATTTCTAATTTTCATAAAATAAAATAAATAAATAAAAATCCAGAAACATTAAACTGATTTCAGAGTTTGGGTTTTTAGGATCAAACCCGGGTCGATTTCCGGGTTGGAACCGGGTCGAACCCGGGTCTTCATGAACACAACCAAGCAGCATACACGTCCAAAACGCCACGGTTCTGCACCGTTCTTGCTTCCAACATGTTTCCCACGACTCCGCCATCACAACCACAGGTTCTGCTATCCCAGACGGTCCCTCCGTCGTCCTCTCCGGCTAGAATCGGAGCGTTTCCGATGGGTTTCATCGGAAAAACGATCTCCCAAAAATCGAGTCAAAACTTTACAAAACTTATACCAAATCGGAGCTACAGACCTCTACAATCATTCCCAACAGTTCATATCAATCAAAAACATCTAAAAATCTAAAGAAAACAAAATCAAAAACACTAAAACTCATAAACTCTGCACATCGATTTAGGGGTTGTAAAATCAAAATAAAAATACCTGATTACTCCTAAGACTACAACAAAACTAACTACATCAATCAAACAATCAAACGATTACTAAATCAAAAACCCCTAATTTCAGTCATAAACCCTAATTTACAAATCGAAAATCATAGCTATAAAACACAAAATTGATGGTATAAATAGCAAGTAGAGATCAAAAGGATCGTTTTGGTTACTCACATGATCAAATCGGATAACAGAATCACCTTCAAATCAAGGATTTAATTCTGCAGTTGTTCTTCACCCACAAACCCTAATTTCTTGATTTTTCTGAATTTTTCATAATAATTAACTAATTAATTAATAATAAAACAGCTATTTATAGTACTGAAAATAATACCCCTAAATAAAATTAAGGGGCTAATTACACTCTTAATAAAAATATTTGGCCCCAATTTTTATAATTTTTGGGTATTAATAATTAATTTTTAAATATCCAATAAATACAAAATAAATGTTAAAAAATTCCCAAAAATTGTGAAAAATACAAAAATACAAAGAAAAATGATAAATGATAATTTCATGATCATATAAAAATAAAAATGTGATTTTTGTGGGGCTTTTGGTACCCGAAGGGGTCCGGAAAAGTCGTTTTTCGCGAAAAAGGTCAATTGGTAAAACGTCTAGGGGTTCAGAATAGCAATACGGTACAGGGCATTTTTAATAAAACAGAGCCAATGATTTTGTTTGAAATATGGGCTTTTAAAATACTGTTTGAGCTGTACGGGTTTTGATATAAAATATATAACTCGCGATAAAACACTCAATAAATATCCAAAACATGTTCAGATCAAAACAGACAACACGTAGCACATAACAATTAGGGTTTAATGCCTCAACACAGTTAATCACATAATAATACACATAATTTATTATTATTATAATATAATGCAAGCGTAATTCCTCGGTCGTTACATTCTCCCCCCCTTAACAAGATTCTGTCCTCAGAATCTAATTATACAAATAACTGAGGATACTTTTCTAACATTTCACTCTCAAGCTCCCAGGTTGATTCTTCAACCACTGGGTTTCTCCATAAAACTCTCACTAATGACACAGACTTATTTCTTAATACTCTCTCTTGCCTATCTAGAATTCTTATTGGCTGTTCTACATATGACAAATCTGCCTGAAGTTCTACTGGTTCATACTCTATTACATGCCTTGTATCAAGATTATACCTCTTAAGCATAGATACATGAAATACGTTGTGAATGTGCTGCATATGGGGTGGTAGAGCTAACTCGTACGCAACCTTCCCAATTTTCTTCAAAATCTCAAATGGTCCAACGTATCGTGGCTTCAATTTCCCTTTATTGCCAAATCTGGTCAATCCTTTCCATGGCGATATTTTGAGCAATACGTGTTCTCCTTCCTGATAGTCCATATCCTTCCTGGCTTGGTTTGCATATCTGCTTTGTCTGTTTTGTGCTGCCTCGATTCGTTTTCGAATAAGATCAATCTTTTCTTTTGTCTGCTGAATTAATTCTGGACCCAAAATCTTGCGTTCTCCAACTTCATCCCAGTGCACGGGTGATCTGCATTTCCTCCCATATAATGCTTCATACGGTGGCATTCCAATACTGGCGTGATAGCTATTATTATAAGAAAATTCCACTAGGGGTAAATGTTCATCCCAACTGCCTTCAAAATCGATCGCACAAACTCGTAGCATGTCTTCAATGGTTTGAATTGTCCTTTCACTTTGGCCGTCAGTTTGCGGATGATAAGCTGTACTCATATTCAACTTCGTTCCTAGACATTCTTGAAATTGCCTCCAAAATCTTGAATTGAAACGAGGATCTCGATCCGACACAATTGATACTGGTACTCCATGACGCATCACAATTTCTTTGAGATATATGTGCACTAATTTGTCGAGCGAAAATCTTTCATTAATTGGTAGAAAATGTGCCGACTTCGTAAGTCTGTCAATGATTACCCATATCGCATCATGATTTGCCCTAGTCTTCGGTAGACCTACCACAAAATCCATCGCTAGATGTTCCCATTTCCATTCCGGAATGTCTAATGGTTGCAATAATCCACTCGGACGTTGGTGTTCTGCTTTAACTCGCTGGCATGTGTAGCATTTACTCACCCATTCTGCTATCTCCTTCTTCATATTCGGCCACCAAAAGTTTTTCTTCAAATCGCGATACATTTTCGTGCTTCCTGGATGAATGGAATACTTCGAATTGTGCGCATCTCGCATAATTTCTTCTTTTAATTCTGCCACGTTAGGGATCCAGATTCTTGACACAAAACGTAAAATTCCTTCATTATCTTTCTGAGTTGTAATCTCTTCTCCTGTTAAGCTGTCGTCTTGACTCATCACTTCTTCTTGACAACGGCGAATCTTTTCCAGCAATTCTGGTTGGAAAGTCATAGCGTAGATAGTTTCTGCAGATTCATTAGGAATACGAATTTCGATTTCCAATTTGTCGAATTCCCTGGCCAATTCTTCGCATGAAGTCAACCGATTCAATCTTTCTTTTCTGCTTAGCGCATCTGCTACAACATTTGCTTTTCCTGGATGATAACTAATTGTATCATCGTAATCTTTAATCAATTCCAGCCATCGACGTTGTCGCATGTTTAGTTCCTTTTGCGTGAAGATATACTTCAGACTTTTATGATCCGTGTAGATTTCACATTTTTCACCGTACAGATAATGTCTCCAAAGCTTCAATGCAAATACAATTGCTGCTAGTTCCAGATCATGCGTAGGATATTTCTGTTCATGAGGTTTAAGTTGTCTCGACGCATATGCAATGACGTTACCATGTTGCATCAATACACATCCTAAACCACGATATGAAGCGTCACTGTAGATAACAAAATTTCCTTGCTCGTCTGGCAATACTAATACTGGTGCCGTCACCAACCGATTCTTCAACTCTTGAAAACTTTCTTCACACTTACTATTCCATTCGAACTTTTCACTTTGTCGAGTTAACTTGGTCAGCGGTGTAGCTATCTTCGCAAAATCTTTGACAAATCTTCGATAATATCCTGCCAAACCTAAGAAACTTCGAACCTCTGTCGGCGTCTTTGGTCTTTCCCAATTCAATACAGCTTCAATCTTTGTTGGATCAACTTGAATGCCTTCTCTGCTGATGATGTGCCCTAGAAACTGCACTTCTTTCAACCAAAATTCGCATTTGGAAAATTTTGCATAAAGCTGCTCCTTCCGTAATATCTCCAATGTCGTTCTTAAATGCGCTGCATGTTCTTCTTCCGCCTTTGAATAGATCAAGATGTCATCAATAAATATAATGATAAACTTATCCAAATACTTCTTGAATATTCGATTCATCAAATCCATAAACGCTGCAGGTGCATTCGTTAATCCAAAAGTCATCACAAGAAATTCATAGTGTCCGTACCTCGTTCTAAATGCTGTCTTTGGAATATCTTCGGCCTTGATCTTTAACTGATGATAGCCTGATCGTAAGTCGATTTTCGAAAACCATGCTGCTCCTTTTAATTGATCAAATAAATCATCGATGCGAGGTAAAGGATATTTATTCTTGATAGTTAACTTGTTCAGCTCACGATAATCAATACACAGTCGCATACTACCGTCCTTCTTTTTCACGAACAATACTGGCGCACCCCATGGGGATACACTTGGCCTTATAATTCCTTTGTCAAGAAGTTCTTGCAACTGCTTTGCTAATTCCCTCACTTCAACAGGTGCCATTCTATATGGAGCTTTCGAAATTGGTTCAGTCCCTGGCGTCAAGTCAATAGTGAATTCGATTTCTCGATCTGGTGGAAGTCCTGGTAATTCGTCCGGAAAAACATCAAGAAATTCACAAACTACAGGAATATCTTCAATCTTCAAATCTCCCTTATCAACATCCCGTACATAGGCTAAATAAGCTTGACATCCTTGACGTAGCAATCTTCTCGTCTGCATTATTGATAGGAATTTCTGCTGTTGCTTCTCACCTTTAAATATTACCGTTTCATTTTCTTCAGTTTGCAATTTCACTCTCTTATTCGCACAGTCAATTTGAGCATTATTACTAGACAGCCAATCCATTCCTAAAATAATATCAAACTCCCCTAACCTAAAAGGTATCAAATCAACTGAAAAATGACATCTCCCTATCTCAATATCACAACTCGGACATACTCGATCTACTGCAACCTGATCATTATTTGCTAATTTTATGACTAACACTTCATCCAACCACTGAATCTCACAATCTATCTTAGAGATAAAAGCTTCAGAAATAAAAGATCTAGTAGCTCCTGAATCAATCAATACCAAAGCATTTACGGAATTTACAGGAAGTGTACCTGCAACCACATTCGGACTCTGTACCGCTTCCTTCATTGACATGTTGAAAGTCCTTGCTCTGGGCTGATTTTGCTGCGGTAGTGGAGGTGGAGGTAATGCTAAAATTCTTGGAATACTGGCAGCCATTGCAATTCCTCTGCAGTCTTTGGCGATATGTCCTTTTCTCCCACATTGGAAACAAGTAACTTCTGCCTTTCCCATTGGACATTCTCCAGAATAGTGTCCCCTTTGCTTGCACTTGAAACACGTAACATTTAGCTTGTTGCAAACTCCTGTATGCTTTCTACCACACGTTCTGCAATCAGGTATAGGCGGTCGGATAAGTCTCTGCTGAATTGGGGCTGGAAGTCGATTTCCCATCCTCTGATTGTTCTGCTCTGGCCTTTTGAAATTTACTTTTCCCCGAGCTTGAAATCCCGGCCTTTTGTTGAAACGATTCTGAAAATTCCCTGGTCCTTTCTCTTTCTGAGCTGCTTCGCTTTCTCCTTCAATAATCATAGCCTTCTGAACAACAGCCGTATATGTTGTCAATTCAAACACAGCTACCCTGCTACGAATCCATGGTTTTAGTCCTTGCTGAAATCTCTTGGCCCGCTTCTCGTCCGTATCCACCTGCTCTGGAACAAACCTTGCCAATTCAGTAAACTTGGTTTCATAATCCGCAACCGATAAGTTGTCTTGTTTCAGCTCCAGGAACTTGATCTCCATCTGATTCTTCATAAAACGAGGAAAATATTTCTCCAAGAAAAGATCAGTGAATCTGTTCCAGTTCACCATACCTTCTTCCAAAGCTTTCTTTGATTCCCACCAGTAATTAGCTTCGCCTTTTAGGAAATAGCTAGCAAAATTTGTCTTCTGCTCTTCCTCGACCTTTGCCAACGAAAAAGCCTTTTCCATCTCTTTCAGCCAAGCTCTCGCTTTTGTAGGATCTGTGGAACCCATAAATTCCGGTGGCTTCACCGACTGAAATTGCTTGAAAGTAGTCGTAGGTGCTGCTGGTGGTATTTGATGTCCTGGATGAGCGGCTTGCTGTAACATCTGTTGCTGGAACTGCTGTTGTTGCTGCTGCATTTGTTGTTGCATCATCAACATCTGCTGTTGCATGAGATTAAACATCTGATCCATCTGTTTATTATTGTTTTGGCCATCGGTGTTTCCATTCGATGAGTCGGGCTGCGCTTTTCTCTTAGGTGCCATTTTTCTGGTAAATAAATAATGGATCTTATTTAATAACAGTATATTAAACATATATTAAAACAGTCGATTCGAGAAAATAAAATAACTTATTAAATAACTGAATAAATAAAACAGTATGATATGTTTAATTTTTTTTTTTTTTTTTTTTTTTTTTTACAACCTGATCGTGAATAAAGCTACATTTGTAAATATGCAATGGTACTGAAATAAATGTAAATGCTTAAATGACTGGAAATAAAATAAAGAAAACGTGCAAAAGATTATCTCATATATATATATAGGTAGAACACCAGCTACAGGTGTCAGTGCTTGATACAAAAACCTATGATATAACAGTCGTACTGCTACTACTATCAGTCAGAGTCAGTAGCTACACTCGTACAAACTAGTCATACAATACTATGCTGCCTCTATCTACAAAATATACATAATACAACACTCATCGATCTGCTGGTCTCAAAATCCTGGTGGTACGTGGCTCAACTCCTCCTGCACTGCCTCTAGCACTGCCTCGGTAAGTCCCAATGCTCTGCGATATGCTGTCTCCGCACTAAGATCCTGCTGTCTCAAATCAGTAAGCTGCTGCGAACTAACCCGGTGAATATGATGTAGTCTCTCTCTCAGTATATAATCCGGTCGTAATGCTCTGACAGGACCATCCGTCTGTGTCTCATACAATCCAAGGATCTCTCTACACTGGTTCTGCCATCTAATCCTCTCCTCCCTCTCTGCCTGAAAGCGCTGGTAAGTCACAGTATGATGCTCCTGAAGATCAGTGCTGGAACCTCGAGAAGGTAATGGTCCATCCACCACGATCTCATCCATAAACTCTGGCTGAGGAAACTGATAAACTCCTGGAACAGGTGCATAAATGGCTAATGGGGCAGGAAATAAGACAGGCTGCTCCATAGGCGCATACACAGGCGGCTCTGCCTCTGGCTCCATCGGTGGCATCTCTGGAATCTCGACTGGTGGCATATGAATCTGAGGCTCTACATCCTCCCACTGCGGAAGATCAACCATATCAGGAATATCAAACATCGGAAATTCTAATGGTGGAATATCTGGTATTTCTGGCTCAACGTATGGAAAATAATCTGCAAAACCTGGTACCTCCGGGAAAAGTGGTATCTCTGGTGCTGGCTCAGGTGGTAATGGAGGTAAGATCTGCTCTGACACTGGGGCTACTACCGGTACATCCACTGGATCTGTCTCGGTCCTCTCCGTAGACGATGATAAAGAAGCCATCTAATATACATGAAAATAATAACACAAAAACAATCAAATCACAATCCTATAACTTATAACTTCTAATCACATAGACAAACAGTCCTAACACTCTCACTCTCATCCTATCTTATTTTCCTATCTTATCTTAACCCTAACATTCTTGTTTTCCAAGGTCAATCCTAAGCTCTGATGCCAACTATAACACCCTCCAAATCTGGGGTATAGATTTGGGGCATTATTAATAACAATTACCAACTATACCTGCACAAGCGGAATATAAATATAATAATTACCCCGAACTATCAATACTCAGGATCTTTTAAGGGTTGAGTTTGGAAACAAGAATCATACACTACACTTTATTACAAACCCAACTGAATAAAACCTGTCTCAAGAACTCTCTTTATTACAAAACTTTATTCTATCTACAGTTTCACTACGCAATCTTTTATTCAAACTACACAAAACTTTTATTCAACCCAACATTACTACTTATCCTGCTACACCTGATCTGGCAATTCAAAGCTCTCTTCGGGAATAGGAAGGAACACTCTTGGTATAAGAGGGTCCCGCTGCTTGACTCGCTTCTTGACTATGCGGGTCCTGATGGGTTTCATTCTCTACCTTAACTGTAAAACAATAGGAGTAACAATAAAAAGGGATGAGCCAAAATTGCTCAACAAGCCTGCAATAATATATATATATATACTATAAAGAGAGAGAAATAAATGAACCAAGAAGCTGCTGGTTTGAACAACCATCTGTATCTGTATAGGATAATAATTTGCCAATACTGGCGAGTACCAAATGAACAAGACTGGAAACAAGAACCAACATATGCACTATAACCTGCTGATCAGTCAGAATATAGTGCGGATCTATACCCAACTGCATAGACCCAACCAACATTAGGAGTACTCAGGCAACTATGGCCTATTAATTAATGGTCTGGGTAAAACCCAGCCCGTAAAGTAACCATCCAGTCCAAGGCTTAGCATCCGGAATAATCGGAATGCTATTGATATATCCTAACACCAGGATATACCAGACTATATGTAACAAGGGTAAAGGAATTGAAATATGAACAAGGAATTCAATAAATTGGGTAAATCAAGAATTGAATTGAAATGGAATAAGTGATAATAAATGGGTAACAGTGTATATGAACAATGATTATCAAAGAGAATTGATACAATAGAAAGGAATATAAATCACTATTCTGAATTTAGAATAGGGGAAAACTTGCCTTGCGCGTACTTAACCTGGTTCAACTTATTGCTTTCTGACCCTAGCTTGCTCTGCCTTGCTAACACTGAACAAATCATGGAAAGATAGGTGTTTAGATAATTTACTACATACATGTATCTTGAATTGATATCACGCAACCTTATCAATCTACCCATGCGTTTCTATCTGACTCGCATATATATATATATATATATATATTTACACAACACATTTATGCACATAATCACATATAACACGTAACACATAAAGCACATAATTAATTTCTATATTTATAATTATTTTTAGAATCAATTCTGGGCTTATACCTGCATTACTAGTCGTATCTGATTTTATTATAATTTTTCGGGATTTATTCGGCTCAATTATATCCCTACTAGGACCTACGAACTATCAATTATCACCAAACCACTCTTTTTCAGAATAAATTATAACTTACAACTATTTTTATTGGATTCGTCTCATTTTTCTGAGTCTAGGGGTCTTCGTTTCACTCAAATCGGACTAACGGTTTAATTGTTATGAATTAAATACTGATAATTCAATTTATTATTCAATATAGATAATTATTACAACCTTTTAAATCCTAAAATAATTTTTAAATAATTATTTAATAAAAAATCAAAGTCAAAAATAATTTTTTTATAATTTTTGGAGTTAAAACGAAGAAGTTACGATTTATTGAAGATTATGTGATTAATTATTGAAATAATTAATCACTTAATAAATAAATAACTAATAAATAATTAATAGATAATTATTTGCTAATTTAAAATAATTAATCCCTAATTATTAGGATTAATCACAATTTATTACAAATATTTACAACTCATCGTTATTTATTTGATTAGATCGATTATTTACAAATAATCAAACAACTTAATTAACCGATACGCTATTTATCGAGTAACTACGAATTACTCAAATTATAAACCAACTCAACTATCAATCACTCGTATAAATACGAGCTACACACTATTCTCGAATATTTCCGAACTAATATATTATTATTAGAATTTAAACGATTCGTTAATCAATTAATTATCAGTATTTAATTATATGATACGAACAATTACTGTAATATTATTCGAATAACTAACGCTCGAATAATAATTCTCATTATCGAATCACTACTCGCAATAATAACTAATTATCGAATTATTAATCATATTATTTAATTATTTCTAATCTTTATTTATTAATTAATTACCTAATTATTAATTAATTACCCAATTATTAATTAATTAGATAATTAATAAATAATTAGATAAATAATTAAATAATTAATTAAATAAATAAATTCGAATTTATAAATTTATAAAATAATTCAGAAATTAATAATATTATATTTTTTTTTTCAGAATTTAAATCTAATTTTTAGCTAATTATTATAATTATTAAAACTAATTTCTAATTTTCATAAAATAAAATAAATAAATAAAAATCCAGAAACATTAAACTGATTTCAGAGTTTGGGTTTTTAGGATCAAACCCGGGTCGATTTCCGGGTTGGAACCGGGTCGAACCCGGGTCTTCATGAACACAACCAAGCTGCCCAGAATCCGGCAATGGTGGCCGGTTCCGGCGAGCTTTCCGGCAAGCAGCATACACGTCCAAAACGCCACGGTTCTGCACCGTTCTTGCTTCCAACATGTTTCCCACGACTCCGCCATCACAACCACAGGTTCTGCTATCCCAGACGGTCCCTCCGTCGTCCTCTCCGGCTAGAATCGGAGCGTTTCCGATGGGTTTCATCGGAAAAACGATCTCCCAAAAATCGAGTCAAAACTTTACAAAACTTATACCAAATCGGAGCTACAGACCTCTACAATCATTCCCAACAGTTCATATCAATCAAAAACATCTAAAAATCTAAAGAAAACAAAATCAAAAACAGTAAAACTCATAAACTCTGCACATCGATTTAGGGGTTGTAAAATCAAAATAAAAATACCTGATTACTCCTAAGACTACAACAAAACTAACTACATCAATCAAACAATCAAACGATTACTAAATCAAAAACCCCTAATTTCAGTCATAAACCCTAATTTACAAATCGAAAATCATAGCTATAAAACACAAAATTGATGGTATAAATAGCAAGTAGAGATCAAAAGGATCGTTTTGGTTACTCACATGATCAAATCGGATAACAGAATCACCTTCAAATCAAGGATTTAATTCTGCAGTTGTTCTTCACCCACAAAATCTAATTTCTTGATTTTTCTGAATTTTTCATAATAATTAACTAATTAATTAATAATAAAACAGCTATTTATAGTACTGAAAATAATACCCCTAAATAAAATTAAGGGGCTAATTACACTCTTAATAAAAATATTTGGCCCCAATTTTTATAATTTTTGGGTATTAATAATTAATTTTTAAATATCCAATAAATACAAAATAAATGTTAAAAAATTCCCAAAAATTGTGAAAAATACAAAAATACAAAGAAAAATGATATATGATAATTTCATGATCATATAAAAATAAAAATGTGATTTTTGTGGGGCTTTTGGTACCCGAAGGGGTCCGGAAAAGTCGTTTTTCGCGAAAAAGGTCAATTGGTAAAACGTCTAGGGGTTCAGAATAGCAATACGGTACAGGGCATTTTTAATAAAACAGAGCCAATGATTTTGTTTGAAATATGGGCTTTTAAAATACTGTTTGAGCTGTACGGGTTTTGATATAAAATATATAACTCGCGATAAAACACTCAATAAATATCCAAAACATGTTCAGATCAAAACAGACAACACGTAGCACATAACAATTAGGGTTTAATGCCTCAACACAGTTAATCACATAATAATACACATAATTTATTATTATTATAATATAATGCAAGCGTAATTCCTCGGTCGTTACAGTTATCATATCAATTATATATCCTTGTAACTAGACGACTTAATCCTTCCTTTTTTAATATTTAATTCGAACCCAAAACAATCAAACAAATCATATATCTCTTAGAAATTACACATGCATTCACTTAGCATCAAATCAATCACTTTTATATCTATATTACATTCGGCTATAACCACAAAACACAACCCAAGAATCAAACATCAACATGCAAGCATCACAATTGCATAAAAACTTGGGATCAAGTCACAACTCATTCCTTTAAATCATCTTTTAACCTAAATGCTTACATGAAAAACTTTATCTTGACATGCATCCAAGTTTTCATTTCGACTCTCCCTAGTAACTAATGTAATTAGCACATAAACTCACAAAATCAACTCAATCTTCTTTTAAACATAAGACCCATTCGGGTTTTTCAAAAGAAACACACATGCATAGATAAATTTTGACATGAAAAGTTCTAAATCACAATTTTAACTTATTTTAAGCCTTAACTTGGACATTCAATTCATTTCCCTTAAAAAATCAAACCTAACTTACTCGATTATACTCAAATCTTACATGTAATCATCAATTCACTTCTTTTAAACCAATAATCATTCTAAATTCCCACTATTATTCTAAAACAATAATCCACAATCATTTTGTTCAACAAAAATCAATTTAATAACTTCAAAAATCAAAAACCCATTCGGTTTCTAGGGAATCACCACATGCAAATACTGAAATTAAGTTTTATGAATATTAGAGCTCATTAATAACATCACCACTCACCACCGGTTTACTGGAGTTCATCACTAGTGGCGGTGGCTTCACGGTGGTGTCCTCATTCGAGGGTGTCCAACCACAAAACTCCCGATTTTCCATCAATTTCTCAAAATAACTAACATGCACAACTTAGATATCATTCATTTGCAAGGAATCATGCTTAAACAAAGTAACAACAACAAGAACAACAAGAACCAAGAGGTTCTCGGTGAACACACACACATCGAACACACACAATACACATACACCTACATGTAAGTGTGTTCTTGCATCTTTAGAGTATAAGAAGCTTAAATCAATATTCAATATTGAATTTTAATGGAGGTTATGGAAGGAACAAGAAGAGAGAGAGATTATACCGAGAGAGAGAGAGAGAGAGAGAGAGAGAGAGAGAGAGAGAAGAGAAAGCCGAGAGAGAGATGAGAGAAAAAGAGAGTGAACCGGGTGAGAAAAAGAAAAAGGGGAGGGGAGTGAGGTTATATATAGTGAGTAGCCAAGGGTATAAAGGTCTTTTACCCACTAGTATCTAGGATCTTCTCTTTATTCTTTAATTCCAATTTCTAAAAACAATTTTGATAAATGAATAACCCTCTCGGAAAAGATGGGAAAGCAAAGAATAAAAATTTTAAAACGTAGATCTCAAAATTAGCTTTCCAGCCATATTTTCAGAATAATTTTTGAGCGAACGGTTGATTAAATACGAATTTTACAAGATTACGTTGAAAATAGCATTTTAACTCCATAAAATCATTTTAAAATTCAACGATCACGAAATAAATCCGTCTATCATTTTTAGAAAGTCTCTAGGACTATTTTGAAGAGAACAAAATATATTTCATGCCTTGACCATTCTCAAATAATTTTATAGAAATATATAAAGGTTCAATTAACCTTATTTTAATTCAGATAAATCCCTTATATCCATTTAAAATTAATAGATCACGTAATCATGCATATAGGCAAGAAAGCACATATATATATATCCACACATCATAGCTCATATTTGACCATGCAATTTCCCCTTTTTATTATTATTCTCTTTTTTCGCGTATCGGGTCACGTTCTACCTGACGGCCCAACACTCAGCGTTTCATTTACGCTTCACAATCGATTATCTTACCAATCGACACAATACTTGAACATAATCTTCACTTAAACATTCCATTTCACATATCAACACATATTTCGCTTTTAAATACTTTAATCCCTTTTTAAAACGGGTTCCGTTCTACTCTAATTAATATTTGTAATATTTATGAATTTTAGATAAAAATAATAATATGATTAAAATTGGAATTAAAAAATATAGTTGTTATACCCAAAATTTGGTATTGGGTCAATGCGGGTCAAATACGGATTAATTGACGTCAAACTCGGGGCTATGTTATAAAAGAGGTTGAAGACGCGCCCAAATCTGTAGGACACGTCCACTTTGGTGGAAGTGTTCATCGAGTGATCCTTTGGCAAAAAAGGTTGAAGACGCGCCCACGTAAGTAGGACGTTCCCACTGTTCGTGGGAATGTTTATTAAGGTTAATTTTGTGGTAAGGAGGTTTGAAAGCACCTGTCTGGTGTAGGACGTGTCCAGGAACAGAAGTCATGTCCACCATGGTGGAAGTATTTAATAAATGTGGTCCTTTGGTAATGAAGATTGGAGCACGCGCCTAGAGGTTGAGGACGCGTCCCGTCTCCGTGAAATATTCTGAGAGGTGCTTGCTGGGGAATAATGGGTCTTCATGAAGGACATGACGAACCCATTTGTTCTAGGACACGTCCTATATTTGGCAAACACATTCGTAAGGGTGAGCTCAGGACAAAGCATGCATGGGAAGGAGTAATGGATGATTATTTCTACTAATGTATTTGTTGCAGGTACTCACCCTTAAGGAGGGGGATGTCCGTGAAAAGCTTGAAGGCCTCCAGGGGTATGCCTGATGATTGAAGGCTTCCTCCTGTATTCAACGAGTGTCCTCATTGGGGATGCGGGTTTAAATTTGGTGTGTGCTTTGGAAATTCTGTTCTTGTATTCAACGGGTGTCCTCGTTGGAGAACTTTGGAGTCATCCTGAACTTTGCACCCAAGAGCTTGGGATTACCTGTCCTGCTATCTGGTGGGTTATCCTCATTCGGGGGACAGGGACGCGTCCGGCATTAGGGGTGAACCGTGGCTATACATGCGTCCATAAATCGAGGGAGATAGCTGTAGTGGAGTGTTATCCTTGCGCAGGGAGATGCACTATCCATGAAATCCTACGATTACGGACGAGCCTTGGGCCTTCACGGTTGGGCCTCATAGTTGGACATTCCTAAAGCTAGCAGAAGATGGATTCTGGATGGGCTTCTACCGGGCCTAGGAATAAGAAGTCTAAACTCATTAGATTTCTTGTTCCCCGAGAACTACGTCAGGCTTGATCCCTATCTTCAGTCAAGGCTGAATACGGTGGAGCGTCGCAGGACGAGGAAGGGTCATCGTTTTCCCTGTCGTGGCCACGCCATGGGGAAAGCACCCATAGTTGAGGGGGATACCCTGGCTAGCAGAGAAAACCCGCGAATTACTTCACGATGTTTGGAATATTCTGATGATGTAGAACCTATTGTGAAGCTTATCGATGAGGACACGGACTGTAGAGCGAGGCCTCATCTCGGTAATCAAGATACACCACATCCATATAGGTGTGGGCGTACGATGGACGAGCATCGTCGTGCGGAAGATATTCAGAACCCAGATGAGGAAATAAGAGATTTTTCGACCTTAAAGAGAAGGCTTGGCATAAGGTTGAGAGTCGATGATTTGAGAATGCTGCTGGTGGAATGGCAGAAAGAAAGAAATGCTGGAGAAATGAGGCCCTGTGATACAACGTGTGTGCCCCCTACAGACCTAAGGGATGTTAGGGTGCGGCACCACGAGCACGAGCGTGCCCCTCCGCGTGGAAGGTTTGGAACTTATGGCTGAGACTACCAAAGGAATGGACAAGGAAGGATAGGACACCATCATTGAAGTGCGCCACACAATGGAAGGAGAGATGGCGCGCCCTCTACTGGAGAACCCCTCGTCATCGTTCCTGTAGCTTCCCACAGTGCTACGGGCAATGGAACCAGGACGCGTCCTCATGACCGGGACGACGCACGAGGTCAAGAAAGGTTGCAAAACAATGATGAGATACCACGACATGGTCAGGAGAAACTTAATGCGCAAAGGAATGCTCAAAATAAATATGGAAATATACCACAGCCGCAGCCTCAAGGCGAGGGGCGGCACGATCAACCAGTACACCCGGGGGGTAACCAAGGGGAACAACCCAACATTTAAACCATTCCTGGGGTAGGGACGTTCAACGTGAATGATTTTAAGAGGTTGTTCAACTATCTTGAAGGAGGTAGGGTAACAGCAACTGCGCATGCTCCTTCCTTTTTTTCTACTGTGATGAGGAAAGCGCAACTACCCGCAGGATATAGGAACATAACTAATGACTTACGTTTCCATGGAAACTTTGACCCGGTAGAATTATTAGGACATTTTAACATTGAGATGGATGTATATCGGGTACCCGACTTGGCACGATGTCGTCTCCAGGGGTGATTACATCTTGGGAATAAATGAAAACCTTATTTCTAACTCAGTTCCAGGCCGTGGTGAAGTATACGCCACCTGTTACCACGCTGGCCAATATGAAACAGAAAGAAGGGGAAAGTTTGACCTCATACTTCAAAAGGTTCAATACAGAGTCTACCTTGGTAAGAGGCGCGACTGATGAGACACTGAAAATACTTTTTATAGCTGCATTATCCGATGTACTAGCGCAGGCGGAATCCTTCAAAGCAATTGAGCAATCGCTTGCAGAAATAAAGAAGAATGATAACAGTCACAACTCCAAGGGACGAGCTAAGATGAGAGACAGATCTGTGAGTCCAGATTATCGGCGGAATGCCCGAAGCCCTAATTAGGTGAACGCCGTGAACGTGCGGAGAGAGTGGAGCCCGCCGTCAAACTATGAAAAGAGGGTGAGCAATTACACTCCGCTGGCAGCCTCTATTGATCACATCTTTGAGGTAAATAAGGACAGATGAATCTTCAAGAAATCGGACCGTTTGACTTCATGGCAGAGTAGAGATAAGAAGAAATACTGCGAGTACCATGAATCTACCGGTCATGACACCCACGAGTGTCGTCACCTAAAAGATGAAATTGAAGAACTGATCAAGGCAGGATACCAGGGAGAATGGATTGACAAGGTAAAATGACGCAGAGGAAGCGATGACAAGGGGAAATATGAAAGGCAGCCCCCACGGGCGGAGGACGTTGAAAAGACAGCGGAAGTTAAGTTCCAAAGAGCTGGTAGTATTCGGGAAATTTTTAGGGAACACCCGTTTGTTGGCGATAGTAATCGGGCGTTAGAAAGAAATATGAGAGAGGCACGACACCCACCACTCACCAACATTTATAGCTTGGAAGATAGGCCTCCGAAAATATTCAAAGGGGAATCAGTTGACATTACGTTCAGGGAAAGAGAGTCAAGATGGGTACATCATCCTCATAATGATGCACTGGTAATAACTATGCTTTTTGGGGCAATGAACGTGCATCGAGTCTTCTTGGACAACAGGAGCTCTGCGAACATCCTGTATTACAGCATGTACAAAAAATTAGGTTTCTCAGATAGCGACATGAATTTCGAAGATGCACAGGTCTACGACTTTACTGGAGAGGCAATGAGAGTCATGGGTTCAGTTAGGCTTCCTGTCATACTCGGGGAAAGAGCTCTATCTGTCACTCAAATAATAGACTTTAAAGTGCTGGATCAGGACTATGCGCACAATGTGCTGGTGGGCAGACCTTGGTTGCGAGCGTTCAGGGTGATAACCTCGATACATCAATTAATGATAAAATTCCTAATGCCTAATGTTGTGGGCAGTCTGAGAGGATCGCAATACGAGTCACGCGACTGCTATCACAAGGCTGTTAAAGAATTTTGTAGGAGAAGGTATGAGGGAAAAGGTCTTCCACTTTAAGATGCGGAGGACATTCAGATAAAACCAAGTGATGAGGTTCATGCCCATTATTTTGTGGAAGGTCCAGAGGAAGAAGAAACGCATGTTACCCCGACCCCTGTTTTGGCGTTGGGGAATGTTTCGAGGATTTGTAGTATGGAGGAAGTTGTGGTGAATCATATAAAAGGGATCATGCAAAAGAAGGTTAACTGAGAAAAGTTGGAAGGAAGAAGTGAAATTTTACAAAGCCTCGAAAGTAGCCTCAAGGTAGATGCTCCTCAAAATGAGGACGCGCCCTTGGAAAGTGATAATAAAATTGAGGTTGATGATCCTCAAAATGAGGACGCGCCATCCGCACCTGCATTGCACAAAGCCATGCCTTGTCCTGAGGTGGATGCTCCCACATATAGGGACGCACCCTCGGATGCAGGAATGGAGGTTGAGGACCCCCGGGACTTTGATTTTGATTTAGATCCCAGAATCCCTATGCCCGCCGAGAAAACAGGGCCGACCGAAGATACAATATCTGTTCCGGTCGACAAGGATGACCCAAGGAAGGTTTTGAAGGTGGGATCTCAGCTAAGTGATGAAATAGGGAAAAGACTTACCCGTTTTCTGATCAAAACTCTCGATGTCTTCGCATGGAGTCATTCAGATATGGTGGGAATCGACCTAGGGGTAATGTGTCATCGGTTGAACATTTTCCCTAATTGTACGGGAATAATAGAAAAGCGTCGTCCGGTGAGCGGGGAAAAGGCGATAGCATTAAAAGAAGAAGTGGACCGACTGTTGGAAGTTGGGTTGATCAAAGAATCTTACTACCCCGAGTGACTCGCGAATCTGGTGCTTGTGAAAAAGCCGAATGGGAAGTGGAGGACATGCGTAGATTTCACAGATCTCAATAAGGCTTGCCCAAAGGATAGCTTCCCGCTCCCACGAATTGATTAGTTGGTCGACGCGATGGCAGGGCATGCCTTGTTAAGTTTTATGGATGCATACTCTGGTTACAATCAAATCCCTATGTATGGCCCCGATCAGGAGCATACATCCTTCATCACTGATAGAGGGTTATATTGCTACATAGGGATGCCATTTGGATTGATCAACGCTGGCGCGACCTACCAGCGGTTGATGAACATGATGTTCAAAAATTGGGAGAACCATGGAGGTATATGTGGAAGATATGTTGATAAAATCCAAGGAGGCGAATGACCATATCGAGCACTTGATGGAAATGTTTAATATTCTAAGGAGGTTTCGCATGAAGTTGAATCCACAAAAGTGTGTATTCGGCATAGAGTCGGGAAAGTTTCTTGGGCCCATCATCAACCACAGGGGAATTGAAGCCAACCCTGCGAAAATAAAGCACTGCTGGATATGAAATCTCCCACCAATGTGAAGCAGCTGCAAAGCCTAACTGGGAGGATCACCGCGTTAAACATATTTGTCTCTAAATCATTTGACAGGTGCAAAGAATTCTTTAAGGCGATCAAAGTGGCAAGGAAGGACTTTGTATGGACACCAGAATGTGAGGAAGCTTTTAGGAAGATCAAGGAACAACTAGGGAACCCTCATATGTTGTCAAAACCATTAGATGTAGAATCCCTAATCCTATACCTTATAGTTTCTGAGTATTCAATTAGCGTTGTGCTAGTAAGGGAAGAAGACGCGCAATAGTCACCGGTATATTATGTGAGCAAACGATTGCACGATGCTGAAACTTGCTATACAAGTATGGAGAAGCTAGTTTATGCCTTGATCCTTGTGTCAAGGAAGCTATGCCCATACTTCCAGGTCCATAGAATTGAAGTCCGTACAACATATCCTCTATGGCAAGTCCTTCACAAGCCAGAATCATCGGGAAGAATGTTGAAATGGGCTCTGGAGTTGAGACAGTTTGACTTGAAATACATGCCCCGTACGGTAATTAAAGAACAAGCCTTAGCCGATTTCTTGTTGGAATTTGATTATGCGGTTGATGATAAGGCTTTGGTAGTGCTGCATCCCCCTCATATTGAGGAATCTTTAGAGGAGTTTCCACATCCCTGGTGGATCTTTCATGTGGATGGGGCAGTTAATAATGGAGGAGCAGGTGCAGGCATAGTACTCGTGTCTCCGGAAGACCATCATCTGATGAGTGCAATTTACTTCAAATTTTATGCAACGAATAATGATGCGGAATATGAAGCATTGAGCAATGGCCTGAAGATCGCTTTGGAAATGAGAGTGCGGAACCTAATTGCAAAGAGCAACTCAGAGTTTGTGGTAACCAGGTGAATGGGGGGTTTCAATCTCGAGGACCGCAGACAGAATTGTACCTGAGGTGCACGCAATGCCTGATTGGAAAATTCAAAGAGGTTAGGCTGGATGTATGTCGCGGGAAAAGAACAGCAACGCGGATGTCCTGGAAAAAATGGGGTCCCAGCAGGAGGCTGTGTTGTTGGGATCTATACCCTTAGAAATCCAGGAGATTCCTAGTATCCCAGAGGTAGAGGCGATGCAAGTAGATGAGGCTCCCAAGGAAACATGGATGACGCCCATTCTTGCCTATATTCACAAGGTTCTGTATAAGAGAGGCTTCAATCAACCGTTGCTCAGATGTGTCGATGAAGAAGAAGGGAATTACATCTTAAGGGAGGTGCATGAAGGAATTTGTGATAATCACTCTGGGGGTAACTCGTTGGCGATGAAAGTTTTACGCCAAGGGTACTATTGGCCTACGATGAAAGAAGATGTTGCGAATTTTGTTAGAGCATGTGATCGCTGTCAATGCTTTGCAAATTACTCATCTATGCCAGCGACGCTCTTAACGCCTATGGTAAGCCCATGGCCGTTCGCCATGTGAGGGATTGATCTTATTGGAGAAATACCTAAGGCTAAAGGGGATGTCAAATATGCAGTGGTCGCGGTTGATTATTTTACTAAATGGGCCGAAGCTATGCCATTGGAGACTATCACCGCAAAGAAAATTAAAGACTTTGTCTTCAACTCTATCATGTACAGGTTTGGTATTCCTTACAAACTTGTCTTTAACAATGGAAAGTAGTTTGACAACAAGGAGTTGCGGCAGTTATGTGAGGAGCTGAAAATTAAGAAGGAGTTTGCAGCGGTCTATCATCCTCAAAGCAATGGGCAAACAGAGGCCGTGAATAAAATAATAAAGCATACCCTTAAGACAAAACTGGAAGAGCGCAAAAGGCATTGTCCTGAAAAACTGCCAAAAGTGATGTGGTCTTACAACACTTGTAACACCCCAAAATCCGGGGACGGGGATCCGAGTTGTCACGAGTTTCATTTACCTTAATAATACTTAATCTTAATAATCAACCAACTACTGCGTACTGTGACCCCACTATACACACACACCACAAGTTATAGTCTCAGAGATGAATATCCAAAATAGCAGAAGTCATTTTATTCCACAATTATAAACCATTACACCTTAAAAGGGTTTCTGAACAAATTTACATATTCTTTGCCATTATTACAATTCATAAGTATACATAAGTTTGGTAGATCAAAAGTTGAAAGCCTAGCCTATTGGTAGTTCCTACCTCAGCTACAACGGCATCAACGCATACAGGAAACTACGGAACGTTTCCTATCCGCTCACGAATTGGGAGCTTGGTCCTGTTCATCTTGTCTATCTGTTGTTGTGTGATGAAAGAAGAAATCAAGGGTGAGCAACAAGCCCACCAAAGTAATATGTATAATGATTTACAATATGTGAGCATCTTCATAGTACTCATGAAAGTCTTGGTCAAGTAAAAATGAACCAAGTTTGATATCTTATCGCGACCAAGTCGCAAAATATTCAGTATATATGTATATATACTTTTCAAAATCTTGGAAGTCCTCTTCCATGCATAATATACACAGAGTTCCAGTTTATAACTGTATAAAAATATCGTTGTAAGGTGATCTCATATATCTAACCTTGTCTCAACGTTTTTGTGAAAATCTTTGTCATGCATAATATAATCATTAACCAGATATAAGTTGAAAAGATGAAGTTACAAGATACTCCAATATACTTATATCTTTTCCGAATACTACTTGAACTACCACCGTTCAAGGTATAATCAGTTTCAAAAGTTCATCACATAGATGAGACTACAAGAAAAGACTTGTATTGATTCAATCTTTGAAATATCATTATAAATAATGAAGTTACGAGATACTTCATTAAATCCCGATATATATACACCTATATATATACATTTCATACACTCCTTGAAAACCTCTATTATGAAAATTATAAACAGAGTTGCAATATTCAATGAATTTGGAAAGGAGAAAACCTTGGCATAAACCTGATATCTTGCTGATCAGGCAAAGATACAAATAAGTAACCATTTCTACTAGTAGATGGACGAATTCCTCACTAGTCATCACCCTGGTCGCATTAGGACCTATGCTGGACTGCCACTCAGCCACTTGCGCATTGATGGACTCCCACTGAGCTACTTACACTTTCATGGACGCCCACTGAGCCCATGTTGCTTATGCCGACTCAAATAGCTGGACTTACTTCCCGAACGTTGGGTAAGTAATCAATTCATTTATCAAAACAGCAACCTCGTTGTGAATATAAAATACACCACAGAGCCGGATCCCTTAGATTTTTGAGGGAGTATTCAAGTCCCCTTCAAAAAGGAAGATCTTAAATTTGAAAACGAGTTTTGGGATCCGCTCTAACTTTTAAAAATCATTTTTATGACTCGAAAATATTTTTAAGAATGTTTGGAGTAATGCTGATTTAATGAAATAAATCAGTCCCGATATATAAGAAAATATCTGAATATTATTATTTAAATAATATTCCCATAAAGGATAATCTCTATAAAAATATTTGAAGTAAAAGTTTTAAAACTCATACCAGAAATGAATTATAAATAACCAAAGATATACTTATATGAAAGTTCGATCTTTATTTGAATAATCGAAAATAAGTTTGATTATCGAAATATTATTCTTTAATAAAATGAAGAATATTACTTAATAAATAAGCGGAGTCATAAGTCCTCGAATGAATATTCAAAATAATATTCATTAAATAAAATAAGCGGAGTCATAAGTCCTCGAATGAATATTCAAAATAATATTCATTAAATAAAATAAAGTCATCGAATAAACCTTATTCGATTAATAGTTTTGAAAACTATATCTATATATATATATAAAAATATATATATTATACTCGGGAACAGCGACTCCCGGTTTAGAAAATGTTCAGCTTTGGGTCCCCTATACTAAGGGTATACGTAACTACTGCTTATCTCTAGCATAGGTATTATGTAATTTATAAGCATTTGAATTGATAATAGAATATCAAGACTATGAAATAGGCATGCATATAAATGAAATATCACATGCTTCAATATATCGCAAGACTTTGCTAATAATAATCATGCACTAATCATAAGGTAATGCATTAACATATATACATCACAACAATAGTATAACGGGTAGAAAACTTGTCTGAGTGTTCCTGGATAGACTTAAGCTTAGAGTGGGTCCGATAACCTATGAACAACAAAATAAGTCGGAATTAAACCCCGGTCGCTTAAGAAACTAGACTTTAACCAATTGAACCTTAATGTTCGGTTATGGTCACTTCTACGCTTGACGAATCACATAAGTCGTTCGAGTATCCCCGGCTCCACCATTTTTAATAAATTAACCATTAAGAATTTAAAGGCGATTCTTTCGCGAGTACCCTACCATCTGCCTAATCCACTTTAAATAATTATTTCATACTCCAATTAGTCATTTAAGGGCCTTAACCAAGGTTTCAAAGTAAGGCGAGGGGTAATGGTTCGTTCGCGAAACGCCGTTACTTAAAACGGCCGTTTCTCCTAAACCGTACATCGGATTCAAGCGAACCACATATCAAAATGAAGCTCGTAACATGAACTATCTAAAAATGGCAATGGTCAGACTCTTACAGTGAGTTCACGGGTCCTGAAGTTAAGAACTAAAATAGTCCAAGGTAGATCGGGCATTACGACGACTATGTTTACGCGATTACCAAAGTTTTAAACCACTCCAAACAATCCACAAATCAACCCACAATCATCATTACAACCAAACTCCATCCATATTTTACTACAACTGCCCCAACATCTCAAGATTTTCCAATTTATGATATCCCCAAACATGAACTAAAGGCTATACTTAAGTTCATTAACCAATAATTCAAGATTTACAACTCAAACTCATTACAATTCCACCCACACTCTAAGTATACAAGAATCATGCTTCTCATGAACCATACCAAACATAAAAACTCTAAATATTCAAAAGTAGGGCTAGGGTATGAGATTATTCCTTCCTTGGTGAGTAGAAGTAACTAAGGAGCTTGAAACCACCCTTGAAAATCCTTACAAAAGCTATATCTAAACAAAAACATAAGATCAAAATTTTCAAGATCTTGAAAACACTATTCACCCTCTTTTTCCATGAATTATTGAAAGAGATTGTGAAGGAAATGGAAGCTTAGATTCATAGGAAAGCTATATCTATGCATAAGGATCCTTGGATAATTACCTCATAAATTATCAAATCTTGGAAATTGATTTTTTTTCTCCTTGAAAAAGAGAAAGGGCCGAGATCTTTTCTTGAAATTGGAAAGTAAATTTTCAAATTGTATTTGTGTTATGATATTTGTTGGTTGGTTGCTTTCTTTTGTCTTGGAAATAGATTAAACTTTTACCATGGTAACTTTTGCATGGCCAAGAATCAACCAACAACATACTTCCTTTTTGTCATGCTTATGTCATCCTTCCTATATCATCCAATTGCCACATGTCTTCTCCTTGTGGTGTGATGACATCATCATCCACTAACCTCTTTGATTAACCCCTAATTACTTGGCTAATGATCGTTTATCTGTTATACGGTTCGCTTAACTTTCGTTCTCGTTTATCGTTTGAGGGATCATACCCGGGATCTTATTACTTGGGTTCCCCTAAACCTTTCTCAATATTTTATATTCCTTTTTATGATCCTCTCTTAAAATCCTTGAATTTAAATCCTTTTTATCAGGTTACCTTATACTCAATTCTTTCTGTATCTGGTGGATTTTCGGGAAAAATCAAAGTGTTCGAATTTGGATTCTGACGATCTTTACATACACTTATTTACTTTATGGAATACTAATACGATCTTAGAATTTCCATAACAGTACTCCTATCTATTGTGGTCTGATAATTTTCCTTAATCAACATCATCAGCGAAAGTTACTATTCATCAGGGTTTCAAAAATTCCAAAATTTTTGGGGTTATTACAGTCTCCCCTCCTTAAAAGGATTCCGTCCTAGAATCAGATAGCAAAACAAATGGGGGTACTTTTCTAGCATTGTGCCTTCTAACTCTCAAGTCAATTTTCCCACATTGTGGTTCTGCCACAAAACCCTGACTAGCACGATAACCTTTCTCCTAAGTACTTGTTCCTTTTCGATCTATAACCCTTCCTGGTTGTTAAATATAGGTTACGTTGGTTGCATGCCTATGCGCTCATATACCCCTATTTTTCTGGCATACAGATTACACTTTCTTAACATTGATACGTGGAACACGTTATGAACTTGCTACAGTTTCGGGGGGGGGGGGGAGGACTAGCTCATATGCTCACTTCCCAATATGTCTTAATACCTCAAAGGGGCCAATAATTCGTGGGCTTAACTTTCCTTTCTTTCCGAACCTCATTCATCCTTTCCAAGGGAATACCTATAACAGCACTAGGTCCCCTACTTCCTATTCTTTGTCCTTTCGTGTCAATTTAACATATTTCTTATGTCCATCTTAGGCTACTACCAGCCGTCCTCTGATTAGATCTATTATATCCTTGGTCCTTTAGACAACTGCTGGTCCGAGCATCTTGCGCTCTACAACTTCATCCTAACATAAGGGAGATCGACATTATCTTCCCTCAAGGATCTCTTAATGCGACATCTCGATAATGACATATGATCTATTGTCGTAAGAAAACTCAATCCGCGATAAATGATCATTCCAAATTCTTTCAAGTCTATTGCACAGACTCTCATAATAGCTTCTAGCACTATAGCTTTTGCTTCTCAATACTCCTTCTTTTCTTGTTCGTAGTCATTACTATCTTCTGTACATAATACTATACTGGTTACACTTTTGCTCGTTAGTATTCTATAACCTTTTAATAACCGCGTCAACCATAGTATCATGAACGCGTTAGATTCGGAATACCACCGCACTGATACTACTTCCTTTAGCTGCTTCCATCTTTGAAAGCTTGATCTATCGTATAGAAGTAAAAGATTTTATTGAGAGATCACTATGATCATGAACACTTGTTCTATTGCATAGTTAGTACAGAAGGTGGCCAGCCTTAGTACTTGACAAGCAATTAAACAACATGTGGTATCCTACTAGGCTTCTATCACACAGATATATAGTCATTCGGCAATACCTCCCCTTCTGGAAGGGTTGTTCTTCTCAGCTTATACAAAATGAAAAGGAGAGAAAAGAACGAATTGAAGAGAATTGTATATGAAAAAATACTGCCGCAAATATCTGGCTTGGAATCTACCTCTGAACTATAGAGGTTTGTCATACGAGAACAAAACATATGTGTATATATATCAACATCAAGTATTATAGCATCGCATTTCATATGCCAGAATATTTACAATACCGTCCATCATTCCATGGATCCATGCTCTTGCTCGAGCTCATAAACACTCACTTTTGAAACTCCCTCAACATCGAAACTCGAATAAGGGATTTCATTCTAGACATCATTGTTACTAGAATTCTATGCTTGCACTGCAACCTTCCTCGTATAGTAATACGACTCTCTATTCATAAGAGGGAATATATATATAATATGTAAAAACTCCACTAGGTAGTCTATCAATGATAACTTATATATCAACACGACCCCATTAGGGGTACTCAATCTCAACATCCATTCCAATACAACTCTCACGGCTGTAATCGGCTCATTACTCGCAGAATCATTATTGCATTACTATGGTCCACCACTGACCTACTGTAGTCATTCATTTTCTATGAAATCTTAATAGCTAACCATACGGAGTCTATACATGTCGTATCGAATTCTTCTAAGGAGGCAACATAATCACCATTCCATGATTCATGAAGAACACTCATGAACTTGGCGTACATATGACATGAAGCAGATAAAACTACAGAAGAGTTTCAATAAAAGCAACGATAGCAGGTTAATACCATTATTAACCATATGTCTTTATTAGGAGACATGAAGCTCAAAGGTTCATTTAGTCATTTCGTAACATGGTCCTGGCTTATCTCAAGATATGACCTTATAAGATAGATAGCCCGCTCACGGCGATTTTATAAATTAAATCTTTACCAAACTACTATCACGGTTGAGTATCGCACAATCATCAGAAGAATGTCAATCTTTCAAACCATAATACAATCTTCACGGCTTTAACCATTATCACTGTATTCCTCTGGCACGAGCGCCGATAATTGTCTTCTTACACTTAAAGTGTCGGCCACCTCTTTGGCCTTTCCTGATAGTAATATTTCCTTACAATCAATGTCATTTTAACCACCTTCACTAAATTTTCTACCTCATTTCAAATCACTGCTTATGTGAAAATGCTTTTCTTAAGTCCTTGTGATAAAAAAAATCACCATTTTTCCACAAGTCACTGCCTTAGTCTTTAAATGTAAACATTATAATGGCTGACTCTCGATCGTACTTAGGATGTCTTTTATCTTGGGCCCTTCTTGTTTTAACAATTCTGACCTTCATTGGTTCAATCTATACTTCTTATGGTTTAACACGTGCCCACCTGGCATTATTATTATTACGCCATTTTTCCTTTATCAAATTTCTATTCTTGAGAACTTCGAATATTACCTTTCTCCTTATAAAACCTCTAAGGTTATCCTTAAATCATTCCTCCTGTATTCCCTAGATATAGGGCATATCAAAATATCATTTACTAATACTAGAACCATTGTTTATACACTTCTAAAAAATTTCTCTACTGATCCTCAAAGGTTGTGGTTACCTTAATCCTTTCCAATTCATACTGTCAAAACTCATACTGTCCCTATTAAGGGTGAAATGCCAACCTTCATGCATTCCCCTATGGTTTATCTCAAGTTATCGAAGTTATATCCTTAATTCCACTTTTAAAAAGGTACTTGCATCCTTCCATGGATAAATCAAGTCATATATCCTTGATAGATTATCTTATTCAATCATTCCCACCCGGATAGTTTATACCAATTTCACAATAGCATCCTTATTCAAACTGAGGTCAACCCATATGGCCTTCAAAAGATAACAATGGTTACCCGCTTTTCTTTCCTAATTTGGTAATGACAACAGGGATGTTCTGGAAGATATTGGTCGTGTTCAACGTGAACTTCTTCTTAATAATTCCTCATTTACTTTTATTGTTTATCTCAACAGTCATCTCAATGTTGGGATATCTTTCATACCTGGCGTCTCCCTTTCTGGGTATCATGCCACCGGTCTTACACTTCACATTCTTGAAGGTCACTTCCTTCATCCCATTTTCCTAATTTCTTACTTTTTTGTCTCCTCAGTCTATCAACGTCTCATTATTTATCCTTCGAACTATCTCAAGGTTTCCTCGAATCTTCCCAACTTACAGGGGATAAAATATATGTATCTCTTATGCCTTCAACCATCAACTTTAACTTATGGTGAATCACCCTCATCCTGATGAATACATACTTTTCTATTTCTATTGCTACGAGTCTTTAGTTTTTCCTCATACCCAACTCCCTTATCATTCCTCAAACTCAATTGTCTTTATTTTCCTTTCCACTTCAGTTTCTTTTTATTTTCTTTTCTATTACAATCATTTCATAAACCCACTACTCATTGACTTCAAACATCACATCGTTCTGGGATTCTTGTCATCAGAACGAATCTTGACAACTTTTATAACTTAGCTTCATAATTCATCATACTCGTCCACCTTTGTTCTGGCTCTAAAGCTTTTACACTATCTCCATAACCTTGGGAATTACTTTCCCGAAAATAATTGACTGAACTTTAATCAGTTTATTCTAACCTCTGGATCCGTGCCTTTCTTGGCCTTTCACCAGCGGGTGGCCTCTCTCTTAGGAGGGTAAGTGACAAAAACAGTCTTTTATGATTCGTCCATCATTTAGAATCTCAAATGATTCCTAAATTTCCTTTAGCCAGGCTCTCGCCTCTACTGTGTTCACTTGTTCCTTGGAATTCTGAGAGCTTAGCGACTTAAAGGTCCTGAAAGAATTTTCCACCACACTGTCTCCTCTTGGTGGTGGTTGGGGATAATAGTCTAAGTTCGTTTTAGACAGGTCCATGAATTGCCGTATAGGAGTACCATCTCGGGTCTCCTTTCCTTACTCGACTTTCTGTTTCCTTAGTATGAGATACTTGGGGTTATCTTATACGTTAAAATCCTTATTTTCCACTTCATTATGTTATGGGCTCCTTCTTTCTTAATGGCAACCTCCCTGACTATCACATTCGGGGTTTGCCCTAAATCTTATTCCTCGAGCTATGGATTTCATCTAAGATCCAGTCCTTAAGCTCTTAAACGTTTGGAACCCAAATTCTGTAGGAATACCTCGTTATTCCCTTATCATCTTTCTTGGTATTAATCTCTTCTCCAGACATTGACTCTCTGCCTTCATTCATCACTTTTGCTTGGCACAATATGATCTTTTTCGATAATTCAAGCTGTATTGCAATCTCAAACAGTGTTTCGGTACCGGCTCCGGTTACCTTCACTTCTATTTCCATTTTCTCAAAATCTCTTATCAACTCTACCAAAGACATTTTCATCTTGAGTCTCTCCTTTATACTAAGGGCATTAGCCACCATTTTGGCTTTCCCTGGATGATAAAGAATCTCATAATCATAATCCTTGATTAGCTCTAACCACCTTCTATGGCGCATGTTGAGCTCTTTATGCGTGAAAATGCACTAGAGCACTTATGGCTTGTGTAAATCTCGCACTTCTCTCCATACAAGTAGTGCCTCCAATCTTTAGGGCAAAACTATTGCCACGAGCCCAAGTTCATGGGTGGGGATATCGAATTTTATATTCCCTTAATTGTCTTGACGCGTACGCGATTACCTTGTTGTGCTGTATAAGAGCACCCTAATTCCTTATGCGAAGCGTCAATACAAATCAAAAAAACTCCTTTTTCCATCCGGCAATGCCAACATAGGGGCCGTCACCAATCTTTGCTTCAGTTCTTGAAAGCAGTTCTCGCATTTCTCTGTCCATTCAAACTTCTCAGTCTTACGAGTAAGCCGCGTTAAAGGGGCTACTATCTTTGCAAACTTGAACGAACCTCCGATAGTAACCGGCCAATCCTACCTCTGGTAGTCGCCCTGACCATGGTCATTTATTCCTTAGCGATCATCTCTTCAGTCTTGTTAGGATCCTTCACGAGATCCTCCTCAGCAACAATCCCTTCTGGGATAACATCCTTAATTGTTACATCCTTAATATGAACATCATCTAGTCCCTCGTTAGGGTGCTCCATTGGATCCACAATCTGATCCCCAACATGTAGTAAAACATCATCATATTATTGCTCTTGAACTTCAGGGTTCGGAGTCCCACTACCATATACGATAACGAACTACGCTTCTATCACGATATTTATAAGGGTTCCCATAAGGGTTTTAACTGTCAGTACTACGTTAGGTAGTCTGACTATGAACTTGGCAAGAGTTCTTATTATCTTAGTGAACTTATTATTTTAACGTCACATCATCTCTGAGGTTTATAACGCTTATCTCTGATACCATTTCTGTAACACCCCCAAATCCGGGGTCGGGGATCCGGGTTGTCACGAGTTCCATTTCCCTTAATAATACTTAATCTTAATAATCAACCAACTACTGCGTACTGTGACCCCACTATACACACACACCACAAGTTATAGTCTCAGAGATGAATATCCAAAAATAACACAAGTTATTTTATTCCACAATTATAAACCATTACACCTTAAAAGGGTTTCTGAATAAATTTATATATTCTTTGCCATTATAACAATTCATAAGTATACATAAGTCCGGTACATCAAAAGTTGAAAGCCTAGCCTATTGGTAGTTCCTACCTCAGCTACAACGGCATCAACGCCTACACGAAACTGCGGAACGTTTCCTATTTGCTCACGAATTGGGAGCTTGGTCCTGTTCATCTTGTCTATCTGTTATTGTGTGATGAAAGAAGAAAGCAAGGGTGAGCAATAAGCCTACCAAAGTAATATGTATAATGATTACAATATGTGAGCATCCTCATAGTACTCATGAAAGTCTTGGTCAAGTAAAAATGAACCAAGTTTGATATCTTATCGCGACCAAGTCACAAAATATTCAGTACATATGTATATATACTTTTCAAAATCTTGGAAGCCCTCTTCCATGCATAATATACACAGAGTTCTAGTTTATAACTGTATAAAAATATCGTTGCAAGGTGATCTCATATATCTAACCTTATCTCAACGTTTTTGTGAAAATCTTTGTCATGCATAAGATAATCATTAACCAGATATAAGTTGAAAAGATGAAGTTACAAGATACTCCAATATACTTATATCATTTCCGAATACTACTTGAACTACCACCGTTCAAGGTATAATCAGTTTCAAAAGTTCATCACATAGATGAGACTACAAGAAAAGACTTGGATAGATTCAATCTTTGAAATATCATTATAAATAATGAAGTTACGAGATACTTCATTAAGTCCCGATATATATATACACCTATATATATACATTTCATACACTCCTTGAAAACCTCTGTTATGAAAATTATAAACAGAGTTGCAATATCCAAAGAATTTGGAAAGGAGAAAACCTTGGCATAAACCTGATATCTTGCTGATCAGGTAAAGATGCCAATAAGTAACCTTTTCTACTAGTAGATGGACGAATTCCCCACTGGTCATCACCCTGGCCGTATTAGGACCTATGCTGGCCTGCCACTCAGCCACTTACGCATTGATGGACTCCCACTGAGCCACTTACACTTTCATGGACGCCCACTGAGCCCATGTTGCTTATGCCGACTCAAATAGATGGACTTACTTCCCGAATGTTGGGTAAGTAATCAATTTATTTATCAAAACAGCAACCTCGTTGCAAATATAAAATACACCACAGAGCCGGATCCCTTAGATTTTTGAGCGAGTATTCAAGTCCCCTTCAAAAAGGAAGATCTTAAATTTGAAAACGAGTTCTGGGATCCCCTCTAACTTTTAAAAATCATTTTTACGACTCGAAAACATTTTTAAGAATGTTTGGAGTAATGCTGATTTAATGAAATAAATCAGTCCCGATATATTAGAAAATATCTGAATATTATTATTTAAATAATATTCCCATAAAGGATAATCTCTATAAAAATAATTGAAGTAGAAGTTTTAAAACTCATACTGGAATTGAATAATAAATAACCAAAAATATACTTATACGAAAGTACGATCTTTATTTGAATAATCGAAAATAAGTTAGATTATCGAAATATTATTCTTTAATAAAATAAAGAATATTACTTAATAAATAAGTGGAATCATAAGTCCTCGGATGAATATTCAAAATAATATTCATTAAATAAAATATGCGGAGTCATAAGTCCTCGAATGAATATTCAAAATAATATTCATTAAATAAAATAAGTGGAGTCATAAGTCCTCGAATGAATATTCAAAATAATATTCATTAAATAAAATAAAGTCGTCGAATAAACCTTATTCGATTAATAGTTCTGAAAACTATATCTATATATATATAAATATATATTATACTCGGGAACATCGACTGCCGGTTTAGAAAATGTTCACCTTTGGGTCCCCTATACTAAAGGTATACACAACTACTGCTTATCTCTAGCATAGGTATTATGCAACTTATAAGCATTTGAATTGATAATAAAATATCAAGACTATGAAACAGGCATGTATATAAATGTCATATCACATGCTTCAATATATCGCAAGACTTTGCTAATAATAATCATGCACTTATCACAAGATAATGCATAAATATATATACATCACAACAACAGTATAACGGGTAAAAAACTTGCCTGAGTGTTCCCGGATAGACTTAAGCTTAGAGTGAGTCCGATAACCTATGAACAACAACATAAGTCAGAATTAAACCCCGGCCGCTTAAGAAACTAGAATTTAACCAATTGAACCTTAATGTCCGCTTATGGTCACTTCTACGCTTAACGAATCACATGAGTCGTTCGAGTACCCTCGGCTCCACCATTTTTAATAAATTAACCATTAAGAATTTTAAGGAGATTCTTTCGCGAGTACCCTACCATCTGCCTAATCCACTTTACATAATTGTTTCATACTCCAATTAGTCATTTAAGGGCCTTAACCAAGGTTTCAAAGTAAGGCGAGGGGCAATGGTTCGTTCGCGAAACGCCGTTACTTAAAACTGTCGTTTCTCCTAAACCGTACATCGGATTCAAGCGAACCACATATCAAAATGAAGCTCGTAACATGAACTATCTAAACATGGTAATCGTCAGACTCTTAAAGTGAGTTCACGGGTCCTGAAGTTAAGAACTAAAACAGTCTAAGGTAAATCGGGCATTACGACGACTATGTTTACGCGATTACCAAAGTTTTAAACCATTCCAAACAATCTACAAATCAACCCACAATCATCATTACAACCAAACTCCATCCATACTCTACTACAACAGCCCCAACATCTCAAGATTTTCCGATTTATCCTATCCCCAAACATGAACTAAAGGCTATACTTAAGTTCATTAACCAATAATCCAAGATTTACAACTCAAACTCATTACAATTCCACCCACACTCTAAGTATACAAGAATCATGCTTCTCATGAACTATACCAAACATAAAAACTCTAAATATTCAAAAGTATGGCTAGGGTATAAGATCATACCTTCCTTGGTGAGTAGAAGTAACTAAGGAGCTTGAAACCACCCTTGAAAATCCTTACAAAAGCTATATCTAAACAAAAACATAAGATCAAAATTTTCAAGATCTTGAAAATACTATTCACCCTCTTCTTCCATGAATTATTGAAAGAGATTGTGAAGGAAATGGAAGCTTAGATTCATAGGATAGCTATATCTATGCATAAGGAACCGTGGATAATTAACTCACAAATTATCAAAGCTTGGATCTTGGAAATTGATTTTTTTCTCCTTGAAAAAGAGAAAGGGCCGAGAGCTTTTCTTGAAATGGGAAAGTAAATTTTCAAATTGTATTTGTGTTATGATATTTGTTGGTTGGTTGCTTTCTTTTGTCTTGGAAATAGATTAAACTTTTACCATGGTAACTTTTGCATGGCCAAGAATCAACCAACAACACACTTCCTTTTTGTCATGCTTATGTCATCCTTCCTATGTCATCCAATTGCCACATGTCTTCTCCTTGTAATGTGATGAAATCATCATCCACTAACCTCTTTGATTAACCCCTAATTACTTGGCTAATGATCGCTTATCTGTTATACGGTTCGCTTAACTTTCGTTCTCGCTTATCGTTTGAGGGATCATACCCGGGATCTTATTACTTGGGTTCCCCTAAACCTTTCTCAATATTTTATATTCCTTTTTATGATCCTCTCTTAAAATCCTTGAATTTAAATCATTTTTATCAGGTTACCTTATACTCAATTCTTTCTGTATCTGGTGGATTTTCGGGAAAAATCAAAGTGTTCGAATTTGGATTCTGACGATCTTTACATACACTTATTTACTTTATGGAATACTAATACGATCCTAGAATTTCCATAACAGTACTCATATATAGTGTGGTCTGATAATTTTCCTTAATCAGCATCATCATCAAAAGTTACTATTCATCAGGGTTTCAAAAAGTCCAAAATTTTTGGGGTTATCACAACACTACTCCAAAGTCTACTACGGGGGAAACTCCATTTATGCTGACTTACGGATATGAAGCTATGGTCCATGTGGAGGTTGGGTCAGGGTCGCTTCGTAGAGATCGTTACAGGGAGGAAGATGCAGAAGTTAACCAGAGGCTTTATTTGGATCTCTTAGAAGAGGTAACGGAAAACTCCTAGTTAAGACTTGCGACGTATCAACAACGTGCCGCAAGATATTACAATAAGAAAGTAAAGGGACAGCTGTTGAAGGTGGGAGATTTGGTACTCAGGAAGGTGATGCCAAACACAAAGAATCCCCAACATGGAGTATTTGGAGCTAATTGGGAAGGACCATACAAGATTAAAGCAATTTTGTGGAAGGGTACTTATCACCTTGAAGATTTGGAAGGAAAGCTGGTTCCGCGAGCATGGAACTCAGAGCGTCTTCGAAATTATTATCAGTAAGGCGTGGCTTTGGCCCCTTACCTATCATGTTTACATTATATATGGTTGTGCCCAAATTATAGACTAGAAGCAATAAAATTCCTCCTAGCCTAGGGGGGTAGTGCATGTACTACTTACCTTAGAACTAGTTGAAGGATCATTTTTTTGAAATAAATTCCCCACAGAGTATAGTGGTCGTAGGACTGGTGCACTTTTGACACCAGAGCGCATTATTAATAAAAACTTTAAAAAATTCCAAAGGCTGTTTGTTTTTTGAATTGCTTAGTTATATGACGCGTCCTAACCTCAAGATGCACCTTGAGAAGTTGTTCTATATGTATTGGAGCACGATTGATAAAGGGAACACTGAAGAAAACCCAAGTAAAAATGGAATTGGACGCGTCTCGGGTCTAAGGACGCGCCCAAGTAACCTTGGTTGATGCCCCTTTAATTTTATGCTGCAATTTTGGCACTCCATAACTGAAAATAAGAACGCGTCTTTATTAAGGACGCATCCAACCTGATATGCCGAAAATACTTATCTTTAAAAATGAAAGGAAGACATGTCAAAAAACTAGGACACACCCATTTGTATTTTGCTTTGCCTAAATACAAAATTGTATGGCATGTTATCATACTAAGGAAAAATTATACAAGAACTGAGCAAAATAAGACGCGTCTGAAACTTAAGACGCGCCCTATGTATTTGAAAACAGAATGATGAGGTAAAGCTAAAATTAAGACGCGTTTTGCCCAAAGGAGCATCATCCAGGATTGTGCATGTGTTTGCCTTTTGTATTAAAAATTCAAAACATGTGGACGCGTCCACATGGCTATGGGGGCTGGAAGTGAATCAATGCATAAGGTAGACACATCCTAAACACTAGGACGCCCCCTTTTGGATGATAATGTTAAAGCAATCAAAAACAATAGAAGACGCGTCCTGAGCAGAATACGCGCCCTTAGTATGAGAAAGCAAAATATGTATAGTTAAGGCAGAAAAGCATTGTAAAAATATAAGCAAATAAAGTCCAGGAAACAATAATCATAAGTTTACAACTTCCAAGGCTTAAAAGGGCCTGCACCCTTGAGACAGTTCATATAAAAATTCATAAATAAACATGAGACGCGTCCTAGACAGGGGGCCCGTCTTGAGGCTTGTCCTGGTCTTTTGGGGAAGCAGGAGGAGGCTGAGTCTGAAGTGGAGAAGGTGTTGGGGACGCTTCTCCTTTTCCAAGCCTAGGATGATCCTTTTATTTTTTATGGAATCTGCAGCCCTAGTTCTGAAATCATTTACCCACTTTTGGGTATCCTCATCGTACTTGGAAAAAGTGTATTCTGGATCATTGGATATGAACCCAGAACACCATTCCTCAAACCCGGCTGCAAAAGCATTATGGTAAACCAATTTTTTCTCTTCCTTACATCCATGCAACCTGTCATCGTTTAGAGTATCCAGCTCTAGTTACATGGTGGAATTCAAGGTTACAACACTCTCAATGGCCTTTTCCATAGAGGTAACATTACCTTCAAGTTGCGCCTTGTCGCCCTCAAGACGCGTCATGTCTTCTTGCAGCCGCTTGATCTCAGCATCTTTCTCTTGTATGAGCAAAGTAGTTTTCTTTTCCAAATATCTGATCTTGTCTTCAGCCTGGCTTTTAGCAGTATCAGTGATAGCAAGACGCGCCCTGAGTCTAGCAGCCATGTTGGCACTCTTCCTAGCGTGCAAATGGAGCTCGGCTGCAGCTCTCACCATGGCTTGCTCTGTTTGTTCTTTTGTCCTGAAAGTCCAGTCTCGAACTTCATCTTCAGTGAAGGCTCCAGTCGAGGACGCGCACTCATCTGGCACTGTCTTCTGATGCTTTGAAGGTGCGTCCTCCTTATCAGGGATGTCTGACATTGTGGTGCCAATGATCTTTGGTGGAGGGGGAGGAGTGCCAGCAGGCAAGGGATCTTTAACCTTCGGATCTGGCTTAACAGGAGTTTGCTTCCTGGCTCTCAGCTTTTTAGTGGCCCAAATGGCAAATCCCTTGGGAAGAGAAGTCATATCTATGACATAAAACATGGTAAGAAATATTAGTCATGCACGCGCCAAGTTAAGAGGACGCGCCCTAGGGAATATGATAGTAATATTAAAATGATAAAGTGCGCATAATGGTTTTATATAAAAAAGGAAAATAAGACGTGTCCTAATAGCTAGACGCGCCATGAGCAAAGTGTACAGAATTGGCAATACATGTGTGTATGTCATGTAAAATGCATATAAAGGCATGAAAATGCATGTATATATGTCAAGCAAGGAGCCCGTGACGTGTCGTAATCCCATGACGCGTCCTAAAACTAAGGCACGCCCAAAGTAAAAAACACGGACTTCGGAAACATATATAAATCATGCTGAATAAAAGTTGTGCAAGTCAAAAGAAGATTGAGCACACGCATGATGCGTCATAAGCTGATGACGCATCCTATGTTCATACCTTGTTCTAAATCTACTTGTCTACTGATGTCCAGTTGAACCAACTCTGTGGAATTAAGCCCTCTAGCTTTTTCAGATGCCATGAGGACGGGCTTTCCGTTAAAAAATCTCGATATTTGCAAAGAGATCCAACTCTTTCGGACAAAGCCCCAATCTTCTTAAGGTTGACCTCTGTGATTATATCCTTAAGGTTAAAATGCTTCTCAACATACTTCAACACCTTCTCTGCTCTCTTTTTCTTCCTTCCTGTCAGCTCTTTTTGAGTTCTTTTATCTAAGGAAGAAAGACGAGGGTTACAAAAGAAAGGGGGAAGGGAAAGATAACGAAAGAGAGGACGCGTCCTGTAGAAGGGGATGCGTCCTAGATATCATACTTACTTAGCTCTAGGTTAAAATGAATACAAGCCCTTTTAACATCATAGATATAGAAAAATGGTTCTTTCCAATCTCGTTCATGGCTGATCTTGCCTTCATTAAACCCTTTATTGTTCAACCATTTATTGACAACAAAAAAGTGGTAGCCAGGGATGGATTTTCTGATACTGAAGAAGTAGCTGAATTTTTTCATGGAAGGCGCGCCCAACTCCAAATTATGATACATAATGTATAAGGCCCATACAAGCTTGTATGAGTTTGGAGACAGTTGGACTGGAGCCACATCATACCACTTCATAATTTTCTTGATGTACGGGTGTAAAGGTGCGCCCACGCCCAAGGAGATGAGTTTTGGAGTGAGGACCATCTTTGGGATCCTTAGATTCTTTTGGTTAAAGATATGGGTCTCATCATTCTAAGAGGACGCGCCCAGATGCCCTCCATGTCAAAATACTTCATTGTCCACCCAATCTCCAGATCTGTTGCGGTAGATTTCATGCCAACACAGGCAAATTTGTTTTCTTTCTTCCTCCAGAAATTCTTCTCTGTCTCGGGGAGGTCTTCTAGCTCTTTCCAATCGAAATCAAGTTCTACATCGCTTGGTTCCCATGCTCTAATGGAGAGACAGACTGTTGAGGGGAGATGGGGTACTTGTCAGGCTAAAGGATTCTCTTCCCAAATTCACCCTCACTATGAGGAGAGGGCGCGTTCTCAACAGGAGATGCATCCCTAGCTGGAGATGCTGCTTGAGCAGGTGAAGACGCGTCCTCATCAGAAATGGCCCTGTGTTGTTGGGGTTTACTGGATGACGGGATAATTTCATCTTCAGTCTAGTCTTGTATTACCGAGTTTCTTGTAGTCTGGGAAGTCCTCTTATGTTTCAGTTTCTTCTTGCCAATCCTTGTACTTATGGGGACATTGTCCATAGATTCAGAATTCCAATTTGACATGATTGAAGTCTTTGATTTGAGAGATTCAAAGGCACGAGCTTTTGCTTCAAGGAAGGAATCTGTCATATGATACACAGGGGGTTTAGGATCAAAGGTAAGGGGAGGTGGAGAATCAAGCCCAAGGCGTGTGTTGAAAGACTTGAATGGGTGAAATGGAGAGGCTGAAGACGCATCCTCCAACTGAAACAAGAAGGGAAAAGGTTTTGAGGACGCATCCATGACTTAAAGAATAAAATAGTAAAAGAAGGAATAAAGAAAGTGGAATTAAGGGATTCATTACGAAGACGTGTCGTTGTTATGTGACGCGTCCATGTATAGTCATGTGTACCTAATCTATATGCAGCAAACGGGCATTAGGATGCGTCCTACATGAAAGACGCGTCCTTGAGATATATAATTAGGAAAACAAAAGAAACATATACACATGGGAAAGCAAGTGATATACTTTGAAAAGACGTGTCCTACAGGATCTACTGTAGGAAGTTAACTAAGACGAAATATTATATGACGCGTCCTAGTGTGACAGTGCGTCTACTCTATTTATGTTAAAAATAGCCAACAGGACGCGCCCATTATGGTAGACGCGTCCAAAATGGTTACAATATAGTGGAATTATAGTCTGCTATAATCAATTTGTGGGAAATTCATAAAACCCTAAAAACAATTAACTGAGAATCAAAAAGGCAAAGGATAGTACTTTATTATATACATACACATATACATATAGAAGAAAATGAAGTACAGTAAAGTGAGAAGGGGGAACACGAACGATATTTTGCTCGTTACAGTAGATTTATTCGATGAAATGAAGAAATGAAAGAAGATTCGTGTACCTTGGAACTAGGGGATTTGATTGACTATAAAAACTCGGAGAATGGACAGTTATATCGCCGGATTTTTTAACTTAAAACTTTTGCTTGAGCGACGGCAACGACGTTATTGAGAGGGAATGAAGTGATGATGTAGGTTTGGTTTTGAGGGTATTTATAGAAAAGGGGATGGCTGACGTGTACGCCAGCTGTCACGCAACGTTCAAATTTGGAAAAATGAATTTGGGACGCGTCTAGTGTTCAAGACGCGTCCTAATATTTAAGAGAAAGACAATCCAAAATTTTTCTTATGGTTTTAAGTAAAATTCCAATTTTGTTTTCAAATACAAATGGAATTTGGGGGGTAGTTGTTATACCCAAAATTTGTTATTGGATCAATGCGGGTCAAATACGGATTAATTGAGGTCAAACTCCGCGCTGTGTTGTAAAAGAGGTTGAAGACGCGCCCAAATCTGTAGGACACATCTACTTTGGTGGAAGTGTTCAACAAGTGATCATTTGGCAAAGAAGGCTGAAGACGCGCCCACTGTTCGTGGGAATATTTATTAAGGTTACTTTTATGGTAGGGAGGTTTGAAAGCACCTGTCTGGTGTAGGACGCGTCCAGGAATAGAAGACGCGTCCATCATGGTGGAAGTATTTAGTAAATGTGGTCCTTTGGTAATCAAGATTGGAGCACGCGCCTAGAGGTTGAGGATGCATCCCGTCTCTGTGGAATGTTTTGAGAGGTGCTTGCTGGGGAAGAATGGGTCTTCATGAAGGACAGGATGCGCCAATTTGTTCTAGGACGTGTCCTATGTTTGGAAAATGCATTCTTAAGGGTGAGCTCAGGACAAAGCATGCATGAGAAGGAGCAATGGATGATTATTTCTACTAACATATTTGTTGCAGGTACTCTTTGAAGAATTCCCTCCTTGAGACGGTCAAGGAGGGGGATGTTCGTGAAAAGCTTGAAGGCCACAGGGGTATACCTGATGATTAAAGGCCTCCTCCTGTATTCAACGGGTGTCCTCGTTGGGGATGCGGGGTTAAATTTGGTGTGTGCTTTGGGAACTTTGTTCTTGTATTCAACGGGTGTCCTTGTTGGAACTTTGGAGTCATCCTGCACTTTGCACCCAAGAGCTTGGGATGACCTGTCCTGCTATCTGGTGGGTTATCCTCATTCGGGGGACAGGGACGCGTCTGATATTTGGGGTGAACAGTGGCTATACCTGCGTCCGTAAATCAAGGGAGATAGATGTAGCGGAGTGTTATCCTTGCGCAGGGAGATGTACTATCCATGAAGTCCTACGATTATGAAGAAGCCTTGGGCCTTCGCGGTTGGGCCTCATAGTTGGACATTCCTAAAGCTAGCGGAAGATGGATTCGGGATGGGCTTCTACCGGTCCTAGGAATAAGAAGTCTAGGCTCATTAGATTTCTTGTTCCCCAAGAACTACGTCAGGATTGATCTCTATATAAAGGGTACGTAGGCACATTGAGAGGAGTAAGAAGTTGAGAGCTGATAAGGGAGCCACCACTTACTCTGATCAATCTCAGCCTAAAACAACCACAAACCACCACACACCGCTTTATTTTCCGGTGAAGAACCACCGTCAAAGATCTTGTTACATATTGAATTCTCAATTATCAAAAGAAGCTCAGGATCTGGCTGTTCGGGTGTCATCAGGAACTGATGTGTCGTCAGGATTTGGCATGTCATCAGCATTTGAATGTCATCAGTATTTGAAGACAGTCTGCTTAAAGGATTTGTTTTGTTCCTTGTAATGTGGAGCAGATATCTTTTACGTCTGAGTTATAGGACTTTATCTATTCAGTTGAAGATATGTATCAGTTTCAGTTAGTTTTTGATAATGCATATCTTAGATTGATTTGTTGTAGCTGTGTAGTATATAAACACAGTTTAGGTCATCACTTAGAGAATCGATCTCGAGTATCATTCGACCTAGCAGCTCTCAAGAACATCAGTATTTCTTGAGAGGATTTTATAACAGTTTTTTATCAGAAATATAAAAAGCTGTTATATTTTATTACTTGTTCGAAACATTTATACAATTGTATCCAACCCCCCCTTAAACAATTGTATCTTCACTGGGCAACATATCTTGATGCCGGCGAGAAACCTCAAACTTTGTTGTTAGCAGATTCCTCCGTCAACAATACTTATATTATATTTGTTATTTTGGAGTCCTATTTATATTTGTTCTCTGGATATATATATATATATATATATATGAGAAAAGTTCTATGGAGACCACATTTTTATCGGATACCTCGGAGACCAGCTATGTTCTGCATTCAAAACAGTATGAAATATACTTTTTGTGAAGTATATTCTACGAATATCACTAATTCATTAAAATTGTTGAAGATCTTTTAAGTTTAATAAATATAATGTGTATGTTCTGCAATTTAAACAAAAGTTCTGCAAACTAAACATGTTTCGCGGAATAAAACAATTTGTAATGTTGTACATGCAGTATATGCATGATATTCAAGATTTTCAATAAAATAATGATCTTTGTAGAACATAATTCAAAAAATATTACGTTTTGTAATATTTTTATGCAAGATTTTAGTTACTGAACATAAGTGGTCTCAAAGGTCTCCAACAAAAATATGGTCTTCATAGAACTTGACTCATATATATATATATAAATATATATCACACACGGGGGTATTATCAACACCCTAAACCAAGAAACTGGAGCATAAGGGACATGACTAGCAGGAGGAGGTGTCTGGGTCATCCATGCACCAACACAAAAAAATATCTTTATTTTCATTGCTCTGACTTTGATCAATTTAATTTAATATTCATATGATTTCATGACTCCCTTGCTCTGTTTGCTAGTAAGGTATTCAAGTGTGAATTTTGTTTTTATAATATAAGTGATCTATTTTATGTTACTTTTGTTAGACCATACAATCACATAACTATATTAATTTTGCTTGCTTTGCGTTGTGGTGCTGGTAATGAAGCTCTATATGCATGTTGTGTTATGGAGTCCTGGAATTTTAATATCTACTATTTATCTTTTTATAAATTTTTAATACGTTATTATACATGTTATTAATATGAAATTCATTAATAATATTTGTCCTGGTCCAATAAAGAAACTATGCTCTGTTTTAATAGCTCCCGTACGCATATTGCATATACCTAATTGGTACCTAGAGTTTTTATAATATTTTAGATGATACGTAATGTTTTAGTATTTATTAAGTTATCTTAATTAATGACAAGTCATGTGATGTCGTATGATTAATATTTTAGTGTCTTTTTAGTTTGTTAAACTTCAAAGTATTGAGAAAGGATGTCGAGGATATAGTACATTGATAATGTAAAATGGTTCATTCCATGTTTGTTAGTCAGCGTGTGGACTAAAACAAAGTTAGGTGACTAGAAAGCATTAGCAGTATTTAGTATTTAAATGTCTTGGTTATAATTATCGTGAAACTGATGTTGTTAGCTAATTCCAGAGACGGTTAAGTATTGGAATAAATAAAGAGGATATGTATTAATAATAAAATATATTTTGTAAATTAGATTGAGAGCCAGAGGATCGTTTGCGGATTTCATTAACATTTTAGTTTGTAATTTTTGAGATACGTATTATGTCCTCTTTTTATTCAGCGCTGCTCTTATTATGTTTAAATATGTTTTACTCTTACAGTTCTTTATTATGTTCCCCGTTATTATTCGTCTCAAATGTTTTGATTCTTTAAAATTATTTTAAAACCTGTTTTGAAATATCTAAAACTCTATTTCATCCGTGATTTTGAAAAAAATATAAATCTCAAATAATCTTTTTAAAATATTTGAATATATCTTTTTGTTCTTTTTTAAAATTATCTTTCTCAGTTATGTTTCAAAATATTAAAGTATCCGTTTAATTTTGTTGTGAACCATTTAAATGGTCTCATTTCTGTTTCAAAGTATTTGAATATTTTTTTCAATGATTTTAGAATGTATTCATGTTACAAATCTGTTTCGAATATTTGATATATCTGCATCAGATGATTTTAAATTTTGGGAAATTATTTTATATAGTAATATAGGGTATACCGACTTAACCAGCTGTGGAGGTACTACAGCCATGTCATTACAACACCAGTGACACGACACTTCCATGACAGTGTGATTGATCACGTCTTATCCTTTTGTTAGTTCTTGGGAGGAGTTTTGCGCATTTGATATTTGTTCAAGATACGTGGGTGCACCCAGAGTTTAATTTGATTTGATTTGGCGGTGAAGATGTATATGCCGTGCACGTTATCCGATTTGTTACATTAATTACGGTACCTATAATGTATGTATATGTATCTGTTCTTATCTCGGTATGAAATATCCTAACCTTTCGTTGTTTCAGCCGTACTTATTATTAAAATTTATTATTTTATTATAAATTGTGGATTATCTATCTGTTTTCCTATTTTATAAATTGTATTCCAAATCCATACTGGGTGTTTGGCTCATGTCGTATTCTTTTTCTGCCATGTGCTTAGGGGATCTGGGACTGTGTGTTGGAGAACTATTGGTTTAATCCTTATTATCTAGACGTAATTATGTATTAGAGATTTTAGCATTTATATTATTGGTTTAATCGGTTTGAAAATTTAATATTATTTTGGAGATTTTTTTTAAACTGTTTAATTATTATTGGAAAATATATTAGTGCTCTGTTTACAGGTTAATGTATTATAAATAATATCTCATTTTTATTATAGGAATGGGCACTACGTGAAAAACTGGAATTGACATCACACTTTTTACATCAGTTACAAAAAAACCGATGTAAAAATAATTTTTGACATCAGTTGCTCTCAAACCGATGTGAAACAACATTATTCACATCAGTTTCATGGCCGACCGTTGTATATAACTGCTTTTTAAAAAATTAAAAAAACACGGAACAAATTGTTCCCCCTTTACAACTAAAAAAACACGGGGGAAATTTTTACTTAAATAAAATTCATTTCCCCCCTTCTCTCTCACTGCTCTCCCTCCCTGACCTCTCTCTCTCGGTACACTCTTCCTCCCCGACTTCTCTCTCTCTCTCTCTCTCTCTCTCTCTCTCTCTCCATCTCCGTCTCCGTCTCTCACCTCTCAACTATCACTCTCCCCTCTCTTTTACCTCTACCCGTTACAAGCCCTAAAATAAAGTTAAACCCTCTAATTACAGATCGAGCAAGAAGGTTGATATGCAGCCCTGAGAAGTGTTCATACAACCCGAATCAAGCAAGTTTTACACAAATAGAGCTCTGTATCACCGAAATCGAACCCTAATTTGTAAGTGTATTTTCAATTAAATTTGATTTTTTAGGACTTTTGATTGGTGTGTGTGTGTCTTATAGTCAGATTATTACTGAATTTGTGTATCTTTGTGAATTGATGTGTATGCATTGTTTTTACTTGTGTGAAATGGGGCTTTGTTGATATATTTGTGCCAATGTTATTTAAAATGATTGTAATCCTCTTTCTTTTTTGATTGAATATTTTAAAATGTGTATATATTTTAGTAATCCTCTTTCTGTTTTGATTGTCTGTTTGTGCGGATATGGGGCTTTACAATTTTTTTATTTATAGAAACTGTGCAATTTATGGAAGGCAGTTGTGTTGTGTATGAGCTTGAGAACAAGTTCACAAGCTTAATTAGATATTTGTTAAAAAAGGTATAAAATTAGTGAAATACAGAAGAGATGTTAATGATTTTGAGGATATGTGTTGTCCAGTTTGTGGCGACGATACCGTAGCCAAGTATTTACCTCATACCAAGAAAATGTGTTTTCAAGGCCCCTGCCAAAGAATATTTCACATAACCAGATAAACTTAGTTTTCCTCTTACATTGACTTATTACTTAATTATATTATAGTATGATATCAATCCTGTAGTTTGTATCATGAATTCTCACCCCAAGGACTTGAGAGTTCTCCGGTGTTTCTAAATGTATGTGCTGATGTCTTTATCAGGATTTTAATTTTGTGGAGTTAGATGAAGTTCGAAAATACTATTGTCATGGCCACCATGGCGTTGATAAGGAAGGAAGACCTGTTTACATCGAAAGAGTAGGTAAAGTTGACGCAAGTAAGCTTATGCAGGTGACAACTTGGGATCGCCTGGTGAAGTATCATGTGCAGGACTTTGAAAAAAGGGTTTTAATAAAGTTTCCAGCATGCTCGATATCTGCAAGAAGGAATATAGATTCAAGTACAGTCATTTTAGATGTTCAAGGAGCGGTATTTTCCTTTTCATTATTTATACAGAAATACATAGCCAAGTTTTAGTGTTGTTACATTAGCTTTTTTATCACATGCTTTTGGTATCTTATCATTCAGGATCCAAAGAAGTTTGCTGGTTGTATCGGAGTCATTATGGATAGGATGAGGTTGATCGACACGAATTATTATCCTGAAGTAATTATTATAAGAAATTCTGTCAAGTGGTATGTAATCATTACGTGATGTTAATCTGTTTTCGGATATTTATTGTAAAAAAAATTTATGCAGACACTACATCAGATGTTTATTATAAATGTTGGTCCTATCTTTTGGATGGCATGGAATATCATTTTTAAAAGATACGTTGATCCTAAAACCCTCACCAAAATTCAGGCATGTAGGGGAGTTCATTTCTTTCAAATGTTAAACTGCTAGAATAGAATTTTTTTTCCCCATATATCTTGTTCTCTCTCGCTGTATAACTTTTAAGTTTCGTTGTTATCAGGTTCTTGGCAAAAAATACCAGAACAAATTGCTTGAGGTGATAGACAAGAGGTAACTTACATATAATCCTGGTTGCATATGTTGTTTGTCCAACTTCTTCTCATTTAGTAGTCTAATCATTCTTCACCTACTGCTGATACTTGTTGTTAGCGAGTTACCAGAGTTTCTAGGTGGTTGTTGTACGTGTATGGATCAAGGAGGCTGTTTAAGATCCGATAAAGGGCCATGGAATGATCCTAATATATTAAAGGTAAGGAGACACTCTTTCCATAATTGTATTTCTTAATTTGGTATATTCCAAACCTCATATTATTTATCATACACATGGATCAGGGCATTGAGGAACAAAGTTCTAGACAGATAGGAAGCACAATAAAAGGTGATTTTATAATAACAGGTAGGGGATTTTAAGTATCCCACACTTCGAAAGGTCAGAAAACTATCCCCTTGAGTTTTAATTATTTTATCTTGCTATTTGTTGTTATCATATAATTTCTACTGTATACAATTCTTGTAGATTGTGAAGCTAGCATCTGAACTTGTGGGTATGCTCATGTGCGTATAAGGCTTAAAATAGTTTTAAATGCAACTTGTACCACAACCAATTCAGTCACCACTATAATCAAGCCTCAAGATGTTGTGTTTACAACATATTTACCCCCCCTGCAATGGTTTTCTAGCACACTTCGTACAGAGTTGAGTTCTTCCTTCAAAATAAATAAATAAATAAACTTCATGTAGAGAAAAGTCTTGTATCTGCACTAGTGAGCGAGAAATTCAACTATGCATGATGGCTGTGTACATGATACTTAAAAGTCTCTCATCCGCACTAGTGAGTGAGAAATTTGATGATTCTGAAGAAAGATCTCCAATTATCCCAACATTAACACTGCACGCTTTTTAGTTTTATGTAATGCCTGATGAACCATTGCCCATGCTGTAAATGTTCATCATTGTTCAATTCAGCCGGGTTTTCCGTCTATAGTACAGACCATATTATACATTTTAAAAATCTTACAATGCTATGCAAAAAGGGCTTCATATTTTACATTTTAAATTTTTTACAATGGTATGCAGAAGGGCTTCATTTGCCAAGAGCATCAGCATTGAGAAGACTTCTTGCTTCATTCTATACTGTACTTATTTTCGTCTACATGGGAATTTTCCCTTTTATCTGCTCAATAATATCTCAGATGAACATGATATGTGCACCTGCAATTTCAGCCCTGAAATCTATAACACGGACTCGTGATTTAGTAGATATTGAAGAACGTTATGATCCCCAAACTACTGACTCCTTTGGAGAAAAGAGGCACTCTGATCCTATCCCAAAAATTCATGAGCTAGAGAGAAAGGTAAACTTGTTGCTGGACAGGTCAAGTTCAATGCCAAGAAAGAGAGATGATTTACTAAATGTTGATGTCCGCCGTGTGGATGCATTAGAAGCTCAAGGAAAGGATATATTGGTTTGGAGGAAGATGAAGTACGGGTTTTTTGCTATCTCTGAAATTTAGTATAGTATTGCACTTATTTTTTTGAACATTTTTATTTTTTCATTTTTTAACAGATCAAAGCAGCGTGGTATAGTACCACGCTTTGCTGGAAATGACTTGCGTAATTAGACTAGTTATGGCAGATCATGAATTGTGGATATTCGGTCTGACTTGTTTAATTGATTGTTATAACTTTTGTTGGATGATTTGCAAGTTATTAAATAACTTTTGTTGCATTTACGTGCTTGTTTGGTGCTTGATATATAGCTAAAAAGCTTTTAGTATTTCAGTTTTGGTTTGCAATTAGTCAATTTCAGTTTTCCTAGTTTTGGTTTGCGATTGGTTTGGTTTGTGATTGGTTTGCGATTGGTAATTTTTGGCTAGTTGAATATGTGAATAATACACATCACTGAAAATGTAAAAACCGATGTCTATGCTAATAAAAAACAACAGGCATATTGTGTTCTTTTGTACCCAAAACTGATGTATATACAACTCAATAACATTAGGCAAAGCAATTCCAAACTGATGTTAAATCAAATAAACAACAGTTTTGAACCGATGTCTTTGATTTTAACATAAATTATATACTTTAGACAACGGTTCAAAACCGATGTCTTTGACCTTAAGAAAAATTATATACTTTTTACATCGGTTACTAACTGATGTGTAAAATGTGTTTTAACATCGGTTGAATGAACAACCGTTGTAAAGTATAGACATCGGCTAAAAATCGATGTCTATGTTAATCTTTAACATCAGTTTTTAAACGGGGGTGATGTTAATAGTCTTAGTAAACATCATTTTTTAGAAAAAAACTGATGTGGAAAGCTATGTTTTACATCGGCTAAAAACCGATGTCAAAGGGGGAGACCTTTCTTTACACCGACGAAGACATTGGTCAGGATTTTTTTTACATCGGCTAATAACCGATGTATATTCCAGTTTTTTACGTAGTGGGATTTTTCAAAGATAGTATCAGAGTTTAGGTTCTTTTTTGTAGAAAATCAACTTAGGTTGAACTGCGAGGTTGGTAGATATTATGATGTGTACTTTGTTAAAAGCTTTGTTAGGTCGTGAATTGTTTTATATGTATTCAACTCTTGTGATTTTCGTAAACTACGTTTTTATCTGTTCCATGTGAACTCTATTTATATTTGTATTTGGTGTTGTGGATCCTATTTGTTTAAAACATGAAATTTAGTATTATTTGACTGAATTTTAACTCCATCTATTATTTGATTTTAAATTCCGAATCTTAGAGTTTTTGGTTCTATCGAGATCAATTTTTTTATGTGTCTTTTTACTGTTAACGAAAGTTTGAATGTATGGTTGTTTAGTCCGAGAGCGTTTATTTACTATATAGTCTGAGGTAATTAGATTTTGATAGTGAAGCATAATTTTAAAATAGATTAGTTAGTTTAACATTTGGGAAGGTGAAGGTTTAGGTTAATATTGTGGTATAGTTAATCGATTTGGAAATTGATAGATCTTTAAAGATGAAAAAGTAACATTAGCGTGATAATAAGCTAAGAGGAGTACTAGTTGCATTGGATTTACAAGCAGGACAAATTTATGAATTTAAATTGTATTAGGAATTATATAGTGAGTATTATTTAGTTCTTAAATAATTTTTAAAGATGTTTCCTAAAGAGTTATTAAGTTTGTCACTTTAATTTAAGATGAAGTTTAGATTTGTATAAATTGTAATAGTGCTGACTTGTGAAAAATGGTTACAATGAATACGATCATAAAGATATTGTCTCTAAGTTATATTTAAATTTATTTTGATTATTAATGGGGTATTTTGAAAACTTTATTTATAGTTGGGTATATTAATAATGAGAATATTTTATAAAGTATTTTTAGGTTTGTTAAGTTGGTTGCTTTAACGATTGTAGAGAGGTCTTTAAACTAAGAAACTTATTTAAATAGGGTTTGCTAGGAGCTAATTTAAGTGATATTAAAACTTTGTTTAAATTTTAAAAAATTTGTTATTATTAAATTCATATGATGAATAACTTTGAATTTTGATAGTTGTCCTCTTACTTTGTTTTGTTTTGTTAACATTGTTAAGTAATGATTTTAGTAATTACTAGTATATAACTGTGTAATACACAGTTGTTTTTATCATTATATGTTGTAAATTCTAATTTTAATATGTTGCTGACAGGATTCGAACCCTATACCTCTTAAATAACACTATTTTTTTTATAATTTTAATATGTTACTAGCAGGATTCAAACCTTATATCTCTTAAATATTACTAATTTTTAAGAATAAATCTAACTATTCTGGTAGATTTGATCTGACGACTCTGGATTGAATGATCAATGACCAACAACCAAATTTTTAATGTTTCATCTTTAATATAATAATATAGATTAATGTACTATAATCACTCTTATGAATATTTATTTTATACATGTTCCGCTTCATGTTACTAATGTTGGGATCAATACAATGATTTATAAAATTATGATACTTTCAAAAATAGATTTATATATGTATTTTTTTTGTCAAATATTATCTTAAACTTAATATATATGTACATTATACATAATTGATCAGGTATAATGTGTGTTCATTTTTTGCCTAAGTGCCACTATTTGTGTAACAAAATAAAATTTGATAAGATAAATATGATGGGACAATAAGTACAGGGGAAGAAAATATATTTTAAATGAAGAGAGAATGAAAGATACTCGTACCTGGAATGAGTCTAAAATATTAAATCACTACTTAGCTCCAAATCAACCTCCAAACCAATCTATAATATCAACACAAATATAATTTATAAACGCCAAACTCTAAAACCCACTAAAAAGTAAGCTAACAAAATTATAATATTTTATACAGTTACCACAACTAATACTGATTATCACCATCTCATGCTAGAGTAGTATAAACATATAACTAACAAATAATCTGAATAATATACAAGCTGGTTCACAAAATATAAAAGATATTTTATTAATTTATAAAAGTAATGTAGAAAACTTTAAATATATGACTTTATAAAAGTAGACAAACTTAAATTATACATTAATTTAACACATTAAATTGTAACAACAATTTAAGAAAATGATAAAAATAAATATAGTATGCTCTCTATCTATGAACTCATACCGACAATATTTATCAAATCCACCTCTCACACATTTATTAATTAATAACATATTGGTAAAAAAAGTAACAAATATGTTATGAGGAAAATATAATAAGATTAATAAATGTAAACAATTTATAATTTTAGATAAATAAACAACCAATTGTTAATTACTTAACTTATTTAACAAAATATTTTGACTACATATCTCCTGTAAAATAAAATACTATGCATATCATTAGTCCTAAAAATACATAGTTTGTCAATTTTATTAAATCTCAATAAACTAAATCTTGTGAAAATAGATTTTATTTTACAAATACTTTTACATATCAACAAACTAGCACAATATAACATGATAATTATTGTAAATAACTCACACACATAACTAGTAATTAATAATTAACAAAACTAGCCAGATATTAATAATATTAAAATTTATCATATCATCCGGTTAATAAAATGTAAAAACCTGAGAATCATATAATTTATTAAACCAACCAAATGACATACAGATTATAAACAAAAACAACAGGGAACATGACTAATTAGATTACTACTAATTAAACATCTTGTAGCCAGTACAAATAACAATTAATCAATTAAATCAATTAAACATGCATTAAACAATAACCTAACATAATATATAAACACATAAACAAATAATATAATAATTTGATAAAACTTACCTGAATTTAGAACCTGATATAATATGTAAAAAATGTGTACAAATAGTTATAAACCTGAAAATAAAATGACTAATATTAGTATACAATATAAATAATAATCATCTTAAATTACATAATCAAATTTTAAATAAACGGATGTACACTTCTCTGAAAGTTTTGGCCGACCTAGCTATCTTTCTCCTCCTCTTGATCTTTAATAACCCAAAAATATATTTCTCCTTCTCTTAATCTTTAATAACCCAATATTTTAACAGTTAGCTCTTCTCTCACCTTCTTACACATGTAGATCCAAAGCTTCCTTTCTTATGCACCAACTCTTCTATCTCACTCATAAGTTATATAATACAACTATTTTTCATTTTGTTAGCTGTCGCTCTAAGATGAGTTTTTTTTGTGTGAAAGCACTAACAGGGTGACTCTGTTTATATAATAAGTAGCTCAACAAACTATTAAACTATCACCCGGTTTGACTCATATTCAAATTTTAAACAACTAAAAGATAGCTTACAAAATTCAAATTTTTAACAGCCTATTATCTACATAAAATATTATCCATAATTTTGAATTCTAAAATCAATTAATAAATATTTACTAAGTTATTGCACCAACAATGTACCAAATAAAATATGGGGTATTATATTCTTCCCTCCTTCAAATAATTTCGTCCTCGAAATTCTCGTGAAGTACCTGATTCGAAGAGGTACGGATATTTTGCGCGAACTGAATCCTCGATTTCCCAAGTAGCTTCCCGAACATCATGATTTTTCCATAAAACTTTAACAAAAGGGATCGTGTTCATGCGCAACACTCTCTCCTCCCTCGCCAATATAGCTTCAGCTTCTTCTTCACAAGATAAATCTTCACGAAATGCATCTAAGGGATATTGAACAACATGATTAGGATGATATACATACTTCCTCATAATCGATGCATGAAACACATTGTGCCCCTGTGACAATTGTGGCGGTAAAGCAACTCTATATGCCACAGCTCCAACCCTCTCAAGAATCTCAAAAGGTCCTATATACCTCGGACTTAGCTTACCCTTCTGACCAAATTGCTGAATGCCTCTCTGAGGAGATACCTTAAGGAAGACCTTGTCTCCTACTTTAAATTCATATTCTCGCCTACCCTTATCAGCATAACTCTTCTGCCTAGATCGAGCTTGTTCAAGTCTTTCTCGAGCAACTGCTACCTTATCTGTAGTGACTTGGACTAGATCGGGACCTTCTAAAAGCTTCTCTCCTACTTCATTCCAACAAATAGGTGTTCTACACTTGCGCCCTTATAGTGCCTCAAAAGGAGCCATACCAATGCAGCTCTGCCAACTGTTATTATAAGAAAATTCAACCAAAGGCAAATAGTCATCCCAATTTCCATACCACTTTAATGCACATGCTCGCAACATGTCCTCCAAGGTCTGAATTGTCCTTTCTGACTGCCCATCCGACTGAGTATGAAAAGTTGTGCTATAGTTCAACTTGGTGCCCCATGCCTTTTGAAATCCTTTCCAAAATCTTGAAGTGAATCTGGGATCTCTGTCGGACACAATCGAAACTGGAATCCCGTGTAGTCTAACAATCTCATTCCTGTATAATAGCGCTAAGCTCTCCAAGTTCATGTTCTCACGGATTGCCAAAAAGTGAGCAGATTTAGTGAGTCTTTCTACAATCACCCATATCGCATCATGTTTCTTAAAAGTCTTAGGCAGTCCTATGATAAAATCCATGCAAATATTCTTCCACTTCCAAGTAGGTAACTCCAATGATTGTAATAAGCCACTTGGCCTCTGGTGCTCAATCTTCACCTGTTGACAAGTCAAACACTTCGAAACAAAATCGGTAATATCTCGTTTCATGCCGCTCCACCAAAAGTGTTCCTTTAAATCTCGATACATCTTTGTCTCACCTGGATGAATAGAAAATGGTGATCTATGAGCCTCTTCCATCAATTCCTCCCTGAGTTCCTTGTTAGCAGGCACACATAGACGATTATACATCCATAGAATGCCATGATCATTAAAATGAAATCCTGGTTGCTTTTCAGGATCAATATTCTGGACAAAAGACCACAATTCTCCATCTCCATCCTGAGCTACCTTAATCCTAGTGATAAGACTAGGCTCGACATGCAAACTTGCTACCATACCAACTGTATTCTGATGATAAAACTCCAAACCAAATTTCTCAATTTCACGTTGAAGAGGTTGTTGTTGCGTCACCAAAGCGGCCAAATTTCCAAAATCTTTCCTGCTTAAAGCATCTGCAACCTTATTAGCCTTGCCGGGATGATACTGAATGCTCACATCATAGTCTTTCAATAATTCAATCCATCGTCTTTGCCTCATATTAAGCTCCTTCTGCGTGAATATGTACTTCAAACTCTTGTGGTCAGTAAAGATCTCACACTTATCACCATACAAATAGTGTCTCCATATCTTCAATACAAAAATGACGGCTGCAAGCTCTAAGTCATGTGTCGGATAATTCACCTCATGAGGCTTTAATTGTCTTGAAGAGTAGGTAATCACATTTCCATGTTGCATCAATACACAGCCAAGTCCCTTCTTCGAAGCATCGCTATAAATCACATAGCCTCCCAATCCTGATGGTAGTGTCAATACTGGTGATGTCACAAGTCTCTTCTTCAATTCTTGAAAACTAGTCTCACACTCATCGGTCCACATGAACTTGTTGCTTTTTCAAGTCAACTGTGTCAATGGCATCGCAATTGTCGAAAAGCCTTCTACAAATCGGCGATAGTAGCCCGCGAGTCCCAAGAAACTCCTCACTTCCGTCGCAGTGCTAGGTCTTGGCCAATTGGTAATAGCCTCAACCTTGGCTGGATCCACCTTGATTCCATCTGCTGATACAATATGTCCCAAAAATGCAACTTGATCAGGCCAAAATTCACACTTCTTGTATTTTGCATACAATTTGTTATTCCGTAGTGTTTCCAACACAATTCAAAGATGCTCTTCATGTTCCTCCCTTGACTTTGAATACACCAATATATCATCAATAAACACAATCAAAAACTTGTCCAGAAAATCCTTGAATACCCTGTTCATTAGGTCCATGAAAACTGCAGGTGCATTTGTCAATCCAAAAGACATAACAAGAAACTCGTAGTGTCCGTAACGAATCCTGAATGCTGTCTTCGGAATATCACTTGCCTTCACTCTTAGTTGATGGTAACCTGACCGTAGATCAATCTTCGAAAAGTATTTTACTCCTTGAAGCTGATCAAATAAGTCATCGATCCTCGGTAATGGATATCTATTCTTCACTGTGATTTGGTTCAACTCTCGATAATCAATATAGAGTATCATCGAACCATCCTTCTTCTTCACAAATAGAACTAGTGCTCCCCAAGGCGAAACACTGGGTCTAATAAAACCCTTATCAAGTAACTCCTCCAGCTGTTCTTTCAGCTCTTGTAGCTCTAACGAAGCCATTCTATAAGGTGCCTTAGAAATAGGTTGTGCATCTGGTAATAAATCGATAGAAAATTCCACCTCTCTTTTTGGAGGAAGACCTTCCAAATCGTCGGGAAATACATCTGAAAACTCACGAACAACAAGAACATCTTCTAAGTCTGGCTGCACCTTGGACGTGTCAATCACATGAGCCAAAAATCCTTCACATCCTTGAGCAATCATCTTCTTAGCCTTGATGGCCGAAATGAATTTTCCACAACCACTAGGCTTAGAACCCTGAAACACGAACTCGGGCGAATTGGAGTCACCAAAAATTATTCTTTTTCCTGGACAATCAATTGTAGCTTTGTGTCGCTCCAGCCAATCCATCCCCAGTATGATATCAAAGTCCCTCATCTGAATAGGTAAGAGATCTACAAGTAGTTCTCTATCATCTACTCTAACTACACAATCAAGATACTGAGAATTTACAAGTATAGTTACACCCATAGGAGTGCCAATAGAAAAATCCGATATAAGTGCAGTGGATGCAATGTCTAAGTGTTTAGCATAAGATGTAGAGACAAATGAATATGTAGCTCCAGTATCAAATAAGACTATGCATATCCATTACCGATAGAAAGTGATCCTGAAATGGTACCTGGAGTACTTGCAGCATCTTTTGCAGTGATGGAAAACACAAGACCGGAAGTCTTCTGGTTGCTTTTCTCTCCCTGATCCTTACGATCCCAAGGCTTCTTTGGTGGCATCTGACAGTCTCGAATAGTGTGACCCTTCTTTCCACAATTGAAGCATGCTCTAGTAGCCCAATAGCAAGTGCTTCCTCCATGCATCTTTTCACAATGCTCACACTTAGATGCTTCCTTATTTCCAGTTTGGTTGAAAGACCTCTTTTGCTCATTTCCTTGATTTCCATTCTTTTGCTGAAAATTCCGAGTATTATACCTCTGGTCATTTGGTTTGAATCCACCTGAAGAACCACCATTTTTCTGAAATCCATGTCGACGCTCGGAAAAGTCATCTTCTCTTTTTCTTTTCTGATTTTGCATGTCTCGTTTCTTGAGAAAGTCAGCCTGATGAAGCTCTTGATCTCTGGCACTGTCAACCAAGGTGTCCATAGATGTATAGCGGTTAGAGATAATATGGTTGCGGATGGAATTCTTCAATGCCCACTTAAACTTCATGATTTTATCCGCTTCTGACCCAGCCACAGATCTTGCATAACCAGCTAACCTCTGAAATCTGACTTGAAAGTCTGCCACCGACTCATCATCTCTCTGAGTAATACTCTGATACTCCCTTACATATTCCTCACGTATGCTGACTGGAAAATACCTCTGGTCAAACTGAGTTTTGAATACCTGCCAAGTAAGAGTATTTTCATAGCCAGGTGCATGCGACGCTACCACAGACTTCCACCAAGTATTAGCATCCCCCTCAAGACGATAAGTAGCAAATCGAGCCTTTTCCACCTCTGAACACTCCAAGACCCTGAAAATTTTCTCCATGTGATCTATCCAAGCTTCAGCATCCATGGGAGTCTTGGCCTCCTTAAAATAATTGGGTCTTTGCTTCATAAAATGATCAAACATAGTTTGACCATCTCGATCTTGCCCGTTAGCAGTGGGATTCTGTCCACGTTGAACTTCCCGCAACATCTCCATAAAAGTACTCCTATCCATAACAATCTGCTGATTATCATTCCCCCCAGTATTTCGACTACTGCTACCTCTTGCCATCCTGCACAAAATTTTATGAGTGCACAGACACATATATCATAAAATCATATCCAAAATCTTAAATCTACCCGTATGGAGTCAACCCAAAACTCACAGGTCAAATCCTAAAGGACAGTCTACAGAAACTATAACTTAAGCTCTGATACCAACGTTGTAAGACCCCACTTAAACAAGTAGATGTTGCACAAGCTAAGTCTTATTTATTAATGAAAGCAAAACAAGCTAAACATAATTTATTAAATTAATAAAAGTTCAAAATCTTCAAAATAAAGTTCTCTAACAAGATCCAAAATAATATGGAATAAAACATGTCCTTGACTTTATTTTCAACTAGATAACAAGCTAAAATCTGGGCAGCACTCATCACACCCTCGCTTTACCCCCGACTACCTGTGGAAAGAAATAAATATGAGTGAGGCAAATGCCCAGTACGAATATATCATTAAAAGGTAAAGCAAAAGAATATATTTAATTTTAATAATTAGCCAAGAAGATGAGTAATATGACAGTAATTATTTAGAAGCAAGGAACCAACTAATCCAAACAAAATCAAAGAAATGGCTGAGAACAAGTAAGGTAGGTACTAATAAGGGCATCTTATAAAACATCTGCTCGCTAGTAAACACCAAGCAAAACACAGTGCAAACAGTTCCTTCTCCGGTTATCCACAAGAAGGATAAAATGAAATGTATAAAATATTTCCCAAACAAACAAAATGATCATGATCTTAATCATGCCTCATACCCCAGAGACATGCTCGTATACTCACAACACTGATACGAGTTAGTGCCGAGATCACCAAAGACTGCAAAAACTCCATGTGCCTCGTCTGTGATTTACCCACACAGATAAGTTTAAGAGCCCATAACAAATGGTTACAAAATGTTTCCAATAATATTAAAAATAAAAGTTGCATGTGACAAATCAAGTATACTGATAGGCAACATAGATCAAAAGTGGTTAAGCAACAACATGGATCAAAGATGGCTGAGCAAAAATTAACAAGTGTACATATACGCTTAACAAAATAAAATTTGATAAGATAAATATGATGGGACAATAAGTACAGGGGAAGAAAATATATTTTAAATGAAGAGAGAATGAAAGATACTCGTACCTGGAATGAGTCTAAAATATTAAATCACTACTTAGCTCCAAATCAACCTCCAAACCAATCTATAATATCAACACAAATATAATTTATAAACGCCAAACTCTAAAACCCACTAAAAAGTAAGCTAACAAAATTATAATATTTTATACAGCTACCACAACTAATACTGATTATCACCATCTCATGCTAGAGTAGTATAAACATATAACTAACAAATAATCTGAATAATATACAAGCTGGTTCACAAAATATAAAATATATTTTATTAATTTATAAAAGTAATATAGAAAACTTTAAATATATGACTTTATAAAAGTAGACAAACTTAAATTATACATTAATTTAACACATTAAATTGTAACAACAATTTAAGAAAATGATAAAAATAAATATAGCATGCTCTCTGTCTATCAACACATACCGACAATATTTATCAAATCCACCTCTCACACATTTATTAATTAATAACATATTGGTAAAAAAAAGTAACAAATATGTTATGAGGAAAATATAATAAGATTAACAAATGTAAACAATTTATAATTTTAGATAAACAAACAACCAATTGTTAATTACTTAACTTATTTAACAAAATATTTTGACTACATATCTCCTGTAAAATAAAATACTATGCATATCATTAGTCCTACAAATACATAGTTTGTCAATTTTAATAAATCTCAATAAACTAAATCTTGTGAAAATAGATTTTATTTTACAAATACTTTTACATATCAACAAACTAGCACAATATAACATGATAATTATTGTAAACAACTCACACACATAACTAGTAATTAATAATTAACAAAACTAGCCAGATATTAATAATATTAAAATTTATCATATCATCCGGTTAATAAAATGTAAAAACCTGAGAATCATATAATTTATTAAACCAACCAAATGACATACAGATTATAAACAAAAATAACAGGGAACATGACTAATTAGAGTACTACTAATTAAATATCTTGTAGCAGTACAAATAACAATTAATCAATTAAATCAATTAAACATGCATTAAACAATAACCTAACACAATATATAAACACATAAACAAATAATATAATAATTTGATAAAACTTACCTAAATTTAGAGCCTGATATATTATGTACAAAATGTGTACAAATAGTTATAAACCTGAAAATATAATGACTAATATTAGTATACAATATAAATAATAATCATCTTAAATTACATAATCAAATTTTAAATAAACCTCTGAAGATGTACACTTTTCTGAAAGTTTTGGCCGACCTAGCTATCTTTCTCCTCCTCTTGATCTTTAATAACCCAAAAATCTATTTCTCCTTCTCTTAATCTTTAATAACCCAATATTTTAACAGTGACACTCCAGTTAGTTCTTCTCTAACCTTCTTCCACATGTAGATCCAAAGCTTCATTTCTCATGCACCAACTCTTCTATCTCACTCATAAGTTATATAATACAACTATTTTTCCATTTTGTTAGCTGTCGCTCTAAGATAAGTTTTTTTTGTGTGAAAGCACTAACAGACTCTGTTTATATATGACTCTGTTTATATAATAAGTAGCTCAACAAACTATTAAACTATCACCCGATTTGACTCATATTCAAATTTTAAACAACTAAAAGATAGCTTACAAAATTCAAATTTTTAACAGCCTATTATCTACATAAAATATTATCCATAATTTTGAATTTTAAAATCAATTAATAAATATTTACTAAGTTATTGCACCAACAATGTACCAAATAAAATATGGGGTATTATATTAAAAGATATTTATTAAGTGTGCGCATGAAATTGTTATATTCAGAATGGTTTAAATATTTATATAATTTATCATAGTTAAAAGTGAGTGATATTTACACCGCACTTAACATTCATTAATTTTTGATAATTATATAATAATGTAGGTGACTTTATATTTACTAAATGGCAATTTGGATCGCTTGAATGTCTTTGATTTCATTTTTCATAACAAGAATTTTTAAATTTTGTGTGTTAAACAATGAGGAAATAAATCATCTATTCAAATGTTTTTAGTATATTATTTGTTTGGGTATTTTGTTAATATATCCCACTTTAAATATCCATTTATAATTTTATTTATAAACATATCCTATTTTCAAAATTTTTGACAATTTTTAGTTTGCCATGCTTAACTTCACTATTTAACATTTTTGTATGACATATGTAACCTTTAAACTTAACTTCTTAAATATTATATTTTTAAATGTTACTATACTTATTTTGAAATTATCCAAAGGTAGAATACTTAATTATTTAGTTCAAGTTATAACATATTCTTTTCATGAAACTTTTTAATAATGTCTAACACTATTTATTTTAATTGTGTCTGATTGTTTGAACTAAAAATTATTAATATCATTCTCCTCATCAAAGTAAATATATAGATGTTCATTATCACGTGAAAAATCTAGTCAAAATAAAAAAAGTTTCAAAAATAATTAACATAACTATGGAACAAAATCAACAATCCAAACAAATTAATTCAACTATCTACTTCCACTCTAACCTTAGAGCCTATGGGACCAGCACCACGCGTAGTTTTGTTATGCCAGGTTGCTTACACTTGCTGCAACATCTTGCTTTTTCTCATCATAAGCCTTTCTCCTATTTTTTCTAGGTCTGCCTTGTTTTCTAATCAGCAAAGGTGGGACAATAATTGCTTCAGGATACATAAACAAATAAAATGACTATTAGTTATTCTAACAAATTGCTTATATGATTTAATATAATAACCCTTTAATATAAATACCTCTTCCCAATCATCAGGACCTTCCAAATGTACCATCTCTGATGTAGATACATCTTATAAATAAAAATTAATAATTTTTGCGAAAATTAAATAAAATAATTCCAACAGTAACCAACAGTTCTAATCAGAAAACAACACAAGAAGCCGGAATAATTAACCGAAAAAACAGAGTAACAGCCGCGAAGCCACAACCATCTCCACCCTGAACCACACACACTACACAGTACACGCACACACAAATAAACACACACACACAACACGATACACACATGCACACAGATAAACACACACACACATACCACACGATACACACACGCACACAGATGAATACACACACGAGGACCCGATGCGCAAACAGCTGCACATGCGCCACCACCTCGCCGGAGCGGTGAAGGGCGGCGACCACAACAAAGCAACATCAGAAGAGGATTTACCAAAAAATGGAGGCAATCGAAAGGATGGGAAAAGAAGAACACATGGAGAGATTAGGAGAATTAATGAAGAGAAAAAACTATCGAGAGAGAAGTGTGAGAGAGAGGAACCAAGAGAGAGGTAAGATACGCATGAGAGAGAGAGCAGGAGATGGGAAAGAAAGAGTATACTTATCCGATTAATTACTCCAAAAAATTTGTATTTGCACCGACATGAACCAATTTAACGAAGAACTAGGGGTAAAAATTAATCCCGTAATTTACCAAAACTGTTTTAAAATATCATAAATAATTCAAAGTTACTAAAAATAAATTTTTATAATTTCCAACTCATTTTTGAATCACACTGTATACCCGTAATTAATAATTTTAACGAGCCAATTACGGGTAAATATAATTCCGACACTTACCAAAATAATCTTAAAATTCTCGAAATATTCCGAACTTAATAACATATGAATTTCGTATTTTTTGAAGAATTATGAAATTAAACACTGATTTTACAATTAAATGCAAGCAGAAAATCATTTAAAGATAAATAATCAATAAAATATTGGTTTCTAAATTTTATAAACTCCTAAAAATAATAAATAAAATTATGAAGCAATAAAAATGATTTTAGAGATAATCCGGGCATTTATGAAAATAAATCTTAAATAAAATCAATTTTAAATATAAAACAAAACAACGCAGCTCAATAACTAATTACCCAAATGATTCTCGATCATCAATAATCACATATAATTAATAACAAAACAATAGCCCACTGACAGAATCCACACAGATAGTTTATTCACTGAATTATTCAATAAATACACATTTAAATAATGTGAATATATACGAGTCGTTATACCGCATCTTTTTATTTTAATTTCTCAAATTTATTTGTAATTATTCACATATGTTTTTTTTAATATTTTGGTTTTAGAAACTGAATAAATAAAAATATTTCAATTCGGTTTTCGGTTTGGTTTATAAGTAAGTTCGGTTCAGTATGGTAAGAAAAAAATATGCTATTCGGTTTTCGGTTAATTCGGTTCGGTTCGATTTCTGACCGAACCAGCTGAATGCTCAACCCTAGTTACACACCTAATTTGTAAGTTACAAATCAAGGTTGATCTTGAATCTCTGTTATAATTAACAAAAGGCAATTATATTATTAAATCGATTAGGAATTTTATATTTTACAAAAGAAAATAATAAGTAAACAATAAAGAAATATTTCGGGCGTTGGCCCTTTATATCACAATTTGAAACAAAATGGCCCGAAATCTCATAATTAGGAAAAATGGTCATTTATATCATGAAACAACACATCTTTAATTTGCGTTTTTACAAAATGCATTTTTGAATTGGGTTTCAATAAATTAACAATATCCAAAATAGAACAAAATTGAAAAAATAAATAAATAAACAATAAAATGCATGTAAAGAATGCGTTAGTAAGGAAACACATGACTTGGATGCGTGGGTTTAGAGAGCAACGCATAAAAATAATGTGTTTATAGTGTTAGAAAAATAGAAATAGCAGTACGTTTGATTCGAACCTGCAACCCTCTGCGCGTTGAGTTCTTAATTGCACCGCATAACCACTGAACCAACGACACAATCCATGTAAAACTATAAACACAATTTTTATATCCGTTTCTCTGTGATACAAAGGGCCATTAATTCATGTTGTGATATTTTGGGCATTTTACTCTAAAATTATGAGATTAAGGGCCACTTTATAAAAAAATAACTGGCAGGTAAAGGCGGGAGTAGACACCTAACATAAAAAATTGTGGCGGGTCATATTACGTGATCACTTAAAACACATCTCTAGTTTATTAACTTATCTCTAAAATGTTGAGAATATTTTAGTCAATTTAAGTAAACAAATATATAAATTAATTATATGTATATGAGTTATATTAGAGTTACAATTTAACCTTGGGACATTTTTATAATTACTAAATAAAAAGGGATATATTTGTAAAGTAACATAAGTTTGGGATACATTATACGAATCCCTAATTTTTTTTCCAACCTGATTAGATTGACAGTTTAGGATTTATCCTGGCTGTATTATGTTCAAATTAATGAAAACTGCTTTTTTGTTTGTAAAAACATTTGTGAGTACAAACACAAAAACATAAAACTTTCATTCAGATTTGTTTTTAGAAAAATATGATTTAAAGAAGTATTAAAAAGCGTGCCAAAAAGTAATGTATAAAATTTAATATGAAGGAATTATATTCTATATGTCAGGAATATGTTGTGAACTTGATGATAAGTTAAACAAATCACCTTAGTAGATTTAACTTAGTGAATTTTGTAGCACTCAACAGATGATCTAATATAGTCCCGACGGATAAACCTTATAGTCCCGACGGATCACAGATTAACATCCATCGAGTGAGTAGCTTATATAATAATAAGAATTGTAGCACATTTCTGCAAACAACTTTGTGTAGATTCTGTAGGAGTATATGAGTCATGTTAACTACTAGTGGATATGCAGAATAGGTTGATTAATTGTAAATATGAGATGTCTTGTAATTTTGTATAAGTGAAATGGATTCAAGTGACAAATAGCTACCCGACGGATGATCAACAAAGCTACTCGACGAATGACAAATATGTACCCGATAGATGATCAAATTCCAATATCTGTTGACAGTGACAACACAGTCACATGTGTTGGGTGTTTGCAAATGGAATGTAGCATCCTGTTAAGTAGGAATTTGAGAACAAAGAAGCATTACCATTTCCATGCAATTGTGAAGATATTCAAAGATGCTGGAATAGAGTAGTGAAGCAGCATGGAGTTAGAATAGATATGTTTTATTTTATTATCTTGTCCTATTGTCATCTAAACTTGGTGATATATAAACCAAGTGTAGCTAGTAGAATATTCAACTAAGCAAACACATTTTAAAGAGAGATAGAAAAAGCTGTACTTGTCAAGAATTTCTCTGTAGTTTGTTTATTCTACTTATAAAGCAGCTGTGAATCATTCTAAGCTACACAGAGTTCTCAAACTGATATATATATATATATATGGTGGATACATTCAAATCCACCAGAAAGTTTTAAAAGCTTGTGCTTTTATTACTTTGTGTTTTGATTTATGTAACTCTTTCATTCCGCACTCTGCAAATCAAATACTTATATATATTCAGTTAGAACAGTTTTTAAAATCTTGAAAAAGTAGCCAGAATTACATTCAACCCCCTTCTGTAATTCTTGTTGTATTGTTAGGGAATAATAAGTAGTATCAGAGCAAGTCTTGAAGTACAAAGAGTGTAAAGATCACAACAAACAGCAAGATGAATAAGAAGGATGTTGGAGTCAAAATTCCATTTCTGGACAAAGATAATTATCACCACTGGAAGGTGAAAATGCACCTACATCTTCTTTCCAAAGATGAGGCCTATGTGGATTGTATAGAGAGAGGTCCTCATGTACCAATAAGAGCTGCAACTGGCAATGAACCATCTATTCCTAAACCTAGGCATGAATGGTCACATCCTGATATTGAGCAAGTCAGGAAAGATAAGAAGGCCATGAACATTTTGTTCAATGGATTTGATGGTGATATGTTTGATAACATCATTAAATGTAAAATAGCCAAAGAGGTTTGGGACACATTCTAGATTAATTGTGATGGTATTGAGCAAGTAAGGGAGAACAAGATGCAGCTACTGATTCAGCAATATGAGCATTTCCACTGTGAAGAAAGTGAGTCTCTGTAACACCCCAAAATCCGGGGTCGGGGATTCGGTTGTCACGAGTTCCATTTCTCTTAATAATACTTAACCTTAACAATCAACCAACTACAGCGTACTGTGACCCCACAATATACACACACATACCACAAGTTATAGTCTCGGAGATGAATTCCAAAAATAACACAAGTCATTTTACTCCACAATTATAAACCATTTCACCTCAAAAGGGTTTCTGAATAATTTACATATTCTTTTCCATTATTACAATTCATAATATACATAAGTCTGGTTCATCAATAGTTGAAAGCCTAGCCTATTGGTAGTTCCTACCTCAGCTACGGTGGCATCAACGCTTCCAGAAAACTGCGGAACGTTTCCTAACCGCTTGCGAATTGGAAGCTTGGTCTTGTTCATCTTTTCTATCTGTTGTTGTGTGATAAAAGAAGAAAGCAAGGGTGAGCAACAAGCCCACCGAAATAGTATGTATAATAATTTACAATATATGAGCATTCGCATAGTACTCAAGAAAGTCTTGGTTAAGAAGAAATGAACCAAGTTGATATATTAACGCGACCAAGTCGCAAAATATTCAGTATATATATACATACTTTTCAAAATCTTTGAAATACTCTGCCATGCATAATACACACATAGTTCCAGTTTATAACTGTATAAAAATATCGTTGCAAGGTGATCTCATATATCTAACCTTGTCTCAATGTTTTTCTGAAAACCTTTGTCATTCATAAGATAGTCATTAACTAGATATAAGTTGAAAATATGAAGTTACAAGATACTCCAATATACTTATATCTTTTCCGAATACTACTTGAACTACCACCGTTCAAGGTGTAATCAGTTCATCCCATAGATGAAGCAACACGACGAAACTTGAATAGAATCAATCTTTGAAATATCATCAAAATGAAATGAAGTTACGAGATAATTCATTTGATGAAAACATCATTTTGAAAACTCGACCCTGCCAACACTTAACAATCGCCCAGCCGTAGCCTTTCTATCGAAGTGCTCTGGGTAGTGTTGCAGAAATATCCAATTGGATGATGAACTCATTACGGGAGTTTGTCGCGCCAGGAAGACCATTTACGATGATCAGTCGCAGTAGTGCAACCCTACCATTTTCTACATGTAGAGGAGAACAGTCGGATTTACTTGTCAACCGAACCCTGGACTCCTAAGGAATGGACCGTCTTAGCGGAACTTCCAGGCCATTTGGGCCAATAAATAAGGCTGGGCCGGCGCCACTCGACCACTTACGCCACTCCTAGTTCAGATGAAATCCATGACTCTGAAACGTAAAACTCGTCTCCCCTTTCCCCAAGTAGGAACTTGTTGATACGACTCCACCAAGAAGTCGCATCTAGTTGGAAAAAAAAAACTCACCGATATTTCCCAGGCGATGCTTGTTAATGGATTAACTTATTCCAAGAATTTTACTTCCCGAGTGTTGGGTAAGTAATCAAAAACTCTTTTATCAAAACAGCAACCTTGTTGCGAATATAAGAATACATCATGGAGCCGGATCCCTCAGATTTTTTTTGAGCGAGTATTTAAATCCCCTTCGAAAGGAAGATCTTAAATTTGAAAATGAGTTTTAGGATCCACTCTAACTGTTAAAATCATTTTGAAGACTCGAAAATATTTTTAAGAATGTTTGGAGTAATGCTGATTTAATAAAATAAATCAGTCCCGATATATTAGAAAATATATGAATATTATTATTTAAATAATATTCCCACAAGGATAATCCTTATAAAAATAATTGAAGTAGAAGTTTTAAAACTTATACTTGAAATGAATAATAAATAACCAAAGATATACTTATACGAAAGTACGATCTTTATTTGAATAATCGAAAATAAGTTTGATTATCGAAACATTATTCTTTAATAAAATAAAGAATATTATTTAATAAAAGAAGAGGAGTCATAAGTCCTCGAATGAATATTCAAAATAATATTCATTTAATAAAATAAACGGAGTCATAAGTCCTCGAATGAATATTCAAAATAATATTCAATTAATAAAATAAACGGAGTCATAAGTCCTCGAATGAATATTCAAAATAATATTCATTTAATAAAATAATCGGAGTCATAAGTCCTCAAATGAATATTCAAAATAACATTCATTTAATAAAATAAACAGAGTCATAAGTCCTCGAATGAATATTCAAAATAATATTCATTAAATAAAATAAAGTTATTGAATAAACCTTATTTGATTAATAGTTTTAAAAACTATATCTATATATATATATATAAATATATATATATATATTATACTCGGGAACATCGACTCCCGGTTTAGAAAATGTTCACCTTTGGGTCCCCTATACCAAGGGTATACGCAACTACTGCTTATCTCTACCATAGGTATTATGCAACTTATAAGCATTGGAATCAACAGTTAGATATCAATATTATGAAACAGGCATGCATATAAACCATATCAGCATGCTCCCATATATCACAAGATTTTGCTAATAACAATCATGCATCTATCACAAGATAATGCATATACATATATACATCACCACAATATTATAACGGGTAGAAAACTTGCCTGAGTCTTCCCGGATAGACTTAAGGTTAGAGTGGGTCCGATAACCTATGAACAACAACATAAGCCGGAATTAAACCAGGGTCGCTTAAGAAACTAGACTTTAACCAATTGAACCCTAACGTTTGCTTATGGTCATTTCTACGCTTAACAAATCACATAAGTCGTTCGAGTACCCTGGGCTCCACCATTTTTAATAAATTAACCGTTATGAATTTTAAGGCGATGCTTTCTCGAATACCCTACCAACTGCCTAGTCCACTTTACATAATTTTTTCATACTCCAATTAGTCATTTAAGGGCCTTAACCAAGGTTTCAAAGTAAGGCGAGGGGTAATGGTTCGTTCGCGAAACGCCGTTACTTAAAACGGTCGTTTCTCCTAAACCGTACATCGGATTCAAGCGAACCACATATCAAAACGAAGCTCGTAACATGAACTATCTAATCATCGTAATGGTCAAAACCTAACAGTGAGTTCTCGGGTACTGATGTTAAGAACAAAAACAGTCTAAAGTAAATCGGGCATTACGACGGCTATGTTTACGCGATTACCAAATTTTATACTACTCCAAATCAACCACAATTCAACCATACAACCAAACTCCATCCATAAATTACTACAACAGCCCCAACACCTCAAGTTCTCCCATTTATATTATTCTCAAACATGAACTAAAACTATTCTTAAGTTCATTAACTAATAACCAAGATTTACAACTCCAAAAATATCACAAAACCAACTAATCTCTACATATTCAATCACCATGATTCTCATGAACTATACTACTCATAATAAGCTCTTAATATTCAATAACAATGCTAGGTTAAGATATTATACCTTCCTTGGTGAGTAAGAGTAACTAAGGAGCTTGGAATCACCCTTGAAAGTCCTTACCAAAGCTTAATCTAACAAAAAACACAAGATCAAACAATTTAAATTTCTTGAAAACACTATTCACTCTCTTCTTAAATGATTTATTGAAAGAGATTGTGAAGGAATTTGGAGCTTAAACTCCTAGGATAGCCATAACTAATCATAAGGAACCTTGGATAATTACCTTGCAATTTAACAATGGTTGGATCTTGGATTTTGAAATTTTCTTCTTTGAAAAACAAGAAAAGCCGAGAGCTTCCTCTTGAAATGGGAAAGTGAAGTTTTGTGTTATGATTTGCTTGGCTTGGTTGATATCCTTTTGTTTGTTTAATTAACTTTTTACCATGGTAAAGAATGAATTGTTCACAATCAACCAACCAATCTCTCCTTTTTGTCATGCTTAAGTCACCATGCTTATGTCATCTTCCCACACTTGTCTTCTTCTTGTTGGTGTGATGACATCATCCTCCACTAACCCCTTTGATTAACTCCTAATTACTTGGCTAATGATCGCTGATCTGTTATACGGTCCGCTTAACTTTCGTTCTTGTTTATCGTTTGAGGGATCATACCCGGGATCTTATTACTTGGGTTTCCTTAACCTTTCTCAATACATTATATTCCTTTTATGATCCTCTCTTATAATCCTTGAATTTAAATCCTTTTAATCCTGTTACCTTATACTCAATTCTTTCGTTATCTGGTGGATTTTTGGGGAAAATCAAAGTGTTCGAATTTGGATTCTGACGATCTTTACATACACTTATATCCCATACAGAGTACAAATAAGATCTCAGAATAACAATAGAAGAACCCCTACATAGTGTGGCATGAAAAGTTTTCTTATTCAGCATAGTCAGCAAAACACTATTCATAAGGGTTACAAAAAGTTCAATAATTTTGGGGTTATTACAGTCTCCCCTCGACGGAATCAGATAAAAATGAATAGGGATACTTTCTTAGCATTGCACTTTCTAATTCTCAAGTTAATTTTCCCACATTGTGGTTCTACCATCAAACTCTGACTAGTTTAATAACCCTTCTCCCAAGCACTTGTTCCTTCTCAATCTATAACCTTTCCCGGTTGCTCAATATAGGTTACGTCTGGTTGCATGTCTATGCGCTCATATGCCCCTATTTGTCTGGCATCCGAATTATACTTCCTTAACATTGATACGTGGAACACGTTATGAATTTGCTACAGGTTCGGGGTAGGGCTAGCTCATATGCTAACTTCCCAACACGTCTTAATACCTCAAAGGGTCCAACAATTCGAGGGCTTAGCTTTCCTTTCTTTTGGAACCTCATCCATCCTTTCCCAGGGAATACCTATAACAACACTAGGTCCCCTACTTCCTAACGTATGTCCTTTCATGTCGAATCAACATACTTCTTATGTCCATCTCGGGCTAATACCAGCCGTCCTCTGATTAGGTCTATTATATCCTTGGTCCTTTGGACCACTGCTGGTCCGAGCATCTTGCGCTCTGCAATCTTCATCCTAACATAAGGGAGATCGACATTGTCTTCCCTCAAGGATCTCATAAGGCGATACCTCGATACTGACATACGATCGATTATCGTAAGAAAACTTAATCCGCGTTAAGTGATCATTCCAAATTTCTTTCAAGTCTGTTGTACAGACTCTCATGATCTCATCTAAATCTACAGCTTTTGCTTCTCAATACCCATTCTTTTCCAGTTCGTAATCGTTACTATCTTTCGTACCAAATTTTATACTGATTACACTTTTGCTCGTTAGCGTTCTATAACCTTTTAATAATCACGTCAACCTTAGTATCACGAACGCGTTAGAATTGGAATACCACCATACTTGGTACCACTTCATCTCTAGCTGCCTCCATCTCTGAAAGCTTGGTCCTTCATATAGAAGTAAAAGAATTTATTGAGGGATCACTATGATCATGAACACTTGTTACATTGCATAGTTAGTACAGAAGGTGGCCAGCCTTTAGTACTTGACAAGCAATTAAACAATAGATGGTATCCTACTCGGCTTCTATCACACGGATAGATAGTCATTCGGCAATACTGCCCCTTCTGGAAGGGTTGTTCTTCTCAGCTTATACAAAATGAAAAGGAGAGAAAAGAACGAATTGAAGAGAATTATATATGAAAAAAAATACTGCCACAAATATCTGGCTTGGAATCTACCTCTGAACTATGGAGGTTTGTCATAGGAGAACAAAATATATGTATCTATATCAATATCCAATATTATGGCATCGCATTTCACATACGTAAATATTTTTGCTATTCCGTCCATCATTTTTATGGACCCATGCTCTTCCTCGAGCTTATACACAATCACCTTTGAACTCCCTCGACATCGAAAATCGAATCTGGGGTCTCATTCTAGATATCATCGTTACTAAAATCCTATGCTTGCACCCAACCTTCCTTGTATAGTAATACGACTCTCTATTGATAAGAAGGAATAAGTATTCAATAGGTAGATAATCTACTTAATCAGTCTATTCAACGATAAATTATACATCACCATAACCCGATTAGGGGTACTTAATCTCAACATCCATTACACTACAACTCTGACGGTTGTAATCGGCTCATTATTCAAAGAATCGTTGCTGCATTACTATGGTCCACCACTGACCTACTGTCATCATTCATTTTCCTTAGAATCTTAATAGCTAACCCTACGGAGTCCATACCTGTCGTATCAAATTCTTCTAAGGAGTTAACATAATCACCATTCATAATTCATGAAGAACACTCCAGATGCTGACGTACTTTTATGACATGAAGCAGATTAAATTGCAGAAGAGTTTCAATCAAAGCAACGATAGCAGGTTAATACCATTCTTAATCATATGCCTTCAATAGAAGACTTAACTCAAAGGTTCATTTAGTCCTTTTTGAAACATGGTCCTGGATTATTCTCAAGATAGGACCTTCTAAGATAGATAGCCCGCTCACGGTGATTACATGAATTAAATCTTTACCAAACTACTATTATGGTTGGGTATTGCACAGTCATCAGAAGGAATGTCAATCTTCCAAACCATAATACAACCTTCATGGCTTCAACCATCATCACTGTATTCCTCTGGCACGAGCGCCTATAATTATCCTCTTACCTTTGAAGTATCGGCCACCTCATTGGACTTTCCTGATAGTGATAGTTCCTTATAATCAATGTCTTTTGAACAATCTTCAACTAAATTTTCTATCTCATTTCCAACCACTGCTTGTGTGAAAATGCTCTTCCTTAAGCTCTGGTGAGAAAAAAAATCACCATTTTTCCATAAGTTATTTCCTTAGTCTTTAGATGTGAACATTGCCATGACTAACTCTCGATCATACTTAGGACGTCTCTTATCTTGGGTCCTTCTTGTTTTCACCAATCTCGACCCTCATTGGATCGATCTATACTTTCTTATGGTTCAACACGTGCCCCACCTGGTATTATTATAATTACGTCATATTTCCTTTATCAAAATTTATATTCTTGAGAACTTTGAATATTACCTTTCTCCTTGTAAAACCTCTAAGGTTATCCATAAATCCTTCATCAGGTACACCCTAGGACAGGGCATATCAAGATACCATTTACTAATACCAGAATCATTGTCTATATACTTCTGAAAACTTTCTCCACTGATCTTTAAAGATTGTTGTTTCCTTAATCCTTCATTCCATACTATCAAAACTCATACTGTCCCTATTAAGGGTGAAATGCCAACCTTTATGCATTCCCCTAGGGTTCATCTCAAGTTATCGAAGTTATATCCTTAATTCCACCTTTAAAAAGGTACTTGCATCCTTCCATGGATAAATCAAGTCATATATCCTTGATAGATTATCTTATTCAATCATTCCCACCCAGATAGTCTATACCAATTTCACAATAGCATCCTTATTCAAACTGATGTCAACACATATGGCCTTCAAAAGATAACAATGGTTACCCGCTTTTCTTTCCTAGTTTGGTAATGACAACAGGGATGTCCTGGAAGATATTGGTCGTGTTCAACGTGAACTTCTTCTTAATAAATCCTTATTTACTTTTGTTGTTTATCTCAACAGTCATCTCAATGTTGGGATATCTTTCATACCTGGTGTCTCCCTTTCTGGGTATCATGCCCCCGGTCTTCACTTCACATTCTTGAAGGTCACTTCCTTCATCTAATTTTCCTAATTTCTTACTTTCTTGTCTCCTCAGTCTATCCGCGTCTCATTGTTTATCCTTCGAACTATATCAAGGTTTCCTCGAATTCTCCCAACTTAAAGGGGTACAATATATATATCTCTTATGCCTTTAACCATCAACTTTAACTCATGGTGAATCACCCTTATCCTGATGATTACATACTTTTCTATTTCTATTGCTACGAGTCTTTAGGGTTTCCTCATACCCAACTCCCTTATCATTCCTCAAACTTTATTGTCTTTATTTTCCTTTCCACTTCAGTTTCTTTTATTTTTGTTTCTATTACAACTATTTCATGAACCAACACCACATAAGCATTGATTTCAAACATCCCGTCATTCTGGATTCGTGTCCTTCAGACGAACCTTGACGACTTTTACAACCTAGATTCATGATTCATCATACTTGTCCGCCTTTGATCTGGCTCTAAAGCTTTTACACTATCTCTATAACCTTGGGAAGTACTTTCCCGAAAACAATTGACTAAACTTTAATCATTTTATTATAACCTCTGGCTTCGTGCCTTTCTTGGTCTTTCACCAGCGGGTGGTCTCTCTCTTAGGAGGGTAAGTGACAAAAACAGTCTTTTGTGATTCGTCAATCATTTAGAATCTCAAATGATTCCTCTATTTCCTTTAGCCAGGCTCTTGCCTCGACTGGGTCAGCTATTTCCTTGGAACTCTTAGAGCTTAGCGACTTAAAGGTCCTGAAAGAATTTCACACCACATTATTTCCTCCAGATGGTGGTTAGAGGTAAAAGTATAAGTTTTGTTTTAGGCAGGTCCATGGATTGCCTAATAGGAGTACCATCCTGGTTCTTCCTATCTTGCTCGACTTCTGTTTTCTCAGTCTAAATATATCTTCCTACTCCCCATAATTGGGGTCATCTTTTAATTTAAAATCCTCATTTTCCACTTCATTATATTCTGGGTTCCTTATATCTTAATTGCGACCTCCCTGATTATCACATTCAAGGTTTGCCCCTAATCTTATTCCTCGTTGGGCATAATGCTTGGAAAAATTTTAAGAATCTCTGGATATTTGTCTCACTTACTTTGCTTAAGTCTTTCCCTCATTCAGTCCTTGCATGATTGCAAATTATGAATTCTCAAGTTCTATAAACTTCATGACACTCTCTTAAGTGTTAATAGTGCAAATAACAATATGAACTTATCACAAACAAACTGATCTGAACTGAAATTAACGAATATATACATAACCATTTGTTCGAGGGTACAACAACTGAACATATTAAAGAGAATTACATCATTTGATCTGATCGCTTCTATCCCAAAAGTACTACCATAAATAATCATCTAGTCATTAAAACTAATCATTCATAACTTAGGCTAATCCTCCAAAAGTGGTGCTACATGAAACCCTTGTCTGATCGCTCTGGCTCTGCACACTACCATGGATCAAGAAATGCGGGCATGCACGACATCCCTAATCTGCTCCATCACAGAGGTGATGAGGTCTAAGATAGTCGTAAGTAGAGCTGGATCAACCTGACCCTCAAGATGGCCTCTAGCTGTAATTCGGGTGGTAGCCTCAATCCTGTCCATGCTATAAGTTAATCCTGCCGGAAGTACCCCGCCCTCAATTCTTGGTGCAGTAAGTCGGTCCAACAGATCACTTCTAACATTACGGGCCTCAGACAGGCCACCCAAAGTCATATGATAATTGGCGATAAGAGAAGCCTGAGTGGTAGCATCTAGAAGTCCATGGGGTGCAGGTGGTGCAGACCCAGGAGATCCAAATGGATAACCAAGCACGGTATCAGGTGACAATGGTGCTAGAGATAAAGGTGGCATTTCCTCAGTAGGTGTTAGGCTCTGTACAAGGGAGGGAACAGGAATTGGTGGAACCTCATGGATGTCTACAGGAACCTCTGGAAGAGGGTCTGATACTGGTATAATTGGTGTCATGGAAGGCCCCACTCCTTCTTCCCTCATTATCCTTTGTGCCCTTGGTAACTCTTCATCCTCTAGTGCCACCCTCGCGGCCATTCTAGCTCTGGTAGTCGCCCTGACTACGGTCATCAATTCCTCGGCGATCCTCTCTTCATTCTCGTCAGGATCCTCCACGAGATCCTCCTCAACAACAATCCCTTCTGGGATAACATCCTCAACCGCAACATTCTCAATATGAATCTCATCCGGTCCCTCATTAGGGTACTCTATTGGATTCACAATTTGATCTCCAATATATAATAAAGCATCCTCATGGTGATGCTCCTGAACCTCAGGGTTCGGTGCCCCGCTACCCTATACGAGAACGAACTATGTTACTATCATAATATTTACAAGGGTTCCCATAAGGGTTTTAACTGTCAGTACTACATTAGGTAGCCCGACTATGAACTTGGCAAGAGTTCTTATTATCTTAGTGAACTTATTATCTTAACGTCACATCATCTCTAAGGTTTATAACGCTTAGCTCTGATACCATTTCTGTAACACCCCCAAATCCAGGGTCGGGGATTTGGGTTATCACGAGTTCCATTTCCCTTAATAATACATAACCTTAACAATTAACCAACTGCTGCGTACTGTGACCCCACAATATACACACACATACCACAAGTTATAGTCTCAGAGATGAATACCAAATATAACACAAGTCATTTTACTCCACAATTATAAACCATTTCACCTCAAAAGGGTTTCTGAATAATTTACATATTCTTTGCCATTATTATAATTCATAATATACATAAGTCTGGTTCATCAATAGTTGAAAGCCTAGCCTATTGATAGTTCCTACCTCAGCTACGGCGGCATCAACGCTTCCAGAAAACGGCAGAACGTTTCCTAACCGCTTGCGAATTGGAAGCTTGGTCCTGTTCATCTTTTCTATCTGTTATTGTGTGATAAAAAAGAAAGTAAGGGTGAGCAACAAGCCCACCGAAATAGTATGTATAATAATTTATAATATATGAGCATTCTCATAGTACTCAAGAAAGTTTTGGTTAAGAAGAAATGAACTAAGTTGATATCTTAACGCGACCAAGTCGCAAAATATTCAGTATATATATATATATATATATATATATATATATATATATATATACTTTTCAAAATCTTTGAAATACTCTGCCATGCAAGATACACACATAGTTCCAGTTTATAACTGTATAAAAATATCATTGCAAGGTGATCCCATATATCTAACCTTGTCTCAACCTTTTTCTGAAAACCTTTGTCATTCATAAGATAGTCATTAACTAGATATAAGTTGAAAAGATGAAGTTACAAGATACTCCAATATACTTATATCTTTTCCAAATACTACTTGAACTACCACCGTTCAAGGTATAATCAGTTCATCCCATAGATGAAGCCACACGACGAAACTTGAATAGAATCAATCTTTGAAATATCATCAAAATGAAATGAAGTTACGAGATACTTCATTTGATGAAAACATCATTTTGAAAACTCGACCCTGCCAACACTTAACAATCGCCCAGCCGTAGCCTTTCTATCGAAGTGCTCTGGGTAGTGTTGTAGAAATATCCAATTGGATGATGAACTCATTACGGGAGTTTGCCGCGCCCGGAAGACCACTTACGATGATCAGTCGCAGTAGTGCAACCCCACCATTTTCTACATGTAGAGGAGAACAGTCGGATTTACTTGTCAACCAAACCCTGGACTCCTAAGGAATGGACCGTCTTAACGGAACTTCCAGGCCATTTGGGCCAATAAATAATGTTGGGTCGGCGCCACTCGACCACTTACGCCACTCCTAGTTCAGATGAAATACATGACTCTAAAACATAAAGCTCGTCTCCCCTCTCCCCAAGTAGGAACTTGTTGATACGACTCCACCAAGAAGTCGCATCTAGTTGGAAAGAAAAACTCACCGATATATCCCAGGCGATGCCTGTTAATGGATTAACTTATTCCAAGAATTTTACTTCCAGAGTGTTGGGTAAGTAATCAAAAACTCTTTTATCAAACCAGCAACCTTGTTGCGAATATAAGAATACATCACGGAACTGGATCCCTCAGATTTTTTTGAGTGAGTATTTAAATCCCCTTCAAAAGGAAGATCTTAAATTTGAAAACGAGTTTTGGAATCCGCTCTAACTTTTAAAATCATTTTGAAGACTCGAAAATATTTTTAAGAATGTTTGGGGTAATGCTGATTTAATAAAATAAATCAGTCCCGATATATTAGAAAATATCTGAATATTATTATTTAAATAATATTCCCACAATAATAATCCTTATAAAAAATAATTGAAGTAGAAGTTTTAAAACTTATACTTGAAATGAATAATAAATAACCAAAGATATACTTATACGAAAGTTCGATCTTTATTTGAATAATCGAAAATAAGTTTGATTATCGAAACATTATTCTTTAATAAAATAAAGAATATTATTTAATAAAAGAAGAGGAGTCATAAGTCCTCGAATGAATATTCAAAATAATATTCATTTAATAAAATAAACGGAGTCATAAGTCCTCGAATGAATATTCAAAATAATATTCATTTAATAAAATAATCGGAGTCATAAGTCCTCGAATGAATATTCAAAATAATATTCATTAAATAAAATAAAGTTATCGAATAAACCTTATTCGATTAATAGTTTTGAAAACTATATCTATATATATATATATATAAATAAATATATATATATATATTATACTCGGGAACATCTACTCCCGGTTTAGAAAATGTTCACCTTTGGGTCCCCTATACCAAGGGTATACGCAACTACTGCTTATCTCTAGCATAGGTATTATGCAACTTATAAGCATTGGAATCAACAGTTAGGTATCAATATTATGAAACAGGCATGCATATAAACCATATCAGCATGCTCCCATATATCGCAAGATTTTGCTAATAACAATTATGCATCTATCACAAGATAATGCATATACATATATACATCACCACAACAGTATAACGAGTAGAAAACTTGTCTGAGTGTTCCCGGATAGACTTAAGCTTAGAGTGGGTCCGATAACCTATGAACAACAACATAAGCCGGAATTAAACCACGGTCGCTTAAGAAACTAGACTTTAACCAATTGAACCCTAATGTTTGCTTATGGTCATTTCTACGCTTAACAAATCACATAAGTCGACTGAGTACCCTCGGCTCCACCATTTTTAATAAATTAACCGTTACGAATTTTAAGGCGACGCTTTCGCGAATACCCTACCAACTACCTAGTCCACTTTACATAATTGTTTCATACTCCAATTAGTCATTTAAGGGCCTTAAGTAAGGTTTCAAATTAAGGCGAGGGGTAATGGTTCGTTCGCGAAACGCCGTTACTTAAAACGGTCGTTTCTCCTAAACCGTACATCGAATTCAAGCGAACCACATATCAAAACGAAGCTCGTAACATGAACTATCTAATCATGGCAATGGTCAAAACCTAACAGTGAGTTCTCGGGTACTGATGTTAAGAACAAAAACAGTCTAAAGTAAATCGGGCATTACGACGGCAATGTTTACGCGATTACCAAATTTTATCCTACTCCAAATCAACCACAAATCAACCACAATTCAACCATACAACCAAACTCCATCCATACATTACTAAAACCGCCCCAACACCTCAAGTTCTCCAATTTATATTATTCTCAAACATGAACTAAAACTATTCTTAAGTTCATTAACTAATAACCAAGATTTACAACTCCAAAAACATCACAAAACCAACTAATCTCTACATATTCAATCACAATGCTTCTCATGAACTATACTACTCATAATAAGCTCTTAGTATTCAATAACAATGCTAGGTTAAGAGATTATACCTTCCTTGGTGAGTAAGAGTAACTAAGGAGCTTGGAATCACCCTTGAAAGTCCTTACCAAAGCTTAATCTAACCAAAAACACAAGATCAAACAATTTAAATTTCTTGAAAACACTATTCACTCTCTTCTTAAATGATTTATTGAAAGAGATTGTGAAGGAATTTGGAGCTTAAACTCCTAGGATAGCCATAACTAATCATAAGGAACCTTGGATAATTACCTTGCAATTTAACAATGGTTGGATCCTGGATTTTGAAATTTTCTTCTTTGAAAAACAAGAAAAGCCGAGAGCTTCCTCTTGAAATGGGAAAGTGAAGTTTTGTGTTATGATTTGCTTGGCTTGGTTGATATCCTTTTGTTTGTTTAATTAACTTTTTACCATGGTAAAGAATGAATGGTTCACAATCAACCAACCAATCTTTCCTTTTTGTCATGCTTAAGTCACCATGCTTATGTCATCTTCCCACACTTGTCTTCTTCTTGTTGGTGTGATGACATCATCCTCCACTAACCCCTTTGATTAACTCCTAGTTACTTGGCTAATGATCGTTGATCTGTTATACGGTCCGCTTAACTTTCGTTCTTGTTTATCGTTTGAGGGATCATACCGGGGATCTTATTACTTGGGTTTCCTTAACCTTTCTCAATACATTATATTCCTTTTATGATCCTCTCTTATAATGCTTGAATTTAAAGACTTTTTATCCTGTTACCTTATACTCAATTCTTTCGTTATCTGGTGGATTTTCGGGAAAAATCAAAGTGTTCGAATTTGGATTCTGACGATCTTTACATACACTTATATCCCATATAGAGTACTAATAAGATCTCAGAATAACAATAGAAGAACCCCTACATAGTATGGCATGAAAAGTTTTCTTATTCAGCATAGTCAGCAAAACACTATTCATAAGGGTTACAAAAAGTTCAAAAATTTTGGGGTTATTACAGTCTCTCACTGATTTTTTAGTAGATTTCAAAAGCTACTAAATGCTCTGAAGTTTCATGGAAGATTCTATCAAACAAAAGACTCTAACCTCAAGTTCCTTAGATCTCTTCCAAAAGAGTGGAAGCCAATGACAGTTTCATTGAGAAATTCTCAGGATTACAAGGAGTTCACCTTGGAGAGACTGTAACACCCCCAGATCCGGGGTCGGGGATCCGGGTCATCACGGTCTTTCTTTCCACAATATCACTTAACTTAATTAATAATAAATAACCTCATGCTGTGACCCCACACTAACACACACCACAACACGTTATAGTCTCAGAGATGAAATTGAAATAAGTACAAGTCCTTGAATCCACAATTTAAAAGTTATTACAACCCAAAATGATTACTTGATAAGTTTACAGTTAATTGCCATTATCTGCCACAAGTTATAATTATACATAATTGATTCCCAAAAGTAGAATGCCTGATCTACAAATAGATCTACCTTTGCAGCTATAGCAGCTACGATATCAATGGAAAGATATGGGACGCTTCCCACGCGTTTGCGCTGGGTCTTCTTGAGTCTGGCCATCTTTCCTAACTGTTGTTGTGTGATGAAGAAATGAAGCAAGAGTGAGCATTACAGCTCGCAAGATAATATATAGTGTAAACAATAATGCAAGTATCTAAATGGATAACTTACTAGAAACCTTTATCAAGTGTAAGGTAATTACTGATTGGATATAAGCTTAAAGGAAGATGAAGTTATCAATTACTTCACTATACTTATACCATTTTAGAAAACTACTTGAACTACCACTGTTCAAAGTATAATAAGTTTTCGAAAGTTTATCCCATAGATGAGACCACAAGTTAAGACTTGAATAGATTCAATCTTTGAAATATTATTGAATGAAATGAAGTTACGAGATACTTTATTTAGTCCCGATATATATATACACATATATATCTCTTATACATTTCCTGGAAACCTCTGTCATGTAAAGTATGAACAGAGTTTGTAATATCCAATGAATTTTGGAAAGAAAAGAATTTTGGCATAAACCCGATATCTTGCTGATCAGGCAAAGATACCAATAAGTAACCTTTTCTACTAGTAGATGGATGAACCCCCCACCGGTCCTCACCCTGGCCTCATTAGGACCTTGTGCTGGACCGCCACCCGGCCTCTTACGTGTTGATGGGCTGCCACCCAGCCACTTACACTTTGATAGACCATACCCCGGCCTGTCGCTTATGCCGACTCAATTAGATGGACTTACTTCCCGAATGTTGGGTAAGTAATCAATTCATTTATCAAAACAGCAACCTTGTTGCGAATATAAAATACACCACAGAGCCGGATCCCTCAGGTTTTGAGCGAGTATTTAAATCCCCTTCGAAAGGAGGATCTTAAATATAAAATGAGTTTTGGGATCCGCCCTAACTTTTAAAAATCATTTTGAAGACTCGAAACATTTTTAAGAATGCTTGGAGTAATACTGATTTAATAAAATAAATCAGTCCCGATATATTAGAAAATATCTTAATATTATTATTCAAATAATATTCCCATAAAGAATAATCTTTATAAAAATAATTGAAGTAGAAGTTTAAAACTCATACTTGAAATGAATATTAAATAACCAAAGATATACTTATACGAAAGTACAATCTTTATTTGAATAATCGAAAATAAGTTTGATTATCGAAACATTATATTTTAATAAAATAAAGAATATTACTTAATAAATAAGCGGAGTCATAAGTCCTCGAATGAATATTCAAAATAATATTCATTAAATAGAATAAACAGAGTCATAAGTCCTCGAATGAATATTCAAGATAATACTCCTTAAATAAAATAAACCGAGTCATAAGTCCTCGAATGAATATTCAAAGTAATATTCATTAATAAAAATAAAGTTATCGAATAATCCTTATTCGATTAATAGTTTTGAAAACTACAGCTATATATATATAAATATATATAATATACTCGGGAACATTGATTCCCGGTTTTAGAAAATGTTCACCTTTGGGTCCCCTCTATTAAGGGTATACGCAACTACTGCTTGTCTCTAGCATAGGTATTATGCAACTTATAAGCATGAATCAAAAATTAGATATCAATATTATGAAACAGGCATGCATATAAACCATATCAGCATGCTCCAATATATCGCAAGATTTTGCTAATAACAATCATGCATCTATCACAAGATAATGCATATACATATATACATCACAACAACAGTATAACGGGTAGAAAACTTGCCTGAGCGACTGGGGGTGATAAAAGGCTTGTGTAATAACCCCCAAAATTTTCAACTTTTTGTAACCCTTATGAATAGTGTTTTTGCTGAATGAGAAAACTTTTCATGCCACACTATGTAGGGGTTCTGTTATGGATATTCTGAGATTTTATTAGTACTCTATATGGTATATAAGTGTATGTAAAGATCGTCAGAATCCAATTCCGAACACTTTGATTTTTCCCGGAAATCCACTAGATACGGAAAGAATTGAGTATAAGGTAACAGGATAAAAAGGATTTAAATTAAAGGATTATAAGAGAGGATCATAAAAGGAATATAATATATTGAGAAAGGTTAAGGGAACCTAAGTAATAAGATCCCGGGTGTGATCCCTCAAATGATAAACGAAAACGAAAGTTAAGCGAACCGTATAACAGATCAGCGATCATTAGGCAAATAATTAGGAAGTTAATCAAAGAGATTAGTGGGGATGATATCACCCAACCAATGAGAAGAGGACAAGGAGGGAAAGATGACATCATAGCATGATATAAGCATGACATGGGAAGGAAGGAAATGTGGTGGAATATTAACCACACAAAATCAAGGTTAAATTGGTAATTAACCAAAAACAAATCAAATATTCAACCAACCAAGCCAAACAATTCATTTTTCATCAAAACAAGAACACAAGGCATTTTATTTTCTTCATGCTCTCGGCTTTTTCATTTTCAAGAAGCTAGAATTTTCAAAACTCAAGATCAAGGCTTCCTAAATTGGTAAGATAATTCCCCAGTCATCCTTATGCATAGTTATGGCTATATTATGAGTTTAAGCCTTCAATTCTTTCTCAATCTTCTTCAAGAAATCAATGAAGAAGACAATGAATAGTGACTTCAAGAATTTTAACTTGATTTTCTTGTTTTTCCTTTAAGATCCAAGCTTTCCTAAGACTCCTCAAGGCTTCCTAAGGCTTCCTAGCTACTCCCACCACTTCAAGGAAGGTATATCATCTCCAAACCCTAGATTCCTTTGTATAATAAGATGATTTTGATTGTTATGATGATATAGTAGCTTAATGCTTGTGGTTTAGAGTTTGGGTTGGAGTGGTAGTGAAATGGAATGGTGAATCTTGTTGTTTTGGTTAAAAGAACTTAAGTATAGTTAAACTCAAGCTTAAGCATAATTATAAATGTTAATATTGAATTTATTGGGGCTGTTATGATGTGATAAGGATGGACTTTGGTTGTATGAATGGATTGAGGTTGAATTGTGATGGTTTTTGAATGGTTTAAAATTGGGAAATCGCGTAAACATAGCCATCGTAATGTCCGATTTACTTTAGACTACTTTTGTTCATAACATTTGGATCCGATAACTCCCTGCTAGATTATGACCATTTCCATCTTTAGATAGTTCATGTTACGAGCTTCGTTTTGATATGTAGTTCGTTTGATTCCGATGTACGGTTTAGGAGAAACGACCGTTTCAAGTAACGGCGTTTTGCGAACCAAACTTTTCCCCTCTCCTTACTTTGAAACATAGGTTAAAGACCAAAAAGGGTTAATTAGTGTATGAAACAATTATGGTAAGTGTGTTAGGCAGTTGGTAAGACACCCGCGAAAGAATCGCCTTAAAACTTGTAATGGTTAATTTATTAAAAATGGTGGAGCCGAGGGTACTCGAGTGACTTAAGAGAATCAGTGAGCGCAAAACGAGCGTTAGAGTCTAAGTTGGTTAAAGTATAGATTTACAAGTGACTTTGGTTTAATTCCAACTTACTTGTTGTTTATAGATTACCAGACTCGTCCCGAGCCTTTTATCACCCCCAGTCGCTCAGGCAAGTTTTCTACCCGTTATACTGTTGTTGTGATGTATATGTGTATATGCATGATCTTGCGATAAATGCATACTTGTTATTAGCAAATTCTTGCGATATATTGTAGCATGTGATATGGTATATATGCATGCCTGTTTCATATTCTTGGATTATATATCTGTTGGTTAAAATGCTTACAGTTGCATAATACCTTTGCTAGAGATAAGTGGTATTGAGTTTACCCTTAGTATAGGGGATCAAAAGGTGAACATATTTCTAAACCGGGAGTCGATGTTCCCGAGTATAATATATATATTTTTATATATATATGGTTATAGTTTTCAAAACTATTAATCGAATAAGGTTTATTCGATAACTTTAACTTTATTTTATTATTGAATATTATTTCAAATATTCATCTGAGGACTTATGACTCCTTTATTTTATTATCGAATATTATTTCAAATATTCATCCGAGGACTTATTACTCCTTTATTTTATTATTGAATATTATTTCGAATATTCATTCGAGGGCTTATGACTCAGTTATATTATTAATGATTATTATTGAATATTCATTTGAGGATGTATGACTCCGTTATTTTATTTAATGAATATTATTTATAATATTCATTCGAGGTATTATGACTCCGCTTGTTATTTAATAATATTCTTTATTTTATTAAAGAATAATGTTTCGATAATCAAACTTATTTTCGATTATTCAAATAAAGATAGTACTTTCGTATAAGTATATCTTTGGTTATTTAATACTCATTTCAAGTATAAGTCTTACAACTTCTACTTCAATTATTTGTATAAAGATTATTCTTTATGGGAATATTATTTAAATAATAATATTCAGATATTTTCTAAATATATTGGGACTGATTTACTTCATTAAATCAGCATTACTCCAAACACTCTTTAAAGTGTTTTCGAGCCTTCAAAATGATTTTTAAAAGTTAGAGCGGATCCCAAAACTCATTTTTATATTTAAGATCTTCCTTTTAAAAAGGGGATTTAAATACTCGCTCAAAACCTGAGGGATCCGGCTCTATGGTGTATTTTATATTCGCAACAAGGTTGCAGTTTTGGTAAATGAATTGATTACTTACCCAACGTTCGGGAAGTAAGTCCATCTATCGAGTCGGCATAAGCAACATGGGCTCAGTGGGCGTCCATGATAGTGTAAGTGGCTCAGTGGGAGTCCATCAAATACATAAGTGGCTGAGTGGCAGTCCAGCATAAGGTCCTATTACGACCAGGGTGCTGACCAGTGGGGAATTCGTCCATCTACTAGTAGAAAAGGTTACTTATTGGTATCTTTGCCTGATCAGCAAGATATCGGGTTTATGCCACAATTCTTTTTCCCTTCCAAAAATTTATTGGATGTTACAAACTCTGTTCATACTTTACATGACAGAGGTTTTCAGGGACTGTATAAGGAAGATGTATATGTGGATATATATATCGGAACTTAATAAAGTATATCATAACTTCATTTCCTTCAATACTACTGTAAGTCATATGTCATAGACCTATTTGTATATTCGAGGATTCAACTCAACTCAAATAAGAATGTAATAAGTAAATAGTGGATCGACCGTCAGAGAGATCTCGCAAAGTAATATCTGTCAAAGGATTCAGAAACAAGGTTCATCTACAGACTTGAGGAATTAATTCACTGGAAGAAGTTCAAGAAGTTGATCATGCCTCAGTGATATAAATCAAGATCGTGGATTTAATCAAGTGACAGAGATCTCGTCAGGGTATCATTAAATTACAAGGAATTTAATCTGAAGAAAATCAAAGTGTCAGAGTCAAGACATGAAGAAACGTCACGGAAGTTAGTCACTCATGAACCAGACAGTACATCGAGTGTCAACGTTGAAGTGGTGGAATTGATTCATAATTTTCAGTGATTTTCAGAAGATTTGCAGAAGAATGGTTGCTGCTCAAGACTAGAATTAATTCTCTATTAATTAATTGAGTCATCTAATTTAATTAAGAAAATAAATTATATCTGCGAAGAATAATTTATTTATTAATTGAATTAATTGATTAATTAATTCTGATTTAATTCTAGGAATTTTAGGAATTTTCAGAAGTTTAATTGGATTAAATTTAAGCTTTAAATCAGCAAGACAATTGAAAATGAACTAGCATGACAATCAGGATTGTCATACCGATTGTCATGCTAGGCCATTTTAAATTGTCTCACCGAAAGTTACATCAGGAGGGTAATTGTCTTGCTAGTTCATTCTGATTGTCTTGCTAGTTCATTCAGATTGTCTTGCTAGTTCATTCAATTGTCTCACCGAAAGTCTTGCCAGCTATAGGATTGTCATGCCAAGTCAATTCTATTCGTTTGTTGATTTAAATAGAAGCAGAGAAGCAGCATATCATTCAATCATCTCAATCATTATTCAAGAACAAGAGACAGCAGCCGCAGCAAAACATTTTATTTTCATCTGCTTTATTCAAGATCATAATTTCTAGATTGTAATGTTAAATCTAAACCACTAGAAATCTTTATCTTGTTCTTGTATATCAATCTAGCGGATTAAAATCCCTAGAACTTAATCTCAAATCGCGTTTAGCATTTGATTCTAATTATTGCAAAAATAGAAAAAGTTCATGTCGAATTTATTCTAGATTTGTGATAATTGATTTGAGATTAATACCTTGTAATCGATACAGTTGTTGTAACACATTTCAAGTTTAATAATATTTTTATTTAACTTGAATTTTGTTTCACATTTTTTATTCCGCATTTTATTCGATTATTTGGTAAAGTTTGTATTCAACCCCCCCTTCTACAAACACATTGGGACCCAACAATTGGTATCAGAGCCTTCTGATTAACGAACAAATCAAGATCCTAGACTTTTGTGATTTTTCAACTCTTTGAATTTTTATTCATTCAAAAATTCATAATGACTTCACATAAAGTTGGAACCGTTAAAATTCCACAATTTGATAATGAGAATTATATTATGTGGAAGAAGAAGATGCTACTGTTTTTACAGGTTGCTAATCCTAAATATTCAAACTTGTTAAAGAAGGGTATAAAAACTCCGATGGTTATTGAACCGGAGATAATAATAAATGGTGTGGTGACTACTGAAGCTAGAACCTATCCAAAAGATCCTGAAGATTTTACTCCTGCTGAGAAGGAAGAATTCTCCTTGGATGCCAGCCTTCAATTAATATTAATTGATTCCCTTGATCCCCTAATGAACAGACATGTGATGAACTGTAAAAATGCTAAACACATGTGGGAAACTATTGAGGTGATTAATGAAGGCACAGAGGAAGTTAGGGAGAACAAGTTGGAAATCCTAACCTCTGAATATGAACATTTCAAATCAAATCCAGGAGAAGGAATTACTGAAGTGTTTGAGAGGTACAATGCGTTGATCAACAACCTGAACATCAATGGAAAGTTTTATTCAATCAGGGAGGTCAACAAAAAGTTCCTTTTAACACTGCCAGCTCATCTTGAACATAGAATCACTGCCATTAGAGAAGCTAGAGATCTGAATGAGATTTCTTTGGACAGGCTCTATGGAGTGTTAAAAACCTATGAGTTGGAGCAGATTCAACAGAAGGAAGTCTACGGGAAGGATAGAATGGTCATCACATCTACTGCACTTGTAGCTGAAGGTCAACAACAACAGCAATCTCAACAATTAGAAAGAATGGTACAGTTTTCCAAGGGTGAGGAAAATGAGTTAGTAGCAGAATATGATCCTCCTACTACAAATCAATCAAGTGATGATTTTTATTCCTTGGAAGAGCTGGAGCAATTGGAAGATGAATCAATGGCCCAAATTGTCAAGAGATTCTCCCATGTCAGATTCAGGAGGAATCCCAAGCTTAAGTACAAGTCCAACTACAACAAATTCCAGAAAGGTGGATCTTCATCCTCTAACACCAGCAGTGGTGGGTACAAAACAGGGATGGTTGATCGAAGCACCATTAGATGCTATAACTGCAATGAGTTGGGACACTTTGCCACAGAATGTAGGAAGCCAAAGCAAGTAAGAAAGAACTCTGAAAGGGCTTATCTGGCAAAGGGAAGAAGCTGGGATGATACTGACAGTGAAGATGAAGATGAAGGAAATCTTGCTCTTATGGCTATTGATGGAAAAGCTTCATCGTCAAGAATAGAGGTAAAACTTTCTGATGCTGAAATGGTTTATCATCTAAGAGGTAACTTAGATTGTGCACGTCGTGATAATGAACTGTTAAGTTTAAAGATCACAGACCTTGAGAAAGAGGTCAATGAATTAAGACTTGTGCATATTAATCAAGACAAATTAAAAGAACAGGTATCTTTTCTAGAGAATAGAGTTGATTGTTATAGAAAACTCGAAACTATTCTCAAAGACAAGATCACCGGTCTTGAGACTAAGGTTAGAGCCTACTTCAATTCTTGTACGAAGGCTAAAGAGTTCTACAGTAAGCAAGCTGTTAATCAAACATCTGGAATAGGTTATGATTACAATGCTGCTATTGGAGAATTAGGCATAAACTCCCCTCCTCATGTATGTGCTAAAGGGAGGGAAGTACCACATGTGCTTAAGGGTGTTGATGAACCCCTCTATAAAGCATCAATTGCTGAACCATTTGATGCGACCTCTTCTGTTATTCAAGAAGAAATACGTGCTGAGGATCATGCTAATGAGAAGATTGTTTCCAAGTCAAGTGAGTCGAAAGTTCCGGTCAAAGTTGTGAAAGCAACTGAGACTAACTCAGACACACATGAGTTGGATAACAATAATGCCATGTCTACCATGCATAAATTGCCTGCTATTAATCACTCTCATAAAGCATGTGGTGTTGCTAATTGTATGTCTTGTGCTTTTAATATGATGTATGCTTATTTTAATGGTAAGCATGTGTCTAATGATAAGACTACTCCTCGTCAGCATGTGAATAACAAGAAGCATGATAGGTCTAAGACTGCTAGTCCTTCTAAGGCTAGAAAGGAGACATTTGTGCCTAAGCTTAAACAGAAATTTGTTAAGGCTGTTTACAAGGTCAAATGTTCAGTCATTGAGAAAGTTGAGACAATTAAAATTAAAAATGTTGTTTTGCCTGACAAAGGTCAGTTCTACAAGTATGCCGGGCCCAACCAAGTTTGGGTTCCGAAGAAGGTCTAATCCATTTGTAGTGCAGGGCATTAAACAGGTGTAACCGGTAGTGTGGATTCTTGACAGTGGATCATCAAGACATATGACCGGAGATAGAGCCCTGCTATCAAATGTGGATTGAGAAAGCTGGCCCCCTGGTTACCTTTGGAGATAACAGCAAAGGTTTATCCGAGGGATATGGCTGTTTGCAAGCTGGGAATGTTATCATTGTAATTTTGTATATTGTGCTAGGTTATTATCAGGAAGCAGTATCAAACATATAGCACCAGTGACGAGACTTGAGAATATTACGACATATCAGGCACCTGCTGCACATTACACTTGGAATTGTACTCTAGTAAGATGTGTACAAGTGTACTCCTGGTTGGTGAGTCAAAAGAGGAAGTCAGTGCACCACAGTTCATGGACTTTGCAGTTGCAGATCTATTGGACTATGCAATCTCTTCTTCACAATCTCACTTCAGGTTGGTATGAACTAGTATGCTGCTCAAGCAATCGTCAAGGACATGGTATGGCACTCTAACAGAAGTTGTAATTTTATATGAACTGGTAGAGTCGTCATATTAATAACTATCTTATCACTAAGCACAATCATATTGTTTTATATGTGCAGTGGTATATTGCTTATGCAACATAACAATTAGTATCTAAAGTACTTGACAAGTATCGGTCAATGATATCTTGTTAACATTATGTTGCAGATATTTGTAAGCTTTTGACATGAATGAGAATTACTTAGACTTTACCCTAAGTGATCAATGTTTTATCAAAAACTCATTCATATTGAAAAACAAAATCAAACTTCTTTCTACATTAGTGATTTCTTATTTCATGTAAAATCTTTTTAAATCACTATTGTAAATCATTTTCTCTCTATTACCATATATTCTGTGTTACAGGTTCAGTCTCCAATGACTTTCTTTCATTGACAGTCATGAGGTTGAAAACCCACAACGTCTATCCCAGACTGTAAAGACAAACACAAAAACAGAACCAACCAACACTCTCTTACCACTAAATGTAGTATGAATGAGCGTGAGGGAGATAGTGCCTAGTGCACCACATAAGGAAGGTTCTGTAGTCAACCCAGTAGCTCTGTCTCCTACATAGATGAGTAGTATTTAAACCGAGACAACTGCTAGCCCCCATACATCTTCTCAAAAAGATGTAATGGCTAAAAAGGCACAAAAACAGTTACTAGATTCATTCTCTCAACAGGGTGAGTCTATTGAATTTTGCCTGTCGGCCAAGGTATCCGATGTAGTGTCACCACTTCAAACATAATCAATTCTTGATGCACAAGGAGAGGTTACACACACAAAGGATGAGTTGACGGAAACAAGAGTTTCGACCATTTTAAGGTCAGATTCGATTGTTCAAGGTTCGTTAGTGGACCAATTGCCTTTACAGGTGTTAGGAGAGGATACTGATCCAAAAGCCATATGTCAGTGGTCAGTGTCTACCTCCCCAGGCTTAAATCCCCTGGATGCATCTGCGGATAGTGGATCTGACATAGGTGCAGATCGGCAACTTGTTGACAATGATTCAAATATTACCTGATGAGTCACAAGGAAATGTCTTCACAGACATTAGAAGGGAACCTTGATCTTTATGCTAAATTCTTTGGATCATTGTTTACCTTCCCAGAATTCAAATCTGGAACCCTAAAAGGGAAACTAGCAACTTGTAGATTATGACTCAGATTTATCTGACGAGTTTTACAAGGATGGGGATTTGTGAACTCCCATTGCACCACCTGTGACCTCCTTAAAGGATGGCTAAGGTGATTTTCCTTGCAGGTACAGCTGATTTTTGGAGCTATGAGAGGAGTGATACACTTGTGAGATTGAGTGTAAACACGAGTGGAGAGAAGAGTGAAACACATGTGAGGTACACTAAAACACAATCACACACTCACAGTGAGGAAGAAACAGAAACTACTTGTTATTTCTTTTCCAACCAAGTGAAATATGAGAACTCCTTCAGACGACGGCATACATTCCTTCTTTAAGGGGGAGATAAAAGCTTAAGAAATAGTTTGGAGGATTCCTCAACTAAGGGGGAGAAATAGCAGGGAGGAAGAAAAAGATCCTATATGTACACTACACCACACCATTGTTGTTTCTAACTACGGATCCTATTGTACGGGAGAGGTGGTAAACACAAGGTGATTTTCTGATAAGGGAAGAAGCTGTTAGGGGAGTACCATTGGTTTTTATCTGCGGATCCTATTGTACGGGAGAGGTGGTAAAACGAAGGTGATCTTCTTTAATCAGTTGATTCTCATAGGGGGAGAAGCAAGACAGATATACGCTTCTCAACAGGAAATGTGGTTGTACAAATGAAGATGGAACTACTTGAAGATATGTTCAGTCTAGAGGAACATCTACTTGGAATCTGGAAAATGTTAAATCTCATCCAGAAATTTTCTGCTATTTACTTTGCATGTATGTTTATATCTTTTTCTTATTTGTTAGTTGAGTTATCCTCTAGGTATTTGTGTGTTATTGTCTAACAAACAAATAGGGGGAGATTGTAAGTCATATGTCATAGACCTATTTGTATATTCGAGGATTCAACTCAACTCAAATAAGAATGTAATAAGTAAATAGTGGATCGACCGTCAGAGAGATCTCGCAAAGTAATATCTGTCAAAGGATTCAGAAACAAGGTTCATCTACAGACTTGAGGAATTAATTCACTGGAAGAAGTTCAAGAAGTTGATCATGCCTCAGTGATATAAATCAAGATCGTGGATTTAATCAAGTGACAGAGATCTCGTCAGGGTATCATTAAATTACAAGGAATTTAATCTGAAGAAAATCAAAGTGTCAGAGTCAAGACATGAAGAAACGTCACGGAAGTTAGTCACTCATGAACCAGACAGTACATCGAGTGTCAACGTTGAAGTGGTGGAATTGATTCATAATTTTCAGTGATTTTCAGAAGATTTGCAGAAGAATGGTTGCTGCTCAAGACTAGAATTAATTCTCTATTAATTAATTGAGTCATCTAATTTAATTAAGAAAATAAATTATATCTGCGAAGAATAATTTATTTATTAATTGAATTAATTGATTAATTAATTCTGATTTAATTCTAGGAATTTTAGGAATTTTCAGAAGTTTAATTGGATTAAATTTAAGCTTTAAATCAGCAAGACAATTGAAAATGAACTAGCATGACAATCAGGATTGTCATACCGATTGTCATGCTAGGCCATTTTAAATTGTCTCACCGAAAGTTACATCAGGAGGGTAATTGTCTTGCTAGTTCATTCTGATTGTCTTGCTAGTTCATTCAGATTGTCTTGCTAGTTCATTCAATTGTCTCACCGAAAGTCTTGCCAGCTATAGGATTGTCATGCCAAGTCAATTCTATTCGTTTGTTGATTTAAATAGAAGCAGAGAAGCAGCATATCATTCAATCATCTCAATCATTATTCAAGAACAAGAGACAGCAGCCGCAGCAAAACATTTTATTTTCATCTGCTTTATTCAAGATCATAATTTCTAGATTGTAATGTTAAATCTAAACCACTAGAAATCTTTATCTTGTTCTTGTATATCAATCTAGCGGATTAAAATCCCTAGAACTTAATCTCAAATCGCGTTTAGCATTTGATTCTAATTATTGCAAAAATAGAAAAAGTTCATGTCGAATTTATTCTAGATTTGTGATAATTGATTTGAGATTAATACCTTGTAATCGATACAGTTGTTGTAACACATTTCAAGTTTAATAATATTTTTATTTAACTTGAATTTTGTTTCACATTTTTTATTCCGCATTTTATTCGATTATTTGGTAACGTTTGTATTCAACCCCCCCTTCTACAAACACATTGGGACCCAACAACTACTTCAAAGATTTAATCTATTCAAATCTGTCTTGTAGTCTCATCTATATGATGAATTGTTGAAAGCTCGTTATACTTTGAATAGTGGTAGTTCAAGTAACTTTATAATTGATATAAGTATAGTGAAGTATTTGGTAACTTCATCCCTTATTTTTACTTATATCTAGTAAGTAATTATCTTACACATGATAAAAGATTCTAGTAAGTATCCATTTAGATACTTGTATTATTGTTATCGCTATATATTATCTTGCGAGCTGTAAGGCTCACTCTTGCTTTATTTCTTTATCACACAACAACAGTTAGGAAAGATGGCCAGACTCCAGCAGACCCAGCGCAAGCGCGTGGGAAGCGTCCCGCGTCTTCCCGTTGATGTTGTAGCTGCTATAGCTGCAGAGGTAGATCTATTGGTAGATCAGGCATTCTACTTTTGAGAATCAAAATTATGTATAATTATAACTTGTGGCAGATAATGGCAATTAACTGTAAATTTATCAAGTAATCATTTTGGGTTGTAATAACTTTTAATTGTGGATTCAAGGACTTGTACTTATTTCAATTTCATCTCTGAGACTATAACGGGTTGTGGTGTGTGTTAGTATGGGGTCACAACATAAGGTTATTTATTATTAATTAAGTGAAGTGATATTGTGGAAAGAAAGACCGTGACGACCCGGATCCCTGACCCCGGATCTGGGGGTGTTACAGAAATGGTATCAGAGCTAAGCGTTATAAACCTCAGAGATGATGCGACGATATAATAACAAACTCACAAAGATAATAAGAACTCTTGCCAAGTTCATGGTCGGACTACTTAAAGTAGTGCTGACAGTTAAAACCCTTACGGGAACCCTTATAAGTATCATGATAGTAACTTAGCTTGTTTAATGTGTAGGCGCCTGAGATAGAGGACCCTGAGATGTTCGAGCATGAGCATGATGAGGCACTGCTAGATGTTGAGGATCAGGAGGAGCCTGAGATGGAGGAGGATGAGGAGCACCCCTCAGAGGAGTCAGAGACGGAGGTCATTGCTATTTCAGATGAGGAGGACCCCTCAGAGGAGTCTGAGACAGAGGTCATTGCTATTCCAGATGAGGAGAACCCAGATGAGGTCCCAGTAGCTGAGGAGCGTGTCGGACCTATGGTAGTGTATGCTGGTACCCCTTTACCCACACTTCCGGTGGTCAGAGCTCCTACCCCTCCACCACTATCTTGGATCCCTTATGATGACAGCTCAGAGACCCATACTTCCGAGCCTAGGCAGACTGAAGAGGCACCCCCAGCGGCTCCGGATTCACCACCTCCTGACCCTGCCCACAGGCAGTCTTCGTTAGCCCATGGCTATTTGCAGGATGTACTGAGGACCCGATTGGCTGTTGCTAAGGCCCGACTGGATGAGGCCAGGAGGGAGTTGGATGCGGAGAGGGCGGGTAGGCGTACCCGAGCTTATGAGACTAGGGCTGCTATACCCCGATCCTTGAGGAGGGAGCTGACGGGGATAGAGCTCACATCCCGAGCAAGACTCAGATCTCTCCAGGGGGACAGGCATGGTAGGATCTCCAGGTGGCAGGCCGACTATATCTTCCGTCGTGCGATGGAAAGGGTATGGGAGCTGACCCGCTCCGGTGTGTGATTCAGGACTGACGATGGAATAGTCTAGTTGTCTAGTTAGCCGAGGCCTTAGTAAGAGCCAATTTTCCGGGATAGTTGACTTGTATATAGCATCCCTTTTTCTGACTAGACAGATAGACTCTTGTGTATCACTTTTGAGACAGATGGCTGTAGCACTGTTGTACTTTTGACCAGATCAAACTATGTATTTCTCGCATTATGTATATATTTATTTCCTTTCGGTTCAGTTCCTTAGTGACGAGATCACTGTTTTTATCATTATTATTACTGCACTTCATATTAGAACTGTCATAAAATAATAAAATTGCGAGATACATTCTCCTCATTATAGAATTATGCAAGACACAATGTTGTGTATGATTGTGACCTAACGTTGATTTTTTCCCAAAAACATTTCTTTATTATCAGTATCATGCCGCCAAGAAAGATTGGAACTAGGGCGAACCCTGGATCGGAGGACCAGGGAAGCCATAATCAGGACAATAGAAACCAGGAACACAGTGAAGAGGAAGACGAGGATTATGTGGAACAGGATGACTCCCTGTATGAAGAAGAAGAGGAAACCTATGATGTTGAGGGATTTGAGATAGAGGCTGAAGAAGGAGAAACTGAGGTTGAGCAACCAGTACCAAACCCAGGCATGGATCCCATGGGCCAGTTCATGCAACTCCTAAGGCAGAACTTGGAACGTCAACCCAACCCACCCCCTCAAGGAAATAACAATGCTGTGGCAAACTCTTTCAGGGCTTTTAAGTCCCTTAAGCCCCCTGAGTTCCACGGATCAGCCGACCCAGTTGAGGCAAGGGCATGGTTAAAGGAAATGGAGAAATCCTTTGAGATTCTGAGTATCGATGAGGCACAGAAGACTGTATTTGCTACCTACCTTCTGAAAGGAGAAGCTAACTACTGGTGGGAGGCTAAGAAAAATATGGAGACATATGCTATTATAACCTGAGAGAGATTCAGTCAGTTGTTTCTGGGAAAGTATTTCCCGAGGTTTATGGAAAACCAGATGGAGCTCAAGTTCTTGGAGCTAAAGCAGAATAATTTATCTGTAGCAGAGTACGAAGCGAAATTTACTGAGTTATCAAGGTTTGTGCCGGAATTTGTGAGCACCGAGGAAAAGAAAGCTAGGAGGTTTCAGCAGGGACTGAAACCGTGGATTCAGAATAGGGTGGCAATCCTTGAGCTTACGGACTATGCCACTCTGGTGCAAAAGACAATGATTGTAGAAGCCGAAAGTGAACAGATGCAGAAGGAAAGAGAGAAGTAGGGAATAAAGAGGAAAAGTATGAGCATGGGTGGAGGTTCCGCAGGAAGAAGCTTCCCAACTAGATTTACTCGAGGGGCAATGTCCCTACCGGGAAAGAACACTGGGTTTAAGCGGCCAATAAGCGTGAGTGTGAGCCAGAGCGGCCAGAAGTCAAGAATGTCCTATTCCAACCAGTCTCGACCCCCATTGCCAGCCTGTAACACATGTGGAAGGATGCACACTGGGGAGTGTAAAGGAAAGCCAGTAACCTGCTTTAAGTGCGGTCGGGAAGGTCACTATTCAACTAAGTGCCCATCATCAACCCCTACCATCATTCCAACCACCACTTGTCATCAGTGTGGACGCCCAGGTCATTGGAAGAAGGAATGCCCAATGAACAAACCAGCAGCTTCGGGAGCAAGCAGGGCTGCCTCCAATAAGCCACCTACTGCAAGGACTTTCAACATGATAGTCCAGGATGCTATGAAAGATTCAGATGTGATAGCAGGTACCCTTTCTCTAAATTCAGTCAGTGCAAACGTTTTATTTGATTCGGGAGCAACTAAATCTTTTATATCAAAGGACCTTGCGCGTAAGTTAAGACTTAAGGCTGAACCCTTGATAGAACCCTTACAAGTAGAAATAGTCAATCATGAGATTATTCCTGTTAACCAGATTCACCCCGCCTGTGAGATAGGCATAGGGGAGCAATCTTTTAGTGTTGATCTGATTCCTTTTAAATTAGGGGAGTTTGATGTAATTTTGGGAATGGACTGGCTATCTAGCAATGATGCTCAGATAGACTGTAAAGGGAAGAAAGTTAAGTTAAATATCTCAGGGAAGAAAGAAGTTATATTTAGAGGAAAGAGGCAGACGCAGAAATTTTTGACTATGGCCCAGGCCAGAAGGATGCTACGAAAAGGAAATGAGGCCTACCTAGCCTATGTGGTGGACACGCAGAAGGAGGTGCCCAACTTACAAGATATTCCAGTAGTCAACGAATTTGAAGATGTATTCCCATAAGACCTTCCGGGATTACCACCCGATAGAGTGATTGAATTTGCTATTGAAGTGGCCCCTGGGACGGCGCCAGTTTCAAAAGCACCTTACCGGTTAGCCCCATTAGAAATGAAGGAATTAGCTATCCAATTGCAGGAACTCTTGGATAAGGGTATGATAAGACTCAGTGTGCCTCCGTGGGGAGCACCAGTTTTATTTGTTAAGAAGAAAGATGGGAGCATGAGGCTGTGCATCGACTATCGAGAGTTGAACAAGCTAACCATAAAGAACAGGTATCCATTACCTAGAATAGACGATCTGTTCGACCAGCTAAAGGATGCTGTTTATTTTTCCAAGATCGACCTGAGAACTGGATATCACCAACTAAAGATTAAACCCGAAGATATTTCCAAGACAGCGTTCCGTACCAGGTATGGGCATTATGAGTTCTTGGTAATGTCCTTTGGATTAACCAACGCCCCAGCGGCTTTCATGGATTTAATGAATAGAGTATTTAAGAAGTACTTGGACAAGTGTGTGATAGTTTTTATTGATGATATTTTGATCTACTCCAGGACTGAGGCAGAACATGCAGAGCATTTGAGGATAGCTCTAGGAATACACAGAGAGGAACAGTTATATGCCAAATTCTCGAAGTGTGAATTCTGGCGGAATGAAGTACAGTTTTTAGGACATGTGATCAATAAAGAAGGAGTATCGGTCGACCCCTCCAAGATAGAGGCGGTCTCAAATTGGGAAAGGCGAACCACACCCACAGAGGTAAGGAGTTTCATAGGATTGGCCGGCTACTATCGTAGATTTGTACAGGACTTTGCAAAGATCGCAGCCCCTTTGACACGACTTACTCGTAAGACAGAGAAGTTTGAATGGACGGAGAAATGTGAGAACAGTTTTCAGGAATTAATGAAAAGGTTGGTAACGGCCCCGGTGTTGGCATTTCCGGACGGAAAAGGAGATTTTGTGATATATAGTGACGCGTCGCATAAAGGATTAGGGTGTGTGCTTATGCAGCACGGTAGAGTGATTGCGTATGCATCGAGACAACTGAAGGAATACGAGATTAGATATCCTACTCATGACCTTGAGCTCGTGGCGATAGTATTTGCCTTAAAAATTTGGAGGCACTACTTGTATGGAGAGAAGTGCGAGATTTTCACAGACCATAAGAGCCTCAAGTACATATTTACGCAGAAAGAGCTCAGCATGCGCCAGAGGAGATGGTTAGAACTAATCAAGGACTATGATTGTGAGATTCTCTATCATCCGGGGAAAGCCAATGTGGTCGCTGACGCCCTTAGTAGAAAGGAAAGACTCAGAATGATAACGACTTCGGAAGAATTGATAATGGATTTTAAGAGAATGGAAATAGAAGTAAAGGTAACCGGAACCGGAACTGAAAAGCTTTTTGAGATCTCAATGCAGCCAGAGTTATTGGAAAAGATCAGATTGTGCCAAAAGAAAATAATGAATGAAGGCAGAGAGTCAATGACTGGAGAGGAGATCCATACTGAGAAAGATGATAAAGGGATAATGAGGTACTCCTACCGGATTTGGGTTACGAATGTTCAAGAACTTAAAAATGAGATTTTGGATGAAAGCCATAGTTCAAGGTATTCCATTCACCCGGGAAGTACCAAGATTTATAGGGATTTGAAGGAATATTACTGGTGGCCCAACATGAAGAGGGACGTAGCAGAATGGGTAAACAAATGTTTGACTTGCCAAAGAGTAAAGGCAGAGCACCAGAGACCCAGTGGACTTTTACGACCCCTGGAGATTCCCGAGTGGAAATGGGAACAGATAGCGATGGATTTTGTTGTAGGCTTGCCAAGGACGAAAACCAATCATGACGCCATATGGGTAATTATAGACCGACTGACAAAGTCAGCCCATTTCATTCCTATCAATGAGAGATACACAGTCGATAGACTGGTGGACATTTACCTTAAGGAAATAGTGACGCGACATGGAGTCCCAGCGTCCATTGTCTCAGACCGAGACCCAAGGTTCAACTCCAGATTTTGGAAGAGCTTTCAGGAATGTGCGGGGACCAAGTTAAATATGAGTACCGCGTACCATCCCCAGACGGATGGGCAGAGTGAAAGGACCATCCAGACACTAGAGGATATGTTGAGAGTCTGTGCAATAGACCTTAAAGGAAGTTGGGATGATCACTTGCCGTTGATCGAGTTTTCTTATAACAATAGCTTTCATGCTAGCATCGGAATGCCGCCTTATGAGGCCCTGTACGGAAGAAGGTGTCGATCTCCCTTATACTGGGATGAAGTGGGGGAGCGGAAGATGCTCGGACCCGAAGTGGTCCAAAGGACCAAAGATATAGTGGATCTTATCAGAGGGCGACTTGTAGCAGCCCAAGACAGACAGAAGAAATATGCAGACCTAGCCCGAAAGGACAAGGAATATGAAGTAGGGGACTTAGTACTGCTGAAAGTATCCCCTTGGAAGGGATTAATGAGGTTCGGAAAGAAAGGAAAACTAAGCCCAAGATACATTGGACCTTTTGAGATATTAAGACGGATTGGAAAGTTAGCTTACGAGCTAGCCTTACCCCCTAACTTGCAACAAGTTCATAATGTGTTCCATGTGTCAATGCCAAGGAAGTATCATCGGGATGCCAGACACATAGTGGAGTACGAGCAGGTGGATATGCAACCAGATCTGACTTACGGGGAGAAGCCAGTAAGGATTATAGATAAGAAGGAGCAGGTGCTTCGGAACAAAGTTATCAAGCTAGTCAGAGTACTATGGCAGAATCATAATGTGGAAGAATCAACTTGGGAACTAGAGAGCGCAATGCTAGAAAAGTACCCCCATTTATTTTCTATTTGATTTCGGGACGGAATCTTTTTAAGGAGGGGAGACTGTAATAACCCCCAAAATTTTCAACTTTTTGTAACCCTTATGAATAGTGTTTTTGCTGAATGAAAAAACTTTTCATGTCACACTATGTAGGGGTTCTGTTATGGATATTCTGAGATTTTATTAGTACTCTATATGGTATATAAGTGTATGTAAAGATCGTCAGAATCCAATTCCGAACACTTTGATTTTTCCCGAAAATCCACTAGATACGGAAAGAATTGAGTATAAGGTAACAGGATAAAAAGGATTTAAATTAAAAGATTATAAGAGAGGATCATAAAAGGAATATAATATATTGAGAAAGGTTAAGGGAACCTAAGTAATAAGATCCCGGGTGTGATCCCTCAAACGATAAACGAAAACGAAAGTTAAGCGAACCGTATAACAGATCAGCGGTCATTAGGCAAACAATTAGGAAGTTAATCAAAGAGATTAGTGGGGATGATATCACCCAACCAATGAGAAGAGGACAAGGAGGGAAGGATGACATCATAGCATGACATAAGCATGACATGGGAAGGAAGGAAATGTGGTGGAATATTAACCACACAAAATCAAGGTTAAATTGGTAATTAACCAAAAAAAATCAAATATTCAACCAACCAAGCCAAACAATTCATTTTTCATCAAAACAAGAACACAAGGCATTTTATTTTCTTCATGCTCTCGGCTTTTTCATTTTCAAGAAGCTAGAATTTTCAAAACTCAAGATCAAGGCTTCCTAAATTGGTAAGATAATTCCCTAGTCATCCTTATGCATAGTTATGGCTATATTATGAGTTTAAGCCTTCAATTCTTTCTCAATCTTCTTCAAGAAATCAATGAAGAAGACAATGAATAGTGACTTCAAGAATTTTAACTTGATTTTCTTGTTTTTCCTTTAAGATCCAAGCTTTCCTAAGACTCCTCAAGGCTTCCTAAGGCTTCCTAGCTACTCCCACCACTTCAAGGAAGGTATATCATCTCCAAACCCTAGATTCCTTTGTATAATAAGATGATTTTGATTGTTATGATGATATAGTAGCTTAATGCTTGTGGTTTAGAGTTTGGGTTGGAGTGGTAGTGAAATGGAATGGTGAATCTTGTTGTTTTGGTTAAAAGAACTTAAGTATAGTTAAACTCAAACTTAAGCATAAGTATAAATGTTAATATTGAATTGATTGGGGCTGTTATGATGTGATAAGGATGGACTTTGGTTGTATGAATGGATTGAGGTTGAATTGTGATGGTTTTTGAATGGTTTAAAATTGGGAAATCGCGTAAACATAGCCGTCATAATGTCCGATTTACTTTAGACTGTTTTTGTTCATAACATTTGGACCCGAGAACTCCCTTCTAGATTATGACCATTGCCATGTTTAGATAATTCATGTTACGACTTCGTTTTGATATGTAGTTCGTTTGATTCCGATGTACGGTTTAGGAGAAACGATCGTTTCAAGTAACGGCGTTTCGTGAACGAAACTTTTCCCCTCGCCTTACTTTGAAACATAGGTTAAAGACCAAAAAGGGTTAATTAGTGTATGAAACAATTATGGTAAGTGTGTTAGGCAGTTGGTAAGACACCCGCGAAAGAATCGCCTTAAAATTCGTAATGGTTAATTTATTAAAAATGGTGGAGCCGAGGTTACTCGAGTGACTTAAGAGAATTAGTGAGCGCAAAACGAGCGTTAGAGTCTAAGTTGGTTAAAGTATAGATTTACAAGTGACTTTGGTTTAATTCCAACTTACTTGTTGTTTATAGGTTACAAGACTCGTCCCGAGCCTTTTATCACCCCCAGTCGCTCATGCAAGTTTTCTACCCGTTATACTGTTGTTGTGATGTATATGTGTATATGCATGATCTTGCGATAAATGCATACTTGTTATTAGCAAATTCTTGCGATATATTGTAGCATGTGATATGGTATATATGCATGCCTGTTTCATATTCTTGGATTATATATCTGTTGGTTAAAATGCTTACAGTTGCATAATACCTATGCTAGAGATAAGTATAGGGGATCAAAAGGTGAACATATTTCTAAACCGGGAGTCGATGTTCCCGAGTATAATACATATATTTTTATATATATGGTTATAGTTTTCAAAACTATTAATCGAATAAGGTTTATTCGATAACTTTAACTTTATTTTATTATTGAATATTATTTCAAATATTCATCCGAGGACTTATGACTCCTTTATTTTATTATTGAATATTATTTCAAATATTCATCCGAGGACTTATGACTCCTTTATTTTATTATTGAATATTATTTTGAATATTCATTCGAGGGCTTATGACTTAGTTATATTATTAATGATTATTATTGAATATTCATTTGAGGATGTATGACTCCGTTATTTTATTTAATGAATATTATTTATAATATTCATTCGAGGTATTATGACTCCGCTTGTTATTTAATAATATTCTTTATTTTTTTAAAGAATAATGTTTCGATAATCAAACTTATTTTCGATTATTCAAATAAAGATAGTACTTTCGTATAAGTATATCTTTGGTTATTTAATACTCATTCAAGTATAAGTCTTACAACTTCTACATCAATTATTTGTATAAAGATTATTCTTTATGGGAATATTATTTAAATAATAATATTCAGACATTTTCTAAATATATTGGGACTGATTTACTTCATTAAATCAGCATTACTCCAAACACTCTTTAAAGTGTTTCTGAGTCTTCAAAATGATTTTTAAAAGTTAGAGCGGATCCCAAAACTCATTTTTATATTTAAGATCTTCCTTTTAAAAAGGGGATTTAAATACTCGATCAAAACCTGAGGGATCCGGCTCTATGGTGTATTTTACATTCGCAACAAGGTTGCAGTTTTGGTAAATGAATTGATTACTTACCCAACGTTCGGGAAGTAAGTCCATCTATCGAGTCGGCATAAGCAACATGGGCTCAGTGGGCGTCCATGATAGTGTAAGTGGCTCAGTGGGAGTCCATCAAATGTATAAGTGGCTGAGTGGCAGTCCAGCATAAGGTCCTATTGCGACCAGGGTGATGACCAGTGGGGAATTCGTCCATCTACTAGTAGAAAAGGTTACTTATTGGTATCTTTGCCTGATCAGCAAGATATCGGGTTTATGCCACAATTCTTTTTCCCTTCCAAAAATTCATTTAATGTTACAAACTCTGTTCATACTTTACATGACAGAGGTTTTCAGGGACTGTATAAAGAAGATGTATATGTGGATATATATATCGGAACTTAATGAAGTATATCATAACTTTATTTCCTTCAATACTACTTCAAAGATTTAATCTATTCAAATCTGTCTTGTAGTCTCATCTATATGATGAATTGTTGAAAGCTCGTTATACTTTGAACAGTGGTAGTTCAAGTAACTTTATAATTGATATAAGTATAGTGAAGTATTTGGTAACTTCATCCCTTCTTTTTACTTATATCTAGTAAGTAATTATCTTACACATGATAAAAGATTCTAGTAAGTATCCATTTAGATACTTGTATTATTGTTATCGCTATATATTATCTTGCGAGCTGTAAGGCTCACTCTTGCTTTATTTCTTTATCACACAACAACAGTTAGGAAAGATGGCCAGACTCCAGCAGACCCAGCGCAAGCGCGTGGGAAGCGTCCCGCGTCTTCCTGTTGATGTTGTAGCTGCTATAGCTGCAGAGGTAGATCTATTGGTAGATCAGGCATTCTACTTTTGAGAATCAAAATTATGTATAATTATAACTTGTGGCAGATAATGGCAATTAACTGTAAATTTATCAAGTAATCATTTTGGGTTGTAATAACTTTTAATTGTGGATTCAAGGACTTGTACTTATTTCAATTTCATCTCTGAGACTATAACGGGTTGTGGTGTGTGTTAGTATGGGGTCACAGCATAAGGTTATTTATTATTAATTAAGTGAAGTGATATTGTGGAAAGAAAGACTGTGATGACCCGGATACCTGACCCGGATCCGGGGGTGTTACAGCTTGGGATGAGTCTGGTAACCTATAAACAACATATAGGTTGGAATTAAACCAAATTCGCATATGAATCTATACTTTAACCAATTAGACCCTAACGTTCGCTTTTGCGCTTAACGATTCACTTAAGTCGCTCGAGTACCCTTAGCTCCACCATTTTTAATAAATTAACCATTAAGGGTTTTAAGGCGATTCGTTCGCGAGTACCCTACCAACTGCCTAATCCACTTTACATAATTGTTTTATACTCCAATTAGTCATTTAAGGGCCTTAACCAAGGTTTCAAAGTAAGGCGAGGGGTAATGGTTCAGTCGCGAAATGCCGTTACTTAAACGGTCGTTTCTCCTAAACCGTACATCGGATTCAAGCGAACCACATATAAAAATGAAGCTCGTAACATGAACTATCTAATCCAGGTAATGGTCAAAACCTAACAGTGAGTTCACGGGTCCTAATGTTAAGAACAAAAGCAATCTAAGGTAAATCGGGTATTACGACGGCTATGTTTACGCGATTATCAAATTTTATACTACTCCAAATCAATCCACAATCAACCGACAATCATTACTACAACCAAACTCCATCCATACACTACTACAACAGCCCCAACATCTCAATATTTCCAATTTATACTACTTCTCAATCATGAACTAAAAGCTTACTTAAGTTCATTAACTAATAATCAAGATTTACTTCTCCAAAAACATCACAAAACCAACCAATCTCTAAATACACAATAATCATGCCTCTCATGAACTATACTACTCATAATAAGCTCTTAAAATTCAATAATAATGCTAGGTTAAGAGATTATACCTTCCTTGAGAGTAGGAGTAACTAATGAGCTTGAAACAACCTTGGAAAATCCTTATTAAAGCTTTATCTAAACAAAAACACAAGATCAAAATTTCAAGTTCTTGAAAAACACTATTCACTCTCTTCTTCCATGAATTACAGGAAGAGATTGTGAAGGAATTTGAAGCTTAGATTCATAGGATATCTATATCTATGTACAAGGAACCTTGGATAATTACCTCACTAATTAACAAAGCTTAGAACTTGAATTTGAGTTTTCTTTCCTTTGAAAAAGAAAAGAGGCCGAGAGCTTCTTCTTGAATAATGAAGTCAACTTTGTGTTTTTTGATTTGTGATTTGTTTTTCTTGGTTGTTTTGTTTTGCTTAATTACCTTTTAACCATGGTAAAATTTATGTGGCTTGAAATCAACCAACAATTCCTTCCCTTTTTGGTCATGCTTATGTCATCCTCCTATATCATCTTCCCACACTTGTCCTCTTCTTGTTGGTATGGTGACATCATCATCACTAAACTCTTTGATTAACTCCTAATAACTTGGCTAATGACCGCTGATCTGTTATACGGTTCGCTTAACTTTCGTTCTCGTTTATCGTTTGAGGGATCATACCCGGGATCTTATTACTTGGGTTTCATTAACCTTTCTCAATACATTATATTCCTTTTATGATCCTCTCTTATAATCCTTGAATTTAAATCCTTTTAATCCCGTTACCTTATACTCAATTCTTTCGGTATCTGGTGAATTTTTGGGGAAAATCCAAGTGTTCGAATTTGGATTCTGACGATCTTTACATACACTTATGTACCATATATAGTACTAATAAGATCTCAGAATAACAGTAAAAGAACCTCTACAAAGTGTGGCATGAAAAGTTTTTTTATTCAGCATAATCAGCAAAAATACTATTCATAAGGGTTACAAAAAGTTCAAAATTTTGGGGTTATTACAGTCTCCCCTCCTTAAAAGGATTCCGTCCCGAAATCGAATAGAAAACAAATGGGGGTACTTTTCTAGCATCGCGCTCTCTAGTTCCCAATTTGATTCTTCCACATTATGGTTCTACCATAGCACTCTGACTAGCTTGATCACTTTGTTCCGAAGCACCTGCTCCTTCTTATCTATAATCTTTACTAGTTTCTCCACGTAAGTCAGATTTGGTTGCATATCCACCTGCTCATAATCCACTATGTGTCTGGCATCCCGATGATACTTCCTTAGCATTGAAACATGGAACACATTATGAACTTGTTGTAGGTTCGGGGGTAAGGTTAGCTCGTAAGCCAACTTCCCAATCCATCCTAGTATCTCAAAAGGTCCAATGTATCTTGGGCTTAGTTTCCCTTTCTTTCCGAACCTCATTAATCCCTTTCAAGGGGATACTTTTAGCAGTACTAAGTCCTCTACTTCATACTCCTTGTCCTTTCGGGCTAGGTCTGCATATTTCTTCTGTATGTCTTGGCCTGCTACCAGCCGTCCTCTGATGAGATCCACTATGTCTTTGTTCCTTTGGACCACTTCGGGTCCGAGCATCTTCCGCTCTCCTACTTCATTCCAGTATAAGGGAGATCGACACCTTCTTCCGTACAGGGCCTCATAAGATGACATTCCGATACTGGCATGAAAGCTATTATTATAAGAAAACTCGATCAACGGCAAGTGATCATCCCAACTTCCTTTAAATTCTATTGCACAGACTCTCAGCATATCCTCTAGTGTCTGGATGGTCCTTTCACTCTGCCCATCCATTTGGGGATGGTAAGCGGTACTCATATTTAATTTGGTCCCCGCACATTCTTGAAAGCTCCTCCAAAATCTGGAGTTGAACCTGGGGTCTCGGTCTGAGACAATGGATGCTGGGACTCCATGTCGCGTCACTATTTCCTTAAGGTAAATGTCCACCAGTCTATCGACCGTGTATCTCTCATTAATAGGAATAAAATGAGCTGACTTTGTCAGTCGGTCTATAATTACCCATATGGCATCATGATTGGCTTTCATCCTTGGTAAGCCGACAACAAAATCCATGGCTATCTGTTCCCATTTCCATTCGGGAATCTCCAGGGGTCGTAAAAGTCCACTGGGTCTCTGGTGCTCTGCCTTTACTCTTTGGCAAGTCAAACATTTGCTTACCCATTCTGCTACGTCCCACTTCATATTGGGCCACCAGTAATACTCTTTTAAATCCCTATACATCTTGGTGCTCCCCGGGTGAATGGAATACCTTGAACTATGGCTTTTATACAAAATCTCGTCTTTAAGTTCTTGAACATTCGGAACCCAAATCCGGTAGGAATACCTCATTATCCCTTTATCATCTCTCCCAGTATGGATCTCTTCTCCATTCATTGACTCTCTCCCTTCATTCATTACTTTCTCTTGGCACAATCTAATATTTTCCAATAACTCTGGCTACATCGAGATCTTAAACAGCTTTTCAGTTCCGGCTCCGGTTACCTTTACTTCTATTTCTATTCTCTCAAAATCCCTTATCAATTCCTCCGATGTCATTATCATTTTGAGTCTTTCCTTCCTGCTAAGGGCGTCAGCCACCACATTGGCTTTCCCTGGATGATAGAGAATCTTACAATCATAGTCCTTGATTAGTTCTAACCATCTCCTCTGGTGCATGTTGAGTTCTTTCTGCGTAAATATGTACTTGAGGCTCTTATGGTCTGTGAAAATCTCGCACTTCTCTCCATAGAAGTAGTGCCTCCAAACTTTTAAGGCAAAAACTATTACCGCGAGCTCAAGGTCATGAGTAGGATATCTAATCTCGTATTCCTTCAGTTGTCTCGACACTTACGCAATCACCTTACCGTGCTGCATAAGCACACACCCTAACCCTTTGTGCGTTGCGTCACTATATATCACAAAATCTCCTTTTCCGTCTGGCAATGCCAACACTGGGGCCGTTACCAACCTTTTCTTTAATTCTTGAAAACTGTTCTCGCATTTTTCCGTCCATTCAAACTTCTTTGTCTTACGAGTAAGTCGTGTCAAAGGGGCTGCGATCTTCGTAAAGTCCTGTACAAATCTACGATAGTTGCCGGCCAATCCTATGAAACTCTTTACCTCTGTGGGTATGGTTGGCCTTTCCCAATTTGAGACCGCCTCTATCTTGGAGGGGTCGACCAATACTCCTTCTTTATTGATCACATGTCCTAAAAACTGTACTTCCTTCCGCCAGAATTCACACTTCGAGAATTTTGTAAATAACTGTTCCTCTCTGAGTATTCCTAGAGTTATCCTCAAATGCTCTGCATGTTCTGCCTCGGTCCTTGAGTAGATTAAAATATCATCGATAAAAACTATCACACACTTGTACCAGTACTTCTTGAATACTCTGTTCATTAAATCCATGAAAGCCGTTGGGGCGTTGGTTAATCCAAAGGACATTACCAAGAACTCATAGTGCCCATACCTGGTACGGAACGCGGTCTTGGGAATATCTTCGGGTTTAATCTTTAGTTGGTGATATCCAGTTCTCAGGTCAATCTTGGAAAAATAAACAGCATCCTTTAGTTGATCGAACAGATCGTCTATTCTAGGTAACAGGTACATGTTCTTTATGGTTAGCTTGTTCAATTCTCGGTAGTCAATGCACAGCCTCATGCTCCTATCTTTCTTCTTAACAAATAACACTGGTGCTCCTCACAGAGAGACACTGGGTCTTATCATACCCTTATCCAAAAGTTCCTGTAATTGGGTAGCTAATTTCTTCATTTCTAATGGGGCTAACCGGTAAGGTGCCTTTGAAACTGGCGCCGTCCCTTGGGCCAACTGAATAGCAAATTCAATCACTCTATCGGGTGGTAATCCCAGAAGGTCTTGTGGGAAGACATTTTCAAATTCGTTGACTGCCGGAATATCTTGAAAGTTGGGCACTTCTTTCTGGGTGTCCACTACATAGGCTAGGTAAGCCTCGTTTCCTTTTCGTAGCATCTTATTGGCCTGGGCCATGGTCAAAAATTTCTGCGTCTGCCTCTTTCCTCTAAATATGACTTCTTTCTTCCGTGGGATATTCAACTTAACTTTCTTCCCCTTACAGTCTATCTGAGCATCATTGCTAGATAGCCAGTCCATTCCCAAAATTACATCAAACTCCCCTAATTTAAAAGGAATCAGATCAACACTAAAAGATTGTTCCCCTATGCCTAACTCACAGGTGGGGTGAATCTGGTTAACAGGAATAATTTCATGGTTGGCTATTTCCACTTGTAAGGGTTCTATCAAGGGTTCATCCTTAAGTCTTAATTTATGCGCAAAGTCCTTTGATATAAAAGATTTAGTTGCTCCAGAATCAAATAAAACATTTACACTGATTAAATTTAGAGAAAGGGTACCTGCTATCACATCTGAGTCTTTCATAGCATCTTGCACTGTCATGTTGAAAGTCCTCGCAGTAGGTGGCTTATTAGAAGCAGCTCTGCTTGCTCCTGAAGCTGCTGGTTTGTTCATTGGGCATTCCCTCTTCCAATGACCCTGGTGTCCACATTGATGACAAGTGGTGGTTGGGCGGTTAATGGGGGTTGGCGAAGTGCAATTGTCCGAATAGTGACCTTCTCGACCACACTTGAAGCAGATTACCGGCTTCCCTTTATACTCCCCAGAATGCATTCTTCCACAAGTGTTACAGGCTGGAAATGGGGGTCGAGACTGTTTGAAATAGGACATTCTTGACTTCTGGCCGCTCAGGCTCACATTCACACTCATTGGCCACTTAAACCCAGTGTTCTTTCCCGGTAGGGACACTGCTCCTTGATTAAATCTAGTTGGGAAGCTCCCTCATGCGGAACCTCCACCCATGCTCATACTTTTCCTCTTTATTCCCTTCTTCTCTCTTTCCTTCTGCATCTGTTCACTTCCGGCTTCTACAATTGTTGCCTTTTGCACCAGAGTGGCATAATCAGTAAGCTCAAGGATTGCCACCCTATTCTGAATCCATGGTTTCAGTCCCTGCTGAAACCTCCTAGCTTTCTTTTCCTCGGTACTCACAAACTCCGGCACAAACCTTGATAACTCAGTAAATTTTGCTTCGTACTCTGCCACAGATAAATTATTCTGCTTTAGCTCCAAGAACTTGAGCTCCATCTGGTTCTCTATAAACCTCGGGAAATATTTTCCCAAAAATAACTGACTAAACCTCTCCCAGGTTATGATAGCATCTGTCTCCATGTTTTTCTTGGCCTCCCACCAGTAGTTAGCCTCTCCTTTCAGAAGGTAGGTAGGAAATACAGTCTTCTGTGCCTCATCGGTACTCAGAATCTCAAAGATTTCTCCATTTTCTTTAGCCATGCCCTTGCCTCAACTGGGTCGGCTGATCCGTGGAACTCAGGGGGCTTAAGGGACTTGAAAGCCCTGAAAGAGTTTGCCACAGCATTGTTATTTCCTTGAGGGGGTGGGTTGGGTTGACGTTCCAAGTTCTGCCTTAGTAGTTGCATGAATTGTCCCATGGGATCCATGCCTGGGTTTGGTACTGGTTGCTCAACCTCAGTTTCTCCTTCTTCAGCCTCTATCTCAAATCCTTCAACATCATATGTTTCCTCCTCCTCTTCGTACAGGGAGTCATCATGTTCAACATAATCCTCATCTTCCTTTTCACTGTGTTCTTGGTTCCTACCGTCCTGGTTATGGCTTCCCTGGTCCTCAGATCCAGAGTTCGCCCTAGTTCCAATCTTTCTTGGCGGCATGATACTGATAATTTTTTTTTTTTTGGGAAATTCAATGTTAGGTCAGAGTCATACATAAAATTGTGCCTTGCACAGTTTCTATAATGGGGAGAACGTATCTCGCAATTCTATTATATTATGACAGTTCTAATAAGAAGTGCAGTAATAATAATGATAAAAACAGTGATCTCGTCACTAAGGAACTGCACTGAAAGGAAATAAATATATACATAATGTGAGAAATACATAGTTTGATCTGGTCAAAAGTACAACAGTTCTACAGCCATCTGCCCAAAAGTGATACACAAGAGTCTATCTGTCTAGTCAGAGAAAGGGATGCTATATACAAGTCAACTATCCCGGAAAATTGGCTCTTACTATGGCCTCGACTAACTAGACGACTAGACTACCCCATCACTGGTCCTGAATCACACACCGGAGCGGGTCAGCTCTCACACCCTTTCCATCGCACGACGGAAAATATAGTCAGCCTGCCTCCCAGAGATCCTGCCATGCATATCCCCCTGGAGTGATCGGAGTCTCGCACAGGCCGTGAGCTCTATCCCATTCAGCTCCCTCCTCAGGGATCGGGGTATGGTAGCTCTGGCCTCATAAGCTCGGGTACGCCGACTAGCCCTCTCCACCTCCAACTCCCTCCTGACCTCATCCAATCGGGCCTCAACAACAGCCACTCGAGTCTTCAGTACATCCTGAACATAGCCGTGAGCTAACAAAGACTGCCTATGGACAGGGTCGAGAGGTGGTGAATCTGGAGCCGCTGGGGTGCCTCATCGGTCTGCCTAGGCTCGGGAGTATGGGTCTCAGAGCTGTCATCATAGGGTCTCCAAGATAGTGGTGCAGGGGTAGGAGCTCTGACCACCGGGAGTGAGGGTACAGGGGTACCAGTGTACTCTACCATAGCTCCGACATGCTCCTCAGCCACTAGGACCTCATTCGGGTCCTCCTCATCTGAACTCACAATAACCTCTATCTCTGACTCCTCTGAGGGGTCCTCCTCCTCCTCCATCTCAGGCTCAACCTGATCCTCGGCATCTAGCAGTGCCTCATCATGCTCACGCTCGAACATCTCTAGATCCTCTATCTCATGTGCCTACACATTAAATGAGCTAAGTTACTATCATGATACTTATAAGGGTTCCCGTAAGGGTTTTAACTGTCAGTGCTACTTTAAGTAGTCTGACTATGAACTTGGCAAGAGTTCTTATTATCTTTGTGAGTTTATTATTATATCGTCGAATCATCTCTGAGGTTTATAACGCTTGGCTCTGATACCATTTCTGTAACACCCCCAGATCCGGGGTCGGGGATCCGGGTCGTCACGGTCTTTCTTTCCACAATATCACTTAACTTAATTAATAATAAATAACCTCATGCTGTGACCCCACACTAACACACACCACAACACGTTATAGTCTCAGAGATGAAATTGAAATAAGTACAAGTCCTTGAATCCATAATTTAAAAGTTATTATAACCCAAAATGATTACTTGATAAGTTTATAGTTAATTGTCATTATCTGCCAAAAGTTATAATTATACATAATTGATTCCCAAAAGTAGAATGCCTGATCTACAAATAGATCTACCTCTACAGCTATCGCAGCTACGATATCAATGGGAAGACGTGGGACGCTTCCCACGCGCTTGCGCTGGGTCTGCTTGAGTCTGGCCATCTTTCCTAATTGTTGTTGTGTGATGAAGAAATGAAGCAAGAGTGAGCATTACAGCTCGCAAGATAATATATAGTGTAAACAATAATGCAAGTATCTAAATGGATAACTTACTAGAAACCTTTATCAAGTGTAAGGTAATTACTTACTGGATATAAGCTTAAAGGAAGATGAAGTTACCAATTACTTAACTATACTTATACCATTTTAGAAAACTACTTGAACTACCACTGTTCAAAGTATAATAAGTTTTCGAAAGTTCATCCCATAGATGAGACCACAAGTTAAGACTTGAATAGATTCAATCTTTGAAATATTATTGAATGAAATGAAGTTACGAGATACTTTATTTAGTCCCGATATATATATCCACATATATATCTCTTATATATTTCCTGGAAACCTCTGTCATGTAAAGTATGAACAGAGTTTGTAATATCCAATGAATTTTGGAAAGAAAAGAATTTTGGCATAAACCCGATATCTTGCTGATCAGGCAAAGATACCAATAAGTAACCTTTTCTACTAGTAGATGGATGAATCCCCCACCGGTCATCACCCTGGCCTCATTAGGACCTTGTGCTGGACCGCCACCTGGCCTCTTACGCGTTGATGGGCTGCCACCCAGCCACTTACACTTTGATAGACCGTACCCTGGCCTGTCACTTATGCCGACTCAATTAGATGGACTTACTTCTCGAACGTTGGGTAAGTAATCAATTCATTTATCAAAACAGGAACCTTGTTGCGAATATAAAATACACCACAGAGTCATACTCCCTAAATAAAATAAACGAGTCATAAGTCCTCGAATGAATATTCAAAGTAATATTTATTAATAAAAATAAAGTTATCGAATAATCCTTATTCGATTAATAGTTTTGAAAACTACAGCTATATATATATATATAAATATATATAATATACTCGGGAACATCGACTCCTGGTTTTAGAAAATATTCACCTTTGGGTCCCCTATACTAAGGGTATACGCAACTACTTCTTATCTCTAGCTTAGGTATTATGCAACTTATAAGCATGAATCAAAAATTAGATATCAATATTATGAAACAAGCATGCATATAAACCATATCAGCATGCTCTAATATATCGCAAAATTTTGCTAATAACAATCATGCATCTATCACAAGATAATGTATATACATATATACATCACAACAACAGTATAACGGGCAGAAAACTTGCCTGAGCGACTGGGGGTGATAAAAGGCTTGGGACGAGTCTGGTAACCTATAAACAACATATAGGTTGGAATTAAACCAAATTCGCTTATGAATCTATACTTTAACCAATTAGACCCTAACGTCCGCTTTTGCGCTTAACGATTCACTTAAGTCGCTCGAGTACCCTTAGCTCCACCATTTTTAATAAATTAACCATTAAGGGTTTTAAGGCGATTCTTTCGCGAGTACCCTACCAACTGCCTAATCCACTTTACATAATTGTTTTATACTCCAATTAGTCATTAAGGGCCTTAACCAAGGTTTCAAATAAGGCGAGGGGTAATGGTTCGGTCGCGAAATGCCGTTACTTAAAACGGTCGTCTCTCCTAAACCGTACATCGGATTCAAGCGAACCACATATCAAAACGAAGCTCGTAACATGAAATCTAATCATGTCAATGGTAAAAACCTAACAGTGAGTTCATGGGTCCTGATGTTAAGAACAAAAGCAGTCTAAGGTAAATCGGGCATTACGACGGCTATGTTTACGCGATTACCAAATTTTATACTACTCCAAATCAATCCAAAATCAACCCACAATCATTACTACAACCAAACTCCATTCATACACTACTACAATAGCCCCAACATCTCAATATTTTAAATTTATACTACTTCTCAATCATGAACTAAAAGCTTACTTAAGTTCATTAACTAATAATCAAGATTTACTACTCCAAAAACATCACAAAACCAACCAATCTCTAAATACACAATAATCATGCCTCTCATGAACTATACTACTCATAATAAGCTCTTAACATTCAATAATAATGATAGGTTAAGAGATTATACCTTCCTTGAGAGTAGGAGTAACTAATGAGGGATCATACCCGGGATCTTATTACTTGGGTTTCCTTAACCTTTCTCAATACATTATATTCCTTTTATGATCCTCTCTTATAATCCTTGAATTTAAATCCTTTTTATCCCGTTACCTTATACTCAATTCTTTCGGTATCTGGTGAATTTTCGGGAAAAATCCAAGTGTTCGAATTTGGATTCTGACGATCTTTACATACACCTATATACCATATAGAGTACTAATAAGATCTCAGAATAACAGTAAAAGAACCTCTACAAAGTGTGGCATGAAAAGTTTTCTTATTCAGCATAATCAGCAAAAACAATATTCATAAGGGTTACAAAAAGTTCAAAATTTTGGGGTTATTACAGAGACTGTATGGCATCCTAAAAACTTATGAGCTTGAAATTGAGCAAGATGAGAGGATGGAGAAAGGAAGAAAGGAAGAAAGAAAGGAGGGTTCATAGCACTGGTTGCTGAGTTAGAGAAAGAGAACGAGATGAAGATAGAAGCTGTTGAGTCTACATCAAAGGTCTGTGAAAGAAAGGGTAAAGGGATGGTAGCTGAAAATGAAGATCAGTTGAGTCAAGATGACATGGATGATATTGATGAGCACTTAGCATTCCTATCCAGAAGATTTGCCAAGCTAAAGTTCAAAAAGAATTTTGGAGCAGCCAAGCCAAGTAGAAACATGGTGGATTAATCCAAATTCAAATGTTTCAAATGTGGCTTGGCAGGGCATTTTCTAATGAGTGTAGAAAGTCAGATTCTAGCAAGAAGAAGTTTGATCCTGTTGATTATAAACAGAAATATTTTGAGTTGCTCAAGCAAAAGGAAAGGGCTTTCATTACACAAGAAAATGACTGGGCAGCTGATGGATTGGATGAAGATGAAGAAACAAGCTATGTCAACCTAGCCCTGATGGCCAAGTCTGATGAAACAAAAACAAGTTCTTCAAGTAATCAGGGAAATAGAAAGAATCTTTGGTATCTGGATAGTGGTTGCTCAAGGCACATGACTGGAGATTCTACCCTATTCACCGAGTTCAAGGGAAGAGCTGGCCCAAGTATTACTTTTAGAGATGACAGCAAGGGTTATACTGTGGGATATGGCTTGATTTCAAAAGATAATGTCATCATTGAAGAGGTTGCCCTAGTGGATGGTCTCAAGCATAATTTGTTGAGTATCAGCCAGCTTTGTGATAAGGGCAATTCAGTAACCTTCAATTCAGAAGAGTGTGTTGTGACAAACAAAAAGAGCAACAAAGTGGTTCTCACTCGAGTGAGAAAAGGAAATACGTATCTAGATAACTTCAACTCATCTAATGCAGAATATGTCACTTGTCTTCTCAATAAAGCAAGTCAAGATGAAAGTTGGCTATGGCATAAGAAGTTGTCACATCTAAACTTCAAGACCATGAATGAGCTTTTCAAGAAAGAACTGGTTAAAGGTATTCCTCAAGTAGAGTTTACTAAGGATGGATTGTGTGATGCCTACCAGAAAGGAAAGCAGATCAAAGCATCATTCATAAAGAAGCTTGATTCAATAATTGAAGAACCTTTGCAATTATTACACATGGATTTGTTTAGACCAGTCAATGTATTGTCTGTCTCAAGGAAAAGATTTTTCCTAGTAATTGTGGATGATTTATCAAAGTTCTCTTGGACATATTTCTTAAAGTGTAAAGATGAAGCTAGTGAAATCATCATCAATCACATAAGGCAAGTCAACAATCATCCTGATTTTAAAGTAAGAAGAATCAGGAGTGACAATGGAACTGAGTTCAAGAATTATGTGATGAGATCATTTTGTAAAAGGAATGGGATTATGCATGAGTTTTCTGTAGCAAGAACTCCACAACAAATTGGAGTAGTGGAAAGAATGAACAGATCTCTTATTGAAGCTGCAAGGACAATACTTGAAGAATCAAAGTTACCAACATATTTTTGGGCTGAAACTGTGAATACTGTCTGCTACACTCAGAATATCTCTTTGGTTAATCAAGCAGAGTGCATGACACCCTACCAATTGTTCAAGAATAGGAAGCCAACTCTAAATTTTCTTCATGTCTTTGGTTGCAAATGTTATATCTTAAGGAATCAAACTGATCAACATGGGAAGTTTGATGCTAAAATAGATGAAGGAATTTTTGTTGAATATGTTGTGGGAAAGGCATATAGAGTCTACAATATAAGAACCAACATTGTTATGGAATCGGTACATGTTGTGTTTGATGACAAAAAGATTGAAGGACTGCAAGATGGAAATTTCCATGAAAGCCTCAAGTTTGATAATGTGGAGATGGTTAGTGATGACAGTGATAATGATAGTGATCAAGAAATAGTGAATAAGGAAAATGCAGAAAACTCTACAACTAATGAAGCACACAATTCAACATCTGTCGAGTTGCAAAATGCTTTATCCGTCAGGAGACAATCTGCCTTATCCACCGGGAGACAATCAGCTTCATCCGTCGGGACACAAAGTGCATCATCCGTCGGGACATTAAGAGAAACTGAAAGTCAGAATAGATCACCTAAAGAAAGTTCCCCTTTCTCAGATCAAAGATTCACAAACTCAAGGGGAGTTTCTCATAATCAAAACTAAGTCACACATCAAGACAACAATGAGGCATCTTCATCTAGAGCTAATCTACCTCAACAAAGAAAATGGACTAAAGATCACCCTTTTGAGCTCATCATTGGTGATGCATCTTCTAGAGTTCAAACAAGGAGAGCAACTCAAGAAGAATGTCTATATAGCAGCTTCCTATCTAAGAAAGAACCAAAGAAAGTAGAAGAAGCTTTGTTGGATCCTGATTGGATTTTAGCTATGCTGGAGGAGCTAAACCAATTTGAAAGGAATAAGGTATGGAAGCTGGTACCCAAATCTAAAGGAAAGAATCCAATTGACACCAAGTGGGTATTCAGAAACGAGATGGATGAAAATGGCATAGTGGTCAGGAACAAAGCTAGATTGGTTCCTAAGGGCTACTGTAACCAAGAAGGAATAGATTTTGATAAAACCTTTACTCCTGTTGCAAGACTTGAAGCCATCAGAATTTTCTTAGCCTATGTAGCTCATGCCAATTTCAAGGTCTATCAAATCGATGTCAAAGTGCCTTTCTGAATGGAGATTTGGAGGAGGAAGTCTATGTTAGTCAGCCTCCTGGTTTTGAAGATCCAAATTTTCCAGAATATGTCTACTATCTTTTGAAGGCACTTTATGGACTGAAGCAAGCACCTAGAGCCTGGTATGACACTTTATCAAAGTTTCTTTTGGAAAATCACTTCACAAGAGGTACTGTTGATAAAACTTTATACTTTAAAAATGTTAATGGCTCTAGCATACTTGTTCAAATCTATGTAGATGATATTATATTTGGCTCTACTGATAAAAAAAACTTTACAAAAAGTTTGCCAAATTGATGCAAAGTAAGTATGAAATGAGCATGATGGGAGAACTAACTTACTTTCTTGGTTTACAAGTTAAGAAAGTTAGTGATGGAATATTCATTAGTCAAACTAAATATATTCATGATCTTTTAAAGAAGTTTGATCTAATGGATTGCACATCTGCAAAAACTCCCATGGCCACTGCAAAGCTTGAATTAAACACTACAGAAAAGTATGTGGATATTTCAAGCTACAGGGGCATGGTTGGCTCACTTCTGTACTTAACAGCTAGTAGGCCAGATATAATGTTTGCTACTTGTCATTGTGCTAGATTTCAGGCTGATCCTAGAGAATCTCATTTAGTAGCTATTAAGAGAATTTTTAGATATCTCAAGGGAACACCAAAACTTGGCATTTGGTACCTTAGAGATTCTGGTTTTGATCTAACTGGTTATTCAGATGCAGATTATGCAGGTTGTAAAATAGACATAAAAAGTACAACAGGAACCTGTCAATTTCTAGGGAACAAGCTTGTGTCCTGGTTCAGTAAAAAGCAAAATTATGTTTCTACTTCTACAGCTGAAGCTGAATATATTACTGCTGGTAGTTGTTTTGCACAGATTTTATGGATGAAAAACCAATTGCTGGACTATGGTCTAGGGGTGGATAGAATTCCCATTTTCTGTGATAACACGAGTGCAATTGCCATAACTGAAAATTTAGTACAGCATTCAAGAACAAAGCACATAGACATCAAGTACTATTGTGGAACTTCATTTTGTTCCAAGTGAAAAGCGGCTTGTAGATATCTTTACCAAGCCACTTGATGAATCCACCTTTTCAAGGTTGGTAAGTGAGTTAGGTATGCTTAATTATTCTTGAATTATTTCTGATAATTTTGTAAGTTATATTGTAGCCAAAAACTTAATTGATTTTTCTGTAATGGATGAAATTTTGGCTAAGTCAAAATTTACATCCCGACGGATGTTCATTATCCATCGAGTTTGATCATCCGTCGGGATATTATTTGTTAATAAAAATTAATTACTTTTCTGGATTATTTTATAACCCGACGGATAATTGATTTATCATCATCCGTCGAATTGTCTCAATCTTAGCCATTAAAACTCTGAACATTATCTATCAGGTATACTTACAGTTTGTAAGTATAATACGACGGGTAAGTGACATAATTTTTACAGTTTATTTATTTTTAAACGGCTATTTTGGGCTATTTTGATTGGTTACTTTACTTCACTTTATTATTTTTGACAGTTTATTTCTAAGATAGCATAAAAGCAGAATTCATTTTTATTCTACTCTTTTATCATTCTCAAATTAATTGCTCTAACTTCCTTTCTTCTCCAAAGCAAATGTTCTCTCTATAAATTTCTCATTCTCTAACAATGGCACCAGTAGTCAAAATCATGTCTCAATCTGGATATATCTATGAAAAGAACAACTTTGTAACTCTTGTGAATAAGGAGATTTCTCAGTTTGGGGACTTTCTCAAGATAATGGATTTTGTGAAGAGCTGCAAACTCAGTTATGTTATGCTGGAATGACCCATAATCTACTGTGAAGTTGTGGAGGAGATATGGACAATTGTCGTGTATAACTCATTTGACAAAACCATAACTTTTACACTTAAAGATAAGCAGTTTTGCATCAATAGTGATATTGTCAAAGCATGCTTTAACATTCCAGATAACACTGCTATTGTTCCACAAACAGATACTGATATAGTTAACATGCTAAATTCTATGGGCTATGCACTTTCTACTTCTAAGTTAAGTAAAATTAGAAGGCTAGGTCTTAGAAAGGAATGGAGCTATCTGTGTGATGTGGTAACTAAAGTATTTTCTGATAAAATTAGCAATTTTGATTCTGTTAATATCTCCATGCTTAACATGCTTTATATGCTAGTTACTGATAAGTACTTTAATCTTAGTAACTTGATCATGTTTGAGTTAGGTTATAAGTTAGGAGAACTTAATAAGAGAGTAAAAGTGTCTATTATGCTAGATTCTTTATGATGCTTGCTAACCATCTTATTGAGAACATTGTTGTTGAGAACCCAACCAACAAACTGAATTTTTGGGTTTAAGAAAGGAGAGTCATTGATGATCTCAACAGGGCAAGTCACCACAAAGAGGTGCCCATCCTTTACTTTCTAATCATGGAGGGACCATAGGTAAGTGAGGTAAGCTCAACTGTCTCCACTCTTCCAACCTCACACATTTCTTTGCCTTCAAGTGTGACTATGACATCTGTGTCAATGACCCAACAGATGTCTACCCAAGCTACCAAATCAACAATCTCAAAACCCAAAACTAAGAAAGCCCCCTCTGGTTTCTTTCAAAAGAAATCAGTTGCAAAATCTACTAAACACAAAGAGGGGAGTGTGAAGGAGAGTGAGCAAGGTGAGGGACAGGGTGAAAATCAAGATGTTAGGAATATGTTGTGTACTTGATGATAAGCTAAAAAAACACCTTAGTAGATTTAACTTAGTGAATTTTGTAGCACCCGACGGATGATCAATTATAGTCCTGACGGATGATTCAATATAGTCCCGACGGATGACTAATTGATATCCATCGGGTGAGTAGCTTATGTAACAATAAGTCATGTAGCACAATTCTGCAAACAACTTTGTATAGATTCTGTAGTAGCATATGAGTCATGTTGACTTTTATTAGATATGCAGAATAGGTTGATTAATTGTAAATATAAGATGTCTTATAATTCTGCATAAGTGAAATGAAGTCAAGTGTCAAATAGCTACCCGACAGATGATCAACAAAGCTACCCGACAGATGACAAGCATGTACCCGACGGATCATCAATTCAAATGTCTTTTGACAGTGACAATACAGTCACATACGTTGGGTGTTTGCAAAAGGAATGTGACATCCTGTTTAACAGGAAATGAAAAACAAATAAGCATTACCATTTTCATGCAAGTTAAGAAGATTTTCAAAGATGCTGGAATAGAGTAGTGAAGCAACATGGAGTTTGACTTGATAGTTTTGTTTTATCATACTGTCTTATTACCATATAAACTTGGTGGTATATAAACCAAGTATAGCTAGTAGAACAAATAACTAAGCAAACACTTTTAGAAGAGAAATAGAAAAAGCTGTAACTGTTAAGAATTTCTCTGTAGTTTGTTTGTTCACTTGTAAAGCAGTTGTAAGACAATTTGTTCTTCACAGAGTTCTTAATTCGATATATATATATATATATATCTGGTGGATACTTTCAAATCCACTAGAAAGTTTTAAAGACTTGTATTTTTATTACTTTGTGTTTTTGATTTATTTAACTTGTGATTCCGCACCTTGCAAATCAAAACACTTATATATATAGTTTGAGTTAGAACAATCTTTTGTTCAAGAAAAAGCTTACTAGAATTACATTCAACCCCCCTTCTCTAATTCTTGCTGCATTGTTAGGGACTAACACAAGAAAACCCTAAGGATAAGGCTGGTGAGTTTAGTGTACCCAAGCCTAGCCACACCATAGTTTCCCAAGAAATTGTGGTTGTTAATAAGGATATAAGCTCAATTCTAGTTTCTTCCTCCCAAAAGGATGTTACTATTGAAACAAGCTCCCAACCAGGAGCACAGGCCAAGAGGGTTAGGGACACAAGTTCACCACAGACTTATGCCAGAAAGAAAAGATCAAAAACCCTTGGGGATGCACAGGGAACACACACAGTGCAACTGGTGTTAAAGACCCAGTCACTGCACCATCTCAAAGTCAGATTGATGTGGCTCCAATAAATGTGGAATCACAGCCAAAATCATTAATAAGTGAAGCACCTAAAACCCCAAATTCACCAACACACTCACTGGATGTTGACATGATTCATACATCACTTCCAAATTCTCCATCTTTAACTCTATTGGAGAAGCCAAAAATCCAAGCAAGTGAGCATCATCTTTTAGATGATTCGTTGGCTCACTTGCCAATTCTTTCTGAGTCTATTGAGACATATGTGCCCAAATTTTCATCAATCTGCATAGAGTCTACAATAGTCTCCACTCCAAACTCATTCATTTCTTCTATCCTGGTGGATATTATGCATCCGTCGAGTAGTGATTGTATCCCGACGGATGTGCCTAACAGCAGTCATCCGTCGGCTAGCCAAACTACTAACCCGATGAATATTCCTCATTCGTCGGGAGTCTCTGCATAACTTAAAATTCCTTCAATTGTCACAAATACAGATGACTTAATAGTAGTGCAATCACTCTTAGGACTGAGGGCAGGGAGTGAACTGAGTGAGAGGCTGGGTTGCTCCCAGGAAAAAGGAGAGAAAATGAGTGAACCTATGCAGTCCATTTCTTCGGGACTGGAAAAAGTGATTGAGGGGAGTCCCACCTTAGATGGTGAAGGTGAGGGTGTGGGGGTGGAAAGCCAAGGGGAGCCCTTGATGCAACAAAAGAGAGATTATGAGATAAATGTAGGTACAGGAGTGATAAGGATGGATACCATTGCTAGTGAGTCAATGAATGTTAGTGATACAGAAAGGAAAAGACTATTTCAGCAAGAATATCAAGTTGTCATAGATTCTATTTCCCTAGATGCTGAGATATTTACTCATCATGTTACAGCTTATCAAACTTTAGATGTACAGGGCAATGAGGAGGCTGAAAAGATGCTCAACTTAGTGCACACTACTCAATCTCTACAAAGAGCAAAGGATGCAATCACTTCTATGCCTTCGACTACTGGCAGTGATTTTGAACTAGCTGAAGACTCATTTGGGGATGCTGGTGGGGATGATGAGAAAGACAGCATGAGCATATGGGGAGATGCAGATATTCATGCCTGGATGCTAACTAAAGATTGTTCCTACTCACATCTCCAATCCACACTATTCAAGCTCATTCATGACACCCAAACAGCCATTCAAGCATCTACAAATGCCAGCACAAAGAGACTACTTACAACACATCTTGAAGCTCTTCAGTTGCATAAGATTTAAGCTCTCCAACACAGTCAAAGTGTGGATGAAATCAAGCAAGAAGTTTCTGAAGTAAAACAGGATCTCATAGCAAGGTTGGATGCTAGACTTCTTGGAACCACCATAATTGAGATAGCTCAGGAAACTGAGGAAGGAAGCTGATCTCAATAGAAAGGTTGAGGCCATGGACTCTAGATTATCTGATGTGGAGAAGTCAATGGCCAAGATACTTGCTAACCAAGAAACTCAGAGTGCTCTACTCCAACAGTTGGTGGCTGCTCAACTCCCTTCCACTCAACAACTTGATGCTAACAAAAATGGGGAGAAAGGCTCATTAGGTGAGGGGGAGAAACGGCTCAACATACAAGTCAGCAAAGTAATTGTGCCAACAATTGCTTTCACTAAGCCACCAGCTATGGGCAGCATTGACATCATAAATATGGCAGCAGAAAAACTGGAATCAAATGATAAACTGCTAAAGATTGATGTAGCAAGAATAACTGAGAAGGAACTAAAGAAAAATGAAGAAAAATAGATGCAGAAATTCAACAGAAGTTTGGACCAATTCAGAAATCAGACAAAATCTTTAATCATCACTCTCAAGTCAAGCAGATTTCTATAAATGAAATGAGTTTGAATTATCTGGAAAAGGGTCAAACATCCTGCATAAAGTCTCTAAAGGCAAATCTGGTCATGAAGCCTAAACGAAACTACTCAAAGTTTTCATATAAAAATCCTAAGAATACTGTGTTTGAGACACCCAGGTCAGATGAGAAGAAGCCGTTGGCTAGGTCAATTGCATTTTTCAAAGATCCTACTGATTCGGCACTTGAAAGAAGAATTGCCAAAATCTACAGAAATGGTAAAGAAATTTGTGTGGTGGCTGGACACCCTCTGTTTGTAGAAGATAAGAAGGAAGAGAAGGAAAGAATCAGGCAAGAAAAGAAGCAGGCTGCCTTAGATGCTAAGAAGCTCAAACAAAAGAAGGAACAAGTTACTATCTTGGCCAAACTTCAAGCTGTGAAGACTACAACAGAGATTTCTGCACAACCATCTGTAATTGCTGAACCTCAAGATCAGAAAGTGCAAGATGCACCACAACAGAAAAGAAGATTTAGGTACAAGCTTCCCTCTAAAAGAAAATTGGACTTCAGTGATGAGGAAATGGAAGATTATATTCCTAAAAAGTCTACAACTTGAACTCAGACATCAAAACCCTCAATGGTATTTGAAGAATTCAAGGTGGTGGATCCAACTAGGAATATTCATGGTGAGCCCATAATTCCAAAGGATGAGCCAGTAGATTGGGATAGTTTGCCAATTCCTGAACTAAATTTTCCTATCTTCAACAAGCCAAAGAAGACAAAGACTAGACCAATCAAGAAAGTGAAGCCTGTGACTCTTAGATCCAAGACCCTAACCAAATCTCAACCCAAAGTCAACAAGGAAGATATCTTATACATCTGTGATATCAAGGAGTTCTCTGAAATAAACCTCTACTTGGAAGAATTGGAAGAAGTAAGAGGGATTGATGCTTGTAGACATCTTCCTGAAAGGCTAGTGTTCAAATACAAGGGAGGGAAAGAGATCACATTGCCACTTCACAGGATTCTTCAAGAAAGCCAATCTGTACTGATAAAGATCTATTCATCCTTCAATAATAACTTTGGATTTAATGTGACTGCAAGGAGAATAGTTCTAAAGAAAATAGAGGAGCTAAGGAGTAATAGAGCCAAAGATGCACTTCCAAAAACTCTGTCTATTTCCTTCACAGGAAAGAGAGTGCATTTGAGGCCTTATTGGCTGATGGAATTCATGGATGATAAGGGAGTTAGAAGATTCTTCAGAATGGATGACCAATTGAGCATCTCTAGCAATGAGACTCTTTCGGAAATGCAAGAAATGTTGGATTTATCCGAAGCTAATGAACTTAAATTTCACAGACAACTCCAGAATCAGATAGAAGAGAACAACAGGAGGCTTGGGAAGAAATCCAGACAATCAAGAAAATAGATTTATCTGCTCAGACTAGAGGAGAACCTTGATAATGACTGTGAGCAACCCTTTGTACACTTTGCCTTGTTCAATTTTCAGTAAATTTTGTAGCACTTATCAGTTTTATCTACTATTTTTTAATCTGTGTTTTTAGGGTGTTTTGTTATCATCAAGTTTCTCTTAATTTATGGCTACAATTCCAGTATACATAAATTGGGGGAGTGTAATAACCCCAATTTTTGGAATTTTTGAAACACGGATGAATAGTAACTTTTGCTGATGATGCTGATTAAGGAAAATTATCAGACCACGCTATATAGGAGTACTGTTATGGAAATTCTAAGATCGTATTAGTATTCCATAAAGTAAATGAGTGTATATAAAGATCGTCAGAATCCAAATTCGAACACTTTGATTTTTTCCCGAAAACCCACCAAATACAGAAAGAATTGAGTATAACATAACATGATAAAAAGGATTTAAATTCAAAGATTTTAAGAGAGGATCATAAAAAGGAATATAAAATATTGAGAAAGGTTTAGGGGAGACCCAAGTAATAAGATCTCGGGTATAATCCCTCAAACGATAAACGAGAATGAAAGTTAAGCGACCCGTATAACAGATAAGCGGTCATTAGCCAAGTAATTAGGGGTTAATCAAAGAGCTTAGTGGATGATGATGTCATCACACCACAAGGAGAAGATATGTGGAAAATGGATGACATAAGTAGGGTGATGTAAGCATGACAAAGTGGGAAGGATTGGTTGGTTGATTGTGAGCCACACATTTTTCACCATGGTAAAAAGTAATTAACAACAAAAGTATATCAACCAAGCCAAGGAAAATCATAACACATTTTGAAGGTTGACTTTGCTAAATAACCAAGAAGCTCTCAGCTTCTTCATTCCAAGCAAGAACAAGAAATCAATTTCCAAGATCCAAGCTTTGATAATTTGCAAGGTAATTATCTAAGGTCCCTTATACTTAGATATAGCTATCCTAGGAATCTAAGCTTCCATTTCCTTCACAATCTCTTTCAATAAATCATTGAAGAAGAGAGTGAATAGTATTTTTAAGAACTTGAAACTTTTGATCTTGTGTTTTTGTTTAGATATAGCTTTTGCAAGGATTTTCAAAGGTTGTTTCAAGCTCCTTAGTTACTTCTACTCACCAAGGAAGGTATTATCTCTTACCCTAACCTTATTATTGAATATTTAGAGCTTGTTATGATTGGTATAGTTCATGGAAATCATGATTCTTGTATATTTAGAGTTTGGTTGGATTTGTAATGAGTTTGAGTTGTAAATCTTGGATTATTGGTTAATGGACTTAAGTATAGCTTTTAGTTCATGTTTGGGGGTAGTATATATTGGAAAATCTTGAGATGTTGGGACTGATGTAGTGAAGTTTGTATGGATTTTGGTTTTAATGTTGATTGTGGGTTGATTTGTGGCTTGATTGGAGTAGTTTAAAATTTGGTAATCGCGTAAACATAGCCGTTGTAATGCCCGATTTACCTTAGACTATTTTTGTTCTTATCTTCAGGACCCGTGAACTCACTGTTAGATTCTTACCATTGCCAATTTTAGATAGTTCATGTGAGCTTCGTTTTGATATGTGGTTCGCTTGAATCCGATGTACGGTTTAGGAGAAACGACCGTTTTAAGTAACGGCGTTTTGCGAACGAACCATTACCCCTCGCCTTACTTTGAAACATTGGTTAAGGCCCTTAAATGACTAATTGGAGTATGAAACAATTATGTAAAGTGGATTAGGCAGTTGGTAGAGTACTCGCGAAAGAATCTCCTTAAAATTCTTAATGGTTTTATTATTAAAAATGGTGGAGCCGAGGGTACTCGAATGACTTATGTAATTCGTTGAGCGTAGGAGTGACCATAAGCGAACGTTAGGGTTCAATTGGTTAAAGTCTAGTTTCTTAAGCGACCGTGGTTTAATTCCGACTTATGTTGTTGTTCATAGGTTATTTGACCCACTCTAAGCCTAAGTCTATCCGGGAACACTCAGGCAAGTTTTCTACCCATTATATTGTTGTTGTGATGTAAATATATGTATATGCATTATCTTGTGATAAGTGCATGATTGTTATTAGCAAATTTTGCGATATATTGGAGCATGCTGATATGGTATATATGCATGTCTGTTTCGTAATCTTGATATCTAATTGTTGATTCAAATGCTTATAAGTTGCATAATACCTATGCCAGAGATAAGCAGTAGTTGCGTATACCCTTAGTATAGGGGACCCAAAGGTGAATATTTTCTAAACCGGGAGTCGATGTTCCCGAGTATAATATATATATATATATAGAGAGAGAGAGAGAGATATAGTTTTCAAAACTATTAATCGAATAAGGTTTATTCGATAACTTTATTTTATTTAATGAATATTATTTTGAATATTCATTCGAGGACTTATGACTCCGCTTATTTTATTAAATAATATTCTTTATTTTATTAAAGAATAATGTTTCGATAATCAAACTTATTTTCGATTATTCAAATAAAGATCGTACTTTCGTATAAGTATATCTTTGGTTATTTATTATTCATTTCAAGTATGAGTTTTAAAACATCTACTTCAATTATTTTTATAAAAATTATCACTTATGGGATTATTATTTAAGTAATAATATTCAGATATTTTCTCCAACATATCGGGACTAATTTATTTTATTAATTCAGCGTTACTCTAAATATTCTTTAAAATATTTTCGAGTTTTCAAAATGATTTTTAAAAGTTAGAGCGGATCCCAAAACTCATTTTTAGATTGAAGATCTTCCTTTCGACGGGGATTTAAATACTCGCTCAAAACCTGAGGGATCCGGCTCTGTGGTGTATTTTATATTCACAACGAGGTTGTTGTTTTGAGAAAATATTTTGATTAATTGCCCAACGTTCGGGAAGTAAGTTCATCTATTTGAGTCGGCATAAGCAACATGGGCTCAATGGGCGTCCATGAAAGTGTAAGTGGCTCAGTGGGGGTCCATCAATACGTAAGTGGTTGAGTGGCAGTCCATCATTGGTCCTAATGCGGCCAGGGTGATGACCAGTGGGGAATTCGTCCATCTACTCGTAGAAAATGTTACTTATTGGTATCTTTGCCTGATCAGCAAGATATCAGGTTTATGCCCAGGTTTTCTTCTTTCCAAATTTATTGGATATTATAACTCTGTTTATACTTTTCATAACAGAGGTTTCCAAGGAAAGTATGAGATAGATATATAGGTGTGTATATATATATATATATATATATATATCGGGACTTAATGAAGTTTCTCGTAACTTCATTTCTTTTGAATGATATTTCAAAGATTGGATCTATTCAAATCTTATCTTGTAGTCTCATCTATGTGATGAACTTTTAAAAACTGATTATACCTTGAACGGTGGTAGTTCAAGTAGTATTCGGAAAAGATATAAGTATATTGGAGTATCTCGTAACTTCACCTTTTCAACTTATATATGGTTAATGATTATCTTATGCCTGACAAAGATTTTCAGAAAAACGTTGAGACAAGGTTAGATATATGAGATCACCTTGCAACGATATTTTTTTATACAGTTATAAACTGGTTATCTGTGTATATTATACATGGCAGAGGATTTCAAGATTTTGAAAAGTATATATACATATATACTAAATATTTTGCGACTTGGTCGCATTAAGAGATCAAACTTGGTTCATTTCTTTTTGACCAAGACTTTCATGAGTACTGTGAGAATGCTCATATTTTGTAGATTATTATGCATATTATTTCGGTGGGCTTGTTGTTCACCCTTGCTTTCTTCTTTTATCACACAATAACAGATAGAAAAGATGAACAGGACCAAGCTTTCAATTCGCAAGCAGTTAGGAAACGTTCCGTAGTTTTCTGAAAGCGTTGATGCCTTGTAGCTGAGGTAGGATCTACCAATAGGCTAGGCTTTCGACTTTTGATGTACCAGACATATATATATTTATGAATTGTAATAATGGCAAAAAATATGTAAATTTATTCAGAAACCCTTTTAAGGTGTAATGGTGTATAATTGTGGAATAAAATGACTTATGTTATTGTTGGATATTCATCTCTGAGACTATAACTTATGGTGTGTGTGTATATTGTGGGGTCACAGTACGCAGTAGTTGGTTGATTATTAAGATTAAGTATTATTAAGGGAAATGGAACTCGTGACAACCCGGATCCCCGACCCCGGATTTGGGGGTGTTACATAAATGGTATCAGAGCTAAGCATTATAAACCTCAGAGATGAAGTGACGTTAAAATAATAAGTTCACTAAGATAATTAAGAACTCTTGCCAAGTTCATAGTCGGACTACCTAACGTAGTACTGACAGTTAAAACCCTTATGGGAACCCTTATAAATATCGTGATAGAAGCGTAGTTTGTTATCGTATATGGTAGCGGGACTCTGAACCCTGAGGTTGAGAAGCAACAACGCGATGATGTTTTATTAGTTATTGGAGATCAGATTATGGATCCGATAGAGCGTCCTAACACGACACCGGATGATGTTCATATTGAGGATGTAGCGGTTGAGGATGTTGTCCTAGAAGGGATTATTGCTGAGAAGGATCCCATGGAGGATCCTGACAAGAATGAATAAAGGACCACTGAGGAATTAATGACCATGGTTAGGGCGACTACCAGAGGTAGGATTGGCCAGTCACTACCGGAGGTTCGTTCAAGTTTGTAAAGATAGTAGCCCCTTTAACGCGGCTTACTCGTAAGACTGAGAAGTTCGAATGGACAGAGAAATGCGAGAACAGCTTTTAAGAACTAAAGCAAAGGTTGATGACGGCCCCTATGTTGGCGTTGCCGGATGGAAAAAGAGATTTTGTGATGTGTAATGATGCTTCGCATAAGGAATTAGGGTGTTTCTTATACAGCACAACAAGGTCATCGCGTACGCGTCAAGACAATTTAGGGAATATGAAATTTGATATCCCACCCATGATCTTGGGCTCACGATAATAGTTTTTCCCTAAAGATTTGAGGCACTAATTGTATGGAGAGAAGTGTGAGATTTACACAAACCATAAGAGTTCTAGTACATTTCCACACAGAAAGAGCTCAACATGCGCCAGAGGAGGTGGTTAGAGCTAATTAAGGATTACGATTATGAGATTCTTTATCATCCTGGGAAAGCCAATATGGTGGCTAATTCCTTAGTAGAAAGGAGAGACTCAAGATGATAATGTCTTCGGAAGAGTAGATAAAAGATTTTGAGAAAATGGAAATAGAAGTGAAGGTAACCGGAGTCGGTACTGAAAAGCTGTTGAGATTTGCAATGCAGTCCAAATTAATGGAAAATAGCGTATGGTGCCAAGAAAAAGTGATGAATGAAGGCGGAGAGCCAATGACTGGAAAAGAGATTAATACCGAGAAAGATGATAAGGGAATAATGAGGTATTCCTACAGAATTTAGGTTCCAAACGTTCAAGAGCTTAAACATGAGATCTAGATGAAAGCCATAGTTTGAGGAATAAGATTTAGGGCAAATCCTGAATGTGATAGTCAAGGAGGTTGCCATCAAGATAGAAGGAACCCATAACATAATGAAGTGGAAAATGAGGATTTAAAACCAAAATTGGGGTTATTACAGTATGAGATAGATATATAGGTGTATATATATATCGGAACTTAATGAAGTATCTCGTAACTTCATTTCTTTTGAATGATATTTCAAAGATTGAATCTATTCAAATCTTATCTTGTAATCTCATCTATGTGATGAACTTTTGAAACTGATTATACCTTGAACGGTGGTAGTTCAAGTAGTATTCGGAAAAGATAAAAGTATATTGGAGTATCTCGTAACTTCACATTTTCAACTTATATCTGGTTAATGATTATCTTATGCATGACAAAGATTTTCAGAAAAATGTTGAGACAAGGTTAAATATATGAGATCACCTTGCAATGATATTTTTTATACAGTTATAAACTGAAATCTGTGTATATTATACATGGTAGAGGATTTCAAGATTTTGAAATTAAATATACATATATACTAAATATTTTGCGACTTGGTCGCATTAAGAGATCAAACTTGGTTCATTTCATTTTTACCAAGACTTTCATGAGTACTGTGAGAATGCTCATATTTTGTAAATTATTATGCATATTATTTCGGTGGGCTTGTTGCTCACCCTTGATTTCTTCTTTCATCACACAACAACAGATAGAAAAGATGAACAGGACCAAGTTTCCAATTCGCAAGCGGTTAGGAAACGTTCCACAGTTTTCTGAAAGCGTTGATGCCGTGTAGCTGAGGTAGGATCTACCAATAGGCTAGGCTTTCGACTTTTGATGTACCGGACTTATGTATATTTATGAATTGTAATAATGGCAAAGAATATGTAAATTTATTCCGAAACTCTTTTAAGGTGTAATGGTTTATAATTGTGGAATAAAATGACTTGTGTTATTGTTGGATATTCATCTCTGAGACTATAAATTGTGGTGTGTGTGTGGATTATGGGGTCACAATACGCAGTAGTTGGTTGATTATTAAGATTAAATATTATTAAGGAAAATGGAACTCGTGACAACCCGGATCCCCGACCCCGGATTTGGGGGTGTTACAGGGAGATTGTTAGGAATATGTTGTGAACTTGATGATAAGTTAAACAAATCACCTTAGTAGATTTAACTTAGTGAATTTTGTAGCACTCGACGGATGATCTAATATAGTCCCGACAGATAAACCTTACAGTCCCGATGGATGACAGATTAACATCCATCGAGTGAGTAGCTTATGTAATAATAAGAATTGTAGCATATTTTTGCAAACAACTTTGTGTAGATTCTATAGGAGTATATGAGTCATGTTGACTACTAGTGGATATGCAGAATAGTTTGATTAATTGTAAATATGAGATGTCTTGTAATTTTATATAAGTGAAATGGAGTCAAGTGACAAATAGCTACCCGGCGGATGATCAACAAAGCTACCCGACGGATGATCAACAAAGCTACCCGACGAATGACAAACATGTACCCGACGGATGATCAAATTCAAATATCTGTTGACAGTGACAACACAGTCAGATGCGTTGGGTGTTTGCAAAAGGAATGTGGCAGCCTGTTAAGCAGGAATTTAAGAACAAAGAAGCATTACCATTTTCATACAATTGTGAAGATATTCAAGGATGCTGGAATAGAGTAGTGAAGCAACATGGAGTTAGACTAGATATGTTTTATTTTATTATCTTGTCCTATTGTCATGTAAACTTGGTGATATATAAACCAGGTGTAGCTAGTAGAATATTCAACTAAGCAAACACATTTTAAAGATAGATAAAAAAAGCTATACTTGTCAAGAATTTCTCTGTAATTTGTTTGTTCTACTTGTAAAGCGGTTGTGAGCCATTCTAAGCTACACAGAGTTCTCAAACTGATATATATATATATAGAGGAAAATTATCCACAGCCGACTTGGCTGGGATACACCCGCCGCAATATTACATTGCGGGTTGCCGCAATGTTTCATTGTGGCGGGTGAGTGCACCCGCAATAAAATAATGCGGCTGCTGTATCCCATCCAACGGTGGCTGGGGATCAGTTCTCATATATATATATATATATATATATATATATATATATATATCTAGTGGATACATTCAAATCCACTAGAAAGTTATAAAAACTTGTGTTTTTATTACTTTGTGTTTTGATTTATATAACTCTTTCATTCCGCACTCTGCAAATCAAACACTTATATATATTCAGTTAGAACAGTTTTTAAAATTTTGAAAAAGTAGTCAGAATTACATCCAACCCCCGTTTTATAATTCTTGTTGTATTGTGAGGGAATAACACTATATATAATTAGTGTAAGGGAGTTTAGTTGTTACCCTAATATGGTATGGTCGTCAGGGTCAAGATTGTAAATTCCTCGTGTTAGTATAGTCTTTGTTGTTTAATGAAAAACAAACAACTGCACGAGAAACAATTTAACGTGACCATTTCAAATGTACTGGAGTTGCAAAACATAAAAGGTACAAATACAAAAAATATCAAAACAAACACTAAATAAAAATTTAAAAAGAAGTAAAAACATAACACAAAATAAAATAAAAATTAAAAAAAATTAAAAAATATGAAAAATATAAATTTAATGAGTAAAGTAAGAAATGATGAATTTCTTGTAAAAAAGAAAAAAAAATAAAAAAATGAATGAAAGTAATATATAAATCATTTCATGTATCGCATGGTTAACTATATATAATTGATGTAAAAGAATCAGGCTGGAAAAATACAATAGCAAAAATTGATTCTAATAAAATATTTTAATATTAAAATTACAATAACAAATTTTTTTGAAGAACACAAAATACTTAAAAAAATTCAATAAAATATAAATTATAAATTAACATAAATTATAAATTAAGCCGTACATTGCACGGACATGAGCTAGCATATTTTAAAGAAGTCAAGATGTCAATAAACTTTGTACCGTCAACTAAGGATCACGACTGCACAAGTAACTATTAACAGGGGACAACAAAGCGACGGTTAGTTTGGCCATAAGTGTGCCAAACGGCCCACATGGATCCCTACCCCCCAAAATTTTCTACCGGTGTGAACACAGAAAATTAAAGTGGTTTATTTGACTTTTTTGACCAAATGATGCTTTTTGGAGGTATTATATGGCCCCACCACATCCATACAAATCTATTGCTTTCTGGGCCGGGCTTTTCTGGGGTCTAGTATTTGATACTTACATTACTGTAGTTCGTAGATATTTGATTATCCTGTTTGACTTTTACTATCATAAAACCTTATTTGTAATATTATATAATTTTTGAATTCAATATAACATAAAAAATTTAAGTTCTGAAATTTATTTATTAGAAATTTTTGATAATATAATTTCATAATTATTTTAAATATGTATGTGTATAATTTAGTAAAATTCTAATTTTTACATAAATATCACGGATTGAAATATTTAATTTATTCAAATTCATAGGTGTATTTATAAAAGATAACTATGTTTTAACTAAAAGATAAATTTTATCTCACGTTGATGGTAAACGAATTTTCATTACTCTGGTATACCAAACAAATCTAACTATTTATATTCAAATTTATTTTGGTTTTCAATAATAAAAAGTTTATATATCAATTATTAAAAAATTATGTTAACCCGAACAAAAGTAAATAAATATTTATTTTAGCGGGTATAGTTATTTTCTTATTTTAATTTTAATTTATCATGAATCAATTGTATTATTGTTTTTAGCCTGGATGAATAACATGTATTGATTTATTTTATTCTGACGCAATTATACTAACTAATGAATCATCTCTATTTTCATTTTATAATAATAGTTTTTGATATTATAGAAATTGAAAAAACCCCGTAATTTTATAAATCTAAACATTTTACACACATATCCGTAATCAAAATTTTAATATTTCAGCTATTAGGATTGAATCTCAATTATCCCACAATCATTATAATTAACAACGAATTAGCTAAACTTTAATATTATCGTAACACGAATTAATAATATAGGAATTACCTTTAATTTAAATTTAATTTTAGTTTTAAGATAGATCAATAATATACATTAGTTTATTTTAGGGATCATTTGTTAACAAGTGAATGAATCTAATTGAACCGGACTATTCCAAGACTATTACATTTATTATTGTTCAAGATTGTCTGACTCACGATGTGGCATCTGGATTGACAGAAAAAATATTCTAGACTACTCATGTATAAATTCTGAGCTCAACCCTTCTCTAGCCCATACTAGAGATGCACAAAAGGCTTACCGGACCGGGTTTTGACCGGGCATTATAAAGCCCAAGTTTTGATCGGACCGGGCTTTTTGGGCCTTGATTTTGACCAAGCCGGGCCGGGCAGGGCTTTCCGAAAATATCAGAGCCCGTTTGGACCCTCGAGGCGGGCCTAACCGGGCTTTTTTCGGGCCGGATCGGATCGGGCTGGATTTTTTTCTAATTTAAATCAGATCGAGTGTTATTAGAGATTCCGAAGAATACATATGTTAGCAACTAGATCGTCGTAAAAATATATTAGTTTACATGGAATATTTTATGAAAACATTACTTCGTTGAAAACATTTAAGTTCTGCAAAAAATAAACATGTTTATATAATAATATATTTTATCATTGTTATGATAACAATGATATCCAAATATATATAGTGTACTTATTATATCTTCTTTCATTATTTATGCAACGAAGTATATAAGTAATATTATTAATCACAAATATGTAAATATATATGTGTTTAAAGTATTATTTATATTTATAGTAAATGTGAATTTATAAATATATAAGAAAATATATTAGAATAATCAAATTATAACCGGGTTTTTTCGGGCTTTTAATCGGGTCGGGCCGTGCCGAAGCTCAGGCTTTTAACCGGGCCGGGCCGGGCCGGGCTTTGCCTAAAATTATAGGGCCCGTCGAAGCCCGAAGCTCGGGTCGGGCTTTGACCGGGTCGGGCTTTGACCGGGCCGGGCTTGACCAGGCTTTGACCGGAACGGGCTTGACCGGGCTTTGACCGGATCGGGTCAGACCAGATTTTTGGGCCCGGGCTTTTTGTGCATCTCTAGCCCATACCACACCAATTTTATAACGTTACCATTCTATTTTATTCTACTTTCACATATTTGCATTGTTTGAATTTATATATTAATATTTTTGTATTTATCATATGATTATAGTAACATGTAAAATAACTAATAAATATTCTTAATTTTAACAATGTTATGTTCTTAATTTCTTAATTATAATTTTTTTCGAAATTTAAAATTTACTTGTCTTTCTTATGGTTCAGTTATATTATATATTACTATTTTATTTGTATAAATTTTTATTTATTAATTTATACTACTATATAAATATTTGTCAATATTAATTTATTTTTTCAATAAATACAATATAAATATTGTCATTCATATCTATTATTATATCCTATATATAATTAGAGTAAGAGAGTTTTGGCGGTACTAACGGGTAAGGTATAGGTAATAAGGGGTATCCTGTTATTCTACTATAATATCTAATAATCTGTATAACAAACATATATAATTAAGAAATTGAACTATAATTATATATATTCTTAAATGATATTAAAAATATTGAAAGTATTATATTATATATAATACAAGCAATAATTATTTTAATAAAAATAAATATAAGTAACAATTAACAAATCATTTATAATTGGGTTAAAGTAGTATCATTTTCTTACAGAAAAATTAATATGATAAGTTAGAAATATAATAATAATAATAATAATAATAATAATAAATTATTAGAATTTAAAATTGAAATTCAAATCTAATAAAATACATTTAAAGTACCATGAAAACACGTGTGAAAGTGTAGGTATAATAATAATAATAATAATAATAATAATAATAATAATAATAATAATAATAATAATAATAATAATATTAAACTATTACAAATTAAAATTGAAATACAAATCCAGTAAAATATATTATATACTATATGTATTTCATCTATTCTAACATTTCATTAAAATACCTAATAATCTTTATATATAGATAATTAATTAAGAAATTAAACTATAATTACACATTTATAAAACATAAAAATTAGGAAGAAATATAATAATAATAAATAAATAACTATTTTGATCAAACTCCACAGTATTGAGAAAAGAAAATAAATAAATAAAATAAAAATAACTACATAGACATATTATGTGAATTATAATTATATTTTCTTAAATGATATAAAATAATATTAAAAGTATTATATTATATATATATATAAAAACAATTTGACTTAAGGGAAAGATTTTTTTTTTTAAATCATTACTAGAACCAAAAAATTATATAAATATTATTATAAACGTCGCAAAATGCAAATCCAAACAACTTTCTAACTTTTGATCAAACTCCGCAAGATTAAAAAAAATATATATAAATATAAAAAAATAATTACGTAAACATATTATATGATATGATTAAAATATTCTATTTATAAATTTATAATATGAAAAAAGTCAAATAATGAAAGAAATTAAATAAATTATAAGATATATGTTATACTTAGGTTATTAATGTAAAATATAATACTACAATAATAATTAAATATATAAGTACAAAAAGTATAATTTTTTAGAAAAATACATTATTAATGAAGAACATAAAATTTATTTAGGGAATAAAATCATTTTATTAAAAATTTGTTAAATTAAGAATAAATATATAAAAAATTATAATTATCCCGTGCATTGCACGGGTACAAAGCTAGTATATATAATAGAGCAACTAGGGGGTTGAATGAGACATTTTATTCCTATTAAAATTACTAAATAACCCCTCATAATTGTATGTTAATAATTATTTAATTTAATGTGCATGTATCAATTGCATCTAACTTAATATGCATGTATTAATTAGTATAACTTACATATATTTATTACTACTCCATTATCTAAAATTAACAATTTATAATTATATAAACATACTTAAAATAAAAACTAGAAACAAACCAACAGTCAGCCTAATTAAAGTGCACCAACGACCCAACCCAATATTTAACCAATGTTTAATATATATACGATACTTTTCTCTCCCATCTTCATCTTCATATACACACACGATAATAGATGTACATACATACACCATCACCATCATCACCACCATATCCGATCTACTGAAATCATTATTTTTTATTTCTCATCACCATTGTATCTGATATAAAGTGAAAACACTATTTTATATTACTAAGATACCGGACTAATACTGAAAATCACTAATTTATCTTACACAAATCACTAATAAGTGTTATAAAAATCACTGATTTATATTTAAAAATCACTGAAAATTGTACAAAATCATTATATATTATAACAGAGTTGTCATACCACTATATCATATCTCACCATCACAATTCACCATCAACTCCTACCCGTACATCACCGGCACCGTGCAACAGCCAAAATCTCAAAAAATAACCATTAATTTACTATTAATACAATAATTACTACGTGTAGAGAGAGATGGGGAAGATGGAGAGAGAGATGGGGAAGACAGGATGTCATAAAAAAAAGTTCGGAGAAGATGAAAGGAGGAAGATGGGGAAAATGGAGGGGAACAGAGGGGCGGTGGAGAAAGGGGGTGATGACGACGGTAGCGGAGGGTGATGGTGGTGGTAGTGGGTGGGTAGGTTCAAGGGTGTGTTTTGGGATTTTGGGAGGAGTTGAGAGTTGGATTACAGTGAAGTTAAAATGAGGTCGGTGTATAGTGCTAAATATGAGGTTTTTAGTTTTAATTTTAAGTTGAGTTTCTATTTGACCAAAAGCCTATATATATATATTTGTGTGTGTCTCTTATTATGATAATACAAGAAACTATATAATAAAACATCGTTATTATAAAAAGGCGAAAACTAAATATAAACGAAGATCATACTGAAATTTTTAAGGCTAAATGTGATGTACTGCTTAAAAAAATCGAACGTATGTAGATATAATAATTATAGAACTTTCATTTTTATAATAAAAACATTCGAAACAACTCGAAAATTATTAATATTATGACACATACTTCTCGTTCATGAAATCATCTGTCTCACAACTTATACTTCCGTCAAGATTAATAATCATGTAACTCACTTATCACACTTTTAATAAAATACATTAGTTATTTAAAAAAACAATTCATTCGCATTTTCAACATATGTGATGAAAAAGACTGACAATCGTTATAGTGAATACTGAAAACCCAAAATAAGAAATTAAGGCAACTAAAGCAAATGAGTTATTTTTTTTCTTAATCGATCAACATGATCTTGTCAAATAATTATGAATGTCCATGCTCGATGACATCAATTGTTGAATTCCAAAACTCAAAATACTTCAAAGTACATAATTTACGAATATCAGAAATCTGTTATTCGATCCAAAATTAGAAAAAAGATAATCTCACAACATAACATATACTTAATTTATGTAATATGAACACAGTTCATACGTGAGTTTAGAAAAAGTTTGTGCCTCGCACGTGCTATAGAATATATACAAACCGAAGAAGCTCATACTTTTAATAGAGGTCATTGCACACACAAAACTAATTTCTCATAAGTAACAACATGCTATATATCTATTTAACAAGTATGTATACCAATTTAAAAAAAAAATCAGAATAGAGAATGCCCGTGCCTCGCACGGGCTATAGAGCTAGTTTTTTTTTACCAAACAACATCTTTTATTCATATTCAGATTTGTTACTGTCCAGAAATCTTGTCTATTCAAAAATTATCGTTCAGATTTAACAAATGACCCCTTAGTCTTAACCCGTTATATCAACCATCTAACTATATTTACTTTGTTTTTAATTATATTTTAGCGGTGGTTAAATATTATTTTGTTTTAAAGCGAATAGATAACATATTTTATTTTATTCTGATAATATTATATCGACCAACGCATTATGTTGTAGCCCTGTTTGATAAAATACTTTTTACTAGATCGGTAGTATTTATTATATTGTTTTACCCTGAGTTAGCAAATCTTGGTTTTAGTTTCAGACCCACTATGTCAATCAAATTCATCTAATTATTATTTAGTTTTTTGTTTAATTTCATTTTGGCCAGGAATGAATATTATTATGTTTTAGACCGAATTGATAATATGTATATTTAATTTCAGTCCGATGACATTATATTTGCCAAACGAATTTACTTTTAATTTATTTCGTTTTAACTCGTTTAATTTTTTATTTTAGTCTCATGACACTATATCGATCAAAAAAATGTGCTTTCAAATTTTTATCGGTCTTTATTACTTTATTTTAATCTGAAGCTGCAAATTCAACTATAATTGGATCAATAGTATAATTTTTTTTAATATAATATATTTTTCGTTTAAATCAAAACCATTAAATATATTACAATTCTATTTGTATTTATATAATTATATTATGAATAATAATCTATTTATGAGAGTATTTTATTTTAATATTACTATAATAATGAAGACCATACCGACTACCAACAAAACTTTCATTATTTCGTCTTTAATATAATAGTATAAATTAGAGATAAATGCACTTTTTACCCTCAAACAAAGTTGAAAAAATAATTTTGTACCAGAACTTTCGGAAATACAATTTGCACCCCTCAAACTTCAACTTACTAATTCAGTATGCACCCTTTTGCAGATTATAATTAAAATAATAAGGGGTAAAAAGGAAACTTTATTTTAAATTGTAAATAAATTTTAGTTGGAATTTCAAAAATAAGTTAAAATATTTATAAAAATGATTTCTTGTATATTAAATATTAATATTAATCAGAATATTTTCATTAAATGCCCTTTAAAATCATAACGACGTCAAAAACTTTAAAATGAAATAATTACATTAAATTAAATATATATAAAATATATATAAAAAAATTATTTTGAATTTAATTTTGGTAGAATTATATAATTTTTGGCATTAATAATATTACTAAAATTCAAAACTCAACTATATAATATTATTCAAAAAATTTAAAGATATTATTTTGTAGCTATACTAATAAATTCAATTTTTAATATAATCTGAAAAATGAAAAAAATAGTTTAGTTAATATTTTGCAAAAGTTGAATTTAATATCAATTAATAATGATATAGAGTTATATATGAAATAAAATTTAAATTGGTGGAGGAAATTGACTCTAATATCAATTAGAATTGGAATTAACTGATCGACCAATGGACCAATTAAAATTAAAATAATAATTAAGGGTAAATAAGTAATTTCAGTAAGTACCGAACGACGGATTACCAAATTTTTAATATTTCGTTTATTATACTATAGTATAGAGTATAGATATTATTTTATTATTGTTTCTAAAACAGAAAAGAATGTACATCATACGGGATTAGACGTTCTTTCTAGTAATACGATTATATTCATTTTTTAGTTACAAAATATATTTATATATCATTTAAATTTTGATCAACTAAGACAACATCGAGTACTTTCATATCATATTCGTCTAACACTATAGATTTCATAACTGATTCGTCTAACAAGCATTAATTTGATGACTAAATTTTATATTATCGTTAAACTTTTTTAAAGTAAAATGGTCAGAATCATGAAAAATAAATATAATTTTAAATAATTATACGAAACAAAAACTCACCATAATTTCTTTGGTACCCAACTGCTGCTACACAGGCAATACCGCGAGGCATCTAGGGAAAATGGTTTTGAAAAATATTAAACTTAGCTGACCTGAGTGCCAAACCTGATTTTTGGATTCTAAACACCCTGTTTTTAAAATTATAACATGTGAGAAAAATTAATAAATAAATTCCGTTTTTGTTAATATAGTTTAAGTGTATAACTAACATGCAAAATGCAGAACACGCTTAGAAATCTTAAAATAAGCAATTTATGATTTTAAGGGCCTGTTTGGGGATTCTAATAAGCCAACTTATTGGCTTATAAGTCTGCAACAACTTATCGACGAGTGTTTGTCGACCCAACTTATAAGTTAAATTTACAACTTATAAGCTGAATGTTAGCAGTGACGTACTTTTTTCCAACTTATTTGTATTTTTTCATTTTTTTAAAAAAATTTGAGTTTAAAATAAAATTTTAAAATATTTTTTAATTTAAAAATTCATGAATTAAAATAATTGTATTTAATAACTATTTATTTTAATCCATTAAAGTTAAAAAAATCTGACTTATAAGTAAGTTTATCCAAACACTTATAGAATTTATAAGTATTTATCAACTTATCACTTATTTAACACTTATTCATTTTAAATCATAAGTTACTTATTTTAAGATTTCTCAAACGGCCACTAAATAAATAAGTGGTTAATAAATGATAAGTAAATAAATACTTATAAGTTAAGTAACTGTTTGGATAATTTTATTTATAAGTAAAAATATTTTTACTTAAGTGAACTAAAATAAATAACTTTTAAATATAATTATCTTAATTCGTGAATTTAATATTAGATTAATATTTATAAATACATATTTTAAAGCTAAAATAAATAAAAAAATAAAAAAATCATAATAAGTTAAAAAAAATTATATCTTTGCTAACATTCTTATAAGTTGTAAATTCAACAGTTGGTATACAAATAGTCATAGATAAACTTATAAACATAAGCTGACTTATAAGTGGGGCCTTAATCTTGTACAACTTTATCAAAAGCAAAAGAAATTCCACAAATTTTATTGAACATTAGAGCAAACATGCAAGAAAAATAAAATTACAACACCTATACCAAGATTGTCATCTGCAATCAAAAAATAGCAGCAACAACATTGGTGGGAAAATCACACAACTACCGTATTAAATAAAAGTGCACACCTAGAATATACGTGAACAAGAGAAACTGAAAAATAATTCTCCATTCTTGCATATCCAATTTGAACAGAGAACACAGAAAGAACACACTGATGCTTTGACCTGAACTAAAACTGCAGAGTCTTGTAGCATCTTCATTCACAAATACCTAATACCAAGATCATTAAGAGACCCTAATCTTGATTAAATGGTAAGAAACAATCAGTCATCTGAGTTGTATGAGCTTGTGGGTGGGCTTGCAGATGCAGAGTTTGTGTTGCCTTGTTTAATCTTGCTCACAACTTCCCCTGCTTTTGAGGCCAAAGAGGACAGGTTTGCTGCAAAGCTCTTGAATATATCTTCCTTAACCTGACCTCTCTTTGGAGGAAACTGTTTCTTTTTGTTGTTTGATGGAGTTGAGCAAGTGTGTTCCATTAGATTATCTTTACCTTTTCAAAAACTAATGAAAGAATTTTGAGGAGGAAAGGTTGAGAGAATTTTGAGTTTGGAGCAGAGGTGTTAATTATGTGTATGTGTGTACTTATATGTTTATAAAATAATTTATTAGATTTAGTGAAAAGGTGATAAATTTATGCAACTCAGTCCCTAAATCTCTTTCTAGTTCACAGTCTGCAATTTGACTTATTTTAATGGTGACTTGTATATTTAAAAGCTACATGTATTTTTAAATTAATAAAATTATTTATAAGACATTATGTGGTGTTATAGTATTTTGGACTTTATAATTTGATATTTGGATAAAGATATTAAATATCTCACGGTTGATTTTTTTAGTAAGAAATTAATTCAATAAAAAAAATAATACGGCATCTACAAAGATAATCGTGTCGAACAAATATAAAACGGAAATAATAGCCGATCAATCCATCTATTTTGGACAAAAAATCACGCTATTTGTTGTAGATGATATATTTACATATACCCGTTTCATCACATCTAGTTGGAACTAATCTCGTTTGACCTATCGACCATAATTGCAATCTCATCAAAACTTTTATCATTAAATCAAAAATCATACTCTCACAAATAAAGGAGAAAAATATCAAAACTCTCACTAAGGAGAAACTATAACCCAATTAAAATTACGAAATAAAAACAAGCCTTAGATCCACAAAACAAATCACAAGAGCAAGAGAACCTAGCCTTGAAAACGAAGAAGATAGAAAATCCAGATACTCCAATGATTTTTGATCTAAGAATTATTTTGAAAAAAAATGATAGAAATCAGGATCTAATGATAAAGATAAAATAATGAAAAAAAATAAAGATAAAAATTATCTCTTTCTTCGCTGAGCAAAATGACCTCATGCAATCAAGATTCAGATGTTGAATCCAAGGAAAAAGAGAGATGGTCCCTGAGCTAGCAAAAAGTGGATAAGTAATGATTTCACATTGTTGAATATTTGTTTCCACATAATTCTTTTACAAAGAAGCAGCCAACTATAAAGTACTTTATATTGACTTGACCCACATTCTAATATCCTGCAAGATTTACTGTTGCGTGCACAATTTGTGGGGAAAGTGATGTATATGGCCTTGTATAATTTGTAATTATCATCACCACATATAATTCTTAGTATAATTTTTTCAGTTTATTCTCTCTGTTATCGTTTCGTCCCACCCAATTTTTTATATTTGAAAATGAAAGCTCGACACACTTTAGAGCTCTTTAGTTATCTATTTTTTTAAATATTTTTTTTCTAAATAAAAATATAATTTTCAAATTTATATATAAATAAAATTAAAAAATAAATTACGAAACTAAATTTTATAATAGCCTTCAAATGCATATCAGCAATGAGAGAATAACCGTAAAGAAACTGTAAAAAATGAGCAGGACAAAGAAAATGTGTCAACTATAAGAAAAAAAATCATAAAAAAATTAGTGAAACAAAAAAATATAATCCAAAGTTGCAAACTTTAATGTAATCAGACTGCGGTAAGTAGCAAATCTTAATTTTAATCCTAGCAGTTCAGATAACGATCAGCGGGGTGAATGACCATTTGTTACAAATTTGTAACGTGACCAATAGTTGATAGGGAGCACGCCTCTACTACTATGTAGATGTGTATGTTGTGTACAATCTTAATATGTATATAGTCCTCATTTGAGAATAATCACTTAACATGTTATTGTTTCTGGGATTCGAATTCAAAATATCGAAATTTATCGACCAAAATGGGAGCACTGAATCTCTGTTCGTTATGTATAAGTACCTATGTTTGTATAATGATATCTTAAATTTAGAGCATGCATAGAGCATGCATTGCTGAAGTTTCCAGAGTTATAAACTTATTTTGTTGAAGTGGTTATCAGGTCAACGAAACATGAGTGCATATATTATATTTATACATGAAAGCTACACGTTTGAAGGTGAAAGGCCAAGTACATGCATGAACCGACTACCATTGAAGTGGTTATCAGGTCAACGAAACATGAGTGCATATATTATATTTATACATGAAAGCTACACGTTTGAAGGTGAAAGGCCAAGTACATGCATGAACCGACTACCATTTACATATATGATTTGTAATGATCGATTGATTGGGAATGTTAATTGTATCGTTTATTAATTTTTAAATGGGTAAAATATTGACCAAACGTAACATATCATATGTTGCGTCTAAAATCACCCATAAAACAAACAAATGAATTGACATAAATATCATATGTTGCGCCTAAAATCACCCATAAAACAAACAAATGAATTGACATAATAAATTACATTGTCTGAATGATAAAGTAAGGATTATTGATCTAAGTGACTTGGTATAATAGGGGTATTGAGATAATAGTTAGGGCCTATTACAAGAGTTATCATAATATGACAACGGTCAATAAAAGAGGTCTCTTATAGATTAGTTAATACCTTAGACTTCTTATAATATGTCAAGATCCGGGGGTAGTCAAGAATAGACCCGACTATTCCAATATGGCGAAAGGCCAACAGAGGGAGAGTCCTATTAGGAAAAGGACTCTAGGCCATTAAGAAATAAATAGTTGGACTTTTAACAGGTTATTACAACTTGGAAAACGTAGATATGCATGATATATGTATGGAAGATACATATATCTCATGGATAATTACAATAATTACATGGATAAATAAAAATTTTAATGGCATACTAGAAGAAGGATTTTTGGTGGCTAACCTAAACCTAGTTGGATAAGGCTTGAAAGCTATTATGAGCTTAATAAAAACGTGGTCAGCCCATCATGGAGGAGCCCTAAGGAAATATAATTACATTTGGACTTGATTCTTATAAATATAGGATATGTAGGTCATTCGCAAAGGTTAAACACTCATTTTCTCTACCAAAAACACATGGTGGAGCTCTCGTGAGAAAATTCCGGGCACCCCCACGGCTGAGTAGGAAGTACTCCGCCACCATGCTCGGAATCCTTGCAAATTCAGTCCAAACGCAGCCACAAACACCTCCCCGTTTCGGAAGATCAGACATATTCAGCTTTTCACAATACACCTGATTTTTGGCCTAAATCTCCGCGATTCTTCCGTTATTCCAGTAACAACCTCCCCGAATATTGTACCAAATTCCTCTCATAATATTTTTGACGCTAGAAGGAGGGAATTGATGATCTATTGAGGGGAAAGATGATTATAAGCTTCAGCGATGAATGTACGACAGTGAACGATGAAGACAGTCTTGAAATCGAGCCTAAAGAGTCCAATAATGGAGATATTATGGATGATATCATATGAATATGCAGTAAAATCGATCTCTTATGAAAAGAAATGTGAAAAAATGAAGAAATGGTGGTTAAAAGCATAGTTTATCAAGGAATAGGTAAAAGACGGATAACCTCAACCGCATATTCTATGACTCCGATATGCAAGTCTTTTTGGCCCTGATGGGAAAAGTCATGGACATTATGGTCGGAATATGGTCTTCATGTGTTGATTTCATTTGAAGATGGTTAGAAATGAGGCCCAACCGGTAGCTGGCGAAAAAAATAGAAAATCGCTCATAGCCTACTTAACTCTAGATCTGAGGAAGGAATGACTGTAGAGAGTTCTCTAGGAAATGTGCTTTTTGATGATTGACCTGGGAAATGAAGAATGGGAGAAACAACTTCAAGATATGAATGGTTTCGACTGCTTGAGGAAGAAATTATGCTAGAATGAAAAGATGTAAAGGCCATATAGAGAGGCTATAGTCAAATGGGCCTTTGAGATAAATGGTGGAAATCCGATTTGGGGTTTCCCCTCTATACAAAATTCCTAGTCTACAATAATTCCCAAGTTAAATGTTGGAAAATGAAGTCTTGGGGTGTACTGTGGTCATGTTTACCCCATAATTGATGTTTATAACCCTGAAATTGGCAAGGATAAGAGCCCTATCTCAGAAGATGAGAATAAGCGGGGATATTTTTTCCAAGTAGAAGGCCAGTGGAATCATCATGAAGGATCATAATGGGAAATATATGGATACATGGACATGACAAACCTTGATACGGGTTCTCATGGATGTTGTGAAACCCTAAAATATATATTGGCTAGAAAATCACTTTCGTAAATGTCGACGACGGGTATGTGCCTTTTGATGGAAAGTCGGACCACCTTATAACCTAAAATTTAAAGAAAGCCTAGAATATGATGGAATCAGGGGTGAAATTATGACCAGTGTGGATTACTGTTTTTCCATTTTCCGAGGTTATAAAGAAATTCCATCTACCCCTTCTCCAGGGTAATAAATGAATCTCCATTGCCTAACTTCTACAAAATAGGCGTTACCCCAAATGTTTTGGTATCTATAATCCAGCAGAATATTTTTATCCCTTTAACATGGATATGAGGGTGCATCAGGTGGAAGGAAATGCGAGTTATAAGCTATTGGCTGTAGCCAATGTTATAGAAATCGCTGATTTCTCCGATAAATCGGCCGTTAAATAGTTATAAGGTAGGTCACCGATCTGATATCAAGAAGTCGGAGAAAAAACTTTTTTTACAAATCCGGTCAAAATCGGTACAAATCCGGTCAATATCCAGAAAATTGAGAGATAGTTTAGGAATGAATTTATCCGAGAAAGTAGAGTCTCATCATGTAAAGATCGATTAAGATTAAGAATATGCTCTGAATTAGAGATTGAAAAAATGAAGAAGAAAGAAAGAAAATATGTATGTATATGTATATACTTACATATACTTAGATTTAGTTGGGCGGGGGAGAAATGGGTGTCTATGGAGTTATGCTAGGATTACCTGTCATGCTGTCCACTTTGCATAAACAAGTGATAGACACTATTCTAATAGGAGAAATAATAATATTCTTGATATACGAAATTAATCTATTGAATCTAATAGAATTGGGGTAATATTTTATTCTTACTCCAATATTTAGTTATATATATATATATATAGGTTTAGGTTCTATGGAGTCCCATATTTCATTAGAGTCCCGGGAGTCCATATATGTTCTACAAGTAAAATATAGCTTAAATTGTTGCAAAACATTTTATTTTTCAAATGATATTCTACAAATATCACAATTTTATTAAAAATCTTGCAGATTGCATAGATTTTACAAGTAGAATGTTGCAAAATAAATTATTCTACAAAACATGCTTAGTTTGCAGAACATAAATGTTCATGTTGCAGAACATACATATTGTACTTGTAAATATATGAGATTTGCATGATTTTATTGAAGTAATGATATTTGTGAAACATGTTTTGCAAGATAACACGTTTTAGAAGATATTTTATTTACAGAACATAGATGGACTCCGAGGACTCCAATTAAAAGGTGGACTTCATAAAACTTTACTCTGTATCAAATATATAGATAAAAATAATTTATTTTAATATATTTTTTAAAAATAATATTAAAAATATATCTGATTTAACATTCCGATAAATCCCCGATTTCCGATAAATCGTAAATCAGTACATTAACCGATTTGGTCCGATTTCCGATCTTTACAATCTTGGCTACAACCCTCGATGAGAAGGCCAATCAATGGTTTAAAAAGTTCCCCATAGAGTTTATATCCCCATAGGGCCAGATGGAAAGGTTATTTTTGACGCGATTCCAAGTTTTTACAACGCTCCAACCACTACTGAATTCAGTGGTAGACATCTAAATAAAAGGGCAGTCATGAGACATTGGGCAAGTACATTTCTCGATTTAGCAATGCATGAGAAAATTCAAGGAAAGCCCCAATCTAGGGAAGGCCCAAATCGTGCATAACCCCAAATATTATATTTGTGCATTTGGTAAAGAGGCTCTTATAGTGAAAAATGGAGAATCTCAATCTGGAGGTTCTATCTCTCAAAGGTTACGGTCTATCAAAGTCCATCATCACCCGAACAAGGGTTCAACCAAATAAGAGTTTAACCACGCAGAGGTTAAGGCTTACAAAAGTCCCCTTCAATAAGCCCAGGATTTTTATCGGAGTATGTGTTTACATAGGCTAGGCGTTCAACTGGACTTGGCATTCAACTATACCAGAGGTCTAACAAGCCAGGGGTATTCTAAAAATTGGAAAGCCTCAAATTTACCCTGCACTTCAGCCTATAAGCGAAGTAATTAGGTGATCCCGAACAATAATATGAATGCGAAACAATTACAGTAAAACCTCTATACAGTAATATCTTTGGGACAGAGAAAAAATATTATTATACAGAGGTTATTCTTTAGTAGAGGTTGACATAGAAATTATGAATTTTAAAAATTAATTAAAAAATATTTTTTATATATCTTGAGTATATGAATTTAAAAGATCATAACTTTTTAAAATAAATTATGTAACATAATACCAAATACATGAATTTTAATTAATAATAAGGTGATCAAGTTGATTAGTGATCATGGACACGCAAACTAAATAATGTAAGGACATTATATATTATTGGATATATATTTATCGCATATACAAATATCTATATGTGTATAAATATGTACATACATACATATATAATTTATGCATTTTTATACTTATATAGAGGAAAATTAATAAATGATGGACTTGAAAAAAGTGTAGAATATTACAATATAGAGGTTATTCTTAATTATAACTAGCCCTAGTTGGGACCGCAATATTTTATTACAATAGGGAGGTTATTACTATATAGAGGTTCTACTGTATTATTGAGAAGCGGGAAAAATCTAATGCAAAAGAGTCTTCGAACCCCCTGATTGATGGCCAATTTTATAATATTAAAAGCCCGAAAACTAGGCTTCTATAGAAAAGTGGTTTACACATACGAGAAACCTAAACAGAGTTTCCTTGATGGCATGCTTCCGAAGGATAAGTTTAAGAAGCTGGAAGCTTCCCATGATGGAGAGGTGCAACCGGGAAAACCCTTGGGTAGAGGTTCCAAAGAATCCTAAGAAGAGGCTCCAACTGAATATGAGAGACCCTATTATGATAGATAAAAATAAGGGTCCTACACTTCTAAATCTCTTTCCTTTAAGGGGATGAACTATAGTTTTGAATATAATCAAAAACCCCGACCCAAGGGAGTACTGAAGCTGAACTAATATGAAAATGAAGGCATATAAGGCATGTATCGAGGCTATTATATTTTCTGGTAAAACCCAACAACCATGAGATCTTTATGCCGAAGATGATAAAAATGTCATCCTAGGATTTATGAGATGGTTGTGAAGGTTGCCCATGTCAAAAGGGGGTTGAAAGCATAAGAAACCTCTTGAATAAGTTCATATAAAGAGGTTATGAATATCTTCACCTGGCCCAAAAGGGCGTTACAACCTCTAAGGTTGGCTTATAGCAGAAGCCCCTGGAAGAAAACTAGCTCAATTTATTAGAGCTTCTATCAGGAATAATGTTTATCATCATTATGCCCATGAGGATGATGTCGTTGGCCAAATGTCAGGTCTCCAATATGGGGATTTCTTTTTCTATAATCCCCTCCAACATCATAGGCCAGAGCCTAGAGTTGTGGAATCCCATAAAAATGGGTTGGACAATGGAATATCTTCCGGGATGGTCTTCAATCCTTGTAAGCGAAAAAAATGGAAACAAATCAGGGGAAGCTTTCTCTGAAGAACTACTACTAGAAGTCTTTCCCCCAGGGGATGGAATAAATATGGAATACCCCAGTGGGGGATAGAAAAAATCTGGAATACCTCGATAGGGGAAGAAAGAAATCTCGAATACCCCGATTGAATGCCTATTTTAGGATATTAGTTAAAGTTGTTTACCCTGGTTAATGAACTTGTTGAGGCTGCCTGAGTCCTGTAATGGCCAGACTCATGGATACATATTCACGCTTCTCCTCTACGAGAATGAGAAGCCTTATAAGGTTCAATTTTCGGCAATGAATAAACTATCTCAAGGAGTCGGGGGTTGTGGATACCACACTACTTGGGCGTAATCTGATTTCGCGAACCCCTGTGGTGGGTCCAAAATCTTCTATGTAAGGTATACTTTTATTGGTAAAGCCATGTAGGCCTATATACATGAGTACACAGGGTTCAACATGTCTAGTTTTCCCATCGACAAGAGGCCTCCTAGGTTTCTAACATTTGATCCCCAAAGTAGATACAATAATATTTATGGAATCATCAAGGAAAGGTTATATGTTTTTATGGGAAGGTGTATTAGAGGTAGTAGACGTTTGAAAGTGATAAATTTTCAAGCAAATTGGAATTTTCAAGAAATGAATGGATCAGGGTAATGGAATTTTTATAAAACCCCTAATGGAGGCTGATTGCATGGGGTGGGAACCCTTTATGGAAGTTAATTATGAAAAAATTCATTGAATCTTGGCCATGAATTATGTATGAATTGGACTTAGCTTTCATGGATTTGGCTTTTATGAATTTCTTGGATTGGCTTTCATGGATGGAATTGGCTTACACGCCACATATTGGCTTTGGCTTTCAAGGATTGGTTTCCACACTATAGATCGGAACATATATTATTTATATATAAACTGGAATGGATAATATATAGATTAGATTGGAATGAATTTGGAAAGCCCTAGGGATAATAGGACTATATGGATTTTTAACTTGGCTAGGGTTTACATAAGGTTTTAGAAAGCCGAAAATGTGTGAAACCCGGGATGAGGTAGATTTACTTCAATCCTCCAAACCGGGATGGCCAAAAATATTAGGTGGAAAACCTAAGGGTATATGGTTATTTCAAGACTCTAGGAAAGCTAGTTATATGAATAATTTAGGATGGAAAAAAGTGTGGATTACACTTAATATGGATATGGGAAATGTATGGATTATACATAGGATGGAAACTAAGGAAAATAAGGATTATTATTTACCCAGTTCTCGGGGGCCGGAGGTACAAGAGGTGGAACACCTAAGGCATGACAATACCCTCAAAACTGGACTTACTCCAAGAAAACTGGGTTAGTGAAATATAAAAAAGGATCATGTATAGATTTCACATGAAATGGATATGACATATGAAATGGATATGACATGTGTATAGATTATACACAGGTTGGTAAACAAGGAAATTTGGGGTTACAAGGACCAGGTGGAACCCTCAACTGGTATACCTTGGGAAATATCTACGAAGGTTGAAAAACCACATTTACACCGGGATATAAATACGATCGGACCCCTGGGAAGTAACTATATGGTTCAGCATGAATACAAGGATACTTATTAGGATACCCCGTGTTAGATCACACACACACTGTAGAGGGGGTGAATACAGTGTATAGTACACTCAAATCGAACTTTAAGAACTTAAGTAACAGAAAACAAACTTTATTGAAACAATAAACTCTGTTACAGTATGGAACTGTTACCTCTCAGTGATGAACAAATATCACGAGAGCTGCTAGGGTTACAATGAATAATCTTTTCTAATAATGATAACACTTATAGTGTAAACCCTATGTCTGTATTTATATACTACACAGTTACAAGATAATCGCTAATTGATATGGAATATAATTCTGCTTCCTAAAATATATCAATCAGATATCTTTTCTTCCAAGTATTCCATTCTTCACGGAATTCCTTCTTCATGCATATCTCTTCTTATGTTTATCTCGATCTTCTTTCCTTTAATCAGCTACTGTCCTTATCTGATTGTCCTTCAGCACTTAAGTTCTGATATCTATCTTCTGATGATTATCTCCTGATAATATAAGTACTCATATCCTTAAGTCCTGACTTCCAGTATAAGTACTGATCAATAGTTAAGTACTGATTTATCCTGTTCATGTAAGATCTGAAAGCTAAACATAAAACATATTAGCCATGACATTATCAAATATATCTAACAATCTCCCCCAACTTGTAAATTAACAAAATATACAAGTTTAACAGATATTTGATGATGTCAAAAATATTAAGTACAAATGCATGAGAAATAGACTAGATAACTACAACTTACAGTCCTTAAAGTTTTTACCAATTTCAACTTCTGATAACAACTTCAATCTGTATAAATATCAGAATTTAAGCAGTTGTAGATCTTCGACTTGGCTTCTTCATTTTCTGATCTCTCTGATGTCAGGAGTTGTTCTGAGATAGTTCTTCAACAAACATTTCTCAGCATATCTTAGTTCATCAATCATTCTCCTTTTAACACCTTTAAGCTCTGCAGTATCTTCACCAGTTTGAAAGATTGCAGCTCTGAGATCATTAATCTTTGCTTTTCTCAACTCCTGATCTAGTCTTATGATATAAGCTTTGTCAGACTCAAGATTGAATTCAAGTCCCTTAATACCAAGATATGTTCTGATCTGTGCAGTATTAGGCTTCATATCAACAATATCACCATTGTGATCTCTGTACTTTGGAACATATATGCTGTCAGACTTAACAGAATAAAGCCTTTTATGTCTCTGAATCTGTTCTTTTAAGTAGTTTGCAGCAGTCTCTGTTATTCTGTCATCCACTTGAAGTAAGAAAAGTACATGCTCCAATTCTTCAAAATACTTCAAAGGAATGGCATTTTGTCTTATATGATAAACCCTACCATCTGTCATGAAATACAACATGATGTATTCTTTCAAGTAGGTATGGTAAACCATCTGTACAGATTCCAGTTGATTCAATCTCTCAGGAGTTGCTCCAATACCTGGTTCACTCAAGGAAGTTGGATCATTGGTAGTGTTGTGTACTCTTCTTTCATCAGCACTTCCCAATCCAGTTTTATCTCTAGCTTCCTTTCCAGTAACTACTCTTGCTTCAAAACCACTTGTAGTAGTCTTCAAAGATTGAGTCTGTTTTGCTTTAGTGAATCCTGGTAGGAGTGTCTTTGATCTATTTTCTGATATCAAGTTAACTTGAGCTCTGTCAGAGGTTACTTGCTTCTTCTGAATATCAGAACTTACAATTTCTTGACTCTGAACAACTTGAGCCATGTCAGAGGTTGTTTTAAGAACTTTTCTTGAAGTCAGAGCAAGATCATCTTTTCCATCAGTAATTTCTTCTTCCTCAGGAGGTACATAAGCCTTGATAGGTTCACCAACCTTTTCTTTACCCTTGGATCTTGGATCTATCTGTGGTTGTGATCTAGCCAAAGTTGCTTCAGTATGTGTCCTTTCTTTGATCACAATGCCTTTAAGTTTTGGAAGTAACTTTTTACCAGAAGCTTCAGATTTAGATGTGACTTTCTCTGATTTAAGTCTGGCTTCTTCTTCCTTTAAACTTTCCAAGTCCATCCCTGGATTTTCTTGAAGAAATAACTGTCTTGACATTTCCTCATCAAGATCTAGAAGTTCATCAGAACTTATCCTTTTACCAGCAGCAGAACTTATTCTTTTCCCAGTATCAGAACTTGTTCTGTGACTAGCTTGTCTTGATGTAAACCTTCTACCTTGACTATGACCACTACCCATTCCAGAGTTTCCTTGGTCATCTTTTCCATCATCCTTTCCTTGCAGTGTCTTGTTGGTTTTACATTTGGACTTAATTACCTTCTCCCCCATTTTTGGCATCAGCAGGTAATAAAAGAGAGATAAGTAGTTCCACTGAGGTCTGGATTTTAGTAAGTTGCGATTGCTGAGAAGCTTGATTTGTCAGAATTTGATCAATCTGAGCTTGTTGTTTCTCTTGAGTTTTCTCAATATAAGCAATCCTGTCAATGGTAGGTTGAAAGAACTTTTTCTTATCAATTTTCCAAACTTGTTCCTGTTTGATAAAGTTCTCCTGAATCTTGTGTAGCTATGCATGAGTATTGGAATGAAGACCTTGTAGATGTTTAGTACTCAATGCAGTGACTCTAAGCTGGGTTTTAAAATCATCAGAATTTAACATTTCATCAGCTTTAGTTAGGTGCTCAGCAAGATGTAAAGCATTTGGAACACATGAAACTGAGTTCCATTCCTTAGTCCACTCCTGACCTGCAGGAGTTTCACTCTAAGGCACTGGTGCATCCCTGATAACAAACTCCTTTACCAGTTCAGACTTAGGAAGAGTCGGTGGAGGAGTATGTCCTGAAGGACCTGCTTTATCAGCATCTACAGTTGTAGCAGCTTCACTAGTATCTCCAACATTTGCAGCATCAGAACTTAAAGAATCAATATCTTCTGATAAGACAACAATGTGAGTAGCAATGGAGGCTTCAGCATCCTCTAATTGCTGACCTGATACTAAGTTCTGATCAACAGCCATATCCTGATGCTCACCTAAAATCTGATCATCAGCATCTTGATGCAGAGAAAGTGTTGTTGATAACTCTGGAGTTTGAACAGCATCAGTAACAGGTGTTGTGGAAGGATTATTTGCTGTTGGAGCTTCTAAGAAAAGTATTGCAGGCACAACCAGGTTCTGAATATCAATTTCAGCACTTGTGCCTGGATCAACAAGAGACACAGATGGTGAGTTAGCCTTGTCAGATACAGCTTCCTGAGATGGAGTTGATGGAGAAGAAGTGACTGGAGCAAATTCCTTGTCTTGTGAGATCAGAGATTCCTAATCCCCTTCCTTAGCTGCTTCCTCCTCATCATCTGAAACTGGCCTTTGTGCCCTCTGTTTCTTGTACTTCCTTGTTGATTTGGATTCCTTGGGAGTTTCAGGAACTATCATACGTCTAAGCCTCTTGAGAAGCCTAGAACCCCCAATTTCAGAATCCTTCTGAGAAGTTGCTTTCTCAGCTTCAACCACCACAGGTTCTGAAGAAGGAATCTGTTCCTCAGAATCTGATTCATCTCTCAAAGTAATTCTCCTCCTCTTTTGAGGTGTTTGAGGAACAGTCTTTGTTCTCTTTGGCTTAGAGGATGTAGGCTTCACAGTAGGTGCTGAAGAAGAAGGTTGAGCAGTCTGTGAAGTGGAGAGATAGGATTTGAGATAAGTTCTGAGGGTAGGTTGAGTAGAATGAGAGGTAGGTACTGAGGTTGATGGATTTTGGGTGGTTGGAGGTGGTTGGACATCAGAGTAAACAGATCTATAAGTATCAGGATCAGCATTTACCAGGATCTGTTTTACAGACTTAGGAATCTGTAAAGGTCTAACCACTTTCTTCTTAGTATCAGCATTTACCAGGTCATTAAAGTATCATTTTGCAACCTTAAAAGGTGGGGTTTGAGTGCTGACTAAATGAGGTTCATCAGTACAGTAAGTGTAAATAAGTTGACAGAATCTAGCAAAATAAACAACATCTCGATCCTCTGTCATCCTATCCCCAATAAAACCAATTATTCCAGTTGCAAAATCAAAATGAGTTTGATGGATAATAGCATACCCTATGTGCTGACTCAGAATTGGGATAACATCAAAATTTGAACATTTGTTCCCAAAATCTTTGGTGATGCAATCAAAGAAGAAACTCCATTCTCTTCTGATATTAGCCCGTTTCAACTGTCCAAGTTTCGTCAGACTCTTTTCATATCCCAATTCAGCCATTAACTCCCGAAAGGCTGAGTCCTCTGGAACTGAGAAAGTACAATCCTCTGGAAGATGTAAAGCCCTGCGTACTGTACCAGGAGTGACTACAAAAGATGAATCACCCACTTGGAAGATAATACTGGGAGTTCCACGGTTACCACCATCATAAAAAACTCCAGTCCTCCAGAACCTCAGAACTTGTTGACTTGAAAATAATTCAGGCTGAGTTAGAGCGTACCCAACCTCACTATGTGCAAGAAGATCTTGCACAAAGTGCAATTCAGATGGAGCTTCAGTGTGATCAAGAACTACAGCATAGTTGTTAGGGACAAACTTAGCTCCATCAATGATTAAATCCTTTGGTGCCATATGAAAAAATTGAGAATTAAGTATGCCTGTTAGGTGTTTGATATAATGTCTGTATGAAAACAACGGAAAAAAGTAAAGTGAAGGAGAGTAAAAGTAAGAAGAGAGATAAAAGATGAAGAAATTAAAAAGATTAAAGAAATCTTCTCTCTACTGTACTTATACAAAAAAATATTACCGTTGGACACCTGTCAGACATGCAGTAATAACGGATAGTTACTGGGCTCGAGAAAATAGGAATCATTACTTACCCAGTTGCCTAGTTTCAAGGAAAAACCGTTCCATTTATCAAGAGAAACAGTTTTAATTCAAAATTTAAACCGTTAGCACTGATTGAATCATTTTTCATTGCATCATTGAAATTTTGAAAATACATCACATGAAAATGACCAAGATAAATTAGATATATAAGTGCTGAAAATGAATCAGAACTTAATATAAAACAAAAGTTATATGGTCATCAGAATATCAATCAGGATTTATCAACACAAGATAAAATAATTCAGAGACAAAATCCTGAAGTAAAAACAATTTTCATTAATATATCAAGGCAATACATTTATGAAATGGAAATTACATCAATACTTATACAAGATTTTCCCTAAGCTCCTAATCCTAACATCAACAGCCTTAGTCCTAGCTAAGAAGCCTGACAAAGCTGATGATGAAGAAAAACAGGAAGAAGACAAGATTAAGTCATATTCCTCTTCCTATCTTCGACGAACAAGATGGCGAGTCGTATGATTCGCTCTTGCTAACGGATACGACGAAGGTGAAGGTCTCTTCGAACGGCCACCAGATCACGTTTGATAACCTCTAGAAATTGAATCCAGAGATTGTGAGGGATGTTGGTGATAGGGTAGGGAGTTGGAATTCCATTCAAAAATACATGCACAGTCTCATCACCGTAATTGTAGAACCAGCCAAATTCAGCCATTTGTGATAGTAAATGAAAAACAAGACTGAATTTGTGATAAAAGTGTGATGAGAAGACTAATGTGAAGTGGATGTTTATATAGGCAAGAGAATGCCAGGAGACGCAAAGAAATTGAATGCTGACAGGTAGAATTAATTCTACCTCGTCTCCCTAGACTTTAAAAAAAGAATAACAGTCATTGGAAAGAGGAATCATGGTCTAGACCGCACAAGACACAAGAAACAGTGGACTGTTCAAGAACAAATACCATTAATCCTAATCATAGTTACTATTAATCTTCCACTTCAACATATTCGAGTTCGAACTGAGACTGTTATCAAATTTTATTCACAGATTAAGCCAAGTAAAGGATTAGACTGAGAAATCAGAACTTAGACCTATATTAGAACTTAACAGTCATCAGAACATAATTTCTTAACTCGAAAAAGGAATGCCTATCTTAGTAAATACTCATACAAGTTCTGAGTTATGGACGTCAGAACTTAATCAGCAGAACGTGTAACTTAGAACTTGTCCTCAGAATTTGTGCAATAATGACACAATGACTGTTTATCTAAAATAACATAGACCACCACAGAAATTTTCATCATTCAGATGGAGTGATTAGTGTGTGCATTAAGCTAAAAACAGACAAAGAGTAAAGTCTGATTCACTTCAGTACATCTTAGAAATAAGGCATAACTAAAATTTTGCTAAAGATCTGTCATTGTCCTGAAACCTACTGATGAATGAGTTCATGCTAGAGTCCATCTCAACTGTTTTGTGCTAATTTTATGCATCTTTTGCAATTCTATTTTACAGTGGCTTTTCAGTGTAAGTGAGTCACGACTGTTTATCAGAATTTATGCTATTTTTAGAGTATTTCTCCAGTAATCATAGAGTGTGAAAGGTCACCAAGAAAATATTTTGCTTTTCTGATGCATATTTACTTAATACCAGCAATGCACTTGGGTCGTCCCTTCCACATTTTTACTCTAGATCTCAAAGGAGTACCTGATTTTAATCTTTGATCTTTTTGCTTTTTCTTTTGATAAGAGAGGTTTATCAGCACTTAGTACATTCAGCAGTTTTACTAGTTTCAGAACTTAACAGATGAGTAGCATTATTCTAATTTGTGACTTAGTAATAAGATATACAAAGTAAACTTAACTAAGCTCGGTTATCAGAATTTGCTAGTGTCATAAGATTTCCACTGAAATAATTACTTCTTCCATGGAATCATTTGTTTATTGAAGACTACTAGGTCAGTATCTAGCACAGTTATCCTCATAGGATTGAATAGGTACTAGAACAAACATATCACTTATCATAGTTTAGAAACATATATCAGACAACAGTCAGTACTTAAAGACATTTATCAATTAAGCACAGAATATACAATGAGATTAATTCTGTAAATACTGAGCATAAAGTCTGATTCATAGAACAAGTCTAAGCAGATTTAGAGAAAGAACCTGAAACCATTCCAAGTTCATTTACCAATCTTGTAAAAATAGCTTCACATAATGGTTTTGTGAAGATATCTGCCAATTGTTGATCTGTGGGAACAAAATGCAATTCCACTGTACCTTCATCCACATGTTCCCTGATGAAGTGGTACCTGATGCTGATGTGCTTTGTCATTGAGTGTTGAACTGGATTACCTGTCATAGTAATAGCACTCTGATTATCACAGTAAATAGGGATTTTGAAATATGTTAACCCATAATCCAGTAACTGATTCTTCATCCAAAGAATCTGTGCACAACAGCTTCCTGCAGCAATATACTCTGCTTCTGCAGTTGATGTGGAAATTGACTTTTGTTTCTTGCTGTACCAAGAAACCAATCTGCCTCCAAGAAATTGGCAGCTTCCACTTGTGCTTTTCCTGTCAATTTTGCAACCTGCAAAATCTGCATCTGAGTAACCTATTAGTTTAAAATCTGATTCTCTTGGATACCATAATCCCAGAGCAGCTGTTCCTTTAAGATACTTAAAGATTCTTTTTACAGCTGTTAAGTGAGGTTCTCTTGGATCTGCTTGAAATCTTGCACAAAGACAGGTAGCATACATGATATCAGGTCTACTAGCAGTTAGATAGAGTAGAGAGCCAATCATACCTCTGTAGTCAGTAATATCTACTGATTTACCGGTATCCTTATCCAGTTTTGTTGCAGTGGCCATTGGAGTGGATGCACTTGAATAATCTTGCATTCCAAATTTCTTTAGCAAGTTTCTGGTGTACTTGGTTTGACAAATAAAAGTGCCTTCCTCATTCTGCTTGACTTGAAGGCCCAGAAAATAGCTAAGTTCCCCCATCATACTCATCTGATATCTTGACTGCATTAGTTTGGCAAACTTCTTGCAAAGTTTGTCATTTGTAGATCCAAAGATGATATCATCAACATAAATCTGGACCAGAAGTAAGTCCTTTCCATGGTTGAGGTAGAACAATGTTTTGTCTATTGTTCCTCTGTGGAATCCACTTTCCAGAAGAAACTGAGCTAAAGTCTCATACCATGCTCTAGGAGCTTGCTTAAGTCCATAAAGTGCTTTGTCAAGTCTGTAGACATAATTTGGATGTTTGGTATCTACAAAACCTGGAGGTTGTTCAACATATACCTCTTCCTCCAATTCTCCATTGAGAAAAGCACTTTTCACATCCATTTGAAAGACAGCAAACTTTTTGTGAGCAGCATAAGCCAAAAATATCCTTATGGCTTCTAACCTAGCAACTGGTGCAAATGTTTCATCATAATCAATTCCCTCCTGTTGAGAATATCCTTTTGCAACCAGCCTTGCCTTATTCCTTGTAATTATGCCATCACTGTCAGTTTTGTTTCTGAATACCCACTTTGTACCAACAACAGATCTATTCTTTGGTCTTGGTACTAGGGTCCAGACTTTTTTTCTTTCAAATTCATTCAACTCTTCCTGCATTGCTTGCACCCAATCAGCATCTTGAAGAGCTTCTTCCACTTTCTTTGGCTCAGTCTGAGAGAGAAAAGAATTGTAAAGACACTCATTTGAAGTACCTGTTCTAGTTCTGACACCTGCATCAGGATTTCCAATTATCAAATCAGGTGTATGTGATTTTGTCCACTTCCTTGCAGATGGAAGGTTTTCTCTAGAACTGGATGCTCCCCCATGATCCATGCTATCTTCATTTTCATTTTCTGATGCTCCCCCTGAAACTATGCTCTCTGAGTTGGATTCTTCAGTATTTAGATTTTCAGCATTATCAGAACTTGGTATCAGAACTTGACGAATCAGAACTTGGAGAGCCAGATGCATGTTCAGATATTTCTTGAGATGTGGTAGGATCTTAAGTATGCTCCCCCTGCATAGGTGCATCTTCCTTTAACGTAGTCACCACAGTTTCAATAACATCAGAGTTTAATCCATCAGAGTTTGCAGTATCAGGACTTAGACTGTCAGGATTTTCAGTATCAGAATATGAGTCTTCATTTTCAAATCTCAGCTGATCATGGTCAATGAAATCTTTAAGACCAGTGATCTTCTTGTCATCAAAAGAGACATTGATAGATTCCATGACCACTTTTGTTCTCAAATTATAGACTCTGAAGGCTTTTGTGGAAAGTGGATATCCAACAAAGATTCCTTCATCAGCTTTTAGATCAAACTTTGATAGCTGTTCAGGATGAGTCTTGAGAACAAAACACTTGCATCCAAATACATGAAAATATTTCAGATTTGGCTTCTTTTTCTTCATTATCTCATATGGTGTTTTTCCATGCTTGTTAATGAGTGTTGCATTTTGAGTAAAACAAGCAGTCTGCACAGCTTCAGCCCAGAAATAGGTTGGAAGCTTTGCTTCTTCAAGCATTGTACGTGCAGCTTCAATGAGAGTTCTATTCTTCCTTTCAACAACTCCATTTTGCTGTGGAGTACCAGGAGCAGAAAATTCCTGCTTTATTCCATGGCTTTTGCAGAACTCTTCCATTTTCAAATTCTTGAACTCAGTGCCATTATCACTCCTTAAAATTTTCACAGAATCTTTGACCATTTTATCCAGCTGTTTGACATGATCAATCAAGATAAATGCAGTTTCACTTTTTGTGTGCAAGAAATACACCCATGTGTATCTGGTGAACTCATCCACTATGACCAACGCATACTTCTTCTTTACAATAGACATGACATTTACTGGACCAAATAGATCAACATGTATAAGATGATAAGGCTCAAGAATTGATGAATCAGTCTTGCTCTTGAATGAAGATTTTCTTTGTTTGGCTTTCTGACATGAATCACAAAGACCATCAGGAGCAAATACTGTGTTTGGCAATCCTCTCACAGGATCTTTCTTGACCAGTTCATTTATATTGTTGAAATTTAAATGAGAGAGTTTTTTATGCCAATTCCAGTTTTCTTCAATTGATGCTCTACTTAACAGACAGATTGCAGAGCCATCAGTACTTGTTGAAAGCTTAGCTTTATAAATGTTACCACGTCTGTATCCTTTCAGAACAACTTTGCCTTTAGATTTACTCACAACTTCACAGTGTTCTTCAAAGAAATCAACATGATAACCTCTGTCACAGATTTGACTTATACTCAGTAGGTTGTGTTTAAGTCCTGAGACCAGAGCTACTTGTTTAATTATGACATTTCCAAGATTGATATTGCCATATCCCAATGTTTTTCCAATGTTGCCATCTCCATAAGAAACACTTGGGCCAGCTTTCTCCACAAAGTCTGATAGCAGGGCCTTATTTCCAGTCATATGTCCTGAACATCCACTGTCCAGAACTAGAATATTTTTCCTGTTGCCCTGCAATTACAAAGACCACTAATTATTAGTTTTAAGGACCCAGACTTGCTTGGATCCTTTGGCCATATTAAGTTTGTTAACATTTGCAGCGGATTTAGCATCAGAGTTTATGTTAACATTTTTCTTATCAGAATTTACACTATCAGACTTTGAATCAGAATTTACACTAGAAGAAACAATGGAAACTTTCTTCAAAGAAGGTTTTATTTGATAATAATCATAGTATAAACTATGATATTCCTTACAAGTATAAATGGAATGCCATAAACTACCACAATGAAAACAAGGATTTTGTGGTTTGTATCTAACAGACTGACTCTTAACTCCTGATTTTGAAGGTAAGGAGTTAATATTCTTATTCTTCCTGCAAAAAGAAGCCAGATGGTTAGAACTTCCACAGTTATGACATGTTTTCCTAGGAGCATCAGGAACAGGTTTATAATCATTGCTTTTATTCACACCTTCCTTTCCATTCCTATTTTTCCTAGGTGATTTTACCTTGTTTGCATTCTTGACATCTTTCAGCTTATGCTTAAGCTGCTTCTTTGTCATTAAGCCTATGTTCACTTCAGCTGTCTTTTCCTGTTTTAGTTTGTCAGAAGTTAATTCCTCTTTAACTTCTGATTTCTCATTTTCAGACTTTACAGTTACAAACTTAATAGGTTTAAACTTTGGCTTTTGCTTAACAACAGGCTTAATTTCTTCAGTTCCGTTATCATTTTTATCTTCTACATAACCTAAGCCCTCTTTCCAGTTTTCACTACTTAGCAAATTTTGAGTTGTTTTGCCAGAGTTAGTCCAAGTCCTGATAATCTCTCTTTCCTTTTCTAACTCAGTTTTTAGAGATTCATTTAATTTTAGCACTTCATTCCTAACATAAAAAGCATCATCTCTATCCTTCTGAGTTTGATGGAACATGACTAACTCTTTTTCTAAGAAATCATTCCTTTTCTTAAATGCAAGATTTTCAGAAGTTAATCTTTCACATGTTAAAGTTTGGTCTCTATAGCTAACAAACATGGTTTTAAGATATCTTCTCAACTCATTAATATCATCAGTATGAAAAGCATAAGTAGTCTGAGGTACCTTTGTTTCAGCAGCTTCAGAACTGCTCTCAACACTTTCTTTATCAGCATTTGCCATCAATGCATAGTTCTCCTCACTTTCAGAGTCTGAGGTGTCTGTCCAGCTTTTCTGCTTTGTGACAAGAGCCTTGCCTCTGTCACCCTTTACCTTCTTGCAGTCAGGAGATATGTGGCCTTTCTCACCACAGTTATAGCATTTAACATTGGTGTAATCTCCTTTGTCAGACTTTCCTCCTCTGCCTTCAGATCTTCTGAAATTCTTCTTATCAGAACTTATGCTTTTCCTGGAAACCTTCTTTCCCTTCCTGAACTTCCTGTATGCAATCTTGGTGATTCCTTTCACCATAAGAGCACACAGCTTCATCATCTCCTCATCAGCATCAGTCTCAGGCAAGCTTTCAGAATCTGAGTCATCATCACTCTCAGAACTTGATGACTCAGTATCAGACTTTATGAAAAGAGCTTTACCCTTATCTTTCTTTGAGGAAGCTGCTTTGGGGAATTCTTCTTCAGCCTTAAGAGCAACTGTCCTTGACTTTCCTCCTTTCCTCTTGCTTCTTTGTTCCATCTCCAGCTCATGAGTCTTGAGCATTCCATAGATTTCGTCAAGAGTTGTTTCATCAAGATTGTAGTTGTCTCTTATTGTCGTTGCCTTCAAATCCCAGCATTCAGGAAGAGCTAACAGGAACTTAAGGTTTGAATCTTCAAGATCATACTCTTTATCAACCAATGACAAATCATTCAAAAGTTTGACAAATCTATCATATAAATCATTCAATGACTCATTAGTCTTTGAGTCAAAGTGTTCATACTCTTGAGTGAGTATTGTCTTCCTGTTCTTCTTAATTGTGTCAGTTCCCTGACACCTTGTTTCCAGAGCATCCCATATCTCCTTAGCAGTCTTGCAGTTGATTACCCTGTTTGACATTACATTATCAATGGCACTATGCAGTAAGTGTCGTACCTTAGCATCCTTAGCAATTGATGCTATGTCCTCAGCAGTATAATCACTCTTCTCCTTTGGTACGGTCTTTGCTGCTTCACCTGCAACTGCAACAGCGAGTTTGGTTGGTTTGTGAGGACCTTCCTTGATTCTATCCAGGTATTCTGGATCTGTTGCTTCCAGGAACATGGTCATCCTTACTTTCCATATGGGATATTCAGATGGTCTCAGTATGGGGACTCTGATGGTCTCATACCGACTCTGAATTTGTGTCTTTGGTGGTTCCTCAGTTGTGGTAGCCTTAGTTGGAGTTTCTGTGTCCGACATGATTGTGTTTGGATCTTTAACTGTATGTAAGTTAACAGAGTAGCTCTGATACCAATTGTTAGGTCACACACACACTGTAGAGGGGGTGAATACAGTGTATAGTACACTCAAATCGAACTTTAAGAACTTAAGTAACAGAAAACAAACTTTACTGAAACAATAAACTCTGTTACAGTATGGAACTGTTACCTCTCAGTGATGAATAAATATCACGAGAGCTGCTAGGGTTACAATGAATAATCTTTTCTAATAATGATAACACTTATAGTGTAAACCCTATGTCTGTGTTTATATACTACACAGTTACAAGATAATCGCTAATTGATATGGAATATAATTCTGCTTCCTAAAATATATCAATCAGATATCTTTTCTTCCAAGTATTCCATTTTTCACGGAATTCCTTCTTCATGCATATCTCTTCTTATGTTTATCTTGATCTTCTTTCCTTTAATCAGCTACTGTCCTTATCTGATTGTCCTTCAGCACTTAAGTTCTGATATCTATCTTCTGATGATTATCTCCTGATAATATAAGTACTGATATCCTTAAGTCCTGACTTCCAGTATAAGTACTGATCAACAGTTAAGTACTGATTTATCCTGTTCACGTAAGATCTGAAAGCTAAACATAAAACATATTAGCCATGATATTATCAAATATATCTAACACCCCGGGATAATATGGAACGTCTGTTTTGGTGCAAGCAAACCAACAAATTATGCAGGCATGGAGTTTATAATAAAAAGGAAACATATAAGGGTTGTTGACACATTTCGGGGGTGATCCAAAAAGCATGAACTTTAGTTGAAGGCTCCCTCTATTTTTCGCTTGACAACTAAAACCTCATTAGCCGGCTCAACGAGGGCTTCTTTGTCCTTTTCGGCCTTCATATTCTTCAATATCTCCGCTGTTTTTGGCCCAAGTTCTGCCCGACTTGGAGACTTGCATTCAGATATCTTTAGCTGAGAATTGGCCACTTCAAGCCCCATCTTCTTAATGTATTTGGCCCTCACATCGGCCTTCAACTGTATCACCCTTTCAGCTATATCTATGAGGAATGAAAGACTGGGCCAGATGAGGGTTTAGCCATTATACGTTAATCCCTCTTTTGGGGTATTCCGACTAATAACTCTCGAAAAATCTATAGAGCATAGGCCTATAATATTGGAGTTACAGACTAGGGGTACCATCATCATCTTCCCCGCTAAACAATTCGGCAGACTTTGTATTCAACGGTTGGCTATGGGTTTCTTGGCATTTACCTGCTGGATGTGAGTTCTTTGAAATTTACCTGTTGGCTATGGGCTTCTTCGCATTTACCTGCTGGTTGTAGGTTCTTAGGAATTTACCCGAAGGCTTCAGGATTCTTGGCATTTAGCTATAGGCTACTGTAATAACCCCAATTTTTGGAAATTTTTGAAACTATTATGAATAGTGATTTTGCAGATTATGCTGAATGAGAAAACTTTTCATGCCACACTATGTAGGGGTTCTAATATGGATATTTTGAGATTTTATTAGTACTTTATATGGGATATAAGTGTATGTAAAGATCGTCAGAATCCAAATTCCGAACACTTTGATTTTCCCGAAAATCCACTAGATACGGAAAGAATTGAGTATAAGGTAACAAGATAAAAAAGATTTAAATTAAAGGATTATAAGAGAGGATCATAAAAGGAATATAATATATTGAGAAAGGTTAAGGGAACCTAAGTAATAAGATCCCGGGTATGATTCCTCAAACGATAAACGAAAACGAAAGTTAAGCGAATCGTATAACAGATCAACGGTCATTAGGCAAACAATTAGGAAGTTAATCAAAGGGATTAGAGAGGATGATGTCACCCAACCAATGAGAAGAGGACAAGGAGGGGAAGATGACATCATAGCATGACATGGGAAGGAAGGAGATGTGGTTGAAGTAGAACCACACAAAGTTAAGGCTAAAAAGGTAATTAACCAAAACAAAAAACAAAATTTCATCCACCAAGCCAAACAAATCATTTCATCAAAACAAAAGAAATCTATTTCTCTTCAACAAAAGCTTGCTCTCGGCTTTTTACTATTTCAAAGGAAAGGATTTTCAAAATCCAAGATCCAAGCCTCCAAAATTGGTAAGATAATTCCCTAGTGTTCCTTATACATAGATATGGCTATATTATGAGTTTAAGCATCCCATTCATTCTCTATCTTCTCCAATTAATCAATGAAGAAGACAATGAATAGTGATTTCAAGGTTTTTAACTTGATTTTCTTGCTTTTCCTTTAAGATCCAAGCTTTCCTAAGACTCCTCAAGGCTTCCTAAGGCTTCTTAGCTACTCACACCACTTCAAGGAAGGTATATCATCTCCAAACCCTAGCTTTAATTTGTATATTAGGTTGATTTTGGTTGTTAGAGTAAAGAGTAGCTTGAAACTTATTTGTTTAAGAGTTTGGGTTGGAATGGTGGTGATTGATTTGTTGAAATCTTAAGATTTGGTTAAAGAATGTAGTATAGTTTAAATTCAAGTTTTAGGAGTAAGTAAATGGATTATAATGAGTTGGTTTGGGGCTGTTGTAATGTATTTTGGATGGAGTTTGGATTGGGTTGTGAATTGGGGTTGAATTGTGGTTGTTTTGAGTTGGTTTAAATTTGGGAAATAGCGTAAACATAGCCGTCGTAATGTCCGATTTACTTTAGACTGCTTTTGTTCATAACATTTGGACCCGAGAACTCCCTGCTAAGTTTTGACCATTGCCATGTTTAGATAGTTCATGTTACGAGCTTCGTTTTGATATGTGGTTCGTTTGATTCCGATGAACGGTTTAGGAGAAACGGCCGTTTTAAGTAACGATGTTTCGCGAACGAACCTTTACCCCTCGCCTTACTTTGAAACATAGGTTAAAGACCTTAAAGGACTAATTGAAGTATGAAACATTAATGTAAGGTGTAATAGGCAGTTGGTAAGACACTCGCGAAGGAATTGCCTTAAAAATCGTAATGGTTAAATTATTAAAAATGGTGGAGCCAAGGGTACTCGAGTGACTTAAGAGAATCAGTAAGCGCAAAACGAGCGTTAGAGTCTGAGTTGGTTAGAGTATAGATTTACAAGTGACTTTGATTTAATTCCAACTTACTTGTTGCTTATAGGTTACCAGACTCGTCCCGAGCCATTCGTAACCCTCAGTTGCTCAGGCAAGTTTTCTACCCGTTATACTGTTGTTGTGATGTATATGTGTATATGCATGATCTTGCGATAAATGCATATTTGTTATTAGCAAGTTCTTGCGATATATTGTAGCATGTGATATGGTATATATGCATGCCTGTTTCATATTCTTGGATTATATATCTGTTGGTTAAAATGCTTACAGTTGCATAATACCTATCCTAGAAATAAGCGGTATTGAGTTTACCCTTAATATAGGGGATCAAAAGGTGAACATATTTCTAAACCGGGAGTCGATGTTCCCGAGTATAATATATATTTTTATATATATATGGTTATAGTTTTCAAAACTATTAATCGAATAAGGTTTATTCGATAACTTTAACTTTATTTTATTATTGAATATTATTTCGAATATTCATTCGAGGGCTTATGACTCAGTTATATTATTAATGATTATTAATTGAATATTCATTTGAGGATGTATGACTCCGTTTATTTTATTTAATGAATATTATTTATAATATTCATTCGAGGTATTATGACTCCGCTTGTTATTTAATAATATTCTTTATTTTATTAAAGAATGATGTTTCGATAATCAAACTTATTTTCGATTATTCAAATAAAGATAGTACTTTCGTATAAGTATATCTTTGGTTATTTAATACTCATTTCAAGTATAAGTCTTACAACTTCTACTTCAATTATTTGTATAAAGATTATTCTTTATGGGAATATTATTTAAATAATAATATTCAGGCATTTTCTAAATATATTGGGACTGATTTGCTTCATTAAATCAGCATTACTCCAAACATTCTTAAAAATGTTTTCGAGTCTTCAAAATGATTTTTAAAGTTAGAGTGGACCCCAAAACTCATTTTTTTTATATTTAAGATCTTCCTTTCAAAGGGGGTTTAAATACTCGCTCAAAACATGGGGGATCCAGCTCTGTGGTGCATTTTACATTCGCAACAAGGTTGCAGTTTTGGTAAATGAATTGATTATTTACCCAACGTTCGGAAAGTAAGACCATCTAATTGAGTCGGCATAAGCGACAGGCCGGGGTACGGTCTATCAAAGTGTAAGTGGCTGGGTGGCAGTCCATCAACGCGTAAGAGGCCGGGTGGCGGTCCAGCACAAGGTCCTTATGTGGCCAGGGTGATGACCGGTGGGGGATTCATCCATCTACTAGTAGAAAAGGTTACTTATTGGTATCTTTGCCTGATCAGCAAGATATCAGGTTTATGCCAAAATTCTTTCCTTTCCAAATTTATTGGATATTGCAATTTTGTTCATACTTTACATGACAGAGGTTTTCAGGAAACGTATGTATATATATAGGTGTATATATACATCGGGACTTAATGAAATATATCATAACTTCATTTCCTTCAAAATATTTCAAAGATTGAATCTATTCAAGTCTTATCTTGTAGTCTCATCAGTGTGATGAACTTTTGAAACTAATTATAACTTGAACGGTGGTAGTTCAAGTAGCATTTGGAAAAGATATAAGTATATTGGAGTATCTTGTAACTTCATCTTTTAAACTTATATCTAGTAAATGATTATCTTATGCATGTCAAAGATTTTCAGAAAAACGTTGAGACAAGGTTAGATATATGAAATCACCTTGCAACGATATTTTTATACAGTTATACACTGGAACTCTGTGTGTATTATGCATGGAAGAGGACTTCCAATATTTTGAAAAGTATATATGTATATATATATACTGAATATTTTGCGACTTCATCGCATTAAGATATCAACTTGGTTCATTTCTTTTGACCAAGACTTTCATGAGTACTATGAGAAGGCTCATATATTGTTAATCATTATACATATTATTTTGGTGGGCTTGCTACTCACCCTTGCTTTCTTCTTTCATCACACAACATCAGATAGATAAGATGAACAGGACCAAGCTCCCAATTCGCAAGCGGATAGGAAACGTTCCGCAGCTTTCTGGAAGCGTTGAGGCCGTTGTAGCTGAGGTAGAAATTAACAATAGGCTAAGTTTTCAACTAATGATGTACCAGATCTATGTATATTATGAGTTATAATAATGGCAGAGAAATGTAAATTTATTCAGAAACCTGTTTAAGGTGTATTGGCATGTAATTGTGGAATAAAACGACTTGTGATTATTTTTGGATGATCATCTCTGAGACTATAACTTGTGGTGTGTGTGTTTATTGTGGGGTCACAGTACAGAGTAGTTGATTAATTATTAAGATTGGGTGTTATTAAGGGAAATGGAACTCGTGACAACCCGGATCCCCGACCCCGGATTTGGGGGTGTTACAGAAGTGGTATCAGAGCTAAGCGTTATAAACCTCAGAGATGATGTGACGTTAAGATAATAAGTTCCTTAAGATAATAAGAACTCTTGCCAAGTTCATAGTCGGACTACCTAACGTAGTACTGACAGTTAAAACCCTTATGGGAACCTTTATAAATATCGTGATAGTAACATAGTTCATTCTCGTATAGGGCAGCGGGGCACCGAACCCTGAGGTTCAGGAGCATCAGCATGAGGATGTTTTATTACAAGCTGGAGATCAAATTGTGAATCCGATGGAGTACCCTAATGAGGGACCGGATGAGATTCATATTGAGAATGTTGTGGTTGAGGATGTTATTCCGGAAAGAATTGTGGCTGAGGAGGATCTCATGGAGGATCCTGATGAGAATGAAGAGAGGACCGTTGAGGAATTGATGACCATAGTCAGGGCGACTACCAGAGCAAGAATGGCCGCGAGGGTGGCACTAGAGGATGAAGAGTTACCAAGGGCACAAAGGTTAATGAGGGCAGAAGGAGTGGGGCCTTCCACGACCCCAATTATACCAGTATCAGACCCTCTTCCAGAGGTTCCTGTAGACATCCATGAGGTTCCACCGATTCCTGTTCCCTCCCCTGTACAGAGCCCAGCACATACTGAGGAAATGCCACCTTTATCTCCTGCACCATTGTTACCTAATACCGTGCTTGGTTATCCGTTTGGATCTCCTGGGTCTGCGCCACCTGCACCCCATGGACTGCTAGATGCTACCACTCAGGCTTCTCTTATCGCCAATTATCATATGACTTTGGGTAGCCTGTCTGAGGCCCATAATGTTAGGAGTGATCTGTTGGACCGACTTACTGCACCGAGGATTGAGGGTGGGGTACTTCCGGCAGGATTAGCTCATAACATGGAAAGGATTGAGGCTACCACCCGTGTTACAGCTAGAGGCCATCTTGAGGGTCAGATTGATCCAGCTCTACTTGCAACTATCCTAGACCTCATCACCGCTTTAATGGAGCAGGTTAGGGATGTCGTGCGTGCCCGCATTTCTTGATCCATAATAGTGTGCAGAGTCTGAACAATCTGACGAGAATTGCATGCAGCACCGCTTTTGGAGGATTAGCCTAAGTTATGGATGATTAGTTTTAATGACGAGATGATTATCTATGGTAGTACTTTTGGGTTATAAGTGATCAGATCAAATGATGTAATTCTCTTTAATATGTTCAGTTGTTGTACCCTCGAACAAATGGTTATGTATATATCCGTTAATTTCAGTTCAGATCAGTTTGTTTGTGATAAGATCACATTGTTAATTGCACTATTAACACTTAAGAGAGTGTCATGAAGTTTATCGAACTTAAGAATTCATAATTTGCAATCGTGCAAGGACTAAATGAGGGAAAGACTTAAGCAAAGTAAGTAAGACAAATATCCGGAGATTCTCAAAATTTTTCCAAGTAATATGCCCCCACAAGGAATAAGATTAGGGGAAAACCTTGAATGTGATAATCAGGGAGGTCGCAGTTAAGATATAAGGAACCCAGAATATAATAAAGTAAAAAAATGAGGATTTTAAATTAAAAGATGACCCCAATTATGGGGAGTAGGAAGAAATATTTAGACTAAGAAAACAAAAGTCGAGCGAGATAAGGAGACCCGAGACGGTACTCCTATACGGAAATTCATGGACCTGTCTAAACAGAACTTATACTTTATTCCCAACCACCACCTTGAGGAAGCAATGTAGTGGGAAATTCTTTCAGGCCCTTTAAGTCGCTAAGCTCTTAGAGTTCCAAGGAACAAGCTGACCCAGTCAAGGCAAAAGCCTGGCTAAAGGAAATAGAGGAATCAATTGAGATTCTAAATGATTGACGAATCATAAAAGACTGTTTCTGTCACTGACCCTCCTAAGAGAGAGACCACCCGCCGGTGAAAGGCCAAGGAAGGCACGAAGCAAGAGATTATAATAAACTGATTTAAGTTCAGTCAATTGTTTTCGGGAAAGTAATTCCCAAGGTTATGGAGATAGTGTAAAAGCTTTAGAGTCAGAACAAAGGCGGACGAGTATGATGAAATATGAAGCTAAGTTATAAAAGTTGTCAAGATTCGTTCTGATGACAAGAATCCCAGAACGATGTGATGCTTGAAGTCAATGATTAGTGGGTTCATGAAATAATGATAAGATAAAGGAAAATAAAAAGAAACTGAAGTGGAAAGGAATATAAAGGAAATAGAGTTTGAGGAATGATAAGGGAGTTGGGTATGAGGAAACCCTAAAGACTCGTAGCAATAGAAATAGAAAAGTATGTAATCGTCAGGATGAGGGTGATTCACCATGAGTTAAAGTTGATGATTGAAGGAATAAGAGATCCATATATTTTATCCCCTGTAAGTTGGGAGGATTTGAGGAAACCTTGAGATAGTTCGAAGGATAAATATTGAGACGCGGATAGACAGAGGAGACAAGGAAGTAAGAAATTAGGAAAATTGGATGAAGGAAGTGACCTTCAAGAATGTGAAGTGTAAGACCGGTGGCTTGATACCCAGGAAGGGAGACGCCAGGTATGAGAGATATCCCAACATTGAGATGACTGTTGAGATAAACAACAAAAGTAAATACAGAATTATTAAGAAGAAGTTCACGTGAACACGACCAATATCTTCCAGAACATCCATGTTATCATTACCAAATCAGGAAAGAAAAGCGGATGACCATTGTTATCTTTTGGAGGCCATGTGGATTGACCTCAGTTGAATAAGGATGCTATTGTGAAATTGGTATAGACTATCGAGGTGGGAATGATTGAATAAGATAATCTATCAAGGATATATGACTTGATTTATCCATGGAAGGATGCATGTACCCTTTTTAAGGTGGAATTAAGGATAGAACATCGGTAACTTAAAATGAATCCTAGGGGAATGCATAAAGGTTGACATTTCACCCTTAATAGGGATAGTATGAGTTTTGACAGTATGAATTGGAAAGGATTAAGGTAATAACAACCTTTAAAGAATCAGTGGAGAAATTTTTTCAAAAGTATATAGACAATGATTCTAGTATTAGTATATGGTATTTTGATATGCCCTGTATCTAGGGAATACAGGAGGAACGATTCAAGGATAACCTTAGAGGTTTTACAAGGAGAAAGGTAATATTCAAAATTCTCAAGAATAGAAATGTTGATAAAGGAAATATGACGTAATTATAATGATGCCAAGTGGGGCACGTGTTTAACCACGAGAAAGTATGGATCGAACCAGTAAAGGTCGAAATTGTTCAGGGCAATTAGGGCCTAAGATAAAAGATGTTCTAAGTATGATTGAGAGTCAGTCGTGACAGTGATTAACCTCTAAAGACTGAGGCAATAACTTATGGAAAAATGGTGATATTTTTTTTTACTCATCAGATTTTAAGGAAAACATCTTCACATAAGCTGTGATTGAAATGAGGTAGAAAATTTATTTGGAGGTGGTTAAAATGACATTGACTGTAAGGAAATTTTACTATCAGGAAAGGCCAAAGAGGTGGCCGACACTTTAAAGGTAAGAGGATAATTATAGGCGCTTGTGCCAAAGGAATACAGTGATGATGGTTAAAGCTAAGAAGGTTGTATTATGGTTTGGAAGATTGACATTCCTTTTGATGACTGTGCAATACCCAACCGTAATAGTAGTTGGTAAAGGTTTAATTCGTGTAATCGCCATGAGCGGGCTATCTATCTCAGAAGATACTATCTTGAGATAAGCCAGGACCATGTTTCAAAAAGGACTAGACGAACCCTTGAGTTAAGTCTTCTATTTAAGGCATACGATTAAGAATGGTATTAACCTGCTATCGTTGCTTTGACTGAAACTCTTCTGCAATTTTATCTACTTCATGTCATAAAAGTACGTCAGAGTTTGGAGTGTTCTTCATGAATTATGATTGGTGATTATGTTAACTCCTTAGAAGTATTCTATACGACATGTATGGACTTCGTATGGTTAGATATTAAGATTTCATGGAAAGTGAATGACGACAGTAGGTCAGTGGTGGACCATAGTAATGCATCAATAATTCTGCGAGTAATGAGCCGATTACAACCGTGAGAGTTGTATTGGAATGGATGTTGAGATTGAGTACCACTAATCGGGTCGTGGTAGTGTATAAGTTATCATTGATAGACTAATTAAGTAGAGTATCTACCTATTGAATATTTATTCCCTCTTATGAAAAGAGAGTCGTATTACTATATGAGGAAGGTTGCGGTGCAAACATAGAATTCTAGTAACGATGATGTCTAGAATGAGATCCCAGATTCGATTTTCGATATCGAGGGAGTTTCAAAGGTGATTGTGTATAAGCTCGAGGAAGAGCATGGGTCCATAGAACTGTAACGACCGAGGAATTACGCTTGTATTATATTATAATAATAATAAATTATGTGTATTATTATGTGATTAAATGTGTTAAGTCGTTGAACCCTAACTGCTATGTGTTATGTGTTGGTTGTTTTGATCCAAACGTGTTTTGGATATTTATTGAGCGTTCTATCGTCAGTTATATATATTATATCAAAACCTGTACAGCTCAAAACTATGTTTTAAAAGCCCGTATTTCAAACAAAATCATTGGCCCTATTTTGCCAAAAATGCCCTATACCGTATCGCTATTCTGAACCCTTAGACGTTTTACAAATTGACCTTTTTCGCGAAAAACGACTTTTTCCGGACCCCTTCGGGTACCAAAAACCCCACAAAAATCACATTTTTATTTTTATATGATTATGAAATTATCATATATCATTTTTCTTTGTATTTTTGTATTTTTCACAATTTTTGGGAATTTTTAGTATTTATTTTGTATTTATTGGATATTTAAAAATTCATTATTAATACCCAAAAATTATAAAAATTGGGGCCAAATATTTTTATTATGAGTATAATTAGCCCCTTAATTTTACTTAGGGGTATTATTTTCATAAATATAAATACCTGAATTACTATTAATTAAATCAGTTAATTATAATTAAAAATCAGAAGAAAAAAAGAAAAAGAAAAAGAAAGGGGATTAGGGTTAGGGTTTTGTGAAGAACAGCAGCAGAATCAATCGGACTTTTGAAGGTGATTCCGGTGACAGAAATTGAAGTGTGAGTAACCGATTTGAAGCCCAAAGTCTGTTCTATCAGATTATCACGTCAAATCATCAACCGAGGTATTAATTTGTGTTTCGTAATTTCGGATTAATTTCTCGAATTCGGGTTTGAAGTTCTGGTAATTGTTTGATGATTATGTTAGTATAGATGTTTAGATCGTCGATTTTGGAGTCGATTGACACCGGTTTTGTCGAGTTTGGCTTCGGGTTTTGTCTCGCCGGAAAAGCGGCGCCGCCGCCGCTGTTATCGGTGGTTTAGGCGGCGGGGACGGATAAAACGAAGGAGGAACACGACAGGGGAGGCCTGGGAACGAAAGGGAACGAAGCAGCAGAAGAAACGAGGCCGATTGATTGCCGTTTTTGCTTCGTCGGAAGTTTCCGCCGGGCCGGAATCTGGGCAACGGCCGGCTGTTCTTCCCGACCCGATTGGGTTGGGGACGACCCGGTTTCTAACCTGGTTTCGACCCGGGTTTAATCCTAATAACCCAAACCCTGTTGATGTTTTTGTGTTTTTAGTTAATTAATTAATTATTTATATTTTAGTATATTAAAATCAGTTTTTAGTAATTCTAAAAAGTAAATAAAAATTAGTTTTAAATTCTGAAAAATAGTATTATTAATTTCTAAATTATTTTATTAATTTATAAATTCTAATTTAATTATTTAATTATTTAATTATTTATCTAATTATTTATTAGTTATCTAATTAATTAATAATTAGGTAATTAATTAATAAATAAGGATTAAACTGATTAATAATTTGATAATTAGTTAATATTACGAGTAGTGATTCGATAATGAGAATTATTATTCGAGCGTTAGTTATTCGAATAATATTACAGTAATTGTTCGTATCATATAATTAAATACTGATAATTAATTGATTAACGAATCGTTTAAATTCCAATAATAATATATTAGTTCGGTAATATTCGAGAATAGTGTGTAGCTCGTATTTATACGAGTGATTAATCGTTGAGTTGGTTTATAATTTGAGTAATTCGTAGTTATTCGATAAATAGCGTATCGGTTAATTAAGTTGATTGATTATTTGTAAATAATCGATCTAATCAAATAAATAACGATGAGTTGTAAATATTTGTAATAAATTGTGATTAATCCTAATAATTAGGGATTAATTATTTTAAATTAGTAAATAATTATCTATTAATTATTTATTAGTTATTTATTTATTAAGTGATTAATTATTTCAATAATTAATCACATAATTTTCAATAAATCGTAACTTCTTCGTTTTAACTCCAAAAAATTATAAAAAAATTATTTTTGATTTTGATTTTTATTAAATAATTATTTAAAAATTATTTTAGGATTTAAAAGGTTGTAATAATTATCTATATTGAATAATAAATTGAATTATCAGTGTTTAATTCATAACAATTCAACCGTTAGTCCGATTTAAGTGAAACGAAGACCCCTAGACTCAGAAAAATGAGACGAATCCAATAAAAATAGTTGTAAGTTATAATTTATTCTGAAAAAGAGTGGTTTGGTGATAACTGATAGTTCGTAGGTCCTAGTAGGGATATAATTGAGCCGAATAAATCCCGAAAAATTATAATAAAATCAGATAAGACTAGTAATGCAGGTATAAGCCTAGAATTGATTCTAAAAATAATTATAAATCTAGAAATTAATTGTGTGCTTTACGTGTTACGTGTTATATGTGATTATGTGCATAAATGTGTTGTGTAAATATATGTATATATATGCGAGTCAGATAGAAACGCATGGGTAGACTGATAAGGTTGCGTGATATCAATTCAAGATACACGTATATAGTAAGTTATCTAAACACCTATATTTCCATGATTTGTTCAGTGTTAACAAGGCAGAGCAAGCTAGGGTCAGAAGGCAGTGAATTAAACCAGGTTAAGTACGCACAAGGCAAGTTTTTCCCCTATTCTAAATTCAGAATAGTGAATTATATTTCTTTTCTATCATATCAATTCTCTTTGATAATCATTGTTCATATGCACTGTTGTCCATTTATTATTACTTGTTCCAGTTTCATTTCAATTCTTGATTTACCCAATTTATTGAATTCCCTGTTCATATTTCAATTCTTTTACCCTACATATATTCTGGTATATCCTGGTGTTGGGATATATCAATAGCATACCGATTGTTCCGGATGCTCAGCCTTGGACTGGATGGTTACTATAAAGGCTGGGTTTTTCCCAGACCATTAATTAATAGGCCATAGTTGCCTGAGTACTCCTTATGTTGGTTGGGTCTATGCAGTTGGGTATAGATCCGCACTATATTCTGACTGATCAGCAGATTATAGTGCATATGTTGGTTCTTGTTTCCAGTCTTGTTCATTTGGCACTCGCCATCATTGGCAAATTATTATCATATACAGATACAGATGGTTGTTCAAACCAACAGCTTATTGGTTCATTTATTTCTCTCTCTTTATAATATATATATATATTGTTGCAGGCTTGTTGAGCAATTTTGGCTCATTTCTTTTATTGTCACTCCTATTGTTTTACAGTTAAGGTAGAGAATGAAACCCATCAGGACCCGCATAGTCAAGAAGCGAGTCAAGCAGCGGGACCCTCTTATACCAAGAGTGTTCCTTCCTATTCCCGAAGAGAGCTTTGAATTGCCAGATCAGGTGTAGCAGGATAAGTAGTAATGTTGGGTTGAATAAAAGTTTTGTGTAGTTTGAATAAAAGATTGCGTAGTGAAACTGTAGATAGAATAAAGTTTTGTAATAAAGAGAGTTCTTGAGACAGGTTTTATTTAGTTGGGTTTGTAATAAAGTGTAGTGCATGATTCTTGTTTCCAAACTCAACCCTTAAAAGATCCTGAGTAGTGATAGTTCGGGGTAATTATTATATTAATATTCCGCTTGTGCAGGTATAGTTGGTAATTGTTGTTAATAATGCCCCAAATCTATACCCCGGATTTGGAGGGTGTTATAGTTGGTATCAGAGCTTAGGATTGACCTTGGAAAACAAGAATGTTAGGGTTAAGATAAGATAGGAAAATAAGATAGGATGAGAGTAAGAGTGTTAGGATTGTTTGTCTAAGTGATTAGAAGTTATGAGTTATAGGATTGTGATTTGATTGTTTTGTGTTATTATTTTTATGTATATTAGATGGTTTCTTTATCATCATCTACGGAGAGGACCGAGACAGATCCAGTGGATGCACAGGTAGTAGCCCCAGTGTCAGAGCAGATCTTACCTCCATTGCCACCTGAGCCAGCACCAGAGATACCACTTCCCCCGGAGGTACCAGGTTTTGCAGATTATTTTCCATACGTTGAGCCAGAGATACCAGATATTCCACCATTAGAGTTTCCGATGTTTGATATTCCTGATATGGTTGATCTTCCGCAGTGGGAGGATTTAGAGCCTCAGATTCCTATGCCACCAGTCGAGATTCCAGAGATGCCACCGATGGAGCCAGAGGCAGAGTCGCCTGTGTATGCGCCTATGGAGCAGCCTGTCTTATTTCCTGCCCCATTAGCCATTTATGCACCTGTTCCGGGAGTTTATCAGTTTCCTCAGCCAGAGTTTATAGATGAGATCGTGGTAGATGGACCATTACCTTCTCGAGGTTCCAGCACTGATCTTCATGAGTATCATACCGTGACTTACCAGCGCTTTCAGGCAGAGAGGGAGGAGAGGATTAGATGGCAGAACCAGTGTAGAGAGATCCTTGGATTGTATGAGACACAGACGGATGGTCCTGTCAGAGCATTACGATCGGATTATATACTGAGAGAGAGACTACATCATATTCACCGGGTTAGTTCGCAGCAACTTACTGATTTGAGACAGCAGGATCTTAGTGCGGAGACAGCATATCGTAGAGCATTGGGACTTACCGAGGCAGTACTAGAGGCAGTGCAGGAGGAGTTGAGCCACGTACCACCAGGATTTTGAGACCAGTAGATCAATGAGTGTTGTATTATGTATATTTTGTAGATAGAGGCAGCATAGTATTGTATGACTAGTTTGTATGAGTGTAGCTACTGACTCTGACTGATAGTAGTAGCAGTACGACTGTTATATCATAGGGTTTTGTATCAAGCACTGACACCTGTAGCTGGTGTTCTACCTATATATATATATATGAGATAATCTTTTGCACGTTTTATTTATTTTATTTCCAGTCATTTAAGCATTTACATTTATTTCAGTACCATTGCATATTTACAAATGTAGTTTTATTCACGATCATGTTGTAAAAAAAAAAAAAAAAAATTTTTTTTAAAACATATCATACTGTTTTATCTATTCAGTTATTTAATAAGTTATTTTATTTTCTCGAATCGACTGTTTTAATATATGTTTAATATACTGTTATTAAATAAGATCCATTATTTATTTACCAGAAAAATGGCACCTAAGAGAAAAGCGCAGCCCGACTCATCGAATGGAAACACCGAGGGCCAAAACAATAATAAACAGATGGATCAGATGTTTAATCTCATGCAACAGCAGATGTTGATGATGCAACAACAAATGCAGCAGCAGCAACAGCAGTTCCAGCAACAGATGTTACAGCAAGCCGCTCATCCAGGACATCAAATACCACCAGCAGCACCTACGACTACTTTCAAGCAATTTCAGTCGGTGAAGCCACCGGAATTTATGGGTTCCACAGATCCTACAAAAGCGAGAGCTTGGCTGAAAGAGATGGAAAAGGCTTTTTCATTGGTAAAGGTTGAGGAAGAGCAGAAGACAGATTTCGCTAGCTATTTTCTAAAAGGTGAAGCTAATTACTGGTGGGAATCAAAGAAAGCTTTGGAAGAAGGTGTGGTGACCTGGAACAGATTCACTGATCTTTTCTTGGAGAAATATTTTCCCCGTTTTATGAAGAACCAGATGGAGATCAAGTTCCTGGAGCTGAAACAAGACAACTTATCGGTTGCGGATTATGAGACTAAGTTTACTGAATTGGCAAGGTTTGTTCCAGAGCAGGTGGATACGGACGAAAAGCGGGCCAAGAGATTTCAGCAAGGACTAAAACCATGGATTCGTAGCAGGGTAGCTGTGTTTGAATTGACAACTTATATGGCTGTTGTTCAGAAGGCTATGATTATTGAAGGAGAAAGCGAAGCAGCTCAGAAAGAGAAAGGACCAGGAAATTTTCAGAATCGTTTCAACAAAAGGCCGGGATTTCAAGCTCGGGGAAAAGTAAATTTCAAAAGGCCAGAGCAGAACAATCAGAGGATGGGAAATCGACTACCTGCCCCAACTCAGCAAAGGCTTATTCGACCGCCTATACCTGATTGCAGAACGTGTGGTAGAAAGCATACAGGAGTTTGCAACAAGCTAAATGTTACGTGTTTCAAGTGCAAGCAAAGGGGACACTATTCTGGAGAATGTCCAATGGGAAAAGCAGAAGTTACTTGTTTCCAATGTGGGAGAAAAGGACATATCGCCAAAGACTGCAGAGGAATTGCAATGGCTGCCAGTATTCCAAGAATTTTAGCATTACCTCCACCTCCACTACCACAGCAAAATCAGCCCAGAGCAAGGACTTTCAACATGTCAATGAAGGAAGCGGTACAGAGTCTGAATGTGGTTGCAGGTACACTTCCTGTAAATTCCGTAAATGCTTTAGTATTGATTGATTCAGGAGCTACTAGATCTTTTATTTCTGAAGCCTTTATTTCTAAGATAGATTGTGAGATTCAGTGGTTGGATGAAGTGTTAGTCATAAAATTAGCGAATAATGATCAGGTTGCAGTAGATCGAGTATGTCCGAGCTGTGATATTGAGATAGGGAGATGTCATTTTTCAGTTGATTTGATACCTTTTAGATTAGGGGAGTTTGATATTATTTTAGGAATGGATTGGCTGTCTAGTAATAATGCTCAAATTGACTGTGCGAATAAGAGAGTGAAATTGCAAACTGAAGAAAATGAAACGGTAATATTTAAAGGTGAGAAGCAAAAGCAGAAATTCCTATCAATAATGCAGACGAGAAGATTGCTACGTCAAGGATGTCAAGCTTATTTAGCCTATGTACGGGATGTTGATAAGGGAAATTTGAAGATTGAAGATATTCCTGTAGTTTGTGAATTTCTTGATGTTTTTCCGGACGAATTACCAGGACTTCCACCAGATCGAGAAATCGAATTCACTATTGACTTGACGCCAGGGACTGAACCAATTTCGAAAGCTCCATATCGAATGGCACCTGTTGAAATGAGGGAATTAGCAAAGCAGTTGCAAGAACTTCTTGACAAAGGAATTATAAGGCCAAGTGTATCTCCATGGGGTGCGCCAGTATTGTTCGTGAAAAAGAAGGATGGTAGTATGCGACTGTGTATTGATTATCGTGAGCTGAACAAGTTAACTATCAAGAATAAATATCCTTTACCTCGCATTGATGATTTATTTGATCAACTAAAAGGAGCAGCATGGTTTTCAAAAATCGACTTACGATCAGGCTATCATCAGTTAAAGATCAAGACCAAAGATATTCCAAAGACAGCGTTTAGAACAAGGTACGGACACTATGAATTTCTTGTGATGGCTTTTGGATTGACGAATGCACCTGCAGCGTTTATGGATTTGATGAATCGAATATTCAAGAAGTATTTGGATAAGTTTATCATTATATTTATTGATGACATCTTGATCTATTCAAAGACGGAAGAAGAGCATGCAGCGCATTTAAGAACGACATTGGAAATATTACGGAAGGAGCAGCTTTATGCAAAATTTTCCAAATGCGAATTTTGGTTGAAAGAAGTGCAGTTTTTAGGGCACATCATCAGCAGAGAAGGCATTCAAGTTGATCCAGCAAAGATTGAAGCTGTGTTGAATTGGGAAAGACCAAAGACGCCGACAGAGGTTCGAAGTTTCTTAGGTTTGGCAGGATATTATCGAAGATTTGTCAAAGATTTTGCGAAGATAGCTACACCGCTGACCAAGTTAACTCGACAAAGTGAAAAGTTCGAATGGAATAGTAAGTGTGAAGAAAGTTTTCAAGAGTTGAAGAATCGGTTGGTGACGGCACCAGTATTAGTATTGCCAGACGAGCAAGGAAATTTTGTTATCTACAGTGACGCTTCATATCGTGGTTTAGGATGTGTGTTGATGCAACATGGTAACGTCATTGCATATGCGTCGAGACAACTTAAACCTCATGAAAAGAAATATCCTACGCATGATCTGGAATTGGCAGCAATTGTTTTTGCAATAAAGCTTTGGAGACATTATCTGTACGGTGAAAAATGTGAAATCTACACGGATCATAAAAGTCTGAAGTATATCTTCACGCAAAAGGAACTAAACATGCGACAACGTCGATGGCTGGAATTGATTAAAGATTACGATGTTACAATCAGTTATCATCCAGGAAAAGCAAATGTTGTAGCAGATGCGCTAAGCAGAAAAGAAAGATTGAATCGGTTGACTTCATGCGAAGAATTGGCCAGGGAATTCGACAAATTGGGAATCGAAATTCGTATTCCTAATGAATCTGCAGAAACTATCTACGCTATGACTTTCCAACCAGAATTGCTGGAAAAGATTCGCCGTTGTCAAGAAGAAGTGATGAGTCAAGACGACAACTTAACAGGAGAAGAGATTACAACTCAGAAAGATAATGAAGGAATTTTACGTTTTGCGTCAAGAATCTGGATCCCTAACGTGGCAGAATTAAAAGAAGAAATTATGCGAGATGCGCACAATTCGAAGTATTCCATTCATCCAGGAAGCACGAAAATGTATCGCGATTTGAAGGAAAACTTTTGGTGGCCGAATATGAAGAAGGAGATAGCAGAATGGGTGAGTAAATGCTACACATGCCAGCGAGTTAAAGCAGAACACCAACGTCCGAGTGGGTTATTGCAACCATTAGACATTCCAGAATGGAAATGGGAACATCTAGCGATGGATTTTGTGGTAGGACTACCGAGGACTAGGGCAAATCATGATGCGATATGGGTAATCATTGACAGACTTACGAAGTCGGCACATTTTCTACCAATTAATGAAAGATTTTCGCTTGACAAATTAGTGCACATGTATCTCAAAGAAATTGTGATGCGTCATGGAGTACCAGTATCAATTGTATCGGATCGAGATCCTCGTTTCAATTCAAGATTTTGGAGACAATTCCAAGAATGTCTAGGAACGAAGTTGAATATGAGTACAGCTTATCATCCGCAAACTGACGGCCAAAGTGAAAGGATAATTCAAACGATTGAAGACATGCTACGAGTTTGTGCGATCGATTTTGAAGGCAGTTGGGATGAACATTTACCCCTAGTGGAATTTTCTTATAATAATAGCTATCACGCCAGTATTGGAATGCCACCGTATGAAGCATTATATGGGAGGAAATGCAGATCACCCGTGCACTGGGATGAAGTTGGAGAACGCAAGATTTTGGGTCCAGAATTAATTCAGCAGACAAAAGAAAAGATTAATCTTATTCGAAAACGAATCGAGGCAGCACAAAACAGACAAAGCAGATATGCAAACCAAGCCAGGAAGGATATGGACTATCAGGAAGGAGAACACGTATTGCTCAAAATATCGCCATGGAAAGGATTGACCAGATTTGGCAATAAAGGGAAATTGAAGCCACGATACGTTGGACCATTTGAGATTTTGAAGAAAATTGGGAAGGTTGCGTACGAGTTAACTCTACCACCCCATATGCAGCACATTCGCAACGTATTTCATGTATCTATGCTTAAGAGGTATAATCCTGATACAAGGCATGTAATAGAGTATGAACCAGTAGAACTTCAGGCAGATTTGTCATATGTAGAACAGCCAATAAGAATTCTAGATAGGCAAGAGAGGGTATTAAGAAATAAGTCTGTGTCATTAGTGAGAGTTTTATGGAGAAACCCAGTGGTTGAAGAATCAACCTGGGAGCTTGAAAGTGAAATGCTAGAAAATTATCCTCAGTTATTTGCATAATTAGATTCTGAGGACAGAATCTTGTTAAGGGGGGGGGGAGAATGTAACGACCGAGGAATTACGCTTGTATTATATTATAATAATAATAAATTATGTGTATTATTATGTGATTAAATGTGTTAAGTCGTTGAACCCTAACTGCTATGTGTTATGTGTTGGTTGTTTTGATCCAAACGTGTTTTGGATATTTATTGAGCGTTCTATCGTCAGTTATATATATTATATCAAAACCTGTACAGCTCAAAACTATGTTTTAAAAGCCCGTATTTCAAACAAAATCATTGGCCCTATTTTGCCAAAAATGCCCTATACCGTATCGCTATTCTGAACCCTTAGACGTTTTACAAATTGACCTTTTTCGCGAAAAACGACTTTTTCCGGACCCCTTCGGGTACCAAAAACCCCACAAAAATCACATTTTTATTTTTATATGATTATGAAATTATCATATATCATTTTTCTTTGTATTTTTGTATTTTTCACAATTTTTGGGAATTTTTAGTATTTATTTTGTATTTATTGGATATTTAAAAATTCATTATTAATACCCAAAAATTATAAAAATTGGGGCCAAATATTTTTATTAGGAGTATAATTAGCCCCTTAATTTTACTTAGGGGTATTATTTTCATAAATATAAATATCTGAATTACTATTAATTAAATCAGTTAATTATAATTAAAAATCAGAAGAAAAAAATAAAAAGAAAAAGAAAGGGGATTAGGGTTAGGGTTTTGTGAAGAACAGCAGCAGAATTAATCGGACTTTTGAAGGTGATTCCGGTGACAGAAATTGAAGTGTGAGTAACCGATTTGAAGCCCAAAGTCTGTTCTATCAGATTATCACGTCAAAATCATCAACCGAGGTATTAATTTGTGTTTCATAATTTCGGATTAATTTCTCGAATTCGGGTTTGAAGTTCTGGTAATTGTTTGATGATTATGTTAGTATAGATGTTTAGATCGTCGATTTTGGAGTCGATTGACACCGGTTTTGTCGAGTTTGGCTTCGGGTTTTGTCTCGCCGGAAAAGCGGCGCCGCCGCCGCTGTTATCGGTGGTTTAGGCGGCGGGGACGGATAAAATGAAGGAGGAACACGACAGGGGAGGCCTGGGAACGAAAGGGAACGAAGCAGCAGAAGAAACGAGGCCGATTGATTGCCGTTTTTGCTTCGTCGGAAGTTTCCGCTGGGCCGGAATCTGGGCAACGGCCGGCTGTTCTTCCCGACCCGATTGGGTTGGGGACGACCCGGTTTCTAACCCGGTTTCGACCCGGGTTTAATCCTAATAACCCAAACCCTGTTGATGTTTTTGTGTTTTTAGTTAATTAATTAATTATTTATATTTTAGTATATTAAAATCAGTTTTTAGTAATTCTAAAAAGTAAATAAAAATTAGTTTTAAATTCTGAAAAATAGTATTATTAATTTCTAAATTATTTTATTAATTTATAAATTCTAATTTAATTATTTAATTATTTAATTATTTATCTAATTATTTATTAGTTATCTAATTAATTAATAATTAGGTAATTAATTAATAATTAGGTAATTAATTAATAAATAAGGATTAAACTGATTAATAATTTGATAATTAGTTAATATTACGAGTAGTGATTCGATAATGAGAATTATTATTCGAGCGTTAGTTATTCGAATAATATTACAGTAATTGTTCGTATCATATAATTAAATACTGATAATTAATTGATTAACGAATCGTTTAAATTCCAATAATAATATATTAGTTCGGTAATATTCGAGAATAGTGTGTAGCTCGTATTTATACGAGTGATTAATCGTTGAGTTGGTTTATAATTTGAGTAATTCGTAGTTATTCGATAAATAGCGTATCGGTTAATTAAGTTGATTGATTATTTGTAAATAATCGATCTAATCAAATAAATAACGATGAGTTGTAAATATTTGTAATAAATTGTGATTAATCCTAATAATTAGGGATTAATTATTTTAAATTAGTAAATAATTATCTATTAATTATTTATTAGTTATTTATTTATTAAGTGATTAATTATTTCAATAATTAATCACATAATTTTCAATAAATCGTAACTTCTTCGTTTTAACTCCAAAAAATTATAAAAAAATTATTTTTGATTTTGATTTTTATTAAATAATTATTTAAAAATTATTTTAGGATTTAAAAGGTTGTAATAATTATCTATATTGAATAATAAATTGAATTATCAGTGTTTAATTCATAACAATTCAACCGTTAGTCCGATTTAAGTGAAACGAAGACCCCTAGACTCAGAAAAATGAGACGAATCCAATAAAAATAGTTGTAAGTTATAATTTATTCTGAAAAAGAGTGGTTTGGTGATAACTGATAGTTCGTAGGTCCTAGTAGGGATATAATTGAGCCGAATAAATCCCGAAAAATTATAATAAAATCATATAAGACTAGTAATGCAGGTATAAGCCTAGAATTGATTCTAAAAATAATTATAAATCTAGAAATTAATTGTGTGCTTTACGTGTTACGTGTTATATGTGATTATGTGCATAAATGTGTTGTGTAAATATATGTATATATATGCGAGTCAGATAGAAACGCATGGGTAGACTGATAAGGTTGCGTGATATCAATTCAAGATACACGTATATAGTAAGTTATCTAAACACCTATATTTCCATGATTTGTTCAGTGTTAACAAGGCAGAGCAAGCTAGGGTCAGAAGGCAGTGAATTAAACCAGGTTAAGTACGCACAAGGCAAGTTTTTCCCCTATTCTAAATTCAGAATAGTGAATTATATTTCTTTTCTATCATATCAATTCTCTTTGATAATCATTGTTCATATGCACTGTTGTCCATTTATTATTACTTGTTCCAGTTTCATTTCAATTCTTGATTTACCCAATTTATTGAATTCCCTGTTCATATTTCAATTCTTTTACCCTACATATATTCTGGTATATCCTGGTGTTGGGATATATCAATAGCATACCGATTGTTCCGGATGCTCAGCCTTGGACTGGATGGTTACTATAAAGGCTGGGTTTTTCCCAGACCATTAATTAATAGGCCATAGTTGCCTGAGTACTCCTTATGTTGGTTGGGTCTATGCAGTTGGGTATAGATCCGCACTATATTCTGACTGATCAGCAGATTATAGTGCATATGTTGGTTCTTGTTTCCAGTCTTGTTCATTTGGCACTCGCCATCATTGGCAAATTATTATCATATACAGATACAGATGGTTGTTCAAACCAACAGCTTATTGGTTCATTTATTTCTCTCTCTTTATAATATATATATATATTGTTGCAGGCTTGTTGAGCAATTTTGGCTCATTTCTTTTATTGTCACTCCTATTGTTTTACAGTTAAGGTAGAGAATGAAACCCATCAGGACCCGCATAGTCAAGAAGCGAGTCAAGCAGCGGGACCCTCTTATACCAAGAGTGTTCCTTCCTATTCCCGAAGAGAGCTTTGAATTGCCAGATCAGGTGTAGCAGGATAAGTAGTAATGTTGGGTTGAATAAAAGTTTTGTGTAGTTTGAATAAAAGATTGCGTAGTGAAACTGTAGATAGAATAAAGTTTTGTAATAAAGAGAGTTCTTGAGACAGGTTTTATTTAGTTGGGTTTGTAATAAAGTGTAGTGCATGATTCTTGTTTCCAAACTCAACCCTTAAAAGATCCTGAGTAGTGATAGTTCGGGGTAATTATTATATTAATATTCCGCTTGTGCAGGTATAGTTGGTAATTGTTGTTAATAATGCCCCAAATCTATACCCCGGATTTGGAGGGTGTTATAAGAACGATGGACGGAATAGCAAAATATTTAAGCATGTGAAGTACGATGCGATAATACTTTATATATATACACATATGTTTTGTTCTTCTATGACAAACCTCTATAGTTTAGAGGTAGGTTCCAAGCCAGATATTTTGTGGCAGTATATTTTTTTTCATATATACAATTCTCTTCAATTCGTTCTTTTCTCTTCTTTTCATTTTGTATAAGCTGAGAAGAACAACCCTTCCAGAAGGGGAGGTATTGCCGAATGACTATCTATCTGTGTGATAGAAGCCTAGTAGGATACCAGCTATTGTTTAATTGCTTGTCAAGTACTAAAGGCTGGCCACCTTCTGTACTAACTATGCGATATAACAAGTGTTCATGATCATAGTGATCTCTCAATAAATTCTTTTACTTCTATATGAAGGATTAAGCTTTCGAAGATAGAAGCAGCTGAAAAAGGAGTAGTAAAGTTGTGGTGGTATTCGGAATGGAAACACATTCGTGATACTAAGGTTGACGAGGTTATTAAAAGGTTATAGAACGCTAGCGAGCAAAAGTATAACCAGTATAATATTAGGAACGGAAGGTAGTAGCGATTACGAACTGGAAAAGAATGGGTATTGAGAAGCAAAAGCTCTAATGCTAAAAGCTATAATGAGAGTCTGTGCAATAGACTTGAAAGAAATTGAATTGATCACTTAACACGGATTGAGTTTTCTTACGACAATAGATCATATGTCAGTATTGAGGTATCGCCTTATGAGATCCTTGAGGGAAGACAATGTCGATCTCCCTTATGTTAGGATGAAGTTGTAGAGCGCAAGATGCTCGGACCCGCAGTAGTCCAAAGGACCAGGGATATAATAGATCTAATCAGAGGACGGCTGGTAGTAACCCAAGATGGACATAAGAGGTATGCTGATTTGACTCAAAAGGACAAAGAGTATGAAATAGGGGACCTAGTAATGTTATAGGTATCCCTTGGAAAGGGTTAATGAGATTCGAAAAGAAAGGAAAGCTAAGTCCACCAATTGTTGGACCCTTGGATATATTAAGAAGTATTGGGAGGTTAGCATATGAGCTAGCCTTACCCCCAGAACATGTAGCAAGTCATAACGTGTTTCACGTATCAATGTTAAGGAAGTGTAATTCGGATGCCAGGCAAATAGAGGCATATGAGCACATAGACACGCAACCCGACGTAACCTATATGGAGCAACCAGGAAGGGTTATAGAGTGAAAAGGAACAAGTGCTTAGGAGAAGGATTATCAAACTAGGCAGAGTTTGGTGGTGGGACCACAATGTGGGAAAATTTACTCGAGAGTTAGAAAGTGCAATGCTAAGAGAGTATCCCTATTCATTTTCTATCTGATTCCGGGACGGAATCCTTTTAAGGAGGGGAGACTGTAATAACCCCAATTTTTGGAAATTTTTGAAACCCTTATGAATAGTGATTTTGCAGATTATGCTGAATGAGAAAACTTTTCATGCCACACTATGTAGGGGTTCTGGTATGGATATTTTGAGATTTTATTAGTACTTTATATGGGATATAAGTGTATGTAAAGATCGTCAGAATCCAAATTCCGAACACTTTGATTTTCCCGAAAATCCACTAGATACGGAAAGAATTGAGTATAAGGTAACAGGATAAAAAGGATTTAAATTAAAGGATTATAAGAGAGGATCATAAAAGGAATATAATATATTGAGAAAGGTTAAGGGAACCTAAGTAATAAGATCCCGGGTATGATCCCTCAAACGATAAACGAAAATGAAAGTTAAGCGAACCATATAACAGATCAGCGGTCATTAGGCAAACAATTAGGAAGTTAATCAAAGGGATTAGAGAGGATGATGTCACCCAACCAATGAGAAGAGGACAAGGAGGGGAAGATGACATCATATCATGACATAAGCATGACATGGGAAGGAAGGAGATGTGGTTGAAGTAGAACCACACAAAATTAAGGCTAAAAAGGTAATTAACCAAAACAAAAAACAAAATTTCATCCACCAAGCCAAAAAAATCATTTCATCAAAACAAAAGAAATCTATTTCTCTTCAACAAAAGCTTGCTCTCGGCTTTTTACTATTTCAAATGAAAGGATTTTCAAAATCCAAGATCCAAGCCTCCTAAATTGGTAAGATAATTCCCTAGTGTTCCTTATGCATATATATGGCTATATTATGAGTTTAAGCATCCCATTCATTCTCTATCTTCTCCAATAAATCAATGAGGAAGACAATAAATAGTGATTTCAAGGTTTTTAACTTGATTTTATTGCTTTTCCTTTAAGATCCAAGCTTTCCTAAGACTCCTCAAGGCTTCCTAAGGCTTCTTAGCTACTCACACCACTTCAAGGAAGGTATATCATCTCCAAACCCTAGCTTTAATTTGTATATTAGGTTGATTTTGGTTGTTAGAGTAAAGAGTAGCTTGAAACTTGTTTGTTTAAGAGTTTGGGTTGGAATGGTGGTGATTGATTTGTTGAAATCTTAAGATTTGGTTAAAGAATGTAGTATAGTGTAAATTCAAGTTTTAGGAGTAAGTAAATGGATTATAATGAGTTGGTTTGGGGCTGTTGTAATGTATTTTGGATGGAGTTTGGATTGGGTTGTGAATTGGGGTTGAATTGTGGTTGTTTTGAGTTGGTTTAAATTTGGGAAATCGCGTAAACATAGCCGTCGTAATGTCCGATTTACTTTAGACTGCTTTTGTTCATAACATTTGGACCCGATAAATCCCTGCTAGGTTTTGACCATTGCCATGTTTAGATAGTTCATGTTACGAGTTTCGTTTTGATATGTGGTTCGTTTGATTCCGATGAACGGTTTAGGAGAAACGGCCGTTTTAAGTAACGACGTTTCGCGAACGAACCTTTACCCCTCGCCTTACTTTGAAACATAGGTTAAAGACCTTAAAGGACTAATTGAAGTATGAAACATTTATGTAAGGTGTAATAGGCAGTTGGTAAGACACTCGCGAAGGAATCGCCTTAAAACTCGTAATGGTTAAATTATTAAAAATGGTGGAGCCGAGGGTACTCGAGTGACTTAAGAGAATCAGTAAGCGCAAAACGAGCGTTAGAGTCTGAGTTGGTTAGAGTATAGATTTACAAGTGACTTTGGTTTAATTCCAACTTACTTGTTGCTTATAGGTTACCAGACTCATCCCGAGCCATTCGTAACCCCCAGTCGCTCAGGCAAGTTTTCTACCCGTTATACTGTTGTTGTGATGTATATGTGTATATGCATGATCTTGCGATAAATGCATATTTGTTATTAGCAAGTTCTTGCGATATATTGTAGCATGTGATATGGTATATATGCATGCCTGTTTCATATTCTTGGATTATATATCTGTTGGTTAAAATGCTTACAGTTGCATAATACCTATGCTAGAAATAAGCGGTATTGAGTTTACCCTTAGTATAGGGGATCAAAAGGTGAACATATTTCTAAACCGGGAGTCGATGTTCCCGAGTATAATATATATTTTTATATATATATGGTTATAGTTTTCAAAACTATTAATCGAATAAGGTTTATTCGATAACTTTAACTTTATTTTATTATTGAATATTATTTCGAATATTCATTCGAGGGCTTATGACTCAGTTATATTATTAATGATTATTAATTGAATATTCATTTGAGGATGTATGACTCCGTTTATTTTATTTAATGAATATTATTTATAATATTCATTCGAGGTATTATGACTCCGCTTGTTATTTAATAATATTCTTTATTTTATTAAAGAATGATGTTTCGATAATCAAACTTATTTTCGATTATTCAAATAAAGATAGTTCTTTCGTATAAGTATATCTTTGGTTATTTAATACTCATTTCAAGTATAAGTCTTACAACTTCTACTTCAATTATTTGTATAAAGATTGTTCTTTATGGGAATATTATTTAAATAATAATATTCAGGCATTTTCTAAATATATTGGGACTGATTTGCTTCATTAAATCAGCATTACTCCAAACATTCTTAAAAATGTTTTCGAGTCTTCAAAATGATTTTTAAAGTTAGAGTGGACCCCAAAACTCATTTTTTTTTATATTTAAGATCTTCCTTTCAAAGGGGGTTTAAATACTCGCTCAAAACCTGGGGGATCCAGCTCTGTGGTGCATTTTACATTCGCAACAAGGTTGCAGTTTTGGTAAATGAATTGATTACTTACCCAACGTTCGGGAAGTAAGCCCATCTAATTAAGTCGGCATAAGCGACAGGCCGGGGTACGGTCTATCAAAGTGTAAGTGGCTGGATGGCAGTCCATCAACGCGTAAGAGGCCGGGTGGCGGTACAGCACAAGGTCCTTATGTGGCCAGGGTGATGACCGGTGGGGGATTCATCCATCTACTAGTAGAAAAGGTTACTTATTGGTATCTTTGCCTGATCAGCAAGATATCAGGTTTATGCCAAAATTCTTTCCTTTCCAAATTTATTGGATATTGCAATTCTGTTCATACTTTACATGACAGAGGTTTTCAGGAAACGTATGTATATATATAGGTGTATATATACATCGGGACTTAATGAAGTATATCATAACTTCATTTCCTTCAAAATATTTCAAAGATTGAATCTATTCAAGTCTTATCTTGTAGTCTCATCAGTGTGATGAACTTTTGAAACTAATTATAACTTGAACGGTGGTAGTTCAAGTAGCATTTGGAAAAGATATAAGTATATTGGAGTATCTTGTAACTTCATCTTTTAAACTTATATCTAGTAAATGATTATCTTATGCATGCCAAAGATTTTCAGAAAAACGTTGAGACAAGGTTAGATATATGAAATCACCTTACAACGATATTTTTATACAGTTATACACTGGAACTCTGTGTGTATTATGCATTGAAGAGGACTTCCAATATTTTGAAAAGTATATATGTATATATATACTGAATATTTTGCGACTTCATCGCATTAAGATATCAACTTGGTTCATTTCTTTTGACCAAGACTTTCACGAGTACTATGAGAAGGCTCATATATTGTTAATCATTATACATATTATTTTGGTGGGCTTGCTGCTCACCCTTGCTTTCTTCTTTCATCACACAACATCAGATAGATAAGATGAACAGGACCAAGCTCCCAATTCGCAAGCGGATAGGAAATGTTCCGCAGCTTTCTGGAAGCGTTGAGGCCGTTGTAGCTGAGGTAGAAATTACCAATAGGCTAAGTTTTCAACTAATGATGTACCAGACTTATGTATATTATGAGTTGTAATAATGGCAGAGAAATGTAAATTTATTCAGAAACCTGTTTAAGGTGTATTGGCATGTAATTGTGGAATAAAACGACTTGTGATTATTTTTGGATGATCATCTCTGAGACTATAACTTGTGGTGTGTGTGTTTATTGTGGGGTCACAGTACAGATTAGTTGATTAATTATTAAGATTGGGTGTTATTAAGGGAAATGGAACTCGTGACAACCCGGATCCCCGACCCCGGATTTGGGGGTGTTACAGCTACGGGCTAGTTGAAATTGACATGTTGAATACTGGTTATTTAGCATTTACTTGATGGCCGCAAGTTCATTGGTATTCACCTATAATTGGATAGACCTGCACTTGCACTCACCCATAATAATGGATACCATAACATTTATGATTTTCCTAAAGAGCAGGGTTTGAGGTATTTCTTACAATCCCTGAATTCACGATAACTATGTACGAGCTAGAGAATGATATCATATGGGGAAGGAAGCTACTGGCTTGGGGTATATTAACTCTCCAATATCCCACCACAGAAGGGCAACTATGATGAAAAATGGGCTTTTATCAACAGAACGCCCCAAAGAGCTTTCAACCGTATGGAATTCCATGGATGAACCCTAGTCTCCATTGAAATGAGATAAGTCATAGTCCCATGCTTTTACATATTCAGTATCATTCATACTTTATGTGCATATATGGAAATAATTATTGCTAGGCTGCACCTCATATCTCTTATTTTTCCCTACATAAGGACACATTTTTCTAAATATATATATATCATATTTTCTCAAGGAATAAAACTTACATTGGTTTACATGTGTGGGGTATTGCTTTTTATATATTTTCTTACATTATGCATGGGGTTATAAAATATTTTCAAACTTGTTGGCCGAAGCTTTCAAGTAGATACTAGGAACACTATACATTGGTTTACATGTGTGGGAATATTGCATTTTATATATTTTCTTACATTATGCATGGGGTTATAATATATTTTCAAACTTGTTGGCTGAAGCTTTCAAGTAGATACCTAGAAACGCTATATGCCCCATAATATAACCACTTGGAAGGACATAGTAACAATTGATGGGTTTCTCCATGGCCTTCCTTTGGTCTCTCCTACGGTCAACTCAAATAGCCCCATGAAACATGGGCAGGTCAGAAAAGCCCCATATTACATGGGCAGGATTTGAAAGTCCCATATTGCATGGGCAGGATTTAAAAGTCCCACAGGCGCTGGGCATTAAGGGAAAAGTCCTTAAAAACTAAATAATATATTAAGAGGCCATGTGATGAAACCTTGAAAGCCTCTGAAAATTGTGGCTTTGTCTTGAAAAGTGTGTTCGTCAAGGTTCAGCCTGATTGCTGAGGCAACAACGAATATGTATATCTATATTTATGCAAAATCATTCACACTCTCATTTTCTTACTCACATATTCATACTTACATTCTATATGTATGGGTTTCATGCGTTATATATAAGAGATGTTTAGCTTATGATACTAGTCACTCTTTTAAGTTATCTTGGCATCCCATGATTATAGATAAATGAATCCTATTTGAAACACCGAAAGTTTATGGGCTTCACTCATAAAGGATTTTCACCTAAAGATCGACTTCACAGGGAAAAGGAATATCTTAGAAGGCTAATGCATGGATTTTTGGGAAATGGCCGGAAGCTAGAGAATATGGCTAAAAAGGTCAGGAAGTCCTATTCTGGAACTGGCATGGGAAAACGTGATCTAAAGTGTATTGAATGATTTTATTTAAGGATTCATATCGAGGTACATATGTTGAGGCATTACGTTTTCTGTTTCGTATGCCGAGTTAGCTCATGTAAGTTTGGAAGCCAAATGTGGAAACTGTGTATTTCTTTGAGGAGGATAATGAAGGATTGAACCCTGTGCTATATAGGTTCCCCATGCATTCAATTGCTGCGAGGAACCGGGGGTCATTGTTGTGCCTAAAATCAGCAGTGGGCTGGATTTATGGCCCAAATAGGGAGTAGATGGATTGGCATAATGGATTGTGCTTTCTGGATGATAAAGTAAGGATTATGTACCTAAGTGGGCTGGTATGATGGGGTATTAAGATAATGGTTAGGGCCTGTTATGAGGGTTATCATAACAGGGCAATAAGAGAGGCCTGTTATAGATTAGCCAATACCCTAGGCTTCCTATATTATGTTGTGCAAGACATGCATGTACATAACAAGACCAAGTCATCTTGACAATCCTAATGATAAGTTATATGTTAATCTAATTTTGTATTCTTTAATTTTATTACTTGAGTCTGTAAAAATGTTAAGTAGATAAGACTGGAGAATTTTTCTGTGAACAGACATCAAGCTAAGGAATAAACTCTGGAAGAAGATCAAATCCTGATCATGCCTTAAAGAGAAGTGTAACAGCTTAGATTTGTATAATACTATTCTAGGAAAAATGCTTAAAGTCAGATATCGATAAGTCACAGATCAATGAATATCGAAAAGTCCAAAATGACTTGTAGAGAAGTCCCAAGAGATATCGATATGTCAATATGCATGTAGAGATCTCAGATATCGGCAAGTCAAAAAGAATATATAGAGAACTGGAGATATCGACAAGTCATTTCTTCATGTAGAGATCTAGAGACATCGACAAGCTAAATTTTCATGTAGAGAACTAGAGATATCGACAAGTCAAAGGGCTATGTAGAGAACTGTAGATATCGACAAGTCATTCTACATGTAGAGAACTGAATACCTCGATAAGTCATTAACAAATTTAGAGAACTCAAGATATCAATAAGTCATTATACTTATCGATATGTGACATCTCTACAGAACAAAATAGATCTCGACAAACTATCTCATAATTCAGAATGCAGACAAATTGAAGATTCAAGATTATCAGTCAACAAATAATTCCATCACTGAATTGGAAAGACTACAAATACAGATTAAAAAATTCAAGATCAAGGGCCAAGATTCACTGGACAAAGGAGGGTCATGAACCTATTAGATTCTGCACATATTTGCTAACATTGGAAATGGAAAATATACAAAGTAGCTTGTTAGGAAATTAATAACACACAGATGGGGGGGTGAATGTGTTTTACTGTTTTTGAGTTTTTCCTGAATGTTTATGGTTGAACAATAGTATATTAATTCTTGTAGAGAAATGTGTAAATGCAGAATTTAAACTTGCAGAAAAATAAAGAACACAAATCTTCAAAACTAACTTAATTTTATATTAAGACAAGATGTCTTAGTCTTGTTAAAGTACATGCATGTCTTTTACAACAATCTCCCCCAATTTGTGAGAAGATTGCTTAACACAAATTCATGCTTGTTAACAAGACAAACCCCAAGTTTAAAATGATGGAAGATAAAATTAATGGGTTAATTATCAAGTAGGTCACTGACTGCATCCAAATATATCAAGTGAGTCACTGATTATAAAAGTGACTCAAATAAGTCACAGTTGAAAATTTGTATAAAAAATATCACTATATCGTTAGTCGAAATTCTTAAAAGTATTATATATTGAGTTTCACACATTTTTAATGATTGATATTATATCCAAATGAAAATTCAGAGGTCTAGTATTTTAGATAATATTTTTATATTTTTAAAAAAATTATCTACTATTTATTTTTATTTAAATCAAATAAAATAATAAAAAATTTAAAAATAAATAGTTGATAAAATTTTAAAAATCTAACAATATTATTTAAAATAGTAGAATTCAGAACCTTTCATTTATATGTAATATCATTCATAAAAAATGTGTGAAACTCAACATATAATACTTTTAAGTATTTCGACCAATAATAAAGTGATATTTTTGATATAAATCTTCAAATGAGTGACTCATTTGAGTCAGTTTTGTAATCAGTGACTCACTTAATACATTTGGATGCAGTCAGTGACCTACTTGATAATTAACCCTAAAATTAATACATAGAGCTTGATAGAATTACAACTTGTACAATATAATATTCACAAGGTTCAATGGTTACAAGATTCAGGTAAAGACAGTTTTTACATCTGCTTCTTTTTTAAGTTGATCCTTCAATTTGTCAAGAATTTTGAGTTCTTCTACAATAGGTGTTCCACTTAGAGCTTCTACAAGTTTTTGTCTTGCTGCCTTAGAATAACCTTGGTCCAGAAACTCTATGCAGAATCTTGAGACTCCACCATCTCTAATGTTTAGAAATCTCCCATCTTTAGAAATTCTGCTCATTCCTTTTGCTTTCAACTCTTTTGATCTTTTTCTGTACATGTCTATCTATTCATCATGCCTCCTTTTTCTTTCTTCAGCCTGACCTCTTTTCTTTGTTTCCTCTCTTTCAATCAACCATTCAGCTAGAGATGATCTCCATGCCCTAGTAACAATATCCTTGCCTTTTAACAAACTTATCACTCTCTTGATTTCTGTGGAAGCCAAAGAGTCCATTAGCTTTTTGTCTAGAAAAGTGAATGTACCATCCTTAAAATAAACTCTAACTTCTCTCAAGGATACAATCCAGACTCTAACAATTTCCTCAACTAGATGTTGGAAATGGTCTTCATCTGAGATGCACCAATTTAGAGGTAGAAAGTCAGATTCTTTAAAACACTTCCAGATGGCCTAACGAACTTACTAGGATTTGAGCCAGAAGGATTTTGATCATTCTTCTTCTGCTCATCATCATCCAAGTCATCCTTATTGAACTGTATTTTGGGCAAGTTGGCTTCTGCATTTTCCAGATATCTCCTCAGTAGATTTATCTTTTCCAAATCATCATTGTTCTTATTTTTCTTAGCTTTTAAGCTAGTTTCTAGGATCATGATAAGCTTCTTGTTGCTCATGACACAATGTTTGGGGATATTAAAATGTCTGAATTGTCTGGTGGTTGGACAGATGTATGTTATACCCTTGCTTGGTTGTAGATATGCTTCAGGAAAGGCAGCTACTTGAGCATCTCTCAGTGTATTTAATAGCATGGTATCTTCACGAGTTATAGCTCAGACTTTGCTAATAAAGATGTCTAACTCAGATGCCCTCCTTGAGACAAGGTAATTGAGGGACACCTGCATACATCTGTATGTCCCTGAGTCATTTGCATTAACCACTATCTTCTCTTCCAGAAAGTTATCCTTGTTGACCTTGATCACTCTTATCAAATTGATTGTCTTATCCATGGCCTTTTTATATATGTTAGTCCCTAACAATGCAACAAGAATTACAGAAGGGGGGTTGAATGGAATTCTTGAACCTTTTTCAGAAATATAAAAATGTTCTAACTTAAGATATATATGACAGTGTTTTGATTTGCAAAGTGCGGAATAACAAGTTAAATATGAATCAAAACACAAAGTAATAAAAACATAAGTCTTTAAAACTTTCTGGTGGATTAGAAAGTATCCACCAGAGATATATAAATATATTGAGAGAACTCTGTGAAGCTTGAGTAGCTCAGAGCTGCTTACAAATGAGAACAACTAAACTTACAGAGAAATGCTAAAGATACAGCTTACAAATGTTTCTCTGAGAATTTACTTGCTTAGTCTTCTTGTTGTTCTAATTGCTAATCTTGGTTTATATATCACCAAGATTACACAGTAATAAGACAAGATAATAAAACAAAACCTATCAAGTCTAGTACTATGCTACTTCATTACTCTATTCCAGCATCTTTGAATATCTTCATAATAGCATGGAAATGGCAATGCTTGTTTGTTCTCAAAAACCTAGTTAAATAGGCTTCCACATTCCTTTTACATACACTCGACGCGTGTGACTGTGTTGTCACTGTCAACAGATGTTTGAATTAATTATCCGTCAGGTACATGATCATCCATTGGGTTACCTTGTTGATCATCCGTCGAGTAGCTTTTTGGCACTTGACTTTATTTTATTTATACAGAATTACAAGACATCATCTATGTATAATTAATCAACCTATTCTTCATATCTAATTAAAGTCAACATGACTTATATGCTACTACAGAATCTAAACAAAGATGTTTGCAGAAATGTGCTACATGACTTATTATTACAAAAGCTACTCACTCGATGGATAGTAAATCATCATCCGTCGGGACTATATTGAGTCATCCGTCGGGACTATATTCCTTATCCGTCGAGTGCTACATTTTTCACTAAGTTAAATCTACTAAGGTGTTTTGTTAATGAAATCATCAAGTTCACAACATATTCATAACAATCTCCCCCAATTTATGTCTACTAGAATTGTAGCCATAAATTAAGAAAAACTTGATGATAACAAAACACCCTAAAAATACAAATTTAAATGGAAGTAGATAAAACTATTAAGTGCTTCAATTAACAAAATGTACAAAGATTTGCTCAAAGTCATTTTCAAGGTGCTCCTCTAGCCTGAGTAGATTAATCTATTTCCTTGAAGATCTGGATCTCTTTCCAAGCTTTCTGTTGTTTTCTTCTATCTGATTTTGGAGATGTCTGTGGAATTTCAGTTCATCAGATTCTAAGAGATTTAGCATTTCTTGCATTTCCAAAAGAGTCTCATTGCTAGAGATGCTCAATTGGTCTTCTAATTTGAAGAATCTTCTAACTCCTTTGTCATCCATGAATTCCATCAGCCAGTAGGGCCTTAGATGCACTCTATTCCCTGTGTAAGGAATAGTCAAAGTCTTTGGGAGTGCATCTTTAACATTGAATCCAAATTTCTTCTTGAAGGATGAATAAACCTTTATAAACACAGATCGGCTTTCTTGAAGGATCTCGTGAAGTGACCACTGTATCTCTTTTCCTCCCTTGTACTTGAATACTAACCTTTCAGGAAGATTCTTGTAAGCATCAATCCCTCTAACTTCATCCAGTTTATCTAGATAGAGGTTTAAGTCTGAGAATTCCTTGATATCACAGATGTACATGATGTCTCCCTTATTGACTTTGTTTTGAGCTTTGATTAGAGATTTGGATATGAGAGTTGATGGCTTCACTTTCTTGACTGCTCTTGTCTTTGTCTTCTTTGGCTTCATGAATTGAGGTAGATTGAGTTCAGGTATTGGTAGACTATCCTAGTCTATTGGCTCATCCTTTGGAATGATAGGTTCACCATGAAAGTTCTTGGATGGATCTATCTTGAAATCTTCATGTGCCACAGAGGGCATGGATGTTTGAGTTGTTGTAGAAATAGACTCTTTGGGAAAGTACCCTTCCATCTCCTTATCACCGAAGTCCAGCTTTCTCTTTATTCTTTGCTTGTACCTTGGCTTCTTTCTCTATGGAGGTTCATTTTGCATTACTTGATCTTGAGATTCAACTGTTTCAGATGGTTGTGCAGAAACTTGTTGTGTAGGTTTCACAGCTTGTAGCTTGGCCAAGATAGCAGCTTGCTCCTTCTTTTGTTTGACCTTTTTAGCATCTAGAGCATCTTGCTTCTTTTCTTGCTTCAATCTTGCCTTTTCTTCTCTCTTAGCTTCAGCAAATTGACGGTGTCCATCCACCACACAAATTTATTTACCATTTCTGAAAATTTTAGCAATTCTTCTTTTCAATGTTGAATTAGCTGGATCCTTGTAGAATGCTATGGACCTGGAAAACAGCTTCTTTTTATCAGGCTTTGGTGTCTCATACACCGTGTCCAAGGGGTTCTTTAGTGAAGATTTTGGATAGTTCACCCTTGGCTTTAAAATTAGCTTAGCCTTTGGAGATTTGATGCATGATGGTTGTCCTCTTTCCAGATTCTTCATGCTCATTTCATTCACAGATATTTGCCTGAATTGAGAGTGATGAATGGTTGATTTTTCTGGCTTCTTTACTAACCCAAATTTCTTTTGGATATCCTCATCAATTTTCTCCTAGTTGATTGGACTCAACTGCTTCTTCTCAGCTGCTCTCAATGTAGCTGCTGCTTCATTTATGAGATCAATACTGTTTTTTGTTGGTGGCTTGGTGAAAGCAATTGCAGGAACAATTACTTTACTGACTTGAATGTTAAGCTGTTTCTCCCCCTCACTTGATCCTTTCTCCCCCTTTTTGTTATCATCAAGTTGTGTGGGAGGGAGTTGAGCTGCCACCAGTTTTTGGAGTAATGCAGTTTGAGCTTCTTGATTGTCTAGTATCTTGGCCATTGACTTCTCTACAGCAGATAGTCTTGAGTCCATGGCCTCAACTTTCCTGTTTAGATCAGCCTCCTTCCTTAGTTTGTGAGCAATTTCAGTCATGGTGGTTGTAGGGAGTCTAACATCTATCCTTTCTATAACATCTTGCTTGACTTCATAAATTTCCTTCTTGATGGCATCCACACTCTGACTGTGTTAGAGGGCTTGAATATTATGCAGCTGGAGTGCTTCAAGATATGCTTTGAGTAGTTGCTTTGTGCTAGCATTGGAAGATGCCTGAATGGCTGCTTGAGTGTCATGAATCAGTTTGAAAAGTGTTGATTGGAGATGTGAGTACGAGCATTCTTTTGTGAGCATCCAGGCAGGAGTATCTGCATCTCCCCCTATGTACATGCTACTTTCCTCATCATCACCACCATCATCCCCAAACGAAGTCTCATCCAGTTCCAAATCACTGCCAATATTGGAAGGCATAGTAGTGATTGCATCCTTTTCTCTTTGTAAAGATTGTGTTGTATGCACCAAATTCAGCAATCTTTTAGCCTCCTCATTGCCCTATACAGTTAGAGTTTGGTAAGCTGTCACAGGGTGAGTAAATGTCTCAGCATCTAGGGAAATGGAATCTATAACAGTTTGATATTCTTGATAAAATAGCCTTTTCCTTTCTGTATCATTGACACTAATTGACTCACTTGCAATGGTTTCCACCCTTATCACTCTTGTACCTGCATTTCTCTCTTGATCTCTCTTTTGTTGCATCAAGGTCTCACCTTGGCTCCCCACCCTCACACCCTCACCTTCACCATCTAAGGTGGGACTCCTCACACTCACTTTTGCCAATCCTGAAGAACTGGATTGCATTTGGTCACTCTTTTCCTCTCCTTTTTCCTGGGAGCAACCCAGACTCTCACTCATTTCACTCCCTTCCCTCAATCCTAGGAGTGATTGCACTGCCACTAAGTCTTCTGCACTTGTGATAATTGATGAAATTTGAAGCTGTGCAGAGACACTCGATGGATAAGGGATATCCGTCGGGTTAGCAGTTTGACTATCCGACGGATAACTGCTGTTAAGCTTATCCATCGGGATACAATCACTACTCGACGGATGAACAATATCCATAGAGAGAGTAGAAATAAATGAGTTTGGAGTGGAGACTATTGTAGACTCTGTGCAGATTGATGAAAATTTTGGCACAGATGTCTCAACAGACTCAGAAAGAAATGGCAAGTGAGCCAACAAATCATCTAAAAGATGATGCTCTTCCTTGGATTTTTGGCTTCTCCAAGAGAGTTAAAGATGGAGAATTTGGAAGTGATGTATTTATCATGTCAACATCCAAGGAGTGTGTGGGAGAGTTTGGTATTTCAGGGGCTTCAATTGTTAGAGATTTTGGCTGTGACTCCACATTTGTTGGAGCCACATCAAACTTACTTTGAGAAGGTGCAGTGACTGTGTCTTTAGCACCAGTTTGCACAGTGTGTGAACCCTGTGTATCCCCAAAGGTCTTTAGTTTCTTCTTTCTAGTATAGGTTTGGGGTGAGCTTGTGTCCCTTACCCTTTTGTCCTATGCTCTTGGTTGAGAGCTTTGTTCAATAGTCACATCCTTTTGGGAGGATGTAACTAGTAATTAGCTTATATCCTTATTAAGCACTGCAGTTTGTTGGGAATAGCAGTGTGGCTAGGCTGGGAAACACTCACCTCTCCAACCTTATCCTTAGGGTTTCTTTGATGTTCACCCTGTCCCTCACCTTTCTTACCCACCTTCACACTCCCCTCTTTTGGTTTAGTGGTTTTTACAATTGGCATCTTTTGAGAGACACCAGAGGGCGTTTTCTTTGACTTGGTTTTTGAAATTTTGGATTTGGTAGCTTGGGTAGGCAACTGTTGGGTCAATGACACAGTTGCCATAGCTACACTAGAATGCAAAGAAGTGTGTGAGACTGGAAGAGTAGAGATAAATGAACTTACCTCACTTACCTGAGGTGCCTCCATAACAGGAAAATAGAAGAGTGGCACCTCTTTGTGATGGTTTGCCCTGTTCAAATCTGCAATGATTCTCCTTTCTTGAACCCAACAATCTAATTTGTTGGTTGGGTTCTCAAGCACAATATCCTCAGAGTGGTGGTTAGCAAGCATCATTAAAAATCTAGCATATTAAACATTTTTACCCCTCTTATTTAACTCCCCTAACCTAAACCCCAACTCAAATATGACAAGATCACTAAAGTTGAAAAAATTATCAGTAACTAGCATGTAAAGCATGTTAAACATAGAGATATTGACAGAATCAAAATTACTGATTTTACCAGAGAATACCTCAGTAACTACATCACATAGATAACTCCATTCCTTCCTAAGACCCAACCTCCTAATTTCACTTAACTTAGAAGTAGAGAGTGCATAGCCCATGGAGTTAAGCATATTAACAATGTCAGTGTCTGTGTGTGGTGATGTTACAGTATTATCAGGAATTTTGAAACATGCTTTAATAATGTCACTATTAACACAGAATTCCTTACCTTTAATAGTGAAAGTGATAGTCTTATCAGCTGAGTTTTATGTTACAGTCGTCCACATCTCTTCAACAACTTTATAGTATATGGTGGGTGATTCCAGCATGGCATAGTTGAGTTTGCAGTTCTTCACAAAATCCATCATCTTGTGGTAGTCACCAGACTGTTGAATCCCCTTGTTCACAAGAGCAGTGAAGTTATTCTTCTCATAGATAAATCCAGTTTGAGACATTATCTTGACGATTGGTGCCATTATTAGAGAGTAAAAACTTGCAGAAAGAGAGAGTAAGTTCTTTTGAGAAAGAGAGAATCTAGAGCAGATGATTTGAGAAAGATAAAAGAAAAGCAATGAAAATGAATTATACTTTTATACTATCTCAAAAAATAACTGTCAAAAATAATAAAGTAAAATAAAGTGACCAATAAAAATTGCCCAAAATAGCCGATTAAAAATAAACTGTTAAAATTCCATCAATTATCCGTCGTGTTATGCTTACAAACTGTAAGTATACTCAATGGATAATGTTCAGAGAATCAACGGCTAAAAATAAGACAATTCGACGGATGAGGATAAATCAGTTATTCGTCGAGTCATAAAATATTCCAGAAAAATAATTGATTTTATTAACAAAATATATACCGACGGATGATCAAACTCGATGGATAATGATCATCCGTCGAGATGTAAATTTTGACTTAGCCAAAATTTCATCCAAAACTGAAAAACCAATTAAATTTTTGGCTGCAATACAACTTGCAAAATATCTATAAAGATTCAAGAGTAATTTAGCATACCTAACTCACTTACCAACCTTGAAAAGGTGGATTCTTCCAGTGGCTTGGTAAATATATCTGCAAGCTGCTTTTCACTTGGAACAAAATATAGTTCCACAGTACCATTCATTACATGTTCCCTTATGAAGTGGTACTTGATGTCTATGTGCTTTGTTCTTGAATGTTGTACTGGATTTTCAGTGATGGCAATTGCACTTGTGTTATCACAGAAAATAGGAATTCTTTCCACTTGCGGACCATAGTCTAGCAATTGGTTTCTCATCCACAAAATATGTGCACAGCAACTGCCAGCAGCAATATACTCAGCTTCAGCTGTAAGAGTAGAAACTGAATTTTGCTTTTTACTGAACCAGGACACAAACTTGTTTCCTAGAAATTGACAGGTTCCTGTTGTACTTTTTCTATCAATTCTACAACCTGCATAATCTGCATCTGAATAACCAGTTAGATCAAAACCAGAATCTCTAGGGTACCAAATGCCAAGTTATGGTGTTCCCTTGAGATATCTGAAAATTCTCTTAATAGCTACTAAGTGAGATTCTCTAGGATCAGCCTGAAATCTAGCACAAAGACATGTAGCAAACATTATATCTGGCCTACTAGCTGTTAAGTACAGAAGTGAGCCAACCATGCCTCTATAACTTGAAATATCCACGGACTTTTCTGTAGTGTTTAATTCAAGCTTAATTGCAGTGGCCATGAGAGTTTTTACAGATGTGCAATCCATTAGATCAAACTTCTTTAATAGATCATAAATGTATTTAGTTTGACTAATGAATATTCCATCACTAACTTTCTTAACTTGCAAACCAAGAAAGTAAGTTAGTTCTCCCATCATGCTCATTTCATACTTACTTTGCATCAATTTGGTAAACTTTTTGCAAAGTTTTTCATCTGTAGAGCCAAAAATAATGTCATCTACATAAATTTGAACAAGTATACTAGAGCCATTAACATTTTTAAAGAATAAAGTTTTATCTATAGTACCTCTAGTGAAGTGATTCTCTAAAAGAAACTTTGACAAAGTGTCATACCAGGCTCTAGGTGCTTGCTTCAGTCCATAAAGTGCTTTCAAAAGATAGTAGACATATTCTGAAAAATTTGGATCTTCAAAACCAGGAGGTTGACTGACATAGACTTCCTCCTCCAAATCTCCATTCAGAAAGGCACTTTTCACATCCATTTGATAGACCTTGAAATTGGCATGGGCTGCATAGGCTAAGAAAATTCTGATGGCTTCAAGTCTTGCAACATGAGCAAATGTTTCATCAAAATCTATTCCTTCTTGTTGAAAATAGCCTTTAGCAACCAATCTAGCTTTGTTCCTGACTACTATGCCATTTTCATCCATCTTGTTTCTGAATACCCATTTGGTGTCTATTGGATTCTTTCCTTTAGGCTTGGGTACCAGCTTCCACACCTTATTCCTTTCAAATTGGTGTAGCTCCTCCTGCATAGCTAAAATCCAATCAGGATCCAATAAAGCTTCTTCTACCTTCTTTGGTTCTTCCTTAAAGAGAAAGCTGCTATATAGACATTCTTCCTGAGGTGCTCTCCTTGTTTGAACTCTAGAAGATACATCACCAATGATGAGCTCAAAGGGGTGATCCTTTGTCCATTTCCTTTGTTGAGGTAGATTAGCCCTAGATGAAGAGGCCTCATTATTGTCTTGATGCGTGATTGAGTTTTGATTGTTAGAAACTTCCCCTGAGTTTATGGATCTTTGATTTATGAAAGGGGAACTTTCTGTAAGTGATCTATTCTAACTTTCAGCTTCTTTTGATGACCCGACGGATGGTGAATTTTGAGTATCGACGGATGAAGCTGGTTATCTCCCGACGGATAAAGCAGATTGTCTCCCGACGGATGAAGCATTTTGCAACTCGACACATGTTGAATTTTGTGCTTCATTGGTATTGGATTTTTCTTCATTATCCTTTGATACTGTTTCTTGATCACTTTCATCATCACTGTCATCACTAACCATCTCCACATTGTCAAATTTGAGGCTCTCATGGTAATCTCCATCTTGCAGTCCTTCAATCTTTTTATCATCAAACACAACATGTATTGATTCCACAACAATGTTGGTTATCAGATTGTAGACTCTATACAGTTTGATTTCTCAAGATATAACATTTGCAGCCAAAGATATGAAGGAAATTTAGAGTTGGCTTCTTGTTCTTGAATAATTGATAGGGAGTCATGCATTTTGCTTGATTAACCAGAGAAATATTCTGAGTGTAGCATGCAATATTTACAGCTTCAGCCCAGAAATATGTTGGTAACTTAGACTCTTCAAGTATTGTCCTTGCAGTTTCAATAAGTGATGTGCTTTTTCTTTCTACTACTCCATTTTGTTGTGGAGTTCTTGCTGCTGAAAATTAATGCAAAATCACATTTTCTTCACAAAATACTCTCATGATAGAATTCTTGAATCCAGTTCCATTATCACTCCTGATTCTTCTAACTTTGAAATCAGGATGATTGTTGACTTGCCTTGTGTGATTGATGATTATTTCACTAGCCTCATCTTTAGACTTAAGGAAATATGTCCAAGAGAACTTTGACAAATCATCTATAATTACTAGGCAAAAAATTTTCCTTGAGATGGACAACACATTGACTGGTCCAGACAAATCCATATGTAGCAGTTGCAAAGGTTCTTCAATTGTTGAATCAAGCTTCTTTCTGAATGATGCTTTAATTTGCTTTTCCTTTTGGCAAGCATCACACAGTCCATCCTTAGAAAACTCCACTTGAGGAATACCTCTAACCAGTTCTTTCTTTACAAGTTCATTAATGGTCTTGAAGTTTAGATGAGATAGCTTCTTGTGCCATAGCCAACTTTCATCTTTACTTGCTTTACTGAGAAGACAAGTAACAGATTCTGCATTCGATGAGTTAAAGTCAGCTAAGTATACATTCCCTTTTCTCACACCAGTGAGAACCACTTTGTTGCTTCTCTTATTTGTCACAACACAGGCTTCTGAGGTGAAGGTTACTGAATTGCCTTTATCATACAGCTGGCTGATACTCAACAAATTATGCTTGAGACCATCCACTAAAGCAACCTCCTCAATGATGACATTGTCTTTAGAAATCAATCCATATCCCACAGTATAACCCTTGTTGTCATCTCCAAAAATAATACTCGGGCCAGCTCTTTCTTTGAACTCTGTGAGCAGGGTAGAATCACCAGTCATGTGTCTTGAACAACCACTATCCAAGTACCATAGATTCTTTCTGTTTTCCTGCACACATTAAAATCAAATCAAGTTGATTTTGGTACCCAAGTTTACTTGGGTCCTGCCTTGTTAGCTTTCTTTTTCTGTTTCTTAGACTTTATCTCGTTTGACTTGGGGATATTAGATTCGTCCTTAGTCATTTGAGTTGAACCTTTGAAACCATTCATTACAACAGAATTATCATGCACATTTTGATTAACAGGAAATGGCATGCTATTAGTAAACATGTTATTCCAGTAGGGCATGCTAAATGGCATTTGAGGCATACTAAATGCAGCATAATAAAGATTAGGTGCAAATGACATATTAGCAAATTGTGCATTCATATTTTGTGCAGTCATAGCATTCATAGGCATAGAAGGCATGTCATTCATGTTGGGAAAATGAGGTGGCACAGATATGGAAGTAGGCATGGCAGTTTTGTAATTAACAGACAGATGATTTATACTACCACATTTAACACAGATTTTTCTTGGAGCATACTTATCAGGTGTGTAGTTGTTATGCTTGTTAATCCCTACTTTACCATTTCTATTGTTTTTCCTTTTAGCCTTTGTTTTAACCTCAATCTTTTCTAGTCTGTCATTCAATTGTTTGATAGACAAATGACCAACATTTACTATCTTTTCCTTCTTCACTTGACTAGATTCTCCTGAAATGAAGTTTTTGGAAACCGATCCATACTTTTCATTTAACTTGGCAAGTTTGGCTTTACTCACAGGTTTGCTCACAGCCGACGGATGAGGATTTATGTCACTCGACGAATAATCCTTTTGGTTATCCAACGGATGACTCTCATCATCAGTCGAGTCCACATCTGTTAGCAATCCCTCAACCAAGTTGGATTCCAGCTTCTCCTTATTCTTCTTCCAGGCTGCATCACAAAAGGACTCAATACCTTGAACTTTGGTGATTTGAGTATGAACATCTCTAGTTGTTTTCCATGCCTTAATCACCTCTTGTTCTCGTTTAAGCTGCTTCTTCAAGATCTCTTCTTTCTTCAAGGACTCAGTTAATTCATCCTCAGCAATTTTACACTCAATTCTCAATTTTTCAAATTCAATGAACTGAGATTCTAGCACATTATTCCTCTCACTTAAAAACAAATTTTTTTCTTTGATTTTAGCATTTTCCTTAATAAGAGACTTAAGTGTAACACGCAAGTGATATAATTCTGTAGACATGTCATTTATTGCATCATTACACTCAGCTTTAGATAAATATGCTAGGTTAGTGGTGATTACCTGATTACTCGCAGAACTTGTCTCTGTTTCATCAGACTTGGCCATTAGGGCTAGATTGACATAGCTGACATCCTCATCCTCATCCAGACCATCTGCTGCCCAGTCATTTTCTTGTGTAATGAAAGCCCATTCCTTTTGTTTGAGCAACTCAAAATATTTCTGTTTATAATCTACAGGCTCAAACTTCCTCTTGCTGGAATCTGACTTTCTACACTCACTGGCAAAGTGCCCTGCCAAGCCACATTTGAAACATTTGAATTTTGATTTATCCACCATGTTTTTATTTGGATGCTCCAAGGTTCTTCTTGAACTTGAGCTTGGAAAATCTTCTGGAAAGAAATGCTAGATGTTCATCAATATCTTCCATGTCATCTTGGCTCAAAGAATCTTCATTTTCTGCTACCAGCCCATTGCCCTTGTTTTCACAGACCTTTGGAGTAGACTCAACAGCTTCTATCTTCACTTCTTTCTCTTTCTCTAACTTAGCAACCAGTGCAATGGACCCTCCTTTCTTTCTCCCTTTCTCCATTCTTTCATCTTGCTCTAGTTCAAGCTCATAAGTCTTTAGAATGCCATACAGTCTCTCTAGTGTAAACTCCTTGTATTCTTGTGAGTTTCTCAAGGAGACTGTCATTGGTTTCCATTCTTTTGGTAGGGATCTCAGAAATTTGAGATTAGAATCTTTGGTTTGGTAGACTCTTCCATGCAGCTTTAGAGCATTTAGTATCTTTTGAAATCTACTAAAGAGATCAGTGAGATATTCACCTTCTTTAAAGTGGAAATGCTCATATTGCTGAAATATGTCACCATCAACTCCATTAAACAGAATATTCATGGCCTTCTTATCCTTCCTGACTTGTTCAATATCAGGATCTGACCATTCATGCCTTAGCTTGGGAACTGATGGCTCATTTCTAGTAGCAGCTCTCATTGGTACATGAGGGCCTCTCTCTATGCAATCTACATAGGCCTCATCTTGAGAAAGTAAATGAAGATGCATCTTTACCTTCCAGTGATGGTAATTGTCTTTGTCCAGAAAAGGAATCTTGACTCCAACATCCTTCTTGTTCATCTTGCTGTTTGTTGTGATCTTTAAACTCTTTGTTCTTTAAGAGCTTGCTCTGATACCAATTGTTAGTCCCTAACAATGCAACAAGAATTACAGAAGGGGGTTGAATGGAATTCTTGAACCTTTTTCAGAAATATAAAATGTTCTAACTTAAGATATATATGACAGTGTTTTGATTTGCAAAGTACGGAATAACAAGTTAAATATGAATCAAAACACAAAGTAATAAAAACACAAGTCTTAAAAATTTCTGGTGGATTAGAAAGTATCCACCAGAGATATATAAATATATCGAGAGAACTCTGTGAAGCTTGAGTAGCTCACAGCTACTTACATATGAGAACAACTAAACTTACAGAGAAATGCTAAAGATACAGCTTACAAATTTTTCTCTGAGAATTTACTTGCTTAGTCTTCTTGTTGTTCTAATTGCTACTCTTGGTTTATATATCACCAAGATTACACAGTAATAAGACAAGATAATAAAACAAAACCTATCAAGTCTAGTACTATGCTACTTCATTACTCTATTCCAGCATCTTTGAATATCTCCATAATAGCATGGAAATGGCAATGCTTGTTTGTTCTCAAAAACCCAGTTGAATAGGCTTTCACATTCGTTTTGCATATACTCGATGCGTGTGACTGTGTTGTCACTGTCAACAGATGTTTGAATTAATTATCCGTCAGGTACATGATCATCTGTCGGGTTGCCTTGTTGATGATCCGTCGAGTAGCATTGTTGATCATCCGTCGAGTAGCTTTTTGGCACTTGACTTTATTTCATTTATGCAGAATTACAAGACATCATCTATGTACAATTAATCAACCTATTCTGCATATCTAATTAAAGTCAACATGACTTATATGCTACTACAAAATCTAAACAAAGGTGTTTGCAGAAATGTGCTACATGACTTATTGTTACATAAGCTACTCACTCGATGGATAGTAAATCATCATCCGTCGGGACTATATTGAGTCATTCGTCGGGACTATATTCCTTATCCGTCGAGTGCTATATTTTTCACTAAGTGAAATCTACTAAGGTGTTTTGTTAATGAAATCATCAAGTTCACAACATATTCACAATAATATGTGAAGTGATTGTTGTTGAGAGAAGCTTTTAAGGCTTTGAGTAGTTCTTCAAACGACCCGCTCAGACTAGGTCCTTCAGCAGACCTAATAAGTCTCTTCATGTCAAGATCAACTTCTTTAGATTTGGTTTTAGCCCCCTAGACTTGCTGTTGAGATGACTTAGATCGTGTCAACCTAGCCTCTATCTCCCCCTTAGTCTTGTTGACAGGCATTAGAAGAGGAGTAGGAATTTCAGGCCTTACTTGTTCAGGCAGAGAGGGTAATGGTATGTTGAGTTTACTCATGATGACTCCTAAGGCTATAGAGTTTCACATTGAAGATGCTTATGGGAGTCCACTAGAGTTTGGATATCTGTTTGTTGACTCTTGACAAGAGATGTCAAAGCCTGAACTTGTGTAGTGAGAGAAGAGTTGGAGTCTTGCAATGCTGTGACTTGACCCTGTAGAGACTGAATTTGCAGATTTGTTAAAGTGGATCCAGGCTGATAAGAGCTGCTAGATGTGCCAAAGTGTTCTTCTACCGCCTCTTTAATTCCTTCCATTAGCAAAGATGAAGGCTTAAATCTGCTCTGGTGAAGTTGATCCAGCTTGACCTTGGTCTCAGTTGAGTGAGTAATTTGTTTCTGGATCACTTCATGGAGATTGGAGAAAGATTGTTTGAGGTTTTTGACTTCCTTCTCAATGGAGGCAAGATCCATCCTAGCCATTTGCTCAGTAAAATGCTTGAATTTAGAAGATATCTGCTCTTGAGATGGTATGATCTTGTCCATCTTCTCATTCACCAATTTTCTTATTCTGTCTTCATGGCCAATAAGCTTGATTTCAAGAGCTTTACCAAACAGATGAAATGCTTTGAGCTGAGCTTTATATACATCTGTAATGGCATCATAGACAGCTTCTGGACTCAAATCTTTTGCATTGCTTCCCAGAATAGTAACATATTCTTCTATGAATCTGGTCAAAACTTGATTCATCTCCAGGGCAAAGTCATCAGACAGCCATGCATCCACATTCCCATCTGGCTCAGCATCATTGAAAATTTTCTCCTTTTGCTCCTCAACCTCTTCATTGTAAGCAAGCATGATAGCTTGATGGTCTTGGTTGCTCATGTCTGAAGTCAGAAAATGCTGTGAGATGTTGGCCAGTCCAGAGATCTGTTCTACTAGTAGATCATCTACAGAAGTTGGTTGAAAGGCAGATTCTTGTAGCCACTGAGAGAGTATGTGAGGTTGTTGAGGTTGAGAGGTGGATGATTCATCAGAAACACCTGTGACTGAGATCACAGTTTGACTCACAGATTGCTCTGTAGTTTTGACAGTGTATTGTCCTCCACTTGTAGTGGGAACCTCCAATTGAATTGGAGGGGTTTTGACTGGGTTATTGTCATGTATACCAGTCTCAAACCCTTGTGTGTCTTGCAACACACTGGCACTTGAATGTGCCCTGCTTGCCTCTCCTATGACAGGATCATGGGCAATTGTACTCCTAACTTCAACTGCCAAGACAATATCTGCTAGGGTTGTGAGGGGAGTTGTCCCGACATGAGGAACTCCAATTGAATTGGAGAGGATTTAGATAGCTCCCCCTCAGGAGTACTACCCTCAAACCTTTCAGTCTGAGAAGACTGTTTTACACATGAAGGTGCATTAGAGGTATTAATGGGGTCTTCAGTAAAGCTGATGAATCCCCATGTTTGTGATGGTGTCATCAAGGTCTACCCCAACATGTAGCCTCTCACCATCTAAATAAGGTGTCTGGATGGTGGGCAAAGCTTCTTGAGCTAAGTCACTTTATTTTTGGTGCACTTGAGAAGTGGATTCAAGTGGACTTGGATCAGAAGAAATTTTAGTTATAAGAATTTTTTGTTCAGCTATGAGTATTGGCAGCTCCCCCTGAATAGATGAGGGAGCTTCAAGTGACGTGTCCTCACAGTTTGTGCCTTCCTTGTTTCTCCTACCATACACTTGAATTGCTTCTTGTGCTGGCTGTGCAGACTCACTCCTGGTTGTTTTTACAACTGCATCCTGTTGGGAGGATGTAGGGGAGGGTAGAGTGGTCAACTCAGTTTGTTTACTCCTTTTGGATCTTTTGACCAGATGTGTTTCTCTTACAACTCTCTCCTCACCACTCTCAGTTATCATTGCTAGGTTTATCCCATTTCTCTTCTTTTTACTGACCTCACCCTTTTGAGAAGAGGAGGTAGTTGGTTCCCTAGATTTTAAAGGTTGTGAAAGAATGGTTGCATCTTGGGAAGATCCCTGTTGGTGATCCTGTGTTTGTACTTCCACAGGTTCAGGAATCATAGATGTGCTAGATTGTTCATTAGATCTCGTGTCAGGCATAGGATAATGATAAGTCCTAAACCTCTCCAACATAAATTGAGTGATTTTCAGACTTACATTGACCTTATTCTTTGTAGTAAGTGAGCCAAATATTATTTTGGACACTTCCTTATAATTGCCTATTTTAGTACTATCTATACCATTCAGTAGGTGTATGTCAGCTACTTTATTATTTAAAGTGGACATAATAAATTTAGGAAAGAAAATTTCCTTACCTCTAGCTGTCAGAGGCATAATCAGCCTGGTTGCAAGTTCTTCCAGGATCATCAGACCAACATTAAGGTGTCTGTTATGGGCAATTGAATAAACCAGCTTTTGCACAACACTTGAGATATTGTCATATCCTGTATTTCTACAAGTAAAGACTCTTACTATAGAGTCAAAGATGAAAGACCACTCCTTCCTTAGATTGGTTCTGTTTAAGCTTGACGAGTTGATTCTCTCACCATAGTTGATGAAGTCCATGAACTCAGTCAGCTCATCAGGAGTTGGTACCTCCACCAGATTCTCAGTTGGCATCCCCAAAGCTCTATTCACATCTTGGTCATTGAATTATATTAGTTGGCCTCCAATTGTGCATGTCACCACCACCAAAAGAGAGTTGTTGTTTACATACGTCCTCACTACAGCTGTAGTCCAGAATTCATGCAGCACATCTAAATACAGTACTGGATTTGCAGTCAAAGCACCTGCAAGATAGGATTCAACCACCAGCTTCACAAACCCCTTGAAACTATCAGGGGCTTGTTTTGCATCAGTAAAAGCAAGATAGTTGGTTCCTTACTCTGAGATAGATGTCCTTGCAACATTTTGAGCCATTGTTGATTGATGAGAATGAATGGGTAAGAAAAATTTCTGAAAGGATGAAAAACAAGAGAGAAATCTGTTTTGGATTTGAAAACTAGGTCACTATAGATCTCGAAAGTTGTAAGTAAGTGTATGTATCGAGAAGTCTGGGTATTTATAGTAAAAGTAGATGACTTGTCGAGAACTCAAAATAGATATTTGGAGTTTGTCTATCAAGAAGTCATTTTGAGAAGTGAAGTACATATCGAGAAGTCATTTTAAAATTATTCTTTAGAGAACCTAAAATTGACTTATCGAGATGTCAAATAAATACCCAGTTTGTCCAAAAAAGTGGACTGAACTAATTCTAACTTGTATTTGAATAAATTCAAAATAAAATTAGACTGGATTTTCCAAAAGTATTTAACCAAAATAATTTATTAGTTTAAATTATCAGTTCTGAGTTATTCCTAAGTCAAAAATTGTACTTGTAGAGAACTCTGTGAATAAACATTACTAGAGAACTCTACAAGGACTTGTCGATAAGTCATTTTTAAGCCTATCGAGAAGTCACTCGAGAAGTCAGTGAATTAACTTATCGAGGACTCACTCGAGAAGTATTAAAATGACTTGTCGAGAAGTCAATTTTTACTTATCGAGAACTCGGTTCTCTGTATACTTTTTGGTTTTTGTTATTCTGCCTTGTGTTAATTTTACATATTGAGAATGTAAATTAACAACTGAGCAGTTTACTTAGAATTTTAAAAATTCTAAGTTAATTGAATTTGAAAAACAGATATGCAGAGATTTCTGAAATATTTATAATTCATATTTCAGTTAATTTTCAATTTAATCAAATTAATTTTGATTTACTGGAGATTAATCTGTTGCAAAACATTAGTTGAGTTCTTGCCTTAGGATGAAAAGTTAAGCATTCCAATTTCACTTACAAATCTAGTGAGAGTTGCTTCATCCAAAGGTTTAGTAAAAATGTCAACCAGGATACAATTGTTTTTCCAATTGTTTTTCTGTTGGTACAAAAATGAGCTCAATGTTATACCAGGATACAAGTCTTTGAAAAGATAAAATTGACAACTTCCACTGAAACTCTTTCTGTCAACCCTCCATCCAGCAAAATCTATATCTGTGCGACCAACAGCTTCAAAACTGATTCCCTTGGGATACCATAATCCTAAGTTGAGTTTCCTTCCAGTATCTGAAGATCCTCTTTCTCCCCCTGAGGTTGTGCAATTAAACTCAGGTGTATGAGATGAGCTTCCATTTTCATGATTCTCTTGTTGAGTAGTTTCTTCATTTTCTTATTCTGACAAACTTCACAAACTTCAACTTAAGCAAGCTCCATCTTAGGCATGTCTCTTACCAACTCCGTTTTGACAAGATATTAATTTCCTTGAAAATCAAGTGAGACAGATTTTTATGCCAGAGCTTATTTATTTCTCCTGATACCTTGGTGCAGAAATAACAAATACCATCCTTATTTGTTGAGTCAAAATCTTCAACAAACAAGCTTCCTTTCCTTGCTCCTTTCAGAGCAACTTTACCAGTTTTCTTGCTGATAACAGTGCATTCTTCTTTGTTGAATAAGACTTAGGACCTTTGTCTGCAAAATTTGCTAACTCTGAGAAGATTCACTTCAAGACCAACTACTAGTGCTACATCATTAAGGATAACATTTTCAGAAATAATCTTGCCATATCCTATTGCAAATCCTTTGCTGTTGTCTCCAAAGGTCACCAAAAGGGCCAGCTTACTCCTCCAACTGTGATAGCAGGGCCTTATCACCTATCATATGCCTGGAACATCTATTGTCTATGATCCAGATGACTCTCTATACTATGCCCTACACACAATGAGTTTTAAGTGTGTTTGGAAACCCAAGCAGTGTTGGGTAGTTTCTTCTTAGTAACTTGTTCAGCAGAAGTAGAATGAGTTATTTTAGAAAAAATAAAATTTAGTGATTGTTGTGCACGTTTTCCTTCTGATGTGAACTCATTTCTAGTTTCTTTAAGGTCCACTCTAGTTTGTGGCAGCTCTTCATTACTTTCAAGTTGTAAGGAATGCAATCAAACTTGTCACAGAATGAATATGGATCATTTGAATTTGCTTTATTGTATTTGCAAGTTCCTTCAGTTGGCTTGCTAACAACCTTTTTACACAGGTGAGTTAGATGATTTGTAGAGCCACATTTTTCACACTTCTTTCTAGGAGCATTTGCAACATAAGCAAAATTATTGCTTTTGTTTATCCCTATTTTCCCATTTCTATTTCTCCTTTTCTTTCTTGCATCTTCAGTTTTGGCTTCTTTAACAAGAGTCTTAGGACTTTGTTTGTTCATGAGCTTCTCTTCAGTATTGGAAGATTGAACTGATTCTTCAGTTTTCTTCTCTTAATCTTCATCAGCAATTTCTTGCTTGATAATCAATTCTTTTTCACTGAAGTTGACTTCACATGCTTTGAATATAGGTGCATTAACCTCTTTTAAAAAGGTTGGAGCATTCTCAGTTTTCTTTGCTTTCCCTTTGTCACCTATTGTCTTCTTTTTGTCATTTATGGCATCATAGTCAAGCCCAATAGAAATGTTTGCACATGGCTTATTCTTCTTATGATACTGTCCGACCAGTTCAGATGCATTCCTGAAAGATTTCATCTTCACTTCATTCTTTTCCAGCTTATCATTGAGCACCGCTTCAATTTCATTTGCACACTTGAGCTTGTTCTTTAGATAAGCATATTCTTATTTTAAAGCTTCAAGTTCCGCCAACAATAATTCAGTTTCTTGCTTCTCACTTTCAAGCTTCTCATTTATCTTTGTTAATCTGCTAACTTATTCATTAGCAGCAACCGTGCTTATGTGAATGTGAAACATTTATGTGCTCATCTTTTCAACAGTTTCCTTATATTGATTCATATTTAAATCAATAGTGGTAAGAGTTGGTGTCTGTGATTTAGATGAAGATTATTCTCCTTGCTCCAGGGCCATGAGTGCATAATTACCAAATTCTTCATCTTCATCATTTTCAGAGTTATCCCAACTTTTACCCTCTGCAATATAAGCTTTACTTTGATGTTTCCTTATAAGAGCTTCATACTTTGCTTCAAGTTCAAGATAAGCCTTGTCTTTCTTTGCTTTCTTGGGTTTCCTGCATTCTGTAGCAAAGTGGCCTTGTTCATCACAATTGAAGCATCTTACATTAGATCTATCAACAGATCCAGTTTTGTAGCCATTCTTGCTGTCAGAATTGTACTTCCCTTTTTCCTTACAGCTACTGTCTTTGTTGAAGGACTGTCATTTATTCTTGAAGTATCTTGGCTTTTTTAATCTAATATTAGAGAATTTCCTAGCTAAATAGGCCATTGACTGATCTAGCTCATCCAGTTCTTCAAGAGTATAGAACTCATCCTTTTCCAATTCCAGAATGACTTGCTCCTGTGAATCATTTGTTCTTTGCTCACTAGTTGAGGCAACTGGAGTTTGACATCTTGGTTCATCATTAGATGTTTGACTTTCATTTATAATTAAATCACTTGAACCATCCACAACATGTCCCTGACCAGATCTCTATGATTGCCTTTGAATCATCTCTAGTTCATATGTTTTGAGAATTCCATATAGAACTTCCAGAGTTATTCTACTCAAATCTCTCCCTTCCCTGATTGCTGAGATTTTCTGTTCCAAATGATCAGGGAGAGTAAGCAAGAACGTCAAGTTCACTTCTCCAGCTTCATAATATTTGTCATGAAGCTGCAAGTTATTTATCATCTTGTTAGACCTTTCAAACACATCAGTAATACTTTCCTTTGGCTTTGCCATAAATCCCTCATACTGTGAAATCAGTATTCTTCTTTGGTTTGACCTAACTTCTTCAGTTCCTTCACAGAGTATCTCAATCTTTTCCCATATTTGCTTGGCAGTGTCACAGTTGACAATGTTGTTGTACATCACATTGTCAAGTGACTCAATGAATATTAATTGCAAGCTACTATCCAGGGAGACTTTTTCTTTTTCAGGGTCAGAATACTCAGAAAGATCTTTTGGAGCAAAATGAGCTGGGATAACCATATCTCCATCTGTAGATTCTTCAACTCTAACCATAGGAATAAAGGGTCCATTCTTGTGGATCTGAATGTAGTGTGGATTGACCATCCTGATGAACAGCATCATTTCCTTTTTCCAAAGAGTATAGTTAGCTTTGTCAAAGGTAGGAATTTTGATGCTACTGATTTTCTGTGTATTCATTCTTCCAAGATCTTAAATCTGTTTACTTTCAGATTTGGCTCTGATACCACTTGTTAGGAAATGAATAACACACAGAGGGGGGGGGGGTGAAGGTGTTTTACTGTTTTTGAGCTTTTGTTGAATGTTTATTGTTGAACAATAGTAAATTGATTCTTGTAGAGAAATGTGTTCATGCAGAATTTAAACTTGCATAAAAATAAAGAACACAAATCTTCAAAACTCACTTAATTTTATATTAAAATTAAGACTTTTTTGCTACACAATTTCTAGGCTCTTTGTTGATAAAGAGCTTAGCTACTTCTTGAGAGTGTTACAAGAAATCTGATCTTAATTGTTACAACTGACTAAGGACCAGTGTTAACTTTATAACTCAGTTAACTGCTGGTTTACACAGTGGATAATAAAATATGCTATTAGCTTTTCTAAATTGTCACTTGTCATTTCTATTTATAAAAAAGCAGATCTTCCATTTCTGGCTTAGCATATCTTTAGCATCCTGTGTTCACTTTAATCTTCCTCTGTCAGTTAATCTTTGCCATTGATCTTGCACACTCTTCAAGCTGCTTTTTGTAGACTTGTCAATCCAGTTGTTGGATTGTTTATTGATTGTTTATCTTGGATATTAAACTAATCTGCAACCTTGTACTTTGAGACTGTACATCGAGATCTCCAGTTTTGGTATATAGAACACTTGACATCTCGATAAGTATATAGGCTTATCGAGATCACTAGCACTCCATATTTAGTTTGGCTTGTAGAGGTCTTCAGCTTGTCAAGATCTCTAGTCTTCACATCTATACTTTGACTTATCGATAAGTCTTAGTTCTCTAGTGGCTTCTTGACTTGTCGATATCTCAGAGTTCTCAAGTCAAAATTTACCTTGTCGATATCTCAGAGTTCTCTTAGTGAATTTTGACTTATCGATATCTCTGAGTTCTCTAGTGGAACTTGACTTATCGATAACTTAGAGTTCTCTACTGAATGTAGACTTGTCGATAACTCTGAGTTCTCTAGTGAAGGAATGACTTTTCGATATCTCCAATTTTCAGTTCTTCAATTTGGCTTGTCGATATCTTCCTGAATTCTCTAGTAGCTTTCCTGACTTCTCGATAAGCCATTCTGGAGTTCTCGAATGATTTCTCTATAACATTAAATCTGTGACTTGTAGATATCTTGACTTAGAATATATTTTTCCAAATAGATTTATTCAACTCCAAGCTTCTTCAAAATTCTTCTGAGGCATGATCTTCTTGTTCTTCTTCCAGATAGAATCCTTAGGCTTGATACTGTTTCTGGAAAAAGACTCTAGTATGCTCCTTTGCATTTTTACAGACTTTAAGTGTTACAAGTACAAAAATACAAATTAAGATAACAATACAACTTACTTCGAGTTGACAAGATGTCTTAGTCTTGTTAAAGTACAGGCATGTCTTTTACAACATAGCTTTAGAAACTATTTTAGTCCATTTTAGTGCAAGTTATGTAATCCCGTGCATGTTGATTTATAAAGCATGTCATAGGTCCTTTGTTTTGATGCAATAAACAGATCTAGAAAATATCTTGAATTCTTTCTCAAGAATTGTAGATGAGTTCTTATCTTTAAGAACACATATTTGTAGCAAAATAAATTTGATTTTAATAAATCAAGCGAGTTTTTGATATTTGATTGTGTGTTTTACATTAGTACATTATCTCTGCAAATTCATAGAAACTGTTTTGTTCCATAAGCCACAAAGATAATTAAAATTCAAGAAAACACATTCACCCCCCTCTGTGCTGCATCTCATATCTAAGTGGTATCAGAGCAAAATCTGAAAGTAAACAGATAAAGATCTTGGAAGTATGAGTACACATAAAATTAGCAGTATCAAGATTCCTTTCTTTGACAAGATAAACCACACCCTATGGAAAAAGAAGATAATGTTGTTCATCAAGATGGCCAATCCAATGTACAGTGAGATTATCAGATATGGACCCTTTATTCCTATAGAAAGGGTTCCTGAATCAACAGATGTAGACATGGTCATTCCTGCACACTTTGCACCTAAAGATCCATCTACCTGCACTGAACTAAAGAAAGAAAAGGTTGCTCTTGACATTGGCTTACGGCTCATATTGATTGAGTCTCTTGATAATGCAATGTACAACAACATTATCAATTGTAAGTTAGCTAAACAAATCTGGGAGAAGATAGAGATCTTGTGTGAAGGAATATAAGAGGTGAGATCTAATCAGAGAAGAGTCTTGGTATCACGGTATGAGGATTTCATGGTCAAACCAAAAGAAGGCATAATTGAGGTTTTTGAGAGATTTAACTAACTGTTAAATGATTTATAGCTTCATGAAAAATACTATGAAGCTGAAGAAGTTAACCTGAAGTTCTTGCTCACTCTTCCTGACCACTTGAAACAAAAGATATGTGCAATAAGAGAAGGAAGAGATTTAGGGAGAATAACTTTGGAGGTTTTGTATGGTATTCTCAAAACCTATGAGCTGAAAATGATGTAGAGAAAGTCACTGAAAGCTAGTCAAGGGCATGTTGTGGATGTGTCAAGTGCCTTGGTAGCAAATGACAACAAAGTGGCTGAAGATGAAATAGACCCCAGACTCAAGTTATCCAAGTTGTTGAGTAGAAAAATAAGGAAACTAAAAAAGAAGTCATTTTAGAGCTGGAAGAGGATGCGTTATATACTCTTGATGAGTTGGATAAAATGGACCAACATATGGCTTATCTGGAAAGAAAAATTTCAAACATCAAAGTAAAGAAGCCTATATATTTCAAGGGTAAAGGTCAAATATTCTACAACAACAACTGGAAAGGAAAAAATTAGTTAAATGCAACTAGCAAAGGTGACTTCAAAGAAGGTGAAGAAAGACAAGGCTTATTTGGAACTGGAAGGTAAGTCTGAAGCACTTCTAAGAAAGCAACAGTGAAAAGTTTATATTGCTGAGGGTAAAAGTTGGGATGATATAGACGATGAAGATGATGGTGAAAAATATGAATACTATGCTCTCATGGATTTGGAGCAAGGAGAATCATTTGCATCTAAATCTGAGGTACCTATCCTTACTACCATTGATTTAAATGCTACACAATATAAGGAAACTGTTGAAAAGATGAGTGTAGAAATGTTCCACATTCATACAAACATGGTGGTAACTACTAAGGAAGTGAGTAGTCTGTCAAAAATTAATGAAAAACTTGAGATTGAGAAACATGAGCTAGAATTGCAGCTTGTTGGTCTTGAAGCTGTTAAACAAGAAAATGAGTATCTCAAGAAAAGTTTAAGTGTTCTGGAGAAGTAGAAGCAGTGTTAAGAGAAAGAATTGAGAACAATGATTTGAAGCTCAAAACATTCAAGAATGCATCTCAATTGATTAGTCAGTATCATGAGAAGAACAAACGACGTGCTAACATAACTATTGGTTTGGACTATGAGGCTGTAAATTCTCACAAGAAAATTGAAGCTGAAAAAGGGAAGGACAATGTGAAACAAGATACTCATGTGATGCTTAAAAATGTAAATGCACCCTTGTTCAAAGCTTATAAAGTGAACTTCAGTGAAGTGGAGTTTTTCATCAAACATGAAATTGCAGATGAAGATAAAGAAAAGAATGATGCAAAATCCACTCTCAATACTAATAATGAGATGAAGACTACAGTGAGTCCAGATGCCAAGACATCAACAAAAAAGATCAAGAATGATAACACTGGAAAGAAAAAGAAGAACATAAATGGGAAGATAGGTGTCAACAAAAGCAACAACTATACCTATGTTGCAGATGCTCTAAGAAAGCAGTGTAAAAAATGTGGCTCAACAAATAATCTAATCCACCTTTGTAAAAAGGCTGTTAGTGAGCTAAAGTATGGAGCCTGCAAATACAATGAGGCACAAATAGAATACCCCTATTCTTTTTGTGATAATTTTGACTGCATTCCATGCAACATGAATGTTATGACAAGTTGTCTTAAGTTGAGAAAAGATCTTAAAGATGTTAACTTTATATCTGTGATTAAAGATGAAAATACTGATCAAACTAAGAATATTGTTCCTTTTGAATGTTCAAGTTCTACTTCTGTAAATTCTGTGAAAAAGAAGAAAGTTCCCAACACTTCTTGGGTAGCTAAACACACTTGAATCTCATTGTGTGCAGGGCAAGAAGAATAAATTCATATGGATCATTGACAGTGAATGTTCTAGACATATGACAGGTGATAAAGCCCTGCTATCACAATTTAAGGAGATGGTTGTCCCTCTGGTGACCTTTGGAGATAACAACAAAGGATTCACAATGGGATATGACAAGTTGATTTTTGAAAATATTGTCATTGATGATGTAACATTGGTTACAGGTCTTGAAGTGAATCTTCTCAGTATCAACCAATTTATAGACAAAGGTTTTAAAGTAATACTCCCTCCGTCCCAATTTATCTGTCTTGTTTGACTTTTGATGGTCAAATCGACTAAACTTTGACCGTAAAAAAAACTTATTTTTTCATTATTTTGAAAAACTGGAAAATACATATTAAAGAACATTAAACATCCTTTCAAATGATATAATTTTTATAAATACTTTCGATAATCCACTATGTGAAATTTTCAGTCAAAGTTGGGTCAATTTGACCGTAAAAAGTCATACAAGACAGATAAATTGGGACGGAGGGAGTATTTGACAAAGAAGATTGTTCAATCACTAGCAAGAAAACTGGTGAAGTTGATTTGAAAGGAGTAAGGAAGGGAAACATGTTTGTTTTGAATTTAAATTCAGCAAATAATGACAGAATATGTTGCTTCTACACCAAGGCATCTATTAAGCAAAGCAAACTCTGGCATAAGAAGCTCTCTCACTTGAATTACAAAGCAATCAATACTCTGGTGAAAAGAGAATTGGTGAGAGATATGCGAGCTTTGGAATTTTTTCAAAATGAAGTTTGTGAAGCTTGTCAAAAAGGAAAAATGAAGAGGTCTAGTCACTAGAGCAAAGCTGTGAATTCTATTAATGGTCCACTACAACTTATCCACATGGATTTGTTTAGACATGTAAATGTCATGTCTATATCCAGAAAGAAGTATGCTTTGGTGATGTGGATGATAACTCAAGATACACTTGGATGAAATTATACATTCAAAAGATGAAAATCCACACATCATTATTGAACACATAAAAAAATTGAGAAGCAGGATGCATAACAAAAGACTGAGGAGTGACAATGGTACATAATTCAGGAATGCAATTTTTGGTGAATTCTGCAAAGATAAAGGATTATTCAAGAGTTCTCAGCTGTAAGAACACCTCAACAAAATGCTGTGGTTGAAAGGAAAAATAGAACTCTAGTTGAGGCTGCTAGGACAATGCTACAAGATGCCAATCTGCCAATAAATTTTTGGGAAGAAGTTGTTAACATAGCATGTTACACTTGGAATAGATATCTACTCAACAAAAATATTGGTAAATCATCCTACTCAATTTTGTCAAAAAGAAAGCCTACTGTTAAGCATATTCATGTGTTTGGAAGCAAATGCTTTGTGCTAAAAGACAACTTTGAATATGTTGGAAAATTTTACTCTACTAAAGTATTTGAAACTACTTTTCTGGGATATTCATTGGAAATGACAGCTTACAGAATCTATGTGCTAGAGTAGAAGAAAATCATGGAAAGCACAGATGTGACATTTGATGATGAAAAGTGTCCATGCTTGGAATGCCTTGATGAAAATGAAGCTGAAGTTTAAAATTTGAAAACCTCAATATTGACAGTGATTCTGAGGATGAAGCTTAAGTCAACGCAAACAATAGAGTGCAGGAAGAATCAAGTGAACATATGAATTCTGAAAATGAGAATGCATCTTAAGAAAGAAGCATGCCTTAATTTGGTGGCACAAACTCAGGGGGAGAGGGAGATGATGGTTCTGCAAGTTATGCCAACAATGAAGAAAATGAAGGCAATTCTAGTCACTAAAATCATCACATCAGTAAATGGGATAGAAGTCACACTAGAGACACTATAATTAGTGATACTAGTGCTGAATTAAGGATTATAAGTGTCACTGCAAATGAATGCATGCATGCATGCTTTCTATCTCAAATTGAGCTTAAGAAAATTGAGGAATCTCTATCAGATCCTGATTGGTGCTATGCAAGAAGAGCTAAATTAATTTGAAAGAAACAAAGTTTGGAAATTGGTTCCTGCACCAAGAAACAGAAGCATAATTGGAACAAAATGGGTGTACATGAATAAAATGGATGAAAATAGAATTGTGACAAGGAATGGAGCAAAACTGGTTGCCAAAGGCTACTCACAAGATGAAGGAATTGATTATGATGAAATTTTTGTTCAAATTACAAGGCTTGAAGCAATAAGAATTTTCTTTGTATTTTCTGCACATTTCAATTTTAAGATGTATCAAATGGATGTGAAAAGTGCAATCCTTAATGGTGAATTAGAAGAAAAAGTCTATGTGCAACAAACAACTGGCTTTGAAGATCCGAAATTTCCACTTTGTCTATAAACTTCTAAAGACCCTCTACGGATTGAAGCAAGCACCTAGAGCATGGTATGACACACTATAGAATTTCTACTCAAATATGGATTCACTAGAGGCACAATTGACAAGACTCTATTCTACAAGCAACATGGTAGTGACATCATCCTAGTTCAAATCTATGTGGATGATATCATTTTTTGTTCAACTAATGAAAAACGGTGTCAAATATTCTCAAGACTCATGCAGAGTGAATATGAGATGAGCATGATGGGAGAACTAAGTTACTTTCTTGGCCTTCAAGTTAGCCAAAGAAGTGATGGAATCTTTATCAGTCAAACCAAGTATGTCAAAGATCTTTTGAAAAAAATTTAAATGGTGGACTGCTAACCTGCATCAACTCCTATGTCTACAACTACCAAGTTGGATGAAGATAAGAAAGGAAAAAATGTAGACATATCAAGTTTTAGAGGAATGATTGGATTTTTGCTCTACTTAACTGCAAGTAAACCAGGCATCATGTTTGCCACATGTCTGTGTGCTAGATTTCAAGAAAATCCTAAAGAATCACACTTAATGGTTGTCAAGAGGATTTTCAGATATTTGAAGGGAACAACAAACTTGGGATTGCGGTATCCTAAGAGAACTGGTTTTGAAGCTATTGGATACACAGATGCAGGTTTTGTTAGATACAAGGTAGACATAAAAAGTACAAGTGTAAGCTGTCAATTCCTTGGTCAAAGGCTTGTATTTTGGTATAGTAAGAAACAACAATTTGTAATAACTTCTATAGCTGAAGTTGAATATATAGCTGCAGGAAATTGTTGTGCTCAAGTGCTTTGGATTAGAAATCAACTGATGGATTATGCCCTAGTGTTACAAAAGATTTCAATCATGTGTGACAATACTAGTGTAATATTCATTATTTCTAATGCAGTTAATTATTCTAGAACTAAGCACATTGATGTAAGGTACCATTTTATTAGAGAACATGCTGCAAATGGTACTATTGAGCTTATTTGTGTTCCAACAGAAAAATAGTTAGTTGACATTTTCACTAAACCTTTGGATGAAGCAACTTTCACTAGACTTGTAAGTGAAATTGGTATGCTCAATTCTTCGTTCTAAAGGCAAGAACTCGGCTAACATGTGGCAACAGATTAATTCTTGATAAATCAAAACTAATTTGATTTAATTAGTAATTAACTTGAATATGATCTATAACTTAATTAGGAATTTGATTATATTATTTTAAAAAAATAAAATCTCAACTTGGAGTTTTTCTAATTGTGAGATAAACTATCTAAATGTTAGTTCATATCATTAATATGTGAAATTAATATAAGGCAGATATAAGGCAGATCAAAAGTATGTAGAAAACTAAGTTCTAGATAAGTCTAAATGACTTGTCGATAAGTCATTTTGTGACTTCTCGATGGACATCTCGATAAGTCATTCTATGACTTCTTTGTTAGGAATATGTTGTGAACTTGATGATAAATTAAACAAAACACCTTAGTAGATTTAACTTAGTGAATTTTATAGCACTCGACAGATGATCAAATATAGTCCCGACGGATGATTCAATATAGTCCCGACAGATGATGATTTGACATCCATCGACGGATGATGGTTCTCATTCGATATATATATATATATATATATATATATATATGGTGGATACTTTCAAATCCACCAGAAAGTTTTAAAAGCGTGTGTTTTTATTACTTTGTGTTTGGTTCATATAAAGTATTTATTCCGCATTCTGCAAATCAAACACTTATATATTATCAAGTAAGAACTATTTTAAAAATCTTGAAAAAGAAGCCAGAATTACATTCAACCCCCCCCCCTTCTATAATTCTTGTTGTATTGTTAGGGAATAATAATTGGTATCAGAGCAAGCTCTTGAAGTACAAAGTGTGTAAAGATCACAACAAATAGCAAGATGAACAAGAATGATGTTGGAGTTAAAATTCCTTTTCTAGACAAAGACAATTATCACCACTGGAAGGTGAAGATGCACTTACATCTTCTTTCCCAAGATGAGGCCTATATGGATTGCATAAAAAGAGGTCCTCATGTACCAATGAGAGCTGCAACAAGCAATGAGCCATCTGTTCCCAAGCCTAGGCATGAATGGTCAGATCCTGATATTGAGCAAGTGAGGAAAGACAAGAAGGCCATGAATATATTGTTCAATGGAGTTGATGGTGATATGTTTGATAACATCATTAACTGCAAAACAGCCAAAGAGGTTTGAGACACTATCCAGATTATTTGTGATGGTACTGAGCAAGTAAGGGAGAACAAGATGCAGCTGTTAATTCACCAATATGAGCACTTCCATTGTGAAGACAGTGAGTCTCTCACTGATATTTTTAGTAGATTTTAAAAACAACTAAATGCTCTAAAGTTGCATGGAAGAGTCTATCAAACAAAAGACTCTAACCTCAATTTCCTTAGATCTCTTCCAAATGAGTGGAAACCAATGACAGTCTCATTGAGAAATTCTCAGGATTACAAGGAGTTCACCTTGGAAAGACTGTATCGCATTCTAACTTATGAGCTTGAAATAGAGCAAGATGAGAGGATGCAGAAAGGAAGGAAGAAAGGAGGGTCCATAGCACTGGTTGCTGAGTTAGAGAAGGAGAAAGAGATGAAGGTAGAAGCTGTTGAGTCTACATCAAAGGCATGTGAAAGCAAGGGCAAAGGGCTGGTAGCTGAAAATGAAGATCATTTGAGCCAAGATGATATGGATGATATTGATGAACATTTAACATTCCTTTCCATAAGATTTTCCAAGCTCAAGTTCAAAAAGAACTTTGGAGTGGCCAAGCCAAGTAGAAACATGGTGGATAAATCAAAATTCAAATGTTTCAAATATGGCTTGGCTGGGCATTTTGCCATGGGTGTAGAAAGTCAGACTCTAGCAAGAAGAAGTTTGAGCCTGTTAATTATAAATATAAATACTTTGAGTTGCTCAAGCAAAAGGAAAGGGCTTTTATTACACAAGAAAATGACTGGGAAGCTGATGGATTGGATGAAGATGAAAAAACAAGCTATGTCAACCTAGCCCTGATGGCCAAATCTGATGAAACAGAAACAAGTTCTACAAGTAATCAGGTAATCACCACTAACCTAGCACATTTTTCTAAAGCTGAGTGTAATGATGCAATCAATGACATGTCCACGGAATTATATCACTTGCGTGTTACACTTAAGTCCCTCACCAAGGAAAATGCTAAAATTAAAGAAAATAGTTTGTTTTTAAGTGAGAGGAAAAATGTGCTAGAATCTCAGTTTATTGAATTTGAAAAATTGAGAATTGAATGTAAGATTACTAAGGATGAATTAACTAAGACCTTGAAGAAAGAAGAGATCTTAAAGAAGCAGCTTGAACGAGAACAGGAAGTGATTAAAGCATGGAAATCATCCAGAGATGTCCATGCTCAAATTACTAAAGTTCAAGGTATTGAGTCCTTTTGTGATGCAGCCTGGAAAAAGAGTAAGGAGAATCTGTAATCCAACTTGGTTGAAGGATTGTTGGCAGATATGGACTCGACGAATGATGAAAATCATCCGTCGGATAATCAAAAGGATTATCCGTCGAGTGATAAAGAGCCACATCCATCGGCTGTGAGTAAACATGTGAGCAAAGCTAAGCTTGCCAAGATGAATGAGAAATATGGATCAGTCTCCAAAAACTTTATTCCAGGAGAATCAAATCAAGTGAAGAAAGAGAGGAAAGTTAATGTTGGTCATCTGTCCATCAAGCAATTGAATGATAGATTAGAAAAGATTGAGGTTAAAACAGAAACTAAAATGAAAAACAATAGAAATGGGAAAGTAGGAATTAACAAGCATAACAACTACACACCTGATAAATATGCACCAATAAAAATCTTTGTTAAGTGTGGTGGTGTTAATCACCTGTCTGTTAATTACAAACTTGACATGCCTACTCCCATGTATGTGCCTCCCTCTTTTCCCAACATGACTGCCATGCCTATGAATGCTATGTCTACTCAGAATATGAATGCACGATTTGCTAATATGCCATTTGCACCTAATCCTTATTATGCTACATTTAGTATGCCACAAATGCCATTTAGCATGCCTTACTGGAATAACATATTTCCAAACAACATGCCTTTTCCTGTTAATCAAAACGTTCATGATAATTCTGTTCTAATGAATGGTTTCAAAGGTCAAACTCAAATGACTAAGGATGAATCATAAATTCCCAAGTCAAATGAAATTAAACCTAAGAAACCAAAGAAGAAAGCTAACAAGGCAGGACCCAAGGAAACTTGGGTACCGAAATCAACTTGATTTGGTTTTGATGTGTACAGGGAAACAGAAAGAATCTTTGGTACCTGGATAGTGGTTGTTCAAGGTACATGACTGGAGATTCTACCCTGCTCACAGAGTTCAAGGAAAGAGCTGACCCAAGTATTACTTTTGGAGATGACAGCAAGGGTTATACTATGGGATATGGCTTGATTTCAAAAGACAATGTCATTATTGAAGAGGTTGCCCTAGTGGATGGTCTCAGGCACAATTTATTGAGTATCAGTCAGCTTTGTGATAAGGGCAATTTAGTAACCTTCAATTCAGAAGCCTGTGTTGTGACAAACAAAAGAAGCAACAAAGTGGTTCTCACTGGAGTGAGAAAAGGAAATGTGTATCTAGCTGACTTCAACTCATCTAATGCAAAATCTGTCACTTGTCTTCTCAGTAAAGCAAGTCAAGATGAAAGTTGGCTATGGCACAAGAAGCTGTCCCATCCAAACTTCAAGACCATGAATGAACTTGTCAAGAAAGAACTGGTTAGAGGCATTCCTCAAGTGAAGTTTTCTAAGGATGGATTATGTGATGCCTGTCAAAAAGGAAAGCAGATCAAAGCATCATTCAGAAAGAAGCTTGATTCAACAATTGAAGAACCTTTGCAATTGCTATACATGGATTTATTTGGACAAGTCAATATTTTGTCCATCTCAAGAAAAAGATTTTTCCTAATAATTGTGGATGATTTCTCAAAGTTTTCTTGGACATATTTCCTAAAGTCTAAAGATGAAGCTAGTGAAATCATCATCAATCACATAAGACAAGTCAACAATCATCCTGATTTTAAAGTAAGAAGAATCATGAGTGACAATGGAACTGAGTTCAAAAATTCTGTGATGAGATTATTTTGTGAAAAGAATGGGATTATGCATGAGTTTTCTGCAGCAAGAACTCCAAAACAAAATGGAGTAGTGGAAAGAAAAAACAGATCTCTTATTGAAGCTGCAAGGACAATGCTTAAAGAATCAAAGTTACCAACATATTTTTGGGCTGAAGCTGTGAATACTACCTGCTACACTCAGAATATGTCTTTGGTTGCAAATGTTTTATCTTGAGGAATCAAACTGATCAACATGGGAAGTTTGATGCTAAAGCAAATGAAGGAATTTTTTTTGGAAATGCTGTGGGAAAGGCATATAGGGTCTATAATCTAAGAACCAACATTGTTATGGAATCAGTACATGTTGTGTTTGATGATAAAAAGATTGAAGGACTGCAAGATGGAAATTTCCATGAAAGCCTCAAGTTTGATAATGTGGAGATGGTTAGTGATGACAGTGATGATGAAAATGATCAAGAAATAGTGAATAAGGATAATACAGAAAAATCTACAACAAATCAAGCACATAATTCAACATCTGTTGAGTTGAAAAATTGTAATAACCCCAATTTTTGGAAATTTTTGAAATCCTTATGAATAGTGATTTTGCAGACTATGCTGAATGAGAAAACTTTTCATGCCACACTATGTAGGGGTTCTGATATGGATATTCTGAGATTTTATTAGTACTTTATATGGGATATAAGTGTATGTAAAGATCGTCAGAATCCAAATCCGAACACTTTGATTTTTCCCGAAAATCCAATAGATACGGAAAGAATTGTGTATAAGGTAACAGGATAAAAGGATTTAAATTAAAGGATTATAATAGAGGATCATAAAAAGGAATATAATGTATTGAGAAAGGTTAAGGGAACCTAAGTAATAAGATCCCGGGTATGATCCCTCAAACGATAAACGAAAACGAAAGTTAAGCGAACCGTATAACAGATCAGCGGTCATTAGGCAAACAATTAGGAAGTTAATCAAAGGGATTAGAGAGAGTGATGTCACCCAACCAATGAGAAGAGGACAAGGAGGGAAAGATGACATTACCACATGACATAGGCATGACATGGGAAGGAAGGAGATGTGGTGGCTTTTTAACCACACAAAATCAAGGGCAAATAGGTAATTAACTAAATCAAACACAAAATCAAATCAACCAAGCCAAGCAAATCATTTCATCAAAACACAAAAAAATCAATTCTCTCATTCAAGCAAAGATAGCTCTCGGCTTTTTACTATTGCAAAGGGAGAGAAATTCAAAATCAAAGATCCAAGCTTCCTAAATTGGTGAGTTAATTCCCTAATCATCCTTATGCATAGTTAGGCTATATCATGAGTTTAAGCCATAAATTCTTTCTCAATCTTCTTCATTTAATCAATGAAGAAGACAATGAATAGTGTTTTCAAGTTTTAACTTGAATTTTTTCTTGATTTCCTTGAAGATCCAAGCATCCCTAAGACTTCTCAAAGCTTCTTAAGGCTTCCTAGCTCCTCCCACCACTTCAAGGAAGGTATATCATCTCCAAACCCTAGATTCCTATGTTTAATCAGATGATTTTGATTATTATGGTGATATTGTAGCTTAATGGTTGTGGTTTAGAGTTTGGGTTGAAATGGTATTGAAATGGAATGGTAAATGTTGTTGTTTTGGTTAAAAGATTGTAGTATAGTTAAATTCAAGCTTAGGCATAAGTATGAATGTTAAAATTGAATTGGTTGGGGCTGATATGATGTGATAAGGATGGATGTTGGTTGTATGTTTGATTTGAGGTTGAATTGGGTTGGTTTTGAATGGTTTTAAATTGGGAAATCGCGTAAACATAGTCGTCGTAACGTCCGATTTTCTTTGGACTGCTTTTGTGCATAACATTAGGACCCGAGAACCCCCTGTTATATTTTTACCATTGCCATTTCTAGATAGCTCGTGTTACGAGCTTCGTTTTGATATGTAGTTCGTTCGATTCCGATGCACGGTTTAGGAGAAACGACCGTTTCAAGTAACGGCGTTTCGCGAACGAAACTTTTCCCCTCGCCTTACTTTGAAACATAGGTTAAAGACCAAAAAGGGTTAATTAATGTATGAAACATTTATGGTAAGTGTGTTAGGCAAATGGTAAGACACTCGCGAAGGAATTGCCTTAAAACTCGTAAAGGTTAAATTATTAAAAATGGTGGAGCCGAGGGTACTCGAGTGACTTAAGAGAATCAATAAGCGCAAAACAAGCGTTAGAGTCTAAGTTAGTTAAAGTATAGATTTACAAGTGACTTTGGTTTAATTCCAACTTACTTGTTGTTTATAGGTTACCAAACTCGTCCCGAGCCATTCGTAACCCCCAGTCGCTCAGGCAAGTTTTCTATCTGTTATACTGTTGTTGTGATGTATTTGTGTATATGCATGATCTTGCGTTAAATGCATATTTGTTATAGCAGATTCTTGTGATATATTGTAGCATGTTATATGGTACATATGCATGCCTGTTTCGCATGCTTGCCATATATATATCTGTTGGTTCAGTTGATAATACCTATGCTAGAGGATAGCAGTATTTTGCATATACCCTTATTATAAGGACCCAAAAGGTGAAAACATTTTCTAAAACCGGGAGTCGTGGATCCCGAGTAGATTTTGTATATATGTATATATATACATATATATTTATATATATATATGGATATAGTTTTCAAAACTATTAATCGAATAAGGTTTATTCGATAACTTTATTTTATTAAATGAATATTATTTGAATATTCATTCGAGGGCTTATGACTCTTTATATTATTTATTGAATATTATTTTGAATATTATTCGAGGGCTTATGACTCAGTTTATATTATTATTGAATATTACTTGGATATTCATTTGAGGATGTATGACTCCTTTATTTTATGAATATTAATTATAGTATTCATTCGAGGTATTATGACTCCGCTTATTACTTAATAATATTCTTTATTGTATTAAAGAATAAGGTGTCGATAATCAAACTTATTTTTGATTATTCAAATAAAGATATTACTTTCGTATAAGTATATCTTTGATTATTTGCTATTCATTCGAGTATAAGTTTTCCAACTTCTACCTCCATTATTCTTTATGGGAATATTATTTAAATAATAATATTCAGACATTTTCTAAAAATATTGGGACTGATTTACTTCATTAAATCAGCATTACTCCAAACACTCTTTAAAGTATTTTCGAGTCTTCAAAATGATTTTTAAAGGTTAGAGCGGATCCCAAAACTCATTTTTATATTTAAGATCTTCCTTTTAAAAGGGGATTTAAATACTCACTCAAAACCTGAGGGATCCGGCTCTATGGTGTATTTTATATTCGCAACAAGGTTACAGTTTTGGTAAATGAATTGATTACTTACCCAACACTCGGGAAGTAAGTCCATCTATCGAGTCGGCATAAGCAACATGGGCTCAGTGGGCATCCATGATAGTGTAAGTGGCTCAGTGGGAGTCCATCAAATGCATAAGTGGCTGAGTGGCAGTCCAGCATAAGGTCCTATTATGACCAGGGTGATGACCAGTGGGGAATTCGTCCATCTACTAGTAGAAAAGGTTGCTTATTGGTATCTTTGCCTGATCAGCAAGATATCAGGTTTATGCCAAAATTCTTTCCTTTCCAAATTTATTGGATATTACAATTCTGTTCATACTTTACATGACAGAGGTTTTCAGGAAATGTATATATATATATAGGTGTATATATATGTCGGGACTTAATGAAGTATCTCGTAACTTCATTATTTATAATGATATTCAAAGATTGAATCTATTCAAACTATTCAAATCTTGTCTTGTAGTCTCATCTATGTGATGAACTTTTGAAACTGATTATAACTTGAACGGTGGTAGTTCAAGTAGTATTTGGGAAAGATATAAGTATATTGGGGTATCTTGTAACTTCATCTTTTAAACTTATATCTAATTAATAATTGTCTTATGAATGACAAAGATTTTCAGAAAAACGTTGAGACAAGGTTAGATATATGAGATCACCTTGCAACGATATTTTTTTATACAGTTATACACTGGGACTTTGTGTATATTATGCATGGAAGAGGACTTCCAATATTTTGAAAAGTATATATGTATATATATATATACTGAATATTTTGCGACTTCATCGCATTAAGATATCAACTTGGTTCATTTCTTTTGACCAAGACTTTCATGAGTACTATGAGAAGGCTCATATATTGTTAATCATTATACATATTATTTTGATGGGCTTGCTGCTCACCCTTGCTTTCTTCTTTCATCACACAACAATAGATAGAAAAGATGAACAGGACCAAGCTCCCGATTCGCAAGCGATTAGGAAACGTTCCGCAGTTTCCTATAGGCGTTGATGTCGCTGTAGCTAAGGTAGGAACTACCAATAGGCTAGGCTTTCAACTTTTGATGTACCAGACTTATGTATCTTTATCAATTGTAATAATGGCAAAGAAATGTAAATCTATTCAGAAACCTTTTTAAGGTGTATTGACATATAATTGTGGAATAAAACGAATTGTGATTATTTTTGGATGTTCATCTCTGAGACTATAATGTGTGGTGTGTGTGTTTATTATGGGGTCACAGTACAGAGTAGTCAATTAATTATTAAGATTGGGTGTTATTAAGGGAAATGGAACTCGTGACAACCCGGATCCCCGACCCCGGATTTGGGGGTGTTACAGAAGTGGTATCAGAGCTAAGCGTTATAAACCTCAGAGATGATGCGACGTTAAGATAATAAGTTCACTAAGATAATATGAACTCTTGCCAAGTTCATAGTCGGACTACCTAACGTAGTACCGACAGTTAAAACCCTTATGGGAACCCTTATAAATATCGTGATGGAAGCATAGTTCGTTATCGTATGTGGTAGCGGGACTCCGAACCCTGAGGTTGAGAAGCAACAACGCGATAATGTTTTATTAAGTTATTGGAGATCAGATTGTGGATCCAATAGAGCGTCCTAACGCAGGATCAGATGATGTTCATATTGAGGATGTAATGGTTGAGGATGTTGTCCTAGATGGGATTGTTGCTGAGGAGGATCTCGTGGAGAATCCTAACAAGAATGAATAAAGGACCACTGAGGAATTGATGACCATGGTTAGGGCGACTACCAGAGGTAGGATTGGCCGGTCACTAGCGGAGGTTCATTCAAGTTTGTAAAGATAGTAGCCCCTTTGACGCGGCTTACTCGTAAGACTAAGAAGTTTGAATGGACAGAGAAATGCGAGAACAGCTTTTAACAACTAAAGCAAAGGTTGGTGGCGACCCATATGTTGGCGTTGCCGGATGAAAAAGGAGATTTTGTGAATTGTAGTGACGCTTCGCATAAGGAATTAGGGTGCTTCTTATACAGCACAGCAAGGTAATCGCGTACGCGTCAAGATAATTAAGGGAATATAAAATTCGATATCCCCACCTATGAGCTTGGGCTCATGGCAATAGTTTTGCCCTAAATATTGGAGGCACTACTTGTATGGAGAGAAGTGCGAGAATTACCTAAGCCATAAGTGCTCTAGTACATTTTCACGCAGAAAAGAGCTCAATATGTGCCAAATGAGGTGGTTAGAGCTAATCAAGGATTACGATTATGAGATTCCTTATCATTCGGGGAAAGCCAATGTGGTGGCAGATGCCCTTAGTAAAAAGGAGAGACTCAAGTTGATAATGTCTTTGAGAGAGTTTATAAGAGATTTTGAGAAGATGGAAATAGAAGTGAAGGTAACCGGAGCCGGTACCGAAAAGCGGTTTGAGATTGTAATAGAGACCGAATTATTGGAAAAGAGCATATTGTGCCAGAAAAAGGTGATGAATGAAGGCAGAGAGCCAACAAATAAATATGAGAGTAATACCGAGAAAGATGATAAGGGAATAATGAGGTATTCCTATAGAATTTGGGTTCCGAAGGTTCAAGAGCTTAAGGATGAGAACTTAGATGAGAGCCATAGTTTGAGGAATAGGATTTAGGGCAAACCCTGATTGTGATAGTCAGGGAGGTTGCCATCAAGAAAGAAAGAACCCATAACATAATAGAGTGGAAAACAAGGTTTTTAATGTATAAGATAACCCCGAGTATGGGAGAAGGATGAAACATTTCATACTAAGGAAACAGAAAGTCGAGTAAGGAAAGGAGACCCGAGACAGTACTCCTATACGGCAATCTATGGACCTGTCTAGACAGAACTTAGACTATTATCCCCAACCACCACCTTGAGGAAACAATGTGGTAGGAAATTCTTTCAGGACCTTTAAGTCTCTAAGCTCTCAGAGTTCCAAGGAACAGGTTGACCTAGTCGAGGCAAGAGCCTGATTAAAGGAAATAGAGGAATCATTTGAGATTCTGAATGATTGACGAACCACAAAAGACTGTTTTGTCACTTACCCTCCTAAGAGAGAGGCCACCCGCTGGTGAAAGGCCAAGGAAGGCACGGAGCAAGAGATTATAATAAACAGATTTAAGTTCAGTCAATTGTTTTCAGGAAAGTACTTCCCAAGGTTATGAAGATAGTGTAAAAGCTTTAGAGCCAGAACAAAGGCATACGAGTATGATGTATTATGAATCTAAATTGTAAAAGTTATCAAGATTCGTTCTGAGGACACGAATCCATAATGACGGGACGTTTGAAATCTATGCTTATGTTGTGTTGGTTCATGAAATACTGATAAGAGAAAGGAAAATAAAAAGAAACTGAAGTGGAAAGGAATATAAAGGCAATAGAGTTTGAGGAATGATAAAGGAATTGGGTATGAGGAAACCCTAAAGACTCGTAGCAATAGAAATAGAAAAGTATGTAATCGTCAGGAGGAGGGTGATTCACCATGAGTTAAAGTTGATGGTTGAAGGCCTAAGAGATACATATATTTTATCCCTTGTAAGTTGGGAGGATTCGAGGAAACCTTGAAATAGTTGGAAGGATAAATAATGAGACGCGGATAGACTGAGGAGACAAGGAAGTAAGAAATTAGGAAAAATTGGATGAAGGAAGTGACCTTCAAGGATGTGAAGTGTAAGACCGGTAGCATGATACCCAGAAAGGGAGACGCCAGGTATGAGAGATATCCCAACATTGAGATGACTGTTGAGATAAACAACAAAAGTAAATAAGGAATTATTAAGAAGAAGTTCACGTTAAACACGACCAATATCTTCCAGACCATCCTTGTTATCGTTACCAAATTAGGCAAGACAAGCGGATAACCGTTGTTATCTTTTGGAGGCCATATTGATTGACCCCATTTTGAATACAGATGTTATTGTGAAATTAGGCATATACTATCGAGGTGGGAATGATTGAATAAGACACCCTTGTCAGGGATATATGACTTGATTTATCCATGGAAGGATGCAGGTACCTTTTAAAGGTGGAATTAAGGATAGAACATCGGTAACTTAAAATGAATCCTAGGGGAATGCATAAAGGTTGGCATTTCACCCTTAATAGGGACATCATGAGTTTTGACAGTATGATTTGGAAAGGGGTTAAGGTAACAACAACCTTTAAGAATCAGTGGAGAAATTTTTCAGAAGTATATAGACAATGGTTCTAGTAATAGTAAATGGTATTTTGATATGCCCTGTATCTAGGGTATACAGGAGGAACGATTGAAGGATAACCTTAGAGGTTTTACAAGGAGAAAGGTAATATTCAAAATTCTCAAGAATAGAAATGTGGATAAAGGAAATATGACGTAATTATAATGATGTCAAGTGGGGCACGTGTTAAACCACGAGAAAGTATGAATTGAACCAGTAAAGGTCGAAATTATTCAGGGCAATTAGGGCCCAGGATAAAAGATATTCTAAGTATGATTGAGAGTCAGTCTTGACAGTGATTAGCTTCTAAAGACTGAGGCAATAACTTATGGAAAAATGGTGATATTTTTTTTTTACTCATCTGATTTTAAGGAAGACATTTTCACATAAGCAGTGATTGAAATAAGGTAGAGAATTTATTTGGAGGTGGTTAAAATGACATTGATTGTAAGGAAGTTTTACTATTAGGAAACGCCAAAGAGGTGGCCGACACTTTAAAGGTAAGAGAATAATTATAGGTGCTCGTGCCAGAGGAATACAGTAATAATGGTTGAAGCCGTAAAGGTTGTTTTATGGTTTGAGAGATTGACATTCCTTCTGATGACTGTGCAAATACCCAACCCTAATAGTAGTTGGTAAAGGTTTAATTCGTGTAATCGCCATGAGCAGGTTATCTATCTCAGAAGATACTATCTTGAGATAAGCCAGGACCATATTTCAAAAAGGACTAGACGAACCTTTGAGTTAAGTCTTCTATTTAAGGCATATGATTAAGAATGGTATTAACCTGCTATCGTTGCTTTGACTGAAACTCTTCTGTAATTTTATCTACCTCATGTCATGAAAGTACGACAAGTTCAGGAGTGTTCTTCATGAATCATGAACGGTGATCATGTTACCTCCTTAGGAGAATTAGATACGAGATGTATGGACTCCGTATGGTTAGATATTAAGATTTCATGGAAAGTGAATGATGACAGTAGGTCAGTGGTGGACCATAGTAAGGCAGCAATGATTCTGTGAGTAATGAGCTGATTACAACCGTGAGAGTTGTATTGGAATGGGTGTTGAGATTGAGTACCACTAATCGGGTCGTGGTAGTGTATAAGTTATTATTGATAGACTAAGTAAGTAGAGTATCTACCTATTGAATATTTACTCCTTCTTAGCAATAGAGAGTCGTATTACTATATGAGGAAGGTTGCGGTGCGAGCATAGAATCCTAGTAACGGTGATATATAGAATGAGATCCCAGATTCAATTTTCGATGTCGAGGGAGTTTCAAAGGCAATTGTGTATAAGCTCGAGGAAGAGCATGGGTCCATAGAATGATGGACGGGATAGCGAAAATATTTAGGCATGTGAAATATGATGCTATAATACTTATATGTTTTTGTTCTCCTATGACAAACCTCTATAGTTCAGAGGTAGGTTCCAAGCCAGATATTTTGTGGCAGTATATTTTTTTTCATATATACAATTCTCTTCAGTTCGTTCTTTTCTCTTCTTTTCATTTCATATAAACTGAGAAGAACAACCCTTCCAGAAGGGGAGGTATTGCCGAATGACTATCTATCTTTGTGATAAAAGCCTAGTAGGATACCATCTATTGTTTAATTGCTTGTCAAGTACTAAAGGCTGGCCACCTTCTGTACTAACTATGCAATAGAACAAGTGTTCATGATCATAGTGATCTCTCAATAAATTCTTTCACTTCTATATGAAGGATTAAGCTTTCGAAGATAGAAGCAGCTGAAAAAGGAGTAGTAAAGTTGTGGTGGTATTCGGAATGGAAACACATTCGTGATACTAAGGTTGACGAGGTTATTAAAAGGTTATAGAACGCTAGCGAGCAAAAGTATAACCCGTATAATATTAGGAACGGAAGGTAGTAGCGATTACGAACTGGAAAAGAATGGGTATTGAGAAGCAAAAGTTCTAATGCTAAAAGCTATAATGAGAGTCTGTGCAATAGACTTGAAAGAATTTGGAATGATCACTTAATGCGAATTAAGTTATCTTACGACAATAGATCATATGTCAGTATTGAGATATCGCCTTATGAGATCCTTGAGGGAAGACAATGTCGATCTCCCTTATGTTAGGATTAAGTTGTAGAGCGCAAGATGCTCAGACCCGCAGTAGTCCAAAGGACCAGGGATATAATAGATCTAATCAGAGGACGGCTGGTAGTAACCCAAGATGGACATAAGAAGTATGTTGATTTGACACGAAAGGACAAGGAATAGGAAGTAGGGGACCTAGTGTTGCTATAGGTATTCCCTTGGAAAGGAAGGATGAGGTTCGGAAAGAAAGGGAAGCTAAGTCCATGAATTGTTGGACCCTTGGATATATTAAGACGTATTGGGAAGATAGCATATGAGCTAGCCCTACCCCCGAATATGTAGCAAGTTCATAACGTGTTCCACGTATCAATGTGAAGAAAGTATAATTCGGATGCCAGACAAATAGGGGCATGTGAGCGCATAGATATGCAACCCGACATAACCTATATGGAGCAACCAGGAAGGGTTATAGAGTGAAAAGGAACAAGTGCTTAGGAGAAGGATTATCAAACTAGGCAGAGTTTGGTGGGAGGACCACAATGTGGGAAAATTTACTCGAGAGTTAGAAAGTGCAATGCTAAGAGAGTATCCCTATTCATTTTCTATCTGATTCCGGGACGGAATCCTTTTAAGGAGGGGAGACTGTAATAACCCCAATTTTTGGAAATTTTTGAAACCCTTATGAATAGTGATTTTGCAGACTATGCTGAATGAGAAAACTTTTCATGCCACACTATGTAGAGGTTCTGATATGGATATTCTGAGATTTTATTAGTACTTTATATGGGATATAAGTGTATGTAAAGATTGTCAGAATCCAAATCCGAACACTTTGATTTTTCCCGGAAATCCAATAGATACGGAAAGAATTGAGTATAAGGTAACAGGATAAAAGGATTTAAATTAAAGGATTATAATAGAGGATCATAAAAAGGAATATAATGTATTGAGAAAGGTTAAGGGAACCTAAGTAATAAGATCCCGGGTATGATCCCTCAAACGATAAACGAAAATGAAAGTTAAGCGAACCGTATAACAGATCAGCGGTCATTAGGCAAACAATTAGGAAGTTAATCAAAGGGATTAGAGAGAGTGATGTCACCCAACCAATGAGAAGAGGACAAGGAGGGAAAGATGACATCACCACATGACATAGGCATGACATGGGAAGGAAGGAGATGTGGTGGCTTTTTAACCACACAAAATCAAGGGCAAATAGGTAATTAACTAAATCAAACACAAAATCAAATCAACCAAGCCAAGCAAATCATTTCATCAAAACACAAAAAAATCAATTCTCTCATTCAAGCAAAGATAGCTCTCGGCTTTTTACTATTGCAAAGGGAGAGAAATTCAAAATCAAAGATCCAAGCTTCCTAAATTGGTGAGTTAATTCCCTAATCATCCTTATGCATAGTTAGGGCTATATCATGAGTTTAAGCCATAAATTCTTTCTCAATCTTCTTCATTTAATCAATGAAGAAGACAATGAATAGTGTTTTCAAGTTTTTAACTTGAATTTTTTCTTGATTTCCTTGAAGATCCAAGCATCCCTAAGACTTCTCAAAGCTTCTTAAGGCTTCCTAGCTCCTCCCACCACTTCAAGGAAGGTATATCATCTCCAAACCCTAGATTCCTATGTTTAATAAGATGATTTTGATTATTATGGTGATATTGTAGCTTAATGGTTGTGGTTTAGAGTTTGGGTTGAAATGGTATTGAAATGGAATGGTAAATGTTGTTGTTTTGGTTAAAAGATTGTAGTATAGTTAAATTCAAGCTTAGGCATAAGTATGAATGTTAAAATTTAATTGTTTGGGGCTGATATGATGTGATAAGGATGGATGTTGGTTGTATGTTTGATTTGAGGTTGAATTGGGTTGGTTTTGAATGGTTTTAAATTGGGAAATCGCGTAAATATAGCCGTCGTAACGTCCGATTTTCTTTGGACTGCTTTTGTGCATAACATTAGGACCCGAGAACCCCCTGTTATATTTTTACCATTGCCATGTCTAGATAGCTCGTGTTACGAGCTTCGTTTTGATATGTAGTTCGTTCGATTCCGATGCACGGTTTAGGAGAAACGACCGTTTCAAGTAACGGCGTTTCGCGAACGAAACTTTTCCCCTCGCCTTACTTTGAAACATAGGTTAAAGACCAAAAAGGGTTAATTAATGTATGAAACATTTATGGTAAGTGTGTTAGGAAGTTGGTAAGACACTCGCGAAGGAATCGCCTTAAAACTCGTAAAGGTTAAATTATTAAAAATGGTGGAGCCGAGGGTACTCGAGTGACTTAAGAGAATCAATAAGCGCAAAACAAGCGTTAGAGTCTAAGTTAGTTAAAGTATAGATTTACAAGTGACTTTGGTTTAATTCCAACTTACTTGTTGTTTATAGGTTACCAAACTCGTCCCGAGCCATTCGTAACCCCCAGTCGCTCAGGCAAGTTTTCTATCCGTTATACTGTTGTTGTGATGTATTTGTGTATATGCATGATCTTGCGTTAAATGCATATTTGTTATAGCAGATTCTTGCGATATATTGTAGCATGTTATATGGTACATATGCATGCCTGTTTCGCATTCTTGCCATATATATATCTGTTGGTTCAGTTGATAATACCTATGCTAGAGGATAGCAGTATTTTGCATATACCCTTATTATAAGGACCCAAAAGGTGAAAATATTTTCTAAAACCGGGAGTCGAGGATCCCGAGTAGATTTTGTATATATGTATATATATACATATATATTTATATATATATATGGTTATAGTTTTCAAAACTATTAATCGAATAAGGTTTATTCGATAACTTTATTTTATTAAATGAATATTATTTGAATATTCATTCGAGGGCTTATGACTCTTTATATTATTTATTGAATATTATTTTGAATATTATTCGAGGGCTTATGACTCAGTTTATATTATTATTGAATATTACTTGGATATTCATTTGAGGATGTATGACTCCTTTATTTTATGAATATTAATTATAGTATTCATTCAAGGTATTATGACTCCGCTTATTACTTAATAATATTCTTTATTGTATTAAAGAATAAGGTGTCGATAATCAAACTTATTTTTGATTATTCAAATAAAGATATTACTTTCATATAAGTATATCTTTGATTATTTGCTATTCATTCGAGTATAAGTTTTCCAACTTCTACCTCCATTATTCTTTATGGGAATATTATTTAAATAATAATATTCAGACATTTTCTAAAAATATTGGGACTGATTTACTTCATTAAATCAGCATTACTCCAAACACTCTTTAAAGTGTTTTCGAGTCTTCAAAATGATTTTTAAAGGTTAGAGCGGATCCCAAAACTCATTTTTATATTTAAGATCTTCCTTTTAAAAGGGGATTTAAATACTCGCTCAAAACCTGAGGGATCCGGCTCTATGGTGTATTTTATATTCGCAACAAGGTTGCAGTTTTGGTAAATGAATTGATTATTTACCCAACACTCGGGAAGTAAGTCCATCTATCGAGTCGGCATAAGCAACATGGGCTCAGTGGGCGTCCATGATAGTGTAAGTGGCTCAGTGGGAGTCCATCAAATGCATAAGTGGCTGAGTGGCAGTCCAACATAAGGTCCTATTACGACCAGGGTGATGACCAGTGGGGAATTCGTCCATCTACTAGTAGAAAAGGTTACTTATTGGTATCTTTGCCTGATCAGCAAGATATCAGGTTTATGCCAAAATTCTTTCCTTTCCAAATTTATTGGATATTGCAATTCTGTTCATACTTTACATGACAGAGGTTTTTAGGAAATGTATATATATATAGGTGTATATATATGTCGGGACTTAATGAAGTATCTCGTAACTTCATTATTTATAATGATATTCAAAGATTGAATCTATTCAAATCTTGTCTTGTAGTCTCATCTATGTGATGAACTTTTGAAACTGATTATAACTTGAACGGTGGTAGTTCAAGTAGTATTTGGGAAAGATATAAGTATATTGGGGTATCTTGTAACTTCATCTTTTAAACTTATATCTAATTAATAATTGTCTTATGAATGACAAAGATTTTCAGAAAAACGTTGAGACAAGGTTAGATATATGAGATCACCTTGCAACGATATTTTTTTATACAGTTATACACTGGGACTTTGTGAATATTATGCATGGAAGAGGACTTCCAATATTTTGAAAAGTATATATGTATATATATACTGAATATTTTGCGACTTCATCGCATTAAGATATCAACTTGGTTCATTTCTTTTGACCAAGACTTTCATGAGTACTATGAGACGGCTCATATATTGTTAATCATTATACATATTATTTTGGTGCGCTTGCTGCTCACCCTTGCTTTCTTCTTTCATCACACAACAACAGATAGAAAAGATGAACAGGACCAAGCTCCCGATTCGCAAGCGATTAGGAAACGTTCCGCAGTTTCCTATAGGCGTTGATGTCGCTGTAGCTGAGGTAGGAACTACCAATAGGCTAGGCTTTCAACTTTTGATGTACCAGACTTATGTATCTTTATCAATTGTAATAATGGCAAAGAAATGTAAATCTATTCAGAAACCTTTTTAAGGTGTATTGACATATAATTGTGGAATAAAACGAATTGTGATTATTTTTGGATGTTCATCTCTGAAACTATAACGTGTGGTGTGTGTGTTTATTATGGGGTCACAGTACAGAGTAGTCAATTAATTATTAAGATTGGGTGTTATTAAGGGAAATGGAACTCGTGACAACCCGGATCCCCGACCCCGGATTTGGGGGTGTTACAAAAATGCTTCATCCGTTGGGAGACAGTCTGCCTTATCCGTCGGGAGACAGTCAGCTTCATCCATCGGGACACAAAGTGCATCTTCCATCGGAACATTAAGAAAAGCTGAAAGTCAGAATAGATCACTTACAAAAAGTTCCCCTTTCTCAAATCAAAGATTCACAAACTCAGGGAGAGTTTCTAATAATCAAAACTCAGTCACACATCAAGACAATAATGAGGCCTCTTCATCTAGAGCTAATCTACCTCAACAAACAAAATGGACTAAAGATCGCCCTTTTGAGCTCATTATTGGTGATGCATCTTCTAGAGTTCAAACAAGGAGAGCAACTCAAGAAGAATGTATATACAGTAGCTTCCTATATAAGGAAGAACCAAAGAAGGTAGAAGAAGCTTTGTTGGATCCTGATTGGATTTTAGCTGTGAAGGAGGAGCTAAACCAATTTGAAAGGAACAAGGTATGGAAGCTGGTACCCTAACCTAAAGGAAAGAATCCAATTGACACCAAGTGGGTATTCAGAAACAAGATGGATGAAAATGGCATAGTGGTCAGGAACAAAGCTAGATTGGTTGCTAAAGGCTACTGTCAACAAGAAGGAATAGATTTTGATGAAACCTTTGTTCCTGTTGCAAGACTTGAAGCTATCAGAATTTTCTTAGCCTATGCATCCCATGCCAATTTCAAGGTCTATCAAATAGATGTCAAAAGTGCTTTTCTTAATGGAGATTTGGAGGAGGAAGTCTATGTTAGTCAACCTACTGGTTTTGAAGATCCAAATTTCCAGATTATGTCTACTATCTTTTGAAGACACTTTATGGATTGAAGCAAGCACCTAGAGCCTGATATGACACTTTATCAAAGTTTCTTTTGGAAAATCACTTCACAAGAGGTATTGTTGATAAAACTTTATTTTTAAGAAATGTTAATGGTTGTAGTATACTTGTTCAAATTTATGTAGATGATATTATATTTGGCTCTACAGATGAAAAACTTTGCAAAACATTTTCCAAATTGATGCAAAGTAAGTATGAAATGAGCATGATGGGAGAACTAACTTACTTTCTTGGTTTACATGTTAAGCAAGTTAGTGATGGAATATTCATTAGTCAAACTAAATATATTCCTGATCTTTTAAAGAAGTTTGATCTAATGGATTGCACAGCTGAAAAAACTCTTATGGTCACTGCAACTAAGCTTGAATTAAACACTACTGAAAAGTCTATGAATATTTCAAGCTACAGGGGCATGGTTGGCTCACTTCTGTACTTAACAGCTAGTAGGCCAGATATAATATTTGCTATTTGTCTTTGTGCTAGATTTCAGGCTATTCCTAGAAAATCTCACTTAGTAGCTATTAAGAGAATTTTCAGATATCTCAAGGGAACACCAAAACTTGGCATTTGGTACCCTAGAGATTCTGGTTTTGATCTAACTGGTTATTCGATTGCAGATTATGCAGGTTGTAAAATAGACAGAAAAAGCACAACAGGAACCTGTCAATTTCTAGGGAACAAGCTTGTGTCCAGGTTCGGTAAAAAGCAAAATTCAGTTTCTACTTCTACAGCTGAAGCTGAATATATTGCTACTGGTAGTTGTTGTGCACAAATTTTGTGGATGAAAAACTAATTGTTGGACTATGGTCTACAAGTGGATAGAATTCCCATTTTCTGTGATAGAGAGAAATGAAATTTGAGAGGGTAATAAATTTGATGAATGCAAGGGATTCTTCTACAGAGATGAGGAAAGCTGAGTTGGCTAAGAGGGTGAGAGAGAGAAATGAAATACATGCAAGGGAAAAAACTGAAAGGGAGGAGAATGAAAGAAAATATGCTCAAGAGATTAAGATGTTTGAGCAAAATTCAAATGAATTGAAAGCCAAAGGACTGAGCAGGGTGTCTCCTAGTGGTATATTTTTACAAATCAAGACTCATGAGTTATCCAGGTACATAATCAACTTTCTTGACATTTACACCTTGAGATTCTAGTTAGACTCAAAGATCTCATTAGAAAACAGCCAGGTTATGAGAAGTTCAGATAATCATGAAATTCAATTCTAAATGTAACTGCAACGATGTATATAAAATATAATTTGTAAATTTGTTAGTCTAATTTTTATTTAATTTTAGCTTGGGGTTAGTCTTGTTATCAGGCATGAATTTGTGACAAGTAATCTTCTAACAAATTGGGGGAGAATATTGTGCAAGACATGCATGTACATAACAAGACTAAGTCATCTTGATAACTTTAAGGATAAGTTGTATGTTAATCTAATTTTGTATTCTGTAATTGTATTACTTGAGTCTGTAAAAATGTTAAGTAGATTAGACTGGAGGATTTTCTGTGAACAGCCATCAAGCTAAGGAATAAATTGTGGAAGAAGATCAAATCTTGATCATGTCTCAGAGAGAAGTGTAGCAACTTGGATTTGAATAATATTGTTCTAGGAAAAATGTTCTAAGTCAGATATCGACAAGTCACAGATCAAGGAATATCGAGAAGTCCAAAATGACTTGTAGAGAAGTCCCAAGAGATATCGATAAGTCAATATGCATGTAGAGATCTCAGATATCGACAAGTCAAAAAGAACATGGAGAGAACTGGAGATACCGACAAGTCATTTTTTCATGTAGAGATCTAGAGATATTGACAAGTAAAATCTTCATGTAGAGAATTAGAGATATCGACAAGTCAAAGGCCTATGTAGAGAACTGGAGACCTCGATAAGTCATTAACACATGTAGAGAACTCAAGATATCGATAAGTCATTATACTTATCGATATGTGACATCTCTAAAGAATAAAAGAGATCTCGACAAATTAACTCATATAATTCAGAACGCAGACAAATTGAAGATTCAAGGTTATCAGTCAACAAACAATTTTATCACTGAAATGGAAAGACTACAAATGCAGCTTGAAGAATTCAAGATCAAGGGCCCAGATTCATTGAATAAAGGAGGGTCACGGACTTAGTTGATTCTGCACAGATTTGCTAACACTAGAAATAGAAAATAAACAAAATAGCTTTAGAAACTATGTTCTAACAATTCTGGGTCCGCTCCTGACGGTGGAGCTCTCGTGAGGCAATTCTGGTCAACCCCACGCCTGAGTAGGAAGTACTATGCCACCACGCTCGGGATACTTGCAAATTCAGTCCAAACGCATCCACAAACACCTCACCGTTCCGACAGATTAGACGTATTCAGCTTTTTACAATACGCCCGATTTCCGGCCTAAATCTGCGTGATACTTTCATTATTCCAGCAACAAGCTCCCCGAATTTTATACCAAATTCCTCTCATAACATCATATAAAATTATTAAACTAAACAAATGGGAACAAGAAGACTCTAACCCAAAACTTCCCTAACTCCTATATTAAATAATCAACTCATTAAAGATCGAAGAGAACTCACACATCTTTTAGTCTAGTATTATCTCTCTTGTATTACCTTTACCTTATGTCGAGGTTCAAATCTTGTAAAATAGGGGGCTGCATCAATAACTGGCAAAAGGAAAATCTCAAGGTCTTATACTATCCAAACAGTTCGGTTCATGTTTGCATAACTAGAGTCTAGAGTAGCTATCTATCCTAAGAGAAAATTTTGGCCGTACTAATTTATTATATTTCGTTATGAAGGTTAGTGGCACTATTTTAGCGGAGTCTGCTATTTTATTTTTGCTAAATATATTTACCGACATATCCATTCAATATTACAATGAAAACGTCTTAACATTAGTTCTCCCAACAGCATTTATAGTAGTTTATTTTGGTTTGTTATGTCTAAACAATTTTGTTTTCAACTTGAGAAACACCAGTGCTGCTAACAAAAGGAAAATAAATTTGGGACTGTTATTTTTATTCTTTAGACTTAACGTAAGACCGTTTACACTCCCAACTCCGGTCTTGAAACTTGTTAAACTGGCCCAGGTGGGGTCTTGTTGATCACATAATTGGGCTCCATTTCGTCGTTTATTTTTATTGGGCCGACACTAGTGTTATGATTGGGTTACTTTAAGGCTAGTTTATAATGCAAGATGATGGATACTACTAACTGGGGTAACTTCTATGATTGAAGGGGTTTAATTTATGGTTAATATCAAGTAAACAGTCGTTCTACAATTTTAAGCTAGTAAAGAAAAACTCTTTTATAATATTATTTAACACCCCTTTTTAATCGTAACTCCAACTCAAATTTTTTTCTAAATCAAATTCTAATATCATGTTAAATAAATAGTTATTTTAAAATTTTGAGGGATAGAGAAAAATCTTACTGTACAACAATTATATATTCTTGGAATTATGCGATGCTTCCTGATGGGCACTTCAACTTTACAAGGTTTTTGTATCGTTGTTGTTTTTAACCCCCGCCCCCTGTTGTGCATTGACAAACTATGTGCGGGGTGCTTATTTTATTATTTGTTGCACCTTATTATAGTTATGATGGGGCACTTGTTTGGTGTCCTCTTGTCGATTTTCACATCTTTTGTTAAAATGTAACCAAGTCCAAAACGTAGACTTTGATAATTACTTCATTTGGTACTGTGTCGTGTATTTTCGTTTATATTTATATGTGCGTTAAATTTTAACACAATTTAATGACACATTTTGTTTTGGGTAGGCCTAACTAGTTAAGCATTGTCCAGTCTTGTTTAGTCTTAAATTTAAAATTATTTTCTATTTTGTTTCCGTAAAAATTATATGTATACAATGTTTTTTAATTATACATTTTTTTATAATTTTAAAATATTTATTTATATTATGTATTTTTGTGCATGGTTTTTTATCAAAAAAAATAATTTAAAATCGCTTAATTTATTCATATACTTTCGTATTTATGATTAAAAAGGTAAATACAAATACGAAAATTTTGTGTCATTTTCATAACATATTTACATGTGTGGTACGAAATTGACAGCTGTATAAAATTGATTAAGGTGTTTAAATTATAGATAATAAATATGAATAAAATACATGTTGGGACTTCAGTTGGTTTTTGTTTTGCAAATTTAGGATCTCTTTGTAATGTTGAAGCCGCACACCAATCTGTTTTTGGAGTGACCGAAGAATAAGTAGGAAAATGGGAGGAGTAAACAAGAGACAAAGCTTGTCTCCTAGCTGAGCTTCACATGATACGACAAAAAAGAGACACCATGTAAACCTAGTGCCCTCTATGCTTTGTAAATTGCAAAGTTTGTTTCACATAATGTTTTAAAATAACTACTGTAGTACAAAATTTCATTAACACTATGCTCCCTAGTTAAAATCATGAGAGAAAATAAAAAAATAGAAAAAAAAACTTTTATAATTCTTTTTCATAACCGTGCTCCCGAGTTTTTTGAGGAGAGTTGAGCAAAGACAAATAGATAAAATTTTTAAAATTTTCCACCCAAAAGTTTCTTTTTAAAAATGAAATAATTTGGGGGGAAATTTTTCCACCCAAAAATTTACTTCTCTAATTTTTTTCTCTTCTCTTCGATTTCTTCATAAAAAAATTGGGAGCACAGCGTAAAACTAACCAATCTGGAAAACAAAAATCCGGAAAATGGAGTAACCAAAAAAAAATACTAAAAAGATGAATGGTAAGGAAGGAGACCACGTCTACGTGGGCCAAAACCTCGTACACCACCAATTATAAAAACAACATAATCTCTCAATCTATTTGGATGATTTGGTCCATGTTTGCAATTGCCGACATTAAATATTCGTTTCCACCCATGTAAATTCAAAGTTCATACCCTGTCCACTGTCCCCAATAATGTCCATGTACTGTGCCTCACATATCTCATGAACCCCAGCTCTTGCTTACATTTCCATGCCTGACAGCTGATTGTACACCATAAATGTACCTTCTAAGTTGTAACACACCCGGTCAGGGACGGCCGGCCGCTTAGGGCACCACCACGCATATGGGCAACAAAATATTTCAATAACATATATATATACCTGTATTTATTTTTTATATTATTTATTTTTTTATTTTTTTTATTTTAAAATATAAATTTTAATTAGAATATATTAACATATATGTGATTGGGGGACATATTAAAATTTTAAAATATATTATTATCTTTGTGATAACTTTTATTTTAAAATTAAAATATAATTTACTTTAATTTACGTTAGAAATATAATTAATAAATTTATTTAATAAACAAAACAAAGTAAAAATGTGAAAGGTTTGGAGACATTGAGTTTTTGGACTATGCGCGTCTATACCCGTTATCCCAGATGGCCAGATGAAGTTATATAACAAAAGTACAAAACCCTCTCTTTCCCTCTGCTTAGCTACCGAATAAAATACAGAACACAGATTGTTCTCTGTTCATTCTGAATATCAATTATCAAAACACAGGAAGTCATCGACTCATCGTGAAGATTGGATCATCTATGCTTTGCAATTCAGCAATTATAACGCATGTATGGTTTAAAAATTTATATTCTAATTACTTTTTTAATAATATTGTAATTTACTATTTGTTTATTATTTTTCAATTTAAGGATTTGATGTGAATAATTAGAGAATAATTGAGATTTGTTTTTGTAAAAAGTAGTATGTCTATTGTGATTTACTGATTTGGGATTGGTGACTAAAATTAATTGCATTATTTTGTTTGATGACTAGATAATTTGAAAATGAAGCGTAACCAGTTATCAGGGCATCAAAAAAGGCAAAAGAAATTGAAAGCGGCGGAAGCAGAGAAATTGCAAATGGGCTCTCTTGACAAGTTTTTTGGGGAAAAAACAACTAATAGTGGTGATATTGGGGTTCCTATTGAGAATACAAATATTAGAAAAGAATCTGAGAATGAAGCTACATATACTGAATTTGAGCAGGAGACTGAAACTGAGGAGCCAGAAACTCAAAATTTAAAAGATGGGCTTGTTGAGAATAATGTAGAAGAGACCGAGAAAGAAATTTCAGATGTTAGTATCAATTATGATCCTGGTACGTGGAAGAAAATTGATCAGTGGCTACGAGATTCATTGGTAAGAAAAGGACCTATCAGAATAATTTTAGAACATTTTCCAAAAGATTCAAGAAATAGACATTTTTCTTCGGTGCATTACACTCGGATTCTACCTAATGGAGACAAACAAGATAGGAAGTGGCTTGTTTATTCACTCTCAACAAACAAAGTCTTCTGTTTTTGTTGTATGTTATTTAAACATGATGTGGTCAAGACAAATTTTGCAAAAGATGGAATTGATGATTGGCACAATCTTGCTGCTAAGTTAAGATCTCATGAATGGTCATCTAGTAAATATGAGCGCTTGGATTGAGTTAGAAGTGCGGATGGAGAAAAATGAAACAATTGATAAGATTGAACAAGATCGGATTAAAAAAGAGATAGAGCGCTGGAAAAAGGTCCTGGTTAGGATTATTGTTGTGGTCCAAACTCTTGCTTATAGATTATAGCAAAATTATAGAGAGATTCACATCTCAAAAGCCTAAAAAAAAGTTTCAAAATCAATAAAGGTAAACTCATTTTTATAACTTTATTTTGACGTTGTTGTGTACTAGTAATGATGACTGTTCTATATTCATGATACTACATCAGTGGCTTGCAGGAGATTATTGCAGGAGGTTGAAAACTTGGATATTTAGCGTACAAGAAATTCATTATATTCACTTGCTACTTTAAATTCAAGTAAGTTTTCTTTTATACAATGAATATATCTTATTGTGATTTTTTGGTTATGAATATGGGGCACCATTTTTGAATCCCGCATAGGGCACCCAAATACATAGGGCCGGCCCTGCACCCGGTGTTTTATTAAAGCAGTCGATTACCATGTTAATCAGTTAATTATATGGAATTTGGATGGTTCTCGTTTTAATTATTTGAAAAATCGGGTTAAAATATGTATTTTTTAAATCGGTCAAATTTTAGACGATTTGGGTCAAAAATAGATCGATTCAAGTAAAAAAAATCAGTTAATTTGATTATAGGGCGAAATTAATAAAAAAAATAAGAAAAATTAAAAGTCAAAATAATAGTTAATATTTAATAATAATATACGACTTATATTGACTATCGTATGTATCAAAATTCTCTTCTCGTTATTCAAATTTTTAATAATTAAATTAATTTTTTCAGTTGAAGTATTCTCTGTATCTTTTCGAGATTTCCTTAATTTCATTTACTTCACAATCTGGTGTAGCTGATTTCCAAGACCGAAATACCAGTATTTTTTACTCTCCAAAAAGAATTTAATTTTTCTAAGCACAGGGGGACCCAAAGTCGGCTATGTTAGACTTAACTAAACAAATGATTTATGATTAACAATTTATTTAGAATGATTAAGAAACCAGCAGAAGAAACTTAGCTAGGATGCAGCTGTTAAATTTAAGTCTCATTTTCTTCATTTACAGTCATCTCGCTTAACTACTCTTTATCTTCAAAGCCACGGCCCATATGTACATAGCTAGGTTTATAGGGAAATTATCCACAGCCAACTTGGCTGGGATACACCAGCCACAATATTACATTACGGGCTGCCGCAATACCGCAATGTTTCATTGCGCCAGGTGAGTGCACCCGCAATGAAACAATGCGGCTGCTGTATCCCATCCAACGATGGTTGGGCATCAGTTCCAGGTTTATATATTATATTGTTATTTTTGCTGTTATTGATCAAAAAGATAGACTTGTATTTACACTAAAACTAGATCTGAAAAATTTGTTACAGGAGAGAGAAAATGTGTATAAAATGTCTCAACCAGAGAATAGCTACTGATTGTATCATATTTATACTAGTACTGTATTCAGCAGAAACTATATAACTAACTTCTATAAATAGGAATGTGAAAGTTGTCAAGTGGGATGATCCTCCGTTGTACTGGTGACCTTGTGACGTGTGACAGACTGCTCAATACCCCCCCTCAAGTTGGGAAGGGTAGAATACATGCCCAACTTGGAGAGCAGCAACTGAAATTGAGGTAATGTGATAATTTTCGTAAAAGCATCAGCAAGCTGATTCTGAGTGGGCAAATATGTAAGACTAAGAAGGCCTTCGAGAACTTTATCTCGAGTGAAATGACAATCAATATCGATGTGTTTAGTTCGCTCGTGGAAGACAGGGTTCTTGGCGATATGAATGGCAGACTGGTTGTCACAATGTAAAGTGACAGGCTTGAGATCATGAACACCAAGTTCCTCTAATAAACGCACAGTCCATGTAACTTCAGCTGCAGCTGAAGCCATAGCGCGGTACTCAGATTCAGACGATGAACGTGAAATGGTTGCCTGTTTCTTAGACTTCCAGGCTATAGGGGAATTCCCAAATAAGAGGATGTAACCAGTTATAGATCGTCGAGAGATGGGGCAAGCAGCCCAATCACTGTCGGAATAAGCTTGTAAAGTTAAAGAATTAGAGGCTTGAAGAAGGATACCCTGATTAGGAGAGGTGGAGACATATTTTAATGTATGAAGGAGAGCATCAAGATGACACGAACGGGGTGATTGCATGAACTGACTTAGGACTTGGACAGCATAGTTCAAATCAGGACGAGTATTGGTGAGGTAATTGAGCTTACCAACCAAAGATCGATACAACTCTGGACTCGACAGTAGTGTACCATCATTAGAGGTGAGTTTAAGGTTCAATGGTAAAGGTGTGGAAGCCTTTCGTGGTAAATCATAAGGACAATCAAGCAGGAGCTCTTTAGTGAATTTGTTTTGGCTGAGGGTAATCCCATTATCGTAATAACCAACTTCGAGTCCCAGAAAATAATGCAGGAGACCAAGGTCTTTTATACTGAATACCCGATGAAGATGATTCTTGATAGCAGTAATGGAAGAGAGGTCATTACCCGTAACTATGATATCGTCAACGTAAACAGCCATAATTGTGATTAATTGGCCAGATCGTTTGATGAATAAACTATAGTCATTTTTAGATTGGATAAACCCTTGTGCTGTAAGTTCAAAAACAAGTTTGGAAAACCATTCACGTGAGGCTTGTTTAAGGCCATAAAGTGACTTAACCAGACGACAAACTAAACCAGGAGGAACGTGTAAGCCAGGTGGAGGTCTCATATAAACCTCTTCTTTGAGATCACCGTGGAGGAAGGCGTTATTAACGTCAAGCTGAAATAAATCTCACTTTCGACTAGCTGATAATGCAATCAAACAACGAACTGTTACCATCTTTACAACAGGAGAAAATGTTTCTTCGTAATCGATACCAAACTGTTGTGTAAATCCCTTGGCCACAAGACGAGCTTTGCAGCGTTCTAAAGACCCATCAGATTTAAGTTTAACTTTGTAAACCCATTTGCAACCAATGGGCCGCTTACCAAGTGGAAGGGGTACCAAATCCCATGTATGGTTATTTTCTAGTGCCAATAATTCCTTATTCATAGCATCGAGCCATAATGGATCAGTAGATGCCTCATGAAATGAAGTCGGTTCAGAAATATTACATAACTGGGAAATATGTGCTTTGTGTGCAATATTAAAAGAATCAGAGGAAATGAAATTGCAATGATGAGATGGAGTAGAAATTGTAACAATGTGGCATTGATAGTCTTTTAAGTAAGAAGGTGCATTACGTTGTCTGGTAGACACTCGAACTGGTTGTGAAATTTGAGAAGAAACACTATGATTAGTGTCAGAAGAATTAGTAGGAGAATGAACACGAGGTGAAGAATTTGGAATATCAGGTTGATCGGTAAATGAAGAAGATGTAGTAGATTGATCAGTAAAAGAAGAAGATGTAGTATGAGTGTAGTAATATGAATATCATCAATATCAATAGAAGAATTTGTGACAGTTGGAAGAAAGATCGAATCTAAGTAAGGCTGGGAAGGAGATTTTGTAGAAATGATATGAAATGGGAAATGAAACTCGTGAAAGATAACATCTCGTGATACTGTTACTTGATTATCAGCTAAACTCAAAATTTTATAACCCTTCTGGTTGGGAGGATAACCAAGAAAATCCCCAAGGTTAGCTCGTGGTTGAAATTTAGATCGATTAACCTTGGATGTTGAAAAATAGCATAAACAACCAAAAATTCTAAGATTATCAATGATTAGAACAGACTTGTATAATTGAAAGTAAGGAGAAATGTTACCAAGACTATGTAGTGGCATACGATTGATGAGGTAAGTAGCACAAAGAATACTATCGCCCCAGTATTGAGATGGAAGTTTTGACTGTAAGAATAAAGCACGGGCTGTTTCCAATAAATGACGGTGTTTGCGTTCAACAATCCCATTTTGTTGAGGGGTATGGACGCAACTAGTCTGATTCACAATTCCTCTGGACAAATAAAAACGTTTCAGAGCGCCTGCTGTAAGTTCCAAAGCGTTATCTGATCGAACACAAAGAACTTTTGTCTGAAATTGGGTCTCGGCATAGTTAACAAAAGACTCTAAAATGATAGGCACCTCAGACTTGTGCTTCATGAGATGAACCCACGTATATCGACTAAAATCATCTACAATTGTCAGGAAAAATGTACAATTTGTATAAGTTTTGGTCTTATAAGGACCCCATATATCAATGTGTAACAGTTGAAGTACATTTGTTGTTTTACTAGAGCTATGAGGAAATGACTGCCTACACTGTCTAGCTGCTGGACAAATCTGGCATATAATAGAGTTTGAAAGTGATGAAATATTAAGTTCAGGTAACAACATCTTTATTTGAGAAAAAGGTAAGTGGCCCAGCCTCATGTGCCACAGCTTGAGTGCATCTGAGTTGTGAGATTGAGAAGCGTTGCAGAGAACATGTGCATGTGAGTTATCTTCATTCTTTATGCCAGGATACACTGTGTACAATCCATCACTCAGTTTACCAAGAAGCATCAGTGGTTCTTTCTGAGAATGGGCCTGTAGAACACATTGTTTGTCAGAGAAAATCATTTTGCAATTTAGATCTTTGCAAAGCTTGGTGACAGAAATAAGATAAAATTTGAAATCTGGCACATGTAGTACATCTGTCAGAGTGATTTTATCATTAAGAATGATTGTTCCTCTGTGTAAAACAGGAATTTTAGTCTCATCTGGTATTGTGATATGAACATCAGAAACCGATTTGTAATTCACAAATTGTCCTATATCAGGACAGATGTGGTCAGTGGCACCGCTGTCCACCAACCAATTATTCCTGGAAGAAACCATTAAACATATACCTGCTAGAAGTGCATGACTTGAAGTAGTTTCAGATGACTGATCAGTAGAAGAAAACTGCTTGTTAAGCAAATTCAGCAGTTGATTATATTGTTCATCTGTGAAATTTCCATGATGAGAATCAGAATTAGAGACTTGAGAAACAGGCTGATCACTCTCATTAGAAGCTTGAATCTGATTCTGAAAAGTAGTCGCAGCAGCAGCAGCAGTATGAGACATTTTCTTGTCTTTAAACCCTTTAAACCCTGGTGGAAATCCATGAATCTGGAAGCACCTATCAATGCTATGCCCCTGTATTTTACAATGGGTGCAAAAGTAATTAGCTCCTGGTTTAGAAGGCCTTCTAGGTGAAAAAGTTGGATTCTGAGGCCTTAAATTGTAGGCAAAAGCTGGATTCTGGGGTTTCAAGTTGTAGGTTGAACCAATATGTGCTTGCCTCTGAAAGAATTGGTTATTACTGGATACAAAGGGTTTCTGATTATTACTGTAATGCCTCCTATCTGCAAAAAAAGCCACATTCTCAATGTGTGAATTCTGAGAAATTTCTTTATGGTTTTCCTCCTGAGCTACCAGTCTATAAGCTTGAGATACAGATGGCAATGGGTGCATCATCATAATGTGACCCCTGACTGCACTGTACTTATCATCCAATTTGAGTAAAAACTGCAGTAACCTCTGTTCTTGTTGCTTCTTAATGAATTTATGCCCCAATTCACAAGTACACTTCTCACAAGTACATACAGGAACGGGATTTACATCATCAATACTATCCCATACTATTTTGATCTTAGTATAGAACTCAGACACAGTTTGATTATTCTGAGTAATCTCTATCAGTTTTTGCTCCAGAGAATACAATTCAGTAATAGAAGAACATCCAAAACGTTCCTCTAGATCTTTCCAAATTGATCTTGCAGTTTTGAGAAATAAAACACTTCTGGCAATGGTTTCATCAAGATTAAACAAAATCCAAGAAATCACTAACGAATTACATCGTTCCCAAGCAGCATAATCAGGTGAATTTGATTCAGGTGGAGTCAATGTTCCGTTAATGAACCCTAACTTGTTCTTCGCTGATAAAATCAACATCATTGATCTCTTCCAGTTATTAAAATTGCTACCACTAAATTTAACCGAAACTAACTGAGTCGTATTCGCATCAGAAGGATGAATGTAATATACGCTTGAAGGATCTAGATTAGAAAGATGTTGAGTTGTTGAATCGTTATCAGTTTGATTCGACATTTTTCAGAACTAGATGATTTGTAATAATCGATCAATCAGGTTAACAATTTGACTAAGACAATCGCAGTAATCGAAGCAACAAATAGATCAACAGCTATCAACAATCGAATCACAATCTTGCAATTGAACTAAACATCTAAATTGCAAAATGTAGAAGATAAAACCTCGAAAGATGCAGATTCCGGTAAAAAAAATGCAGATTCTGGCGAAAATAACAATGAACACCGTGAAATCAATCGTTGATGAAGATCGTAATCATGATGACAAGCTCTGATACCATGTTATTTTTGCTGTTATTGATCAAAAAGATAGACTTGTATTTACACTAAAACTAGATCTGAAAAATTTGTTACAGGAGAGAGAAAATGTGTATAAAATGTCTCAACCAGAGAATAGCTACTGATTGTATCATATTTATACTAGTACTGTATTCAGCAGAAACTATATAACTAACTTCTATAAATAGGAATGTGAAAGTTGTCAAGTGGGATGATCCTCCGTCGTACTTGTGACCTTGTGACGTGTGACAGACTGCTCAATATATATGGAGACTTAAGATGTACATAATTTACTTTCGTGTTTGTTTATTTTCATTCTCATATTATTCTGCTAGAGTAAGATAGCCGAAGATGTTCATTGAACTCACATAAGTTAGTTTGAGTTTGTTAAGTATATTAATCAAAACTAACTCGAAACTTCACTAATCATGTTTGATCTTAATCTCGGCCTTACAAACGATACGACAATGATGTCAAATGAGGATCAGAACAACGAAGAAATGCATGGATCATTAAGTTCAAATGCAGCCATTGTTAACAATGCTGGTGGTGAGTACGAGTATTCGATGAATCAGTCCGAGTACGTAACCAGACAGCTGTTTCCGGTGCCAGATTATAATAATTCAGCAGAATGTAGTTTTGCTTCTGCTAATCGGATATCGTGTGTCTCTTCCAGTGAAGTTCAACCTCAAAAGGAGACGGTGGCTAAGAAGAGTAGGCGAGGACCGAGGTCTCGTAGCTCACAGTACAGAGGAGTTACTTTTTATAGGAGAACCGGCAGATGGGAATCTCACATCTGGTTAGTTACATAAATGTGATCATATTGGAGTTCTTCTAGTTTGTGTTATCAGCATTTTTTAGGTAATAAATTTTATGTGTGTCCTTTTTTGGGTGCAGGGATTGTGGAAAACAAGTATATTTGGGTATGTATTGAATCGTTTATTTTCAGTTTCATTGTTAGTTTTCTATTTATAGCATATACTAATGTTTGTTTGAATGTTAGGTGGATTTGACACTGCTCATTCCGCGGCTAGGTAATATTTTTATCTGATCTGATCTGAATTGCTTAGTTTGCTTTTGTTGTTTTTGAGTTTACTAATAGTGGTTGTTAATGTTAAATGTCTAGAGCTTATGATCGTGCTGCAATAAAATTCCGAGGTGTTGATGCAGACATCAATTTTAACCTTAGTGATTATGATGATGATATGAAACAGGTTAGTTGCAGAATGCATATCAATTTTCATTTTATCACTTAATGAGGAAGATCTTGGAGTCTTGTTTCATCTATTTGCAGATGAAGAGTCTAGGAAAAGAAGAATTTATACATATACTCCGACGCCAAAGCACAGGTTTCGCAAGAGGAAGCTCAAAATACAGAGGGGTCACACTGCACAAATGTGGTAGATGGGAAGCTCGAATGGGCCAATTTCATGGCAAAAAGTGAGAAACTGTTATCCATCTCACTTTCTTCGAACCACCTTAGCACTACTGGACATCGATAACTACAACACGTATAAGCATTGTTGGATAATAGTTTTTAGTAATCTCGAATCTATGCTTCCAGTAATCTCCATTAAATTATTTTTAATTTTTAGAAGAGGATATGATTGAGACCTAGATTGCTTCTGCTGCAGGTATATCTATCTTGGCCTATTTGACAGTGAAATTGAAGCTGCAAGGTAATAATGATCACTTATATTAATCTTCCAGATTGTAGAAATTTTTACACTCGTCCTCAACTGTGTATCATCCAAAACATCCCTGTATCTTGTATTTTCTGGTAAATAGGGCTTATGACAAGGCAGCTATCAAATGTAGTGGAGGGGATGCTATCACCAACTTTGAGCCTAGTGCATATGAAGAGGAGATGATCTCCGAGCCTCGTAATGAAGGTTAGTTTGATTTTCCTTATCTAGCAAACTCACTGCAATCTGAGTATTGATTGTATGGATGAACGACGATACATTCTCTGTTTTCTATAGCAGGCAGTGAATACAATCTTGATCTAAACTTGGGAATGTCAACCCCCTCATCTAAAAATGGTCCAAAAGAAACTGCAACTTCTGGGCAACTCCAATTTGTTTCTTGTGATAGGATGGAAGATAGAAGATTACAGGTAATACATAAATCTATATATTTGTCCTAGCCAGTAACTTTGCATGAGAGCTGCTGCTAAGTTACCGAGTTTGATAGTTTGCATTAGTGATTCGTATGCGTTTACGCAACCAAGATTAAAATTCCATATCTGCGGTTCACATTTAGTCACTGCACTATGCATATCATTTAAGGAGTAATAAATTACTTGTCCTTGCAAGAATAGATCGGAAACACTGTTACAGCAACTGGAGGCAATCCAACTCTCCCGGGGCTACCAGTATCACAACCTTATATGTGGAACGTTGCAAATCCTAATATGTTTCCTACCAATCCAATCAGGTTGTATTCAACTGCAGCATCATCAGGATTCTTATCACCGGCTACCAATGTGATATCCCCGGCTTCTCCTCATCTAATACAAGCTCCAACTCACTATTTTGTATCATCTGCTGCCAACTCTCCGCAGTACTTTTACCAGATGAAGCCACCGCCAGACTCCCAGTAACTTCTATACTCTTTCACCACAAACTGTAGCTGTCAAACTACTGGTTAATTATCCTTGTAATCTTTTACATGTTTGCCGATATGATCAGGCGTATATTATAAAACTCGAAAATCAGTTCTACCTGGCTGCACCTCCAAAATCCCACTAATTGCTTATTTTTCAGAGTACTCATTTTCACTCATTAAATATGAACCCGTTCATCTCCAATATACGAGCACGTAGAACAAAATGTGCTATATAAGCTAGCTACCATTTTTGTTGGATATTAATTTAAACTGAGTACACATTTTGGAATCAGAAATACATATTTATCAATATGTTGCTTTGCTCATCCCTAGTCCCAAGCTAGTGTCCTACTGCTGTAAACTAAAATTTAGTAACCGAAACAAACTGTTAATAAACAGTAAAATTCGGTTTGGATCGAACAGTTTCGGTCGGTTTGGATAATTTATGCTCAGCCCTAAACTAAATACCGTATCAAATCTCAGGGTTTTAAATTTTAATGTTGTAAATAAAATATCAGGCAAATTTTGCTGCTCCTGGCAAGCTAGTGTTTTACTACTAAATTTGAAAGCCAAAAAAGTGAAAATATTGGCGATGTTGGATCGAGTTTCATGCAATCACATGGTGGTGGTGCAGATTGGACAAATAATTGGAAAGGAAAATGATCCTTGTGTAAGGACAAGTCAATGGCGAAATGTGGCTCAACGAGCAAATTACGAGTAAGGTTACTTCAATTTCAACGCTGATTTGATTGTTAGCGCCGTTACGAATTTCATTTCTCCAAATATTTAGTTGGCTGTTTATCGTTCTGTTCTGCTGCTAAAGTTGCTAGTAACTTACCCCAGGACCTATCGTTTTCACTCATAACATAGGATTAGTGGGATTAATATTCCCGCCGATATAAGTAACTATTTATATCTGATGATCCTGTTTAATGAAGTTGCTATTTTTATTCTAATTATAACTAAATTATTTCTTACTTGTTTGTAGTTTATTTTTCCTCAGCACAAGTTGCATCCTAAAATTTTTGGGTTGAGTATAAATTAGTCAAATCCGTTGAAGCCGAGTATTTCAAACCGACCAAATAAAATTTTATAATTTACTAACGTTTTGATTTGGTTACGGACTGAAATTTTAAAAACCGATTTTTTTTTATTTACTTTTGGTTTTTACTTTCAAACCGGCCGAAATAACTGAATCGAACCGTATATTTACATTGAAACATTAATATTAATTTACATGTATTAGTAATGTCAATTAATAAAAAAATTATAATTTATAAAATATGAGAAAACTCAAACATATATGAAAAAGATAATCTTAATATATTTTATTCTAATATATTACTAGTTATGTATGTGTGATGTTTTCATTATTTTTTATTTTTAATCAATAAATTTCTTATCTTCTTACTTCTCTTTTATTTCTCGAGGTCAACTTTTTTTGATATTATTTTTATATATGACTAAAATAGAAAATAAAAATTAATTTTATGATAGAAACTTTCGATTCTTATTTTCAAGTTTGAGTTTAAATTAATATCTAACTTTGTTTATAGATACAAAACGGTTTAAATCAAAATCGAGCTGAATCATTTTAAACGGATTGGTTTGATTGTTTCACATAACGGTTTGATTTCGAGTTCAACTTTAGAAAAATCGATAATTTTGGTTTAATTTGGTTCAATTCAGTTTCAATCCTTTAAACCGCCCAAAGTCACCGATAATCCGACCAAAATTTAAGAATAGAAGCAAAACAAGGTTAAGAAACTAGAGTTTAGGACCATAACCTATGTGGGTCACTAGATCATCGGCAAGATCTTGTATGCTAAAACTGACCCTCATGTCTCAGCTAACTCCAAATATTTTATGGATTGGTGGACCTTGACTTTATAAAATGTTAAGGGAGCCACAAGAAGACAATTATACAAAAATGTTTGTATGCAAGTTTTGTTTGGGTTCCAACCCATTTCAAAAACCAACTCTATTTTATACTAATATTTAAGTTTTGTTTGTAGTTTAGACAGGGGCCTAAGGAGGGACACTGCCTACCTACTGGAGTGATGATGAATCATTGCTACTAGATTTTCTCTTCGTAAATCTTAAACAAGGAGCATGAGGCACATAAAACATTATCTAACACCTATGAGTGGGGGGAATAAACTTTGATGTTGATTATAAGTATTTTTGTCTTATTCTGCCATAAATATAAACCATCTTCTACAATGAATAATTAAAATCTGAATGAATGAATAGGAAAAAAGGATTCTACGTAGCAAACCCAATATATAAGTTTCACAGATTCTATTTTATGAACCAGTTTGTAAATTTCTAAAAATTAAAAATATATTTTTAAAATAATTAGTCAAACAGGCAAATTGATCATATATTTGCAGTGAAGCTTAAGATATATTTGGAGAAGATGAAGTTTTGTTAACAGAAGTGAGAAAAGCTTACAAACTCTATAACGAAGATTCAATATATACTAACTCTCCTACTGACTTTTTATAACTAACTCGACACCTGTATCCAGTTAATATACAGCTGTATAAACTGAATATCTGACCTATATACTTTATATTAACATCCCCCCTCAAGATTGAGGGTGGAACAGGTTGCAAACCCCAATCTTGGAAAGCAGATACTGGAGTGTGGAGGAAGACAATAACTTGGTGAAAAGATCAGGTGGTTGATGAGCAGAACCAAGATGAGCTGTTTTAATGAGGCCTTGTTGAAGTTTAGAACGAACAATATGACAATCAATGTCAATATGCTTAGTTCGTTCATGGAACACAGGGTTGGCAGCAATGTATAAGGCGGATTTATTATCACAATAGAGTGTAACAAGGGTCAAATTAGGACAACCAAGCTCTTTACACAGATTAAGAAGCCACTGAATTTCACAACAGACATCAGCCATAGCACGATACTCTGCTTCCGCAGTTGATCGCGAAACTGTTGACTGCTTCTTAGCCTTCCAGGAAACAAGGGAGGAGCCAAAGGTGACACAATAGCCAGTCAAAGAACGACGAGTAGTTGGACAAGCACCCCAGTCAGCATCGGAGTAAGCAGTCAGAGTAAAAGGACTGGAAGCAGATAGAAGGATGCCCTGGCCAACAGTATGTTTAAGGTAACGAACCACTTTGTAAGCAGCATCTAAATGACACACTTTAGGAGTAGATAAGAACTGAGACAGAACATGTACCGGGTAAGTAATATCAGGACGAGTGATGGTGAGGTAAATGAGACGACCTACAAGCTGACGATAAGAAGAAGCATTGGGAAGTAATGGAGAGTCCTTATTGATCAAAAGAGTATGGTGTTGTTCCATAGGAATGACAGTAGTTTTTGCTTGAGAAAAACCAACATCATGAATAATGTCAAGAGTGTATTTCCGTTGATTCAAGTAAATGCCCTCAGCAGATCTTGCAGCTTCAATCCCGAGAAAATACTTGAGAGCTCCTAAGTCCTTAATTTTGAAATGAGTGGCCAAATGATTTTTAACCAAAATAATAAGCTGAGAGTCATTACCAGTAACTAAAATGTCATCTACGTACACAAGAATGGCAACAATGGAAGTCTTTTGATGAAGCACAAATAAACTATGATCAGAGTGAGCTTGCTTAAACCCAAAATGAATCAGAACAGTGCAGAATTTAATAAACCATTCTCTGGGAGCTTGCTTCAAGCCATACAGAGATTTGAGAAGCTTACAGACCAAAGGCACACCAGTAAAGGCAGAGACAGGCACAACATAGCCTGGAGGTAAAGACATATACACCTCCTCATGAAGCTCTCCATGCAGAAAAGCGTTTTGAACATCCATCTGAGTTACTGGCCAGTTATTAGCCGCAGCAAGAGCTAACAGAACCCTCACCGTAGTCATTTTTGCTACAGGAGCAAAAGTTTGGAAATAATCCAAGCCTTCAGTTTGTGTGAAGCCTTTGGTTACAAGCCTGGCTTTGTACCTATCAACAGAACCATCCGCATGATATTTAACCTTGTAGAGCCATTTGCAGCCCACAATATTCTTATTAGGAGGTAAAGGAACAACGTCCCATGTCTGATTGGCTTCCAGGGCTGCTAATTCCACAGCCATGGCTTCACACCAAACACTGTATTTACTAGCCTGATAATAGGTCTTGGGTTCATAGATTTGGTCTACTTTGGTTAAGAAACTCTGATAAGGAGCAGTGAAACAACTATAAGACAGATGACATGTATTAGCAGATGTAGAAGGAAGAATGTGTGAGGGAAGATTAGTGTAGTCAGCAAACTTGGCAGGAGCCTTCCTTTGTCTAACAGGTCTGCCAGATGGAAGATTGGAAGAAATTAGAGGAGGATTTGATGGAGAATCAGAAGCAGAAATAGATGAAGTATGAGACTCATCAGGGAAGTCAGGAAGAGCAGATGAAATGTGAGATTCAGTAAGAGTGGGAGTGGAAGAACATAAAAGCTGATCCTCAGAAATGAGAGGAGAATCAGTAGGAAACAAGTGTGTATGAAATTGACTAGTAATTGAGTGAAAAGGGAATACAGATTCAACAAACAGAACATCCCTAGATAGAAATACTTTCTTGGTAGCAAGATGCATCACTCTATATGCCTCGGTGCCAATTGGGTAACCAAGAAAGACACACTTGAGAGACCTATCAGTAAACTTATCTTTGTGAGGACTAAGATTAGTGGCATAACATAATGAACCAAAAATCTTTAAATGAGAAAAGATCGGCTTATGATGATATAGAATCTCATAGGGAGTAGCACCTTGTAAGACAAAGGTTGGTGTTCTATTGAGAAGATATGTAGCTGTCAAAAGACAGTCACCCCAAAAAGTCAAAGGCAGATTAGCCTGAAGACGAAGTGCTCTACCAATATTAAGTAGAGATCTGTGTTTTCGTTCTACAACCCCATTCTGTTGAGGGGTGTAGGTGCAACTGGTCTGGTGAAGAATACCAAGGTCAGACATTACCATAGTAAGAGTAGAATTAACAAATTCAGACCCATTGTCCGATCTCAGAAACTTAATCTTGCGTTTAAAGTGAGTGAGAACATAAGCAAAGAAAGAATGTAACAAAGCAGGAACAATACTTTTATCAGCAAATAAAAATGTCTAAGTAACTCTAGATTTTGCTTCCACAATAGTCAAAAAATATGAACAATGTCCATGAGTTTTATGTCTATACGGCCCCCAAACATCCGCATGAATTAGATCAAACAAGTCATACTCAGTATTGCTTACAGGAAAAACACACCTTGTTTGTTTAGACAAATGACACGTATCACATTGTGAGAAATCACACAAGGTAGAAGGCAAAAAATAAGAGAGATACTTCATAGTAGAAGCTGCTGGATGTCCAAGTCGAGCATGCCATAAAGCTAAATCTTGCTCAGTATTAGAAGCAACATTGCACTGAAATACATTGTTAACATACGATTGGTGCAGAGTATATAGTCTCCCCTGAGCTTTACCAATCTCTTTGACTATCTTCAAAGAAGGGTCCTGAATAAAACAGCTAGTATTATCAAATGAGATAATGCATTTGTTAGCTTGAGAAAGTTTGAAAGTGGACAACAGATTATAGGTGAAGGATGGAACACACAACACATGATCAAGAATTAAATCAGAAGTCAGAACAGCTCTTCCAACATGAGTAATATCAGCAGAATTGCCATTGGGCAAATGTAATGAAGACTGAAATGGTTGTACATCAGTTAAAAGATGTAAAAATGGAGTGATGTGGTCAGTAGCACCAGAATCAATGATCCACATCATTGAATCGGTGTTTTGACAGTTTGTATAGCCAACAAAGTGTTGATGAATACCTGCAGCATGCACGGTATTAGCAGAAGCACCCCAACCAACAGCAGGAGCACCAGAACTATTCAGATCTTTAAAACTAGTTTGAATCATCTGCAAGATCTGCTTGTATTGAGAATCAGAAAAATTAGTTGAGTTATCTGAAGAAGTACCAGGCTGAAAAACAGATGAGGTTTCTGCAGAGTGCACATTAGCAACAGACTTGTCAGTAGAAGTTGCATTCACTTGAGGTTTGCCTCTGAGATGTCTAGGAACAGGCTTTGGCTTGCCATAAAACTTGTGCCAATCAGGAAAACCATTTAGACAGAAACATTTCTCTCGAGTATGGCCATTGGTTTGGCAATAGTCACAGTAGAGAGTAGAGACATCTGAGACTTGTTTCTTAGCAGATTTATTGGTCTTATTTCCATAAGGATTATACTGCTTGACAGCCATAGCAGAATTTTCAGAGAAAACTGTGGAAACAGGTAATTTTTCTCGTTGTTGCTCCTCTTGAAGGAGTATACCATAAGCTTCACTTAAAGAAGGAGATGGTGTAATCATCAGTATATGACCACGGGTAACAGTAAATGTCTCATTTAATCCCATCAGAAACTGAGTTAACAGATTAGCTCTCAGAAATTTTGTTAATCGCTGATTAATATCACAGGTGCATTTAGTACATGAACATTTAGGCATTTCAGAAAGAGACTCTAATTCATCGTTAAGAGATCTGAATTTAGTAAAATAGGCAGAGATGGACATAGTACCCTGAGTGAGATGGGCCAGTTCACGCTTGAGATTAAACAGTTTAGGCACATTAACATGAGCAAATCTAGCAGCTAAATCATTCCAGATATCTTTTGCACAATTCATAAACATCACACTTTGACGAATTTCAGGAGAAACGGTATTTAATATCCAAGACGTAACAATATCATTGCAGCGATTCCAATAGAGTAATAAGTTTGAATTAGATGCAGGTTTAGCATAAGATCCATCAATAAATCCTAATTTGAGTTTGGATGATAAGGCGATCTTCATCGATCTACTCCACTGACTATAGTTATGTTCTGAGAGAGTTACGGTAACAAGAAGTATACCTGGATGATCTGATGAATTAAGATAATATGGATGATTACAGTCAATTAAAGTACCAGATCCAGTTGAAGTTGAACCTTGAGCAACAGTTGAGTAACTTGCTGCCATTATTGAGCTTTAACTTTGATGAAAATTACAGAAAATCTAAGATAATGAAGATAGAGATAATAAAATATGGAAAACGAAAAGGATTTAACATATTTGAAGCTCTGATACCATGATAGAATCAGGCAAATTGATCATATATTTGCAGTGAAGCTTAAGATATATTTGGAGAAGATGAAGTTTTGTTAACAGAAGTGAGAAAAGCTTACAAACTCTACAACGAAGATTCAATATATACTAACTCTGACTTTTTGTAACTAACTTGACACCTGTATCCAGCTAATATACAGCTGTATAAACTGAATATCTGACCTATATGCTTTATATTAACACAAACTCAAGTTAATTTGACTATGAAAAGTTAAATTGAGACGAGAAATTATGGCAAGAGAGGGTGTAATTAAGAGTCGATAATTTTCTGTGCATATGCATGTAAAACAAATCAACAAGAAAGTTCCAGGTTCTCTAATATAATTGATATACTCCATAGTTTTCTATGCATATGCCTGCATAACATAACTAACATTGACATAGGGAACTACTAATCACACTCGTAAAAACCTGAAACCAATTTGCTAGACCGATGAGACCCTTGCTTTAGGAACCTAGAAAGTTGTCCAAGTCTAATACCACTATCACCACAATGTACATATAACTCCTTCCTATAACGACAATATACCAAAATAAAAGCACTGAAACTATACAAGGGAACAATTAAAACTCACAACATATATGATAGAATGCTCAAGTCGCACAATATTTGACTCTAGTGAAACATATTGTCTGTTTTTGCAAAAAACGTAAACAAACTAGAGCCTGCTTCCAGAAGACAACGTATTTGCTCAAAACATATTACAAATTGTCAGTTGAGGCAACAAAATCAGGGCCACTTCCAGCACCATGACACATAATACTCTACAGGTTATTTCCTAAGATTTCTTCCTGATTCACAGTTTCGATCTTGTGCTCTGCTAGCGTAATAAACTATAATCAATATAATCTTGTACCTTTCTGTGTGATGCAGCTTCAAATAAAGACTTGAAAGGCTTAGTTCCTGCATGATGATAATATATACGGTCAGCTTCAAATTAAGAACAAAAAACTTTATTCTGGATTAAAACTATCAGCCTTGGATGATTGTTTAATCAACAAACTATATATACTCGTTCTGCTGCAGTACACCATGTGTTCAGTTCTGTTCAAAATATAAAACATATTTTGTGGATTACTGAATATAATGTACTTCAACAATCCACAATGTTTTTTCTACAAATGAGATAGTACTTGTAAAGAATAAATTGTTTTTCTACATAACACAATTTATCCTTAACTCTTACAATAAGTATGAGAACAATTATGCAAAAAATAAGAGGCGAGTTTAATGTGTTATATAAAAATGAAAGTATTATGTTCTGCAGAATATCTAATTTAAGGTGGTTCTAACTGGAAGTTGATCCTATAAAACAAGGAAGATGCACCAAATATTTAAAAAGATAAGTTTTCTGCAATTATTTCTGGGACCCATTCTGTGTAGAATAGTTCCCCAATTTTATTACTTTGCGTACAAAACCATGGTCAAACATAACATAATTGGACCTAGTGTACCCCAGAAAAAGCTTCCCAAGTATCGCCACCAAAAGAAACGGAATCGGAATGGAATGGAAATTAGATCACAGTAAAAAAGGATGGAAGGAAAGGGGGGACGTAAGAATTCAAATTTTTAAAATATATTAAACCAAATGAGCTAGAAATAAGCCAGTCATCCCCACTTTGCGGGATTGAGTTCCAGTTTAAATTTAGATGAACAGAAAAGAGGATGGAATGAAATAATTAGGATTCATTACCAACTAGCACATATTTTATCCTTATAACCAAATGAATTATAACTAATGGTAACAACATAAGCTCTTCTTTACCTGCTGGTTTTGGAGGAGGTGGTTATCAGAATGTTCAGTCCACCATATAGAAGTTAAGCAGTAAAACCAGTCAAGAGCCAGCCACATATTATCAGTTCAGAGCTGTCAAGACATGTTGGATATACTCATTCTATTTCAGTTTTTAACAAAGGCATTAGTCCACTAGATCAAGTTCAAATCCCATATTGTTGATTATATAAATCCCCAGAACTTGAAATCCGGTACTTCGAATCCTGGTAACCAGTAAAGTACTTATTTACTCCTAATCTTTCAGATCTAAGGAACTCTGCTGCAGCTAAGCCATTTCTACTTTGAACCTCATTCCAACCATCCCAGTTGCCGCTCGACACAAGTTGATTTCTGGACTGTGGAAGACCAAATGGTGAGTACTGGGACCCATTGTTGGCTAATGCTTGCTCCAACATCCTTGGAGGCCATCCATAATTATCTGGATGAGAAGAAAAACTGTCCTCCATTTCGACATATCTGGGGTTCTGCTGTTGTGAGAGAGATCTTTGCATTAATAACTGCAATCTTGCCTCATTCTCATAATTACTCATCTGAGTAGGATAAGTTGACCTCGTGTCTACACCAGGGCTATTAAGCCCACCAGGAAGTCTGCCTTTACCTACTGCCATAATTGCAGGATCGATAAACTCAATTTCTGCATTGATGGAATCATTAAAAGTAGATGGTGACTGAATAGGATTTCTCGAGAAAGATGAGTTGTTAAGTACATGATTCCCTACAAAAGAGAAGGAAATATTGAGTGAGTTCCAACAAGCGCTTAAAACAAACTCATTAATGTAAAATGTAATATACAAACCAGAGTTTATGTCAAACGTCTGTTCCATCCTCTCGAAAGAGGTAAAGCCTGGAGGTGGAGCTCTAGTAGGCCCGGAAAATCCGGGGGGAGCTGTTACAGGTGCTCTGGAAACTGTTTTAACATCAAAATAATATATTTTATCTCAGAAAGGCAACAAGCTTATTTAAGTTTAAAGAGAGGAAGAGAGGATTCACTAACAAAAGCACTTAAACATACAAGTTTCACTGTAACAAAAAATTGTAAAGATACTAAGCCGAATTTATCACACTATTGACAGTGTCAAAACATTCCTTAAAGCAGAGACAAGAACAATGCTTAGCTTGTTTTCAGCCATAAGCACCGAACCCTTGTCAGTTTTCATGAAACTGAGTATAATATGCAACTAGCCAAGGAGTAAATCGCCCAAATTTAAAAATTAAAATGAATGCGCATAAATCTAGGTGGTCAGAATAACAAAGGAAAAGTAAACAAAAATCTAAGACAAATGATGAGCATATTTAACAATAAATAAAGAATTTATTCCCTATAAAAATCTATAGAAGGCGAAAGACTTGCTCAAAAAATATGAAACAAATATCAAATACACTATTTAAATAAAATCCTGTTAATAATTTTAAAAAAAGCCTGTTAACTCACCAGAAAACCTGTTAGGTGAATTATAAGAATGGATGCTTCCAAAATTACCAGGTTGCTGGCCACTCGAAGTAGAATAACCATTGCTAGTGCCACCATCATAATAGTTTCCATTGTCCTTAAAACCATTTGTGAAAGAGTGATTCCTCAAAGTTTTCTCAAATCCAGTAAAAGATGGTTCAGAGTTGGATGCTTGATGCTCCTCTCTTGCAAAAGAAAACCTAGACTGATTGCTGTTTTGTACTTTCTTAGAATTTGATGCGCCAAGAGAACCCAGCTGTTTATCAGTTTCACCAAGTAATTTAGCTAAATTCTGTGGTGAAGCTAAGGATTTATCCCATGAATCGAAGTCCATTGACAAGATATTAGATATGATATTGCTCTCTCCCATTTCATTTCCTGAACTACTATCATGGTTTACTAACTCACCACTACGTCTTCCATCATGCATTACTTTTAATTCAGTTGGTAGCAGAGAGGAATAATTATTAACATTGGTATCCAAATCAGTATAACTTCTAGTTAGGTTCCCTGCATAACCACTCGAAATGACTGGGACATTATATGCTTGTGGAACAGTGAACTTGCTCGGTTTCTTATCTACATTATTAGAATCAAAGTTCAGGTTGGATAAATGGAAAGCCTCTTGAGAATATAAGACCCTTGAACTATCTGATAATTGACCTATATTATGCAGGTTATCTGTGCGACTAGTAACTTCCGGATCCCCACGTCTTTGAATATCAAAAGATAGTATATCATCCTTGACTGTACAAGTATCACTCTCTGCTACTTGCAATCGAGACTCTAACTTTAATTCAGACTGATCACTTGGTGCAACAGGGTCCTTACTGGAGGCTGCATCCTTTGCTGCAGTACGTGATGACGAGAGGTCTTTGTATTGTGCGTCTCCGTGCTGTGGCCCTTGAGTAATCATATTTGGTGACAGCATATCAGAACATAATTCCTGAATTTTACTCTCTACAAGATCATGTGAATCTCTTACTGAATTGATAGCACAAGATTGCCCCGTGTTATCTCGCATTTTCATGGATCCATCTAACTTTGGCAATGGCGCAGATATCTGGCTACTTGTTACTAGTTTATCAGTATGTTCAATCTTGGCATAAGCATTAGATGGCTTTTGTTGCTTATCTGCATTCAGTATTTCAACGGATGCTACTGGACCAGTTTTATTTCTCTGTACGGAAGACCAAATTTCTCCATTAAGTTTCTTTCCAGAATCACTATGCATTATAGAGACCTTGGCTGGGCTCACTACTGCAGTTGAAAATGCAACTGAAATTCCACATGTATCAGATTTCTGCTTAGAAGGTCCGTTTGAGCTTGCCATGCTTGTTGGTGGCGGTTGACTATTTGAGGCACGCGCTCCCCTGAGAAGCATTCAAATTTCTTGAAAGGAATCTAATGTGAATATGGAAAAAAAGAGGCTAAACAGTCAAATCAGTACCAGGATGCTGCTGCAGGAAGACCAACAGATTTACTAGAGTGACTATATGGTGGAGAGCCCCGTACACTACTTGCTGGCGTTTGCCAGACAGATGATTCCAAAATATTTCCAGAAGAAATGTCAAGGTTCTGCACCAGGGCAAATTCAAAAAAGACGTGTCATGGTAACAGCCTACATATCGTGGTTGGTTGCTAATAGAGTCAAACCTTGATTACTAACTGCATTATTTAAAGAATTACTTATGTAAATCACAATCCCCTGGAATGGTATTTTCTAGTTTAATTGTACACCAACAGTGAAGTATACCCTAAATTGAGCTATCTAAAATTTTGTTGAAAAAATGAACACCCAGAGACAAAAAGAATAAACAGAAAAACATACATCTGTTGAGCTTTTATTATGGTGTACTCCTAAAGAAGAGTTATGGCAGAACTCGTCTGTCGGCGGTGGTAATACATTTCCTGAACGACGTTGCATATCAATTGTAGCACCCATACTCTGTTGAACTCTATTCCTTCAAAATAACTATGCAAGTTAATTAGACAGAAATCAGACAGTTGAATGAATCAACATATGATCAAGCAACCTACTTTATAGACCACACCTTAAATATGTTAAAATTAGCAAGCATAATATGGTAAAAAACCACAAAAAAGACCTTTAAATTACACTAGTTATTTGAAATATAAGCAAGCTGCCTTTTTAAAGTAATAAGCAATTTTCAAGTCAAGTAGCGGAATTAGTACTTTAGTTATTCCTAATAACTTTGGCATTAGAAGTTACAATTCAACAGTCAAATTGTGTACGTACCACTACTTTGTTTGTTAAATATTACCATTCAACAGTTGTAGTGTGTAAGTAGCACCTACATTATGAAATGAGCAAAAAATTACTCAGACATCAGCATAAATTTCTAAACACGGGGTTCCCATCCTTCCACTGCAGATAAGCATAACTGATATATACAAATTTCAAGCATTTGTAAGTTGGCAACCATATCTCCAGTTTTCAATTCAACAAACATAAACACGTGAAATACTAGAATGCATTAGCAGCAAAAAATATTTGAATAATGAAGGATCTTATTCTTGCGATGACAAAAACAATTTACCAAAGTTATTTCGCCCCCTCAAGATTATGCTAAATGCTGAATTTCTAGTTTGCTCACATATGATGGCTAAAGTTCGGACAGTAATTTAGTGCTACAAGTAGATTTTTCTTCAGAAAAGGAATTAAATTTGCATATTTGCTAATTGGAGATCAATTTCCTCCAAAACAAATGATTGATAAAACAATTACTGAATGCACCTGACAAACATACGATACCTTGTGTATGCTGATATTATTTCATCTTTAATGAAACTATCTTCTTGTGTACCAATTTCATGCAAGTATAGACAATCAGGATTGATGCATGGCTGGACCAAAGTTTAATTATCAGAATAGCACAATCACAAACTCAAAATGTTTAAATCCATAATATTAAGTGAATTAAGAATCATACCACACTCCTAAGCCATGAATGGCAATATTTTGTGGTTCCAAAGCAGGCCCTGCAACGTAGGAATAGTAAATAAGCAAATAGATAAGAAACACTTCAGCATCCACTAAAGTCAACAGGTTCAGACCTTAATGGTCTGCCCTCCAATGTGTAACCATGCACTGACTGAATGCAACGAACTGCTTCCTCCTCCTTCGAGTAAGTAATATATCTGGAAGAAAAAAAGGTTAATAATCCAAAAGTTGTTAAAAATATCCATTGTGATTTCTGATGAACTTGGTTAAATTTATACATTTATAAAAACCTAACTGCACAAACCTATGACATATATTGCATGAACTAATTAGGAATCTGCTCCTCAGCTTCTAAATTTTACAAGGACAAGATATAAGATATGATATTCAGGTGAACTATTAGATAGAAAACTATATAAAACAAGATTGCATAATCTGTTGTGCTAGTTATATTTTGCAATCTTACAAGTGAAATTAAGTAGCAGAAGGAACACAAAAGCTTACACACTACAAGTACTATTTGGAAATTGTTGAATGGTTCCAGCGCCTGTACGAGAGATGGACACCTTAAGCACCTTTCCATATTGAGCAAAATATTCTGTTCCTTGTAGGAGCTGCATTAAAACAACATATATACATGTGATAAAAAAACAGAAAAGTACAGAAAAAAAGATAGAGCAAGGATAACAGTAGGAGATATACACACATCTTCATCTGCTAAAGTAAGAGGTAACCCCATAATGTAGACAAGATTTCGCTGAATCACTCGCACACTACTTAGGTTCTTTTTACCATCAGGTGCTTTACTTTTCGATTTTGACTTCACTTTCTTGTCCACATTTAACTCAGACAGCAACCTATCATTGAGAAAAATTGTGTGACGTTATGAAAACTATGTCATAAAATATCCTGCAGACATTATTGCGTGTCGACCAGAACTCTGCATATATAAGAACCTTTCACATTCAGCTGTCTTTTCAACAATTTTTTCCTTGTTATAAGGGGTGCGACATGCTGGACACCTTCCTTCTACGTTGTCCTTCTCAGCCATATTTATTATGTGATGCCAGCACCAAACACAAATCTGCAAAAGAAAAAACATGCTATCGGGTTTGGGAGTCAAATTTCATAAAAAATCACACCAAAGTGTTTAAATTTCACTTACAATACATATCGAATATATGCAAATTAGCTAACTGCATCATATCCAACGATTGCACTTTTCACTTGCAGTTACTTCTACTAGACGCTTCATTCATTTTATAACTTCAGTGCTTCAACAATAAATGTTACCCTAAGATACTCGTTATAAAAAAATGACCTATGGAGCTGTATCACAATTCAGCTTCTTAAATGGGATTTGACAAGTTGTTAAATAATAATCCCATTATATTATAGTACTAGCAAGGTCTCCGAAAGTAAAAAATATTCATATCCCGTGTAACATGACGATAACATCAGTCATAATATCTGACACTAAGATAGTACATTACAATGACTCTTCATAAGTATACAGCATCAAATCTCAAGTTATCCTACCAGAAGATAATAGGACCAAGTACAAATTATTTTGCTGCAAATACCAATTCAACCATTTAAGAAGCAGAAAAAAAGTATCAAAGAGCTTTAGAACAAGGACAGTTTAAGAAGATTTCAGACCTCATAACCACACTTGCACGGCTTCAACTGCTGATCAGTCAAATCCATCTCTTCAGCACAGAGAGGACAAGTCTTTTCTCCCTCGTTGCTCATGATTGCCTATACATGAACATTTGCAGAATTGCAAAACAATTTCATAATCAGATATACTAGAAAACTAGCTCGACATCTTATAAGACACAGAATAAACTAAAAACATTATATATTCAAGTAAAATCATGTTCTACTCTACAAGCATAATTTGATTCAAATTTTTATAACATTACAGAATCCTTAACGAAAACATAAATTCACATATCCGCAAACTTGAAACCGAATCCTACACTAAAAAAAAGTATGCAGGAAAAAAATTTACTAGAACCTATCTATCTATCGAAAAATCAACCTTTTCACATTCAACACAAAAGAAAACACATCAAATAGCGCACCAAACTACTCTAATCATCTAATTAACACACAAAAATACAATCACATCAGGCAAATCAGAATCAAGCGCACACAACTAAAAAATTCAAAATCAAATCAAACGAGTAAAATTAAATAAAATAAAAAACAGATCGAATAAATGATTAAAACAACGAAAGAAATAAAAAATTGAGAATCGAGCTAGGATATACTTACAGTGTATTTGTATGTATAGATAGAGAGGTGAATTGAAATTATGAGAAACGCGATCGATGAAAAGGATGGCGAGAAAGACCCTTTTAGAGAGAGAAGGAGAGAGATTGAGAATGAGTCGGGGAAATGGGTTTTTTATGCTGCGGGGTTTCTCTGAGTCGTTTTCATCTTGCTATTTAAATATTTCTGGGGCGTGTGGATATGCCCCTAGACACTGTGTTATTTACAGAACTGCCATTTCCTGTTTTGTCGGCTTCGGGTTTTTACTTTTTTTTATGAATTTTTCTAGTGGGCGCTGTGAATATATGGTAAGAAAGTGTGATATATGAGTTATAAAAACTAGTTTAAAACCCGTGCGATGCACGATCGTCATATATATTTTTTAATATTATATAATTTTATAAAAAGGTTGAATTCAATTTTTAATTTTGTTCGTTTAAAAACTTTAAATGATATGACTTCATAATAATTATATTAGTAAACGTATATGTTCATAACTTTTTAGAATATTTAAACGTATTTAAAGTGATAACATTGGTAATGAGGGAAATGTTATTATAGTGAAATTATTATTTTATTGAGAGTAAAAATATAATATCTTCATTATGTTGGGACCTTAAAAAATATTATTTTAGCATGTTTATTACTTAATTGATTAACAGTAATTCTATAAAAGATATTAAAAAAGACAATATTATTGATTGAATAATATAGTTTTATTGATAATTCTATTTGTATTTTTCAAAAAATAATAATTATGTTGTAATTAAAATTTGATTTTTAGTTGACATCAATAGGATACGAATTATACTTAATCTAATATTAATTTGATTTATCTCGGATCACTGGTTTATATTATTTTATTTTATCCCGATGCCCAATACACCGACCAAATCAAACTAATTACTTTTAGTTTAATTTTATTTTTTTAAGTGTGGATCGATAAGATAATTTTGTTTTAGACTGAAAAATTAGCATATATTATTTTATTTTTGTTGGTCGAATTGTATTTTTATTTTAGTTTTGTGTTAGTCTGATTCAATTGTATAATGATTTTTTTATCCTGGATAAATAAAATATATTATTTTGTTTATCCAAGTTCATTTGTATAATTTTTTAGAATGACTGATAGTATTATTATTTTATCTTAGTCCGATTCACATGACATATCCACTAAATCTCAATAATTATATTTAGTTTGATTATTAATTTAGCCTGAAGTAACAAATTAGAATAATATAGAATTCGATATGAATTAAAATATAAATTGGTAGAAGAAGTTGAATTTTAATATAAATTATAATGATATAGAGTTCGATATAAAATAGAGTTGAAATTGGTAAAACAATAGAGGAAGTTGATTTCAATATCAATTACAATTAGAATTGATCGACCCAATAATTCAAATTGAAATAATTAAATAAGGGTAATTAAGTAATTTTACCAAGTATCGACTGACCGACTACCAAACTTTTAATGTTTCGTCTATTATAATATATTATAGATATTATAGATTTGATTTGTGGAGAGCTCATTAATAATGATGCACCCCCTGCATGCACAAAAATCTCCACCAATCAAATTTTTATAACTCATATATCACACTTTCTTAGCATGTGCCCATGGGCACACACTAGACAAACCGTTTTTTATTACTCCCTCCTCTTAAATTAGTGGTTATGTTTGACTTTTACGCGTATTTTCAGGTGTTTTGACTGCATATCTCCGTTAATTATTTTTTTTAAAAAAAATTGAATGAAAATTAAAAAAAATAAGCTCTTACTCATTCCAATTTCTTGACGTTTGCGAGGTAAACACCTCACATGTGTACTTATGTGTAAATTCGTATGTATGTAATGATTTAGGGTTGGTTTAGTGTTGTAATCGATTGTTTGTGCGGACAATTAGTGTTTGTACTCGATTTAAATTGAGTATTTGTGCTTGTACGTATCGTTTGTGGTCGAGAAATAGGGCGAGAATTATTTTATATGTTACCTTCGAATCATCGAAAGAAAGCTTTCTCATTCCGATTTCTTGATGTTTGCGAGGTAAGAACACCTCACATGTGTATTTATGTGTAAATTTGTATGTATTTATGTGTGTGTATAATGTATGTAATAATTTAGGGTTAGTTTAATGTTGTAATCGATTTTTTGTGGGGGTAAATAATGTTTGTACTCGATTTAAATTGAGTGTTTGTGCTTGTATATATCGTTTGTGGTCGAGAAATAGGGCGGGAAGTGTTCTTATGTTTAAAATTCAGGGTTAATTATTAATAATTTTTGTGCTCCTGTACGTAATGTATAACTATGAAAATGCATAATTGTTGTGTTTGTATACGTACTGTATAATTAAGAATTCAGAATGTCCGATATTGAAAATTCAGAATTTCGATTATAAATCACATGATGGATAATTTCGATAATTTTAGTCTTATGTTATCGAGTCCTTGGAATACAAATATTATTTGGGATAACTGATATCAGATTAGCGAGGATGCGTGGGATGCGTGGGATGCAGAGGGGAAAATGAGTTAGAGTGCTTTTGTGGTAATGTGAATATGCGAGATTGGAAGCTTAGAAGACTGTAGCGGGAGTTGTTACATATAGTTGGGGGTTTGGGATATTTGTCAACCCTTTCGTTGTGTTGTAGAATGATACAAAGAGGATATCAGGTTTGGTTAAGAGGTGGAGACCTGAAACGAACACCTTCTTTATGAGGAAAGGAGAGACGCCTGTTACTTTAGAGTATGTTGGTTACATTCTAGGATTGCTGGTTTATGAGGAGGCTTTGACGTGTGGCCTGATTGAAAAACGGTTGAACACTTTGTTCAAAACTAGTTTGAGCCTTTGTCAGAGGCTGATGGTTGGTTGAGAGAAATGGTAGACATAAGCAGGTGAAAGGAGATATGTGCACGACTGTTGTACGTACACATACATGCTATTTATGATTGGGGTAATACTTTTTTCACATAAAAAGAGGGCTTATGTTCATGTTCGATATATTGAGTCTATGGCTAACATCAAGGAGATAAGTAACTATGTTTGGGGTGCAGCTATGATGGCTTGTATAGAGGTTTGGAGTTTATCGCGAAGAAGACTAATAAGCATATTGCTGCTTGTGTGTGGTTATTAAAGATATAGTTTTATGAGAGATTTCCCTACATTAGTATGCCACAACGGGCTCCTGGACTAGATGATTATCCTATTGCTGAGGGTTAGATGTACTGTCAGAGAGAGGATACCAAGAGAAAGAGGCGGAAGTCGGGTCCTCATCATAACCTAGAATTTTATAAGGGCGATTTTGATGGAGTTACAGGGGATGATATCATGCGGAGGCCATATGCTCGGTATGATAATATTGTTGATTGGAAGATGATTGAGGCACAGTTAGCAAGAAATGGAAGAGTCTCCCTAATATGTTATGATGTGGTTTAGTGGTAGCACCCGAAAAGAATGATTTGACAGTTTGGTTGTAGTCCAAATATTCCCCCACCACCCGTTAACATGATCCCGTATAGGCAGCCTAAAGATGTCAAATTTGTCTCTGATGATTGGTTGGTTTGATGGTTTCTTGACATAGGTAGATGGGCTAGATTTTTTGCTCCGTTTGATTTGTTGATTGAAGATACTGCTAATATTACATCAGACGCTGATTACCTGACTTGGTATTCAGAAGTTGGCCTCATGAGTTGGGAAGCCATAGCCATTTGTTGAGTATACAATAACGAAAGCAAAACCCAAAGAGAATAAATAAGAACAAGAAAATAAATGGCAATCACACAAGACAAAGATTTACGTGATTCAGAAATTCCTACTCCATAAGCCACACCAATTTTGTATTGATCACTTACAATTGTGTTGTGTTATGATTTTACAATATCATGAGAATATTTATAAGAGAAGAAACCGGGCCTAAATCAAATTCTAGTCCAAATCTAAAAAGTAGACTAATCCATAAACTAATCTGAATAGTTTATTTTCATGGTTTAGTTAATAGACTCGATTAACCAATAATCTCCTACTTGGAATCTGACCACATCTTCATTTCACTCTTGTAAAACTAGTAAAATCAATACTTCAAATCAATAACTCTAACTAGTACAACGTCTTCTCATCAATAAATTCTGAAGGTCAGTTGAAGTTACGCAAAGCTTCAACTTTTCATAAGTAACTACCTTAGTCAACATATCTGCAAGATTATTTAAACCAAGGATTTTTTCAAGGACAAAGTATTATTTCTTATCAACTCTCTTGTAAAGTGATATCTCAGTTGAATATGCTTCGTCCTAGTATGAAAAACGGGATTTTTTGCAAGATGAATGGAATTCTGATAGTAATACAAAGGACTATCCCCATGTTTCTTGCTTAACTCCTCAAGAAAATTCTTCAATCAAATCATCTCATTGCTAGCTTCAGAGATAGCCATAGATTCTACTTCCGTGGTTGAACGATCAACACTCTTTTAAAGTCGAGACATCCAACTAATTGCGGTGCCACCCAAAGTAAAAATATAACCTGTTGTACTTTTTTTGTATCCAAATATCCACCCAAATATGTATCAGAGAACCCTTCCAAAATAACATCTTTCTTACTGAAATATAGTGCAACCTTGGATGTGCCTTTCAAGTAGCGTAACAACCATTTGACTGCTTCCTAATGCTTTGTTCCTGGATTAGACATAAATATACTAACAACTCCCACTACATGAGCAATGTATGTCCTTGTACACACTAGAGCATACATCAAACTTCCAACTGCAGACACATAAGGAACTTTAGCCATATATTTCTTGTCTTCATCCATTTTAGGTGATTGCTTCTTCGTGAGATTAATGTGACACGCCAACGGTGTACTTCTGGTCTGCACATCCTGGACGCTGAATTTCAACAATAATTTCTCAACATACTTTTTTTAGATAATTTTAAAGTACATTCAGTTCTATCCCTTATGATGCTCAAACCAAGTATCTATTTTTTTGCATCCATATCCTTCATCTCAAACTCCTCAGACATCTGCCTATTTTGCCTGTTGATTTCCCTCATATTTGATCATGCTATCAACATGTCATCAATATACAACAACAATATGATATAAGATAAATCAAACTTTTTAAAGTAACAAAAATGATCTATATCACTCCTCGTGTACCCATTCTTTGTCATAAAGCTGTCAAACTTTAAGTATCATTATCTTGGTGCTTGCTTCAAACCATACAAGCTTTTTATAAGCTTGCAAACAAGGTTTTCTTTCCTAGCTACCTAAAATCCCTTTGGTTGAACCGTGTAGATGCCTTTCTCAAGATCACCATGTAAGAACATGGTTTTAACATCTAGTTGCTCTAGTAACTCCTCTCCAGCCACAATACTTAGCACAATTCTAAATGTAGTCATCTTAACAACGGAGAAAATATATCAGTATAGTCAATATATTTTTTCTGTTGATAACCCTTGACTACTAACTCTGCCTTGTATCTTTTGTTGCCATCACGTTCTTCTTTGATCCTGAACACCCACTTATTCTGTAAAGCCTTCTTTCCTTCTAGCAACTCTGTGAAAGACCAGGTCTCATTCTTCTCAAGAGAACTCATCTCTTCATCTATGGTTGATTTTTACTGAACTGAATCATCCACTTGTACCGCCTCTGAATAATATTGAGGCTCTCCGTCCTTGATCAATAAAATATAATATGTTTTAGGAGAAAATCTTTGTGGAGGCCTCACAATCCTGCTAGATTTTCTTACCTCGGTATGTAGAGTCCCTCTTACACAATCGGGTGGAGGACTAGAACCCTTTCATCAACATTCTCCGAACTCCCACTATTTCCTGCAAGATCTGATTCTGTAATATCTTCGAGCATTGCTTTCTCTTTCTCAGATAGTTCCTTTTTAAACTCAGATTTGACTACAAGCTTATCCGTATACACTGCATTCTCCTTAAAAGTAACATCTCTACTTACAACGACGTTCTTCGTTAGTTCATCCCAGAAACGTTAACCCATATCATCTGAGCTATAAGCAATGAAGATACACTTTTTTGCTTTCGGATCAAGCTTGTCCCGGTCGAAATATTTAACACGCACATAAAAATACAACCAAAAACTCGCAAGTGTGAAAGATTTCAGGATTCTTGAACCCCAAAGGACTTGAAGATTTTCTATTTATAAAAAAATGTTGTTATGCTAACTGCATCTACCCAAAATATCTATGGCAACCCTGCATGTAACCTCATATTCTCGGCCCTCTCATTCAAGGTTCCATTTATGCGCTCTGCAACAACATTTGGTTGTGGTGTTTCTGAAATAGTATTAATCATTCTAATCCCAAATTACGTGCAATAGCTTTTAAATTCATCATTCATGTATTCACCACCATTATCTGACATCAAACTCTTTACCTTCAATCCGGTCTAATTTTCAACTTCGGTTTTCCACTTCTTGAAAGTAGAAAACACGTCTGATTTATTCTTAAAAAAATAAATTCATACATTTCTAGTGGAATCATAAATGAAAGTGACATAGTAACGAGATCCTCTCAATGACGCGACTATTGTTGGACCATATGCATTTGTATGAACTAGCTCTAACTTCGTAGCCTTGGGGGTCCTCCCTGATTTTGCAAAAGTAACATGTTTCTGCTTTCCAAGAACACATGGCTCACATAAACCAACTTTCACATTCTTCAACTCTAGAATCTTCCCCTTCGAAGTTAAAAGTTGCATACCTTTTTCACGCATATGACTAAGCCTTTGGTGCCACAAAATTGAAGATCCAATCTCGTTAACAACTACATTTGCTTCATAGCTAGAATGTTCAATAATGTACAAAATCCTTTTATTCTATCCACGAGCAATAACTAGATTTCCCTTTATAAGATTCCAGTGTCCTTCTCCGAAAGTAACTTGATACCCTTCATTATCTAACTAAGCTACATATAGAAACATCTTCTTAAGTCTAGGAATGTACCTTACATCTTTCAAGATACAACTAGTTTCTAAAGAGGTTTTGAGATTAATATCTCCCATGACCGCTATATCCAAAGTCTCATCATCAGCAAGATGGACTTTACTAAAATTTCCAACTTTGAAATTTAACATCAAATTCTTGTAAGGGGTAGCATGGAATGATGCACCAAAATCAATAACCCATAATTGAACCGAACATTCAACACAAAAAACCAAAGCATCATCATCCACCACTTCTTCAATTACATTAGTTGAATTATCCTCTTTACTCTTTCCTTTAAGAGCCATGGAAGCCCTGCACTGATTCCTGAAGTGACCCTTCTTTTGAAAATTCAAATAAACAATATTGTTAGATATATTTGTGATGTCATGTCTAATCTGTTGTGTTTAGTTTTCAGAACTTAATATCAAGACTTACTGAAAATCAGAACTTACTGAAGTCAGAACTTATATCAGAACTTAAGGCCGTCAGGATTTATATCAGGACTTAAGTGCGGATACTTCAGATAAGGAAAGCAGCTGATTTAAAGGAAAGGATTGTGACCAAAATAATAGAAGATATGCATGAAGAGTTAGAAGACTAGAAGACTTGTAGAAGATATCTTATTGATATATTTTAGGAGATAGAATTATATTCCATATCAATTAGAAGATATCTTGTAACTGTGTACTATATAAACACAGCTTAGGGTTTACACTATAAGTGTTATCATTCACGAGAAAGATTATACATTATAACCTAGCAGCTCTTAATGATATTGTTCATCACTGAGAGAAAACAACTATTCTATTGTAACAGAGTTTATTATATTGAATATACTTGATTACTGTTATATAGTTGTGTTGATAAATCGATTTGATTGTATAAACACTATATTCAACCCCCTTCTATAGTGTTGTGTGACCTAACAAGTGGTATCAGAGCCTTTCTGTTAACACACATACAATAAGATCCAAATAATCAATCATGTCTGAAGAAACACAAACTCCAACTAAGCCCACCAAAACTCAAGATACTCAAAACACTCAAACCCACAGTCGATATGAGACTATTAGGGTTCCCATACTGAGACCATCTGAGTATCCCATATGGAAAGTGAAGATGGCTATGTTTCTGGAAGCTACAGATCCAGAATACCTTGATAGAATTAATGAATGGCCATATAAGCCTACCAAGCTCTCTGTTGCAGTTGCTAATCAACCAGCAAAGACCATACCAAAGGAGAAAAGTGAATACACACCTGAAGATATCTCATCTATTGCCAAGGATGCAAAGGTAAGGCATTTGCTGCATTGTGCAATTGATTATGTCATGTCAAATAGGGTAATTGGATGCAAGACTGCAAAGGAGATATGGGATGCTTTGGAAACAAGATGCCAGGGAACTGATGCAATCAAAAAGAACAGGAAGACTATACTCACTCAAGAGTATGAGCACTTTAACTCAAAAGCTGATGAGTCATTAACTGATTTATATGACAGGTTTGCCAAACTCTTGAATGATCTGTCACTGGTGGACAAGGAATATGATCTTGAAGATTCAAATCTAAAATTTCTTCCGGATCTTCCTGAAAATTGGGATTTGAAGTCTACTACCATAAGAGACAACTATGACCTTACTGAAACTACTCTTGACTCATGAACTTGAGATGGATCAAAGGAGCAAGAGGCATGGAAGAAAGTCAAGGACAGTTGCTCTTAAAACTGATGAGGAATCTCCTAAAGTTGTTATCTCAAAGAGGGGCAAAGGAAAGGCTCTCATCATAGAGTTTGATTCAGAATCATCAGATTTTGATGATGATGATTCAGAAACTGAAAGTTTACCTGAAGTGGATGTTAATGCAGAGATGATGCAACTGTGTGCTCTTATGGTGAAGGGTATCACAAAGATAGCCTACAGAAAATTCAGAAAGGGCAAGAAGTTTTCTAAGAAAGGTGGAAGTTCTGAAAAGAAAGGATTCCTAAAGTCTGAAGGCAAAGGAGGAAAGTATGACAGAGGAGACAACTAAAATGTCAAATACTACAATTGTGGTGAAAGAGGCCACATATCTCCTGACTGCAAGAAATGATAAAGTGATAAAGGTAAGGCACTTGTCACAAAGAAGAAAAGCTGGACAGACACTTCAGATTCTGAAAATGAGGTGAACTATGCCTTGATGGCAAATGCTGATAGTGGTACTGACACTGCTGAATTGAAGGTACCTCAAATAACTTTTGCTTTTCATACTGATGATATTACTGAGTTGTGTTAGGTCACACACACACTGTAGAGGGGGTGAATACAGTGTATAATACAATCAAATCGAACTTTAATATATTAAGTAACAGAAAACAAACTTTATTGAAACAATAAACTCTGTTACAGTATGGAACTGTTACCTCTCAGTGATGAACAAATATCACGAGAGCTGTTAGGGTTACAATGAATAAACTTCTCGAATATATCAATCAAATATCTTTTCTTCCAAGTATTCCATTCTTCACGGAATTCCTTCTTAATGCATATCTCTTCTTATGTTTATCTCGATCTTCTTTCCTTTAATCAGCTACTGTCCTTCTCTGATCATCCTTCAGCACTTAAGTTCTGATATCTAACTTCTGATGATTATCTTCTGATAATATAAGTACTGATATCCTTAAGTCCTGACTTTCAGTATAAGTACTGATCAACAGTTAAGTACTGATTTGTTCTGTTAAGTAAGATCTGAAATCTAAACATAAATTATATTAGCCATGACATTATCAAATATATCTAACAATCTCTCCCAACTTGTAAATTAGCATAATATACAAGTTTAACAGATATTTGATGATGTCAAAAACATTAAGTACAAATGCATGAGAATTAGACTAGATAACTACAACTTACAGTCCTTAAAGCTTTACCAATATTCAACTTCTGATAACAACTTCAGTCTATACAAATATCAGAATTTAAGAAGTTGTAGATCTTTGACTTGGCTTCATCATCTGATCTCTCTGATGTCAGGAGTTGTTCTGAGATAGTTCTTCAATAAACATTTCTCAGCATATCTGAGTTCATCAATCATTCTCCTTTTGGCATCTTTAAGTTCTGCAGTATCTTCACCAGTTTGAAAGATTGCAGCTCTGAGATCATTGATCTTTGCTTCTCTCAACTCCTGATCTAGTCTTATGACATATGCTTTGTCAGACTCCAGATTGAATTCAAGTCCCTTAATACCAAGATATGTTCTGATCTGTGCAGTATTAGGCTTCATATCAACAATATCACCATTGTGATCTCTGTACTTTGGAACATATGTGCTGTCAGACTTAACAGAATAAAGCCTTTTCTGTCTCTGAATCTGTTCTTTTAAGTAGTTTGCAGCAGTCCCTGTTATTCTGTCATCCACTTGAAGTAAGAAAAATACATGCTCCAATTCTTCAAAATACTTCAATGGAATGGCATTTTGTCTTATATGATAAACCCTACCATCTATCATGAAATACAACATGATGTATTCTTTCAAGTAGGTATGGTAAACCATCTTTCAAGTAGTGTTGTGTACTCTTCTTTCTTCAGCACTTCCCAATCCAGTTTTATCTCTTGTTTCCTTTCCAGTAACTACTCTTGCTTCAAAAACACTTGCAGTAGTCTTCAAAGATTGAGTCTGTTTTGCTTTAGTGAATCCTGGTAGGAGTGTCTTTGATCTATCTTCTGATATCAAGTTAACTTGAGCTATGTCAGAGGTTACTTGCTTCTTCTGAATATCAAAACTTACAATTTCTTGACTCTGAACAACTTGAGCCATGTCAGAGTTTGTTTTAAGAACTTTTCTTGAAGTCAGAGCAAGATCATCTTTTCCATCAGTAATTTCTTCTTCCTCAGGAGGTACATAAGCCTTGATCATCTTTTTCATTATCCTTTCCTGTCAGTGTCTTGTCAGTCTTGCATTTGGACTTAACCACTTTCTCCCCCTTTTTGGCATCAGCAGGTAGTAGAAGAGAGATAAGCAATTCCACTGAGGATTGGATTTCAGTTAGTTGTGATTGCTGAGAAGCTTGATTTTTTAGAATTTCATCTATCTGAGCTTGTTGATGATCTTGAGTCTTCTCAATATAAGCAATCCTGTCAATGGTAGGTTGGAAGAACTTTTTCTTATCAATTTTCCAAACTTGTTCCTGTTTGATAAAGTTCTCCTGAATCTTGTGTAGCTCTGCATGAGTAGTTGAATGAAGACCTTGTAAATGTTTAGTACTCAATGCAGTGACTCTAAGCTGGGTTTTAAAATCATCAGAATTTAATATTTCATCAGCTTTAGTCAAGTGCTCAGCAAGATGCTTGTCAGTTGGAACACATGAAACTGAGTTCCATTCCTTAGTCCACTCCTGACCTGCAGAAGTTTCACTCCAAGGTACTGGTGCTTTTCCGGTAATAAACTTCTCAACCAGTTCAGACTTAGGAAGAGTCTGTTGAGGAGTATGTCCTGAAGGACCTGCTTCATCATCATCTACAGTTGGAGCAGCATCACCAGTATCTCCAGCATTTGCAGCATCAGAACTTAAAGAATCAGTATCTTCTGATAAGACAACAGTGTGAGTAGCAATAGAGGCTTTAACATCCTCTAATTGCTGATCTTGTTCTAAGTTCTGATCAACAGCCATATCCTGATGCTCACCTAAATTCTGATCATCAGCATCTTGATGCAGAGAAGGTGTTGTTGATAAATCTGGAATTTGAACAGCATCAGTAACAGGTGTTGTGGAAGGATTATTTGCTGTTGGAGCTTCTAAGAGAATTACTGCAAGCACAACCAAGTTTTGAACATCAATATCAACACTTGTGCCTGGATCAACAGAAGACACAGAAGGTGTGTTAGCCTTTTCAGAAACAGCTTCCTGAGATGGAGTTGATGGAGAAGAAGTGACTGGAGCAAATTCCTTGTCTTGTGAGATCAGAGATTCCTGATCCCCTTCCTTAGCTGCTTCCTCTTCATCATCTGAAACTGGCCTTTTTGCCCTCTGTTTCTTGTATCTCTTAGTTGATTTGGATTCCTTGGGAGTTTCAGGAACTGTCATTCTTCTAAGCCGTTTGAGAAGCCTAGATCCTTCAATTCCAGAATCCTTTTGAGAAGTCACTTTCTCAGCTTCACCTACAACAGGTTCTGAAGAAGGAACCTGTTCCTCAGTATCAGATTCATCTCTCAGTACAGTCCTCCTCCTCTTTTGAGGTGTTTGAGGAATAGTTTTTGTCCTCTTTGGCTTGGAGGATGAGGGTTGAACAGTCTGTGAAGTAGAGAGATAGGATTTGAGATAAGTCCTGAGGGTAGGTTGAGTAGTATGAGTGGTAGGTGCTGAGGATGATGGTTTTTGGGTGTTTGTGGTTTGTTGGACATCAGAGTAAACAGATCTATAAGTATCAGGATCAGCATTTACTAGGATCTGTTTTACAGACTGAGGAATCTGTAATGGTCTAACCACTTTTTTCTTAGTATCAGCATTTACCAGATCATTAAACTATCATTTTGCAACTCTAAAAGGCGGGGTTGAGGAACTGACTAATTGAGGTTCATCAGTACAAAAAGTATATATAAGTTGACAGAATCTAGCAAAATAGACAATATTTCTATCCTCTGTCATCCTATCCCCAATAAAACCAATTATTCCAGTGCAAAATCAAAATGAGTTTGATGGATAATAGCATACCCTATGTGCTGACTCAGAATTGGGATAACATCAAAATTCGAACATTTGTTCCCAAAAGCTTTGGTGATTCAGTCAAAGAAGAAACTCCATTCTATTCTGATATTAGCCCTTTTTAACTGCCCAAGCTTTGCCAAACTTTTTTCATATCCCAAATTAGCCATTAACTCCTGAATTGCTGATTCCTCTGGAGTTGAAAAATTACAATTTTCTGGGAGATGTAGAGCTTTGCGTATTGTATCAGGAGTGACTGCATAAGATGAATCACCCACTTCAAAAACAATACTGGGAGTGCCATGTTTACCACCATCATCAAAGTGCCCAGTCCGCCAAAACGTCAGAACTTGTTGACTCGAAAAGACTTCAGGCTGAGTCAATGCATACCCAATCTCACTGTGTGCAAGAAGATCTTGCACAAAATGCAATTCAGATGGAGCTTCAGCATGATCAAGAATTGCAGCATAGTTGTTTGGAACAAACTTAGCTCCATCAATGATTAAATTCTTAGGTGCCATGTGAAAAATTGAGATTCAAAAGTGCCTGTTAGGTGTTTGATAAGATGTCTGTATGAAAAACCAACGTGAGAAGAAAGAGAGTAAAAGTAAGTAAAGAGAAAAAATACGAAGAAAATAAAGGATTAAAGAAATCCTCTCTCTGTTGTACTTATACTCTGAACAAAAATGTTACCGTTGGACACCTGTCAGACATGCAGTAATAACGGATAGTTACTGGGCTCGAGAAAACAGGAATCATTACTTACCCAGTTGCCTGTTTTCAAGGAAAAACTGTTCCACTTACCCAGATATTCCATTAATCAAGGTGAAACAATTTTAATTCAAAATTGAAACCGTTCCCACTGAGTTAATTATTTTTCACTGCATCATTAATATTCTGAAAGGAAATCACGTAAAAATGACCAAGATAAATTAGATGAGTAAGTGCTGATAAAAAAAATCAGAACTTAAATTAAAACAGAATTTATATGGTCATCAGAATATCAATCAGGATTTATCAATGCATTACCAAATATCTTAGAGACAAAATCTTGAAGCAAAAACAAATTTCATTAATATATCAAGAGAATACATTTATGAAATGGAAATTATATCAGTACTTATACAAGATTTCCCTAAGCTACTAAACCTAACATCAACAGCTTTAGTCCTAGCTAAGAAGCCTGACAAAGCTGATGATGAAGAAAAACAGGAAGAAGACAAGATTAAATCATTTCTTCTTCTTCCTACTCTCGACAAACAGAATGGCGAGTCTGATGATTCGCTCTTGCTGGCGGAGAGCTGCCAGTCTTTCCTCCTCCAATCGCTCCAAATGACGATGGTAATATAAATAGTTCAAAACTTTTATATAAACTAAAATTGATCACTCCATTAGATCCGTCTCGGAAAAATGAATCCAACGGTATATTGCACGCCCAAAACGGAGTTACGAAACTCCCAGAAAATCAAATTTAATGTCAACAGACAGGTTGTAACGCATTACAGGAACGCGTTACAAGCCCTGTAACGCATTCCGGTGATGCGTTACACCCCTTTTAAGCCATTAAAGGGTGTAACGCATTCCGTGAATGCGCCACAGGTGTGTAACGCATGCGTTACACCCATATTTTTTTTTTCAGCAGCCGCCATTCTTCTTCCTCGGAAAACGAGCCGCCTGACATTCTCTATCGACTCTGCCATGTCTGACTTCTTCCGTGCCATTCTTATTTCAACAGCAGATGTATATACAAATATATATATATATATATATATATATATTTACTTATTTAATTACGAATTTTAATTACAAGAACTTCAAAAATTCATAATAAAAAATCTATACATCATAAAATTATGAAAAAAATACCCAGACGATCTACAACACTTGTAGAACCCAGATCAACATTCAAAATTATTCTGAGAAACGATTTCTCATCAGACAAAATTAATCCATGATATAACTTATAAAAATCATAATTAATTCATACAAGCACATAAAATTCTGAAATTTTTACCATAGATCTATATGCATACAACCTATGCTCTGATACCAATGTTGGATTTTTAAACGCAGCGGGGTCATGGTAAAACACTTTTACACATACAAAATCCAAATAAAACCATATAAATCGTGAATAAAAATTCGAGGGATCGAATCTAACCTTTTAAAATAATTCAGAGACAACGATCAGAGATCCTTAGCAGTTGCTCCTCAAGTGTGAAGCACTCCACCGGTATCCACCAAGAAAACGATGTTAAGGAGGAGGAAGGAGGTGAAGAGAATTGGGTTTTCCAAACTTTTTGGGTTTTCGGGTTGGTTGGAATAAAATTAGGGTCTATAATAGTGTATTTATAGGCAAAATTTTCAGCTGAAATTTTCCCATAAATATTATTATTATTATCCCATTTATTATTCTCATTAATAATTAAAACACCTTTTAATCATTAATCCTTTTTCTAAACACTTTAGAAATAATTCTCTCTCTTAATTTAATTTCCAAAAATTAAATCCTTTAATTAATAATATTAAGAACTTTTCTTAATTAATTTATAATCAATTAAATCTCATTTAATCAATTATTAAATTTGCCAATTAATTATTTATTTCATAAATAAATAATTATTTAGCCATTATTAATTAATTCCTCCACCATTAAATCATTCTCTTTTTATGGTGTGACCCTGTAGGTTCAATATTAAGCCGGTAGTAGAAATAAATAATAATAAAACTATTTTATCATTATTTATATAAATTCTCTAATTTATTAAATATGATTAATTAATTAATCACATTTATTCTACATCGTGAGGGATACTTCTCAGCATATCGCGACTATCCGGATAATATGAATTCACTGCTTAGAATACCAAGAACCTATTCAGTGAATAGTTACCGTACAATAAACTCCTTCTACCCTACAATGTTCCGATTAAATACAAGGCATGGATCTCGTGTCAAGCCTATCTAATTCAATCACTTGCTTACCATTTACTATGCTTAGTTCTATGCAAATTAGAAACTCCTTTCTAATTTCATTCACTCTGGCCAGAGATTCTTGAACTAGCATAAGTGGATCAGCCTTGAACATTCGCTTCCTTCACTGGAAGGGGTAGATCCTTTATTGATCATACACTATCTTCGTGTATAAATTTTTATACCCAGAAGAGCCCTAATAATTGTCCCTGGAGACTAAGAACTAAACCAAAGCATAGTTCAGTGTACACAAGATGACTATGATGACCTCAAGTCTAAGGATACTTGTACAACTATCACTATGTGAACAACTGCTGACACGTGAGTGAACTCCATCAGTTGTTCAGCTGTGCGAGTCATGTTCAGTGAACTTATTCTATAATAAGCACCTACATACTAGCTATAGTGTCACCACACAAATGTCTATGAGAACAGACATCCTTCATAATGAAGCAAGCATAGTATGTACCGATCTTTGCAGATTATTAATTACCAGTTAGTAATCCTATGACCAGGAACTATTTAAGTTTAGAGTTATCATCTTTTTAGGTCTCACTATTATGATCTCATCATAATCCATAAAAAGTTTTACTCTAAACTATGGTATATCTTATTTAAACACTTAAATAGATAGAGACCGTAATAAAAACAAAACAAGTCTTTTATTAATATCAATGAAATCAAAATAGATTACATAAAAGTTATTCCTAAATCCTAATACCTGATTGGACTTATGACATATTCCTTTCAACTCCCACTTGTACTAAAGCCAATCACTCTGGTATCTAATACCCATCTCATCTTTATGACGATCAAAGTGACTTTCAAAAAGTAGCTTTGTGAGTGGGTCTGCTATGTTGTTATGTGTGTCAACTCTAATTCAATACAATACAAGAAATGTTACCGCGCTCCCACTAACCTTTCGTAGACGCATGGTTCATCTACGTTTTTGATAAAATCAAACTCTTTGATTGTCTCATCAAAACGAATGTTCCTTCTTTCGAGAAGCCTGCTTTAAACCACATATGGTTTGCAACATCTTACACACTAGGTTTTCATTTCTCTTGGAAAGAAAACCATCTGGCTAATTGCCAGATCTCATAGTCGTAGTAAGCAGCAATCGCAAGCAAAATCTGAACTGATTTTAACAAGGCTACAGGTAAAAGGTTTCATCAAAGTCAATCCATTGCCTTTGTTTGAATCCTTTTGCCACAAGTCTGGCCTTATAGGTCTCCACCTGGCCATCTGCTATAATCTATCTTTTGTATACCATATACATAGATTCCATTCTGGATTTCATGACACTATGCCATTTCTCTGAGTCAACACTACTCATAGCCTCATTATAGGTCACAGGGTCGTCATCATCAATGATCGACAACTCATTGTCATTCTCAATGACAAGGCCATATTACCTCTTAGGTTGGCGAAACACTCTCCCTGTTCTATGAATGGGCTGTTCCACAAAAGGTTGTTCAGTCAGAACAGGTGTTTCAACTCGATCTGTAGTAGTTTGTGCTTCTTGAACTTCATCAAGTTCAATTTTGCTCCCACTGTTTCCTTCAAGGATAAACTCCTTTTCCAAGAAGGTAGCATGTCTGGATACAAACACCCGATGATCGGTGTAAAAGTAATACCCTAAAGTCTCTTTAGGATATCCCACAAAACTACATTTTACGGATCGATATTCCAGCTTATCTGGGTCAACTTTCTTGACATGAGCTGGACATCCCCAAATCTTAACGTGTTTAAGACTCAGTTTCCTTTCTTTCCATATCTCATATGAAGTTTGAGGAACAGATTTTGGAAGGCACCATATTCAGTAAATATGCTGAGGTTTCCAATGCATAACCCCATAGGAATACTGGAAGATTTGCATAGCTCATCATGGACCGAACTATGTCTAACAAAATTCGATTTCTCCTTTTAGATACTAATCTGGAGGAGTCCACTGGGAGACTATACCATTTACTTTGAGATAATCCAAAAACTCTCCGTTCAAGTATTCACCACCTCGATCTAATCGAAGAGTTATAATACTATGTTTGGTTTGTTTCTCCACTTCATACTTATACTCTTTGAACTTTTCAAAGGCTTCAAACTTGTGTTTCATCAAACACATATCCTTATCTAGATCTATTATCCATGAAAGTAATGAAGTATGAAAATCCACCCATGGCTTGCGTAGACATTGGTCCACATACATTTGTGTGTACCATTCCTAGCAAATTTGCAGCCCTCTCTCCATGTCTACTAAATGGAGACTGCAATGCCACTATAAAGTGAGATTTTCATCATCCCTTTTCTTTTATTAGTTTGTTCAATCTGAAATAAATTATGTCACATACATATAGACCATTATTTAAAGTACCACGTCCATAAAAAATATTATCTCTAAGAATAGAACATTCATTATTCTCAATAATAAATGAAAAATCCAGCCAAGTCTAACATGGGAATAATATTCCTCACAATCGAGGGAACAAAATAACAATTATTTCAAATAATAGTCTTGCCCGTAGGCCTATGTAAATGAAACGATTCTACATCTACAATAGAAACTCTTGCTCCATTTCCATCAGTAGAATCACCTCCTCTTCCTCAAGAGTCCTACTTCTCCTTGGTCCCTGCAACAAATTGCAGATATGAGAACCACAGGCGGTATCTAATACCCAAGTAGAAATGACATATTCACTTCTATCATGAACATACATGAATCAGAAGCGGTAGTCTCACTACCCTTCTTCTTCTTCAATTCTGCAAGGTAAACCTTGCAGTTCCTCTTCCAGTGCCCCACCTTGTTACAGTGAAAGCAAACAATTTTGCTCTCGAGGTCTTCAGCTTTTGGTGGAACCGGCGTTTTCTCACCTACTTTCTTCTTCTTGGAAGAGTTCCTCTTCCTTTTCTTAGGATTGGAACCTTCACCAATTAGAAGAACAGAACTCTTCTTAGGGGGAAAATTCGATTCCGCAGTCTTCAACATGTTGTGGAGTTCAGGCAGGCTGACATCCAACTTATTCATGTGAAAGTTCACAACAAACTGCGAGAACGAACTCGGAAGCGATTGCAAGATCAAGTCTTGGCTCAGCTCCCCATCCATGGGAAAACCAAGTTGTCCAAGACGTTCAATCAAATTGATCATCTTAAGTACATGGTCATTCACAGATGATCCCTCAGACATCCTACAACCGAACAACTCCTTCGATATCTCATATCGAGCTGTCCTCCCTGCCACATCATACAACTCTTGTAGATGCACGAGGATAGTGTGAGCATCCATATGCTCATGTTGCTTTTGTAGCTCAATATTCATGGAAGCTAGCATGATGCATTGAGCAACATTTGCATCATCTATCCACTTACGATACACAACATGTTCATCATTATGTGCATCACTAGCAGGTTCAGTAGGCTTAGGTGAGTCAATCACGTATTCCAGCTTTTCAATCCTGAGAACAATTCTCAAGTTTCGAAGCCAGTCAGCATAATTAGGACCAGTCAATTTGTGAGCATCTAGTATGCTCCTGAGTGATAGTGCAGAAGACATAACGTACAAAGTAAATCAGTAAATGATAAACACATAACAACACTTAGCAAATATTCGATTTCATTTCATAACACTATATAAATCGGGTCTTTATTTATAAGTGGCTCTCACTAGTTTTCCTAATTTATTCAACCCCCTACGTGAAAAATTAAGCGTTCATAATGCTAGTGGAAATAGGGATCCTACATTCCATTACACAACCCCGGCTGTGGCATGAAACGCCATGTAATGTTCAATAGGCAGACAACTCTTGTCAATTACATCTAATGTTATTCCCTAATCAAACTTTAGCCTCTTGAATAATTGAGTCACGGCTGTGGCACGACAAACTCAATATTCTAAGTCAAGTCTAACCCAACATTCCGTATAATTGAATCAGTCCCCAAAGGCCCACGGCTGTGGCACGTAACGACCTTTAGATTCTTATTCAATGTACACATCTCTATGTAATAGACAAGTATTTCTTATTTCGAAATCAAAGCCCTCGGCTGTGGTACGAAACGACAATGATTTAAAAATAAGAACTACTTTCTATCATGTTGGAAGGCTATGACCGACACAAGCCCGTTGTATCATTGGCCAATTACTACTTGATATTATTTAATTTTAGAGGGATTATATTACGTTACAATCATAATCATATTATAAAGAGATTCTTCCTTTTAAATTAAATATTTCAAATCAATAATCAATAATCAGATGATTCCCAGATCGGGTGGAGCATTGTTAAGAGGCGTCACTTAATAACCCTTTCTTACAGATAGAAATCTGTTGTTGACAAAATCATCCTTTGTCTCATATCGAAAATTCATATTCAATTACGTGTTTCAAAAACACAAGAATCTCATGATTGTATTCATAATATTGTTATTAAGGTTATGAAACTATTTCACTATACTAGGTTGTCTAACAAGCGCCTTATGTTCATTTAAGTTCACCTAAATCTATCATCGCATGATAAACTAAGCATATATAACATATATCAACATGAATAAACATCAAGGTAGGCATGTTACATCATCTAGCACATTAGTCTAAGCATTATACATCTCTATGTATCACATGAAGCATTTAAAAGCAATTAAAACAGTCAAAAAACATCTTTAAAACACTTCATGGAAATATAAACAGTTCAAAACTTTTATATAAACTAAAATTCATACAAGCACATAAAATTCTGAAATTTTTACCACAGATCTATATGCATACAACCTATGCTCTGATACCAATGTTGGATTTTTAAACGCAGCGGGGTCATGGTAAAACACTTTTACACATACAAAATCCAAATAAAACCATATAAATCGTGAATAAAAATTCGAGGGATCGAATCTAACCTTTTAAAATAATTCGGAGACAACGATCAGAGATCCTTAGCAGTTGCTCCTCAAGTGTGAAGCACTCCACCGGTATCCACCAAGAAAACGATGTTAAGGAGGAGGAAGGAGGTGAAGAGAATTGGGTTTTCCAAACTTTTTGGGTTTTCGGGTTGGTTGGAATAAAATTAGGGTCTATAATAGTGTATTTATAGGCAAAATTTTCAGCTGAAATTTTCCCATAAATATTATTATTATTATCCCATTTATTATTCTCATTAATAATTAAAACACCTTTTAATCATTAATCCTTTTTCTAAACACTTTAGAAATAATTCTCTCTCTTAATTTAATTTCCAAAAATTAAATCCTTTAATTAATAATATTAAGAACTTTTCTTAATTAATTTATAATCAATTAAATCTCATTTAATCAATTATTAAATTTGCCAATTAATTATTTATTTCACAAATAAATAATTATTTAGCCATTATTTATTAATTCCTCCACCATTAAATCATTCTCTTTTTATGGTGTGACCCTGTAGGTTCAATATTAAGCCGGTAGTAGAAATAAATAATAATAAAACTATTTTATCATTATTTATATAAATTCTCTAATTTATTAAATATGATTAATTAATTAATCACATTTATTCTACATCGTGAGGGATACTTCTCAGCATATCGCGACTATCCGGATAATATGAATTCACTGCTTAGAATACCAAGAACCTATTCAGTGAATAGTTACCGTACAATAAACTCCTTCTACCCTACAATGTTCCGATTAAATACAAGGCATGGATCTCGTGTCAAGCCTATCTAATTCAATCACTTGCTTACCATTTACTATGCTTAGTTCTATGCAAATTAGAAACTCCTTTCTAATTTCATTCACTCTGGCCAGAGATTCCTGAACTAGCATAAGTGGATCAGCCTTGAACATTCGCTTCCTTCACTGGAAGGGGTAGATCCTTTATTGATCATACACTATCTTCATGTACAAATTTCTATACCCAGAAGAGCCCTAATAATTGTCCCTGGAGACTAAGAACTAAACCAAAGCATAGTTCAGTGTACACAAGATGACTATAATGACCTCAAGTCTAAGGATACTTGTACAACTATCACTATGTGAACAACTGCTGACACGTGAGTGAACTCCTTCAGTTGTTCAGCTGTGCGAGTTATGTTCAGTGAACTTATTCTATAATAAGCACCTACATACTAGCTATAGTGTCACCACACAAATGTCTATGAGAACAGACATCCTTCATAATGAAGCAAGCATAGTATGTACCGATCTTTGCGGATTATTAATTACCAGTTAGTAATCCTATGACCAGGAACTATTTAAGTTTAGAGTTATCATCTTTTTAGGTCTCACTATTATGATCTCATCATAATCCATAAAAAGTTTTACTCTAAACTATGGTATATCTTATTTAAACACTTAAATAGATAGAGCCCGTAATAAAAACAAAACAAGTCTTTTATTAATATCAATGAAATCAAAACATATTACATAAAAGTTATTCCTAAATCCTAATACCTGATTGGACTTAGGACATATTCCTTTCAGGCTGATGTGAAGTGGCTGCTTATATAGGCAAGAGAATGCCAGGAGACGTAAAAGTATTTAATGCTGACAGGTAGAATTAATTCTACCTCGTCTCCCTAGACTTTGAAAAAGAATAACATTCATTGGAAAGAGGAAACATGGTTTAAAGCACACAGGAAACAAGTAACAGTGGACTGTTCAAGTACAAATACCATTAACCCTAACCATAGTGACTATTAATCTTCCACTTCAACATATTCAAATATTAACTGAGACTGTTATCAAATTTTATTCACAGATAAGTCAAGTAAAACATTAGACTGTAATATCAGAACTTAGACTTATATCAGAACTTAACAGTCATCAGAACATAATTTCTTAACGCGAAAAAGGAATGCCTATCTTAGTAAGTCCTCATACAAGTTCTGATTTATACTCTTCAGAACATGCAACCAGAGCTTGTCCTCAGAATTTGTGCAATAATGACACAATGACTGTTTATCTAAAATAACATAGACCTCCACAGAAATTTTCATCATTCAGATGGAGTGATTAGTGTGTGCATTAAGCTAAATAACAGACAAAGAGTAAAGTCTGATTCACTTCAGTACATCTTAGAAATAAGGCATAACTAAAATTTTGCTAAAGAGCTGTCATTGTCCTGAAACCTACTGATGAATGAGTTCATACTTGAGTCCACCTCAACTGTTTTGTGCTAATTTTATGCATCTTTTGAAATTCTATTTTACAGTGGCTTCTCAGTGTAAGTGAGTCACGACTGCTTATCAGAATTTATGCTATTATCAGAGTATTTCTCCAGTAATCATAGAGTGTGAAAAGTCACCAAGAAAATATTTTGCTTTTCTAATGCATATTTACTTAATACCAGCAATGCACTTGGGTCGTCCCTTCCATATTTTTACTCTAGATCTCAAAGGAGTACCTGATTTTATTCTTTGATCTTTTTGCTTTTTCTTTTGATAAGTGAGATTTATCAGCACTTACTACATTCAGCAGTTTTACTAGTATCAGAACTTAACAGATGAGTAGCATTATTCTAATTTGTGACTTAGTAATAAGATAAACAAAGTAAACTCAACTAAGATCAATTATCAGAATTTGCTAGTGTCATTAATATTTCCACTGAAATAATTACTTCTTACATGGAATCATTTGTTTATTGAAGACTACTAGGTCAGTATCTAGCACACTTATCCTCATAGGATTGAATAGTTACTTGAACAGATATATCACTTATCAGAGTTTAGAAACATATATCAGACAACAATCAGTACTTAAATGCGTATTTCAATTAATCACAGAATAAACAAAGAGATTACATTTTGTAAATACTGATCATAAAGTCGGATGCATCAGAACAAAACTAGACAGATTTAGAAAAAGAACTTGAGACCATTCCAAGTTCATTTACCAATCTTGTAAAAGTGGCTTCACATAGTGGTTTTGTGAAGATATCTGCTAGTTGTTGATCTGTTGGAACAAAGTGCAATTCCACTGTACCTTCATCCACATATTCCCTTATGAAGTGGTACCTGATGCTGATGTGCTTTGTCATAGAGTGTTGAACTGGATTACCTGTCATAGCAATAGCACTTTGATTATCACAGTAAATAGGGATTTTGAAATATGTTAACCCATAATCCAGTAACTGATTCTTCATCCAAAGAATCTGTGCACAACAGCTTCCTGCAGCAATATACTCCGCTTCTGCAGTTGATGTGGAAATTGACTTTTGTTTCTTGCTTTACCAAGAAACCAATCTGCCTCCAAGAAATTGGCAGCTTCCACTTGTGCTTTTCCTGTCAATTTTGCAACCTGCAAAATCTGCATCTGAGTAACCTATTAGTTTAAAATCTGATTCTCCGGGATACCATAATCCCAGAGCAGCTGTTCCTTTAAGATACTTAAAGATTCTTTTCACAGCTGTTAAGTGAGGTTCTCTTGGATCTGCTTGAAATCTTGCACAAAGACAGGTAGCATACATGATATCAGGTCTACTAGCAGTTAGATAGAGTAGAGAGCCAATCATACCTCTGTAGTCAGTAATATCTACTGATTTACTGGTATCCTTATCCAGTTTTGTTGCAGTGGCCATGGGAGTGGATGCACTTGAACAATCTTGCATTCCAAATTTCTTCAGCAAGTTTCTGGTGTACTTGGTTTGACAAATAAAAGTGCCTTCTTCATTCTGCTTGACTTGAAGGCCCAGAAAATAGCTAAGTTCCCCCATCATACTCATCTGATATCTTGACTGCATTAGTTTGGCAAACTTCTTGCAAAGTTTGTCATTTGTAGACCCAAAAATGATATCATCAACATAAATTTGGACCAGAAGTAAGTCCTTTCCATGGTTGAGGTAGAACAGTGTTTTGTCTATTATTCCTCTGTTGAATCCACTTTCCAGAAGAAATTGAGCTAAAGTCTCATACCATGCTCTAGGAGCTTGCTTAAGTCCATAAAGTGTTTATCAAGCCTGTAGACATAATCTGGATGTTTGGAATCTACAAAGCCTGGAGGTTGTTCAACATATACCTCCTCCTCCAATTCTCCATTGAGAAAAGCACTTTTCACATCCATTTGAAAGACAATAAACTTTTTGTGAGCAGCATAAGCCAAAAATATCCTTATGGCTTCTAACCTAGCAACTGGTGCAAATGTTTCATCATAATCAATTCCCTCCTGTTGAGAATATTCTTTTGCAACCAGCCTTGCCTTATTCCTTGTAATTATGCCATCACTATCAGTTTTGTTTCTGAATACCCACTTTATACCAACAACAAATCTATTCTTTGGTCTTGGCACTAGGGTCCAGACTTTGTTTCTTTCAAATTCATTTAACTCTTCCTGTATTGCTTGCACCCAATCAGCATCTTGAAGAGCTTCTTCCACTTTCTTTGGCTCAGTCTGAGAGAGAAAAGAATTGTAGAGACATTCATTTGAAGTACCTGTTCTAGTTCTGACACCTGCATCAGGATTTCCAATTATCAAATCAGGTGTATGTGATTTTGTCCACTTCCTTGCAGATGGAAGGTTTTCTCTAGAACTGGATGCTCCCCCATGATCCATGCTATCTTCATTTTCATTTTCTGATGCTCCCCCTGAAACTGTGCTCTCTGAGTTGGATTCTTCAGTATTTAGATTTTCAGCACTATCAGAACTTGGCTTATCAGAACTTGACGAATCAGAACTTGAAGAGCCAGATGTATGTTCTGATGTTTCTTGAGCTGTGGTAGGATCTTGAGTATGCTCCCCCTGCATAGGTGCATCTTCCTTTGACGTAGTCACCACAATTTCAATAACATCAGAGTTTAATCCATCAGAGTTTACAGTATCAGGACTTAGACTGTCAGGATTTTCAGTATCAGAATTTGAGTCTTCATTTTCAAATCTCAGCTGATCATGGTCAATGAAATCTTCAAGACCAGTAATCTTCTTGTCATCAAAAGAGACATTGATAGATTCCATGACCACTTTTGTTCTCAAATTATAGACTCTGAAGGCTTTTGTGGAAAGTGGATATCCAACAAAGATTCCTTCATCAGCTTTTAGATCAAACTTTGATAGTTGTTCAGGATGAGTCTTGAGAACAAAACACTTGCATCCAAATACATGAAAGTATTTCAGATTTGGCTTCTTTTTCTTCACCATCTCATATGGTGTTTTTCCATGCTTGTTAATGAGTGTTGCATTTTGAGTAAAACAAGCAGTCTGCACAGCTTCAGCCCATAAATAGGTTGGAAGCTTTGCTTCTTCAAGCATTGTACGTGCAGCTTCAATGAGAGTTCTATTCTTCCTTTCAACAACTCCATTTTGCTGTGGAGTTCCAGGAGCAGAAAATTCCTGCTTTATTCCATGGTTTTTGCAGAACTCTTCCATTATCAAATTCTTGAACTCAGTGCCATTATCACTCCTTAATATTTTCACAGAATCTTTGACCATTTTATCCAGATGTTTGACATGATCAATCAAGATAGATGCAGTTTCACTTTTTGTGTGCAAGAAATACACCCATGTGTATCTGGTGAACTCATCCACTATGACTAACGCATACTTCTTCTTTGCAATAGACATGACATTTACTGGACCAAATAGATCAACATGTAGTAGATGATAAGGCTCAAGAATTGATGATTCAGTCTTGCTCTTGAATGAAGATTTTCTTTGTTTGGCCTTCTGACAGGAATCACAAAGACCATCAGGAGCAAATACTGACTTTGGCAGTCCTCTCACAAGATTTTTCTTGACCAGTTCATTTATATTATTGAAATTTAAATGAGAGAGTTTCTTATGCCAATTCCAGCTTTCTTCAATTGATGCTCTACTTATCAGACAGATTGCAGAACCATCAGTACTTGTTGAAAGCTTAGCTTCATAAATGTTACCACGCCTGTATCCTTTCAGAACAACTTTGCCTTTAGATTTACTCACAATTTCACAGTGTTCTTCAAAGAAATCAACATGATAACCTCTGTCACAGATTTGACTTATACTCAGTAGATTTGACTTATACTTCTTTAATTATGACATTTCCAAGATTGATATTGCCATATCCCAATATTTTTCCAATGTTGCCATCTCCATAAGAAACACTTGGGCCAGCTTTCCCCACAAAGTCTGATAGCAGGGCCTTATTTCCAGGCATATGTCCTGAACATCCACTGTCCAGAACTAAAATATTTTTCCTGTTGCCCTGCAATCACAAAGACCACTAATTATTAGTTTTAAGGACCCAGACTTGCTTGGATCCTTTGGCCTTATTAAGTTTGTTAACATTTGCAGCGGATTTAGCATCAGAGTTTATGTTAACACTTTTCTTATTAGAACTTACACTATCAGACTTTGAATCAGAACTTACACTAGAAGGAACAATGGAAACTTTCTTCAAAGAAGGTTTTATTTGATAATAATCATATTACAAACTATGATATTCCTTACAAGTATAAATGGAATGCCATAAACTACCACAATGAAAACAAGGATTTTGTGGTTTGTATCTAACAGACTGACTCTTAACTCCTGATTTTGAAGGTAAGGAGTTAATATTCTTATTCTTCCTGCAAAAAGAAGCCACATGGTTAGAACTTCCACAGTTATGACATGTTTTCCTAGGAGCATCAAGAACAGGTTTATAATTATTGCTTTTATTCACACCTTTCTTTCCATTCCTATTTTTCCTAGGTGATTTTACCTTGTTTGCATTCTTAACATCTTTCAGCTTATGCTTAAGCTGCTTCTTTGTCATTAAGCCTATGTTCACTTCAGCTGTCTTTTCCTGTTTTAGTTTGTCAGAAGTTAATTCCTTTGTAACTTCTGATTTCTCATTTTTAGATTTTACAGTTACAAACTTAACAGGTTTTAACTTTGGCTTTTGCTTATCAACAGGCTTAATTTCTTCAGTTCCTTTATCATTCTTATCTTCTCCATAACCTAAGTCCTCTTTCCAGTTTCCACTACTTAGCAAATTTTGAGTTGTTTTGCCAGAGTTAGTCCAAGTCCTGATAATCTCTCTTTCCTTTTCTAACTCAGTTTTTAGAGATTCATTCATTTTTAGCACTTCATCCCTAACATAAAAAACATCAACTCTATCCTTCTGAGTTTGATGGAACATGACTAACTCTTTTTCTAAGAAATCATTTCTTTTCTTAAATGCAAGATTTTCAGAAGTTAATCTTTCACATGTTAAAGTTTGATCTCTATAACTAACAAACATGGTTTTAAGATATCTTCTCAACTCATTAATATCATCAGTATGAAAAGCATAAGTAGTCTGAGGTACCTTTGTTTCAGCAGCTTCAGAACTGCTCTCAGCACTTTCTTTATCAGTATTTGCCATCAATGCATAATTTTCCTCACTTTCAGAGTCTGAGGTGTCTGTCCAGCTTTTCTGCTTTGTGACAAGAGCCTTGCCTTTGTCACCCTTTACCTTCTTGCAATCAGGAGATATGTGGCATTTCTCACCACAGTTATAGCATTTAATATTGGTATAATCTCCTCTGTCAGACTTTCCTCCTCTGCCTTCAGATCTTCTGAAATTCTTCTTATAAGAACTTATGCCTTTCCTGGAAAACTTATTTCCCTTCCTGAACTTCCTGTATGCAATCTTTGTGATTCCTTTCACCATAAGAGCACACAGCTTCATCATCTCCTCATCAGCATCAGTCTCAGGCAAGCTTTCAGAATCTGAGTCATCATCACTTTCAGAACTTGATGACTCAGTTTCAGACTTTATGACAAGAGCTTTACCCTTGTCTTTCCTTGAGGAAGCTGCTTTGGGGAATTCTTCTTCAGCCTTAAGAGCAACTGTCCTTGACTTTCCTCCTTTCCTCTTGCTTCTTTGTTCCATCTCAAGCTCATGAGTCTTGAGCATTCCATAGATTTCATCAAGAGTTGTTTCATCAAGATTGTAGTTGTCTCTTAATGTCGTTGCCTTCAAATCCCAGCATTCAAGAAGAGCTAACAGGAACTTAAGGTTTGAATCTTCAAGATCATACTCTTTGATTAATCAATGATAAATCATTCAAAAGTTTGACAAATCTATCATATAAATCATTCAATGACTCATTAGTCTTTGAGTCAAAGTGTTCATACTCTTGAGTGAGTATTGTCTTCCTGTTCTTCTTAATTGTGTCAGTTCCCTGACACCTTGTTTCCAGAGCATCCCATATCTCCTTAGCAGTCTTGCAGTTGATTACCCTGTTTGATATTACATTATCAATGGCACTATGCAGTAAGTGTCGTACCTTGGCATCCTTAGCAATTGATGCTATATCTTCAGCAGTATAATCACTCTTCTCCTTTGGTACGGTCTTTGCTGCTTCACCTGCAACTGCAACAGCGAGCTTGGTTGGTTTGTGAGGCCCTTCCTTGATTCTATCAAGGTATTTTGGATCTGTTGCTTCCAGGAACATGGTCATCCTTACCTTCCATATGGGATATTCAGATGGTCTCAGTATGGGAACCCTGATAGTCTCATACCGACTTTAAATTTGTGGCTTTGGAGGTTCTTCAGTTTTGGTAGGCTTAGTTGGAGTTTCTGTGTCAGACATGATTGTGTTTGGATCTTTAGCTGTATATGTGTTAACAAATTAGCTCTGATACCACTTGTTAGGTCACACACACACTGTAGAGGGGGTGAATACAGTGTATAATACAATCAAATCGAACTTTAATATATTAAGTAATCAAAAATAAACTTTATTAAAACAATAAACTCTGTTACAGTATGGAACTGTTACCTCTCAGTGATGAACAAATATCACGAGAGCTGCTAGGGTTACAATGAATAAACTTCTCGAATATATGATAACACTTATAGTGTAAACCCTATGTCTGTGTTTATATACTACACAGTTACAAGATAATCGCTAATTGATATGGAATATAATTCTGCGTCCTAAAATATATCAATCAGATATCTTTTCTTCCAAGTATTCCATTCTTCACGGAATTCCTTCTTCATGCATATCTCTTCTTATGTTTATCTCGATCTTCTTTCCTTTAATCAGCTACTGTTCTTCTCTGATCATCCTTCAGCACTTAAGTTTCTGATATCTAACTTCTGATGATTATCTCCTGATAATATAAGTACTGATATCCTTAAGTCCTGACTTTCAGTATAAGTACTGATCAACAGTTAAGTACTGATTTGTCCTGTTAAGTAAGATCTGAAATCTAGACATAAATTATATTAGCAATGACATTATCAAATATATCTAACAAGTTGAGATTATATCTTAAAACCATGTTCATTAGTTTTAGAGATCAGACTTTAACAAATAAAAGATTAACATCTGAAAGTCTTGCTCTTAGAAAAAGAAATGACTACTTAGAAAAAGAGTTAGTTATGTTCCATCAAACTCAGAAAGAAAGAGATGATGCTTTTTATGTTAGAGATGAAGTGCTAAAACTGAATAAATCTCTTAAATCTGAATTAGAAAAGGAAAGAGAAATCATCAAAACTTGGACTAACTCTGGCAAAACAACTCAGAATATACTAAGTAGTGGAAACTGGAAAGAGGGCTTAGGTTATGAAGATGATAAAGTAGAAAAGGAAAATATGTCATCTAAACCAAACTTTACCAAGAGAGCTGAAAAGCCTAAAGTTAATCATGTTAAGTTTGTAGCAAAAACTGTAATGTCTGATTCTGAAAAGATGAAATATTCTAGAACAGAAGTCAAAGAAAAGTCAACTTCTGACAAATTAAAACAGGACAAACCAGCTTCAGTAAACATAGGTTTAATGACAAAGAAGCAGCTTAAGCATAAGCTGAAAGAGATTAGAAATGTGAACAAGGTAAAAGAAGCTAGGAAAAATAGGAAAGGAAAGGAAGGTGTGAATAAAAGCAATAATTATATGCCTGTTCCTAATGCTCGTCAAAAGAAATGTTATAACTGTGGAAACTCTAACCATCTTGCTTCTTTTTGCAGGAAAAATAAAGATATAAACTCTTTACCTCCTAGATCAGGAGTTAAGAGTCAGTCTATTAGGTTTAAACCACAAAATCCTTATTTTCATTGTGGTAGTTTATGGCATTCCATTTATACTTGTAAGGAATATCATAGTTTGTACTATAATTATTATCAAATAAAACCTTCTTTAAAGAAAGTTAGTGTAATTCCTTCTAGTGTAAAGTCTTATGCAAAGTCTGATATAAAATCTGATAAACGACATGTTAGCATAAACTCTGAAACTAAATCCGCTGCAAATGCTAACAAACTTAAAAAGGCCAAAGGATCCAAACAAGTCTGGTTCCTTAAAACTAACCAATAGTGGTCTTTGTGATTGCAGTGCAACAGGAAAAACTAACCAATAGTGCCTGATTGGATGATCATAAGCTTCCTCATAGCTCTTTGCCCATAATGCTCCGCCTGATGCTGCATCGAGCATGGGTCTGGACTGTACTCCCAACCCATTATAAAAACAATTGATGATCATCCAATCAGGCATTCCATGATGAGGACACTTCCTAAGCATCTCCTTGTAGCGCTCCCAAACTTAACATAGCGAGTCTCCCGTTTGTTGCGCAAATTGAGTAATAGCATTCCTGAGTGTAGCTGTCTTCGCCATAGGGAAAAATTTAGTAAGAAACTTCTGGGCAAGATCTTCCCAAGTAGTAATTGAACCAGCTGGTAGAGAGTGTAACCAGCTCTTAGCCTTGTCCCTCAGAGAGAATGGGAACAGTCTCAGCTTCACAGCATCTTCAGAAACACCGTTGAACTTGAAGGTGTCGCAGATCTCAATGAAATCCCTAATGTGCATATTGGGATCTTCCGTTGAAGAACCCCCAAACTGGATTGAATTCTGCACCCATTGAATTATGCCAGGCTTGATCTCAAAGGTATTAGTTGTGATAGCTGGCCTGACAATGCTAGATTGAATGTCATTGATCTTGGGTTGAGAAAAATCCATCAAGGTTTTCGTTCGTGCTACTGGATCTCCCATTGTAATGAGTACCTGAAACACAAACAAATAAACCGTGAAAGTAAAATAATCCAAGTCAATGAACTTTAACGACCACTGATGACAAGCACATAAACTAAAAATTAACATCGAGTCCCCGACAGTGGCGCCAAAAACTTGTTAGAGCGAAAATACGCGCTAAAATTCACGCAAGTATACACGTTCGCAAGTAGTATAAGATATAAATCAGATTCGTTCCCACAGAGACTGGTTTAGGTTAAGTTCAATTTATGCACATATGCAACAATGTATGGTTATCACTCAATGCTAAGACAAATAACAAATTTGGTTTTGATTAAACTAAGAGATTATACTAAATATCATTAACTAGGAGAATTGAGGTTGAATTACTTATATGAGACAAATATGGGATTCTAACTTTATTAAATACTTCATTCAATAGCCTTATTGTTCTCAACCTTAGCATGCAATGGTGATGATACTAATCAGATAAGACGAAACTAGTAAACGCCAACTTTTGTTGCACGAATACCCTACTACCAGACATCCACAAAAGAGATAGAAGCTGAATAGACACCAATTATGTTGAGACCCTATATGTCTATAGAATTTAACAACATAAAGGTTTAAGCACAAGTTATCTATCGTGATTACATAGGGCAAGTAAGATGGTTAAAATTACCTACGAATTATGCATAACAAATACATGAACCTATGCTAGCATGGCAAGTTCTAAATCTCTAAATTCACTGTCATTTCAGAAGAGATTAACACGCTATCTTATATGTTAGCTATGCACATAAGACGAATAAGTACAGCCAATATTAGGATATCATAAAATCACCACACACCAAGATATCGAAACAAATTAATTATTGAAATCTATAAGTAAATCCGCTAGAATCCCATGATAACGATTAGCCCATAATTGGACTCATCGTCATCATGGTTTCCAATGAAAGCATGGTATAAAACAAGGACTTAATAAACTGAATAATAATCAAAGTACGAATAAAAAAGGTCTAGGTTCAACAAGAATGAAAACGAGCATCCAAAGTTACAACTATTTTCAAGAAATCACAAGTAGAAAATAAGATCTTCTTTTTCAGAGTTGTTGTGTGCTTCTAGGTCTTCTTCTTGATTTCCCAATCTTCCCGAATGATGAAAACCCTTTTTTTAAGTATATATAAGCCCCTAGTGGATCTGTACCCTTAAAATTATCAAATTCCACTCAAAAAAGGCTTTTTCCAGGGAAATCAGCGAAATCAGATGCGCATCAGCATGCGGTCGCATGCGGGTCTGACGTGGCCACGTGTCAGCACGCGGTCGCGTGCACTTCTGACGCGGCCGCGTGGGCGGCTTCTGGAAAATTCTGATGAATCTTATTTTGGCCATAACTTGAGTTCTACTCGTCAGAAATAGGCGATTCAACTACCCACGCGAAGATAACGAGATTCTCTACAACTTGAAAATGGCCTTGGCTTCCAAATCTGATCAATTTTCATCATATTTTCTTTAAAAGCTCCTTTCTTTATTTAACTGATACCTGAAATGTAATAAAACGAAAACACATGAAAATACCAACAACTTGAGTCCAAAACACCAATTTAAGCTTGTAATAAAGCGTTCCAAGTGGATATAAAATCCATTTATCAGGATCTTCCATTCAGTTTTTAGGGTTATGCTCTAGAATTGGCTGCATATACACTTAACCAAGTTCTGACTAAAGCGGTTCAAAATACTCCATATGAGATATAGAGTGATGAATGTCATAACATGTCATTTATGAAAATTTAGGGACGTGACGCGTTCATAAAACGTTTAGCCTCTGACAAGCTTGGACCAAAATTAGATATATGCTATTTTGTGGGATATCCAAGTGAGACTAGGGTATAGTTTTATAATCCTTTCGAGAACAAAGTGTTTGTTGCTTGGGCCGTTGTATTTTTTGAGAGAGAACTACTTTCTAAGAAAATCAGTGGGAGGATAATACATCTCGATGAAGATCGAGAACCACATGACAACATTGAACCAGAGTTGGAATAAAATCAGGATGTACATCAAAATGTTGAAAGTAATCCTGTTTAGGAAACACATGTTATTCGTAGATCTAGTAGGATTCACCATGATTTCGGGAGAAATTATGGATCTCTTTTTACTCAAGATGGTGATGTGATGCTTACGGATAATGATAAGCCTCTCACCTACCAAGATGCTATGAATAGTTTAGACTCCGAGAGATGGCTAGAGGCCATGAAATCTGAGATGGAATCTATGTATCAAAATAAAGTATTGACTTTAGTTGATCCACTCGAAGGGGTAAAACCTATAGGGTGCAAGTGGGTTTTCAAGAAGAAACCTGACATGGATGGTAAAGTACAGACCTATAAGGTGCGACTGGTGGCAAAAGGTTTCAACAAATTCATGGTATAGACTATGATGGGACTTTTTCACTAGTTGCTATGGTCAAGTCTATCAGGATTTTGTTAGCAATAGTTGCTTACTTTGACTATGAGATTTGGCAAATGGATGTCAAATAGTTGCTCACTAGTTGTTATACAACTTGAGGGTTTTGTCGATCCAAAGTTTGCTAAGATAGTTTATAAGTTGCTTCTATCTCTTTATAGATTGAAGCAAGTGTCAAGGAGAATGAATATTCATTTTGATGAAATGGTCAAAGAGTTTGGTTTTATTTAAAATGAAGATGAACCGTGTGTTTACAAGAAGATTAGTGGGAGCCATGTGACATTCCTAGTATTATATGTAGATGACATATAACAAATAAGGAATGTCATACCTTCTCTACAGGCTGTTAAGACTTGGTTGAGAAATAGTTTCTCGGTGAAATACTTAGGCGATGCTACCTATATATTAGGGATCAAGATCTATAGAGATAGATTGAAAAGATTAATCGACCTAGTCGGAGTACATACATTGATAAAGTATTACATCATTTTATGATGCAAGAGATAAATAAAGGATATGCTTTGATGTCTCAAAAGATAATTTCCCCCTAAATCATTAGATGATAAGGGCCATTTGAGAAAGTTCCAGATGCGTCAGCAATTGGATCTATAATGTGTACAATGATATGTATTTATCCTGATGTTTCGTATGCTTTGAGCATGATGATCAGATACCAGTCTAATCCAGGTGAGGGTCACTAGATAGTTTTCAAGAATATTCTTAAGTACTTAAAGAGGACTAAAGATTTATTTTTGGTGTATGGAGAAGACATGGAACTGGTTGTAAAGGGTTACACTGATACTAGTTTATGAACCTAATTTTTGGACAGACAAGGATGATTACGAGTTTATGTTTGTTTTATGTTTTTTTAAATATAATTGATGTTAGCTTGAATAGTTCACAGCAAGAACATTGATGATTCTATGGAAGCCGAATATATTGATTTTTTTTAAAGAGCCATGGAGACTGTTTCGGCATGTCCTTAGGCAATATCACCTTATTAATGAGATTAATGATTCAGGAGATATAAATGTAAAGTGCATAATAATGATAGTGTTGCATACCCACTGACTAAGGCTTTGTCACAGCAGAAGCACAATGGTCATACTAGTTCCATGAGTATTAGATACATGGGTGATTGGCTCTAAAGCAAGTGGAAGATTGTTAGTGTTTATGCCCTAGAGACAACACTATGATGTTTAAGTTTAAGACATTAGGATTATTAATGTTTATGTTCTATCGATTATTCCCTTTATAATTTATTAATTCTTAATTTACTGCGATATAAATGTTAGATTAATAAATATCCTTGGAATATGATATGCAATTCTATATCTCTAAGTACGTGACTTAGAAATGAGATTTTGAGAATAGTATCAATATTCCTAAAGGTCCCTAGTCGAGTATTATTATTAAGGGACAATAATAATGCATTAAGACTGGTGTGTTTGTTGACTGATGATCACATCTCATTGATCATAGGTATGATGATACTAAAGTCAAAAACACAGGCATATGTATATGTACATGGTGCTGGATAGACCCAGTGTGAGATTCTACATGTTTGTTGTGTCATAAGTAATTCTCACAGTGATAATGATGTAATGGTCCTTAGACCTGAAGTCATTATATTTCTATACGAGAATTAATATACATTATTTCCATTAAAAGTTATCCTTGACTGGATAATGATAAAAGTGGACATTGGGTATATTATGAATCGTATGAGAAATATGAATGATCTAGATGAGATTTAACCCTCCTATTTTAGGAGTGATATTATTGGCCTCTTGTGTGAGCTAGACTATGAAATGCGTGGCCACGCTCAAATGTTAATTTGATATGATAGTTTACTCATTGATCAAGTAAACTTGGATTAAACTATGATGAGGATGACACATTACATGCCTCTAGTTTAATCTATAATATTTGGTTAAAGGGATTATATTACATTGTACATTATTCACGAAAGGTTTAATCGATCACCGATTCAATTATTATTACTTAGGTAGCAATGATGTATTACTAGATGCCGCTCATTGTTTACGATTTTAAGTATGACTTAATTATTATACAAATAGGAATTTCGAATTAATAATAACTCCTAATTAGTTAAGAGTTATAATTCTTATTATACTCTCTATATAATATCTCTTGTGTGGCTGATTTTGTGTGCAAGACTTTTACTAAAACCCTAGCCACCAAGAGAGAAGATGGAGAAAGCAAGAAGAAACGAGTTTGTGCTTATGCACATCCAATCCTTGAGTTCAAGCATTCGTGTGGATACCGATAGAGCGTAGATCGCGAGAGCGAGATGCGTGGTGATTGAACAAGCTTTGGATCTCCATTAGTCAACCAATTGGTAAAACTTCTTAAGGTAAACAATTTGATCTACGAATTAAATATATGTTTTTCGCATGGATCCTACGGCGGGTTTCAAAAATTATATATATTTTTTTATATTTTTAATTATTGTTTCCGTTGCGTTTATGTGCTCGAAACCCAAAAGAGTATACAACAAGGAAAACAAAACCCACACTGAATAAATAGAATAATAAAATAAATGACAATCACACGCAATGAAGATTTACGTGGTTCAGAAGTACCTACTCCAAAAGTCGCAGTATTTTGTATTAATCTCTCACAATTGTGTTGTGTTATGATTTTACAATTACATGAGAATATTTATAAGAGAAGAAATTGGGCTTAAATCAAATAATAGTCCAAATATAAAACTAGATACATAAACTAATCAGAATCTGAATAGTTTATTTCCATGGGTTTAATTAATTAACTCCAAATACCAACACCATTACGACAACAACAGTATAGGAGCATAAAGCTTTATGATATGTTATAAGTTATTTTCTATTATTATATTAGGTTAGGTAGCCAATAATCGAACTTAAATTCATAAATTTTTTATATTAGTTTAGAACTCGTGCGATGCACATATTTTTTTTAATATTTTATGATTTTTCAAAAATAAAATGAATTGAAATTTTTAATATGCGGAATTTGTTTTTCCAAAAATTTTTCTATGATCTGATTTGATAATAATTATATATATATGATATTTTTATTTAAAGGTATTTAAATTGGAAAAAAATAATATTACTAATTGAAATATATATTATTATTGTTATTTCTATGTGTGCTTATGAAATATAATTATTTTTAATTTAAATGATAAGTTTTAGCCCGGGTCAATAGTATACAAATCACATCTAATTTTAATTTAAACGTTAAGTTTTAGTCCGGGTCAATAGTATATGAATCACATTTAATTTGATTTTAATTTTATTTTATTCTAAGACTCATTATACTGACCAAATCCAACTAATTTTATTTAGTTTGATTTTAATTTTTTTAAAGCTGGATCAATAGTATACTTTTGTTTAACTCATACGAATAATACATGTTATTTTGTTTTAACTGGTGGATTTTATTTTTGATATTCATTCTTTTTAATGTGGATCAGTTCTATAATTTTTTTAGCCTAGATTATTAGTATATATTATATATTTAACCCGATGCTTTTATACCAATCAATGAATTACCAGTTCAATAATATAATTCTTTTAGCCAAATCAATAGTATTTATTATTTTATTTTAGTCCAAAATCCATTGCAACGCCAAATCCATCTAATTATACTTAGCTTGCTTTTAAATTCCTCGATCAATAATATAATTTTATTTTAGTAAGGATCAATATTGTATATTATTTTTTCTTATTTTAAGGACATTATATCGACGAACAAGTCATTTTTATTTAGATTTGGAAAAAAAAGCGTGAATACATGGTTGTAAAAATCGGAAATCGGTACTAATCGGTAGAGGTACCGATTAGAAATTAATCAGTAAATCAAGAATTAATCGGAGTAAAAGTTGGATATATATATTAAATTTTATATTACAAATATTTAAATATATAAAAAAGGGCTTATGAGTATGGTTCGCCGGCTTGTACAAATACGGCTCATACCATTATTACAATTATATGATTAATGAACTGACCCACTCAACTCTCCTCCTCATCTTATTTGTATATCTACTCTGCCCTATTTTTTTCTTCCACCGCTTTACCATCGTTGTCCAGTGAACCATCCTGAACCACCATTTTTAAACCATTCAAAGCTCAAAAGCATCCCGTTAACCATTCTTCTGGAATCATAATTACGTTCAATCACTCTATTTACATATCTCGTGATAACTCATCATTACATTCAATCAAAGGTTACATAACACACACCCTACACACATATATGGCATTTATTTTGTGTTGATTGATGATTAAGATTGAAAGATCTACTTATTTTTTACCCAATTTTTTGATTTTGATCCGGTTTTTACCGGAATCTGACCCGATATCTCGAAAACCGTTTTTCGGCCGTTTTCACTAAATTTGATCGGTGGCCCACCGATTGACGATTAATCTGCCGATTAATTGTCAAAATTGGAGATTTTTACAACACTGCGTGATTAACATAAATGCAAAAATAATTTCGTGTATTATATAAACCCAAGTACGGTATCGACTGACGAACTTCCAAATTTTTAATATTTCGGCATGTGTGTTATTCACTAACAATCAACTTAGGTTAATTTATAGATAAGGGGTTGAATATAAATTAAAATTTCACATTAATTTGTATTTGGGAAATAGAAACTGAACACTGGTATTCAAAATTTTCAGATGGTTTATTTTTTGACTTGCCACCTAAGATTTATATTGAAGAAATAATCTGTTACGATTATAAAGTAATCTCACAGCTACAGTTTACAGTGTTTCACTTGGAGGAGGATCTCTCTCTTTAGCTCTCTGAAAAATATAAAACCTATTTATTAAGTGAAACATATGCTACAACTTGGTTTATATATCAATAAGTTACAATGTTTGGTAGATAATACATAACACAGTGTTCGAGGTCCAACGAGATTGCTTCTCCATTCTTTCCCGTGAGACTTGACAAATGAGGCTAGAATTTATATTGATATATTGCTTTGAATATCCCTCCAATTTATCATGCATGGAAATAGAATGTTTCTTCTTTCTTCAGAATCCAAGATCGCATGCAAAGTTTGTCTTGGCTTTCATTTTCTTTACCGAGATTCCCATCAACCCATGTGCTTTTCCAGACTCAGGATTTGACCAATGTCAAGTCACCATCACCAGCTATTTGAGTTTCATTAGTCGTTGACACCACTTGGATTAGCCGTTGATGTTGTAGCTTCATCTAGTAGTTGATAGCTCACTTCACTTAATCAGAATTACATGATATCGACTATTTACAATTAGCCAGCCTATTCTAGATTATCCATTGAGTCAACAAGACTTCTGAATGAATAACAACATTACTATCTATAATAAAAATCTCACAGAAAATGTTACAAAAATCTCATAAGTTGATGAGCTCCTCCTTCAACGGCTATCCCTTAGGATGGCTAGCCATTAAAGGCTATAATTTGTCTTAACATAATTATGCCATGTGATTTGCTTATCATCAAGATTCAAGTTTGATTCATAACAGTTTGTGCAATGCACAAATATTTCCTTTTTTATTTAACAAATATTTATTAATTGTAAATAGTTAAAAAGATCAAATTAAAGTTCAAACAAATAAAAAAAATTACCGAGTTTTGTTTGATTTTATTTCCGTTATAGCTTGAGTTCTATAAATCAGATTTTGGCGATTTTATAGCCCACGCAAAGCTCACAAAATAATGTTTAATTCAAGTATGTCTTAAAAAAAATTGTCCAACACATATTATCCAGAAATTGAAGAAAAAATAGTCATGAATTTTGCATTATTATTATACTATTTAATTTAGAATGCCTACTTATTTTTGGTTTAAATCATTGGAAATGTAGGATTTTCAATTCAATTTAGAATACCTACTTATAATTGGTTATATAATATTCTTTTATTTTATATCCAACGGCTATGATCAAATTGTTTAAAGATCTAACATTATTTATTAAATTGTCATGTATTATGTAAACCCAAGTATAATACCAACTAACCAACAACAAAAGTTTTAATATTTCGGCGTATAATGTATGAATGTTTTATTTTTTTATGTAACAAAATTTTATTAATTTGAAATAGTTAAAAATGATCAAATTTAAGTCCAAACAAATTAAAAAAAATTACCGAGTTTCGTTTGATTTGATTCGGCTCTATTTAAGTGTTATAAATCAGAATTTGACGATTTTATAGCCCACACAAAGCTCACCAAGTTATGTTTAATTCAGTGATGGTTTAAAAATTGTTTCCAACACATACTATCCAAAATTTAAAGAAATGGATAATTACGAATTTTACATTATTATTTATTCAGCTTAGGATGTCTACTTATTTTTAGTTTAAATAATTGAAAAGGTTGAATATTCTATACAATTTAGAATGCCTACTTATTGTTGATCATAATATTTTTTATTTTAGATGGTTATGATCAATTTGTTTAAAGATCTAACGGTCCTTATTAAATTAGTAGTACATGAACATAACTATCGAAAAATTGAATAATGACCCCCTTATATATAAAATATAATAAGGATATATTTTCTCTTATTTTATGTTCTTAAAAATCTATTTTATGGTTAACATTTAAAAAATTATCGATGTACATATTTTTGGTCTTCGTTTGGAGTTAGGATTGTGATTCAATTCAAAATTATTACATGATATATATATATATGTAAAAAAACATATTTATAATACTTATTCAACTAATCTTAAATTTATATAAACTTACATGTCATAGTGGTATATATAGGGGACCAGTAAAACAAGGGGACCAGTGAAAGAAGAATAGGGAGGTAAAAGGTTGTTACATGAGATGTGAGTTTGCATACAATTACGAATTTATCAGAACAAATATCATAAACGCATGGAAAGTGAAGGATATTAAGAAGTACTTTGTGAAGTTCGGGTCATCATGGAGATTAACACAACTTTTTCTTAAAAGTAGAGTAGAAAAACTAATATTTAAAACAGAGTTTGATACTCTTAATTAAATATTCACTTAATTTAGGTAATGAATAATTCTAGAGGTCCCAAAATGAATCCTAAATTCCACGTATTGTGGTCTGATTGGCTATAAATTAATTAATAATAGTTGACCCCTGCATTCACATAAATTCCACAAAAAAAATCCCCAAATTGCCAAGTCACTAATGCCACATCATTTGGGACCAAATTTTGGTACCCTAACGCCCCCAAATCCGGTGTAAGGATTTGATCTTCACACTGAAACCTCAATAAAATAAAACCTGTTTAATCAATAAACAATTGCCAGCAGTTGAAATATAGCATCTGCGACCCCAAACAACACCAAGATCTTTTTAAATTACGATTCTAAAAACAATATATCCAAATTCCATAAATAAATTTCCACTTTCTTTTCTTTTAAAATATCTTTTCAACACTTCCCAAACTCAAAACTAAACTCACTAGTATAACTTCGAAAAGATGTATACTAGGCCTGTTAGTCGCTAAACATGCGCTAAAATTACACGCAAGTATACGCGTTCGCAAGTAGTATAAGATATAAATCAGATTTGTTCCCACAGAGACTGGTTTAGGTTAACTTTATAATTTATGCACTTAAGCAACAATGTATGGTTATTATTCAATGCTAAGATGAATAACAATTTGAGATTGTTTATACTAAGAATTAAACTAACAATTATAACTAAAGGAATAAGAATGATTGAATTAATATATATGACAAATATGGGATTCTAACTTCATTAAATACTTCATTTAATAGCCTTTTCGTTCTTAACCTTAGCATGTAACAGTGATGACTCTAATTAGACAACATGAAACTGATAAACGCCAACTTTCGTTGCACGAATACCATACTACCAGACATCCACAAAAGAGATGGAAGCTGAACATACACCAATTATATTGATACCCTATATGTCTATAAAATTTGACAACATAACGGTTTAAGCACAAGTTATCTATCTTGGTTACATAGGGCAAGTGAGATGGTTAAAATTACCCACGAATCATGCATAACAAATACATGAACCTATGCTAGCATGACAAGTTCTATACCCTTAAATTCATTTTTGCTTCATTAGAGATTAATACACTATCTTATAAATTTACGATGCTCATAAGACGAATAAGCACAACCATTACTAGGTTATCATACAATCACCACACACTAAGGTATCGAACAATTTAACTAAAGAAATCCATAAATAAATCCGCTAGAACCCACGATAACGATTAGCCCATTATCGAACTCATCATCAACATGGATTCCGATGAAAGCATGGTATAATAAACGTAGTCTTTATACTAAATAAATAAAAAAACCAAGTACGAAACAAGAGTAAGGTTCACAAATAAGAAAACTAGCATCCAAGTTAAAACTTTGAACAAAAATTCACAAGTAAAAACAAGATCTTCTTCGTCTTCGTTGAATTGTGCTAAAACGGTCTTCTTATGGCTCTCCTTATGCTCTGGTACGTCTCTGGCTTGATATCTTCTAAAAAACGAGCTTTAAATTGTTTATATAGTTGCCCCACGCAAAGTAGAAGTCTTTCTCTCAAAATCCAAGTAGAATCAGGATTCTGCTATCCCGACACGGCGCGGGCGCGCGCTTGATCAGTGCGGGCGCGCTGGGTTTCTGATGTTTGGGCGCGCTGGCTCACTGATCAAAACTTTGACTTCTTCTTTTCTCCTTCTTGATTTGAGCTGGTCTTCCACTAGCTTTGTTCCAACACCTTCCTGACACCAAATTAGCACCAAAATAATGCTAATTCACCTGATTACCTGAGAATGCCTGAAAATGCAAAAACACTAGAAAACACATTAAAATACCAATAAATTAAGTACAAATACACCAATTCAAAGCTTTACAGAGTGTAATAAAGTGTCATAAATGCCACTCAACATACCCCCAAACTTGAATCGATGCTTGTCCTCAAGCATAAACAGACTCAAAGAACAAGAAATAAAAATGCATGAATGCAACTAAATGAATGTAATGATCCCCATAGAATAACTAAACTAATCAACAAGCAACACCTTAGCAAATGCAGTTATTCGCATAAAGATCAACCAAACCCCACAAATCATTCTACAAACCAAAGACGTGCGTGTGTGCAACTGCTTACAGATATACTATCGCAACTAGATTATCAATCATGACTCACTACTTATCAAATCAATCACAAGTTTATAAATAGAATAAAAGCTAAACTCAATATAACTTTTAACACTTCAATTCTTAAATCGGAGTTTAACATGGATTCACGCTTTTATTCATAACAAGACAAAACAACTATGCTTATTTGATCGTGTAATGAGTGAGGTCCACAAAAGACTTATACAATAGTACCCATGTAGCGAGCGTTAGGTTAGCGGATCTCAGAGTATAAAAGCCTAAATAACTTAATAACTCGAGTATTAATAACTTAATAACTCGAGTACTAAAGAGCCCACTCGTGATCAATTATAAATAACACTACTTTTTTTTTCTTTTTTTCTTTTTTTTCCTATTTTTTTTCTTTCCTTTTTTTTGTTTTCAAATTTCTGAACGAGTGCGTTTCGCTACATCTCGCTCAACCCTAGACTACTTGTGGCACCCCAAAAACCGGGGTCAGGAGTCTCGGAGGCCACGCCATCTAAACTCACACAACTCACACTACAGTATATAAATACTCATACTTCACGACCCCACACTTATCACACACACACACACACTTACAGGTTATTGTCTTGGAAACGAACCATCATAACTAGAGTAATTATCAACCATCAAGTGATATTTATTACAACCCAAAAGTAATTAATCTTATCGGGGAGTAACCTTTAAGTAAGGCTAGTCCGCCGGCCAAATATACGTTTCTTATTTCTTACCTTACATAAGTCATACTTATAAATAAGCCGAACTATAAACAACTGAAAACTAATCCAGCTTATTCTGACTACCTGTGGTACAACACCAAATAATCTACGGAACAGCTGGCCATTTCCTACCCGTTTCCTGGTTGTGGTTCTCATGGAAGGCATCTTGATTCACTGTTGTGTTGTGTCAATTTAAGAAAACAAGTGTGAGCTATAATGCCCAGCATAATAATGTACCATATGAAAATGACTGTATGATAACATCATATATGATATTTATGTTTTATTCGAAAATAGTTTTCCTTGGTGATACACACCTTCTTATGAAAACAATTCTTTAAGGGATTTTAATATCCTGCGAATACCTAAATAGTAATCCCAGCACCTAGGCTTGGGTTACGGTATTGCATCTCAATTCCAATTGGAAGAATTAGGACACTCGTTGGAGCCACCGTATACGATGATCAGTCGTAATACGATAATAGTAACCTTTTCTACTAGTAGAGGGACGAAACCTTCACATCTTGGTTATCACCCTTGCCGCATACGGGCTATGTGTCCTCATTTCGGGTATACACACACTTCGCAGGTCTATATGTACATATTGTACCGTCTCCTACGGTACCAGTAGTCTATCCAATACACGAAATACTTGGATCCTACCACTCCCTTGTCCTTTAGGAAATCCTATCATATCTCGAGAACTCGAACCATATCGAAGTTTCTCCAAGCGTTTTGCTTGTTGATAGGCATAACTTTACTGTATATATATCTGTACTTTCGAAAGTTTCGGAGGAAGTACTAAGGATGTGAGTTGACCGTTGTCAATAGATAATTAATAAGGGGGGAAAGTTTCTCCTTGAAACCATATTCAAAATATTAATAAGTCGGGATAATATTCACCGACGATCTGAAATTATTCGAAGGATATTCCGAAATCAGAAGGTATGTTTTAAATCAGGATCTATGATTTTAAATCAATAATAAACCCTTTCATAAATAATAAATAATTAAATGATGATCGATAAATAATTAAACCTTGAATGAGTTTACTCTTTAAAAGAATATTTAAAAATAATATTCCTCAACTAGTTTGTGTCTACATAATTATTATTCTTTAATGATTAATCAGGTTTGAAATAAATAATTAATGGGGTATACTACTCCCATGATAAAGGAATAAGTACGTAATATTTATTATTCGAACAATAAAATATAGCTGAGGGAATATGATCGTTGGGAAATCGTTTTAATAAAAGTTTGAGGTGTTTTAATATTTCATAAGTGGACGTTGAGTCCCCTTAAAACATATTATTATGGACTTATAATCGTCCTATAATATCATCGGAATGATTCTCGGGTTTTATCTTAAATCCCGACCGACTCTCGGTCTCATATAATATGTCATGCTTAAAGCGAAATAAACATTTCACGATATATATTTATCGTACAATATCGCTACATTATGCGAAACTTCAACAACTATATATCATGCAAGTATGGTATTTATGCAATGATAGTAAAACAATCCTTTCACAACACAACAGTAAAATGGAGTTGGGTGGGGGGGTATTTATACTACTCTTGGTTGCTTCTCTTGGATGCTTTGCTAGGTTGCTTCTAGGAAGATGAGGTGATATCTTGCAATTAATTTTATTCTCCTAGTATAGCATTCTAGGTTGATTCTTGGTTGTAAATCTTAGGGACAAATCTTTGTAGCTTGCTAGCTTACAAGCTAACTACAAGTTTTAGCTTCCTTAGCACACTATTTTGCTAGCTAGCTTGATCATCCTATGGTTAGCTCACTATTTGATGAAGTAACCATGGTTACTTCCTTACCATGGTTTAGTTAGTGCGTTACATTTATTTAATCATTTACGCGTTCGCTCGGTTACTTAAACGTTCTTCGTAATACTTACTCGTAAATGGTTCGCGATGTAATTCCTTTCGTATTTATTCCTTATACTTTTAATTATCCTACTTGAATATAAATCCGTAAGGTTTTAACTTCGTAATTATATTGTGATTCCCGTACTCCTCGATGAGTCGTAAATACGGTCGTTTTTCAAAGTTCGTTTTCTTCGAAAACTAATAGCGTTTACATACACTCATTTGATACGTATAGTTGTAATATCAACTCCGAAACTCATTTTCTCATGCATTTCATAGTGTGGGCTCAAAAGTTTTTCCCGTCCGTCAGGGTTACTATTAATTAAACATTTTACAAGGTCTCAAAAATTCGAGTTATTACACTACTCATATAATATATGAGCTGGCTACTCGCCATTTGACACCTAGCCACACAACTAGCAATGAAATCCAATTTTCTCCAATTTTTTTTAAATATCCATGCTAATTTATTATTAAGAAAATATCCAAAATTCTAAATATAAACAAGCGATTAAACCTCGACAATAAATAAACCATGACCATGATCTAGCACTCTACCAACCTATAAGGCTTAGTGAAATACAATTGTCTCTAACATGCAAATTAATTTGATAAGACTTAATATCACTAAATACAACATTACTACACTAGCATTAATATCACCAGTCAATCGGAAAAATTATCTACGGGATCATGTTATTATGCACATGCATGCAACTACATGAACAAACTATCATAAAAACTATCAAAAATAAAAAACTACTACATGATAAAATATGCAAACTATATGCACTAAACTATCATTAATATGCAACTATATGCGACTCACACAAAATATATTCCTTCAACTACTACCCCCAAACTTAAAATATTCACTATCCTCAATGAAGGTAATAGTAAGGAATCAGGCATACCTACTCCGAATCAGAATCATCACCCTCAATGGGTGGAGTGTCAGGCGTGTCTAGAGGTGGATACACGGAATCCTCACCAAATACTGGCCACTGAATGTCAACACCAGTGGCTCTAAATGCAGTCCCAAGTGCCTGGGTGAGATCATGTGCAAACTGACTATGAATGTCATGCATCGCGTCCATCCTCCTCGCTAGATGCCTATACAGTGTCGAACTCAAACCAGCTCCAACCTCTGCTACTGCTGCTTCCTGTTACTGCTGCTGCGACAAACCAACCTCCTCTCCTAACAGAGCTTTCCAAGCTGCTCGACGGGCCTGCGAAGAACCTCCCGCAAAAGTATGAACTGCTGGTACACCACCTGGAAGATGATTGTTAGGAATATGTGTATTAGTTTGATGATAAGTTAAACAAAACACTTAAGTAGAAATCTAGTGTTTGTAGCCTCAACGGATAAGACCATTTTGGCTATCCGTTGAAGGAGTAGCTTTACTTAGAAATAAGTTTAGTATTGTAGCACATTTCATTCTCTGTATTTAAGTTGTAATTCTTAGATGTTGTGAGAAATTATCAGCAATGTTGACTACTAGTGGATATGCAAATAGAAGGGCTAATTGTAAATATTTCATGCCTTGTAATTTTGTATAAGTGAAGTAGTATCAACTGATATTAAAGGCCTTCAACGGATAAAGCTTCAACGGATAAAGTCATCAACGGATGAAAGCTTCAACGGATGCTTAGTTCAATAGCAGTTGATAGTGACAATTCATAAGCTGATAGAGGCACATGGGTTGACAGAGACAAACTGGAATGTGGCAGCCTCTAGGAGGAATCAAGAAAATGCAGCATTTCCATTCTGGTGCAAACAAGGAAGTATTCAAAGATTCACAGCTAAACCTAAATTGCATTGGATAGAGAAATGAAGAAGAAACATGTGAAGAACCTTTTAATTGTATTATACAGTTTTGTCTTCACTTGTAAACTTGGTGATATATAAACCAAGTAGCAGCTAGTAATTAGGTGGTGAATTTTTCCAGAGCTGTTTAGAAAATCCAGAGAGAAAATCATCTAGTTTGTACTAGGACGCAGCTGTGATTTAATTCTTAAAATCACAGATTTTTTGAAATAACACATCTCTGGTGGAACAACAAATCCACCAGAAAAGTTTTTAAGTCTGTTGTGTTCTTTACATTTGTGTTTGAATATATATATCTGTCTGCATTAGCTCTAAGCAATTCACACACACTTGTTCATCAAAACACATAGCCTAGAAACTGCTCAAAACTTGAAAAAGTTTTGAGATTTACATTCAACCCCCCTTCTGTAAATCTCATTGTTAGTTCACTAGGAATAACAATTGGTATCAGAGCGAGCTCTTAACATACAAATAGTTTAAAGATCTATTCTGCTAACATCATGAGTAAGAAGGATATTGGTGTAAAGATTCCAATCCTGGAAAGAGATAACTATCATCACTAGAAAGTGAAGATGCATTTACATCTTCTCTCTCAAGATGAAAGCTACATCAACTGCATTGAAAATGGTCCTCACATCCCTCACAAGGTGGCCACTGCTGCTACTGCAACAGTTGCTGTTGGACAGTCTATTCCCAAGCCAAAAGCAAAATGGACTGTTGAAGATATTGAAGAGGTGCACAAGGACAAGAAAGCCATGAACATTCTGTTTAATGGCCTAGATCAAGATATGTTTGACAATGTCATTAACAGCCAAACTGCTAAGGAAATTTGGGATACTGTGCAACTTATCTGTGAAGGTACTGAGCAAGTTAGAGAAAACAAAATGCAGCTTCTCATTCAACAGTATGAATATTTTCATTTTGAAGAAGGAGAATCATTGAATGATACCTTCAACAGATTTCAGAAACTGTTGAATGGATTGAAGCTGTATGGAAGAGTGTACCAAGTCAAGGACTCCAATTTAAAATTTCTGAGGTCTGTACCAAAGGAATGGAAGCCTATGACTGTTTCTCTAAGAAATTCTCAAGATTATAATGACTTCACACTTGAAAGATTATATGGGATTTTGAAGACCTATGAACTTGAGATGGAACAAGATGAGCTATTGGAAAAGGGAAAGAGAAAAGGAGGATCAGTTGCACTTGTAGCTGACAATGAGAAGATTGAAGCCAGGAATGAGGAAAAGACAATGCCAAGTCTCAAAATTGGCACAAGCAAATCCGATTCAAGCAAGGGAAAGGAGCAAGTAGCTGAGGATGAAGACAATTCCAGTCAAGATGACTCTGATGATGTTGATGAACATCTGGCTTTTCTGTCCAGGAGGTTTGCAAAGATGAAATTCAAGAAAAATACAAAATTCACTAAGTCAAACAAAAACATGGTGGACAAATCCAAGTTCAAATGTTATAACTGTAGCATTAGTGGACACTTTACAAATGAGTGTAGGAAGCCAACCTCTGATAAGAAGAAATTTGAGCAAGTTGATTACAAAAAGAAGTATTTTGATTTGCTCAAACAAAAGGAAAGAGCTTTTCTCACTCAAGATGATTGGGCAGCAGATGGAGCCAATGAAGATGATGATATGGAATATGTCAACCTAGCCCTGATGGCTAATTCTGATGAAAATGAAACTAGTTCATCAAGCAACCAGGTAATTACTACTGATCTCTCTCAGCTTTCTAAGATTGAATGCAATGAAGCCATAAATGATATTTCCAATGAATTATATCATTTGCGTGTTTCCCTTAAATCACTAGCTAAAGAAAACACAAGAATCAAAGAGAATAATTTGTTTTTAAGTGATAGAAATGTTGTGTTAGAGAATCAGGTAATTGAGCTTGAAAAGATTAAAATTAAATGCTTGACTGTTGAGAGTGAACTAGAAGAAACTGTTAAGAAAGTAGAAATTCTTTCTAAATAGTTAGAAAGTGAGCAAGAGGTAATCAAGGCCTGGAAAACATCTAGGGATGTTAGTGCTCAGATTGTCAAGGTTCAGGGAATTGAATCATTCTGTGAGAATGTCTGGAAGAAAAACAAAAAGGAGTTAGAATTAATTGATGGATTGTCAACGGATGTGGAATCAACGGATGATGAAAGTTATCCGTTGAAGGAAGAAAAAGAGGATCCGTTGAAGGCTCATCAATTAAAACAGGCAAGTGATTCTAAAAAGAAAAATCTCAATAAGAAGGTTGGTTCAACTTTTAAGAACTTTGTCAAAGAAGGAGCTAGCACATCCAAAGATGCCAGTAAGGTGAATATAGGACACATGACTTTAGATCAGTTGAAAAACAGGCTTAAATTGGTTGAGGATAAAAATGAAACTAAAAGAAAATCTAATAGAAATGGGAAGGTAGGGATTAATAAACACAACAATTACACACCTGATAAGTATGCTCCTAGAAAAAGCTGTGTGCATTGTAAAAGTGTTAATCATCTATCCGATAACTGCAAATCTGTTAAAAATGCTCCCATGCCTTTAACTCCCTCCATGCCTAACATGTCTATGTCACCTCTGCATGCTATGCCTGTTATGTCTCATCAGAATCCTCATGCACATTTTTTAAACATGCCATATATTAATAATCCTTATTTTACTGCATTCAGTATGCCTCAGATGCCATACAACATGCCTATATGGAATAATATGTTTGCACAATCTATGCCTTATCAAATTCAATCAAATGTGCTAAATGATTTTGTGACTAACCCTACACTTCAACCAACTACATCTGAGACCAAGGTTGACCCAAAGTTACCTAAGTCAAAAGATGCAGGAGGAATGAAGTCTAGGAAAAAGACTAACAAGGCTGGACCCAAGGAAACTTGGGTACCAAAATCAACTTGATTGATTCTGTTGTGTGTAGGGAAAAAGAAGGAATCTATGGTACTTGGACAGTGGCTGTTCAAGACACATGACAGGATATTTCACCCTGCTCACAGAGTTCAAGGAGAGAGCTGGCCCTAGCATAACCTTTGGAGATGACAGAAAAGAGTTCACTATGGGATATGGCTTGATTTCAAAAGAAAATATCATCTTTGATGAAGTTGCATTAGTTGATGGTCTCAAACACAATCTATTGAGCATCAATCAAGTATGTGACAGAGGGAATACTGTTTCCTTCAATTCTGAAGCCTGTGTTGTCACAAGTAAGAAGGACAACAAAGTGGTTCTAACTGGAGTTAGAAAAGGGAATGTGTACTTAGCTGACTTCAACTCTACAGATTCAGAATCAATTACTTGTCTTCTCAGCAAAGCAAGTCCAGATGAAAGTTGGCTATGGCACAAGAAGCTGTCCCATTTGAATTTCAAGACAATGAATGATCTAGTCAAAAAGGACTTAGTTAGAGGAATCCCTCTAGTGGAATTCACAAGGGATGGACTGTGTGATGCTTTTCAGAAAGGAAAGCAAAAGAAAGCATCATTCAGTAAGAAGCTTGAATCAGCAAATGATGAACCATTACAACTGCTACACATGGATCTTTTTGGACCAGTCCATGTATTGTCAATTTCAAGGAAAAGATATTGCCTAGTGATTGTAGATGATTTCTCAAAGTTATCATGGACTTACTTTCTTGGATCAAAGGATGAAGCTAGTGAAATCATTATCAATAATATCAAGCAAGTCAACAATCATCCAGATTTCAAAGTAAGGAATATCAGGAGTGACAATGGAACTGAGTTGAAGAATTCAACCATGAAGTTGTTCTGTGAAGAAAATGGGATCATGCATTAGTTCTGAGCTCCAAGGACTCCACAACAAAATGGTGTGGTGGAAAGGAAGAACAGATCACTAATTGAAGCTGCAAGAACAATGCTTGAAGAGTCAAAACTCCCAACATACTTTTGGGCTGAGGCTGTTAACTGTGCATGTTACACTCAAAATATTTCTCTAATTAATCAGGCAAAAGGCATGACTCCCTATCAATTGTTCAAGAGAAGAAAACCAACTTTAAACTTTCTGCATGTCTTTGGTTGCAAATGCTACATTCTAAGGAATCAACCTGATCACAAAGGGAAATTTGATGAAAGGCCGATGAAGGAATATTTGTTGGTTATTCTGCTGGAAAATCATATAGGGTCTACAATCTAAGAACCAACATTGTCATGGAATCTGTGCATGTTGTGTTTGATGATAAAAAGATTGATGGACTAACAGATGAGGGACATCATGAAGGACTCAAATTTGACAACATTGAGATATATTGTGATGATAGTGAAGATGAGAATGATGAAGAAGGCACCTCGAAAAGAATTCAAAATTTGCCTTTGGATAATGCACAGAATGCTGCATCCGTTGAAAGTCATAATTCAGCTTCCATTGATAGAAGCAATGCAGCATCCGTTGAAAGACAAAGTGCATCATCCGTTGAAGTTCATAATGAAGCATCCGTTGATCACAGTCTGTCAACGGATAATCATTCCACTTCATCAGTTGATAGAACTCCCAATTCCTTTCAAAGGATCAGCAACTCAGGGGGAGTTTCAACCAATCAACACTCTATCTCATATCATGACAATACTGAGGCAACCTGATCTAGAGCTAATCTACCACCTCAAAGGAAATGGACCAAGAATCACCCTTTTGAACTGATCATTGGTGATGCTATATCTAAAGTGCAAACTAGAAGGGCTACTCAAGATGAATGTCTGTATAGTATCTTTCTATCACAGGAGGAACCTAAGAGAGTGGAAGAAGCTCTATTGGATCCAGATTGGATTTTAGCAATGCAAGAGGAGCTAAACCAATTTGAAAGGAACAAAGTATGGAAGCTGGTACCCAAGCCAAAGAACAAGAGTTCTATTGACACAAAATGGGTATTCAGAAACAAGATGGATGAAAATGGCATTATCATAAGGAATAAAGCCAGATTGGTTGCTAAAGGCTATTCTCAACAAGAGGGAATAGATTTAAATGAGACATTTGCTCCAGTTTCCAGACTTGAAGCCATCAGTATCTTTCTAGCCTATGCAGCCCATGCCAATTTCAAGGTCTATCAAATGGATGTCAAGAGTGCATTTCTGAATGGGGAATTGGAGGAAGAAGTTTATGTAAGCCAACCTCCAGGATTTGAAGATCCAAATTTTCCAGATTATGTGTATTATCTGTTGAAAGCACTCTATGGACTAAAGCAAGCACCTAGAGCCTGGTATGAGACTTTGTCAAAATTTCTTCTAGATAATCACTTCACAAGAGGTACTGTTGACAAAACTCTTTTCTTTAGAAATGTTAATGGCTCTACAATACTTGTTCAAATTTATGTAGATGATATTATATTTGGTTCTACAGATGATAAACTTTGTAAAAAGTTTGCTAAGTTAATGCAAAGTAAATATGAAATGAGCATGATGGGAGAGCTAACTTATTTTCTTGGTTTACAAGTTAAACAAGTTAGTGGTGGAATTTTCATTATTCAAACTAAATATATTTATGATCTTTTAAAGAAGCTTGACTTAATGGATTGTTCATCTGCAAAAACTCCCATGGCCACTGCCACCAAGCTTGAATTAAACAAGGCTGAAAAGTCTGTAGACATTTCAAGTTATAGAGGCATGGTTGGCTCACTTTTATATTTAACTGCTAGTAGACCTGATATAATGTTTTCTACATGTCTCTGTGCTAGATTTCAAGCTGACCCGAAAGAGTCTCACTTAGTGGCTATTAAAAGGATTTTCAGAATATCTCAAAGGGACTCCAAATCTAGGAATTTGGTACCCTAGAGAGTCTGGTTTTAATCTAATTGGCTATTCAGATGCAGATTATGCAGGTTGCAAAATAGACAGGAAAAGCACAACTGGCACCTGTCAATTTCTAGGGAATAAGCTTGTGTCATGGTTCAGCAAGAAGCAAAATTCTGTTTCAACATCAACAGCTGAAGCTGAGTACATTGCTGCTGGTAGTTGCTGTGCACAGATACTGTGGATGAGGAATCAACTATTTGACTATGGACTAACTGTTGACAAAATTCCTATATTCTGTGACAACACAAGTGCCATTGCCATTACTGAAAATTCAGTGCATCACTCAAGAATCAAGCACATTGACATCAAATACCACTTCATAAGGGAACATGTGATGAAAGGTACAGTGGAACTTCATTTTGTTCCAAGTGAAAAGCAGATTGCAGACATATTTACCAAGCCACTTGATGAATCAACATTCACAAGCTTAGTAAGTGAGCTAGGTATGCTTAATTATTCATAAATTCATATCCTCATTATAATCTGCTTTGAAGCCTGAAATGAATTTGTGGCAAGAACAAAGTTGGCTTTAAGTAAAGTTTATTCTATCAATGGATATTCCCTATCCGTTGAAATCCAAAATTGTTCTATCAACGGATGTTCATTATCCGTTGAAAGACAAATACATTTCTGGTAATTTTATCCTTCAACGGATAAAAACAGTGTTAATCTTCAACAGATAACTATTTACCTCATCCCTTGAAGTGTACATCAGTTACTTTAAGTGAGTCACAGTCGTTGATTCATTTACTTAACCGTTGATACATATATATACAGTCGTGTGTATTTGTATTAAAGGCAGTTTTCATAATTTCTACAGTTTTCTTTATTCTCAAACGGCTGTAATTTACTTAAAAGTATCATTTAATCATTTTATTTTTGTTTTAATTGGAGAAAGTATAAAAGCCCATTGAATTCTTATTTTCACTTTACGCTTTCTTGCAATTTTTACTCTCCTTCTCTCCCAAAACTCTTAATCTTTTCTCTGCAATCTCTACTCATAATAATGGCACCAGTAGTCAAGATTATGTCTCAGTCTAGCTTTGTTTATGAAAAGAACAATTTCGTAGCCTTGGTGGAAAATAATGAAGCCCACTCAGATTATCACAAGATGATGGACTTCATCAAGAACTGCAAACTAAGCTATGAAATGCTGGAAGCCCCAACCATTTATTGTGAGGTAATTGAGGAGATTTGGACAACTGTAGAGTTCAACTCCACAGATATGACCATTGCTTTCTCTCTCAAAGGTAAGGATTACTGTATTAACTGAGATGATATACAGTCTTGCTTTAAGCTACCTGAGAATATTGCCATGACACCACACACTGATAATGATGTATCTGCTATGTTAGATTCCATAGGCTATTCTTTTGATTCTGCTAGTTTAGGGAGCATTAGAAGAAAGGGCCTTAGGAAAGAATGGAGTTTTCTTGGAGATGCCTTTATCAAGGTTTTCTCTGGGAAGATTAGCAATTTTGATGCCATAACTTCATCTCTTGTTAATATGCTCTATATGCTAGTTTCTGATAGGTACTTTAATTTTAGCAACTATGTCATGCTAGAATTAGGTTCCAGGTTAGGTAACAAAGGTAATAGACCTCATAACATCTACTATGCTAGATTCTTTATGTTATTGGCTAACCATGTTGCTGAAGGTTTGGTCATAACTAATGAGAGCAATAAACTGAAATGATGGGCATAAGAGAAAAGGGTCCTTGCAGACCTTGTAAGAATTAACCTCAACAGCCAGGTGCCATTGGTATATTTGCCAATAATGAATGCACCTCAGGTAAGTGAGGTAAATACTTCTGCAACTCCTACTTCTTCCAACCCCATTGTTTCTTTGCCTTCTAGTATGGCAATGGAATCTGTGTCTTTGTCCCAACAGATTCCTACCAAAGCTACCAAAGCTAAAATTCCAAAACACAAGTCAAAGAAAACCACCTCTGTTGTTTCTCAAAAGACAACAGTTGTAACAACTACCATAAACCCTGAAGGGAGTGAACATGGTGTGAGTGGTGAGGGGAGGGGTGAACATCAAGAAACCCTCCAGGATAAGGTGGGAGAGGTGAGTGGTACCCTAGTCATCCAAGCCACAGTTTCTCAAAAGACTGTGGTGGTTCAAAAGGAGTCAAACACATCACTAGTTGCATCCTCCCAAAAGGATGCAACTATTAAAAATAGTCCCCCACCAGGGATACAGAACAAAAGAGGGAGGGACACTGAAGCCACACATTCACCTATCAAAGCCTTTTCAAGAAGAAAGAAGGCTAAAACCCTAGTTTCAACACAGGGGGCACACACTGCACAGATACATCCACCTGTATCTTTGCCTTCTCAAATTCAGCTTGATGTGGCTCCAACAAATATGGAGTCACAGTCCCATTCTCTCATAATAGACACACATCAATCACCAAATTCTCCATCACCATCTCTGGATATGGATATGATATTCACATCAATTCCTGATTTTCCCTCTTTAAAACTCAGGGAGGAGCCCCACTCAAATCCTGGTGATCTTCATCTTTTAGATGACTTGTTGGATCATCAGCCAATTCTTTCAGACTTAGTTGAAGAATCTGTGTCACCCCACTTAAAATCAATTCACACAGATTCAACAATTATGTCACTTTCAATATCTACATCTTTTCCTTCTTCAACGGATATCTCTCATCCGTTGACAAGTGGTTGTTCTTCGACGGATAAGCTTAACAGTAGTTATCCGTAGATATCATCAGTTTCCACTTCAACGGATACTCCCTATCCGTTGATGGTCTCTACACATATAACTGAATCAATTCCAAGTGTAGAAGACATGGTTACTGTACAATCACTTCTAGGATTGAGGGAAGGGAGTGATAATTTGAGTGAGAGGCTGGGTTGCTCCCAGGCAAAAGGAGAGGTTGAGAGTCAAAATTTGCATGCTATTTCTTCCTGCATGGCAAAAGTGAGTGAGGGGAGTGCCACCTTAGTAGGTGAGGGTGAGGGTGTGAGGGTGTGTGTGAGCCAGGGGGAGCCCCTGATGCAAGAATATAGAGAAAATGAGAGAAAAGCAGGTACATAAGCTATAAGGATGGATCCAGCCATTGCTAGTGAGTCAATGATTGTGGATGATGCTGAAAAGGGAAGATAATTTCAGCAACATTACAAAGCTGAAATTGATAACATTTCCTTGGATGCTGACACTTTTACTCATCCTGTTTCAGCCTATCAACTGTTGGCTGCTCAGGGCAATGTGGAGGCAGAGCAGACTTTGAACATAGTGCACACTTCAGAATCTCTTCAAAGAGATAAAACTGCTGTTAATAGGATGTCTTCTCAAGCTGGTGAGCCATCTGAAGAATTTGAAGTAAATTCTAATGATGATGACTCTAATTCTTTGGATGGGAGCATGAACTTAGGGGGAGATGCAGGCCCAAGTTATGTTCCAAATCTACCTGAATGGGCATGGACAAAGAAATCTACACCAGGACAGTTTGGTGTAGCTTTGGTCAAGCAAGTTATGGCTATTCAAAAAGCCCTTCAGGAGCCTACAAATGCTGGTACCAAGACTATTCTTCAAGCTCATCTAGACTCTCTGCATCTCTTACAGTTGCAGCACATCAGACAGAATTTGAGTGTGGATAAACTCAAAAAGGATATTGCTGATCTGAAATCCTACAATTCTGAGAAGTTGGATTCAGTCATGCCTTATGGCACAATGCACGATTTGTTGCTGAGATTGAGGAGAGAATCTGATGCTGACAAGAGGCTGGCCAAGTTGGAAAACAAAGTTTAAGTCATTGAAGACTCTGTGGTCACCATTCTTCAAAATCAGCAATCTCAGACAAATCTACTATTGCAGCTGGCAAAAGCACAAGGCTTGACCCCTATCCTTGATGATAACAAAAAGGGAGAGAATAAAGGGGAAGGGGAAGGAGAGCCATCAACAAAAGTTCAAATATCTAAAGTGCTAGTTCCTGCCATCACCACTTCTCCAACACTTCAAATCAAAGGAAAGCTTGATGGAATTGATCTAATCCAGATAGCAGCAGCTGAGATGAAAGTCAAAGAGCAAATGAGGAAAATTGATGAAAGGATGCAACAAATTTTTGGTTCTACAACTTCAAAATCACAATCTGTGAAGCATAGCACAAAGGTGGAGCCAATCATTATGGAGCTCAAGCCAGTAAGGAGGAACAAGGTTGGAGAGACTTCTTCCAAGAATCTGAAACCTATGGTTCTCAAGCCCAACAACAGATCCAATAAGGACTCTACAAAGAACCCTATAAGCCTTGCTCAGTTGAAAGAAGTGGATTTTCCTCTTCCAAAGCCTGATGAAGACAAGGTTTTGGGTGGTAATATCATGAAGCACAAGGAGACCAAGGATGTGGTTGAAAGGATGAACATGGCTATTATCTTTAGAGAGGGAAAGAGTATCTGTGTGATACAAGAACATCCCAAATTCTCAATAGCCAAGAGGGAAGAAGCCAGAAGGTTGAATGAAGAAGCTAAAAAGCTAAAGGATGACAAAAGAGCACAAGCAAAGCTTGAAAAACAGCTAAAGTCAAGTCAAGCTGAAGAAAAGAAAGAAATTGAAGACAAGGGTGAAGATGTAGGTATGGGGGACATGCTTAGTGATGATGTGGAAGAAAGAAGTAAGGAAAGAAAGGAATGGAAAAAAGGGAATAGAAAGAAGGCCAATGCAAAAAGGAAGATGGTAGATGAAACTGAAGAAACCCAATCAAAATCCAAACCACTACCTTATATTCCTGAACCCATTGTGCCTGACCCCTTCATAAACATCCATGGTGAAACAATCACTCCTAAGGAGGAACCAATTGATTGGGACACCATCAAATTGCCCACCTTCTTAACCACTTCTCCACCATCAAAGAAACAAAAAAGAAAAATCAAATCAACACCTCCTCTAACCTCAATCAAATTCACTCAGAAGCCTAAGCCTAAGCCATAAGCCATAAGCCTCAAAGGATGATTATGTTCACATTTGTGATATAAAGGAATTTTCAGACATTGAACTCTATCTGGATGAGCTGGAGGAAATAAGGGGAATAGATGCCTACAGACAGCTTCCAGAAAGACTAGTGTTCAAATATAAAGGAAGTGGGGAAAGGACTTGGCCTCTTTACAGAATTCTGAATGAAGGCTATTCTACCTTGGTTAGAGTCTACTCAGCCATAAAAAGGGATTCTAGCTTTACCAGGACTGCCAAAACTGAGATTCTCAACAAGATTGCCAGTATAAGGAAAACTTGGTGGGAGCCCAATGCCTTGCCTAGAACATTACTCATCAAAGAGAGAGGAATTGCAGTTCATAAATCACCTCATTGGTTGATGAAATTCAGAGACAATAAAGGAGTCAGAAGATTTTTCAGACTTGAAGATCAGCTCAAGATTGCCAGTAATGAAACTCTCAAGGATATGCAATCTAAGTTGGACATCAATGAAGAAGATGAAGCTGAATTCTACAGACAACTCCAACTCCAAATAGAGGAGAATGACAGGAGGCTAGGGAAGAAAACAAGGGATCAAAGGAAAAGAAATTAATCTACTCAGGCTAAAGGAGCACCCTTGGAAACAAAGTAATTCTTCAATTCTATCTCAGTATATACACTTTTGCAGCACTTTTGAATTTCTACTTTATTTTAGTTTATATATTTGTTAAGTGTTTTGTTATCATCAAGTTAAATAGGGGGAGATTGTTAGGATTATGTGTATTAGTTTGATGATAAGTTAAATAAAACACTTAAGTAGAAATCTAGTGTTTGTAGCCTCAACGGATAAGACCATTTTGGCTATCCGTTGAATGAGTAGCTTTACTTAGAAATAAGTTTAGTATTGTAGCACATTTCATTCTCTGTATTTAAGTTGTAATTCTTAGACGTTGTGGGAAATTATCAGTCATGTTGACTACTAGTGGATATGCAAATAGGAGGGTTAATTGTAAATATTTCATGCCTTGTAATTTTGTATAAGTGAAGTAGTATCAACTGATATTAAAGGCCTTCAACGAATGAGAAACAAAGCTTCAACGGATAAAGTCATCAATGGATGAAAGCTTCAACGGATGCTTAGTTCAATAGCAGTTGATAGTGACAATTCATAAGCTGACAGAGGCACATGGGTTGACAGAGACAAACTGGAATGTGGCAGCCTCTAGGAGGAATCAAGAAAATGCAGCATTTCCATTCTAGTGCAAACAAGGAAGTATTCAAAGATTCACAGCTAAACCTAAATTGCATTGGATAGAGAAATGAAGAAGAAACATGTGAAGAATCTTTTAATTGTATTATACAGTTTTGTCTTCACTTGTAAACTTGGTGATATATAAACCAAGTAGCAGCTAGTAATTAGGTGGTGAATTTTTCCAGAGCTGTTTAGAAAAATCCAGAGAGAAAATCATCTAGTTTGTACTAGGACGCAGCTGTGATTTAATTCTTTAAATCACAGATTTTCTGAAATAACACATCTCTGGTGGAACAACAAATCCACCAGAAAAGTTTTTAAGTCTGTTGTGTTCTTTACATTTGTGTTTAAATATATATCTATCGGCATTAGCTCTAAGTAATTTACACACACTTGTTCATCAAAACACATAGCCTAGAAACTGCTCAAAACTTGAAAAAGTTTTGAGATTTACATTCAACCCCCCTTCTGTAAATCTCATTGTTAGTTCATTAGGAATAATAATGATCATATGAATAACCAAGCCCCTTAGGATCGGGCTTCCCTCCATACCACTCCTGCATACTCAACAGTGTAGTACTGTCAATAGAAGCACTGGAAAGCTATAGCTGCTCATGTGCGGGCCAATGAACATTAACTGCCACGCACAACTTCGTCACAACGGACGCATAGGGTATAGAACCCGTAGTACGTCCTCTCAAGAATCTCAAAATCCCCTGATAAATAACCATCCCCAAATAAATGTAATCTCCCTGAAGAATACCCCACAGCAGACGAGCACGCTCCACAGTAATTTCATATACATGGGAAGATGGCATGATGTTAGCACAAATAAATGAGTTTCAAGCCCGTGCAAACCTGTTCATGCACGATGCAGGGAATGTGGAGTAATCAGTAGTGCCCCTCTTGAACTTCCAGTGAGTCTCAGGCATACACAGAGTCACAACGATCAGATCCAAGTTGAAGTCCTCGGGAGTCTTATCATTCCAAGTATCCTGATCGGGCTTCCTCGCGGGCTACTCAATCACCCTCCTAATGGCATCAGCACTGTACTCTACATTCATCCCCCTAACCACCGTGAAGCCATTCTTCTCCATCATAGTGTTAGCATAGAACTCCCGCACAACACTCATGGGCACAGCAACGGGAGCCTCATAAAAAGGAACCCACCCTATCTCAAGGATCATCTCCAACAGCTTACAATCCTTCTCTGATGGCAGAAAACGTCGCTACTTAGCAATAGGCTTCGAGAGAAGCCTCATGTACTCATCTTCAGCCTCAGGATAGAAAACCTTGGCCTCACACCACCCACAGATGAAGAATCGGTGGTGCTGCTGCCTACTTGTGTTCTTTGCCTCTTCGGTGCCATTGGGATTGAATAAGATAGAATAAGAATTAAGTGTTTGAGAGAGATTTGTGTTTGAGAATTTGTGAAATGGTGGAGAAGTTTGTGTATAAGTGTGTGTATTTATAGGTGGGGAGATGAGAATTAGATATGGAATAGAAGTGGGAATTGATTATGGGAATCGTGGGAATAATGGGTTTGATTTGGAGAGGAAATTTGGGATGTGAAAGAGTAAAATTCGGTTTGAAATTGATTTTATAATTAAAATCCCGAAATTCCTTTAAAAACTGTTGTTTTATTTTTGTTAAGTCGGGACCCCGGCGCCGCCGCACGCTTGGACAGCGCGGGCGCGCTCACCTTCTGGAAAACCGGCGCGGCCACGCGCTAGATCAGCGCAGGCACGCTTACCTTCTGGAAAAACAGCGCGGCCGCGCGCTAGATCAGCGCAGGATCGCTTAGCTACTGAAGTTGGCCCTGAATTTTTTTCTTTTTATGATTTTTTTTGTGTTTTTCTCCCTTCTTCTTGCTTCCTCTACCTACTAATGTACAACAAACTTGGGTTGCCTCCCAAGAAACGCTTCTATTACGTCGCTAGCTCGACGTAGAACCTTGAGCTCAAATGGACAATAGAACGACACTAACCACCTCGCGGTTTACCATGTCACCATAGTAATGCTTCAACCTCTGACCATTTACCTTGAATGTTTGGCCCGAATCACTTTCAAAAATTTCCACCGCTCCATGCGAAAACACAGTCTTGATTGTGAAAGGCCCTGACCACCTTGACTTCAACTTCTCAAAAAAAAAATGGAGACGAGAGTTAAACAAAAGAACTTGTTGCCCCGAAATAAATGATTTGAGCACTAGACCCCTATCGTGCCACCTTTTGACTTTCTCCTTGTACATTTTGTTGTTCTCATAAGCTTGAAGTCGAAACTCTTCTAGTTCATTCAATTGAAACATCCTCTTCTTTCCAGCCGCATCCAAGTCAAGATTCAATTTCTTCAAAGCCCAATATGCCTTATGCTCGAGCTCCCCCGATAAATGACACCCCTTACCATAAACCAACTGAAATGGTGATATTCCCAATGGAGTCTTATATGCTGTTCTATATGCCCAAAAAGCTTCATCAACCTTCAAAGACCAATCTTTCCTCGATGGACACACAACTTTCTCTAAGATGCGCTTGATCTCTCTGTTAGACACCTCGGCTTGACAATTTGTCTGAGGATGATAAGCCGTAGCAATGCGATGATTCACATTATACCTTTGCATCATAGCAGTGAACTTGCGATTGCAAAAATGCGACCCCTCATCACTTATTATGACTCTCGGAGTTCCAAACCTTGTGAATATCTACTTGTGAAGAAAATTAACCACCATTTTTGCATCGTTCGTTGGAAACGCCTCAACTTCAACCCATTTTGACACATAATCAACCGCCAACAGGATGTACTGATTGTTACAAGATGAGATAAATGGCCCCATGAAGTCAATTCCCCAAACATCGAAGACCTCAACCTCGAGAAGTATATTAAGAGGCATCTCATCCCTCTTAGACATATTACACACACGTTGACATCGATCACATTTCAAAACAAACTGGTGAGCATCTTTAAACAAGGTCGGCCCAAAGAAACCTGCTTGAAGAATACGAGCTGCTGTCTTTTCTCCACCATAATGTCCTCTATAAGCCGTTGAGTGGCAATCTCGCAAGATCCCCCCTGTTTCGCTGTAAGGAATACATCTCCTGATGATTTGGTCAGCTCCTTGATGAAAAAGAAATGGCTCATCCTACATATACCACTTCACTTCATGTAGAAACTTCTTCCTTTGAGCATATGATAAGTCGGGAGGTATGATATTACTCACAAGGTAGTTCACAATGTCTGCAAACCACGGTTCTTCCTCTTACACTCCAAATAACTGCTTGTCGGGAAAAGACTCATTTATCAATGTCTTGTCCAATGAAGTAGAATTAGGGTTCTCCAAACGCGAGAGATGATCAGCGACTTGATTTTCAGTCCCCTTTCTGTCCTTGATCTCTAGTTCAAATTTTTGAAACAAAATAACCCATCGAATCAATATAGGCTTCGAGTCCTTCTTTGAGACGAGATAACGAATTGTTGCATGATCAGTGAAAACTGTCACTTTAGTCCCAAGTAGATAAGATCAAAATTTCTTAAAACCATAAACTATAGCCAAAAGTCCTTTCTCCGTAGTAGTATAATTCAGTTGAGCACCATTTAGGGTCTTGCTAGCATAGTAGACCACATGAAATATGTTGTTCTTTCTCTTTCCAAGAACTGCTCCAACTGCATAGTCATTTGCATCACACATCATCTCAAAAGGTTCATTTCAATCAGGTGCCATTATGATAGGTGTCGTGATTAAACTATTCTTTAATATCTCAAAAGCAACAAGGCACTCATCATCAAACTTGAAAGGGACATCTTTCTCTAGCAAACTGCACAATGGCTTTGAAATCTTAGAGAAGTCTTTGATGAAACGCCTATAGACACCCGTATGACCAAGAAAACTGTGAATTCCCTTAACAGAAATTGGTGGAGGAAGATTTTCAATGACCCCCACCTTGGCTTTGTCGACCTCCAGACCCTTACTAGAAACCTTGTGCCCAAGAATAATGCCCTATCACACCATAAAGTAACATTTCTCCCAATTGAGGACCAGATTGGTCTCAACACACCTCTTAAGAACGTGTTCAAGATTTCGCAATCATTCATCAAAAGAATCGCCAAATATAGAGAAGTCGTTCATGAACACCTCCACATTCTGGCCAGTCACATCAGAAAAGATGGCCATCATACATCTCTGAAATGTGGCTGATGCACAACACAAACCAAAAGAAACTCGTCTGAAGGCACAAGTACTAAATAGATAAGTGAAGGTATTTTCTCCTGATCTTCTGGAGCAATACAAATCTGATTGTAACCCGAATAGCCATCCATAAGACAGTAGTACTCATGACCAACCAATATGTCAAGCATCTGGTCAATGAAGGGTAAAGGAAAGTGATCTTTTCTAGTGGCCTCGTTTAGCTTTTTGTAGTTCATACAAATTCTCCACCCCGTGACTGTTCGTGTAGGAATAAGCTCATTTTTCTCATTTTCTACCACAGTAATTCTACCTTTCTTTGGCACACATTGAACTGGGTTCACCCATAAACTGTTAGAAATAGGATAGATGATCCTTGCATCTAGCCACTTAAGAATTTACTTCTTCACAACTTCCTTCATGATCGGATTAAGTCTTCTTTGCTGCTCAACCGTAGGCTTGCTACATGCCTCTAGTAGAATTTTATGCATACAATAAGAAGGACTGATTCCCTTGATATCTGTTATAGTCTAACCAATTGCCGATTTGAACTCTCTTAGAATTCTCAAAAGCTTTTCCTCGTCACTACCTAAAAGGTCAGATGCAATAATCACAGGCAGAGTAGATGCATCAACTAAAAAAGCATACCTCAAATGTTCAGGTAAAGGCTTAAGCTCAAGAGTAGGAGCTTCCTCAATAGATGGCTTGAGGCGTTTAGGAGCTTTGTTCATGTTAGTTCCTAACAATGCAACAAGAATTACAGAAGGGGGGTTGAATGGAATTCTTGAAACTTTTTCTGAATTATAAAATGTTCTAACTTAAAATATATATATATATATATCATTGTTGTGATTTACAAAGTGCGGAATGACAAGTTAAATATGAATCAAAACACAAAGTAATAAAAACACAAGTCTTTAAAACTTTCTGGTGGATTTGAATGTATCCACCATATATATATATATATATATATATATATATATATATATCAAGAGAACTCTATGAAGCTTGAATAGCTCACAGCTGCTTACAAATAAGAACAACTAAACTTACAGAGAAATGCTAAAGGATTCAGCTTACAATTGTTTCTCTGAGAAAATACTTGCTTAGTCTTATTGTCATTCTATTTGCTACTCTTGGTTTATATATCACCAAGATTATATAGTAATAAGACAAGATAATAAAACAAAACATATCAAGTCTAATACTATGCTGCTTCACTACTCTATTCCAACATCTTTGAATATCTTCATAATAGCATGGAAATGGCAATGCTTCTTTGTTCTCAAAAACCCAGTTGAATAGGCTTCCACATTCCTTTTGCATACACTCGACGCATGTGACTGTGTTATCACTGTCAACAGATGTTTGAATTGATCGGGTACATGATCACTTGTCGGGTTGCCTTGTTGATCATCCGTCGGGTAGCTTTGTTGATCATCTGTCGGGTAGCTATTTGGCACTTGACTTCATTTCATTTATGCAGAATTACAAGACATCATCTATGTACAATTAATCAACCTATTCTGTATATCTAATTAAAGTCAACATGACTTATATGCTACTACAGAATCTATACAAAGGTGTTTGTAGAAATGTGCTACATGGCTTATTGTTACATAAGCTACTCACTCGATGGATGTCAAATCATCATCCGTCGGGACTGTATTGAGTCATCCGTCGGGACTATATTTGCTTATCCGTCGAGTGCTACATAATACACTAAGTTGAATCTACTAAGGTGTTTTGTTAATGAAATCATCAAGTTCACAACATATTCCCAACAATCTCCCCCAATTTATGTCTACTAGAATCGTAGCCATAAATTAAGAGAAACTTGATGATAACAAAACACTATAAAATATAAATTTAAATGAAAGTAGATAAAACTGTAAAGTGCTGCAAATAACAAGCTGTACAAAGATTTGCTCACAGTCATTTTCAAGGTGCTCCTCTAGCCTGAGCAGATTGATCTATTTCCTTGATGATCTGGATCTCTTTCCAAGCTTTCTGTTATTTTCTTCTATCTGATTTTGGAGCTATCTGTGGAATTCCAGTTCATCAGATTCTGAGAGATTTAGCATTCCTTGCATTTCCAAAAGAGTCTCATTGCTAGATATGCTAAATTGGTCTTCTAATCTGAAGAATCTTCTAACTCCCTTATCATCCATGAATTCCATCAGCCAGTAGGGCCTTAGATGCACTCTACTTCCAGTGTAAGGAATAGTTAGAGTCTTTGGGAGTGCATCTTTGGCTCTAATACTCCTCAGTTCTTCAATCTTCTTTAGAACCAGTCTTCTAGCTGTCACATTGAATCCAAAGTTCTTCTTAAATGATGAATAAACCTTTATCATCACAGATTGGCTTTCTTGTAGGATCATGTGAAGTGGTCATTGTATCTCTTTTCCTCCCTTGTACTTGAATACTAACCTTTCAGGTAGATTCCTGTAAGCATCAATCCCTCCAACTTCTTCCAGTTCATCTAAATAGAGGTTTAAATCTGAGAATTCCTTGATGTCACAGATGTACATAATATCTCCCTTGTTGACTTTGGTTTGAGCTTTGGTTAGGGACTTGGATCTGAGAGTTGAGGGCTTCACTTTCTTGACTGCTCTGGTCTTTGTCTTCTTTGGCTTCATGAAGTGAGGTAGATTGAGTTCAGGTATTGGTAGACTATCCCAATCTATTGGCTCATCCTTTGGAATGATAGGTTCACCATGAAAATTCTTGGATGGATCTATCTTGAATTCTCCATGTGCCACAGAGGGCATGGATGTTTGAGTTGTTGCAGATGTAGAATTTTTGGGAAACTGATCTTCCAATTCCTTTTTATCAAAGTCCACTTTTCTCTTTGCATGAAGTTTGTATCTAAAACTTTTTCTCTGCTGTGATTCTTCTTGCATTTTTAGTTCCTTAGATTCAGTGGTTTCAGATGATTGTTCAGGAATTTGTTGTGTAGGTTTCACATCTTGCAGCTTGGCCAAGAAAGCAGCTTGCTCCTTCTTTTGTTTAACCTTTTTAGCATCTAGAGCAGCTTGCTTCTTTTCTTGCTTCAATCTTGTATTTTCTTCTCTTTTTGCTTCAGAAAATTGAGGGTGTCCAGCCACCACACAAATTTCCTTACCATTCCTGAAAACCTTGGCAATTCTTCTTTTCAATGTTGAATCAGTTAGATCCTTGTAGAATGTAACAGATCTTGACAGCAGTTTCTTTTCATCAGGCTTTGGTGTCTCGTACACTGTATCCAAAAGGTTCTTTAGAGAAGGTTTAGGATAGTTCACCTTTGGCTTCAAGATTAGCTCAGCCTTTGGAGATTTGATGCAGAACGGCTGTCCTCTTTCCAGATTATTCATGCTCATATCATTCACAGAGGTTTGCCTGACTTGAGAGTGATGAATGGCTGATTTCTATGGCTTCTTTGTTAGACCAAACCTCTTTTGTATATCCTCATCAATCTTCTCCCAGTTGATTGGACTCAACTGCTTCTTTTCAGCTGCTCTCAATGTGGCTGCTGCTTCATTAATCAGATCAATGCTGTCTTTAGTTGGTGGCTTGGTGAAAGCAGTTGTAGGCATAATTACTTTGATAACTTGAATATTAAGTTGTTTCTCCCCCTCACTTGAGCCTTTCTCCCCCTTTTTGGTATCATCAAGTTGTGTGGGAGGGAGTTGAGCAGCCACCAACTGTTGGAGTAGTGCAGTCTGAGTTTCTTGATTGTTAAGTATCTTGGCCATTGACTTCTCTACAACAGATATTCTTGAGTCCATGGCCTCAACTTTCCTATTGAGATTAGCCTCCTTCCTTAACTTTTGAACAATTTTAGTCATGGTGTTGCAGGGAGTCTAGCATCCATCCTTTATATGACATATTGCTTGACTTCAAAAATTTCTTGCTTGATTGCATCAACACTCTGACTGTGTTGGAGGGCTTGAATTTTATGCAGCTGGAGTGCTTCAAGATGTGCTGTGAGTAGCTTCTTTGTGCTGGCATTAGGAGATTCTTGAATGGGTGTTTGGGTGTCATGAATTAGCTTGAATAGTGTTGATTGGAGATGTGAGTAGGAGCATTCTTTTATTAGCATCCAGACAGGAACATCTGCATCTCCCCTATGCTCATGCTATCTTCCTCATCATCCCCACCGGCATCCCCAAAAGAAGTTTCATCCAGTTCAAAATCACTGCCAATATTGGAAGGTATAGCAGTGATTGCATCCTTTGCTCTTTGTAAAGATTGTGTAGTATGCACGAAGTTCAGCAATCTTTCAGCCTCCTCATTGCCCTGTACAGCTAGAGTTTGGTAAGTTGTCACACGGTGAGTAAATGTCTCAGTATCCCGGGAAATAGAATATACAACAACTTGATATTCTTGCTGAAATAGCCTTTCCCTTTCTGCATCATTGACATTCATTGACTCACTTGCAATGGTTTCCATCCTTATTACTCCTGTACCTGCATTTATCTCATGATCTCTCTTTTTTTGCATCAAGGTCTCACCTTGGCTCCCCACCCTCACACCTTCACCTTCACCATCTAAGGTGGGACTCCTCACACTCACTTTTGCAAAGAAATGGACTGCATTGGTTCACTCTTTTCCTCTCCTTTTTCCTGGGAGCAACCTAGACTCTCACTCATATCACTCCCTTCCCTCAGTCCTAGGAGTGATTGCACTACTACTAAGTCTTCTGCACTTATAATAATTGATGAAATTTAAAGTTGTGCAGAGACACTCGACGGATAAGGAATATCCATTGGGGTAATAATTTTGCTAACCGACGGATGACTGCTGTTAGGCACATCCATCGGGATACAATCACTACTCGACAGATGAACAATATCCATCGAGAGAGTAGAAATAAATGAGTTTGGAGTGGAGACTATTGTGGACTCTGTGCAGATTGATGAAAATTTTGGCACAGATGTCTCAACAGTCTCAGAAAGAAATGGCAAGTGAGCCAGCAAATCATCTAGAAGATGATGCTCACTTGCTTAGATTTTTGGCTTTTCCATGAGAGTTAAACATGAAGAATTTGGAAGTGATGTGTTTATTATGTCAACATCCAAAGAGTATGTGGGAGAATTTGGTGTTTCAGAAGCTTCTATAATTAGAGATTTTGGTTGTGACTCCACATTTATTGGAGCCACATCAACCTGACTTTGAGAAGGTGCAGTGACTGTGTCTTTAGCACCAATTTGCACAGTGTGTGAACCCTGTGCATCCCCAAGGGTCTTTGATTTCTTCTTTCTAGTGTAAGTTTGGGGTGAGCTTGTGTCCCTTACCCTTTTAGCCTGTGCTCTTGGCTGAGAGCTATGTTCAATAGTCACATCCTTTTGGGAGGATGCAACTAGTAATGAGCTTTTATCCTTATTAAGCACTGCAGTTTATTGTGAAACTACAATGTGGCTAGGCTGGGAAACACTCACCTCTCCAAACTTATCCTTAGGATTTCTTTAATGTTCACCCTGTCCCTCACCTTTCTTACCCACCTTCACACTCCCCTCTTTAGGTTTGGTGGATTTTACAACTGGCATCTTTTGAGAGACAGCAGAGGGGGCTTTCTTTGTCTTTGTTTTTGAAATTTTGGTTTTGGTAGCTTGGGTAGGAAACTGTTGGGTCAATGACATAGTTATCATAGCTATACTAGAATGCAAAGAAGTTTGTGAGGTTGGAAGAGTAGAGACAGTTGAAATTACCTCACTTACCTGAGGTGCCTCCATAACTGGAAAATAGAAGAGTGGCACCTCTTTGTGATAGTTTGCCATGTTCAAATCTACAATAATTCTCCTTTCTTGAACCCAATAATCTAATTTGTTGGTTGGGTTCTCAAGCACAATATCCTCAGAGAGGTGGTTAGCAAGCATCATTAAAAATCTAGCATAGTAAATATTTTTACCCCTCTTATTTAGCTCCCCTAACTTAAACCCCAACTCAAATATGACAAGATCACTAAAGTTGAAAATTTTATCAGTTACTATCATGTTGAGCATAGAGATAATAACTGAATCAAAATTGCTAATTTTACCAGAAAATACCTTAGTAACTACATCACACAGATAACTCAATTCCTTCCTAAGACCCAACCTCCTAATTTCACTTAATTTAGAAGTAGATAGTGCATAGCCCCTGGAATTAAGCATATTAACAATGTCAGTGTCTGTGTGTGGAGAAGTTACAATATTATCAGGAATTTTGAAACATGCTTTAATAATATCACTATTAACACAGAATTTCTTACCTTTAATAGTGAAAGTGATAGTCTTATCAGTTGAGTTGTATGTTGCAGTCGTCCACATTTCTTCAACAACCTCACAGTAAATGGTGGGTGATTCCAGCATAGCATAGTTGAGTTTGCAGTTCTTCACAAAATCCATCATTTTGTGGTAGTCCCCAGACTGCTGAATCCCCTTGTTCACTAAAGCCGTGGAGTTGTTCTTCTCATAGATAAATTCAGTTTGAGACATTATCTTGACGACTGGTGCCATTGTTAGAGAGTAAAAACTTGCAGAGAGAGTGAGTAAGTGCTTTTGAGAAAGAAAGAAGTTAGAGCAGATGATTTGAAAACGATAAAAGAAAAGCAATGAAAATGAATTATGCTTTTATACTATCTCAAAAATAACTGTCAAAAATAATAAAGTAAAATAAAGTAACCAATAAGAATTGCCCAAAATAACCATTTAAAAATAAACTGTAAAAATTCCATCAATTATCCGTCGTGTTATGCTTACAAACTGTAAGTATACTCGATGGATAATGTTCAGAGAATCAATGGCTAAGAATAAGACAATTCGACGGATGAGGATAAATCAGTTATCCGTCGATACATAAAATATTCCAGAAAAATAATTGATTTTTATTAACAAATAGTATACCGATGGATGATCAAACTCGATGGATAATGATCATCCGTCGAGATGTAAATTTTGACTTAGCCAAAATTTCATCCAAGACTGAAAAATCAATTAAATTTCTGGCTGCATCACAACTTGCAAATTATCTGAAAAGATTCAAGAGTAATTAAGCATACCAACTCACTTACCAACCTTGAAAAGGTGGATTCATCCAGTGGCTTGGTAAATATATCTACTAGCTGCTTTTCACTTGGAACAAAATGTAGTTCCACAGTCTCATTCATTACATGTCCCCTTATGAAGTGGTACTTCATGTCTATGTGCTTTGTTCTTGAATGTTGTACTAGATTTTCAGTGATGGCAATTGCACTTCTGTTATCACAGAAAATAGGAATTCTTTCCACTTGGAGACCATAGTCTAGCAATTGGTTTTTCATCCACAAAATATGTGCACAGCAACTACCAACATCAATATATTCAGCTTCAGCTGTAGAAGTAGAAACTGAATTTTGCTTTTTACTGAACCAGGACACAAGCTTGTTTCCTAGAAATTTACAGGTTCATGTTGTACTTTTTCAATCAATTCTGCAACCTGCATAATCTGCATCTGAATAATCAATTAGATCAAAACCAGAATCTCTAGGGTACCAAATGCCAAGTTTTGGTGTTCCCTTGAGATATCTGAAAATTCTCTTAATAGCTACTAAGTGAGATTCTCTTGGATCAGCCTGAAATCTAGCACAAAGATATGTAACAAATATTATATTTGGCCTACTAGTTGTTAAGTACAGAAGTGAGCCAACCATGCCCCTATAACTAGAAATATCCACAGACTTTTCAGTAGTGTTTAATTCAAGCTTAGTTGTAGTGGCCATGTGAGTTTTTGCAGATGTGCAATCCATTAGATCAAACTTCTTTAAAAGATCATAAATGTATTTAGTTTGACTAATGAATATTCCATCACTAACTTGCTTAACTTGCAAACCAAGAAAGTAAGTTAGTTCTCCCATCATGCTCATTTCATACTTACTTTGCATCAATTTGGCAATCTTTTCGCAAAGTTTCTCATCTGTAGAGCCAAAAATAATGTCATCTACATAAATTTGAACAAGTATGCTAGAGCCATTAACATTTCTAAAGAATAAAGTTTTATCCACAGTACCTCTAGTGAAGTGATTCTCTAAAAGAAACTTTGACAAAGTGTCATACCAGGCTCTAGGTGCTTGCTTAAGTCATAAAGTGCTTTCAAAAGATAGTAGACATATTCTAGAAAATTTGGATCTTCAAAACCAGGAGGCTGACTGACATAGACTTCTTCCTCCAAATCTCCATTCAGAAAGGCACTTTTGACATCCATTTGATAGACCTTGAAATTGGCATGGGCTGCATAGTCTAAGAAGATTCTGATGGCTTCAAGTCTTGCAACAGGAGCAAAGGTTTCATCAAAATCTATTCCTTCTTGTTGACAATAGCCCTTAGCAACCAATTTGGCTTTGTTCCTAACTACTATGCCATTTTCATCCATCTTGTTTCTGAATATCCATTTGGTATCTATTGGATTCTTTCCTTTAGGCTTGGGTACCAGCTTCGATACCTTATTCCTTTCAAATTGGTTTTGTTCCTCCTGCATAGCTAAAATCCAATCAGGATTCAACAAAGCTTCTTCTACCTTCTTTGGTTCTTCCTTAGATAGGAAACTGCTATATAGACATTCTTCTTGGGTTGCTGTCCTTGTTTGAACTCTAGAAGATACATCACCAATGATGAGCTTAAAGGGGTGATCCTTTGTTCATTTCCTTTGTTGAGGTAGATTAGCTCTAGATGAAGAGGCCTCACTGTTATCTTGATGTGTGGTTGAGTTTTGATTATTAGAAACTCCCCCTGAGTTATGGATCTTTGATTTGAAAAAGGGGAACTTTCTGTAAGTGATACTGACTTTCAGCTTCTTTTGATGACCCGACGAATGGTGAATTTTGAGTACCAACGGATGAAGATGGTTGTCTCCCGACGGATAAAGCAGATTGTCTCCCAACGGATGAAGTATTTTGCAATTCGACAGATGTTGAATTTTGTGCTTCATTGGTAGTAGATTTTTCTGTATTATCCTTTGATACTTTTTCTTGATCACTTTCATCATCACTGTCATCACTAACCATCTCTACATTGTCAAATTTGAGGCTCTCATGGTAATCTCCATCTTGTAGTCCTTCAATATTTTTATCATCAAACACAACATATATTGATTCCACAATAATATTGGTTCTCAGATTGAAGACTCTGTATGCTTTACCAACAGCATATCTAACAAAAATTCCTTCATCTGCTTTAGCATCAAACTTCCCATTCTGATCAGTTTGATTTCTCAAGATATAACATTTGCAGCCAAAGACATGAAGAAAATTTACAGTTGGCTTCTTGTTCTTGAACAATTGGTAGGGAGTCATGCATTTTGCTTGATTAATCAGAGAAATATTTTGAGTGTAGCATGCAGTATTTACAGCTTTAGCCCAAAAATATATTGGTAACTTAGATTCTTCAAGCATTGTCCTTGCAGCTTTAATAAGTGATCTGTTCTTTCTTTCTACTAATCCATTTTGTTGTGGAGTTCTTGCTGCTGAAAACTCATGCAAAATCCCATTTTCTTCACAAAATGCTCTCATGACAGAATTCTTGAACTCAGTTCCATTGTCACTCCTGATTCTTCTAACTTTGAAATCAGGATGATTGTTGACTTGCCTTATGTGATTGATGATGATTTCACTAGCCTCATCTTTAGACTTAAGGAAATATGTCCATGAGAACTTTGAGAAATCATCTACAATTACTAGGCAAAATCTTTTTCTAGATATAGACAACACATTGACTGGTCCAAACAAATCGATGTGCAGCAGTTGCAAAGGTTCTTCAATTGTTGAATCAAGCTTCTTTATGAATGATGCTTTAATTTGCTTTCCCTTTTGGCAAGCATCACACAGTCCATCCTTAGAAAACTCCACTTGAGGAATGCCTCTAACCAGTTCTTTCTTTACAAGTTCATTCATGGTCTTGAAGTTTAGATGGGATAGCTTCTTGTGCCATAGCCAACTTTCATCTTGACTTACTTTACTGAGAAGACAAGTAACAGATTCTGCATTAGATGAGTTGAAGTCAGCTAGGTACACATTTCCTTTTCTCACTCCAGTGAGAACCACTTTGTTGCTCCTCTTGTTTGTCACAACACAGGCTTCTAAGTTGAAGGTTACTGTATTGCCTTTATCACAAAGCTGGATGATACTCAACAAATTATGCTTGAGACCATCCACTAAGGTAACCTCCTCAATGATGACATTGTCTCTTAAAATCAAGCCATATCCAACAGTGTAACCCTTGCTGTCATCTCCAAAAGTAATACTTGGGCTAGCTCTCTCCTTGAACTCTGTGAGCAGAGTGGAATCACCAGTCATGTGTCTTGAACAACCACTATATAAGTACCACAGATTCTTTCTGTTTCCCTGCACACATTAAAATCAAATCAAGTTGATTTTGGTACCCAAGTTTCCTTGGGTCCTGCCTTGTTAGCTTTCTTCTTCTATTTCTTAGGTTTGATCTCAGTTGACTTGGGGATATCAGATTCATCCTTAGTCATCTGAGTTGGACCTTTGAAACCATTCATTAATATAGAATCATCATGCATATTTTGTTAACAGGAAATGGCATACTATTAGCAAATATGTTATTCCAGTAGGGCATGCTAAATGGCATTTGAGGCATACTAAATGCAGCATAATAAGGATTAGGTGCAAATGACATATTAGCAAATTGTGCACTCATATTATGTGTAGACATAGCATTCATAGGCATAGAAGGCATGGCATTCATGTTGGGAAAAGGAGGTGGCACAGATATGGAAGTAGGCATGGAAGTTTTACAATTAACAGACAGATAATTTACACTACCACACTTAACACGGATTTTTCTTGGAGCATACTTATCAGGTGTGTAGTTTTTATGTTTTGTAATCCCTACTTTACCATTTCTATTGTTTTTCCTTTTAGCCTCTGTTTTAACCTCAATCTTTTATAGTCTGTCATTCAATTGCTTGATAGACAGATGACCAACATTCAATTTCTTCTCCTTTATCACTTGACTAGATTCTCCTGAAATGAAGTTTTTGGAAACTGATCCATATTTTTCATTTAACTTGGCAAGTTTGGCTTTACTCACAGGTTTGCTCACAGCCGACAAATGAGGATTTATATCACTCGACGGATAATCCTTTTGGTTATCCGATGGATGACTCTCATCATCCGTCGAGTCCACATCTATTAGCAATCCTTCAACCAAATTGGATTCCAACTTCTCCTTATTCTTCTTCCAGGCTGCATCACAAAAGGACTCAATACCTTGAACTTTGGTGATTTGAGCATGAACATCTCTAGATGTTTTCCATGCCTTAATCACCTCCTGTTCTCGTTCAAGCTACTTCTTCAAAATCTCTTCTTTCTTCAAGGACTCAGTTAATTCATCCTTACCAGTCTTACACTTCATTCACAGTTTTTCAAATTCAATAAACTGAGACTCTAGCACATTATTTCTCTCACTTAAAAACAAATTGTTTTCTTTGATTTTAGCATTTTCCTTAGTGAGGGACTTAAGTGTAACACGCAAATGATATAGTTCTGTAGACATGTCATTTATTGCATCATTACACTCAGCTTTAGATAAATGTGCAAGGTTAGTGGTGATTACCTGATTACTTGAAGAACTTGTCTCTGTTTCATCAGACTTGGCCATTAGGGCTAGATTGACATAGCTGACATCCTCATCTTCATCCAGACCATCTGTTGCCCAGTCATTTTCTTGTGTAATGAAAGCCCTTTCCTTTTGTTTGAGCAACTCAAAATATTTATGTTTATAATCCATAGACTCAAACTTCTTCTTGCTGGAATCTGACTTTTTACACTCACTGGTAAAGTGCCCTGCCAAGCCATATTTGAAACATTTGAATTTTGAGTTATCCACCATGTTTCTATTTGGCTTAGCTGCTCCAAAGTTCTTCTTGAACTTGAGCTTGGCAAATCTTCTCGAAAGAAATGCTAGATGTTCATCAATATCATCCATATCATCTTGGCTCAAAGAATCTTCATTTTCTGCTACCAGCCCCTTGCCCTCGTTTTCACAGACCTTTGAAGTAGACTCAACAGCTTCTATCTTGTAATAACCCCAATTTTTGAGAAATTTTGAAACCCTTATGAATAGTGTTTTTGCTGAATGAGAAAACTTTTCATGCCACACTATGTAGGGGTTCTGATATGGATATTCTGAGATTTTATTAGTACTTTATATGGGATATAAGTGTATGTAAAGATCGTCAGAATCCAATTCCGAACACTTTGATTTTTCCCGGAAATCCACTAGATACGGAAAGAATTGAGAAAAAGGTAACAGGATAAAAAGGATTTAAATTAAAGGATTATAAGAGAGGATCATAAAAAGGAATATAATGTATTGAGAAAGGTTAAGGGAACCTAAGTAATAAGATCCCGGGTATGATCCTTCAAACGATAAATGAAAACGAAAGTTAAGCGAACCGTATAACAGATCAGCGGTCATTAGGCAAACAATTAGGAAGTTAAGCAAAGGGATTAGAGGAAGTGATGTCACCCAACCAATGAGAAGAGGACAAGGAAGGGAGGATGACATAGCAATGTGATGTAAGCATGACATAGGGAAGGAGGAGGTGTGGTTGGTTTATAACCACACAAATATAAGGTTATTAAGGTAATTAACCAAAAACAAAACAAAAAACAACCAAGCTAAGCCAAACAAATCAAAAAACACAAAATCATTTCATTCTCATCATCTTGCTCTCGGCTTTTCATCTTTTTCAAGGGCAAGAATTTCAAAAATCAAGTTCCAAGCATTGTTAAATCACAAGGTAATTATCTAAGCTTCCTTGTACATAGATATGGATATGCTATAAGTTTAAGCTCCTAATTCCTTCACAATCTCTTCCAATAAATCAAGGAAGAAGATGGTGAATAGTAACCTTCAAGAAGTAACTTTAGTTTTCTTGAATTTTTATGAAAGATTAAGGTTATACAAGCAAGGATCAAGGTTCTTTTAGGCATTCAAAGCTCTTGGGTTGTGTTAGGAAGCTTCAAGGAGGTATAAACAACTTTCACCTTTAACTTATAGTTTGAACTTTGAGTTTTGATGAGTTTATGGATGGATTAATGTATATATAGAAATATCCATGTATGTATAGCAAGATCCATGTATGTTAGATAGTTTGGTTGGATTTGTGGTGATTTTGGATATGAATCTTGGTTAATGGTTAATGAATCTTAAGTTATGGTTAGTAGATCATGTTTGTGGTTGAATAAGTTGGAAAACCTTGAGATTATGGACTGACTTTGCCTTGATATAAGTTGTGTTTGAGGTATTGATGATGGTTGGGTGGTTTGTAGTGAATTGGTAAAGAATTGGAGTGGTATAAATATTGGTAATCGCGTAAACATAGCCGTCGTAACGTCCGATTTTCTTTGGACTGTTTTTGTGCATAGCATTAGGACCCGAGAACCCCCTGCTAGATTATGACCACTGCCATGTTTAGATAGCTCATGTTACGAGCTTCGTTTTGATATGTAGTTCGTTCGATTCCGATGCACGGTTTAGGAGAAACGACCGTTTCAAGTAACGGCGTTTCGCGAACGAAACTTTTTCCCTCGCCTTACTTTGAAATGTAGGTTAAAGACCAAAAAGGGTTAATTAATGTATGAAACATTTATGGTAAGTGTGTTAGGCAGTTGGTAAGACATTCGCGAAGGAATCGCTTTAAAACTCGTAAAGGTTAAATTGTTAAAAATGGTGGAGCCGCGGGTACCCGAGTGACTTAAGCAAATCAGTGAGCGCAAAACAAGCGTTAGAGTCTAAGTTAGTTAAAGTATAGATTTACAAGTGATTTTGGTTTAATTCCAACTTACTTGTTGTTTATAGGATATCAGACTCGTCCCGAGCCTTTCTCACCCCCAAGTCGCTCAGGCAAGTTTTCTACCCGTTATACTGTTGTGGTGATGTATATGTGTATATGCATGATCTTGCGATAAATGCATATTTGTTATTAGCAAATTCTTGCGATATATTGTAGCATGTGATATGGTATATATGCATGCCTGATTTATATTCTTGGTTTATATATCTGTTGGTTCAAATGCTTATAGTTGCATAATACCTATGCTAGAGATAAGCGGTATTTGAGTTTACCCTTAGTATAGGGGATAAAAGGTGAACATATTTCTAAACCGGGAGTCGATGTTCCCGAGTATAATATATATATTTTTATATATATATGGTTATAGTTTTCAAAACTATTAATCGAATAAGGTTTATTCGATAACTTTAACTTTATTTTATTATTGAATATTATTTCGAATATTCATCCGAGGACTTATGACTCCTTTATTTTATTAATGAATATTATTTCGAATATTCATTCGAGGACTTATGACTCCTTTTATATATTTAATGAATATTATTTTGAATATTCATTCGAGGACTTATGACTCCTTTTATTTATTTAATGAATATTATTTTGAATATTCATTCGAGGACTTATGACTCCTTTTATTTATTTATCTGAATATTATTTGAATATTCATTCGAGGACTTATGACTTCTTTTATTTATTTATCTGAATATTATTTGAATATTCATTCGAGGGCTTATGACTCAGTTTATATTATTTAATGAATATTATTTGAATATTCATTTGAGGATCTAGGACTCCGATTATTTGCTGAGATATATTCTGTATTTTATTAAAGAATAATGTTTCGATAATCAAACTTATTTTCGATTATTCAAATGAAGATAATACTTTCATATAAGTATATCTTTGGTTATTTAATACTCGTTTCAAGTATAAATTTTAATACTTCTACTTCAATTATTTTTATAAAGATTATTCTTTATGGGAATATTATTTAATTAATAATATTCAGTCATTTTCTAAATATTCTGGGGACTGATTTACTTCATTAAATCAGCTTTACTCCAAACACTCTATAAAGTGTTTTCGAGTCTTCAAAATGATTTTTAAAAGTTAGAGCGGATCCCAAAACTCATTTTTATATTTAAGATCTTCCTTTTAAAGGGGATTTAAATACTCGTTCAAAACTTGAGGGATCCGGCTCTGTGGTGTATTTTATATTCGCAACAAGGTTGCAGTTTTGGTAAATGAATTGATTACTTACACAACGTTCGGGAAGTAAGTCCATCTATTGAGTCGGCATAAGCAACATGGGCTCAGTGGGCGTCCATGATAGTGTAAGTGGCTCAGTGGGAGTCCATCAAATGCATAAGTGGCTGAGTGGCAGTCCAGCATAGGTCCTAATGCGGCCAGGGTGATGACCAGTGGGGAATTCGTCCATCTACTAGTAGAAAAGGTTACTTATGGGTATCTTTGCCTGATCAGCAAGATATCTGGTTTATGCCAAAGGTTTTCTTTTCCTTCCAAATTCATTGGATATTGCAACTCTGTTCATACTTTACATAACAGAGGTTCCAGGAAATGTTTTAGAGATATATATATGTGGATATATATATATCGGGACTAAATAAAGTATCTCATAACTTTTTCATTCAATAATATTTCAAAGATTGAATCTATTCAAGTCTTATCTTGTGGTCTCATCAGTGGGATGAACTTTTGAAACTAATTATAACTTGAACGGTGGTAGTTCAAGTAGTATTTGGGAAAGATATAAGTATATTGGGGTATCTTGTAACTTCATCTTTTAAACTTATATCTAATTAATAATTGTCTTATGAATGAATAAGATTTTCAGAAAAACGTTGAGACAAGGTTAGATATATGAGATCACCTTGCAACGATATTTTTTTATATACAGTTATACACTGGGACTTTGTGCATATTATGCATGGAAGAGGACTTCCAATATTTTGAAAGGTATATATGTATATAGATATATATATACTGAATATTTTGCGACTTCATCGCATTAAGATATCAACTTGGTTCATTTCTTTTGACCAAGATTTTCATGAGTACTATGAGAAGGCTCATATACTATTAATCATTATACATATTATTTTGGTGGGCTTGCCGCTCACCCTTGCTTTCTTCTTTCATCACATAACATCAGATAGATAAGATGAACCGGACCAAGCTCCCGATTCGCAAGAGGTTAAGAGACGCTCTGCAGTTTTCTAGAAGCACTGACGCCGCCATAACTGAGGTAGGAACTACCAATAGGCTAGGCTTTCAACTTCTGATGTACCAGATTTATGTATATTTATGAATTGTAATAATGGCAAAGAAATGTAAATTTATTCAGAAAACCTTTTAAGGTGTATTGGCAGATAATTGTGGAATATAATTACTTGTGGTTATTTTTTTTGGATGTTCATCTCTGAGACTATAACGTGTGGTGTGTGTGTTTATTGTGGGGTCACAGTACAGAGTAGTTGAGTAATTATTAAGATTGGATGTTATTAAGGGAAATGGAACTCGTGACAACCCGGATCCCCGACCCCGGATTTGGGGGAGTTACAGAAGTGGTATCAGAGCTAAGCGTTATAAACCTCAGAGATGATGGGACGTTAAGATAATAAGTTCACTAAGATAATAAGAACTCTTGCCAAGTTCATAGTCGGGCTACCTAACGTAGCACTGACAGATAAAACCCTTACGGGAACCCTTATAAGTATCGTGATAGTAACGTAGTTCGTTCTCGTATAGGGCAGCGGAGCACCGAACCCTGAGGTTCAGGAGCATCAACATGAGGATGTTTTATTACAAGTTGGAGATCAAATTGTGAATCCGATGGAGTACCCTAATGAGGGACCGGATGAGGTTCAGATAGAGAATGTTGCGGTTGAGGATGTCATTCCGGAAAGGATTGTGGCTGAGGAGGATCTCATGGAGGATCCTGATGAGAATGAAGAGAGGACCGCTGAGGAACTGATGACCATAGTCAGGGCGACTACCAGAGCAAGAATGGCCGCGAGGGTGGCCCTAGAGGATGAAGAGTTACCAAGGGCACAAAGGTTAATGAGGGCAGAAGGAGTGGGGCCTTCCACGACCCCAATTATACCAGTATCAGACCCTCTTCCAGAGGCTCCTGTAGACATCCATGAGGTTCCACCAATTCCTGTTCCCTCCCCTGTACAGAGCCCAACACATACTGAGGAAATGCCACCTTTATCCCCTGCACCATTGTCACCTGATACCGTGCTTGGTTATCCATTTGGATCTCCTGGGTCTGCACCACCTGCCCCCTATGGACTGCTAGATGCTACCACTCAGGCTTCTCTTATCGCTGATTATCATATGACTTTGGGTGGCCTGTCAGAGGCCCGGAATGTTAGGAGTGATCTGTTGGATCGACTTACTGCACCAAGGATTGAGGGTGGGATACTTCCGGCAGGATTAGCGTATAGCATGGAAAGGATTGAGGCTACCACCCGTGTTACAGCTAGAGGCCATCTTGAGGGTCAGGTTGATCCAGCTCTACTTGCGACTATCTTAGACCTCATCACCTCTGTGATGGAGCAGGTTAGGGATGTTGTGCGTGCTCGCATCTCTTAATCCATGGTAGTGTGCAGAGCCAGAGCAATCAAACAAGGGTCTCATGTAGCACCGCTTTTGGAGGATTAGCCTAAGTTATGAATGATTAGTTTTAATGACGAGATGACTATCTATGGTAGTACTTTTGGGATAGGAGCGATAAGTTCATATGATGTAATCCTCTTTAATATGTTCAGTTGTTGTACCCTCGAACAAATGGTTATGTATATATTCGTTAATTTCAGTTCAGGTTAGTTTGTTTGTGATAAATCACATTGTTAATTGCTCTATTAACACTTAAGAGAGTGTCATGAAGTTTATCGAACTTAAGAATTCATGATTTACAATCGTGCAAGGACTAAACGAAGGGGAAGACTTAAGCAAAGTAAGTAAGACAAATATCCGGAGATTCTCAAAATTTTCCAAGTAATATGCCCCTACAAGGAAAAAGATTAAGGGCAAACCTGGAACGTAATAATCAGGGAGGTTGCAATTAAGATATAAAGAACCCGGAATATAATAAAGTGGAAAATGAAGATTTTAAATTAAAAGATGACTCCAATTATGGGGAGTAGGAAGAAATATTTAGACTGAGGAATCAAAAGTCGAGTAAGGAAAGGAGACCCGAGATGGTACCCCTATACGGCAATTCATGGACCTGTCTAAAGAGAACTTAGACTATTATCCCTAACCACCACCCTGAGGAGACAGTGCGGTGGGAAATTCTTTCATGACCTTTAAGTCGCTAAGCTCTCAGAGTTCCAAGGAACAAGCTGACCCAGTCGAGGCAAGAGCCTGGCTAAAGGAAATAGATGAATCATTTGAGACTCTAAATGATTGACGAACCACAAAAGACTGTTTTGTCACTTACCCTCCTAAGAGAGAGACCACCCGTTGGTGAAAGACCAAGAAAGGCACGGAGCCAGAGGTTAGAATAAACTGATTTAAGTCCAGTCAATTGTTTTCGGGAAAGTAATTCCCAAAGATAAGGAGATAGTGTAAAAGCTTTAGAGCCAGAACCAAGGCAGACAAGTATGATAAATTATGAATCTAAGTTGTAAAAGTTGTCAAGATTCGTTCTGAGGACACGAATCCAGAATGACGGGATGTTTGAAATCAATGCTTATATTGAGATTGATTTGTGAAATAATGATAAGAGAAAAGGAAAATAAAAAGAAACTGAAGTGGAAAGGAATATAAAGGCAATAGAGTTTGAGGAATGATAAGGGAGTTGGGTATGAGGAAACCCTAAAGACTCATAGCAATAGAAATAGAAAAGCATGTAATCGTCAGGATGATGATCCACCATGAGTTAAAATTGATGGTTGAAGGCATAAGAGATACATATATTGTACCCCCTTTAAGTTGGGAGGATTCGAGGAAACCTTGAGATAGTTCGAAGGATAAATATTGAGACACGGATAGACTGAGGAGACAAGAAAGTAAGAAATCAGGAAAAATTGGATGAAGGAAGTGACCTTCAATAATGTGAAATGTAAGACCGGTGGCTCGATACCCAGAAAGGGAGATGCCAGGTATGGGAGGTATCCCAACATTGAGGTGACTGTTGAGATAAAAAACAAAAGTAAATAAGGAATTATTAAGAAGAAGTTCACGTTGAACATGACCAATATCTTCCAGAACATCCATGTTATCATTACCAAATCAGGAAAGAAAAGCGGATGACCATTGTTATCTTTTGGAGGCCATATGGATTGACCTCAATTTGAATAAGGATGCTATTATGAAGTTAGGTATAGACTATCGAGGTGGGAATGATGAACAAGATAATCTATCAAGGATATATGACTTGATTTATCCATGGAAGGACGCAGGTACCTTTTAAAGGTGGAATTAAGGATAGAACATTGGTAACTTAAAATGAATCCTAGGGGACTGCATAAAGGTTGGCATGTCACCCTTAATAGGGACAGTATGAGTTTTGACAGTATGATTGGGAAAGGGTTAAGGTAACAACAACCTTTAAGGATCAGTGGAGAAATTTTTTAGAAATATATAGACAATGGTTCTAGTATTAGTAAATGGTATTTTGATATGCCCTGTATATAGGGAATACAGGAGGAACGATTGAACGATAACCTTAGAGGTTTTACAAGGAGAAAGGAAATATTCGAAATTCTCAAGAATAAAAATGTTGATAAAGGGAATATGACATAATTATAATGATGCCAAGTGGGGCACGTGCTAAACCACGAGAAAGTATGGATCGAACCAGTAATGGTCGAAATTGTTCAGGGCAATTAGGACTTAAGATAAAAGATGTTCTAATTATGATTGAGCGTCAGTCATGACAGTGATTAACCTCTAAAGACTGAGGCAATAACTTATGGAAAAATGGTGATTTTTTTTTACTCATCAGATTTTAAGGAAAACATCTTCACATAAGCTGTGATTGAAATGAGGTAGAAAATTTAGTTGAAGGTGGTTAAAAGACATTGACTGTAAGGAACTATTACTATCAGGAAAGGCCAAAGAGGTGGCCGACACTTTAACGGTAAAAGGAAAAATTCTAGGCGCGTGTGCCAAGAGAATACAGAGATGATGGTTAAAAATGTGAAGGTTGAATTATGGTTTGGAAGATTGACATTCCTTCTGATGACTGTGCAATACCCAACCGTAATAGTAGTTGGTAAAGGTTTAATTTGTGTAATCGCCATGAACGGGCTATCTATCTTAGAAGGTCCTATCTTGAGATAAGCCAGGACCATGTTTCAAAAAGGACTAGATGAACCCTTGAGTTAATTCTTCTATTTAGGGCGTATGATTAAGAATGGTATTAACCTGCTATCGTTGCTTTGATTGAAACTCTTCTGCACTTTTATCTGCTTCATGTCATGTATGTATGTCAGGATCAGGAGTGTTCTTCATGAATCAGAAATGGTGATTATGTTACCTCCTTAGAAGAATTAGATACGAGATGTATGGACTCCGTATGGTTAGATATTAAGATTTTATGGAAAAGTGAATGACTACAGTAGGTCAGTGGTGGACCATAGTAAGGCAGCAATGATTCTGTGAGTAATGAGCTGATTACAACCGTGAGAGTTGTATTGGAAGGGGTGTTGAGATTGAGTACCACTAATCGGGTCGTGGTAGTGTATAAGTTATCATTTATAGACTAATTAAGTAGAGTATCTACCTAGTGAATAATTATTCTTTCTTATCAATAGAGAGTCGTATTATTATACGAGGAAGGTTGCGGTGCAAGCATAGAATTCTAGTAACGATGATGTATAGAATGAGATCCCAGATTCGATTTTCGATGTCGAGGGAGTTTCAAAGGTGATTATGTATAAGCTCAAGGAAGAGTGTGGGTCCATAGAATGATGGACGGGATAGCGAAAATATTTAGGCACGTGAAATGCGATGCTATAATACTTGATGTTGATATAAATACATATATGTTTTGTTCTTCTATGACAAACCTCTATAGTTCAGAGGTAGATTCCAAGCCAGATATTTTATGGCAATAAAAATTTTTTTATGAATATACAATTCTCTTCAATTCATTCTTTTCTCTTCTTTTCATTTCATGTAAGCTGAGAAGAACAACCCTTCCAGAAGGGGAGGTATTGCCGAATGACTATCTATCTGTGTGATAGAAGCCGAGTAGGATACCAGCTATTGTTTAATTGCTTGTCAAGTACTAAAGGCTGGCCACCTTCTGTACTAACTATGCGATATAACAAGTGTTCATGATCATAGTGATCTCTCAACAAATTCCTTTACTTCTATATGATTGATCAAATTTTGGAAAATAGAAACAACTGAAAAAGGAGTAATAAAGTGGTGGTAGTATGCGGAATGGGAACACATTCGTGATACTAAGGTTGACGTGGTTATTAAAAGGTTATAGAACGCTAACGAGCAAAAGTATAACCAGTATAATATTAGGAACGGAAGGTAGTAGCGATTACGAACTGGAAAAGAATGGGTATTGAGAAGCAGAAGCTCTAATGCTAAAAGCAATAACGAGAGTCTGTGCAATAGACTTGAAAGAATTTGGAATGATCACTTAATTCGGATTGAGTTATCTTACGACAATAGATCATATGTCATTATCGAGATGTCGCCTTATGAGATCCTTGAGGGAAGACAATGTCGATCTCCCTTATGTTAGGATGAAGTTGTAGAGCGCAAGATGCTCGGACCCGCAGTAGTCCAAAGGACCAAGGATATGATAGATCTAATCAGAGGACGGCTGGTAGTAGCCCAAGATGGACATGACAAGTATGTTGGTTTGACACGAAAGGATAAAGAGTATGAAATAGGGGACCTAGTAATGTGATAGGTATCCCTTGGAAAGGATTGATGAGGTTCGGAAAGAAAGGAAAGCTAAGTCTACAATTTGTTGGACCCTTGGATATATTAAGACGTTTGGGAAGTTAGCTTATGAGCTAGCCCTAACCCCGAACATGTAGCAGGTCGTAACGTGTTTCACGTATCAATGTTAAGGAAGTATAATTAAGATGCCAGATAAATAGAGGCATATGAGCGCATAGATATGCAACCCGACGTAACCTATATGGAGCAACCAGGAAGGGTTATAAAGTGAAAAGGAACAAGTGCTTAGGAGAAGGATTATCAAACTAGGCAGAGTTTGGTGGTAGAACCACAATGTGGAAAAATTGACTCGAGAGTTAGAAAGTGTAATGCTAAGAAAGTATCCCCATTTGTTTTCTATCTGATTCCGGGACGGAATCCTTTTAAGGAGGGGAGACTGTAATAACCCCAATTTTTGAGAAATTTTGAAACCCTTATGAATAGTGTTTTTGCTGAATGAGAAAACTTTTCATGCCACACTATGTAGGGGTTCTGATATGGATATTCTGAGATTTTATTAGTACTTTATATGGGATATAAGTGTATGTAAAGATCGTCAGAATCCAATTCCGAACACTTTGATTTTTCCCGGAAATCCACTAGATACGGAAAGAATTGAGAAAAAGGTAACAGGATAAAAAGGATTTAAATTAAAGGATTATAAGAGAGGATCATAAAAAGGAATATAATGTATTGAGAAAGGTTAAGGGAACCTAAGTAATAAGATCCCGGGTATGATCCTTCAAACGATAAATGAAAACGAAAGTTAAGCGAACCGTATAACAGATCAGCGGTCATTAGGCAAACAATTAGGAAGTTAAGCAAAGGGATTAGAGGAAGTGATGTCACCCAACCAATGAGAAGAGGACAAGGAAGGGAGGATGACATAGCAATGTGATGTAAGCATGACATAGGGAAGGAGGAGGTGTGGTTGGTTTATAACCACACAAATATAAGGTTATTAAGGTAATTAACCAAAAACAAAACAAAAAACAACCAAGCTAAGCCAAACAAATCAAAAAACACAAAATCATTTCATTCTCATCATCTTGCTCTCGGCTTTTCATCTTTTTCAAGGGCAAGAATTTCAAAAATCAAGTTCCAAGCATTGTTAAATCACAAGGTAATTATCTAAGCTTCCTTGTACATAGATATGGATATGCTATAAGTTTAAGCTCCTAATTCCTTCACAATCTCTTCCAATAAATCAAGGAAGAAGATGGTGAATAGTAACCTTCAAGAAGTAACTTTAGTTTTCTTGAATTTTTATGAAAGATTAAGGTTATACAAGCAAGGATCAAGGTTCTTTTAGGCATTCAAAGCTCTTGGGTTGTGTTAGGAAGCTTCAAGGAGGTATAAACAACTTTCACCTTTAACTTATAGTTTGAACTTTGAGTTTTGATGAGTTTATGGATGGATTAATGTATATATAGAAATATCCATGTATGTATAGCAAGATCCATGTATGTTAGATAGTTTGGTTGGATTTGTGGTGATTTTGGATATGAATCTTGGTTAATGGTTAATGAATCTTAAGTTATGGTTAGTAGATCATGTTTGTGGTTGAATAAGTTGGAAAACCTTGAGATTATGGACTGACTTTGCCTTGATATAAGTTGTGTTTGAGGTATTGATGATGGTTGGGTGGTTTGTAGTGAATTGGTAAAGAATTGGAGTGGTATAAATATTGGTAATCGCGTAAACATAGCCGTCGTAACGTCCGATTTTCTTTGGACTGTTTTTGTGCATAGCATTAGGACCCGAGAACCCCCTGCTAGATTATGACCACTGCCATGTTTAGATAGCTCATGTTACGAGCTTCGTTTTGATATGTAGTTCGTTCGATTCTGATGCACGGTTTAGGAGAAACGACCGTTTCAAGTAACGGCGTTTCGCGAACGAAACTTTTTCCCTAGCCTTACTTTGAAATGTAGGTTAAAGACCAAAAAGGGTTAATTAATGTATGAAACATTTATGGTAAGTGTGTTAGGCAGTTGGTAAGACATTCGCGAAGGAATCGCTTTAAAACTCGTAAAGGTTAAATTGTTAAAAATGGTGGAGCCGCGGGTACCCGAGTGACTTAAGCAAATCAGTGAGCGCAAAACAAGCGTTAGAGTCTAAGTTAGTTAAAGTATAGATTTACAAGTGATTTTGGTTTAATTCCAACTTACTTGTTGTTTATAGGATATCAGACTCGTCCCGAGCCTTTCTCACCCCCAAGTCGCTCAGGCAAGTTTTCTACCCGTTATACTGTTGTGGTGATGTATATGTGTATATGCATGATCTTGCGATAAATGCATATTTGTTATTAGCAAATTCTTGCGATATATTGTAGCATGTGATATGGTATATATGCATGCCTGATTTATATTCTTGGTTTATATATCTGTTGGTTCAAATGCTTATAGTTGCATAATACCTATGCTAGAGATAAGCGGTATTTGAGTTTACCCTTAGTATAGGGGATAAAAGGTGAACATATTTCTAAACCGGGAGTCGATGTTCCCGAGTATAATATATATATTTTTATATATATATGGTTATAGTTTTCAAAACTATTAATCGAATAAGGTTTATTCGATAACTTTAACTTTATTTTATTATTGAATATTATTTCGAATATTCATCCGAGGACTTATGACTCCTTTATTTTATTAATGAATATTATTTCGAATATTCATTCGAGGACTTATGACTCCTTTTATTTATTTAATGAATATTATTTTGAATATTCATTCGAGGACTTATGACTCCTTTTATTTATTTAATGAATATTATTTTGAATATTCATTCGAGGACTTATGACTCCTTTTATTTATTTATCTGAATATTATTTGAATATTCATTCGAGGACTTATGACTTCTTTTATTTATTTATCTGAATATTATTTGAATATTCATTCGAGGGCTTATGACTCAGTTTATATTATTTAATGAATATTATTTGAATATTCATTTGAGGATCTAGGACTCCGATTATTTGCTGAGATATATTCTGTATTTTATTAAAGAATAATGTTTCGATAATCAAACTTATTTTCGATTATTCAAATGAAGATAATACTTTCATATAAGTATATCTTTGGTTATTTAATACTCGTTTCAAGTATAAATTTTAATACTTCTACTTCAATTATTTTTATAAAGATTATTCTTTATGGGAATATTATTTAATTAATAATATTCAGTCATTTTCTAAATATTCTGGGGACTGATTTACTTCATTAAATCAGCTTTACTCCAAACACTCTATAAAGTGTTTTCGAGTCTTCAAAATGATTTTTAAAAGTTAGAGCGGATCCCAAAACTCATTTTTATATTTAAGATCTTCCTTTTAAAGGGGATTTAAATACTCGTTCAAAACTTGAGGGATCCGGCTCTGTGGTGTATTTTATATTCGCAACAAGGTTGCAGTTTTGGTAAATGAATTGATTACTTACCCAACGTTCGGGAAGTAAGTCCATCTATTGAGTCGGCATAAGCAACATGGGCTCAGTGGGCGTCCATGATAGTGTAAGTGGCTCAGTGGGAGTCCATCAAATGCATAAGTGGCTGAGTGACAGTCCAGCATAGGTCCTAATGCGGCCAGGGTGATGACCAGTGGGGAATTCGTCCATCTACTAGTAGAAAAGGTTACTTATGGGTATCTTTGCCTGATCAGCAAGATATCTGGTTTATGCCAAAGGTTTTCTTTTCCTTCCAAATTCATTGGATATTACAACTCTGTTCATACTTTACATAACAGAGGTTCCAGGAAATGTTTTAGAGATATATATATGTGGATATATATATATCGGGACTAAATAAAGTATCTCATAACTTTTTCATTCAATAATATTTCAAAGATTGAATCTATTCAAGTCTTATCTTGTGGTCTCATCAGTGGGATGAACTTTTGAAACTAATTATAACTTGAACGGTGGTAGTTCAAGTAGTATTTGGGAAAGATATAAGTATATTGGGGTATCTTGTAACTTCATCTTTTAAACTTATATCTAATTAATAATTGTCTTATGAATGAATAAGATTTTCAGAAAAACGTTGAGACAAGGTTAGATATATGAGATCACCTTGCAACGATATTTTTTTATATACAGTTATACACTGGGACTTTGTGCATATTATGCATGGAAGAGGACTTCCAATATTTTGAAAGGTATATATGTATATAGATATATATATACTGAATATTTTGCGACTTCATCGCATTAAGATATCAACTTGGTTCATTTCTTTTGACCAAGATTTTCATGAGTACTATGAGAAGGCTCATATACTATTAATCATTATACATATTATTTTGGTGGGCTTGCCGCTCACCCTTGCTTTCTTCTTTCATCACACAACATCAGATAGATAAGATGAACCAGACCAAGCTCCCGATTCGCAAGAGGTTAAGAGACGCTCTGCAGTTTTCTAGAAGCACTGACGCCGCCATAACTGAGGTAGGAACTACCAATAGGCTAGGCTTTCAACTTCTGATGTACCAGATTTATGTATATTTATGAATTGTAATAATGGCAAAGAAATGTAAATTTATTCAGAAAACCTTTTAAGGTGTATTGGCAGATAATTGTGGAATATAATTACTTATGGTTATTTTTTTTGGATGTTCATCTCTGAGACTATAACGTGTGGTGTGTGTGTTTATTGTGGGGTCACAGTACAGAGTAGTTGAGTAATTATTAAGATTGGATGTTATTAAGGGAAATGGAACTCGTGACAACCCGGATCCCCGACCCCGGATTTGGGGGTGTTACATATCTTCATCTCGTTCTCTTTCTCTAACTCAGCAACCAGTGCAATGGACCCTCCTTTCTTTCTTCCTTTCTACATTCCTTCATCTTGCTCTATTTTAAGCTCATAAGTCTTTAGAATGCCATATAGTCTCTCTAGTGTAAACTCCTTGTATTCTTGTGAATTTCTCAAGAAGACTATCATTGGTTTCCATTCTTTTGGTAGGGATCTCAGAAATTTGAGGTTAGAATCTTTGGTTTGGTAGACTCTTCCATGCAGCTTTAGAGCATTTAGTAGCTTTTAAAATCTACTAAAGATATAAGTGAGAGTTTCACCTTCTTCAAAGTGGAAATGCTCATATTGCTGAATTAGTAACTACATCTTGTTTTCTCTAACTTGTTCAGTGCCATCACAGATAATCTGAATTGTATCCCAAACTTTCTGGGCAGTTTTGCAATTGATGATGTTGTCAAACATGTCACCATCAACTCCATTGAACAGAATATTCATGGCCTTCTTGTCTTTCCTGACTTGTTCAATATCAGGATCTGACCATTTATGCCTTGGTTTGGGAACTGATGGCTCATTTCCAGTTGCAGCTCTCATTGGTACATGAGGGCCTCTCTCTATGCAATCCATATAGGCCTCAACTTGAGAAAGTAAATGAAGATGCATCTTTACCTTCCAGTGATGGTAATTATCTTTGTCCAGAAAAGGAATCTTGACTCCAACATCCTTCTTGTTCATCTTGTTGTTTGTTGTGATCTTTACACTCTTTGTTCTTCAAGAGCTTGCTCTTATACCAATTGTTAGTCCCCAACAATGCAACAAGAATTACAGAAGGGGGGTTGAATGGAATTCTTGAAACTTTTTCTAAATTATAAAATGTTCTAACTTAAAATATATATATGTCAGTGTTTTGATTTGCAAAGTTTGGAATGACAAGTTAAATATGAATCAAAACACAAAGTAATAAAAACACAAGTCTTTAAAACTTTCTGGTGGATTTGAATGTATCCACCAGATATATATATATATATATATATATATCAAGAGAACTCTGTGAAGCTTGAATAGCCCACACCTGCTTACAAATAAGAACAACTAAACTTACAGAGAAATGCTAAAGGATTCAGCTTACAATTGTTTCTATGAGAAAATACTTGCTTAGTCTTATTGTCATTCTATTTGCTAATCTTGGTTTATATATCACCAAGATTACACAGTAATAAGACAAGATAATAAAACAAAACCTATCAAGTCTAATACTATGCTGCTTCACTACTCTATTCCAGCATCTTTCAATATCTTCATAATAGCATGGAAATGGCAATGCTTCTTTGTTCTTAAAATCCCAGTTGAATAGGCTTCCATATTCCTTTTTCATACACTCGACGCATGTGACTGTGTTGTCACTGTCAACAGATGTTTGAATTGATCATCTGTCGGGTACATGATCATCCGTCGGGTTGCCTTGTTAATCATCCGTCGAGTAGCTTTGTTGATCATCCGTCAGGTAGCTATTTGGCACTTGACTTCATTTCATTTATGCAGAATTACAAGACATCATCTATATACAATTAATCAACCTATTATGCATATCTATTTAAATTCAACATGACTTATATGCTACTATAGAATCTATACAAAGGTGTTTGCAGAAATGTGCTACATGACTTATTGTTACATAAGCTACTCACCCGATGGATGTCAAATCATCATTTGTTCGGGACTGTATTGAGTCATCTGTCGGGACTATATTTGCTTATCCGTCGAGTGCTACATAATACACTAAGTTGAATCTACTAAGGTGTTTTGTTAATGAAATCATCAAGTTCACAACATATTCCCAACAGTTCAATTCCTCCATTCCAAGAGATTCAAAAGGCATATCAATCTTCCTCTTCCAGGGAGAAGTATTTAGATATTGCAATTGCTCTTTACCTTCGTCATCTTTACTATCTGCATTCCCCAATAAGGCCTTCTCTAAGGCATCAGACCTCAACAATTGATCAAGTTCCGAAGTCACCGCAGAATTGAGCAACTCTACCTTTAAGCACTCCTCATTTTTCGTAGGAAATTTTATAGCATTAGACACATTAAAAGTTACGTCCTGATCCAGCACTCGCAATGTAAGCTCACCCTTCTGTACATCTATCAAGGTTCGGCTAGTCGCCAAGAAAGGTCTTCCCAAGATTATGGGAATCTTCTTATCCTCCTCGAAATCAAGAATTACGAAATCAGCAGGGAAGATGAGCTTATCAACCTTGACCAAGACATCCTCCACAATACCTCGCGGATATGTAATAGAACGGTCATCCAACTATAAAGTCATATAAGTTGGTTTTGGATCAGGTAAGTCCAACTGCTTAAAGATTGACAAAGGAATTAATTTGATGCTAGCTCCCAAGTCACATAAGCATCTGTCAAAAGACACGTTTCCAATAGTACACGGAATAGTGAAGCTTCCCGGATCTTTAAGCTTCTGAGGCAACTTATATTGCAGCACAGCACTGCATTCCTCCGTGAGAGCGGCTGTCTCTAAATCATCTAGCTTCACTTTCCGAGAGAGAATACCTCATAAACTTTGCGTAACTAGGCATATGCTCAAGAGCCTCAGTGAAAGGTATGTTGATATGAAGTTTCTTGAACACCTCCAGAAACTTCTCAAATTGCTTGTCCAGCTTTTTCTTTTACAGCCGCTTAGGAAAAGGCGGTGGAGGATAGATCTGTTTCTCCCCTATATTACCCTCAGGAGGAGTGTGCTCAATAGTAGTCTTCATTGGTTCCACTTCTACTTCCTGCTGCTTTACTTCTTTCTCAGCCCCAGCTTCTTCAGTCAACACTTGAGTTTGTTCGGGATTCGCAACCTTTTCACAACTCAAAGTGATTGCCTTTACCTGCTTATTAGCTTCCTTCCTTCCTGGAACTTCAGTGTCACTAAGTAATGTACCAGGTTGACTATTTAGCAAGGCATTGACAATTTGTCCAATTTGATTTTCCAAGGTCTTGATAGAAACAGCTTGACTCTTGCACATAAGCTTCAACTCCTCTAATTCAGATTTTTCATTAGCTTGTTGCTGCTAGAGTTGCTGCCTTGGTGCATATTGCGGTTGCTGAAAACCTGGAGGGTTGTACTGCTTAGCTGGATACTGCTGATAAGGTTGTTGAACCGCATTCTGAGTATTGATCCAACTGAAATTAGGATGATTGCGGTTGTTGGGATGATAAGTGGCTGGCACAGGTTGCTGCGAACGCTGAAAGTTGCTCACGAACTGAGCTGATTCACTAGAAATTACGCACTGATCAGTCTCATGGACACCATCACAAAGCTTACTGTTAGGGAGAAAACACGCGCTAATAATACATGCAAGTATACGCGTTCGCAAGTAGTATAAGATATAAATCAGATTCGTTCCCACAGAGACTGGTTTAGGTTAAGTTCAATTTATGCACCTATGCAAAAATGTATGGTTATCGCTCAATGCTAAGACAAATAACAAATTGGGTTTTGATTAAACTAAGAGATTATACTAAATAGCATTAACTAAGAGAATTGAGGTTGAATTACTTATATGAGACAAACATGGGTTTCTAACTCCATTAAATACTTCAATCAATAGCCTTTTTATTCTTAACCTTAGCATGTAATGGTGATGACACTAATCAGATAACACGAAACTAGTAAATGCCAACTTCCGTTGTACGAATACCCTACTACCAGACATCCACAAAAGAGATAGAAGCTGAATAGACACCAATTATGTTGAGACACTATATGTCTATAGAATTTGACAACATAAAGATTTAATGAACAAGTTATCTATCGTGATTACATAGGGCAACTAAGTTGGTTAAAATTACCTACAAATCATGCATAACAAATACATGAACCTATGCTAGCATGGCAAGTTCTAAATCTCTATATTCAATGTCGCTTCAATAGAGATTAACACGCTATCTTATATGTTAGCTACGCACATAAGATGAATAAGCACAACCAATACTAGGATATCAATCAATCACCACACACCAAGATATTGAAACAAATTAACTATAGAAATCCATACGTAAATCCGTTAGAACCCCATGATAACGATTAGTTCATAACCGAACTCATCGTCACCATGGATTCCAATGAAAGCATGATAATAAACAATATAAGAGTACTAGGGTTCAAAGACAAATCGAAAATGAGCATCCAAGTATCAACTATATTAAAGAAAATAAGAGTCTTCTTCTCCGTAGCATTCTCGTGCTCTCTAGGTCTTCTTATTGATCTCCCAGGTCTACTTGTTGTTAAAAATGTCTTTTTATTGGTATATATAGGCTCCAGGATGACCAGGACTCTCAAAATCTTCAATTTCGACTAAAATTAAGATTCTAGGGTAGAAACCGGGCGCGGGCGCGCTGCTACAGGGCGCGGCCACGCTGGAATAGTGTTTCAGCGGTGCGAGCGCGCTGACTCTGGCGCGGGCGCGCTGACTCTGGCACGGCCACGCTGACATTCTGGAAAAATTCTGACAATTCTTCTTTTGGCCGTATCTTGAGTTCTGCTCGTCAGAATTAGGCGATTCAACTGCCCACACGAAGCTAACGAGATTCTCTACAACTTAAGAATGGCATAAGCTTCCAATTCTGATCTCTTTTCAGCATATTTCTTTGAAAATCTCCTTTCTTCATTTAACTGATGCCTAAAATGCAATAACACAAAAACACATCAAAAATACCAACAACTTGAGTCCAAAACACCAACTTAAGCTTGTAATGAAGCGTTCCAAGTAGATATAAAATCCACTTATCACACCCCCAAACTTGAATCGATGCTTGTCCTCAAGCATAAACAGACTCAAATCTATAAAACAAACATAATACATGAATGCAATTAAGTGAATGCAACTAATTGATAATGCAATCGATCCCCTCAGAATAACCATAACCAAATGAATTATCCAATGTCTCTAAGAATACAATGGCTCAAAATAGAGCTCAAATAAATCCCAAAAACCAACTCACAAACCAGAAATGTGCGTGTGTGGAATGCTTAACAGATATACTCTCGATACTAGATCAATAACCACAACTTATTTATCATCAAAACAATCACAAGTTTATAAACAGAATAGACGTTAAACGCATAATGACTCGCAACACCTCCTTCCTACAAGGATTCACGCTATTATTGAACACATAATAAAGATGCTTATTTGACCGTGCAATGAGTGAGGTCCCAAAAGACTTATGCAATAATACCCATGTAGCGAGCGTTAGGTTAGCGGATCCCAGGCTATAAAAGCCTTAGGTCACTAGGCACAAAGTCCCCTAGAACTTAATAACTCGAGTATTAAAGAGCTCACTCTTGATCAATTATGCATAAACACATACTTTCTTTTTTTCTTTTTCTTTTTTTCTCTTTTTTTTCTTTTTTTTCAACAATTTCTGAATGAGTACGTTTCGCTCCATCACATTCAACCCTAGACTACTCATATAAATATGAGTCGGCTACTAGCCATTTAACACCCAGCCTTACAACAACTAGCAATGATATCCAAGTTTTTCTCCAAATAAAAAAAATTAGTGTTTTTACGTTATTACGAGAATATCACAAATTCTAAATATAACCAAGTGATTAAATCTCAACAACAAACAAGTATGATCATGATCTAGATCAAAAGCAAACTTATAAGACTTTGTGAAAATATTTGTTTCTGGCATGCAAATCAATTCATTAGGACTTAAACATCCCTCTGTTCGTCACACTACACTCATATCAACATCAATCAATCAATCACAAATAGCTCAACCTAAGGGATTATGTTATATGCATGCAAATGCAACTACATGGACTCACACAATAACACAAACAAATATGTCCTATATGAACAATCATGCAAAAATATGAATGAAATACAAATAAACATGCAACATGAATCTATATGAACTATATGGACACACACAAACTAATCCTTACATTATCACCCCCAAACTTAAAATTGTCAATGTCCTCATTGAAGGCAATAATAAGGATTTCAGACATACCTAGTCGTCAAAAAGATCACCCTCTTCGGGTGGAGGATCAGGTGACCAATCAACCTCGACACCAGTGTCTCGGAAAATAGTGCCCAAAGCCTGTGTCAAATCTGCAGAAAAACATCGGTGGATGTCATGCATGGCCTCAATACGCCGAATCAACCTTCTATATTGCGCATCACCAAGACCAAACCTATCAACCTTCTGTGATGCACGAGATGTACCATCTGTAAGCATGGGAGGAACCGGCCGGCCACTCTCTACATCATCAAAAATGTATCCCAACCCCTTATCATGGGGTGCACCTAAGAATGAATAACTCAAGTGATCTGGAAGTGGGTTGAGCTCAAGTGTGGGAGCATCTTCAATAGACATCTCGAGACGCTCTTGAGAAATTTTTAGCTCTGCTAACCTAAGAGAATCAAATGGCATATCCAACTTCCTCTTCCACAGAGGTGCATTCAAAACCTGCAGTTGTTCTGCCCCTTCTTCATCTTCACTATCAAACTCCCCTGTTAAGGATCTCTCTAAGGTATCTGACTTTGGCAACTGCTCAAGCTCCGAATTCACTACATAGTCGACCCACTCTATCTTAAAACATTCCTCTTTAGATGTGGGTAACTTTACTGCCTTGAACACATTAAAAGTGACATTTTGATCGTGAACCTTCATCGTAAACTCTCTTTTTTGCACATCGATCATAGTTCGGCCAGTAGCTAAGAATGGCCTTCCCAAGATGATGGGAATCTTCTTATTTTTTCTCGAAATCAAGAATTACAAAGTCAGTAGGGAAGATAAGTTTGTCCACCTTGACCAACACATCCTCCATAATACCTCGTGGATATATAATAGAACGGTCGGCCAACTGCAAGGACATATGTGTCGGTTTAGGATCAGGTAGACCAAGCGTTTTAAAGATAGACAAGGGCATCAGATTGATGCTAGCTCCCAAATCACACAAACACTTGTCGAACGACAAGTTTCCGATGGTGCAAGGAATAGTGAAGCTTCTAAGATCATTAAGCTTCGGAGGCAACTTATGTTGCAGCACAGCACTGCATTCCTCCGTAAGAGCAACGGTCTCTAAGTCATCGAGCTTCACTTTCCGAGAGAGAATACCTTTCATAAACCTCGTATAACTAGGCATCTATTCAAGAGCTTCAGCGAAAGGTATGTTGATATGAAGTTTCTTGAACACCTCCAGAAACTTCTCAAACTACTTATCCAGTTTTTTCTTCTGCAGCCTCTTAGGAAATGCGGGTGGAGGATAGATCTCTTTCTACCCTGTATTACCCTCAGGAGGAGTGTGTTCCACAGTAGTCTTCCTTAATTCCACTTCTGCTTCCTTCTGCACATCTTCTTCAGTCAAAACTTCAGATTCTGGAACTTGAGATTTTTCAGGGCTTGCAACCTTCCCAGACCTCAATGTAATTTCCTTAACATGCTCTTCTGCTTCCCTCTTTCCTGGAAATTCTGTATCACTAGAAAGCGTTCCTGGTAGTCGATTCAATAAGGTGTTAGCAATTTGTCCTATCTAGTTCTCCAGAGTCTTGATAGAAATAGCCTGGCTTTGGCATATAAGAGCCTGGTTTTGCACATAAGCCTCAACTCCTCCAATTCATATTTTTCATTCGAAGATTGACCTGCATCATGAGTTTGTTGTTGAAGTTGGAGTTATTGTCTTGGTGCAAACTGTTGCTGAAAACCAGGAGTATTGAATTGATTGGATCCAAATTGCTGATAAGGCTATTGTACCGCATTCTGATTGTTGCTCCAGCTGAAGTTAGGATGATTCTAATTGTCAAGATGATAGGTGTTTGGGACTGGTTGCTGTGATCTCTGAAAGTTACTCATAAATTGAGCTGATTCACTAGATATAGCGCATTTCTCCATCATATGCAAACCTGCACAAAGCTCACAAACACTCGTCCTCTGATGAACTCCATAGTTAGCCATCGAATCGATCTTCATAGACAACGCCTTTAATTGAGCAGTAATAGTCGTAGCTGTATCCACTTCAAGAATTCTCGCTACCTTGCTCTGTAGCAATCTTTGGGTTGGATACTAATATTCATTAGCAGCCATCAGTTCAATTAGATCATAAGCTTCCTCATAGCTCTTTGCTCATAATGCTCCACCTGATGCTGCATCTAGCATGGGTCTTGACTGTGCTCCCAAACCATTATAAAAACAATTGATGATCATCCAATCAGGCATTCCATGATGAGGACACTTCCTAAGCATCTCTTTGTAGCGCTCCCAAGCTTCATATAAATATTTTCCTGATTGCTGCGCAAATTGAGTAATAGCATTCCTGATTACAGCTTTCTTTGCCATAGGGAAGAATTTAGTGAGAAAGTTTTGAGCAAGATCTTCCCAAGTAGTAATCGAACCAGCTGGTAGAGAGTGTAACCAGCTCTTAGCCTTGTCCCTCAGAGAGAATGGGAATAGTCTCAGCTTCACAATATCTTCAGAAACACCGTTGAACTTGAAGGTGTCGCAAATCTCAATGAAATTCCTAATGTGCATATTGGGATCTTTCGTTGGAGAACCCCCAAACTGCATTGAGTTCTGCACCCATTGAAATATGTCAGGCTTGGTCTCAAAGGTATTAGTTGTGATAGTTGGCCTGACAATGCTAGATTGAATGTCATTGATCTTGGGTTGAGAAAAATCCATCAAGGCTGTCGTTCGTGCTGCTGGATCTCCCAATGTAATGAGTACCTGAAACACAAACAAATAAACCGTGAAAGTAAAAGAATCCGAGTCAGTGAAATTTAACGACCACTGATGATAAGAACATAAACTAAAAATTAACACTGAGTCCCCGGCAGCGCGCCAAAAACTTATTAGGGCAAAAACACGCGCTAATAATATACCCAAGTATACGCGTTCGCAAGTAGTATAAGATATAGATCAGATTCGTTCCCACAGAGACTGGTTTAGGTTAAGTTCAATTTATGCACCTATGCAACAATGTATGGTTATCGCTCAATGCTAAGATAAATAACAAATTGGGTTTTGATTAAACTAGGAGATTATACTAAATAGCATTAACTAAGAGAATTGAGGTTGAATTACTTATATGAGACAAACATGGGTTTCTAACTTCATTAAATACTTTATTCAATAGCCTTTTTGTTCTTAACCTTAGCATATAATGGTGATGACACTGATCAAATAACACGAAAATAGTAAAGGCTAACTTTCATTGTACGAATACCCTACTACCAGACATCCACAAAAGAGATAGAAGCTGAATAGACACCAATTATGTTGAGACCCTATATGTCTATAGAATTTGACAACATAAAGGTTTAATGAACAAGTTATCTATCGTGATTACATAGGGCAAGTAAGATGGTTAAAATTACCTATAAATCATGGATAACAAATACATGAACCTATGCTAGCATGACAAGTTCTAAATCTCTATATTCACTGTTGCTTCAATAGATATTAAAACGATATCTTATATGTTAGCTACGCATATAAGATGAATAAGCACAACCAATACTAGGATATCAATCAATCACCACACACCAAGATATTGAAACAAATTAACTATAGAAATCCATAAGTAAATCCGCTAGAACCCCACGATAACGATTAGTTCATAACCGAACTCATCGTCACCATGGGTTCCAATGAAAGCCTGATAATAAATAATATAAGAGTACTAGGGTTCAAAGACAAATCGAATACGAGCATCCAAGTATCAACTATATTAAATGTAACAAGAGTCTTCTTCTCCGTAGCCTTCTCGTGCTCTCTAGGTCTTCTTATTGCTCTCCCAGGTCTCCTTGTTGTTAAAAACATCTTTTTATTGGTATATATAGGCTCTAGGATGACCAGGACTCTCAAAATCTTCAATTTCGACTAAATTCAGGATTCTGGGGCAGAAACCGGGCGCGGGCACGCTGCTACAGGGCGCGGCCACGCTGGACTAGTGTTTCAGCGGTGCGGGCGCGCTGACTCTGGCGCGGCCGTGCTGACATTTTGGAAAAATTCTGACAATTCTTCTTTTGGCCGTATCTTGAGTTCTGCTCGTCAGAATTAGGTGATTCAAATGCCCACGCGAAGCTAACGAGATTCTCTACAACTTAAGAATGGCATAAGTTTCCAATTCTGATCTGTTTTCAGCATATTTCTTTGAAAATCTCCTTTCTTCATTTAACTGATGCCTGAAATGCAATAACACAAAAACACATCAAAAATACCAACAACTTGAGTCCAAAACACCAACTTAAGCTTGTAATGAAGTATTCCAAGTAGATATAAAATCTACTTATCACTTACAAACTCTAGCGATTTGATTAACTCCATAATTAGCCAGAGTGTCCACCTTCATCGTCAAAGCCTTAAGTTGGACAGCTATAGCAGTTGCTGCATCCAACTCCAGAATTCCGGCTATTTTTCCCTGAGTCGGTCTCTGAAAAGGATTCTGGTATTCATTATCAACCATCAGTTCGATCAATTCATAAGCTTCATCGTAGCTCTTAGCCCACAAGGCTCCTCCTAATGCTGCATCGAGCATGGGTCTAGAAGTAACACTCAATCCATTGTAGAAATAGTTTATAATCATCCAATCAGGCATGCCATGGTGTGGGCACTTCTTTAGCATCTCCTTATATTGATCCCAAGCCTCACACAGAGATTCTCTAGTTTGTTAAGCAAACTGAGTAAGAGCATTCCTGATTGCAGCAGTCTTCGCCATAAGGAAGAATTTAGTGAGAAACTTTTGAGCAAGATTTTCCCAAGTAGTGATAGACCCTGCTGGTAGAGAATGTAACCAGCACTTAGCTTTATCCCTCAGAGAGAATGGGAAGAGTCGCAGCTTGATAGCATCTTCAGTCACATCATTGAACTTGAACGTCTCGCAGATCTCGATGAAATCCCTGATTTGCATGTTGGGGTCTTCAGTAGGAGAACCCCCAAACTGACCTGAGTTTTGTATCATCTGAATCGTGCTTGACTTAATCTCAAAAGTATTAGCCCTAATGGCTGTCCTGATGATGCTTGACTGAATGTCATTGATCTTAGGCTGAGAATAGTCCATCAAAGCCTTTGGATTTTCTGCTTGATCTCCCATCACTACTAAAACTAGTTCCTCGACTTTCTCTTCTTCTTCTACCTTCTTTTCTTCTTCAAAAACTTCCCTTCGAACCACCACAACTTCTTCCTCGGCTTTATCCAGAGTTCTCTTACGAGACCGCGAACGCGTATGCATACACCCTCGCTAGAGTACCTGAAATAAGACAAGGAAACAGATAAGTAATAACGTCCAAGTTAATGAACTTTAACGACCACTGATGGAAAACACATAAACTAAAAATTAACACCGAGTCCCCGGCAGCGGTGCCAAAAGCTTTTAGTCGCTAAATACGCGCTAAAATTACACGCAAGTATACGCATTCGCAAGTAGTATAAGATATAAATCAGATTCATTCCCATAGAGACTGGTTTAGGTTAACTTTATAATTTATATACTTAAGCAACAATGTATGGTTATTATTCAATACTAAGACGAATAACAATTTGAGATTGTTTATACTAAGAATTAAACTAACAATTATAAATAAAGGAATAAGAATGATTGAATTAATATATATGACAAATATGGGATTCTAACTTCATTAAATACTACATTCAATAGCCTTTTTGTTCTTAACCTTAACATGTAAAGGTGATGACTCTAATCAGACAATACGAAACTGATAAATGCCAACTTTCGTTACACGAATACCATACTACCAGACATCCAAAAAAGAGATAGAAGCTGAATAGACACCAATTATATTGAGATGCTATATGTCTATAGAATTTGACAACATAACGATTTAAGCACAAGTTATCTATCTTGATTACATAGGGCAAGTAAGATGGTTAAAATTACCCATGAATCATGCATAACAAATACATGAACCTATGATAGCATGAAAAGTTCTAAACCCTTAAATTCACTTTCGCTTCATTAAAGATTAACACACTATCTTATAATTTCGCGACGCTCATAAGACGAATAAGCACAACCAATACTAGGTTATCATACAATCACCACACACTAAGGTATCGAACAATTTAACTAAAGAAATCCATAAATAAATCCGCTAGAACCCCACGATAACGATTAGTCCATAATCGGACTCATCATTAACGTGGGTTCCGATGAAAGCATGGTATAATAAACGTAGCCTTTATACTGAATAAATAACAAAACCAAGTACGAAACAAGAGTAAGGTTCACAAATAAGAAAACTAGCATCCAAGTTACATCTTAGAACAAAAATTCACAAGTAAAAACAAGATCTTCTTCGTCTTCGTTGAATTATGCTAAAACGGTCTTCTTATGGCTCTCCTTGTTCTCTGGTATGTCTCTGGCTTGATATCCTCTAAAAAATGAGCTTTAAATTGTTTATATAGCAGCCCCATGCAAAGTAGAAGTCTTTCTCTTAAAAGCCAAGTAGAATCAGGATTCTGCTATCCCGACACGGCGCGGTCGCGCGCTTGATTAGCGCGGGCGCGCTGGGTTTCTGATGTTTGGGCGCGGTCGCGCGCTTTGATAGCCCGGGCGCGCTGGCTCACTGATCAAAACTTTGACTTCTTCTTTTCTCCTTCTTGATTTGAGCTGGTCTTCCACTAGCTTTATTCCAACACCTTCCTGACACCAAATTAGCACCAAAACAATGCTAATTCACCTGATTACCTGGAGAATGCCTGAAAATGCAAAAAACACTAGAAAATACATTAAAATACCAATAACTTGAGTACAAATACACCAATTCAAAGCTTTACGGAGCGTAATAAAGTGTCATAAATGCCGCTCAACAAGGCCCAAATATACGATAACACAACTAATATATACATAAAATAACTTTATATAATAGAACTTACACTAGTTCTGCAAACTGTGGACCGACCATCTTCATAATTGAATCTTTATATGCCTTTCTCGAATGTACGCTGCTAAACAGCGCAAGTTACCTCTCACTGGAAGGTAAGATTTAAAACAGACAAGAATGACCGAAAGAAATTCTTAGCAAGTTCGTAGATTATAATAGGCTTAACTTTAAAATCTTTATAGATTTTTCAAATAAAGGCCATATTTGCTATCACGCAGAACATTTTAAACCAACACATTTTTAAACCCCATAAAATTTAAATAATATTAAAACCTTTAATAATTGAGCAACAAAGGGTTTCATTCGCAATTTAAAAACTTATTTAAAATCAAGTCAATTATCCGTATAGGAAATCAGTTGATGCAAAGAAATATACTTTTGAAATCTACATCAACAATCACAAGCTGGATGTATCAACAGTCTGTATGAAGATTGTTATTCCCTAACAATCTATGAACAGAATTACAGAAGGGGGTTGAATGGACTTCTGGTTACTTTTTAAAACTTTAAAAACTTTTTACAAAAATATATAACTGTGTATGAATATGCTTGAGTGCGGATAAGCAATTATAGTATTCAAGAACACAAAGTAGATAAACAGGTGTTTAAAAACTTTCTGATGGATTGAACTTTCCTTCAAATATATATATATATATATATATATATATATATATATATATATATGTGTGTGTATGTGTGTGTGTGTGTATATGTGTATGTGTGTATGTGTGTGTGTAGAGAAATCTATGTGATACAAAGTTGTACACAGCTGATTACAAGTAACACAACTAAGAACTTGAGAGTACTAAGAATAAAGCTTACAAAGACTCTCTAGTTGATGTGGTTGAATGCTTTCAAATTTCTTAGTCTTTTGTTACTAGCTACTCTTGGTTTTTATATATCACCAAGTTACATATGAAAGAAGACAAAATATAAAACCTATCAGCTAGGTCCAATCACATGTTTCTTCATTTCTATATCCAATGCAATCTAGTTAGATACAACATCTTTGAACGTCCATGTTTTGCATGGAAATGGAAATGCTGGAAATGCTTTATTTTCTTCTTAATCATACAATCAGGCTACCACATTCCTTTTATATACAATCAACCCATGTGACTATCAAGTCCCTTTCAACTGCTGTTTAGATTGATTATCCGTTGAGGCTTCATATGTGTTATCCGTTGAAGTTTCATCTGTTATCCGTTGAAACTTGACTTGTTCATCCGTTGAAACTTGACTTGCTCATCCGTTGAAACTTGAATAGCTCATCCGTTGAAGCTTTGTAGATTAGCAATTGAAGTTGTTTTCATAGCAGTTGATACTCTTTCACTTATACAAAATTACAGGGCATTTTATATTTACAATTAACCCTCCTATTTTGTACATCTTGCTAGTAGTCAACATGACTTGGAAATAACTAAAACTCCTAAATCCCCAAGCTATTCTAGTATACAGAATGTGCTACATACTTATTCATATAAGCTACTCTTTTAACGTATTAGTAAAGTGATCATCCGTTGAAAGCTACAAAATCATTTAACTTATCTACGTAGAGTGTTTTGATAAGTCATCATCAAGCCTACAACATACAAAGATTTAAAATCTCACTTTAGCAAGCCTTCAATAACTTACAACATTGAATATATTTTTCTTTCTGCTTACCTGAATACTTTCATCACTTGAATGTCATAAATGACGATCAACAATAAATAGGACTGGACGCTAAAATTTTGACTACATCTGTTGATCATCCGGAATATAGTCCACTAATATAGGGTACCCATGCACACATTGGCCTATAATGATGGACTAGCCCCGCTAGCCTCTTACACAGCTGGACTAGCCCCGCTGGCCTCTTACGCAATATTGCTGGACTAGCCCATCTAGCCTTTTACGCAATTATCCAATCTTTATAAAAGGACTCCGGTTAATCGATGTCCTTATTTATTCAACTCCCCATTTCATATGGTTCGGAGTAATCATAACAACTTATGGCGAAATAACTAGAATAATTAGTTATTCGCTGATCACACAATAAAGATCCACCGTATAGAGTATGTTGGATAGCATAGTTATTCACTATCTATCGAGAATGAAATTATCTTCTAGCAGAATAATTACTAGAATGTCATGCTTTCAATAAACCAATGATTTTCTGCATAAAATGTCTTTCACAAATATTTATAAAAATAATCTAAAGTTTCGAGTATATAAATATTCATCAATTCCCAATATAGAAAAGAAAATGATACTTGCATAACCAGAACTGAATATTTTGATATGTAAAACATTTCACTATTCTAGAATTAGAATAGGAAGAAAAACTTGCCTTTGATCCTTAGCGGTTATGCACGCTCGAACTAACACAATTTTCTCATATCCCTCTCCCTTGACATCACCATTTTTTATACCAATAATCCTTTTATGTGTGGCTCTGTGAATGTCACGAGTTTGCTACGTGTTAAGAATATATTGTGAACTTAATGATAAGTTAAACAAAACACTTAGTAGATATTATTTAGTGTATTTGTAGCTTTCAACGGATGATCACTTCAGCATCCATTAAAAGAGTAGCTTATGTAATAGTAAGTTTAGTAGCATATATCAACATATTGTAATGCCTTAGTGAACTAGATGTTGTAGAATGTTAAATTCATGCTGACTACTAGATTGATATACAAGATAGGTTGGTTAGTTGTAAATATTAGATGCCTTGTAATCTTGTATAAATGACATGGAGTTAACTGTCATGAAGACAGTCTCAACAGATGTTTCACTAGGCTTCAATGGATGATCAGCTAAAGCTTCAACGGATGCTTCACAAAGTTTCAACAGATGATCAGCCAAAGTTTCAACGGATGATCAACCATAATTTCAACGGATGATCCGATGAAGTTTCAACGGATGATCAAATTCAAAAGAGCAGTTGATAGTGACTTGACAGTCACATGCGTTGATTGTATGCAAATGAAATGTGGCAGCCTAATTACAGGTTTTAGAGAACAAAGAAGCATTTCCATTTTGTTAGTCCCTTAAAAATGTAACAATAATTACAGAAGGGGGGTTGAATGAAATTCTTGAAACTTTTTCTTAAATAAAAATGTTCTAACTCAAATATATATATAAGTGTGAATTGATTAGCAGAATGCGGAATAGTTACTTGAAATGAATTAAAACATAAGTAATTAAAAACAAGAGACTTTAAAAACTTTCTGGTGGATTTGAATGATTTCACCAGAGATATTTAATATATATCGAGAGAACTCTGTGTGCAAAAAGCTCACAGTTGCTTACAAAATGATAACAACTAAGAATGAGAGAAATGCTGAGAATGCAGCTTACAAATGTTTCTCTCTTCTAGTATCTCTGTTTCTTTTCTTAGTTGCTTCTTGGTTTATATATCACCAAGATTACAAAGCAATAAGACAAGATAATAAAACAAAAACTATCAAATCTAATACAATGCTACTTCATTACTCTATTCTAGCATCTTTGAATATCTTCATAATAGCATGGAAATGGCAATGCTTCTTTGTTCTCGAAAACCCAGTTGAATATGCCACCACATTCCATTTACATACACTTGATGCATGTGACTGTGTTGTCACTGTCAACAGATATTTGAATTCTTTATTCGTCGGGTTTATGATCATCCGTCGAGTTAATGATCATCCGGCGGGTTGTTGATCATCCGTCGAATTCATTATTGTTTATCCGTCGGGTAGCAATCAGGCACTTGACTTCATTTCATTTATGCAGAATTACAAGACATCATCTATGTACAATTAATCAACCTATTCTGCATATCTAGTTACAGTCAACATGACTTAGGTACTACTACAGATTCGAATGTGCTACAGACTTATTGTTACATAAGCTACTCACTCGATGGATAATAAGTCATCATCCGTCGGGACTGAAATGAGTTATCCATCGGGACTATAATCCTTATCCGTCGAGTGCTACATTTTCACTAAGTAAAATCTACCAAGGTGTTTTGTTCATGAAATCATCAAGTATACAACATATACACAACACATTTTAATGCTAAACTGAAGATATTAAAAGATGCTGGATTGAGAAATGAAGAAGCATGAGATTAGACTAGAAACATTTTATCTTATTTGTTTGTCTCTTTATCATGTAACTTGGTGATATATAAACCAAGAATTGCAAGTAGAACTTTATCCAAGTAAGTAAACGATTACCAGAGAAATAGAAAAAGCAAAATTTGTAAAGAATTTCTCTGTTCTTGTAGTTCAACTTGTAAGCAGCTGTGTACAACATTGTAACACAAAGTTCTCTATATTATATATATCTCTGGTGGAAAAGTTCAATCCACCAGAAAGTTTTTAAAAACTTGTATTTGATTATTTTGCGTTTGATTTCGTCAATACTTTCATTCCGCACCATAGCCAAATCAAACACAGTTATATAGTCATAGTAGAACTATTCTTAAATTTGAAAAAGTAGCCAGAATTACATTCAACCCCTCTTCTGTAATTCTTTGTTAGATTTTTTGGGAATAACACCACGCAACTACCATTCCATTTATTTTTTGTCTGTTCGCTTGGTCTTAATCGCCTCGAATGTTTCGTATCCATAATTAAAAGATAAACTTTAATCTTCTAAGCGATAATTATCTGACGAATTGCTCCTCTAAAATTCTATCGTCTACACATACGATAGCCCACACATAAAGGAAATAATTAAAAACAAGAATCTTGAACCACGTAGACATATAATTCATATAGCACATAAGCACATAATTCACGTATCACATAACTCGCTTCGTCAAAAGATTCAGTTAAAAATGCTCAAAATTGAAACCAAGTCAAAATACGACTTTTTAATAAATACGTGACTCAGAACCATTTGTAAAATAAGCGAGCTTTCAAAATAAAAGAATTTATATCTCGAAAGTATTTTTAATGGAAGCAAAATATTTTTCTGAGTCTAGGCACGTTCATTTCGTATTAAATGGACAAACGGTCTATTTATTACAAATAAAATTCGAACAATATAATTAATAATAATATTATTTGATTATTAAATACCTTTACTGGTAGGGATAAATAAGTCCTGATTTTATAATTAATGGACTGCTAGGCCCAATAATAAGATGTATAATATTCAGACCAGAAAGGTTAAGCCTGATGGACCAGATCAGGCCTGGTGGAATAAAAAAGGCCCAAAAGCCCTGATTATTAATTAATTTCGTAATTAATTAATAAGGGAAAAATCAGCTATTGAGAAGAGTCCCGATAAGGATATAAATCCTTATAGATTAGCCTCAAGGGGACCTAAAAGGATAAGGAATCAGCTTCCTACTTCCTAGGACTCCTAAGTCTATCCTAATTCAGAGGCTTGTCCACCAAGTCTCCTATACCAAGTCCAATTCAAGGACTCCCAACATCTATATAAGGGGTCTCACCCCCACCAATCAGAACTACGTTTTTTGGCTTGATTCTCTAATTCACAGAGATACGTAGGCATCTCGTAAAGGCAGATTGAGCCACGAAGCACGAGAGCATCCATTAAAGGCCTTGAGCTCCCGAATCTTAGTATTAAATACAGCAAGTAATAACCTTGGTTTTTTATCCATAACATTTGGCGCCGTCTGTGGAAAACGCAACAACAACCATGGCGAGAACACGGAGAACAATTGGAGCTCTAGAGGAAGGAACACCATCAGAGACAACCCAGGTGATCTCATCAACCGTGGAGGTTCCTCCCCATTCAACTTATGCATCTACTCAGGGGGAAGCCCAGACAGGGGCAACTCATCCTCAGCCACAAGGGACAACTCCCCCGACTATTCAAGGTACGAATCCTCAAGTTCAACAAATATATATACCTGTGAATTCTCGACCCGTCGGGTATGAATATTCAACTATTGTTATTACTAACCCCCCTTATGGGATGCCCCTTCACCCTGAGGTTGGAGGAAGCGGATATGCTGGGCGAAGCGAAGCACGAGGGCGGTCGCCCCCCTATATACGAGGTTTGGATCCTATCCCTGAGGATCGGGAATTTTCTGGTCCATACACCGAGAGAGACTCCGAATCTTCGGATGATGAAGTGGCCCCGAGAAGGAGGCGTCCTGGAAAAGAGCCAATGGCCGATGGAAGGCAACGCCCCCAAAGCACCCCAGGGGCGAATCCCCAAGAAGTGCAGGAAAAGATCAGGGCTCATAAGGCTGAAATCCAAAGGCTGAGGCGTGATTTGGAGGCTCACCAAGCCACCAGACCCCACATACCTCCTAGGGGGAGAAATCCTCCTCCTATCATAGACCTGGATGGTTCAGTAAGAAGAAGGGCTGCTGTCCCAAGAACTGATCCAAGCAATCTCCTTCCCCTTGGAGATCCTGATGATCCAACTCCACCCTTCACAGAAGAGATAATGAATGCCCATATCTCAAGGAAATTTAAGATGCCCACTATCAAAGCCTATGATGGCACGGGAGACCCCGCTAATCATGTTAGGACATTCTCTAATGCACTGCTGCTGCAACCCGTGAATGATGCTATAAAATGTCGGGCCTTCCCTCAAACCCTGTCGGGTATGGCTCAAAGATGGTACAGTCGCCTACCCCCAAATTCTATTGGATCATTCAGAGAATTAAGTCAGGCTTTTATTAAGCAATTCATCAGTGGAAGAGTCCATGAGAAAAGTTCAGCATCTCTTATGAGTCTTGTGCAGGGAGCTAAGGAATCCTTAAGAGATTACCTGAATCGTTTTACAAAGGAGGCTTTAAAAGTCCCAGACCTTGATGATAAGGTAGCCATGATAGCACTGCAACAAGGAACTAGGGATGAGTTTTTCAAGATGTCTTTGGCCAAACGACCCCCTGAGAGCATGTTGCAGCTCCAAGAGAGGGCAGGGAAGTATATCAAGGTTGAAGAAAGTATGAGGAAGACCGTAGTAAGTAATGAGCCCACTGGAGGCAAGAAACGAAAAACTGATTTGGAGTATATTGCTAAGGACAAATATCCTAGAACCGAACAAAACCCTGATTCAAACCCCAAGAAGGGAGGACCTGGGCAAAAGTTCACTGAATACGCTAAGCTGAATGCTCCCAGAAGTCAGATTTTGATGGAGATTGAGAAAGACAGAGATATTCGCTGGCCTAAGCCCTTGAAGGCTGATCCCGCCAAGCTAGATAAGGGCAAGTATTGCAGGTTTCACAAAGATGTTGGCCATGACACCGATGAGTGTAGGCAATTGAAAGATGAAATTGAATTTTTGATTCGAAAAGGAAGATTGAACAAGTATACTGGAGATGGAGGGGACAGAAATAATAATGGAAGGAAGAACTTTGAAGATCGTAGGAGGGACCAAGACGATCAGGGGCGAAACCCCCAGCCTAGAGGACCAGTTATAAACACCATTTATGGAGGGCCGAGACCTCGAGGGCCTGTGATAAACACGATCTTTGGAGGTCCAACTGCTGCTGGATTGTCCAAAAATTCCAGAAAGGCATATACTAGAGAGATTATGCATATTGTTGGAGAAGCCCGGAAAAGGGCCAGGACAGAAGTAACATTGGCTTTTGATGATTCCGACCTAGAGGGTGTGAAGTTTCCCCATGACGACCCGCTGGTCATAACACCAATAATAGGAAATAGCCCGGTTAAGAGGGTCCTTGTGGATAATGGTGCTTCTGTGGATATCTTGCTCCACGACACCTTTCTAAGGATGGGGTATAACGACTCCCAGTTGACACCAACCGACATGCCGATATATGGATTTACTGGAGTAGAATGTCCTGTGGAAGGGATAATCAAATTGCCAACCACCATAGGTACGGAGCCAAGGCAAGCAACGCAGATGCTGGATTTCGTGGTGGTAAAGGCTAGTTCAACTTATAATGCTATCATGGGGAGAACAGGGATACATGCCTTCAAGGCAGTCCCCTCTTCCTACCATTCAGTCATGAAGTTTCCCACCCGAAACGGGATTGGAGAAGAGAGAGGAGATCAAAAAATGGCTAGAAGCTGTTATGTGGCCTCTTTGAGGGCAGATGGAGTCGGGGGGCAGGTTCTTCCTATTGAAGATATGGATGTTCGAGATAATGATGAGAATAGAGGAAGGCCAGCAGAAGAATTGGTTTCGGTTCCTTTAGACCCCGAGAATCCTGAGAGGACGACTTTCGTTGGAGCCACATTAGAGGAGCCCCTTAGAGGGAAGTTAATGAAATTTTTGCAAGAAAATAGTGATGTGTTTGCATGGTCAACAGCTGATATGCCAGGCATAGACCCGGAGTTAATTACTCACAAGCTAAACGTAGATCCAAGCCGGAAGACAGTGAAACAAAAGAAAAGAAATTTTGCCCCGGAAAGACAAGAGGCTATAAAGCAGGAAGTGGAAAAGCTCTTAGAGGCTGGTTTCATTGAGGAGATTCAATTTCCGGAGTGGTTAGCAAATCCTGTAATGGTAAAGAAGGCTAATGGAAAGTGGAGGATGTGTATAGACTTCACCGATCTGAATGATGCATGCCCCAAAGACTGTTTTCCGCTGCCTAGAATTGATACTTTGATTGATGCCACCGCTGGACATGAGATGCTGAGTTTCATGGATGGGTTTAGTGGATACAACCAGATCAAAATGCATAAGGATGACATTCCAAAGGTATCATTTATCACTGACTTTGGTGTTTATTGTTATCTTGTTATGGCGTTTGGTCTCAAGAATGCAGGAGCCACCTATCAAAGGTTGGTAAATAGAATTTTTAAGGATCTTATTGGTAAGACTATTGAAGTCTATGTTGATGACATGTTAGTCAAGAGTCTAGTAAAGGCTGATCATATAGCCCATTTAAGGGAAGCTTTTGAGGTCCTGAGGTACCACAAGATGATGTTGAATCCGACGAAGTGTGCTTTCGGAGTAGGATCTGGAAAATTCTTGGGATTGATGGTCTCGAAGAGGGGAATTGAGGCAAACCCCGATAAAATAAAGGCAATCCTGGACATGGAACCCCCCAAAACTGTCAAGGATGTTCAGAAGCTCACAGGAAGGGTTGCTGCGTTAGGACGATTCATCTCCAAGTCAGGAGACAAATGCTTGTCATTTTTCAAGTCACTAAAGAACATCAAAGACTTTGTATGGAGTGAGGAAAATCAGAAGGCATTTGAAGAGTTAAAGAAGTATATGGGCCAGGCCTCGTTGTTGGCCAAGCCAGTTCTGAATGAAGTTTTATTCTTGTACTTGGCTGTTTCAGAGAGCGCCTTGAGCGCCGTGTTGGTTAAGGAGGAACTGAAAGTCCAGAAACCCGTATACTATGTCAGCAAAATTTTGCATGGTGCTGAGTTGAATTATTCAGCCATTGAAAAATTCGCTTTAGCCTTGGTAATGGCTTCAAGAAAGTTGCGTCCTTATTTTCAAGCTCACCAAATTGAAGTGCTAACAAATCAGCCACTGAGAAATATCATTCACAGTCCCAAGGCAAGTGGGAGACTGATTAAGTGGGCAATAGAGTTGGGAGAGTTCGATCTCAAGTATAAGCCACGTACGGCCATAAAAGCCCAGGCACTAGCTGACTTCGTGGTGGAATGTACCATACCCAACCAAGAAGTCGGGGGGCAGGAAGATACCATACCTCAAGACAAGGGAGTCGACAATGGGGACAAGGATAAAGAATATTGGGTTCTCTATTTTGATGGAGCATCAAAAACAAATTCCAGTGGAGCAGGGTTGGTTTTGCAAAGCCCTGATGGGTTCTTAATTGAGTATGCTATGAAGCTAGACTTCCCAACCACAAACAATGAGGCAGAGTATGAAGCCCTGATTGCTGGCCTTGGTCTAGTTGGGACACTTAGAGTCAAAAACTTAAAGGTCCGTGGAGACTCGAAGCTGATCATATCCCAGGTAAAGGGAGAATTTGAGGCAAGGGATGATACAATGGCTAAGTATGTTCGCCTAGTAAGGGCTGTGATGACCTAATTTGATGAATGCCATGTTGAACACATTCCAAGGGAAGAAAATACTAAAGCAGATGCGCTATCAAAGTTTGCTTCATCTGAGATTGAAGAAAGTTCCGGAAGTGTGTACTTCCGTGTTTTGAAGACACGAAGCATAGATGTTAAGCTTGTGGCTCCCATAGGCTTGGGGACGTCATGGATTGATCCCATCAAGGCTCACATTCAGACCGGTTGGTTGCCAAGCAATGCAACTGAGGCACGGAAGTTAACTGTTCGAGCACTGAGGTACTCTTTGATAGATGGGATTCTATATAAAAGATCTTTCGTGGTTCCTTACTTGAGGTGTCTCAGGCCCGATGAGGCATGCTTAGCTCTTGAGGAAGTGCATGGAGGTATTTGTGGGCAACACTTGGGGGGCAGGGCCTTGGCTCATAAGATAACCCGTTTAGGCTTCTATTGGCCAGAAATGATGGCTGATGCCAAAGAATATGTAAAGAAGTGTGATCGCTGTCAGAAGCATGCACCAGTCGCCAGACAACCCCCCGAGATGCTGACCTCTATCAACTCACCTATTCCCTTTGCTATGTGGGGGATGGATATTTTAGGGCCTTTTCCTATGGCCACAGCACAAAGGAAGTTTCTGATTGTAGCCATTGATTATTTCACCAAGTGGATCGAAGCCAAACCTTTGGCCAAAATCACAACTAAGCAGGTTGCACAATTCCTGTGGGAAAACATTATGTGCCGATATGGAATTCCCCGTATCCTCGTCACTGACAATGGAACACAATTCAACAACGAGGAATTCAAGAAGTATTACGAAGAAAATGAAATTGAGTTACGGTTCACCTCTGTGGCTCACCCGCAAGCCAATGGGCAAGCGGAGGTAGCAAATCGGATAATCCTGGATGGACTAAAGAAGAGGATCGAAAAGTCAAGAAATAATTGGGTGGATGAGATACTTCCCATATTATGGGCCTATAGGACTACCTGTAGAGTCACGACAGATGCAACTCCTTTCATGTTGGCATATGGGGCAGAAGCAGTAGTTCCAGTAGAGATATCACATTCCTCTCCAAGGATTCAGGCTTTCAATGCAGAAGAAAATGAGGAAGGGCAAAGGTTAGCCCTGGATCTGATCGATGAAGTGCGAGATAGGGCACATGCAAAGATAGTAGAATATCAGAAAAAGGCTTCGTTCTACTATAACCTAAGGGTTAAAGAAAGGTATTTTAAACAAGGCGATCTAGTCTTGAGGAAAATAGAAGCATCTGGTGTAGGACAAAAAGGGAAGCTTGCCCCGAATTGGGAAGGGCCGTACAGAGTCAAGAGTGTTCAAGGTAGAGGAACCTACAAGCTAGAGACTATGGATGGTTTTGAAGTCCCGAGAACTTGGCATGCACAAAACCTGAAGGTTTACTATGTGTAGGGCAGCCGGATACGATTCTCACTCGTCAGGATGGCGAGTAGGTTGAAAAGCACCTTGAAGCTTTGCTTGCTTAGGATTTATATGTTTTAGTTTTATTACGAAGTTTATTAAGACTTGTGTAAGGGACGAATCCCAGACAATTTTATGAAATTTATGAGTTCTTCAAAGTATGTTTGTGGCCTAACAAATAAAAATCAAATGCATGGATGCAAGCATAGAAGGTGATAAATAAAATAGATCTGATAGATGTTACAAAAGTTCGATAAATAAAGTCTCGAAAATAAAAAAAAAACAAGCCACGCAGGGCTGAAAAAGCTCTAAGGAGCTGAAGTACCCTCGGCATCCATATCATCATCCTCTCCACTCTCGCTGGATGTCTCTGTCGTCTCGGAGGAGGAGGAAGAGCTGTCGTCCTCAGCAGGTCTGGAAGAAGACTCGGGAGGAGGAAGGAGTGGATCCTGAGGAACATGGTCCGAGACAACTACTCGGGTACGAAACCTCTGTAGCAAAGCCTCGTCATCAGGGCAGATATAGTCCGCCGGGTTAATATCAGGACAAGCCTCGTTCACGGTCCCAAGGGCCGTGTCCCAACCAGTCCTAAAAAACCCGGGAAAGACTGAATCATCCCTAATCCTCATGGATTGGGCAAACTCCTCCGAGTCCAGATAGTTGTCTATAGCTTTATCCTTCTCCGCCCGAAGTACCACCAGCTCGGCGTTAGACTCTCCGAGTTCTTCCTCCTTGCGCTTGAGCTTCTTCTCCAGGGTAGCGTACTTCTTCTGTTGCCTCCTGAGGGCATTATCGGCCTTATCAGAAGCCCGCTTCCATGATTCGGCTTGCCTCACAGCGCCTTGAAAGTAGGCGTTAGACTGAAACAAAGCAATTAAGAAAGTATAAGGCAAGAAAATGCTACAAGAACGAAAAATAAGTTCAAAAAAGAGAAGGCATACCGAAGCCAGAGACTGAGCTCCCATGAGTTTAATCCTCTCAAGATCAGGGGTGGCCACCACATCAGTAAAGTCCTTGGGAGTCACGCTATGGTAGGACCAATCCCAAGCATGTTTCGTGGAACCAACCACGGTGTCCCCTCGGCGGAATCCCCAAAGAGGCTGGAAGGCACCTGTGGCAGTAGCAGTAGGGGCAGCAGCAGTGATAGGAGCACTATGGCCCCCAACTCCTTCGGTTGAAGCCTCCCCCATAGGCTCTTTCTGCTTTCTCAAGAAGATAGGCTCTGTCGCCTTTCCCCGGGTGTCTAGGCCTGCGAGCCGAGCTTTCTTCATCCTAGCTGTCTCCTCAACCAAAGGAACATTGTCCTCGTTAATCTCCTTAGCAGCTGAAACAAAGCAAATGACAAAATAAGTGATGTTAATAATGCATGAAATGAAGTAAAATTGAGAAGGGAAGAAAAATACCCTGTTGAGAAACAGAGGATAGTCCCACATGAATCAGGGAAAACTCCTCTAAGAGAGTCCAGCTGGTGGTCGTGCCATCATCCTGAGTAAGCCCATTATAAATAATAGTTTCTTCGGGAGTTAAGTGAATGGATTTGAGGCTACCATCACTGACCTTCCCAAAGGAAGATCGAAAAAGTGTGCCCCAGTCACCATTCTCCCAACGTAACCCGACGAAACTATTCCTCCAATTTTGATTATTATCAGGAATAGTGGCGCTGTTAAAGATATGTTTGCTTTTGGGCCTTTGCTTGACATAGACCCAGCCGCAGATACTGGAAGAACTATTGTAACACTGAAAGACTTTCCTAAAAACAGCTACAGAAAGAGGAAAGCCCTCCCTAAGACAACAAACCATAAAACATAGAATATTCCTCCAGGCGTTTGGAGGAAGCTGACACGGATTAATTTGTAGATCAGCCAAAAGATGAGGAATAAAAGGATGGAAAGGAAACCTAAGCCCAGCATTAAGGGCATCTGTGTAAATGAAGAGAGTATCAGGTCTCCAGTGGCAAGTACGATCACCACCAGAGACTGGAACTAATCTAAGAGGAGGAAGGACGTTATAACGAGCATTTAGTTTATTGAAATCTATGTTGTGCCAAGTATTACAATGATTAAAAGAGTCGAGATGTGCAGTGGAGGGATATTCATCCCCCCTAGTGTTAATCATATCAATTAAAGACATATATGAAGAGCGGATCTCGATATCCTTACCTCGTTTTGAAGCCGAGGCTATCTTGGCCGCCCTCTCAGAACTCTTGTCAGCCATTAGTAAAGCTGGGAAAAGCCTGGAAACTTTGAAAGGAAGGAGGCTGAAAACTAGGGGAGGAAGGTTGAGAGAGAGTAGGAAGTTGGAAGAAATGTGTGAAATGAGGAGTGAAGAGTGTGAGTAGGAACACTCCCCCCCACCCACCTTTATATAGCCAAAGAAGAGGTGATTTGGGCCTTAAAAAGCCCATTTGGGCCCAACAAAGAGAAGGTTCTGGAATTATCCTGGAAATTCCTGGAAAAACCAAGTGAAAAATTTTAATTTTTCTGGAAGAATCCAGAAAAACCTTAGGAGAACCTGGAATTTGGGCTTAGAGATAAGGCCCAATTTTAGAAAAATCTTGGAAAATCCAAGTATGTAGGGCTAAAAAGGCCCAGAGCTAAGGCCCAGGTATAAAAGCCATGTTTGAGGCCCAAATATCTTTTTAAGAGAGGTGAAAGAAAAGCCCAGTTAAAAATAGTGGGCCCAAAGATTACCCAATAAAACCAGCCCAGAAAAGGGCCCAATTAGTTGAAAGGCCCAAAAGGAAGAACCCACTAAAGGGTTGGCCCAAGAGAATCTAAACAGAAAAAGGGATGGCCCAAGATAGAGGCCCAGGAAAATTAGAAATAAAAAGTTGGTCCCCTTTACCCAATTCGATCAGGACTTGCATTAAAATTCTAGTCGAATGAATTGAGGTCGAATTTCCTTCGACCAGGGCTAAAAAAGGGAGCTATTTCGGTCAAGAAAAGAATCCTGACCAAAAATTCCTGGTCGAAAAGGGAAGAAAAGAATATTTAAATGATTGTTTCATTCGACCAGAATGCCTGAATAATTTCTGACCTTTTTTCTTGACCCTGTCGACCAGGAGGCAAGGTAAAATCCTGGTCGAATAGACCCTGCCCGAATTTTTGTCGATCTGGGCTTAAAAGAAAGGCTAAATCGGTCAAGATAATGTGTTCTGACCGAAAATCCTAGTCGAAGATTTCTGCTCAAAAAAAAAAAATATACAAAGCAAAAATCCTGGTCGAAATTCGACCAGGAATTGAGGTCGAATACATCCTCCTCGAAAATCCTTCGACCAAGGCACATTAGGGGCTAATTCGACCAGGATCCTGGTCGAATGGATTCCTGGTCGAAAATTGTATAAAAAAAAAAGGGGGAGAAAAAATCCTGAAAAATTACAAAAAAATCAGGAAATTCCTTAAAATAATTTCTGAAAAATGTTAATATTTTCAGAAAATTAGGGAAAAATCCAGAAATTAAGGATAAATCCCAGAAAATTAGGGAAAAATCCAGAAATTAAGGATAAATCCCAGAAAATTAGGGAAAAATCCAGAAATTAAGGATAAATCCCAGAAAATTAGGGAAAATCCAGAAATTAAGGATAAATCCCAGAAAATTAGGGGAAAATCCAGAAATTAAGGATAAATCCCAGAAAATTAGGGAAAAATCCAGAAATTAAGGATAAATCCCAGAAATTAAGGGAAAAATCCAGAAAATTAGAGAAAATCCCGAAAAATTAGGGAAAATTTCCTGGAAATTAAGATAATTTCTGAATAAAAGGAAGATTCATCGTAAATGTGTAGGTCGCTCCACACTTTACGCAAAAACGAAACCCTGAAAGGGAACGAATAGATTTAACTTCTGCGAAACCTGATCAATGTTTCCCAAAAGTTGGGGGGCAAATGATAGGGATAAATAAGTCCTGATTTTATAATTAATGGACTGCTAGGCCCAATAATAAGATGTATAATATTCAGACCAGAAAGGTTAAGCCTGATGGACCAGATCAGGCCTGGTGGAATAAAAAAGGCCCAAAAGCCCTGATTATTAATTAATTTCGTAATTAATTAATAAGGGAAAAATCAGCTATTGAGAAGAGTCCCGATAAGGATATAAATCCTTATAGATTAGCCTCAAGGGGACCTAAAAGGATAAGGAATCAGCTTCCTACTTCCTAGGACTCCTAAGTCTATCCTAATTCAGAGGCTTGTCCACCAAGTCTCCTATACCAAGTCCAATTCAAGGACTCCCAACATCTATATAAGGGGTCTCACCCCCACCAATCAGAACTACGTTTTTTGGCTTGATTCTCTAATTCACAGAGATACGTAGGCATCTCGTAAAGGCAGATTGAGCCACGAAGCACGAGAGCAGCCATTAAAGGCCTTGAGCTCCCGAATCTTAGTATTAAATACAGCAAGTAATAACCTTGGTTTTTTATCCATAACATTTACATATTTTTTAAAAGCTCAAAATAATTTTAAATCATTATTTAGCTCAATTATAAATAATAAATTTTATTTAACTATTTATAGATAAAATTAATTAATTAAATGAATTAATCAATTAAATAAATCATAAATAATTAATCAAAATAAATTATAAATATCTAAATCAAGTTATGATATTTGAAATAAATAAAGAGAATAATTTTCCGAATTTAAAATAATTCATCTAATTATTTAAAAATAATTAACTAATAAAATTTTGAATTTAAATTAAAATTTTAAAATTAAAGTTGCATTTTTTATTTATTTCAAAAATAAATCATCAAAACAGTTTGCATAACTAGGTTTGGGGAAAAACAGATCAAACCCGGGTTTTAAACCGGGTCCGAAATGGGTTGAAACTGGGTCGGTGAAGAACACCAACGCAAAACCGTGGAAGAACCCAGAATCCAGCGGGTTTCTTCCCGATTCCGACAGCTTCAAAACCCCACCAAAATATATGGCTTTGCATCGTTTTCATCCCCACTCGATTCAACACAACTCCGGGAACCCAGAAACGCAACTAACAATTGCCAATCATCACCGGAACTCGAACTCCGACCAATATCGAGGTAAAATCCGGCGACTTGATCGAAAAACTCGACTTTAACTAAATCGAAACCAAACTCAGCAATCTTAACATCAAAACAAAGCTTACTGCGTATATAATCGATTTATATCATCAAAATGAACCACCACTTCTTCAATAACCCAGAAATTCAAAAACAAAAATCAATTAAAACCAAATACTCGGCCTAGCACTTCCTGAACTACAACATCAATGAAAATCATATAAATCGATTGGAAATGAACAAGTAAAGCTATATCTATTATTAGTGTGGACCAAAAATCATTCAAATAGAAACCCCCAAATCGAGTTATAAACCCTAAAAATCAAATTGGAAGTTTACCCCTTTTTGGAATGATTTGATGGTAGAATCTGATAGAATTCTTCACGAGATTCAATCTGATTACATATACTACCCCCTTTGCTCTTCAGATCGAGCCAAAACCATGATTTGATTCCAAGAACACAAATTGAAACCCTAACCCTAATTTGAAAGGATTTTCTGATATTTTTATATATTTCTGATTTTTATCAAAATTAATATTGATTAAAATCTATTTATAATTACATAAAAATACCCCAAAATTATTTAGGGATTAATTATATCATTTAATAAAAATAATTAGCCCAAAATTAATAATTTACGGAGATAATATTTAATCGAATAAATAAAAAAATTATGTCAAAATTCCCCAAAAATTATGAAAATTTCAAAAATACGAAAATATAAAATATTTGAAAGTCCCACAATTTTATAAAAATAAAAATACGATTTTTGTGGGTTTTGACGTCCTGGTAGGGGCCCGGTCCGATAACTTATCATAAACCAAAATATTTTCTAATTTAACAATAAACCCCGAAAACAAATATAACAATGAACAACTCACGTAAAATAATTCAAAATATGCTACAGTAACATACACTATTAAACATGCGTCTAAACAATATATAATTTTATATAGTTGTAATTTGAACACATAACAATTATCCGAAAAATAATCTGGTCCTTACGAGACCACGTATAACATATTGGTGCAGATAAAATATCCACTTGATCCCCAAAATCTTAAAGTGAAACCAATTTACCGAAATCGACAAAACGATCGGCGTTTTAATAAAATTTTAAAATAGTAAAAGTAAGTAAATATTTTTACAAAACCATCAGGGATCGATACCGAACTGACAATTAACATGTTGGTCCCTTTAAGGAGGAGAATACATTACAATAGAATAAAATATTCACAATTTAATCCCTCTAATACTGAAAAAATTACATAAAATATCAAGATAATCAAATAAAAAATCCTGAAAATTTGAGGTATTACATCTAGCACTACTCTTAGTCGAGATATGAAGAATTCATAATGTGAATACATGATGGGACATTTGCAATTGCACAATTTATCTAAAAAATTACAACTATACCGATAAAATAACTCCCCTATTACGTGCTTATGGCCATTTTTCTCTTTCAGAATATATTCTTCTCATACAAAGTCATTCAGGGTGTGTCAATCAATTTTATAATTTTTATCTTTCTGTTTTTCACAATTACTTTTTCTTTTTTTTCTTTTTCACTATGTTTCTTTCGACTGCAAACCCTGGTCTATGGCCCCTCTATCTTCTTAGCAACACATTTCATCTCAATTTTACACTCTTTTCTCATTCTATGAGCTTCTCTTGTAATTACTCGGCTTTTAAACCGCATTGTGATGACCGTCAATCTTGTGACTTTATCAATACTATTTGATGGTGTGATTTTCTAAATTAATATATATTCCATTTATCCCTAGTTACATGTATTTTAAAGTAGACAAGATGTACTTTTAAGTTTTAAATGATAAATATATATGATAGATATAAATTTCAGTCAAATAATGATCAATTTGACTAGTCAAAAATTAAAATGGACATGTATGTAGTGATAGAGTGAGTAATAACAATTATAATAACATTTGTAAGTATGAAATTAAAAAAAAAATTAATTTTACAAGAATAAATCTATACACATCTACTCACTATTATGTTACAAACAAAAATGTTCAACGTTTCAACGATAGTCTGGTCAATAGGTCTACAACTTGATCATTTGGTTATACTATAATTGTTAGATATATTTGATAAAGTCATGGCTAATATGTTTTATGTTTAGCTTTCAGATCTTACTTGAACAGGATAAATCAGTACTTAACTGTTGATCAGTACTTATACTGGAAGTCAGGACTTAAGGATATCAGTATATATGTTATCAGGAGATAATCGTCAGAAGATAGATATCAGAACTTAAGTGCTGAAGGATAATCAGATAAGGACAGTAGCTGATTAAAGGAAAGAAGATCAAGATAAACATAAGAAGAGATATGCATGAAGAAGGAATTCTATAAAGAATGGAATACTTGGAAGAAAAGATATCTGATTGATATATTTTAGGAAGCAAAATTATATTCCATATCAATTAGCGATTATCTTGTAACTGTGTAGTATATAAACACAGATATAGGGTTTACACTATAAGTGTTATCATTATTAGAGAAGATTATTCATTGTAACCCTAGCAGCTCTCGTGATATTTGTTCATCACTGAGAGGTAACAGTTCCATACTGTAACAGAGTTTATTGTTTCAATAAAGTTTGGTTTCTGTTACTTAAGTTCTTAAAGTTCGATTTGAGTGTACTATACATTGTATTCACCCCCTCTACAGTGTGTGTGACCTAACAATTGGTATCAGAGCCTATCTGTTAACATACATACAGTTAAAGATCCAAACACAATCATGTCGGACACAGAAACTCCAACTAAGCCTACCAAAACTGAGGAACCACCAAAGACACAAATTCAGAGTCGGTATGAGACCATCAGAGTTCCCATACTGAGACCATCTGAATATCCCATATGGAAGGTAAGGATGACCATGTTCCTGGAAGCAACAGATCCAGAATACCTTGATAGAATCAAGGAAGGCCCTCACAAACCAACCAAACTCGTTGTTGCAGTTGCAGGTGAAGCAGCAAAGACCGTACCAAAGGAGAAGAGTGATTATACTGCTGAAGACATAGCATCAATTGCTAAGGATGCTAAGGTACGACACTTACTGCATAGTGCCATTGATAATGTAATGTCAAACAGGGTAATCAAATGCAAGACTGCTAAGGAGATATGGGATGCTCTGGAAACAAGGTGTCAGGGAACTGACACAATTAAGAAGAACAGGAAGACAATACTCACTCAAGAGTATGAACACTTTGACTCAAAGACTAATGAGTCATTGAATAATTTATATGATAGATTTGTCAAACTTTTGAATGATTTGTCATTGGTTGATAAAGAGTATGATCTTGAAGATTCAAACCTTAAGTTCCTGTTAGCTCTTCCTGAATGCTGGGATTTGAAGGCAACGACAATAAGAGACAACTACAATCTTGATGAAACAACTCTTGACGAAATCTATGGAATGCTCAAGACTCATGAGCTGGAGATGGAACAAAGAAGCAAGAGGAAAGGAGGAAAGTCAAGGACAGTTGCTCTTAAGGCTGAAGAAGAATTCCCCAAAGCAGCTTCCTCAAAGAAAGACAAGGGAAAAGCTCTTTTCATAAAGTCTGATACCGAGTCATCAAGTTCTGAGATTGATGATGACTCAGATTCTGAAAGCTTCCCTGAGACTGATGCTGATGAGGAGATGATGAAGCTGTGTGCTTTTATGGTGAAAGGAATCACAAAGATTGCATACAGGAAGTTCAGGAAGGGAAAGAAGTTTTCCAGGAAAGGCATAAGTTCTGATAAGAAGCATTTCAGAAGATCTGAAGGCAGAGGAGGAAAGTCTGACAGAGGAGATTACACCAATGTTAAATGCTATAACTGTGGTGAGAATGGCCACATATCTCCTGACTGCAAGAAGGTAAAGGGTGACAAAGGCAAGGCTCTTGTCACAAAGCAGAAAAGCTGGACAGACACCTCAGACTCTGAAAGTGAGGAAAACTATGCATTGATGGCAAATGCTGATAAAGAAAGTGTTGAGAGCAGTTCTGAAGCTGCTGAAACAAAGGTACCTCAGACTACTTATGCTTTTCATACTGATGATATTAATGAGTTGAGAAGATATCTTAAAACCATGTTTGTTAGCTATAGAGATCAAACATTAACATGTGAAAGATTAACTTCTGAAAATCTTGCATTTAAGAAAAGAAATGATTTCTTAGAAAAAGAGTTAGTCATGTTCCATCAAACTCAGAAGGATAGAGATGATGCTTTTTATGTTAGGAATGAAGTGCTAAAATTAAATGAATCTCTAAAAACTGAGTTAGAAAAGGAAAGAGAGATTATCAGGACTTGGACTAACTCTGGCAAAACAACTCAAAATTTGCTAAGTAGTGGAAACTGGAAAGAGGGCTTAGGTTATGGAGAAGATAAGAAAGATAAAGGAACTGAAGAAATTAAGTCTGTTGATAAACAAAAGCCAAAGTTAAAACCTGATAAGTTTGTAACTGTAAAGTCTAAAAATGAAAAATCAGAAGTTACAAAGAAATTAACTTCTGATAAACTAAAACAGGAAAAGACAGCTGAAGTGAACATAGGCTTAATGACAAAGAAGCAGCTTAAGCATAAGCTGAAAGATGTCAAGAATGCAAACAAGGTAAAATCACCTAGGAAAAATAGGAATGGAAAGGAAGGTGTGAATAAAAGCAATGATTATAAACCTGTTCCTGATGCTCCTAGGAAAACATGTCATAACTGTGGAAGTTCTAACCATCTGGCTTCTTTTTGCAGGAAGAATAAGAATATTAACTCCTTACCTTCAAAATCAGGAGTTAAGAGTCAGTCTGTTAGATACAAACCACAAAATCCTTGTTTTCATTGTGGTAGTTTATGGCATTCCATTTATACTTGTAAGGAATATCATAGTTTGTACTATGATTATTATCAAATAAAACCTTCTTTGAAGAAAGTTTCCATTGTTCCTTCTAGTGTAAATTCTGATTCAAAGTCTGATAGTGTAAGTTCTGATAAGAAAAATGTTAACATAAACTCTGATGCTAAATCCGCTGCAAATGTTAACAAACTTAATAAGGCCAAAGGATCCAAGCAAGTCTGGGTCCTTAAAATTAATAATTAGTGGTCTTTGTGATTGCAGGGCAACAGGAAAAATATTATAGTTCTGGACAGTGGATGTTCAGGACATATGACTGGAAATAAGGCCCTGCTATCAGACTTTGTGGAGAAAGCTGGCCCAAGTGTTTCTTATGGAGATGGCAACATTGGAAAAACATTGGGATATGGCAATATCAATCTTGGAAATGTCATAATTAAACAAGTAGCTCTAGTCTCAGGACTTAAACACAACCTACCGAGTATAAGTCAAATCTGTGATAGAGGTTATCATGTTGATTTCTTTGAAGAACACTGTGAAATTGTGAGTAAATCTAAAGGCAAAGTTGTTCTGAAAGGATACAGGCATGGTAACATTTATGAAGCTAAGCTTTCAACAAGTACTGATGGTTCTGCAATCTATCTAATGAGTAGAGCATCAATTGAAGAAAGCTGGAATTGGCATAAGAAACTCTCTCATTTAAATTTCAACAATATAAATGAACTGGTCAAGAAAGATCTTGTGAGAGGATTGCCAAACACAGTATTTGCTCCTGATGGTCTTTGTGATTCATGTCAGAAAGCCAAACAAAGAAAATCTTCATTCAAGAGCAAGACTGAATCATCAATTCTTGAGCCTTATCATCTAATACATGTTGATCTATTTGGTTCAGTAAATGTCATGTCTATTGCAAAGAAGAAGTATGCGTTGGTCATAGTGGATGAGTTCACCACATACACATGGGTGTATTTCTTGCATACAAAAAGTGAAACTGCATCAACCTTGATTGATCATATCAAACATCTGGATAAAATGGTCAAAGATTCTGTGAAAGTTTTAAGGAGTGATAATGGCACTGAGTTCAAGAATTTGATAATGGAAGAGTTCTGCAAAAGCCATGGAATAAAGCAGGAATTTTCTGCTCCTGGAACTCCACAGCAAAATGGAGTTGTTGAAAGGAAGAATAGAACTCTCATTGAAGCTGCACGTACAATGCTTGAAGAAGCAAAGCTTCCAACCTATTTCTGGGCTGAAGCTGTGCAGACTGCTTGTTTTACTCAAAATGCAACACTCATTAACAAGCATGGAAAAACACCATATGAGGTGGTGAAGAAAAAGAAGCCAAATCTGAAATATTTTCATGTATTTGGATGCAAGTGTTTTGTTCTCAAGACTCATCCTGAACAGCTATCAAAGTTTGATCTAAAAGCTGATGAAGGAATCTTTGTTGGATATCCACTTTCCACAAAAGCCTTCAGAGTCTATAATTTGAGAACAAAAGTGGTCATGGAATCTATCAATGTCTCTTTTGATGACAAAAATATTACTGGTCTTGAAGATTTCATTGACCATGATCAGCTGAGATTTGAAAATGAAGACTCAAATTCTGATACAGAAAATCCTGATAGTCTAAGTCCTGATACTGTAAACTCTGATGGATTAAACTCTGATATTATTGAAACTGTGGAGACTACGTCAAAGGAAGATGCACCTATGCAGGGGGAGCATACTCAAGATCCTACCACATCTCAAGAAACATCAGAACATACATCTGGCTCTTCAAGTTCTGATAAGCCAAGTTCTGATAGTGCTGAAAATCTAAATACTGAAGAATCCAACTCAGAGAGCATAGTTTCAGGGGGAGCATCAGAAAATGAAAATGAAAATAGCATGGATCTTGGGGGAGCATCCAGTTCTAGAGAAAACCTTCCATCTGCAAGGAAGTGGATAAAATCACATACACCTGATTTGATAATTGGAAATCCTGATGCAGGTGTCAGAACTAGAACAAGTACTTCAAATGAATGTCTTTACAATTCTTTTCTCTCTCAGATTGAGCCAAAGAAAGTGGAAGAAGCTCTTCAAGATGCTGATTGGGTGCAAGCAATGCAGGAAGAGTTGAATGAATTTGAAAGAAACAAAGTCTGGACCCTAGTGCCAAGACCAAAGAATAGATCTGTTGTTGGTACAAAGTGGGTATTCAGAAACAAAACTGACAGTGATGGCATAATTACAAGGAATAATGCAAGGCTGGTTGCAAAAGGATATTCTTAACATGAGGGAATTGATTATAATGAAACATTTGCACCAGTTGCTAGGTTAGAAGCCATAAGGATATTCTTGGCTTATGCTGCTCACAAAAAGTTTAATGTCTTTCAAATGGATGTGAAAAGTGCTTTTCTCAATGGAGAATTGGAGGAGGAGGTATATGTTGAACAACCTCCAGGTTTTGTAGATACCAAACATCCAGATTATGTCTACAGGCTTGACAAAGCACTTTATGGACTTAAGCAAGCTCCTAGAGCATGGTATGAGACTTTAGCTCAGTTTCTTCTGGAAAGTGGATTCAACCGAGGGACAATAGACAAAACACTGTTCTACCTCAACCATGGAAAGGACTTACTTCTGGTCCAGATTTATGTTGATGATATCATTTTTGGATCTACAAATGACAAACTTTGCAAAAAGTTTGCCAAACTAATGCAGTCAAGATATCAGATGAGTATGATGGGGGAACTTAGCTATTTTCTGGGCCTTCAAGTCAAGCAGAATGAGGAAGGCACTTTTATTTGTCAAACCAAGTACACCAGAAACTTGCTGAAGAAATTTGGAATGCAAGATTGTTCAAGTGCATCCACTCCAATGGCCACTGCGACAAAACTGGATAAGGATACCGGTAAATCAGTAGATATTACTGACTACAGAGGTATGATTGGCTCTCTACTCTATCTAACTGCTAGTAGACCTGATATCATATATGCTACCTGTCTTTGTGCAAGATTTCAAGCAGATCCAAGAGAACCTCACTTAACAGCTGTAAAAAGAATCTTTAAGTATCTTAAAGGAACAGCTGCTCTGGGATTATGGTATCCTAGAGAATCAGATTTTAAACTAATAGGTTACTCAGATGCAGATTTTGCAGATTGCAAAATTGACAGGAAAAGCACAAGTGGAAGCTGCCAATTTCTTAGAGGCAGATTGGTTTCTTGGTACAGCAAGAAAGAAAAGTCAATTTCCACATCAACTGCAGAAGCAGAGTATATTGCTGCAGGAAGCTGTTGTGCACAGATTCTTTGGATGAAGAATCAGTTACTGGATTATGGGTTAACATATTTCAAAATCCCTATTTACTGTGATAATCAAAGTGCTATTGCTATGACAGGTAATCCAGTTCAACACTCAATGACAAAGCACATCAGCATCAGGTACCACTTCATCAGGGAACATAAGGATGAAGGTACAGTGGAATTGTATTTTGTTCCCACAGATCAACAACTAGCAGATATCTTCACAAAACCACTGTGTGAAGCTACTTTTACAAGATTGGTAAATGAACTTGGAATGGTTTCAGGTTCTTTCTCTAAATCTGCTTAGTCTTGTTCTGTGTTATCAGACTTTATGCTCAGTATTTACAGAATTAATCTCATTGTGTATTCTGTGCTTAATTGATAAATGTCTTTAAGTACTGACTGTTGTCTGATATATGTTTCTAAACTCTGATAAGTGATATGTCTGTTCAAGTACCTATTCAATCCTATGAGGATAACTGTGCTAGATACTGATCTAGTAGTCTTCAATAAACAAATGATTCCATGTAAGAAGTAATTATTTCAGTGGAAACCCTATGACACTAGCAAATTCTGATAATTGAGCTTAGTTAAGTTTACTTTGTATATCTTATTACTAAGTCACAAATTAGAATAATGCTACTCATCTATTAAGTTCTGATACTAGTAAAACTGCTGAATGTACTAAGTGTTGATAAACCTCACTTATCAAAAGAAAAAGCAAAAAGATCAAAGAATAAAATCAGGTACTCCTTTGAGATCTAGAGTAAAAATGTGGAAGGGACGACCCAAGTGCATTGCTGGTATTAAGTAGATATGCATTAGAAAAGCAAAATATTTTCTTGGTGACTTTTCACACTCTATGATTACTGGAGAAATACTCTGATAATAGCATAAATTCTGATACACAGTCGTGACTCACTTACACTGAGAAGCCACTGTAAAATAGAATTTCAAAAGATGCATAAAATTAGCACAAAACAGTTGAGGTGGACTCAAGCATGAACTCATTCATCAGTAGGTTTCAGGACAATGACAGCTCTTTAGCAAAATTTTAGTTATGCCTTATTTCTAAGATGTACTGAAGTGAATCAGACTTTACTCTTTGTCTGTTGTTTAGCTTAATGCACACACTAATCACTCCATCTGAATGATGAAAATTTCTGTGGTGGTCTATGTTATTTTAGATAAACAGTCATTGTGTCATTATTGCACAAATTCTGAGGACAAGTTCTAGTTACACGTTCTGATGATTAAGTTCTGAAGTCTATAACTCAGAACTTGTATGAGGATTTACTAAGATGGGCATTCCTTTTTCGAGTTAAGAAATTATGTTCTGATGACTGTTAAGTTCTGGTATAGGTCTAAGTTCTGATTTCTCAGTCTAATCCTTTACTTGGCTTATCTGTGAATAAAATTTGATAACAGTCTCAGTTCGAACTAGAATATGTTGAAGTGGAAGATTAATAGTCACTATGTTTAGGATTAATGGTATTCGTACTTGAACAGTCCACTGTTTCTTGTTTCTTGTGCGGTTTAAACCATGATTCCTCTTTCCAATGAATGTTATTCTTTTTCAAAGTCTAGGGAGAAGAGGTAGAATTAATTCTACCTGTCAGCATTCAATTTCTTTGCGTCTCCTGGCATTCTCTTGCCTATATAAGCAGCCACTTCACATCAGTCTTTCCATCAAATTCTTCTCACACACTTATCTTCATACTTCTTCTTTCAAAAACACAATGGTCAGATACAACATGTTTTTGAACTACCAAAACTTCAATATGGAGCTAAGTTGTGCCGAGTGGCAGCAGGAATGGCATGTCACAGCCATTCCTGAGGAGATATGGGACTCTGTCCCACAGGAGGTACTGACACACCTTCTGTTCTTCTATATGGACTACCATCGCCATCTGGAGCGATTGGAGGAGGAAAGGCTGGAAGCTCTCCGCCAGCAAGAGTGAATCATCCGACTCGCCATTCTGTTTGTCGAGAGTAGGAAGAAGAAGATGACTTAATCTCGTCTTCTTCCTGTTTTTCTTCATCATCAGCTTTGTCAGGCTTCTTAGCTAGGACTAAGGCTGTTGATGTTAGGATTAGAAGCTTAGGGAAAATCTTGTATAAGTATTGATGTAATTTCCATTTCATAAATGTATTGTCTTGATATATTAATGAAAGTTGTTTTTCCTTCAAGATTTTGTCTCTGAGTTATTTTATCTTGTGTTGATAAATCCTGATTGATATTCTGATGAACATATAAATTTTGTTTTATATTAAGTTCTGATTCATTTTCAGCACTTACTTATCTAATTTATCTTGGTCATTTTCATGTGATGTATTTTCAGAATATCAATGATGCAGTGAAAAATTGTAACACCCCCAGATCCGGGGTCGGGGATCCGGGTCGTCACGGTCTTTCTTTCCACAATATCACTTCACTTAATTAATAATAAATAACCTTATGCTGTGACCCCACACTAACACACACCACAACCCGTTATAGTCTCAGAGATGAAATTTAAATAAGTACAAGTCTTTGAATCCACAATTTAAAAGTTATTACAACCCAAAATGATTACTTGATAAATTTACAGTTAATTGCCATTATCTGCCACAAGTTATAATTATACATAATTGATTCTCAAAAGTAGATGGTCTGATCTACTATAGATCTACCTCTGCAGCTATAGCAGCTACAACATCAACGGGAAGACGCGGGACCCTTCCCACGCGCTTGCGCTGGGTCTGCTGGAGTCTGGCCATCTTTCCTAACTGTTGTTGTGTGATGAAGAAATAAAGCAAGGGTGAGCAGCAAGCCCACCAAAATAATATGTATAATGATTTACAATATATGAGCCTACTCATAATACTCATGAAAGTCTTGGTCAAAAGAAATGAACCAAGTTTGATATCTTAATGCGATGAAGTCGCAAAATATTCAGTATATATACATATATACTTTTCAAAATATTGGAAGTCCTCTTCCATGCATAATATACACAAAGTCCCAGTGTATAACTGTATAAAAAAATATCGTTGCAAGGTGATCTCATATATCTAACCTTGTCTCAACATTTTTCTGAAAATCTTTGTCATTCATAAGACAATTATTAATTAGATATAAGTTTAAAAGATGAGGTTACCAAATACCCCAATATACTTATATCTTTCCCAATTCTACTTGAACTACCACCGTTCAAGTTATAATCAATTTCAAAAGTTCATCACATAGATGAGACTATAAGACAAGATTTGAATAGATTCAAGCTTTGAAATATTATTAAAGGAAATAAAGTTATGATATACTTCATTTAGTTCTGATATATATATATATATATATCCACATATACACCTTCTTTATACATTTCCTGAAAACCTCTGTCATATAAAGTATGAACAGAATTGCAATATCCAATAAATTTGGAAAGAAAAAGAATTTGGCATAAACCAGATATCTTGCTGATCAGGCAAAGATACCAATAAGTAACCTTTTCTACTAGTAGATGGATGAATCCCCCACCGGTCATCACCCTGGCCACATAAGGACCTTGTGCTGGACCGCCACCCGGCCTCTTACGCGTTGATGGACTGCCACCCAGCCACTTACACTTTCATAGACCGTACCCCGGCCTGTCGCTTATGCCGACTCAATTAGATGGGCTTACTTCCCGAACATTGGGCAAGTAATCAATTCATTTACCAAAACTGCAACCTCGTTGCGAATATAAAATACACCACAGAGCCGGATTCCCCAGGTTTTGAGCGAGTATTTAAATCCCCTTAAAAAGGAAGATCTTAAATATAAAAATGAGTTTTGGGATCCGCTCTGACTTTAAAAATCATTTTGAAGACTCGAAAACACTTTATAGAGTGTTTGGAGTAAAGCTGATTTAATGAAGTAAATCAGTCCCCAGAATATTTAGAAAATGACTGAATATTATTATTTAAATAATATTCCCATAAAGAATAATCTTTATAAAAATAATTGAAGTAGAAGTATTAAAACTTATACTTGAAACGAGTATTAAATAACCAAAGATATACTTATATGAAAGTATTATCTTTATTTGAATAATCGAAAATAAGTTTGATTATTGACACCTTATTCTTTAATAAAATAAAGAATATATTTCAGTAATAAGCGGAGTCATAATACCTCGAATGAATATTATAAATAATATTCATAAAATAAAGGAGTCATACATCCTCAAATGAATATCCAAGTAATATCCAATAATAATATAAAAGAGTCATAAGCCCTCGAATAATATTCGAAATAATATTCAATAATTAATATAAAGTTATCGAATAACCCTTATTCGATTAATAGTTTAGAAAACTATAACCATATATATATATAAATATATATATATATATATCCATATCCATATATACAAAATCTACTCGGGATCCTCGACTCCCGGTTTTAGAAAATATTTTCACCTTTGGGTCCCTATACTAAGGGTATATGCAAGTTACCGCTATCCTCTAGCATAGGTATTATCAACTGAATCAACAGATATATATGGAAAGAATACGAAACAGACATGCATATATACCATATCACATGCTACAATATATCGCAAGAATTTGCTAAATAACCAATATGCATTTATCGCAAGATCATGCATATACAAATGTATACATCACAACAACAGTATAACGGATAGAATACTTGCCTGAGCGACTTGGGGTGATAAAAGGCTCGGGATGAGTCTGGTAACCTATAAACAACAAGTAAGTTGGAATTAAACCAAAATCACTTGTAAATCTATACTTTAACTAACTTAGACTCTAACGCTTGTTTTGCGCTCACTGATTTGCTTAAGTCACTCGGGTACCCTCGGCTCCACCATTTTTAATAATTTAACCTTTACGAGTTTTAAAGCGATTCCTTCGCGAGTGTCTTATCAACTGCCTAACACACTTACTATAAATGTTTCATACATTAATTAACCCTTTTTGGTCTTTAACCTATGTTTCAAAGTAAGGCGAGGGAAAAAGTTTCGTTCGCGAAACGCCGTTACTTGAAACGGTCGTTTCTCCTAAACCGTGCATCGGAATTGAACGAACTACATATCAAAACGAAGCTCGTAACATGAGCTATCTAAACATGGCAGTGGTCATAATCTAGCAGGGGGTTCTCGGGTCATAATGCTATGCACAAAAACAGTCCAAAGAAAATCGGACGTTACGACGGCTATGTTTACGCGATTCCCAATATTTTAAACCATTCAAAACCATTCCAAATCAACCTCAAATCCAACATACAACCAACATCCATCCTTATCACATCATAACAACCCCAACCAATTCAATTTAATCATTCACTCTTATGCCTAAACTTAACTTTAATCATACTTAAGTTCTTTTAAATCAAAACCACAACATTTACCATTCCATTTCACTACCATTTCAAATCCCAAACTCTAATCACAACAACAAGCTATAATATCATCCTACTAATCAAAATCATCTTATAATATATAGGAACCTAGGGTTTGGAGATGGTATACCTTCCTTGAAGTGGTGGGAGGAGCTAGGAAGCCTTAAGAAGCTTTGAGAAGTCTTAAGAATGCTTGGATCTTCAAGAAAAACAAGAAAAATTTCAAGTTAAAAACTTGAAAACACTATTCATTGTCTTCTTCTTTGATTAAATGGAGAAGATGGAGAAGGAATTGATGGCTTAAACTCATGATATAGCCCTAACTAAGCATGAAGATGATTAGGGAATTAACTCACCAATTTAGGAGGCTTGGATCTTGAGTTTTTGAATTCTTGCCCATTTGCAATAGTAAAAGCCGAGAGCATGATGAACCATGCCTTGGTTTCTTTTTGATTTTGATGAAAATGATTTAGCTTGGCTTGGTTGGCTTGTTTTTGTGTTTGATTTAGTAAATTACCTAGTTGCCCTTGATTTTGTGTGGTTAAAAAGTCACCACATCTCCTTCCTTTTTTGTCATGCCTATGTCACTTTGCACATGTCATAATGCTCCCACTTGTCCACACCTTGTGGTTTGATGATGTCACAGTCCCTGGCTTCTTGTACAAGCTTGTCTCTTGGTCACTTATTTGTTTTACGGTTCGCTTATCTTTCGTTCTCGTTTATCGTTTAAGGGATCATACCCGGGATCTTATTACTTAGGTTCCCTTAACCTTTCTCAATATATTGTATTCCTTCTATGATCCTCTCTTATAATCCTTTAATTTAAATCCTTTTTATCCTGTTACCTTATACTCAATTCTCTCCGTATCTTGTGGATTTCCGGGAAAAAATCAAAGTGTTCGGAATTGGATTCTGACGATCTTTACATACACTTATATACCTCATAGAGTACTAATAATATCCCATAAGATCAATAACAGAACCCCTACATAGCGTGGCATGAACAGTTTTCTCGTTCAGCAAAAACACTATTCATAAGGGTTTCAAAATTTCTCAAAAATTGGGGTTATTACAGTCTCCCCTCCTTAAAAGGATTCCGTCCCGGAATCAAATAGAAAACGAATGGGGATACTTTCTTAGCATTACACTTTCTAACTCTCGAGTCAATTTTCCCACATTGTGGTTCTACCACCAAACTCTGCCTAGTTTGATAATCCTTCTCCTAAGCACTTGTTCCTTTTCACTCTATAACCCTTCCTGGTTGCTCCATATAGGTTACGTCGGGTTGCATATCTATGCGCTCATATGCCTCTATTTATCTGGCATCTGAATTACACTTCCTTAACATTGATACGTGAAACACGTTACGACCTGCTACATGTTCGGGGTTAGGGCTAGCTCATATGCTAACTTCCCAAACGTCTTAATATATCCAAAGGTCCAACAAATTGTAGACTTAGCTTTCCTTTCTTTCCGAACCTCATCAATCCTTTCCAAGGGATACCTATAACATTACTAGGTCCCCTATTTCATACTCTTTATCCTTTCGTGTCAAATCAACATACTTATCATGTCCATCTTGGGCTACTACCAGCCGTCCTCTGATTAGATCTATCATATCCTTGGTCCTTTAGACCACTGCTGGTCCGAGCATCTTGCGCTCTACAACTTCATCCTAACATAAGGGAGATCGATATTGTCTTCCCTCAAGGATCTCATAAGGCGATATCTCAATACTGACATATGATCTATTGTCGTAAGAAAACTCAATCCGTGTTAAGTGATCATTCCAATTTCTTTCAAGTCTATTGCACAGACTCTCATTATAGCTTTTAGCATTAGAGCTTTTGCTTCTCAATACCCATCCTTTTCCAGTTCGTAATCGCTACTACCTTCCGTTCCTAATATTATACTGGTTATACTTTTGCTCGTTAGCGTTCTATAACCTTTTAATAACCACGTCAACCTTAGTATCACGAATGTGTTTCCATTCCGCATACTACCACCACTTTATTACTCCCTTTTCAGTTGTTTCTATTTTCCAAAATTTGATCAATCAAATAGAAGTAAAGGAATTTGTTGAGAGATCACTATGATCATGAACACTTGTTATATCGCTTAGTTAGTACAGAAGGTGGCCAGCCTTTAGTACTTGACAAGCAATTAAACAATAGCTGATATCCTACTAGGCTTCTATCACACAGATAGATAGTCATTCGGCAATACCTCCCCTTTCTGGAAGGGTTGTTCTTCTCAGCTTACATGAAATGAAAAGAAGAGAAAAGAACGAATTGAAGAGAATTGTACATTCATAAAAAAAAAAAATTTATTGCCATAAAATATCTGGCTTGGAATCTACCTCTGAACTATAGAGGTTTGTCATAGAAGAACAAAACATATATGTATTTATATCAACATCAAGTATTATAGCATCGCATTTCACGTGCCTAAATATTTTCGCTATCCCGTCCATCATTCTATGGACCCATGCTCTTCCTCGAGCTTATACACAATCACCTTTGAAACTCCCTCGACATCGAAAATCGAATCTGGGATCTCATTCTATACATCATCGTTACTAGAATTCTATGCTTGCACCGCAACCTTCCTCGTATAATAATACGACTCTCTATTGATAAGAAAGAATAATAATTCACTAGGTATATACTCTACTTAATTAGTCTATCAATGATAACTTATACACTACCACGACCCGATTAGTGGTACTCAATCTCAACACCCATTCCAATACAACTCTCATGGTTGTAATCAGCTCATTACTCGCAGAATCATTGCTGCCTTACTATGGTCCACCACTGACCTACTGTAGTCATTCATTTTCCATGAAGTCTTAATAGCTAACCATACGGAGTCCATACATCTCGTATCTAATTCTCCTAAGGAGTTAACATAACCACCAATCACAATTCATGAAGAACACTCCAAACTCTGACGTACTTTCATGACATGAAGTAGATAAAATTGCAGAAGAGTTTCAATCAAAGCAACGATAGCAGGTTAATACCATTCTTAATCATATGCCTTAAATAGAAGACTTAACTCAAAGGTTCGTCTAGTCCTTTTTGAAACATGGTCCTGGCTTATCTCAAGATAGGACCTCCTAAGATAGATAGCCCGTTCATGGCGATTACACGAATTAAACCTTTACCAACTACTATTACGGTTGGGTATTGCACAGTCATCAGAAGGAATGTCAATCTTCCTAACCATAATTCAACCTTCACATTTTTAACCATCATCACTGTATTCTTTTGGCACACGCGCCTATAATTATCCACTTACCTTTAAAGTGTCGGCCACCTCTTTGGCCTTTCCTGATAGTAAAATTTTCCTTATAGTCAATGTCATTTTAACCACCTCCAAATAAATTTTCTACCTTATTTCAATCACTGCTTTTGTGAAGATGTATTCCTTAAAATCTGATGAGTAAAAAAATATCACCATTTTTCCATAAGTTATTGCCTCAGTCTTTAGAGGATAATCACTGTCACGACTGACTCTCAATCATAATTAGAACATCTTTTATCTTAAGTCCTAATTGCCCTGAACAATTTCGACCTTTACTGGTTCGATCCATACTTTCTCGTGGTTTAACACGTGCCCCACTTGGCATCATTATAATTATGTCATATTTCCTTTATCAACATTTTTATTCTTGAGAATTTCGAATATTTCCTTTCTCCTTGTAAAACCGCTAAGGTTATCCTTCAATCGTTCCTCCTGTATTCCCAATATACCGGGCATATCAAAATACCATTTACTAATACTAGAACCATTGTCTATATACTTCTGAAAAAAAAATTTCTCCACTGATCCTTAAAGGTTATTATTACCTTAATCCTTTCCAATTCATACTGTCAAAACTCACACTGTCCCTATTAAGGGTGAAAAGCCAACCTTTATGTATTCCCCTAGGATTCATTTTAAGTTACCGATGTTCTATCCTTAATTCCACCTTTAAAAGGTACCTGCATCCTTCCATGGATAAATCAAGTCATATATCCCTGATAAGGGTGTCTTATTCAATCATTCCCACCTCGATAGTATATGCCTAATTTCACAATAACATCTGTATACAATATGAGGTCAATCAATATGGCCTCCCAAAAGATAACAACGGTTATCCGCTTTTCTTGCCTAATTTGGTAACGATAACAAGGATGTTCTGGAAGATATTGGTCGTGTTCAACGTGAACTTCTTCTTAATAATTCCGTGTTTACTTTTGTTGTTTATCTCAACAGTCACCTCAATGTTGGGATATCTTTCATACCTGGCGTCTCCCTTCCTGGGTATCAAGCCACCGGTCTTACACTTCCCATTCTTGAAGGTCACTTCCTTCATCCAATTTTCTTAATTTCTTACTTTCTTGTCTCCTCAGTCTATCCGCGTCTCATTATTTATCCTTCGAATTACCTCAAGGTTTCCTCGAATCCTCCCAACTTAAAGGGGATAAAATATACATAACTCTTATGCCTTCAACCATCAATTTTAACTCATGGTGAATCACCCTCATCCTGACGATTACATACTCTTCTATTTCTATTTCTACGAGTCTTTAGGGTTTCCTCATACCCAACTCCCTTATCATTCCTCAAACTCTCTTGCCTTTATATTCCTTTCTCTTATCGTTATTTCATGAACCAACACAACATAAGCATTGATTTCAAACATCCCGTCATTCTGGATTCGTGTCTTCAGAACGAATCTTGATAACTTTTACAACTTAGATTCATAATTCATCATACTCGTCTGCCTTTGTTCTGGCTCTAAAGCTTTTACACTATTCCATAACCTTGGGAATTACTTTCCCGAAAACAATTGGCTGAACTTTAATCAGTTTATTATAACCTCTGGCTCCGTGCCTTTCTTGGTCTTTCACCAGCGGGTGGTCTCTCTCTTAGGAGGGTAAGTGACAAAAACAGTCTTTTGTGATTCGTCAATCATTTAGAATCTCAAATAATTCCTATATTTCCTTTAGCCAGGCTCTTGCCTCGGCTGGGTCAGCTTGTTCCATGGAACTCTGAGAGCTTAGCGACATAAAGGTCCTGAAAGAATTTCTCACCGCACTGTCTCCTCAGGGTGGTGGTTGGGGATAATAGTCTAAGTTCTTTTTAGACAGGTCCATGAATTGCCGTATAGGAGTACCGTCTCGGGTCTCCTTTCCTTACTCGACTTTCTGTTTCCTTAGTATGAAATGTTTCATCCTACTCCCCATAATTGGGGTCATCTTTTAATTTAAAATCCTCATTTTCCACTCCATTATGTCATGGGTTCCTTCTATCTTGATGGCGACCTCCCTGACTATCACGTTCAGGGTTTGCTCTAAATCTTATTCCTCAAACTATGGCTCTCATCTAAGTTCTCATCCTTACGCTCTTGAACTTTCGGAACCCAAATTCTATAGGAATACCTCATTATTCCCTTATCATCTTTCTCGATATTAATCTTTTATCTAATTGTTGGCTCTCTGCCTTCATTCATAACTTTTTCTGGCACAATATGATCTTTTCCAATAATTCGGGTTGTATTGCAATCTCAAACAGCTTTTCGGTACCGGCTCCGGTTACCTTCACTTCTATTTCCATTTTCTCAAAATCTCTTATAAACTCTCCAAAAGACATTATCATCTTGAGTCTCTCCTTTTTACTAAGGGCATCAGCCACCATATTGGCTTTCCCCGAATGATAAAGAATCTCCCAATCATTATTCTTGATTAGCTCTAACTGCCTCCTCTGGCCTATGTTGAGCTCTTTCTACGTGAAAATGTACTAGAGCACTTATGGCTTAGGTAATTCTCGCACTTCTCTCCATACAAGTAGTGCCTCCAATCTTTAGGGTAAACTATTGCCACGAGCCTAAGCTCATGAGCGGGGATATCGAATTTCATATTACCTTAATTGTCTTGACATGTACGCGATTACCTTACCGTGCTGCATAAGCACGCACCCTAAGCCCTTGTGCGAAGCGTCACTACACTTCACAAAATCTCCTTTTCCATCCGGCAACGCCAGCATAGGGGCCATCACCAACCTCTGCTTCAGTTCTTGAAAGCTGTTCTCGCATTTCTCTGTCCATTCGAACTTCTCAGTCTTACAAGTAAGCCGCGTTAAAGGGGCTACTATCTTTACAACTTGAACGAACCTCCGATAGTGACCGGCCAATCCTACCTCTGGTAGTCGACCAAACCATGGTTATTAATTCATCAGTGGTCCTTTATTCATTCTTGTCAGGATCCTCCATGGGATCCTCCCCAGCAACTATCCCTTCTAGGACAACATCCTCAACATGGACAACATCCTCAACATGAACATCATCCGATCCTGCATTAGGGCACTCTATCGGATCCATAATCCGATCTCCAATTAGTAATAAAATATCATCGCGATGTTGCTCCTCAACCTCAGGGTTCGGAGTCCCGCTACCATATACGATAACGAACTACGCTCCTATCACGATATTTATAAGGGTTCCCATAAGGGTTTTAACTGTCAGTACTACGTTAGGTAGTCTGACTATGAACTTGGCAAGAGTTCTTATTATCTTAGTTAACTTATTATCTTAACGTCCCATCATCTCTGAGGTTTATAACGCTTGGCTCTGATACCATTTCTGTAACACCCCCAGATCCGGGGTCGGGGATCCGGGTCGTCACGGTCTTTCTTTCCACAATATCACTTCACTTAATTAATAATAAATAACCTTATGCTGTGACCCCACACTAACACACACCACAACCCGTTATAGTCTCAGAGATGAAATTTAAATAAGTACAAGTCTTTGAATCCACAATTTAAAAGTTATTACAACCCAAAATGATTACTTGATAAATTTACAGTTAATTGCCATTATCTGCCACAAGTTATAATTATACATAATTGATTCTCAAAAGTAGATGGTCTGATCTACAATAGATCTACCTCTGCAGCTATAGCAGCTACAACATCAACGGGAAGATGCGGGACGCTTCCCACGCGCTTGCGTTGGGTCTGCTGGAGTCTGGCCATCTTTCCTAACTGTTGTTGTGTGATGAAGAAATAAAGCAAGGGTGAGCAGCAAGCCCACCAAAATAATATGTATAATGACTTACAATATATGAGCCTACTCATAATACTCATGAAAGTCTTGGTCAAAAGAAATGAACCAAGTTTGATATCTTAATGCGATGAAGTCGCAAAATATTCAGTATATATACATATATACTTTTCAAAATATTGGAAGTCCTCTTCCATGCATAATATACACAAAGTCCCAGTGTATAACTGTATAAAAAAATATCGTTGCAAGGTGATCTCATATATCTAACCTTGTCTCAACGTTTTTCTGAAAATCTTTGTCATTCATAAGACAATTATTAATTAGATATAAGTTTAAAAGATGAGGTTACCAAATACCCCAATATACTTATATCTTTCCCAATTCTACTTGAACTACCACCGTTCAAATTATAATCAATTTCAAAAGTTCATCACATAGATGAGACTATAAGACAAGATTTGAATAGATTCAAGCTTTGAAATATTATTAAAGGAAATAAAGTTATGATATACTTCATTTAGTTCTGATATATATATATATATATATATATATATATATCCACATATACACCTTCTTTATACATTTCCTGAAAACCTCTGTCATATAAAGTATGAACAGAATTGCAATATCCAATAAATTTGGAAAGGAAAAGAATTTGGCATAAACCAGATATCTTGCTGATCAGGCAAAGATACCAATAAGTAACCTTTTCTACTAGTAGATGGATGAATCCCCCACCGGTCATCACCCTGGCCACATAAGGACCTTGTGCTGGACCGCCACCCGGCCTCTTACGCGTTGATGGACTGCCACCCAGCCACTTACACTTTCATAGACCGTACCCCGGCCTGTCGCTTATGCCGACTCAATTAGATGGGCTTACTTCCCGAACATTGGGCAAGTAATCAATTCATTTACCAAAACTGCAACCTCGTTGCGAATATAAAATACACCACAGAGCCGGATTCCCCAGGTTTTGAGCGAGTATTTAAATCCCCTTAAAAAGGAAGATCTTAAATATAAAAATGAGTTTTGGGATCCGCTCTGACTTTAAAAATCATTTTGAAGACTCGAAAACACTTTATAGAGTGTTTGGAGTAAAGCTGATTTAATGAAGTAAATCAGTCCCCAGAATATTTAGAAAATGACTGAATATTATTATTTAAATAATATTCCCATAAAGAATAATCTTTATAAAAATAATTGAAGTAGAAGTATTAAAACTTATACTTGAAACGAGTATTAAATAACCAAAGATATACTTATATGAAAGTATTATCTTTATTTGAATAATCGAAAATAAGTTTGATTATTGACACCTTATTCTTTAATAAAATAAAGAATATATTTCAGTAATAAGCGGAGTCATAATACCTCGAATGAATATTATAAATAATATTCATAAAATAAAGGAGTCATACATCCTCAAATGAATATCCAAGTAATATCCAATAATAATATAAAAGAGTCATAAGCCCTCGAATAATATTCGAAATAATATTCAATAATTAATATAAAGTTATCGAATAACCCTTATTCGATTAATAGTTTAGAAAACTATAACCATATATATATATATATATATCCATATCCATATATACAAAATCTACTCGGGATCCTCGACTCCCGGTTTTAGAAAATATTTTCACCTTTGGGTCCCTATACTAAGGGTATATGCAAGTTACCGCTATCCTCTAGCATAGGTATTATCAACTGAATCAACAGATATATATGGAAAGAATACGAAACAGGCATGCATATATACCATATCACATGCTACAATATATCGCAAGAATTTGCTAAATAACCAATATGCATTTATCGCAAGATCATGCATATACAAATGTATACATCACAACAACAGTATAACGGATAGAATACTTGCCTGAGCGACTTGGGGTGATAAAAGGCTCGGGATGAGTCTGGTAACCTATAAACAACAAGTAAGTTGGAATTAAACCAAAATCACTTGTAAATCTATAATTTAACTAACTTAGACTCTAACGCTTGTTTTGCGCTCACTGATTTGCTTAAGTCACTCGGGTACCCTCGGCTCCACCATTTTTAATAATTTAACCTTTACGAGTTTTAAAGCGATTCCTTCGCGAGTGTCTTACCAACTGCCTAACACACTTACCATAAATGTTTCATACATTAATTAACCCTTTTTGGTCTTTAACCTATGTTTCAAAGTAAGGCGAGGGAAAAAGTTTCGTTCGCGAAACGCCGTTACTTGAAACGGTCGTTTCTCCTAAACCGTGCATCGGAATCGAACGAACTACATATCAAAACGAAGCTCGTAACATGAGCTATCTAAACATGGCAATGCTATGCACAAAAACAGTCCAAAGAAAATCGGACGTTACGACGGCTATGTTTACGCGATTCCCAATATTTTAAACCATTCAAAACCATTCCAAATCAACCTCAAATCCAACATACAACCAACATCCATCCTTATCACATCATAACAACCCCAACCAATTCAATTTAATCATTCATTCTTATGCCTAAACTTAACTTTAATCATACTTAAGTTCTTTTAAATCAAAACCACAACATTTACCATTCCATTTCACTACCATTTCAAATCCCAAACTCTAATCACAACAACAAGCTATAATATCATCCTACTAATCAAAATCATCTTATAATATATAGGAACCTAGGGTTTGGAGATGGTATACCTTCCTTGAAGTGGTGGGAGGAGCTAGGAAGCCTTAAGAAGCTTTGAGAAGTCTTAAGAATGCTTGGATCTTCAAGAAAAACAAGAAAAATTTCAAGTTAAAAACTTGAAAACACTATTCATTGTCTTCTTCTTTGATTAAATGGAGAAGATGGAGAAGGAATTGATGGCTTAAACTCATGATATAGCCCTAACTAAGCATGAAGATGATTAGGGAATTAACTCACCAATTTAGGAGGCTTGGATCTTGAGTTTTTGAATTCTTGCCCATTTGCAATAGTAAAAGCCGAGAGCATGATGAACCATGCCTTGGTTTCTTTTTGATTTTGATGAAAATGATTTAGCTTGGCTTGGTTGGCTTGTTTTTGTGTTTGATTTAGTAAATTACCTAGTTGCCCTTGATTTTGTGTGGTTAAAAAGTCACCACATCTCCTTCCTTTTTTGTCATGCCTATGTCACCTTGCACATGTTATAATGCTCCCACTTGTCCACACCTTGTGGTTTGATGATGTCACAGTCCCTGGCTTCTTGTACAAGCTTGTCTCTTGGTCACTTATTTGTTTTACGGTTCGCTTATCTTTCGTTCTCGTTTATCGTTTGAGGGATCATACCCGGGATCTTATTACTTAGGTTCCCTTAACCTTTCTCAATATATTGTATTCCTTCTATGATCCTCTCTTATAATCCTTTAATTTAAATCCTTTTTATCCTGTTACCTTATTCTCAATTCTCTCCGTATCTTGTGGATTTCTGGGAAAAAATCAAAGTGTTCGGAATTGGATTCTGACGATCTTTACATACACTTATATACCTCATAGAGTACTAATAATATCCCATAAGATCAATAACAGAACCCCTACATAGCGTGGCATGAAAAGTTTTCTCGTTCAGCAAAAACACTATTCATAAGGGTTTCAAAATTTCTCAAAAATTGGGGTTATTACAAAAATAATTCAATTAGTGCTAACGGTTTAAATTTTGAATTAAAACTGTTTCTCTTGATAAATGGAACGGTTTTTCCTTGAAACTAGGCAATTGGGTAAGTAATGATTCCTGTTTTCTCGAGCCCAGTAACTGTCCGTTATTACTGCATGTCTGACAGGTGTCAAACGGTAACATTTTTGTTCAGAGTATAAGTACAACAGAGAGAAGATTTCTTTAATCTTTTATTTTCTTTATATTTTATCTCTCTCCTTACTTTTACTCTCTTTCTCTTTCTTTCTCACGTTGGTTTTTCATACAGACATTATCTCAAACACCTAACAGGCATACTTGAATCTCAATTTTTTTTTCACATGGCACCAAAAGATTTAATCATTGATGGAGCTAAGTTTGTCCCCAACAACTATGCTGCAGTTCTTGATCACACTGAAGCTCCATCTGAATTGCACTTTATGCAAGATCTTCTTGCACATAGTGAGGTTGGGTATGCATTAACACAGCCTGAATTCTTTTCAAGCCAACAAGTTCTGAGGTTTTTGAGGACTGGATTTTTTTGATGATGGTGGTCAACGTGGAACTCCCAGTATTATCTTCCAAGTGGGTGATTCATCCTTTGTAGTCACTCCTGGTACAGTACGCAGGGCTTTACATCTTCCAGAAGATTGTACTTTCTCAATTCCAGAGGACTCAGCCCTTCGGAAGTTAATGGCTGAATTGGGATAATGTCTGACGAAACTTGGACAGTTGAAACGGGCTAATATCAGAAGAGAATGGAGTTTCTTCTTTAATTGCATCACCAAAGCTTTTGGGAACAAATGTTCAAATTTTGATGTTATCCCAATTCTGAGTCAGCACATAGGGTTTGCTATTATTCATCAAACTCATTTTGATTTTGCAACTGGAATAATTGGTTTTATTGGGGATAGGATGACAGAGGATCGAGATGTTGTTTATTTTGCTAGATTCTGTCAACTTATTTACACTTACTGTACTGATAAACCTCATTTAGTCAGCACTCAAACCCCACCTTTAAGGTTGCAAAATGATACTTCAATGACCTGGTAAATGCTGATACTAAGAAAAAAGTGGTTAGACCATTACAGATTCCTAAGTCTGTAAAACAGATTCTAGTAAATGCTGATCCTGATACTTATAGATCTGTTTACTCTGATGTCCAACCAACTCCAAACACCCAAAATCCATCAACCTCAGTACCTACCTCTCATTCTACTCAACCTACCCTCAGAACATATCTCAAATCCTATCTCTCAACTTCATAGACTGCTCGACCTTCGTCTTTAGCACCTGCTGTGAAATCTTCATCTTCCAAGCCAAAGAGGACAAAGAATGTTCCTCAAACATCTCAAAAGAGAAGGAGGATTGCATTGAGTGATGAATCTGATTCTGAGGAACCGGTTCCTGCTAGAGAACCTGCTGTTACTGAAGCTGAGAAAGAGGTTTCTCAGAAGGATTCTGAAATTGGGGGTTCTAGGCTTCTCAAGAGGCTTAGACGAATGATAGTTCCTGAAACTCCCAAGGAATCCAAATCAACAAGGAAGTACAAGAAACAGAGGGCACAAAGGCCAGTTTCAGATGATGAAGAGGAAGCAGCTAAGGAAGGGGATCAGGAATCTCTGATCTCACAAGACAAGGAATTTCCTCCAGTCACTTCTTCTCCATCAACTCCATCTCAGGAAGCTGTATCTGACAAGGTTAACTCACCATCTGTGTCTCTTGTTGATCCAGGCACAAGTGCTGATATTGATGTTCAACACTTGGTTGTGTCTGAAGTATTTCTCTTAGAAGCTCCAACAGCAAATAATCCTTCCACAACACCTGTTACTGATGTTGTTCAAACTCCAGAGTTATCAACAACACCTTCTCTGCATCAAGATGCTGATGATCAGACTTTAGGTGAGCATCAGGATATGGCTGTTGATCAGAACTTAGTATCAGATCAGTAATTAGAGGATGCTGAAGCCTCCATTGCTACTCACACTGTTGTCTTATCAGAAGATACTCATTATTTAAGTTCTGATGCTGTAAATGCTGGAGATACTGGTGATGTTGCTCCAACTGTAGATGCTGATGAAGCAGGTCCTTCAGGACATACTCCTCAACAGACTCTTCCTAAGTCTGAACTGGTAAAGAAGTTTGTTACCGGGGCTGCACCAGTACCTTGGAGTGAAACTCCTGCAGGTCAGGAGTGGACTAAGGAATGGAACTCAGTTTCATGTGTTCCAACTGCAATACATCTTGCTGAGCACTTGACTAAAGCTGATGAAATGTTAAATTCTGATGATTTAAAAACCCAGCTTAGAGTCACTGCATTGAGTATTAAACATCTACAAGGTCTTCATTCAACTACTCATGCAGAGCTACACAAGATTCAGGAGAACTTTATTAAACAAGAACAAGTTTGGAAAATTGATAAGAAAAAGTTCTTTCAACCTACCATTGACAGGATTGCTTATATTGAGAAAACTCAAGAGAAACAACAAGCTCAGATTGATGACATTCTGACAAATCAAGCTTCTCAGCAATCGCAACTTACTGAAATCCAATCCTCAGTGGAATTACTTATCTCTCTTTTACTACCTGCTGATGCCAAAAAGGGGGAGAAGGTAATTAAGTCCAAATGCAACACTAACAAGACACTGCAAGGAAAGGATGATGGAAATGATGATCAAGGATTTTCTGGAATGGGTAGCGGTCATAGTCAAGGTAGAAGGTTTACATCAAGACAAGCTAGTCACAGGACAAGTTCTGATACTGGGAAAAGAATAAGTTCTGCTGCTGGTAAAAGGATAAGTTCTGATGAACTTCTAGATCTTGATGAGAAAATGTCAAGACAGTTATTTCTTCAAGAAAATCCAGGAATGGACTTGGAAAGTTTAAAGGAAGAAGAAGCCAGACTTAAATCAGAGAAAGTCACATCTAAATCTGAAGCTTCTGGTAAAAAGTCACTTCCAAAACTCAAAGGCATTGTGATCAAAGAAAGGACACATACTGAAGCAACGTTGGCTAGATCACAACCACAGATAGATCCAAGATCCAAGGGTAAAGAAAAGGTTGGTGAACCTATCAAGGTTTATGTACCTCCTGAGGAAGAAGAAATTACTGATGAAAAAGATGATCTTGCTCTGACTTCAAGAAAAGTTCTTAAAACAACCTCTGACATGGCTCAAGTTGTTCAGAGTCAAGAAATTGTAAGTTCTGATATTCAGAAGAAGCAAGTAACCTCTAACAGAGCTCAAGTTAACTTGATATCAGAAAATAGATCAAAGACACTCCTACCAGGATTCACTAAAGCAAAACAGACTCAATCTTTGAAGACTACTGCAAGTGGCTTTGAAGCAAGAGTAGTTACTGGAAAGGAAGCTAGAGATAAAACTGGATTGGGAAGTGCTGATGAAAGAAGAGTACACAACACTACCAATGATCCAACTTCCTTGAGTGAACCAGGTATTGGAGCAACTCCTGAGAGATTGAATCAAATGGAATCTGTACAGATGGTTTACCATACCTACTTGAAAGAATACATCATGTTGTATTTCATGACAGATGGTAGGGTTTATCATATAAGACAAAATGCCATTCCATTGAAGTATTTTGAAGAATTGGAGCATGTACTTTTTTTACTTCAAGTGGATGACAGAATAACAGAGACTGCTGCAAACTACTTAAAAGAACAGATTCAGAGACAGAAAAGGCTTTATTCTGTTAAGTCTGACAGCATATATGTTCCAAAGTACAGAGATCACAATGGTGACATTGTTGTTATGAAGCCTAATACTGCACATATCAGAACATATCTTGGTATTAAGGGACTTGAATTCAATCTAGAGTCTGACAAAGCTTATGTCATAAGACTAGATCAGGAGTTGAGAAAAGCAAAGATCAATGATCTCAGAGCTGCAATCTTTCAAACTGGTGAAGATACTGCAGAGCTTAAAGATGTCAAAAGGAGAATGATTGATGAACTCAGATATGCTGAGAAATGTTTGTTGAAGAACTATCTCAGAACAACTCCTGACATCAGAGAGATCAGAAAATGATGAAGCCAAGTCGAAGATCTACAACTGCTTAAATTTTGATATTTATACAGACTGAAGTTGTTATCAGAAGTTGAAATTGGTAAAAGCTTTAAGGACTGTAAGTTGTAGCTATCTAGTCTAATTCTCATGCATTTGTACTTAATGTTTTTGACATCATCAAATATCTGTTAAACTTGTATATTATGTTAATTTACAAGTTGGGGGAGATTGTTAGATATATTTGATAATGTCATGGCTAATATGTTTTATGTTTAGCTTTCAGATCTTACTTGAACAGGATAAATCAGTACTTAACTGTTGATCAGTACTTATACTGGAAGTCAGGACTTAAGGATATCAGTACATATGTTATCAGGAGATAATCGTCAGAAGATAGATATCAGAACTTAAGTGCTGAAGGATAATCAGATAAGGACAGTAGTTGATTAAAGGAAAGAAGATCAAGATAAACATAAGAAGAGATATGCATGAAGAAGGAATTCTGTAAAGAATGGAATACTTCGAAGAAAAGATATCTGATTGATATATTTTAGGAAGTAAAATTATATTCCATATCAATTAGCGATTATCTTGTAACTGTGTAGTATATAAACACAGATATAAGGTTTACACTATAAGTGTTATCATTATTAGAGAAGATTATTCATTGTAACCCTAGCAGCTCTCGTGATATTTGTTCATCACTGAGAGGTAACAGTTCCATACTGTAATAGAGTTTATTATTTCAATAAAGTTTGTTTTCTGTTACTTAAGTTCTTAAAGTTCGATTTGAGTGTACTATACACTGTATTCACCCCCTCTACAGTGTGTGTGTGACCTAACAATAATTATTTAATAGTGTATAAGTTTACAAAATAACATAAATATATATTCTCGTTTGATTTTTGTAGTCCAAACATTTTTGATTCACAGGTCCTCTGTGTAAATCATAATGTAACGTAATATGTAACTATGAAGTATAGGAATCCAAAATTAAAAAATTTGATAAATACAAAGAATCAAAATATGAAATATAAGCCTAAAGTCTACAAAAGAGTCATATAAATAAGTTAACTAACATGTTTAAGACTCCATGAAGAATAAAAGATCAGAAGACTTTTAGGAACAGAAAAGTATATTAATTTGATTATTGAAAATCACATGATTTCAATTAATAAAGTAATGAAGCAGTTGTAGGCATTGTGAGCTGGAGAATTGAAAAAAGTGTTTATCATTTGTGAACCAAACTAGTGCACAAGGCGTCAGCACATCAAAAGAAGCTACCTTGATCAAATAAAAGTAACTAGTTGTTGATAAAAATGAAGTTGAAGATATGACTTAAGGATTAAGATGTGTTCAAAAAGTTGTCAAAAAATCTAAGTCATGGAAACTAAAAAACTGCACATATCGCCTCCAAGCTTAAAGGGTTGAATTTGGTTTGGTGAATTTTATGTTAGAAAATGGAAAGTTCAAGTCACATTTTGGTGCGTTCCTGATGAAAATACAAGAAACTAGTTGGAGGTTATTCCTTACTATAAGAAATTAAACTTTCATGTTTGGATCTAAATCATTTTCTTTGTGTAATCCATATAAAAATTGAGTTGAATTTAGTAACTTGAAATGGGTTGTGTAGGTTTATCACACATTGAATTTGTAAAGAGAGATTCATGTTTTATATATTATCATGTGCAAGATTAATGTACAACTATTAAGGCATGTGGGTGTGCATGATGTTATTGAGGGTCTCGTGCGCACACACATATCGCCGCGTCAGGTCACGACTCGACCCGGGTCGAAGCGCGATTTGGACGAATGCCCAGCATCTCGCGTACGCGAGGTGACCTAAGCGATGAATTTTACAAGGTTTAAATAAAATAATTATTAGATTAATATTATTTTAATATAAATATTTGAGTCAGGGCTTTCGGATTTTACAATACTGATGGGCATGGGCCTTCTCAGAGTTTAACAAACTCTGATGGCGGTAAGAATTGTAATTTTTTTAAATGCAATTTAAGTCTTAGTATTTATTTTAATTAATGTCATATCTTATATTACGTTTTAGTTTTGTGTCATATATAGAACGTAATGTTAGAAAAAAATATACAACTCACAAACTTATATTTGTGAAAACCCTAACTGAGGCGCATGTCATTTTTTAGTACTATATACCTGTGGACAAAGTGCTATGTCCTGTTTTATTCAGAAAGCGACATTGATTCAAAACAACACAACATAAGTGGGATAATAATCTCTTAAAGAAAAGTCAAATCTTCTTGAGGGCTAGGCGAACCAACTGTTTGTTTGTTTGTTTAATCAGAGTTTGATCAAGCTTATATTAAAGCTAACTGATTCTTCCTTTGTTTTTGTCAATTCAGTCTCTGATTATATATATTTTTTGTGCGTTCGTGTTTGTTTCATTAATTGGTTTGTTAGGTCACACACACTGTAGAGGGGGTGAATACAGTGTAAAGTACAATCAAATCGAACTTTAATATCACAAGTAACAGAAAACAAACTTTATTAAAACAATAAACTCTGTTACAGTATGGAACTATTACCTCTCAGTGATGAACAAATATCACGAGAGCTGCTAGGGTTAATACGAATAATCTTCTCGAATATGATAACACTTATAGTGTAAACCCTATGTCTGTGTTTATATACTACACAGTTACAAGATAATCGCTAATTGATATGGAATATAATTCTGCTTCTAAAATATATCAATCAAAAATCTTTTCTTCCAAGTATTCTATTCTTTATAGAATTTCTTCTTCATGCATATCTCTTCTTATGTTTATCTCGATCTTCTTTCCTTTAATCAGCTACTGTCCTTATCTGAACGTCCTTCAGCACTTAAGTTCTGATATCCATCTTCTGATGATTATCTCCTGATAATATAAGTATTGATATCCTTAAGTCCTGAATTCCAGTAAGTACTGATTTATCCTGTTTAAGTAAGATCTGAAAACTAAACATAAATCATATTAGCCATGACATTATCAAATATATCGAACAATCTCCCCCAACTTGTAAATTAGCATAATATACAAGTTTAACAGATATTTGATGATGTCAAAAACATTAAGTACAAATGCATGAGAATTAGACTAGATAACTACAACTTACAGTCCTTAAAACTTTACCAACATTTAACTTCTGATAACAGCTTCAGTCTGTATAAATATCAGAATTTAATCAGTTCTAGATCTTGACTTGGCTTCATCTTCTGATCTCTCTGATGTCAGGAGTTGTTCTGAGATAATTCTTCAACAAACATTTCTCAGCATATCTAAGTTCATCAATCATCCTCCTTTTAGCATCTTTAAGCTCTGCAGTATCTTCACCAATTTGAAAGATTGCAGCCCTGAGATCATTAATCTTAGCTTTTCTTATATCCTGATCCAGTCTGATCAAATATGCTTTATCAGACTCAAGATTGAATTCCACAGCCCTGTAACCTAGAAAGGTAGTTATAATCTTAGCAGTGTTGGGCTTCATTTCAACTATATCACCCTTGTGATCTCTGTACTTTGGAAGATATGTGATGTCAGACTTAACAGAATAAAGCCTTTTATGTCTCTGAATCTGATCCTTCAAATAGTTTGCAACACTTTTTGTTAATCTGTCATTCACTTGAAGTAAGAATAGTACATGCTCCAGTTCTTCAAAATACTTCAATGGAATGGCATTTTGCCGTATATGATAAACCCTACCATCTGTCATGAAGTACAACAAGATGTGTTCTTTCAAGTAGGTATGGTAAACCATTTGTACAGATTCTAGTTGATTCAATCTCTCAGGAGTTGCTCCAATACGTGGTTCACTCAAGGAAGTTGGATCATTGGTAGTGTTATGTATTCTTCTTTCATCAGCACTTCCCAATCCAGTTTTATCTATTGCTTCCTTTCCAGTAACTACTCTTGCTTCAAAACCACTTGCAGCAGTCTTCAAAGGTTGAGTCTGTTTTGCTTTAGTGAATCCTGGTAGGAGTGTCTTTGATCTATCTTCTGATATCAAGTTAACTTGAGCTATGTCAGAGGTTACTTGCTTCTTTGGAATATCAGAACTTACTGTCTCTTGACTCTGAACAACTTGAGCCATGTCAGAGGTTGTTTTAAGAACTTTTCTTGAAGTCAGAGCAAGATCATCCTTTTCATCAGTGATTTCTTCATTCTCAGGAGGCACATAAACCTTGATAGGTTCACCAACCTTTTCTTTACCCTTGGATCTTGGATCTATCTGCGGTTGTGATTTAGCCAATGTTGCTTCAGTATTTGTCCTTTCTTTTATCACGATGCCTTTGAGTTTTGGAAGTGTCTTTTTACCAAAAGCTTTAGATTTAGATGTGACTTTCTCTGATTTAAGTCTGGCTTCTTCTTCCATTAAACTCTCCAAGTCCATTCCTGGATTTTCCCGAAGAAATAACTGTCTTGACATTTCTTCATCAAGATCTAAAAGTTCATCAGAACTTATCCTTTTACCAGTAGCAGAACTAATTCTTTTCCCAGTATCATAACTTGTCCTGTAACTTGTGATTTCAGCTTTTCTTGATGAGAAACCTCTACCTTGACTATGACCTCTACCCATTCCAGAGTTTCCTTGATCATCCTTTTCATCATCCTTCCCTTTCAGTGTCTTTCCAGTCTTGCATTTGGACTTAATTACTCTCTCCCCCTTTTTGGCATCAGCAGGTAGTAGAAGAGAGACAAGCAATTCCACTGAGGCTTGGATTTCAGTAAGTTGAGATTGCTGAGAAGCTTGATTTTTCAGAATATCATCAATATGAGCTTGTTGTTTCTCTTGAGTCTTCTCAATATAAGCAATCCTGTCAAAGGTAGGTTGGAAGAACTTTTTCTTGTCAATTTTCTGAATTTGGTCCTGTTTGATGAATTCTTCCTGAATCTTGTGTAGCTCTGCATGAGTAGTTGAATGGAGACCTTCTAGATGTTTAGTACTCAATACAGTGACTCTAAGCTGGGTTTTGAAATCATCAGAAATTAACATTTCATCAGCTTTTGTCAAGTGCTCAGCAAGATGCTTTGCAGTTGGAACACAGGAAACTGAGTTCCATTCCTTAGTCCACTCCTGTCCTGCAGGAGTTTCACTCCAAGGCACTGCTGCTTCTCTGGTAACAAACTTCTTAACAAGTTCAGATTTAAGAATAGTTTGTTGAGGAGCATGTCCTGAAGGACCTGCTTCATCAGCATCTACATTTGGAGCAGCATCACCAGTATCTCCAGCATTTGCAGCATCAGAACTTATAGAATCAGTATCTTCTGATTAAACAACAGTGTGAGTAGCAATGGAGGCTTCAGCATCCTCTAAGTGCTGATATGGTTCTAAGTTCTGATCAACAGCCATATCCTGATGCTCACCTAAATTCTGATCATCAGCATCTAGATGCAGAGAAGGTGTAGTAGATAACTCTGGAGTTTGAACAGCATCAGTAACAGGTGTGGTTGATGGATTAGTTGCTGTTGGAGCTTCTAAGAGAATTACTTCAGGCACAACCAAGTTCTGGATATCAATATCAGTACTTGTGCCTGTATTAACAGGAGATACAGACTTTTGAGCAGGAGACACAGATGGTGTGTTGGTCTATTAAGGAATAGCCTCCTGAGATGGAGTTGATGAAGAAGAAGTGACTTTAGCAAATTCCTTTTCTTGTGAGATCAGAGATTCCTGATCTCCTTCCTTAGCTGCTGCTTCTTCATCTGAAACTGGCCTTTTTGCCCTCTGTTTCTTGTATCTCTTTGTAGATATGGATTCCTTGGGAGTTTCAGGAACAATCATTCTTCTAAGCCTCTTGAGAAACCTAGATCCCCCAATTGCAGAATCCTTCTGAGAAGTCACTTTCTCAGCTTCTTGGACAACAGGTTCTGATGTAGAAACCTGTTCCTCACTGTCAGACTCATCTCTCAAAGCAATCCTCCTTCTCTTTTGAGGTGTTTGAGGAACAGTCTTTATCCTCTTAGGTTTGGAAGATGAAGGCTTCACAGTAGGTGCTGAGGATGAGGGTTGAACTGTCTGTGAAGTGGAGAGATAGGATTTGATATATTGCCTAAGGGTTGGTTGAGTAGTATGGGTGGTATGTTCTGATGGTTGTTGTGGTGTTTGGGAGGTGTTTGTTGGTTGGACATCAGGATAAACAGATCTATAGGAATCAGGATCAGCATTTACTAAGATCTGCTTCACAGATTGAGGAATCTATAAAGGTCTAACCACTGGTTTCTTAGTGTCAGCATTTACCAGGTCATTAAAGTATCGTTTTGCAACCTTAAAAGGTGGAGTTAAGGAACTGATTAAGTGAGGTGCATCAGTACAAAAAGTATATATAAGTTGACAGAATCTAGCAAAGTAGACAACATTCTTATCCTCTGTCATCCTATCCCCAATAAAACCTGTTGGATTTTAAACGCAGCGGGGGCATGGCAAAACACTTTTACACATATAAAATCCAAATAAAAGCATATAAATCGTGGTAAAAATATAGGGATCGAATCTAACCTTTAAAATAATTCGGAGACAATGATCAGAGATCCTTAGCAGTTGCTCCTCAAGTGTGAAGCACTCCACCGGTATCCACCAAGAAAACGATGTTAAGGAGGAGGAAGGAGGTGGAGAGAATTGGGTTTTCCAAACTTTTTGGGTTTTTGGGGTTCGAATAAAAATAGGGTCTATAATAGTATATTTATAGGCAAAATTTTCAGCTGAAATTTTTCCATAAATATTATTATTATTATCCCATTTATTATTCTCATTAATAATTAAAACACCTTTTAATTATTAATCCTTTTTCTAAACACTTTATAAATAATTCTCTCTCTTGATTTAATTTCCAAAAATTAAATCCTTTAATTAATAATATTAAGAACTTTTCTTAATTAATTTATAATCAATTAAATCTCATTTAATCAATTATTAAATTTGCCAATTAATTATTTATTTCACAAATAAATAATTATTAGCCATTATTAATTAATTCATCCACCATTAAATCATTCTCTTTTTATGGTGTGACCCTGTAGGTTCAATATTAAGCCGGTAGTAGAAATAAATAATAATAAAACTATTTTATCATTATTTATATAAATTCTCTAATTTATTAAATATGATTAATTAATTAATCACATTTATTCTACATCGTGAGGGATACTTCTCAGCATATCACGACTATCCGGATAATATGAATTCACTGCTTAGAATACCAAGAACCTATTCAGTGAATAGTTACCGTACAATAAACTCCTTCTACCCTACAATGTCCCGATGAAATACAAGGCATGGATCTCATGTCAAGCCTATCTAATTTAATCACTTGCTTACCATTTACTATACATAGTTCTATGCAAATTAGAAACTCCTTTCTAATTTCATTCACTCTGGCTAGAGATTCCTGAACTAGCATAAGTGGATCAGCCTTGAACATTCGATTCCTTCACTGGAAGGGGTAGATCCTTTATTGATCATACACTATCTTCGTGTACAAATTCCTATACCCAGTAGAGTCCTAATAATTGTCCCTGGAGACTAAGAACTAAACCAAAGCATAGTTCAGTGTACACAAGATGACTATGATGACCTCAAGTCTAAGGATACTTGTACAACTATCACTATGTGAACAACTGCTGACACATGAGTGAACTCCATCAGTTGTTCAGCTGTGCGAGTCATGTTCAGTGAACTTATTCTATAATAAGCACCTACATACTAGCTATAGTGTCACCACACAAATGTCTATGAGAACAGACATCCTTCATAATAAAGCAAGCATAGTATGTACTGATCTTTGCGGATTATTAATTACCAGTTAGTAATCCTATGATCAGGAACTATTTAAGTTTAGAGTTATCATCTTTTAGGTCTCACTATTATGATCTCATCATAATCCATAAAAAGCTTTACTCTAAACTATGGTATATCTTATTTAAACACTTAAATAGATAGAGCCCGTAATAAAAACAAAATAAGTGTTTTATTAATATTAATGAAATCAAAACAGATTACATAAAAGTTATTCCTAAATCCTCATACATGATTGGACTTAGGACATATTCCTTTCAATCTCCCACTTGTACTAAAGCCAATCATTCTGGTATCTAATACCCATCTAGTCTTTATGACAATCAAAGTGACTTTCAGAAAGTAGCTTTGTGAGTGGGTCTGCTATGTTGTTATGTGTGTCAACTCTATTTCAATACAATACAAGAAATGTTACCGCGCTCCCACTAACCCTTTTGTAGACGCATGGTTCATCTGCGTTTTTGATAAAATCAAACTCTTTGATTGTCTCATCAAAACGAATGTTCCATCTTTCGAGAAGTTTGCTTTAAACCACATATGGTTCGCAGTAGCTTACACACTAGGTTTTCATTTCCCTCGGAAAGAAAACCATCTGGCTATATGCCAGATCTCATAGTCATAGTAAGCAGCAATCGCAAGCAAAATCCGAACTGATTTTAACAGGGCTACAGGTAAAAGGTTTCATCAAATTCAATCCATTGCATTTGTTTGAATCCTTTTACCACAAGCCTGGCCTTATAGGTCTCCACCTGGCCATCTGCTCTAATCATTCTTTCGTATACCGTATACATAGATTCCATTCCGGATTTCATGGCACTATGCCATTTCTCTGAGTCAACACTACTCATAGCCTCATTATAGGTCACAGGGTCGTCATCATCAATGATCGACAACTCATTGTCATTCTCAATGATAAGGCCATATTACCTCTCAGGTTGGCGAGACACTCTCCCTGATCTATGAATGGGCTGTTCCACAGAAGGCTGTTCAGTCAGAACAGGTGTTTCCACTTGATCCGTAGTAGTTTGTACTTCTTGAACTTCATCAAGTTCAATTTTGCTCCCACTATTTCCTTCAAGGATAAACTCCTTTTCCAAGAAGGTAGCATGTCTGGAGACAAACATCCGATGATCGGTGTAAAAGTAATACCCTAAAGTCTCTTTAGGATATCCCACAAAACTACATTTTACGGATCGATATTCCAGCTTATCTGGGTCAACTTACTTGACATAAGCTGGACATCCCCAAATCTTAACGTGTTTAAGACTCGGTTTCCTTTCTTTCCATATCTCATACGGAGTTTGAGGAACAGATTTGGAAAGCACCTTATTCAGTAAATATGTTGAGGTTTCCAATGCATAACCCCATAGGAATACTGGAAGATTTGCATAGCTCATCATGGACCGAACTATATCTAACAAAGTTCGATTTCTCCTTTCAGATACCAATCCGGAGGAGTCCACTGGGAGACTATACCATTTACTTTGAGATAATCTAGAAACACTCCACTAAAGTATTCACCACCTCGATCTAATCGAAGAATTATAATACTATGTTTGGTTTGTTTCTCCACTTCATACTTATACTCTTTGAACTTTTTAAAGGCTTCAGACTTGTGTTTCATCAAACACATATCCGAATCTAGATCTATCATCTATGAAAGTAATGAAGTATGAAAATCCACCCATGGCTTGCGTAGACATTAGTCCACATACATCTGTGTGTACCATTCCTAGCAAATTTGCAGCCCTCTCTCCATGTCTACTAAATGGAGACTGCAGTGCCACAATGAAGTGAGATTTTCATCATCCCTTTTCTTTTATTAGTTTGTTCAATCTGAAGTAAATTATGTCACATTTATACAGACCATTATTTAAAGTACCACGTCCATAAAGAATATTATCTCTAAGAATAGAACATTCATTATTCTCAATAATAAATGAAAATTCAGCCAAGTCTAACATGGGAATAATATTCCTCACAATCGAGGGAACAAAATAACAATTATTTAAAACAATAGTCTTGCCCGTAGGCATATGTAAATGAAATGATTCTACATCTTCAGCAGCAACTCTTGCTCAATTTCCCATCAGTAGAATCACCTCCTCTTCCTCAAGAGTCCTACTTCTCCTTGGTCCCTGCAACAAATTGCAGATATGAGAACCACAGGCGGTATCTAATACCCAAGTAGAAATTTAATTTAATGATATATTCACTTCTATCATGAACATACCTGAATCAGAAGCGGTAGTCTCACTACCCTTCTTCTTCTTCAATTCTGCAAGGTAAACCTTGCAGTTCCTCTTCCAGTGCCCCACCTTGTTACAGTGAAAGCAAACAACTTTGCTCTTGGGGTCTTCAGCTTTTGGTGGAACCGGCATTTTCTCACCTACTTTCTTCTTCTTGGAAGGGTTCCTCTTCCTTTTCTTAGGATTGGAACCTTCACCAATTAGAAGAACAGAACTCTTCTTAGGGGGAAAATTCGATTCCGCAGTCTTCAACATGTTGTGGAGTTCAAGCAGGCTGACATCCAACTTATTCATGTGAAAGTTCACAACAAACTGCGAGAACGAACTCGGAAGCGATTGCAAGACCAAGTCTTGGCTCAGCTCCCCATCCATGGCAAAACCAAGTTGTCCAAGACGTTCAATCAAATTGATCATCTTAAGTACATGGTCATTCACAGATGATCCCTCAGACATCCTACAACCGAACAGCTCCTTCGATATCTCATATCGAGCTGTCCTCCCCGCCACATCATACAACTCTTGTAGATGCATGAGGATAGTGTGAGTATCCATATGCTCATGTTGCTTCTATAGCTCAATGTTCATGGAAGCTAGCATGATGCATTGAGCAACATTTGCATCATCTATCCACTTACGATACACAACATGTTCATCATTATGTGCATCACTAGCAGGTTCAGTAGGCTTAGGTGAGTCAATCATGTATTCCAGCTTCTCAATCCTGAGAACAATTCTCAAGTTTCGAAGCCAGTCAGCATAATTAGGACCAGTCAACTTGTGAGCATCCAGTATGCTCCTGAGTGATAGTGCAGAAGACATAATGTATATTGTAAATCTGTAAATGATAAACACATAACAACACTTAGCAAATATTCGATTTCATTTTAAAACACTATATGAATCGGGTCTTTATTCATAAGTGGCTCCCACTAGTTTATCTAATTTATTCAACCCCCTATGTGAAAAATTAAGCATTCATAATGCTAGTGGGAATAGGGATCCTACATTTCATTACACAACCCCGGCTGTAGCACGAACCGCCATGTAATGTTCAATAGGCAGACAGCTCTTGTCAATTACATCTTATGTTATTTCCTGATCAAACTTTAGCCTCTTGAATAATTGAATTTCGGCTGTGGCACGACAAACTCAATATTCTAAGTCAATTCTAACCCAACATTCCGTACAATTGAATCAGTCCCCAAAGGCCCACGGCTGTGGCACGTGCCGACCTTTAGATTCTTATTCAATGTACACATCTCTATGTAATAGACAAGTATTTCTTATTTCGAAATCAAAGCCCTCGGCTGTAGCACGAACCGACAATGATTCAAAAATAAGAACTACTTTTCTATCATGTTGGAAGGCTATGACCGACACAAGCCCGTTGTATCATTGGCCAATTACTACTTGATATTATTTAATTTTAGAGGGATTATATTACGTTACAATCATAATCATATTATAAAGAGATTCTTCCTTTTAAATTAAATATTTCAAATCAATAATCAATAATCAGATGATTCCCAGATCGGGTGGAGCATTGTCAAGAGGCGTCACTTAATAACCCTTTCTTACAGATAGAAATCTGTTGTTGACAGAATCATCCTTTCTCTCATATCAAAAATTCATATTCAATTACGTGTTTCATAAACACAAGAATCTCATGATTGTATTCATAATATTATTCTTAAGGTTATGAAACAATTTCACTATACTAGGTTGTCTAACAAACGCCTTATGTTCATTTAAGTTCACCTAAATCTATTATCGCATGATAAACTAAGCATATATCACATATATCAACATGAATAAACATCAAGGTAGGCATGTTATATCATCTAGCACATTAGTCTAAGCATTATACATCTCTATGTATCACATGAAGCATTTAAAAGCAGTTAAAACAGTTAAAAACAGCTTTAAAACACTTTCGGAAATATAAACAGTTCAAACCTTTTATATAAACTAAAATTGATCACTCCATTAGATCCGTCTCGGAAAAACGAATCCAACGGTATATTGCACGCACAAAACGGAGTTACGAAACTCCCAGAAAATTAAATTTAATGTGGATAGTCGGGCTATAACGCATTACAGGAACGCGTTACAAGCCCTGTAACGCATTCCGGTGATGCGTTACAACCCTTTTAACCCATTAAAAGGTGTAACGCATTCCGTGAATGCGCCACAGGGTGTAACGCATTCCCGGAATGCGCGACACCGCGCCACAGGGTGTAACGCATTCCCGGAATGCGCGACACCCTCTCTTTTTTTTTTCTTCGTCATACAGTCATTGAATACAGCAGCAACATACAACAGATGTACATATACTTACAATTCATATAAATTTATATATCTTTATTTAATTACGAATTTAATTAAAATAACTTCAAAAATTCATAATAAATAATCCATACATCATAAAATTATGAGAAAAATACCCAGACGATCTACAACACTTGTAGAACCCAGATCAATATTCAAAATTATTCTGAGAAACGATTTCTCATCAGACAAAATTAATCCATAATATAACTTGTAAAAATCATAATTAATTCATACAAGCACATAAATTCTGAAATTTTTACCACAGATCTATATGCATACAACCTAAGCTCTGATACCAATGTTGGATTTTAAACGCAGCGGGGGCATGGCAAAACATTTTTACACATATAAAATCCAAATAAAAGCATATAAATCGTGGTAAAAACATAGGGATCGAATCTAACCTTTAAAATAATTCGGAGACAACGATCAGAGATCCTTAGCAGTTGCTCCTCAAGTGTGAAGCACTCCACCGGTATCTACCAAGAAAACGATGTTAAGGAGGAGGAAGGAGGTGGAGAGAATTGGGTTTTCCAAACTTTTTGGGTTTTTGGGGTTCGAATAAAAATAGGGTCTATAATAGTATATTTATAGGCAAAATTTTCAGCTGAAATTTTCCCATAAATATTATTATTATTATCCCATTTATTATTCTCATTAATAATTAAAACACCTTTTAATTATTAATCCTTTTTCTAAACACTTTAGAAATAATTCTCTCTCTTGATTTAATTTCCAAAAATTAAATCCTTTAATTAATAATATTAAGAACTTTTTAATTAATTTATAATTAATTAAATCTCATTTAATCAATTATTAAATTTGCCAATTAATTATTTATTTCACAAATAAATAATTATTAGCCATTATTAATTAATTCCTCCACCATTAAATTATTCTCTTTTTATGGTGTGACCCTGTAGGTTCAATATTAAGCCGGTAGTAGAAATAAATAATAATAAAACTATTTTATCATTATTTATATAAATTCTCTAATTTATTAAATATGATTAATTAATTAATCACATTTATTCTACATCGTGAGGGATACTTCTTAGCATATCGCGACTATCCGGATAATATGAATTCACTGCTTAGAATACCAAGAACCTATTCAGTGAATAGTTACCGTATAATAAACTCCTTCTACCCTACAATGTCCCGATGAAATACAAGGCATGGATCTCGTGTCAAGCCTATCTAATTTAATCACTTGCTTACCATTTACTATGCGTAGTTCTATGCAAATTAGAAACTCCTTTCTAATTTCATTCACTCTGGCCAGAGATTCCTGAACTAGCATAAGTGGATCAGCCTTGAACATTCGCTTCCTTCACTGGAAGGGGTAGATCCTTTATTGATCATACACTATCTTCGTGTACAAATTCCTATACCCTGTAGAGCCCTAATAATTGTCCCTGGAGACTAAGAACTAAACCAAAGCATAGTTCAGTGTACACAAGATGACTATGATGACCTCAAGTCTAAGGATACTTGTACAACTATCACTATGTGAACAACTGCTGACACGTGAGTGAACTCCATCAGTTGTTCAGCTGTGCGAGTCATGTTCAATGAACTTATTCTATAATAAGCACCTACATACTAGCTATAGTGTCACCACATAAATGTCTATGAGAACAGACATCCTTCATAATGAAGCAAGCATAGTATGTACCGATCTTTGCGGATTATTAATTACCCGTTAGTAATCCTATGATCAGGAACTATTTAAGTTTAGAGTTATCATCTTTTAGGTCTCACTATTATGATCTCATCATAATCCATAAAAAGCTTTACTCTAAACTATGGTATATCTTATTTAAACACTTAAATAGATAGATACCGTAATAAAAACAAAACAAGTCTTTTATTAATATTAATGAAATCAAAACAGATTCATAAAAGTTATTCCTAAATCCTCATACATGATTGGACTTAGGACATATTCCTTTCAAAACCTATTATAGCCGTTGCAAAATCAAAATGAGTTTGGTTTATAATGGCATACCCGATGTGCTGACTCATTATAGGGATGGCATCAAAATTCGAACACTTGTTCCCAAAAGCTTTAGTGATGCAGTCGAAGAAGAAGCTCCATTTCCTTCTGATATGAGCCCGTTTCAACTGCCCAAGCTTTGCCAAACTCTGTTCATACCCCAAACTGGTCATTAACTCCTGAAGAGCCGATTCTTCTGGAATTGAAAAAGTACATCCTTCTGGGAGATGTAGAGCCTTACGTATTGAACCAGGAGTGACTGCATATGAAGAATTACCCACTTCGGAAACAATACTAGGAGTACCATTTGGACCACCATTATCAAAGTTTCCAGTCCTCCAAAGTGTCAGAACTTGTTGGCTTGAGAATACTGAAGGTTGGGTCAATGCATACCCGATTTCACTGTGTGCAAGAAGGTCTTGCACAAAATGCAATTCAGACGGAGCTTCAGCATTATCAAGAATAGCAGCATAATTGTTTGGAACAAATTTAGCTCCATCAATGATTAAATCCTTAGGTGCCATGAAAGTAATCGAGAGGTTCAAGTGCCTGTTAGGTGTTTTATAGAATGTCTATATGAAAAACCAACGTTAGAAGAAGAAAGAGAGTAAAAGCAAGTAGAGAGAAAAAGTATGAAAGGAAATAAAAGATTAAAAAATCTTCTCTCTTTCTTACTTATACTTTTGAAAAAAAAAATGTAACTGTTGGACACCTGTCAGACATGCAATAAAAACGAATAGTTAATGGGCACGAGAAAACAGTAATCATTACTTACCCACTTGCAGTTTTTCAAGGAAAAACTGTTCCACTTACCCAGTTATTCCATTAATCAAGGTGAAACAGTTTTAATTCAAAATGGAAACTGTTCCCACTTATTGAATTATTTTTCACTGCAACATCAATATTCTGAAAAAAAAATAGAGTGAAAATGACCATAATAAATCGGACGAGCAAGTACTGATAAAAGAAAATCAGAACTTAAGTTAAAACAGAATTTATGTGGTCATCAGAATATGAATATGTATCAGGATTTATCAATACATTACAAAATATCTCAGAGACAAGATCTTGAAAAAAAACAAATTTCATTAATATATCAAGAGAATACATTCATGAAATTGAAATTACATCAGAACTTGTACAAGATTTCCCTAAGCTGCTAAACCTAACGTCAACAGCCTTTGTCCTAGCTCAAGAAACAGGGCAAGGCTGATCATGAAGAAAAACAGGAAGAAGAAAATAAATTATTTCTTCTTCCTACTCTCGACAAACAAAATAGCGTGTCGAATGATTCGCTCTTGCTGGCGGAGAGCTTCCAGCCTTTCCTCCTCCAATCGCTCCAGATGGCGATGGTAGTCCATGTAGAAGAACAGGAGGTGGGTAAGTACCTCCTGGGGAACAGAGTCCCATATCTCATCAGGAATGGCAGTGACGTGCCATTCCTGCTGCCAATCGGCACAGCTCAACTCCATGTTGAATGTTTCGTAGTTCAAAAACATATTGTAATTGACCATGGTGTTTTTGATAGAAAAAGTATGAAGGTGAGTTTGTGATATAAGAGGTGATGGGAAGGCTGATGTGAAGTGGTTGTTTATATAGGCAAGAGAATGCCAGGAGACGCAAAGAAATTTAATGCTGACAGGTGGAATTAATTCCACCTCGTCTCCCCAGACTTGGAAAAAGAAAAACATTCATTGGAAAGAGAAAACATGGTTTAATGCGCACAAGAAGCAAGTAAAAGTTGACTGTTCATGTACGAGTACCACTATCCCTAACTATAGTGACTATTAATATTCCACTTCAATAGTATTCAGGTTTAAACTAAGACTGTTGTCAAATTTTATCCACAAATAAGTCAAGTAAAGAATCAGACTGTAATATCAGAACTTAAACTTATATCAGTATTTTAAAGTCATCGGAACATAATTTCTTAACTCGAAAAAGGAATGCTTATTTTAGTAAGTCCTCACACAAGTTCTGATTTATATTCTTCAGAACTTAATCATCAGAACTTGTCCTCAGAATTTGTGCAATGTGACACAATGACTGTTCATCTAAAACAACATAGATCCCCACAGTGATTTTCATCATTCATACGGAGTGGTTAGTGTGTGCATTAAGCTAAATATCAGATAAAGAGAAAAGTCTGATTCACTTCAGTACATCTTAGAAATAAGGCATAACTAAAACTTTACTAAAAACCTGTCAATATTCTGAAACCTACTATTGAATGAATTCATGCTTGAGTCCACCTCAACTATTTTGTGCTAATTTTGTGCATCTTTTTAAATTCTATTTTACAGTGGCTTCTCAGTGTAAGTGAGTCACGACTGCTTATCAGAATTTATGCTATTATCAGAGTATTTCTCCACTAATCATAGAGTGTGAAAAGTCACCAAGAAAATATTTTATTTGCTTTTCTGATGCATATTACTTAATACCAGCAATGCACTTGGGTCTTCCCTTCCACATTTTTACTCTAGATCTCAAAGGAGTACCTGATTTTTAATCCTTGTTTCTCTTTCTTTTTCTTTTGATAAGTGAGGTTTATCAGCACTTAGTACATTCAACAGATTTACTAGCATCAGAATTTAACAGATGAGTAGCATTATTCTAGTTTGTGACTTAGTAATAAGATAGATAAAGTAAACTCAACTAAGCTCAATTATCAGAATTTGCTTGTGTCAATAGATTTCCACAGAAATAATTACTTCTTACATGGGATCCCTTGTTTATTGAAGACTACTAGGTCAGCATCTAGCACAGTTATCCTCATAGGATTGAATAGTTACCTAAACAGACATATCTCTATCAGAGTTTAGAAACATTGATCAGACAACAGTCAGTACTTATACATATTTTTCAATTAAGCACAGAATACACAAAGAGATTGAATTCTGTAAATACTGATCATAAAGTCTGATGCAACAGAACAAAACTAAGCATATTTAGAGAAAGAACCTGAAACCATTCCAAGTTCATTTACCAATCTTGTAAAAGTAGCTTCACACAATGGTTTTGTGAAGATATCGGTTAGTTGTTGATCTGTTGGAACAAAGTGCAATTCCACTGTACCTTCATCTACATGTTCCCTGATGAAGTGGTACCTAATGCTGATGTGCTTTGTCATAGAGTGTTGAACTGGATTACCTGTCATAGCAATAGCACTTTGATTATCACAGTAAATAGGGATTTTGAAATATGTTAACCCATAATCCAGTAACTGATTCTTCATCCAAAGAATCTGTGCACAACAGCTTCCTGCAGCAATATATTCTGCTTCTGCAGTTGATGTGGAAATTGACTTTTGTTTCTTGCTAAACCAAGAAACCAATCTGCCTCCAAGAAATTGGCAGCTTCCACTTGTGCTTTTCCTGTCAATTTTGCAACCTGCAAAATCTGCATCTGAGTAACCTATTAGTTTAAAATCTGATTCTCTGGGATACCATAATCCCAGATCAGCTGTACCCTTAAGATACTTGAAAATTCTTTTCACAGCTGTTAAGTGAGGTTCTCTTGGATCTGCTTGAAATCTTGCACAAAGACAGGTAGCATACATGATATCAGGTCTACTAGCAGTTAGATAGAGTAGAGAGCCAATCATACCTCTGTAATCAATAATATCTACTGATTTACCAGTATCCTTATCCATTTTTGTTGCAGTGGCCATGGGAGTGGATGCACTTGAACAATCTTGCATTCCAAATTTCTTCAGCAAGTTTCTGGTATACTTAGTTTGACAAATAAAGGTGCCTTCTTCATTTTGCTTGACTTGAAGGCCCAGAAAATAGCTAAGTTTCCCCATCATACTCATCTGATACCTTGACTGCATCAGTTTGGCAAACTTCTTGCAAAGTCTGTCATTTGTAGACCCAAAAATGATATCATCAACATTAATCTGGACCAAAAGTAAGTCCTTTCCATGGTTGAGGTAGAACAATGTTTTGTCTATAGTTCCTCTCTTGGATCCACTTTCCAGAAGAAACTGAGCTAAAGTCTCATACCATGCTCTGGGAGCTTGCTTAAGTCCATAAAGTGCTTTATCAAGCCTGTAGACATAATCTGGATGTTTGGAATCTACAAAGCCTGGAAGTTGTTCAACATATACTTCCTCCTCCAATTCTCCATTGAGAAAAGCACTTTTCACATCCATTTGAAAGACAGTAAACTTTTTGTGAGCAACATAAGCCAAAAATATCCTTATGGCTTCTAACCTAGAAACTGGTGCAAATGTTTCATCATAATCAATTCCCTCTTGTTGAGAATATCCTTTTGCAACCAGCCTTGCCTTATTCCTTGTAATTATGCCATCACTGTCAGTTTTGTTTCTGAATACCCACTTTGTACCAACAACAGATCTATTCTTTGGTCTTGGCACTAGGGTCCAGACTTCGTTTCTTTCAAATTCATTTAACTCTTCCTGCATTGCTTGCACCCAATCAGCATCTTGAAGAGCTTCTTCCACTTTCTTTGGCTCAGTCTGTAAGAGAAAAGAATTGTAAAGACATTCGTTTGAAGTACCTGTTCTAGTTCTGACACCTGCATCAGGATTTCCAATTATCAAATCAGGTGTATGTGATCCATGCTGTCTTCATTTTCATTTTCCGATGCTCCCCCTGAAACTATGCTCTCTGAGTTGGATTCTTCAAAATTTTGATTTTCAGATTTATCAGAACTTGGCTTATCAAAACTTGACAAATCAGAACTTGAAGAGCCAGATGTATGTTCTGATGCTTCTTGAGATGTGGTATGTTCTTGAGTATGCTCCCCCTGCATAGGTGCATCTTCCTTTGGCGTAGTCACCACAGTTTCAATAACATCAGAGTTTAATCCATCAGAGTTTACAGTATCAGGACTTAGACTGTCAGGATTTTCAGTATCAGAATTTGAGTCTTCATTTTCAAATCTCAGCTGATCATGATCAATAAAATCTTCAAGACCAGTAATATTCTTGTCATCAAAATAGACATTGATAGATTCCATGACCACTCTTGTTCTCAAATTATAGACTCTGAAGGCTTTTTTGGAAAGTGGATATCCAACAAAGATTCCTTCATCAGCTTTTAGATCAAATTTAGATAGCTGTTCAGGATGAGTCTTGAGAACAAAACACTTGCATCCAAATACATGAAAGTACTTCAAATTTCTTCACCATCTCATATGGTGTTTTTCCTTGCTTGTTAATGAGTGTTGCATTTTGAGTAAAACAAGCAGTCTGCACATCTTCAGCCCAGAAATAGGTTGGAAGCTTTGCTTCTTCAAGCATTGTACGTGCAGCTTCAATGAGAGTTCTATTCTTCCTTTCAACAACTCCATTTTGCTGTGGAGTTCCAGGAGCAGAAAATTCCTGCTTAATTCCATGGTTTTTGCAGAACTCTTCCATTATCAAATTCTTGAACTCAGTGCCATTATCACTCCTTATGGTTTTCACAGAATCTTTGACCAATTTATCCAGATGTTTGACATGATCAATCAAGATAGATGCAGTTTCACTTTTTATGTGCAAGAAATACACCCATGTGTATCTGGTGAACTCATCCACTATGACCAACGCATATTTCTTCTTTGCAATAGACATGACATTCACTGGACCAAATAGATCAACATGTATGTTAGATATATTTTATAATGTCATGGCTAATATGTTTTATGTTTAGCTTTCAGAACTTACTTGAACAGGATAAATCAGTACTTAACTGTTGATCAGTACTTATACCGGAAGTCGGGACTTAAGGATATCAGTACTTATATTATCAGGAGATAATCATCAGAAGATAAATATTAGAACTTAAGTGCTGAAGGACAATCAGATAAGGAAGGTAGCTGATTAAAGGAAAGAAGATCAAGATAAACATAAGAAGAGATATGCATGAAGAATGAATTCTGTAAAGAATGGAATACTTGAAAGAAAAGATATCTGATTGATATATTTTAGGAAGCAAAATTATATTCCATATCAATTAGCGATTATCTTGTAACTGTCTAGTATATAAACACAGACATAGGGTTTACACTAAAAAGTGTTATCATTATTAGAGAAGATTATTCATTGTAACCCTAGCAGCTCTCGTGATATTTGTTCATCACTGAGAGGTAACAGTTCCATACTGTAACAGAGTTTATTGTTTCAATAAAGTTTGTTTTCTGTTACTTAAGTTCTTAAAGTTCGATTTGAGTGTACTATACACTGTATTCACCCCCTCTACAGTGTGTGTGTGACCTAACAATTGGTATCAGAGCCTATCTGTTAACATACATACAGTTAAAGATCCACACACAATCATGTCAGACACAGAAACTCCAACTAAGCCTACCAAAACTGAGGAATCACCAAAGACACAAATTCAGAGTTGGTATGAGACCATCAGAGTTCCCATACTGAGACCATCTGAATATCCCATATGGAATGTAAGGATGACCATGTTCCTGGAAGCAACAGATCCAGAATACCTTGATAGAATCAAGGAAGGCCCTCACAAACCAACCAAGCTCGCTGTTGCAGTTGCAGGTGAAGCGGCAAAGACCGTACCAAAAGAAAAGAGTGATTATACTGCTGAAGACATAGCATCAATTGCTAAGGATGCTAAGGTACGACACTTACTGTATAGTGCCATTTATAATGTAATGTCAAACAGGGTAATCAACTGCAAGACTGCTAAGGAAATATGGGATGCTTTGGAAACAAGGTGTCAGGGAACTGACACAATTAAGAAGAACAGGAAGACAATACTCACTCAAGAGTATGAACACTTTGACTCAAAGACTAATGAGTCATTAAATGATTTATATGATAGATTTGTCAAACTTTTGAATGATTTGTCATTGGTTGATAAAGAGTATTATCTTGAAGATTCAAACCTTAAGTTCCTGTTAGCTCTTCCTGAATGCTGGGATTTGAAGGCAACGACAATAAGAGACAACTACAATCTTGATGAAACAACTCTTGACGAAATCTATGGAATGCTCAAGACTCATGAGCTGGAGATGGAACAAAGAAGCAAGAGGAAAGGAGGAAAGTCAAGGACAGTTGCTCTTAAGGCTGAAGAAGAATTCCCCAAAGCAGCTTCCTCAAAGAAAGGCAAGGGTAAAGCTCTTTTCATAAGGTCTGATACTGAGTCATCAAGTTCTGAGAGTGATGATGACTCAGATTCTGAAAGCTTGCCTGAGACTGATACTGATGAGGAGATGATGACGCTGTGTGCTCTTATGGTGAAAGGAATCACAAAGATTGCATACAGGAAGTTCAGGAAGGGAAAGAAGTTTTTCAGGTGAGGCATAAGTTCTGATAAGAAGAATTTCAGAAGATCTGAAGGCAGAGGAGGAAAGTCTAACAGAGGAGATTACACCAATGTTAAATGCTATAACTGTGGTGAGAAAGGCCACATATCTCCTGACTGTAAGAAGGTAAAGGGTGACAAAGGCAAGGCTCTTGTCACAAAGCAGAAAAGCTGGACAGACACCTCAGACTCTGAAAGTGAGGAAAACTATGCATTGATGGCAAATGCTGATAAAGAAAGTGTTGAGAGCAGTTCTGAAGCTGCTGAAACAAAGGTACCTCAGACTACTTATGCTTTTCATACTGATGATATTAATGAGTTGAGAAGATATCTTAAAACCATGTTTGTTAGTTATAAAGATCAAACTTTAACATGTGAAAGATTAACTTCTGAAAATCTTGCATTTAAGAAAAGAAATGATTTCTTAGAAAAAGAGTTAGTCATGTTCCATCAAACTCAGAAGGATAGAGATGATGCTTTTATGTTAGGAATGAAGTGCTAAAATTAAATGAATCTCTAAAAACTGAGTTAGAAAAGGAAAGAGAGATTATCAGGACTTGGACTAACTCTGGCAAAAAAACTCAAAATTTGCTGAGTAGTGGAAACTGGAAAGAGGGCTTAGGTTATGGAGAAGATAAGAAAGATAAAGGAACTGAAGAAATTAAGTCTGTTGATAAGCAAAAGCCAAAGTTAAAACATGTCAAGTTTGTAACTGTAAAGTCTGAAAATGAAAAAACAGAAGTTACAAAGAAATTAACTTCTGACAAACTAAAACAGGAAAAGACAGTTGAAGTGAACATAGGCTTAATGACAAAGAAGCAGCTTAAGCATAAGCTGAAAGATGTCAAGAATGCAAACAAGGTAAAATCACCTAGGAAAAATAGGAATGGAAAGGAAGGTGTGAATAAAAGCAATAATTATAAACCTGTTCCTGATGCTTCTAGGAAAACATGTCATAACTGTGGAAGTTCTAACCATCTGGCTTCTTTTTGCAGGAAGAATAAGAATATTAACTCCTTACCTTCAAAGTCAGGAGTTAAGAGTCAGTCTGTTAGATACAAACCACAAAATCCTTATTTTCATTGTGGTAGTTTATGGCATTCCATTTATACTTGTAAGGAATATCATAGCTTGTACTATGATTATTATCAAATAAAACCTTCTTTGAAGAAAGTTTTCATTGTTCCTTCTAGTGTAAATTCTGATTCAAAGTCTGATAGTGTAAGTTCTGATAAGAAAATTGTTAACATAAACTCTGATGCTAAATCCGCTGCAAATGTTAATAAACTTAATAAGGCCAAAGGATCCAAGCAAGTCTGGGTCCTTAAAATTAATAATTAGTGGTCTTTGTGATTACAGGGCAACAAGAAAAATATTCTAGTTCTGGACAGTGGATGTTCAGGACATATGACTGGAAATAAGGACCTGCTATCAGACTTTATGGAGAAAGTTGGCCCAAGTGTTTCTTATGGAAATGGCAACATTGGAAAAACATTGGGATATGGCAATATCAATCTTGGAAATATCATAATTAAACAAGTAGCTCTAGTCTCAGGACTTAAACACAACCTACTGAGTATAAGTCAAATCTGTGACAGAGGTTATCATGTTGATTTCTTTGAAGAACACTGTGAAATTGTGAGTAAATCTAAAGGCAAAGTTGTTCTGAAAGGATACAGGCGTGGTAACATTTATGAAGCTAAGCTTTCAACAAGTACTGATGGTTCTGCAATCTGTCTGATGAGTAGAGCATCAATTGAAGAAAGCTGGAATTGGCATAAGAAATTCTCTTATTTAAATTTCAACAATATAAATGAACTGGTCAAGAAAGATCTTGTGAGAGGATTGCTAAACACAGTATTTGCTCCTGATGGTCTTTGTGATTCATGTCAGAAAGCCAAACAAAGAAAATCTTCATTCAAGAGCAAGACTGAATCATCAATTCTTGAGCCTTATCATCTACTACATGTTGATCTATTTGGTCCAGTAAATGTCATGTTTATTGCAAAGAAGAAGTATGCGTTGGTCATAGTGGATGAGTTCACCAGATACACATGGGTGTATTTCTTGCATACAAAAAGTGAAACTGCATCAACCTTGATTGATCATATCAAACATCTGGATAAAATGGTCAAAGATTCTGTGAAAGTTTTAAGGAGTGATAATGGAACTGAGTTCAAGAATTTGATAATGGAAGAGTTCTGCAAAAGCCATGGAATAAAGCAGGAATTTTCTGCTCCTGGAACTCCACAGCAAAATGGAGTTGTTGAAAGGAAGAATAGAACTCTCATTGAAGCTGCACGTACAATGCTTGAAGAAGCAAAGCCTCCAGCCTATTTCTGGGCTGAAGCTGTGCAGACTGTTTGTTTTACTCAAAATGCAACACTCATTAACAAGCATGGAAAAACACCATATGAGATGGTGAAGAAAAAGAAGCCAAATCTGAAATATTTTTATGTATTTGGATGCAAGTGTTTTGTTCTCAAGACTCATCCTGAACAGCTATCAAAGTTTGATCTAAAAGCTAATGAAGGAATCTTTGTTGGATATCCACTTTCCACAAAAGCCTTCAGAGTCTATAATTTGAGAACAAAAGTGGTCATGGAATTTATCAATGTCTCTTTTGATGACAAAAAGATTACTGGTCTTGAAGATTTCATTGACCATGATCAGCTGAGATTTGAAAATGAAGACTCAAATTCTGATACAGAAAATCCTGACAGTCTAAGTCCTGATACTGTAAACTCTGATGTTATTGAAACTGTGGAGACTACGTCAAAGGAAGATGCACCTATGCAGGGGGAGCATACTCAAGATCCTACCACGTCTCAAGAAACATCAGAACATGCATCTGGCTCTTCAAGTTCTGATTCGTCAAGTTCTGATAAGCCAAGTTCTGATAGTGCTGAAAATTTAAATACTAAAGAATCCAACTCAGAGAGCATAGTTTCAGGGGGAGCATCAGAATATGAAAATGAAAATAGCATGGATCATGGGGGAGCATCAAGTTCTAGAGAAAACCTTCCATCTGCAAGGAAGTGGACAAAATCACATACACCTGATTTGATAATTGGAAATCCTGATGCAGGTGTCAGAACTAGAACAGGTACTTCAAATGAATGTCTTTACAATTCTTTTCTCTCTCAGACTGAGCCAAAGAAAGTGGAAGAAGCTCTTCAAGGTGCTGATTGGGTGCAAGCAATGCAGGAAGAGTTGAATGAATTTGAAAGAAACAAAGTCTGGACCCTAGTGCCAAGACCAAAGAATAGATCTGTTGTTGGTACAAAGTGGGTATTCAGAAACAAAACTGACAGTGATGGCATAATTATAAGGAATAAGGCAAGGCTGGTTGCAAAAGGATATTCTCAACAGGAGGGAATTGATTATGATGAAACATTTGCACCAGTTGCTAGGTTAGAAGCCATAAGGATATTTTTGGCTTATGCTGCTCACAAAAAGTTTACTGTCTTTCAAATGGATGTGAAAAGTGCTTTTCTCAATGGAGAATTGGAGGAGGAGGTATATGTTGAACAACCTCCGGGTTTTGTAGATACCAAACATCCAGATTATGTCTACAGGCTTGATAAAGTACTTTATGGACTTAAGCAAGCTCCTAGAGCATGGTATGAGACTTTAGCTCAGTTTCTTCTGGAAAGTGGATTCAACAGTGGGACAATAGACAAAACACTATTCTACCTCAACCATGGAAAGGACTTACTTCTGGTCCAGATTTATGTTGATGATATCATTTTTGGATCTACAAATGACAAACTTTGCAAAAAGTTTGCCAAACTAATGCAGTCAAGATATCAGATGAGTATGATGGGGGAACTTAGCTATTTTCTGGGACTTCAAGTCAAGCAGAATGAGGAAGGCACTTTTATTTGTCAAACCAAGTACACCAGAAACTTGCTGAAGAAATTTAGAATGCAAGATTGTTCAAGTGCATCCACTCCAATGGCCACTGCGACAAAACTGGATAAGGATACCGGTAAATCAGTAGATATTACTGACTACAGAGGTATGATTGGCTCTCTACTCTATCTAACTGCTAGTAGACCTGATATCATGTATGCTACCTATCTTTGTGCAAGATTTCAAGCAGATCCAAGAGAACCTCACTTAACAGCTGTAAAAAAGAATATTTAAGTATCTTAAAGGAACAGCTGCTCTGGGATTATGGTATCCTAGAGAATCAGATTTTAAACTAATAGGTTACTCAGATGCAGATTTTGCAGGTTGCAAAATTGACAGGAAAAGCACAAGTGGAAGCTGCCAATTTCTTGGAGGCAGATTGGTTTCTTGGTATAGCAAGAAACAAAAGTCAATTTCCACATCAACTGCAGAAGCAGAGTATATTGCTGCAGGAAGCTGTTGTGCACAGATTCTTTGGATGAAGAATCAGTTACTGGATTATGGGTTAACATATTTCAAAATCCCTATTTACTGTGATAATCAAAGTGCTATTGCTATGACAGGTAATCCAGTTCAACACTCTTTGACAAAGCACATCAGCATCAGGTACCACTTCATCAGGGAACATGTGGATGAAGGTACAGTGGAATTGCATTTTGTTCCCACAGATCAACAACTAGCAGATATCTTCACAAAACCACTGTGTGAAGCTACTTTTACAAGATTGGTAAATGAACTTGGAATGGTTTCAGGTTCTTTCTCTAAATCTGCTTAGTCTTGTTCTGTGTTATCAGACTTTATGCTCAGTATTTACAGAATTAATCTCATTGTGTATTATGTACTTAATTGATAAATGTCTTTAAGTACTGACTGTTGTCTGATATATGTTTCTAAACTCTGATAAGTGATATGTCTGTTCAAGTACCTATTCAATCCTATGAGGATAACTGTGCTAGATACTGACCTAGTAGTCTTCAATAAACAAATGATTTCATGTAAGAAGTAATTATTTCAGTGGAAACCCTATGACACTAGCAAATTCTGATAATTGAGCTTAGTTAAGTTTACTTTGTATATCTTATTACTAAGTCACAAATTAGAATAATGCTACTCATCTGTTAAGTTCTGATACTAGTAAAACTGATGAATGTACTAAGTGCTGATAAACATCACTTATCAAAAAAAAAAGCAAAAAGATCAAAGAATAAAATCAGGTACTCCTTTGAGATCTAGAGTAAAAATGTGGAAGGGACGACCCAAGTGCATTGCTGGTATTAAGTAGATATGCATTAGAAAAGCAAAATATTTTCTTGGTGACTTTTCACACTCTATGATTACTGGAGAAATACTCTGATAATAGCATAAATTCTGATAAACAGTCGTGACTCACTTACACTGAGAAGCCACTGTAAAATAGAATTTCAAAAGATGCATAAAATTAGCACAAAACAGTTGAGGTGGACTCAAGCATGAACTCATTCATCAGTAGGTTTCAGGACAATGACAGCTCTTTAGCAAAATTTTAGTTATGCCTTATTTCTAAGATGTACTGAAGTGAATCAGACTTTACTCTTTGTCTGTTATTTAGCTTAATGCACACACTAATCACTCCATCTGAATGATGAAAATTTATGTGGTGGTCTATGTTATTTTAGATAAACAGTCATTGTGTCATTATTGCACAAATTCTGAGGACAAGTTCTAGTTACACGTTCTGATGATTAAGTTCTGAAGTCTATAACTCAGAACTTGTATGAGGATTTACTAAGATGGGCATTCCTTTTTCGAGTCAAGAAATTATGTTCTGATGACTGTTAAGTTCTGGTATAGGTCTAAGTTCTGATTTCTCAGTCTAATCCTTTACTTGGCTTATCTGTGAATAAAATTTGATAACGGTCTCAGTTCGAACTAGAATATGTTGAAGTGGAAGATTAATAGTCACTATGATTAGGATGAATGGTATTCGTACTTGAACAGTCCACTGTTTCTTGTTTCTTGTGTGTTTTAAACCATGATTCCTCTTTCCAATGAATGTTATTATTTTTCAAAGTCTAGGGAGACGAGGTAGAATTAATTCTACCTGTCAGCATTCAATTTCTTTGCGTCTCCTGGCATTCTCTTGCCTATATAAGCAGCCACTTCACATCAGTCTTTCCATCAAATTCTTCTCACACACTTATCTTCATACTTCTTCTTTCAAAAACACAATGGTCAGATACAACATGTTTTTGAACTACCAAAACTTCAATATGGAGCTAAGTTGTGCCGAGTGGCAGCAGGAATGGCATGTCAAAGCCAT